>NC_138989.1:51824042-53155424 GCF_964341445.2 Mesoplodon mirus | reverse complement strand
TTAGGTTTCACATGCTTTATCTATTCTCCCTGTGCAGATATAAAACTATCCAAGGTCAAAGATCAGGGACTACATGATCATTGTACTCTTCAAATGACCTAGACCACTGCTGTCAATACAGTCAGGCTTAATAGAACAGTCATTGTGTTGACTTTTCACCCAAGCATCCATTTATCCTCTGGGAGATTTGGTGAGTGATCTCAGCAACTGTTCAAAGAGGCTGCTCTGCATAAGGTAGTAACTTTGCATGGATGAACAGCTTTCTCTAGGACTGGCAAAGTCACACAAAATGGAAAGGAGGTTGTATGCTAATAGAGTGAGAACTATCTAACTAGTCATCAATGAATAGTTTAAAAGGAGACTAGCCTTAGCACCTCAGTTTCTTCCCCCATAATCCTTACAAATGAGTTTGTGTCTGTGCATATGTGCTTGTTGTTTGTTTTGTTTAAAAAAATTTTACTCAGAAGCCTGTCTCCTGGGGAAGATAATCAACCAGAAAAAAAAAAAAAAACATAGCTAGTATCCTTTACAAGTAAAGTAACCAGGAGATTACAAAGTTTCTGGGTGTGTTAATTTCTGCTTTATAACAAAATGAATCAGCTATACATATACATACATCCCCATATCTCTTCCCTCTTGCATCTCCCTCCCTCCCACCCTCCCTATCCCAACCTTCTAGGTGGTCACAAAGCACTGAGCTGATATCCCTGTGCAATGCAGCTGCTTCCCACTAGTTGTCGGTTTTATATTTGGTAGGGTATATATGTCCACTGTAAAGGAATTATACTCCAATAAAGATGTAATAAATAAATAAATAAATAAAGGCAGAGAAGGAAGGTTTGTATTACAAACAAATGTAATTGGAGTTGGAAGCAGAAATTAGTCTTGGATAAATATTATTCAGTCTTAAGGCTATCACTAGAAGCAAGTAAAATTCATTACAGTGGAAAAAAAAAGTTGTCTGAGACTTCCTAGGTAGTCCAGTGGTTAAGACTCCACTTTTTGGAGGAACTTCAAGATAGTGGAAGAGTAAGAAGTGGAGATCACCTCCCTCCTCAAAAATGCATCAGAAATACATCTACATGTGGAACAACTCCTACAGAATACCTACTGAATTCTGGCAGAAGAATTCAGACCTCCTAAAAGGCAAGAAACTCCCCACATACCTGGGTAGGGCAAAAGAAAAAAGAAAAAAACAGAGACAAAACAATAGGGATGGGACCTGCACCAGTGGGAGGGAGCTGTGAAGGAGGGAAATTTTCCACACACTAAGAAACCCATTCATGGGTGGAAACTGTGGGTGGTGGAGGGGGAAAGCTTTGGAGCCACAGAGAAGAGTGCAGCAACAGGGATGCAGAGGGCAAAGTAGACAGATTCCCACATTGAGGATTGGTGCTGGCCAGCACTCACCAGCCTGAAAGACTTGCCTGCTCACCCCAGGGAGGGTGGGGGCTGGGAGCTGAGTTTCTGACTTTGGCTGGATCCCAGGGAGAGAACTGGGTTTGGCAGTGTGAACACAGCCTGAAAGGAGCTAGTGCATCACAGCTATCAGGGAGGGAATCCGGGAAAAGGTCTGGAACTACTGAAGAGGAAAGAGACGTTTTCTTGCCTCTTTGTTTCACAGTGCACGAGGAAAGGGGATTCAGAGCACAACCTAAACGAGCTCCACAGATCTGCACAAGCTATGGTTATCAGTGCAAACCCCAGGGACAGGCATGAGATGCTAAGGCTGCAGCTGCAGCAACCAAGAAACCTGTGTGTAAGCACAGGTCACTATCCACACCTCCCCTCTTGGAAGACTGTGTAGCCTACCACTGCCAGGGTCCCATGATCCACGAACAACTTTTCCAGGAGAACACACAGTGTGCCTCAGTCTGTAGCAAAGTCAAGCTGGCCTCTGCCACTGCAGGCTCACCCCCCATACTGTACCCCTCCCTCCCCCCGGCCTAAGTGAACCAGAGGCCCCAAATCAGCTGCTCCTTTAACACCATCCTGTCTGGGTAGGGAACAGAGGCCCTACCCAGGTGACCTACATGCAAGGGCAGGAACAAATCAAAAACTGAACCTCAGGAGCTCTGCGAACAAAGAAGAGAAAGGAAAATTTATCCCAGCAGCCTCAGGAGCAGCTGATTAAATCTCCACAATCAACTTGATGTACCCTTCATCTGTGGAATACCTGAAGAGACAACAAATCATCCCAAACTGAGGCGATGACATTGGGAGCAATGAAATATATATATATATTTTTTTCTTTTTCTCAGTGTGTATGTGTCTACTTCTGTGTGTGATTTTGTCTCTTTAGCCTTGCTTTTATCATTTTTCCTAGGGTTTTATCTGTTCGGTTTTTTTCTTTCTTTTACTATAGTTTTTTAGTGCTTGTTATCATTGGTGGACTTGTTTTTCACTTTGGTTGCTCTCTTCTTTCTTTCATTCTTTTTTTAAATTATTTTTAATATTTTATTTTTAATAATTCTTTTTATTTTAATAACTTTATTTCATTTTCTCTTTCTTTCTTTCCTTTTTTTCTCCCTTTTATTCTGAGTCAGGTGGATGACAGAGTCTTGGTGCTCTGGCTGGGCATCAGGCCTGTGCCTCTGAGGTGGGAGTGCTGAGTTCAGGACATTGGTCCACCAGAGACCTCCCAGCTCCACATAATAACAAACAGCAAAAATTTCCACTAGATCTCCATCTCAATACCAAGACCCATCTCCATGCAACAACCAGCAAACTACAGTGCTGGACAACCTATGACAAACAAGTAGCAATACAGGAAAACAACACGATCCAGTAGCAGAGAGGCTGCCTAAAATCATAATAAAGTAACAGACACCCCAGAACACACAACCGGATGTGGACCTGCCCACCAGAAAATAAAAGATCCAGCCACAACCACCAGATCACAGGCACTAATGCCCTCAACCAGGAAGCCTACAAAACCCACTGAACCAACCTTAGCCACTGTGGGCAGACACTGAAAACAATGGGAACTACGAACCTACAGCTGGCTAAAAGGAAACACCAAACACAGTAAGGTAAGCAAAATGAGAAAACAGAGAAACACACAACAGATGAAGGAGCAAGGTAAAAACCACCACCAGACAAAACAAATGAAGAGGAAATAGGCAGTCTACATGAAAAAATAATTCAGAATAAAGATAGTAAAGATGATCCAAAACCTTGGAAATAGAATGGAGAAAATAAAAGAAATGTTTAACAAGGACCTAAAAGAAATAAAGAGCAAAGAAACAATGACTAACAACACAATAATGAAATTAAAACTTATCTAGAAGGAAACAATAACAGAAAAAAACTAAGGCAGAAGAAAGAATAAGTAACCTGGAAGATAAAATAGTGGAAATAATTACTGCAGAGGTGAATAAAGAAAAATAATGAAAAGAATTGCGGGCAGTCTCAGAGACATCTGGGACAACATTAAACACAGCAACATTCAAACTATAAGTGTCCCAGAAGAGGAAGAGAGAGAGAAGGGGACTGAGAAAATATTTGAAGAGATTATAGTTGAAAGCTTCCCTAATATGGGAAAGGAAATACTCAATCAACTTCAGGAAGTGCAGAGAGTCCCATATAGGATAAATCCAAGGAGAAACACACCCAGACACATATTAATGAAACTATCAAAAATTTTAAAATTTTTAATTTTTTAATTTAAAAATTTATATTTTAATTTTTTTATTAAAAAATTAAAAGAAAAAATATTAAAAGCAGCTACGGAAAAACAACAAATAACATACAAGGGAATCCCCATAAGTTTAAAAGCAGACCTTTCAGCAGAAACTCTGCAAACCACAAGGGAGTGTCAAGACATACTTAAAGTGATGAAAGGGGAAAACCTGCAACCAAAATTACTCTACACAGCAAGGACCTCACTCAGATTTGAAAGAGAATTTAAAACCTTAACAGACAAGCAAAAGCTAAGAGAATTTAGCACCATCAAACTAGCTTTACAACAAATGCTAAAGGAATTCCTTTAGGAAGAAAACGCAAGAGAAGGAAAAGACCTACAAAAACAAACCCAAAACAATTAAGAAAATGGTAATAGGAACATATGTGTCAATAATTACTTTAAATGTAAATGGATTAAATGCTTCAACCAAAAGACATAGATTGTCTGAATGGATACAAAAATAAGACCCGTATATATGCAGTCCACAAGACACCCACTGCAGACCTAGGGACACATACAGACTGAAAGTGAGGGGATGGAAAAAGATATTCCATGCAAATGAAAATCAAAAGAAAGCTGGACTAGCAATTCTCATATCAGACAAAATAGAGTTTAAAACAAAGACTATTACAAGAGACAAAGAAGGACACTACATAATGATCAAGGGATCAATCCAAGAAGAAGATATAAAAATTAAAAATATTTATGCACCCAACATGGGAGCACCTCAATACATGAGACAAATGCTAGCAAACATAAAAGGGGAAATCAACAGTAATGCACTCATAGCAGAGGACTTTAACACTACACTTTCACCAATGGACAGATCATCCAAAATGAAAAAAATTAGGAAACACAAGCTTTAAAAGATACATTAAACAAGATGGACTTAACTGATATTTATAGGATATTCCATCCAAAAACAACAGAACACACTTTCTTCTCAACTGCTAATAGAACATTCTCCAGGATAGACCATATTTGGGTCACAAATCGATCTTTGGTAAATTTAAGGAACTTGAAATTGTATCAAGTAACTTTTCTGACCACAATGCTATGAGACTAGACATCAATTACAGGAAAAAATCTGTAAAACATACAAACACATGGAGGCTAAACAATTCACTACTTAATAACCATGAGATAACTGAAGAAATCAAAGAGGAAATCAAAAAATACCTAAAACCAAAGGACAATAAAAACCTGATGACAAAAACCTATTGGATGTAGCAAAAACAGTTCTAAGATGAAAGTTATAGCAATACAATGCTAACTTAAGAAACAAAAAACATCTTAAATAAACAACCTAAAGTTACTCCTAAAGCAATTAGAGAAAGAAGAACAAACAAACAAACAAAAAATCAAAGTAGGCAGAAGGAAAGAAATCATAAAGATCAGATCAAAAATAAATGAAAAAGAAATGAAGGAAATAATAGCAAAGATCAAAAAAACTAAAAGCTGGTTCTTTGAGAAGACAAACAAAATTGATAAACCATTAGCCAGACTCATAAAAAAAAAAAAGAGGGAGAAGACTCAAATCAATAGAATTAGAAACAAAATAGGAGAAGTAAAAACTGGCACTGCAGAAATACTAACGATCATGAGATACTACTGCAAGAAACTCTGTGCCAGTAAAATGGAGAATCTGGAAGAAATGGACAAATTCTTAGAAAAGCACAACACTCCAGACTGAACCAGGAAGAAACACAAAATATAAAGAGACCAATGACAAGCACTGAAACTGAAACTGTGATTAAAAATCTTCCGACAAGCTAAAGCACAGGACCAGAAACCTTCACAGGCGAATTCTATTGGACATTTAGAGGAGAGCTAACACCTATCCTTCTCAAACTCTTCTAAAATATAGCAGAGAGAGGAATACTCCCAAAGTCATTTTGCAACACCACCATCACCCTGATACCAAAACCAGACAAAGATGTCACAAAGAAAGAAAACTACAGGTCAATATCACTGATGAACATAGATGCAAATATCCTCAAGAAAATATTAGCAGACAGAATCCAACAGCACATTGAAAGTATCGTGCACCATGATCAAGTGGAGTTTATCCCAGAAATGCAAGTATTCTTCCATATATGCAAATCAATATGATACACAATAGCAACAAATTGAAGGCGAAAAACCGTATAATCATGTCAATAGATGCAGAAAAAGTTTTTGGCAAAATTCAACACCGATTTATGAAAAAAACCCTCCATAAAGTAGACATAGAGGGAACTTACCTCAACATAATAAAGGCCATATACAACAAACCCACAGCTAACATCAGCCTCAATGGTGAAAAACTGAAACCATTTCCACTAAGATCAGGAACAAGACAAGGTTGTCCACTCTCACCACTATTGTTCAACTTTGTTGTGAAAGTTTTAGCCACAGCAATCAGAGAAGAAAAAGAAATAAAATGAATCCAAAACGGAAAAGAAGAAATAAAGCTGTCATTATTTGCAGATGATATGATACTATACAGAGAGAATCCTAAAGATACTACCAGAAAACTCCTAGAGCTAATCAATGAATTTGATTAAGTGAAAGGATAAAAAATTAATGTACAGAAATCTCTTGCATTCCTATACAATAATGATTAAAAATCTGAAATTTTCTTTAAGGAAAACTGCCATTTACCACTGCAACCAAAAGAATAAAATATCTAGGAATAAACCTACCTAAGGAGACAAAATACCTGTATGCAGAAAACTATAAGACACTGATGAAAGAAATTAAGGATGATACAAACATATGGAGAGATATACCATGTTCTTGGATTGGAAGAATCAATATTGTGAAAATGACTGTACTACTCAGAGCAATCTGCAGATCCAATGCAATCCCTATCAAGCTATCACTGGCATTTTTCACAGAACTATTACAAAAATATTCACAATTTGTATGGAGACACAGAAGACTCTGAGTAGTCAAAAAAATCTTTAGAAAGAAAAACAGAGCTGGAGGAAACAGCCTCCATGACTTCAGACTATACTACAGTAATCAAGACATTATGGTACTGGCACAAAACCAGAAAAATAGATCAATGGAACAGGATAGAAAGCCTAGAGATAAACTCACACACATATGGTCACCTTATTTTTGATAAAGGAGGCAAGAATATACAATGGAAAAAATACAGCCTCTTCAATAAATGATGCTGTGAAAACTGGACAGCTACATGTAAAAGAATGAAATTAGAACACTTACTGACACTAAATACAAAAAGAAACTCATAATGGATTAAAGACCTAAATGTAAGGCCAGACACTCTAAAACTCTTAGAGGAAACATAAGCAGAACACTCTATGACATAAATCACAGCAAGATACTTTTTGAACCTCCTCTTAGAGAAATAGAAATAAAAAACTAAACAAATGGGACCTAATGAAACTTAAAAGCTTTTGCACAACAAAGGAAACCATAAACAAGATGAAAAGACAGCCCTCAAAATGGGAGAAAATATTTGCAAATAAAGCAACTGACAAAGGATTACTGTCCGAAATATATAAGCAGCTCATGCAGCTCAGTATAAAAACAAACAAACAACCCAATCCAATAATGGGCAGAAGAACTAAGTAGACATTTCTCCAAAGAAGGTATACAGATTGCCAACAAACACATGAAAGGATGCTCAACGTCATTAATCATTAGATAAATTCAAATCAAAACTACAATGAGATATCACCTCACACCAGTCAGAATGGCCATCATTAAAAAATCTACACACAGTAAATGCTGGAGAAGGTGTGGAGAAAAGGGAACCCTCTTTCACTGTCAGTGGGAATGTAAATTGATACAGCCACTATGGAGAACAGTATGGAGGTTCCTCAGAAAACTCAAAATAGAACTACCATACGACCCAGCGATCCCACTACTGGGCATATACCCTGAGAAAACCATAATTCAAAGAGAGTCATGTACCAGAATGTTCATTGCAGCTCTATTTACAATAGCCAGGACATGGAAGCAGCCTAAGTGTCCATAACAGATGAATGTATATAGAAGATGTGACACATATATACAATGCAATATTACTCAGCCACAAAAAGAAATGAAATTGAGTTATATGTAGTGCAGTGTATGGACTTAGTGTCTGTCATACAGAGTGAAGTAAGTCAGAAAGAGAAAAACAAATACCGTATGCTAACACATATATATGGAATCTAAAAAAAAAAAAAAAAAAAAAAAACAAGGTCATGAAGAAGCTAGGGCAGGACAGGAATAAAGATGCACACCTACTAGAGAGTGGACTTGAGGATACGGGGAGGGGGAAGGGTAAGTTGGGATGAAGTGAGAGAGTGGCATGTACATACATACACAACCAAATGTAAAACCTATAGCTAGTAAGGTGCAGCCACATAGCACAGGGAGTTCAGCTCAGTGGTTTGTGAACACCTAGGTGGGTGGGATAGTGAGAGTGGGAGAGAGAGAGATGCAAGAAGGAAGAGATATAGAGATATATGTATATATATAGCTGATTAACTTTGTTATATAGCAGAAACTAGCACCCCATTGTAAAAAATTTATACTCCAATAAAGATGTAAAAAATAAAATAATATGACTCCACACTTCTACTGCAGGTTACAAGTGTTTGATTCCTGGTTGGGGAACTACGATCTCCCATGCCATGCAGTGCAGCCAGAAAAGAAAATTTGTTCCCTGATCTGTCATCTTGTAACTCCTGTGCACTCCCTTTTTAAAAATCCCCTGGCAAGAGAAACACAGGTACTTATAGTATTACCACAGGAATTTGAATTTGACTGGCCCTGATTTCTACTGCCCTTGAAAAGAATCTCATGGCTAGAATGGGATAAGCAGTGAATCAAAAGACCTATCTATGTGAATTTGGATAACCTGGGTAACCTTGCTAAAGCTTCAGTTTTCTGAGCAGCAGGATAGCAAGAATTTTATGAACTGAGAAATATAAAATCACAGAACACAATGCCAAGTTTGTGATAAGAGCTCTGTGAATATTCATTTATGCACTCTGGATTACTTTGAGTATGTAACTTTTATCTTGTAGGTGTTGTTAAATATGGCGTTGCTGAGACTGACTTGCAATCTGATTCCTATTTAATCCAAGTTTCTCAGAAAACAATCAACTTCCGAGTTTGGTAGTGATGGTGGTGGAGGTGAGGGAGACCCAGAAAAAAACTCTAAGGGCACAAAATAAGGTTCTTCAGTAAACAGAATTTGTGCATCTCCTCATCAAGAAAAGAAGCCAGACTTTAATCAAAATATTTGAGATCACCATTGACTGAATAATACAACCAGAACAAAAACCATTTTTTGTAGAAATATCATGAGTTGGATTTTGTGTGTGTAAAACCAATGGTCTATGTGATATCTGCCTGGGATATCAATTATGCAGTTGGATATAAAGGTCTGTGGTTGAGAGGAGCTGTCAGAGCTAGAGATAACAAATGAGGTGTCACTGTATTACATGTAAATTCTGGAATCAATATGAATTTACCTAAGGAAAAAGTTGAGGGTGAAAAGAGAAGAGAGTCTAGAAAATTATACTTGATATTTAAAAGTTAGGTTAATATTGATATTTAAAAATTAGATAGAGGAGAAGAAGTTAGAGAAGACCAAGAAAGAACAATTAGTAAGATAAGAGGAAAACTGGTGGAGTGTGGTATCACAGAATTGAAAGGAAGAGAATGTATGAGAATGGCCAAATATGTGGAATTCTGCTGATAAGTCAAGAAAAATAAGGAGGTCAGTGTTCATGGCAGCACTGTTTACAGTAGTCAAGATATGGAAGCAACCCCATATCCATCAACATATAAATGGGTAAAGAAGATATGGTATATTTATACAATGGAATACTACTCAGCCATAAAAAGGAAGGAAATTTTGCCCTTTGCAGCAACATGGATGGACTTGGAGGGCATTATGCTAAGTGAAAATAAGTCAGACAGATAAAGACATACTGTATGCTTTGACTTATATGTGAAATCTAAAAAATACAACAAACTAGTGAATATAACAAAAAAGAAGCAGACTCACAGATATAGAGAAGAAACTAGTGATTACTAGTGGGGAGAGAGAAGGGGGAAGGGAAAATATAAGGGCAGAGCAGAAAGAGGTACCAACTATTATGTATAAAATAAACTACAAGGCTATATTGTACAACACAGGGAGTATAGCCAATATTTTATAATAGCTATAAATAGAGTATAAACTTTAAAAATTGTGAATCACTATATTGTATAACTCTAACTTGTACATGAACTATACTTCAATAAAAAATTATAAGAGTAAAAAACAAAATTTGAGATCGAAATTTTCCATATACAAAGTGACTATATCGTTAACACATTATTCCCCTATGGCCCTTTATTTTGTTTTAAGCTCTCCCAATTATTCTTTTTTTTAACATCTTTATTGGCATATAATTTCTTTACAATGGTGTGTTATTTTCTGCTGTACAAGAAAGTGAATCAGCTATACATACACATACATCCCCATAACTCCTCCCTCTTGCAGTTCCCTCCCACCCTCCATATCCCGCCCCTCTAAGTGGACACAAAGCACAGAGCTAATCTCCCTGTACTATGTGGCTGCTTACCCCTAGCTACCTATTTTACATTTGGTAGTGTAAATAGGTCCATGTCAGTCTCTCACTTTGTTCCAGCTTACCCTTCCCCCTCCCCGTGTCCTCAAGTCCATTCTCTACATATGCGTGTTTAGCTTCTTCAGAACCACTTGTTTTTTCTTTAGATTCCATATATATGTGTTAGCATATGGTATTTGTTTTTCTCCTTCTGACTTACTTCACTCTGTTTGACAGTCTCTAGTTCCATCCACCTCACTACAAATAACTTAATTTCATTTCTTTTTATGGCTGAGTAATATTCCACTGTATATATGTGTCACATCTTCTTTATCTATTCATCTGTCAGTGGACACTTAGGTTGCTTCCATGTCCTAGATATTTTAAATAGAGTTTCAGTGAATGTTGTGGTACATGACCCTTTTTGAATTATGGTTTTCTCAGGGTATATGCCCAGTAGTGGGATTGCTGGGTTGTATGGTAGTTCTATTTTGAGTTTTCTGAGAAACCTCCATAACGTTCTCCATAGTGGCTGTATCAATTTACATTCCCACTGACAGTGAAAGAGGGTTCCCTTTTCTCCACACCCTCTCCATCATTTACTGTGTATAGATTTTTTGATGATGGCCGTTCTGAGTGGTGTGAGATGTTATCTCATTGTAGTTTTGATTTGTATTTCTCTAATGATTAGTGATGTTGAGCATCCTTTCATGTGTTTGTTGGCAATCTGTATACATTCTTTGGAGAAATGTCTACTTAGTTCTTCTGCCCAGTTTTGGATTGGGTTGTTTGTTTTTTTGATATTGAGCTGCATGTGCTGCTTGTACATTTTGGAGATTAATGCTTTGTCATTTGCTTTTTTTGCAAATATTTTCTTGCATTCTGAGGGTTATCTTTTCATCTTGTTTATGGTTTCCTTTGCTGTGCAAAAGCTTTTAAGTTTCATTACGCATCATTTGTTTATTTTTGTTTTTATTTCCATTTCCCTAGGGGGTGGTTCACCAAGGATCTTGTTGTGATTTATGTCATAGAGTGTTCTGCCTCTGTTTTTCTCTAAGAGGTTTAGAGTGTCTGGCCTTACATTTAGGTCTTTAATCCATTTTGAGTTTATTTTTGTGTATGGTGTTGAGTAGTGTTCTAATTTCATTCTTTTTTTTAACATCTTTTTTGGAGTATAATTGCTTTACAATGGTGTGTTAGTTTCTGCTTTATAACAAAGTGAATTCTTACATGATATAACAAAAGAAAACTGGATTGAATCAATAGGTCTATATTTAAACCCATCTGCTGTTTAGCAGTGAGTTGAACTAGTCCTGGTGACTCAACAGACTTAAGTGTCAGGTTCCTCATGTGCAATATTAGGACCCTCTGCTGTAGGCTCATGTTTAAAGCCAGATGAGTGTAGACCTACCTGGTTACCTTGTATGTAGCAGCTATTAAATAACTGTCTATGGAAGCCAATAGTAATCCCTAGATAGAGGAAAGGGAAGCAAGTAGGATTGTTTCCATTTTCAGATGAGGAAAATAACAATCTCCTAAGTCAAGTCTCACAAGTTAACAACAGAAGTGTGATTGGCACTCAGGATGCCTGACGTCTAATTTATAGCTGTCACCTCTAAACGGTATTGTACAGACTGTTTTTTTAGTAATTATTTTGTAACTGTGCAGGTACAGTCTTTAAATAATGGGGTAGACCTGGTCCTGGGTTATTATATACAATTATTCATTTTTAGTTTACTCTCCCATTTCCACCACTGTATCAGCCCCAGAGAGTGCAGAAAAGTCATCTCCAATCCCACAACTATCCAAGGAAGAACCTGCACTCTTTTGCTATATTTGCTGGACTCCTGGTTTTACGCTACTCTCTAAGCCCTGACTACAGGTTCATTTCCTATTTCCATATAATCATAGACAACCAAAATTAATTTGTCTCACCATATTTTACACCTCTGAGATCACAAAATAACAACAGTTACTATTGTAGCAATCATACTTAAGTTAACTTCAAGGGTGATTCACAGCAGTTTCAAAACAAAAAACCCAAAACCCAATAACCAAAACCCAAAAAACTCTTGGAGGCAACACTAGAACACCCTTTTAAGGAATGCTGACTCGTCAATTCTCTTCATGGCTCAGAAGACAATATTGCTTGCAAATACATGAGCGTCAATGTCCAAGTACAGAAGTCATTGAGAAAAGTCAGAGTTAGAAAAGACTGAGGACCTCCAAAACCAGTGTATCTGACATAGTTTTTTTTCATGCATATACAACAGAGGTTTTCCTAAAAATCTATGTCTAAAGAAGTCTAAAAGAATTATTTCAATTAAAATAAATTGAAAATAAGAAAACTATATCCAATTATTTTCCACTTCTTTGTTTTTCATTCACAAAATAATTTTTCTGTTATATCTGACAATGAATGTCTTCCAAGATGACATGATGTGTGGTGTCTTCCACTAACTATTCATTCAGATTTCCTCCTCCAGCAGCTGCCTTGAGCACATTCTCAAGTTTTGATTCTGCTTACAAACCTGATGACAGTGCTTTCTTTGGTTTGGGGGGCAAGAGTCACTTTCCACAAATTTTTTTTTTCTCACACAGATATCTAGTTAGATCAGTCCTCTGTCCCAGAGTAGGGTGATTTGGATAAATAATATGCAAAACTGATTTTATAATTGCTTCTTCAAATAAGATAGTTTCCTTGTACTTCTTATCTATAAAATAAGTTTTAGACTGTTTTCATTCATGAGCATGCCCAAAAGATTATATGGACTAATATACATGAATATACACATGAATATACTTTTTAAAAATTTAAAAAATGATGCATTCAAAATTTACTGCTCACTTTTGTTATTCTTCTTTATTATTTGTGTCTGAAGATATTTTTGCTAAAAGTTCTAACACCAAAATGAGGCCAGCAGACTTTAAAATCAGTTAAATCAAATAAAAAGTTGATGAAGAACAGCTGGCCATGATGCCTTTGCTAAACTGGAAAGTTATGAGGAAAGTATAATGAGATTATATGGAGGACACATGTCCAGAACCCCAGCCCCATATAGCCTCCATGTTTGAGTGACCACAATCTCATATAGATGGGAAACAACTCCATTTGAAATTGCAAGGACTAAAGAGAAAGGAAACTCAAAACCTCAGTCATGGACTGCTAAGGTTTTGAAATATTATTAGACCCTTGGATCATAAATCTGAAGTCACAAATGAATCAGTCAATTCAGTTTTTATGTGCAAATCACTCTGCTAAAACCAACAAAAAATATCTTGATCTTTATACACCAAATGGCTGAAAGCAAATATGATTGGAAGTAGGCATAATAAAATCAATACCTTGTGTTCATGTAGCACTTTAACATTTACAAAAGAATTTCACACTTTCTTATTTTGTTCTCACCGCAATATGTGGAAGAGGTATTATTTCCATGGTAGATGAGAGTGATTAATCATTTTCTCAAAGTCACACAGGCTAGTTAGGTGGCAGAAGATAAGGACTATGCATAATTCACTGGTGCATCCCCAACACCTAGCTAACAGTGTGATACTATATTTTATGTGACAAAGAAGTGTTTCAAAGGCATGTGGTATCATAGTTCAGATTAGTAAAAGAACATACAAAGTTAGATGGTTAGGAGACGCTCCATGGAAATCATGAAGATTACTTAGAAACAGAGAGGGTAGGACAAATTTAAACATCCCAAGGGAGTGGCATATAGATATTCTAGGTGGAAGGAATTGAGAAAACAAATTGAAAGAAGCAAGAAATTGTGTAGAATATTCCAGAGGATTCATGCATTGGTTTCATGGATTGACCTCCAGAGATCAAATTCACACATGTCCCTTAACTATTATAAGTTCAGAAGGAATCATATGACTTGACCAGGAAACAATTGGTTCAATAATGAGTTACAAGGGACAGGGATGAAATGGTGACATTGCCAGTAGGGACATATTTTTGGATGCCTATGGTATAGCTGTAATGCCTCTGAGTGGAAGTGAAATTAATAAGTGGGATGTAGAAACTAGTTAATCTGTAGGAAAAAAGAAATAATGAAACTAGAGACCCTGAACATGCCAAACCAGTGCAGGGCTGCAGGGCTTGGCACTTGCCTGCCCCTGCTGTACATATATAGTTATCAGCTTCCACAGCTAATAAGCAAGCAGAGGGAATGACAGGCTTTACCTAATGAAAATGGCAGCTATCAGTCTGTGACTCAAAATGTCTGGATCCAATTCCTCTTACAGTTGATGATTTGATCCTTGGCAAATTAGTGGGATTGTAACAAGGAGGCTGAATGTGAAAGCTGCCAAGTGTTCTTTTAAATCCTCTCCAACTTTCCCCTTTTCACACTTCCTGCAGAAGATTGTGGCTACTTAGAAGAGTGTGTGTTCTTTATTTTCTCCCCCAGAAGAGTGTTATTCTTTACTGAATACCTGTCACCAATAGCACATTAGAAAAACCTCAGAAATATTTAATTCGGTCAATATCTGGCTCAAGAATGCAATGATTTTCATCGAGTATCACATTTACCTTTATAAATTTCGTTCATCATCCAAACGCAAAACCACAATATGTGCTCATCATTTATGGTCTCTTGGTAGCCCATGTGGCTTCTAGTCTTGACCTGATTGATACTCAAATAAATAAAACTCAGATGGTTGCTTATGGTGACATATTTCCTCCCACATCGGGGCTTGGAAAGCAATGGTGAACATACTCACTTAGCTAATCTGACTTAAATAGGACAGCATGGAGTTTAATTTACAAATTACCCATATGCTATGAAATGTACCAGTCGCACTGGCCACCTCAGACCCCTTCTCATGGTGTCATAATCTTCCCCATTTGCTCATCTCTAGCTTTCACAATCAGAAATGTATCCTTTTAACAGACATTTTTCAATATTTTTACAGATTCCTCAAAATGTTCAGTAGAGGTAGATAGAACAGGAAGTTTCATGTCATTTTAGAGACAACAAAAGTGAGGTTCAGTGAGGCAAAGGGGTTTGAAAGGTGTTTGGAGACCAGATCCCTCCACCTGGACCTGAATCCAGTCCTCTTTCTATCACTAATATTCTCTATACGATTCTTTTCTGTAATCACAAGACTGAAAACCTGGTCAGAGAAAGCTATAAAAGAAAGGAGTATAAGGGATCACATTTAAAAATAACTGGGATCAGAACAATTAGGCAAGTTTCCCAAAGCCACACAGCTAGTAATCAAGGGCAAAAGCACTACAGCTCAGGACATTCAAATTTAAGCACAATGAAGTGCCCTTTCTACTCCCTATAATGTCTCATCAGAAACAGGTAATAAAATAGCCTTAAATCATACTCCATTCAGACTTTTGAGAGTACCCCAGCTGAAATCAGACAACAAGCAGCTAAATGGTCATCTCATCCACTCTGGATTCCTGAACAACAGCTTCTGCTCGAAACAACCAGCAGAAGCATGACGTGCTCACAAAGAAATCAAATCAAATCAAATCAAATCAAATCAAATCAACATTTGACTCCTTAAGGAAATATTCCCCAAGACAGCAGCCAGCATGGCTGTCATGCAGGGATGTGTGTTGTGCAGGCAGCCATCCATTCAGGCCACTGGCTATCAACAGCTGACTCTAGGAGTAGTATTTGAATCTACCCTGAGGGGGGCCAGGGCCCACAGACAGTTGGGCCATCTGTTCCGATAATACCACATTACTCTCTATACTCAGTAATGAAGGCTCCTGAGTAATCTTTCATCAGAATGACTTCACGGCATTAAAAATGTATTTCAATACATAGCTTGTTTAAATATTTAACCCTCTTTGGCTTTGAGAGATTGATTCAGAGCTGCAGTGTTTATATGGGCAGGAAACATTGATTTTCATATGCACGCATGCATTAATTCAGGAAGACTTGGGCACACACCAAAGGTTTTGATAAATGGATCTTTAAATCTCAAACTTTAATGGAGAATATTGGTTTGCCGCCCAGATCCCATTCCTCTGCCAATATTTAAATATTTTCAATTCTCATTTCCCAGTGGTGAGGGGAAAGTCAGTAGATTAACAGATTTTGGAAAATTATTTGGGGTAATGTTTGTTTATAAAACACACACACATACACAGAGAGAGATCTGATTCATTTTGAATTTTGCTGGCCTTCAGTGGGAGCTATTTGTGCACAGCACTGTCCAACTTTTATCAGATCTGTCTATAGCTCATATTTTGCTGATATCTTGTCAATAAACTCTAAGACCTCACTGTGTATTCAGCACATGCAGGGGCCAGGGACAGAAAACCCTCCTATGCATTTCTTTATGTGATGACATTATTTAAACTCAATCCTGTACTCAGAATTACCTTATTTAAGCCCCAATCTTTCTCACTTTTTTGAGCCTACCACGCTGGGGGTTCTGGTTAACTTTGGACCATCTTTGCAAATTTAAACACTTCACTGAGTTTGGAAGACCAGCCTTGCCATGCAGGAAGGACCATAAGACTTGTAAGGAGTCCTTAGCTCTAAGCTCCTAGGTGCTGGATAGATTTTTCTCAATATCACCTCCTTCATCTTCTCTCTGGGTATTAGCAAGAGTCCCATGAGATGTTTAGCTAACATATTACCAACACCACTGAGTAAATGAGGAAACAAACCTCCAAGAGTGTAAACTTTTCCAAGAGCATTCAGCTAGTGAGTGGTAATCTGGAGGTATGACTTGGCTTTTAAATTGTCCACTATTTTTGGCGGAGACACTTCAGTCTTCTAAAATACATACACATGGATTAATTAGCAAAACTAAATCAAGATCTATGAGTCATATATTAAATATCAGACAATGTTTTGGCACTTGATAAATAGGATATAGTTCTGCCTTTAAGGAAACTAGAGAAAGAAACAGGTTTTGGAGCAGAAAATTGGAAAGCAGAAAGTTAGTATAGGCAGAATGATAAAAATATCATGGATATAATGGGAGGAGGTACTATGCAGAGATAATCAAAACAATGAGTTAAGTGTTAACAGAGCCCAAGTACAGATTTTCTCCAACTTTTCAGCAAGAGAATTGTCTTAATGGCCTAAGGTATCCATTGAATATAATGAATCAACTTCTTTCCCATGTATCTAAGATGGCACTAGTTATGTACCATTCTTGGGAGAAGTGAGAAAATGGTTGCTCATCATTTTCTGTGTTTTGTGGTTGACTCTAGGGGAAAATAAATGAACTGGATGGATGGTGGAAAACTTCATGGAAAAGACAGGGAGAGAAAGAGAGAGAGGCAAGAGAGCATTGAAGTTTTTTGGGGTTTGGTTTAGGTTTTACGTTTATCTACAGAATGCATACACATAGTTTGAAAGCACAAATAGTTCTTAATGACAATCCCATGTCCCAATATACCTTTTATACAGCTCCTTTTGTTGTGTCTTCTAGTAATCACCTTCGTATTTCTAAAGATGAAAATAATGCATTATTTTGTATTGACTTAGACATTATTCCTCATACAACACCTGCATCTCATCTTCCACATATTTGCAAATAGTAAGTCACTCAGTTAAAACCATAGTTATATTAAACTTATAATAATTATATAAGTATTGTTCACTGCTGAGCCAAGTAATATATTGTTATTGCATTTCCTTTCTTCACAGCATCTTGCTTTCCATTAGTTTTCTATTTGCCTTTCCTTTTCTCTCTTGTTCTATCCAGTAAACAGAAACCCCACATTTTTCCTGAATATGCTACCATATGAGATATTCTGTTATCATTTCCTATTCCCTGAGGACTTTCCTACCAGAACTTTCTATCATCTTCTAACTACAATCTAGTCTTGAATGCTTTCTCTAAGAATGCTTCTTCATTATAGTCTAAAGAATTCTCTTAAATGTTCTCCTACTGTGAGTACATTCTTTCTTCCTGGATATGAAATCTTAATCTGTCTTAGTTGACTAACTGCATATTTCTAGACCACATCATCATGTTGCTTCTCACAAAAAGGTGACTGATAGTTAAATTTTTCTGAGTCTTCTTTGTCTTTATTTTGTCCTCGCATTCAGTTGATAGTTTGGATACTAAATTCTAGGTTGAAAATAATGTTTACTCAGAGTGTTGAAGTTATTAGGATCTAACATTCATTCTTGCTGTTTTGAAACTATAATCCATATAAATCATTATTTTTTGTGTGACTACTTATTCTATCAAAGCCCCACATACTGAAATATCATGATAATTTATTTTATGATGGATATATTTTTCACTATGCTGGGCACTAGATGGACATTCATCTTTCAATGCAGAGTTCCATGTCCCTGATTTTTAAAAATGGTTAATATTTCTCCAAAATACATATTTCTTATATTTGCTCTGGACTCTATATCAGCTGTTTAGGTCTTGGGTTGATTATGTTAGTCTTTTGTCTTTTCTGTTATAGCTTTAATTTCCACTGTTTTTAAGTTACATTTTATGGAAAATTTTGAAATTATGTTCTAATTTTACTTGATTCCTAATACTTTACATTTCCAGAAATAATTTTCTTTTTTAAAAAAATTCTTAAATAGTATTATTTTTGGTCTTATCTGTGGATTTTGCTCTTGTTATAGCTGGAGATAATTATGAGAAGGGTATTTATTTAATTTTGTCTGTTCCCTACATTATATGTCTCTATCAGATAAATATTTTTTTTTCTGCCATTGAATTCTTCTTATGTATTTAGTGACCCTTTGGTCTCTAACCACACTTAAGTGTGAAGCATATTAAGAGTCAAAATTAGAAATTAGGGTCTTCTGAGAGGAGAGACAGCAGAAGAAAGAAGAATGACAATCCTGCAGCCTGTGGAATAAAAACACATTCAAAGAAAGAGAGACAAGATGAAAAGACAGAGAGCTATGTACCAGATGAAGGAACAAGATAAAACCCCAGAAAAACAACTAAATGAAGTAAAGATAGGCAACCTTTCAGAAAAAGAATTCAGAATAATGATAGTGAAGGTGATCCAGGACCTCAGAAATAGAATGGAGGCAAAGATCGAGAAGATGCAATAAATGTTTAACAAAGACCTAGAAGAATTAAAGAACAAACCAACAGGGATGAACAATAACTGAAATGAAAACTACACTAGAGGGAATCAATAGTAGAATAACTGAGGCAGAAGGGCAATCCATCCAAAAGCAGTAGAATACACTTTCTTCTCAAGTGTGCATGGAACATTCTCCATGATAGTTCACATCTTGAGTCACAAATCAAACCTCAGTAAATTTAAGAAAATTGAAATCATATCAGGCATCTTTTCTGACCACAACACTATGAGATTAGAAGTGAATTACAGGGAAAGAAACATAAAAAAACAAAAACACATGGATGCTAAACAATACGGATAAGGGACCTGGAAGACAGAATGGTGGAATTCACTACTGTGGAACAGAATAAAGGAAAAAGAAATAAAAGAAATGAAGACAGACTAAGAGACCACTGTGACAACATTAAACACAACAACATGTGCATTATAGGGGTCCCAGAAGGAGAAGAGAGAGAGAGAAAGGAGCAGAGAAAATAATTGAAGAGATTATAGTCAAAAACTTCCCTAACATGGGAAAGGAAATACCCACCTAAGTCCAGGAAGTGCAGTGAGTCCCATACAGGATAAACCCAAGGAGAAACATGCCAAGACACATAGTAATCAAATAGGCAAAATTTAAAGACCAAGAAAAATTATTGAAAGCAACAAGGGAAAAATGACAAATAACATACAAGTAAACTCCCATAAGGTTAATAGCTGATTCCACAGCAGAAACTCTACAATCCAGAAGGGAGTGGCACGATATGCTTAAACTGATGAAAGGGAAGAAACTACAACCAAGATTACTCTACCTGGCAAGTATCTCATTCAGATTCAATGGAGAAATTAAAAGCCTTACAGACAAGCAAAAGCTGAGAGAATTCAGCACCACCAAACCAGCTCTAAAACAAATGCTAAAGGAACTTCTGTAAGTGGGAAACACAAGAGAAGGAAAGGAACTCAAAAACTAACAGAAAACAATTAATAAAATGGTCATAGGAACATACATATTGATAATTACCTTAAATGTGAATGGATTAAATGCCCCAACCAAAAGTCACAGGCACGCTGAATGGATACAAAAACAAGACCCATATATATGCTGTCTACAAGAGACCCACTTGAGATATAGGGCCATATTCAGACTGAAAATGAGGGGATGGAAAAAGATATTCCATGCAAATGGAAATCAAAAGAAAGCTACAATAGCAATATTCATATCAGATAAAATAGACTTTAAAATAAAGAATGTTACAAGAGACAAGGAAGGACACTACATAATGATCAAGGGATCAATCCAACAAGAAGATACAACAATTATAAATATATATGCACCCAACATAGGAGCACCTCAATACATAAGGCAACTGGTAACAGCTATAAAAGAGGAAATCAACAGTAAAACAATAATACTGGGGGATTTTAACACCTCACTTACACCAATGGACAGATCATGGAAAATGAAAATAAATAAGGAAACAGAAGTTTTAAATGACACAATAGACCAGATAGATTTAATTGATGTTTATAGGGCATTCCATTCAAAAACTGCAGATTACACTTTCTTCTCAAGTGTGAATGGAACATTCTCCAGGATAGATCACATCTTGAGTCACAATCAAGCCTCAGTAAACTTAAGGAAATTGAAATCATATCAAGCATCTTTTCTCATCACAACACTATGAGATTAGAAATGAATTACAGGGAAAGAAACATAAAAAAAAAACACATGGAGGCTAAACAATATGGTACTAAATAACCAGGAGATCACTAAAGACATCAAAGAGGAAATCAAAAAATACCTAGAGACAAATGACAATGAAAACACGACAATCCAAAACCTATGAGATGAAGCAACAGCAGTTCTAAGAGGGAAGTTTATAGCTATACAAGCCTACTTCAAGTAAAAAGAAAAATCTCAAATAAACAATCTAACTTTACACCTAAAGGAAGTAGAGAAAGAAGAACAAACAAAACCCAAAGTTAGCAGAAGGAAAGAAATCATGAAGATCAGAGCAGAAATAAATGAAACAGAAACAAAGAAAACAATAACAAAGATCAATAAAACTAAAAGCTAGTTCTTTGGGGAGATAAACCATTAGACAGACTCATCAAGAAAAAGAGGGAGAGGACTCAAATCAATAAAATTAGAAATGAAAAAGGAGAAGTTACAATGGACACCACAGAAATACAAAGCATCCTAAGAGACTACTACAAGCATCTCTACTACCAATAAAATTGACAACCTGGACAAAACGGACAAATTCTTAGAAAGGTATAATGTTCCAAGGCTGAACCAGGAAGAAATAGAAAATATGAGCTGACAAATCACAAGTAATTAAATTGAAACTGTAATTAAAAAATCTTCCAACAAACAAAACTCCAGAACCAGATGGCTTCACAGGTGAATTCTATCAAACATTTAGTGAAGAGCTAACACCCATCCTTCTCAAACTCTTCCAAAAATTTGCAGAGGAAGGAACACTCCCAAGCACATTATGTGAAGCCACCATCACCCTTATACCCAAACCAGACAACGATACTACAAAAAAAGAAAATTACAGACCAATATCACTGATGAATATAGATGAAAAATCCTCAAGAAAATATTAGCAAACACAATCCAATGACACACTAAAAGGATCATACAACATGATCAAGTGAGATTTATCTCAGGGCTGCAAGGATTCTTCAATATAAGCAAATCAATCAATGTGATACACCATAATAACAAATTGAAGAATAAAAACCATATGATCAACTCAATAGATGCAGAAAAACCTTTCGACAAAATTCAACATCGATTCAGGATAAAAACCCTCTAGAAACTGGGCATAGAGGGAACATACCTCAACATAATAAAGGCCATATATGACAAACCCACAGCAAACATCATTCTCAATGGTGAAAAACTGAAAGCATTTCCTCTAAGGTCAGGAACAAGACAAGGATGTCCACCCTCACCACTACTATTCAAAATAGTTTTGGAAGTCCTAGCCAGGGCACTCAGAGAAGAAAAAGTAATAAAAAGAATACAAATTGGAGGTCTTCCCTGGTGGCGCAGTGGTTGAGAGTCTGCCTGCCGATGCAGGGGACATGGGTTCGTGCCCCAGTCCGGGAAGATACCACATGCCGCACAGCGGCTAGATCTGTGAGCCATGGCCACTGAGCCTGCATGTCCGGAGCCTGTGCTCTGCAATGGGAGAGGCCACAACAGTGAAAGGCTCGCATACCAAAAAAAAAAAAAAAAAAAAAACAAATTGGAAAAGAATAAGTAAAAATGTCAGTTTCCACATGACATGAAACTATACATAGATAATCCTAAAGATGCCACCAGGAAACTACTAGAGCTAATCAATGAATTTGGTACACTTGCAGGATACAAAATTAATGCACAGAAATCTCTTGCATTCCTATACACTAATGATGGAAAATCGGAAAGTGAAATTAAGGAAACACTCCCATTTACTACTGCAACAAAAAGAATAAAATAACTAGGAATAAACCTACCTAGGGTGACAAAAGACCTGTATTTAGAAAACTATAAGACAATAATGAAAGAAATTAAAGATGATACAAACAGATGGAGACATATACCATGTTCTTGGATTGGAAGAATCAACATTGTTAACATTACTATACTTCCCAAAGCAATCTACATATTCAATGCAATCCCTATCAGATTACCAATGGCATTTTTCATGGAACGAGAACAAAAAAATCTTAAAATTTGTATTGATACAAAAAAGACCCTGAATAGCCAAAGCAGTCTTGAGGGGAAAAAAACGAAGCTGGAGGAATCAGGATCCCTGACTTCACACTATACTATAAAGCTACAGTAATCAAGACAACATGGTACTGGCACAAAAACAGAAACATAGGTCAATGGAACAAGGTAGAAAGCCCAGAGATAAACCCATGCACTTATTGTCAACTAATCTATGACAAAGGAGGCATGGATATACAATGGCAAAAAGACAGTCTCTTAAATAAGTGGTGCTGGGAAAACTGGACAGCTACATGTAAAAGACTGAAATTAGAACACTCCCTAACACCATACACCAAAATAAACTCAAAAAGGATTAGAGACCTAAATGTAAGACCGGACACTATAAAACTCTTAGAGGAAAACATAGGAAGAACACTCTTTGACGTAAATCACAGCAAGATCTTTTTTGATCCACCTCCTAGAGTAATGGAAATAAAGACAGAAATAAATAAATGGGACCTAATGAAACTTCAAGGCTTTTGAACAGCAAAGGAAACCATAAATAAGATGAAAAGACAACCCTCAGAATGGGAGAAAATATTTGCAAATGAAGCAACTGACAAAGGATTAATCTCCAAAATTTAGAAGCAGCTCTGCAGCTCAATATCAAAAAAAACAAACAAGACAAACCAAAAACGGGCAGAAGGCCAAAATAGACATTTCTCCAAAGGAGACATACAGATAGACAAGAAACACATGAAAAGCTGCTCAACATCACTAATTATTAGAGAAATGCAAATCAAAACTACAATGAGGTATCACCTCACACCAGTTAGAATGGGCATCATCTGAAAATCTAAAAACAACAAATGCTGGAGACGTTGTGGAGAAAAGGCAACCCTCTTGCACTGTTGGTGGGAATGTAAATTGATACAGCCACTATGGAGAACAGGATGGAGTTTCCTTAAAAACTAAAAATAGAATTACCCATATGATCCAGCAATCCCACTACTGGGCATATACCCAGAGAAAACCATAATTGAAAAAGACACATGCATCCTAATGTTCATTGCAGCACTATTTACAATAGCCAGGTCATGGAAGTAACCTAAATGTCCATCGACAGATGAATGGATAAAGAAGATGTGGTACATATATTTAATGGAATATTATTCAGCCATAAAAAGGAACGAAATTGTGTCATTTGTAGAGACGTGGATGGATGTGGAGACTGTCATACAGAGTGAAGTAAGTCAGAAAGAGAAAAACAAATATTGTATATTAACGCATATATGTGGAACCTAGAAAAATGGTACAGATGAACCGTTTTGCAGGGCAGAAAATGAGACACAGATGTAGAGAACAAATGTATGGACACCAAGTGGGGAAAGTGGTGGGGGTGTGGGTGTGGTGGTGTGATGAATTGGGCTATTGGGATTGACATGTATACACTGATGTGTATAAAATTGATGACTAATAAGATCCTGCAGTATAAAACGATAAAATAAAATTCAAAAAAAAACTTAACCAATTAAAAACAATTCTTTAAAATTTAAAATTTTTCTACATATGGCATATATATATGAAGAAGATCCATTGATTTTTGTTGAATTTTTTTAAATCTCTGAATAATAGCTTTTCATCCTATATAACTTTATTTCTTCCTATGTTTTAAAAATAAATCACATATATTTACTGCCTGTAAAAAAAAAGAAAAGAAAGAAAGAAATTAGGGTCTTCCAATAGAAAAGATGGCATAAATTTATTTTTCAATAAATCCCTTATCCCTCAAACTTGTGGAATGACTAATACAATATTTTAAATGATACCTGAACTTTAAAATAATATCAGTATCACTGTGAATGAGAAGTTGTCCAAAACTACTACAATATGTGAGGATAAAGTTCTTTGTTCTGAGCGTGTATGCAGGAAATGGCACATCTTGTGGGCAAGGGGAAGAAAAACGTCCATATGAGTTGGGAGACCTGAGCCCAAAGTTCATGCCTTGAGTGGGCTCCCTCACTCATGAAAGAAAGGAAGTTTAGAGAAGTTCTGCCAAGTATTTCTAAGTTTATAGCTTCACCTCATGACCAGGTATTTAATAAATCTGTTAGCTGAGTTTGCATAGGTAGGTGATAGCTCTGACTTCTCCATAGGATGAGAGATCAAGACTGCCTTCTTAAGACTCAGTACCTAATGAGAGCTCTCAGACAAATTAAATGCACTCATGGGACCTCTGCATTGGGGAAGATAACTGGAAAGGGAGGGAGAGAGAGAGAGAGAAAACTAAAGTAAATCCACAATAGAAATATATAAACATAAATTAAACCTAATACTAACAGAGTCAACAAAATACAAAATCAACAGAATAAACTCCAGATGAAGTTATTGTTATAGAAGAGTATGGAAAAGCTTTATAAACAAATATAGTTACAATGCTTAAAAAGAAAATGGAAGGAATTACATCCATTAAAGCACACACACAAGATACTATGAAACAAAGCAGGAATGAAAAAAAAAAACTGACCTAGAAATTTTGGAAATAGAATATGGGGAAATTGAAATTAAATAAAATGTTACAGATAAGATAAATTGTAGACTGAATAAAGTCACAGAAAGATTGCACAGGAAAATAGTACTCAGGAATTCACTCAGAAAAGCAATTGAGACAACCTTAATTCCATGAAATGAATTCAGGCATCCTTTCCCAAAGTGAAATCTACATGAAGATGTTCCGTGATAAAAAAAAAAAAAAGGATTCTGTGCTCCTTTATAAATTTTAGAAGGATTGCATGCTATATATACCACCATTGGAGATTTATAATTCACATAAATATATCAAAGTCTATGTAAAATCTTTCATTAAAAAGCAAAAAAAATAATTTTATATTCTTTTTTCCCAAAACTATTGGATATTGAAATCCATTTCCAAATACACAATGTATTTTTTTTAAAAGAGATAATGCCTTGGAACACCAAGAAAATGTTGTAATATAGTGAGAAAAAAACATCCAGACTGGGAATGATAAAACTAAGATTTTAATTTGAGTTCTTTCACTAAACAATTATGTGATACCTTTTACTTTTTTTCTGAAAAAAGAACAATAATTATTTATATTTTATAGCTTTAAGATCAACTTTTATGAAAAGAATATGTCATGTCAATGATATATGACAATCTAGAATGAGTGATGCTCTGTTGGAGGGTAAGGAAGTGCTTTCCCTGTTCTCTACAAGTGACACGTGCAGGCAAGTGCCCTCCTGGCATCCAGGTGTGCTAGAACTTGTGCTCAGAGGTGGCTAGGATGAGCATGAGAGGACTTAGGTTTCAAAAAGGAATCCTGAAGGGGAGGAATCTTGTTTGTCAAGGACACTAAAAAACAAAAAGACATTGAGAAAGCCATTGCTGAAGGGGCAGGGGCAGCATTCAGGATGGTTGTTCTTACAAAGTCTCTAAAGTCAGTATGAAACTTACAAACATGCAAATAGACCCATGCTTTGTTTCCACAAAGAAGAGGGATCCCCTGCATCTTGAGAACCTGTTAGGAAAATTTCAGTTTCCTTTTTGTGCCACTCAGAGTGGTACAACTACCACAAAGGTGATAGTTCTTGGAGCTAGGACCTGGCATCTGAATAGGCACAATCTAGGGTCATTATATAGATTGGCTATTAAAGCAAAGAAGCTTCATCATTACAAAGAGGAGAAGGGACATGACAGGGTACATGTAAATATTTTAGGAGGGTAGGTCAATTATAGTCATTCAACAGAGCAAGATAAATATAGTGTCCTAAAAGGTTATGTTCCAGTCTTCAGTCACAATTTAAAGAAGTAATAGACATTGTCCAGGCTGAAGTAAAGGGGATTCCCAACAATGGATAAAACACAGAAATGGTATAAGATTCAAATCCCAAGAAGAACAATCAAGGACTATTCATTGGATTAGAGGTTCAGTCTCTTAAGTTTTGCTTATAGAAAAGCTCCATGGGATGGTATTTTAGCATACCGTCCCATTTCAGAACTGCTGAAAAGGTATTAGGATACTAAAGTAGAATTATCAAGTACTGGAAATATCAGATGGAAAAGATAGCATGGGTCCAGTGAATACTCAAACATTGAGCTTATTTAAAACAGTCAGATGCCATTTGAAGATCTTGGCATCTATCTTCCTTCATGATCTGCTCTTCATGCATTTTGTTTTATGCTTTACAGTTTGGGGATCATTCTCCTTGATAGATAAAATGGGAGTAAAATAAGAGAGGAATGAATCATTCTGCCTTTGCCACCATTTTTAATAGTACCTTATCTACCCTAAGCCATGTTCTTCTTCCAGCTCTGTACAGAGTAAAAATTACCATTTACATGAATCTAGTGTTCGTTCTTGCTTTTCAACTCTTTCTGGTTTTTAACTTTCCAAGTGAGCTTCTTAAATGTGCAAAGGCTATTTTCAACATATCTCTTCATTTGCATGTCCCTCTTTCTATCTTTTGTGCATGTCCTTTAGAACATGACTTCATCACGTAATTCCCATTTTAGTCACTCTGTTCCAGTAGAGGAGAGTTGAAAATACAGAGGGGAAGTAAGAATATGTGTAATCGGCTAGTATTTTTCCCTTTCAGAAAATGAATACACATATCAAGCCCCAGAAAACCATATACAAATTAACCAGTATGATATCTGGCATAGAGAATATGGGATCAGTATGGAACTGAGAAATATGAAAGTAATTATTTTCATCATTGTTGCCTCTATGAAGGTTTCTAGAAACACAACCTATAACAAATAGGAAGCACAGAGAAAGAGGAAAAGAGTCTGAATACTGATGGAGTTAGGCAAAATCTACATGATAATCTGTAGTGTCCATATTGCATGCTTAATGATGTCCTCACCAGACAGATCAGGGGGACTAGGTTAACTTTTAAAGACTGCATATTTCTTTCTCAAAGTTATTTATCCAAGATGATATGGTCATACTTCCCCAAGATTCCTGTCACTGTAACTCTACTTATCAACTTCTCTTGTTTATCATAGTCAATTATGGAAGTTTATATTTTCCTCATCCTTATGAAAGGTAAATTTATCAGCAAGGAGAATCATTAAAATGCCATACACTGCCTTTTGCAGATGTAGAATTCTAATAGATTTATTTAAGTATCTGTTTAGTCATTCAATTATTCAACAAGTGGTATCTGTGTGTTAAATTCCTTTAGTGACAACAATGACAATATAATTGTCCTCACTTAGCTTATCATCTAAGAATAAAATAAATATATTACACAAATACTTGTGCAATGATTATAATTGTGATAAAGTCTTTGAGGAAAAGGTAATTATGCTATGAGTACATTTGATAGGAGGATTCAAGCTTAGCTGAGGGAATTTTAGCTGACTCAGCTGATGGATTAATAGAATTAGCTGGGAAAAGGGAAGAGGGGACACTATAGTAAGAAAGATTAGTTATGATAAGGTCCAGAAGCAGGAGGGAACACAGAATACTTCAGAACTGATAGAATTCATGCAGTAATAGAATAAGGATGAGTTGTAGAACAATACATGAGAAAGTCTCAAAAACTCGGAAGGTCTCATATTGTGGAAGGTCTTTCAGCTTATGTGAGAGTATTTGGAATTAGCTCTAATAGCACTGGAAGTTATTTAAGAGTTGTAAGCAAGAAACATGTCTTGAATGGATTTATTTCAAAAAATATTTTATTGGTTACTGTGCAAACAAAGATGTCAGAGAGATCAACTAAGAAGCAATTGCAATTCCTATAAAACTACCACTGGCAAATTTCACAGAACTAGTACAAAAAATTTCACAATTTGTATGGAAACACAAAAGACCCCAAATAGCCAAAGTAATCTTGAGAACGAAAAATGGAGCTGGAGGAATCAGACTCCCTGACTTCAGACTATACTACAAAGCTACAGTAATCAAGACAGTATGGTACTGGCACAAAAACAGAAAGACAGATCAATGGAACAGGATAGAAGGCCCAGAGATAAATCCACGCACATATGGTCACCTTATCTTTGATAAAGGAAGCAGGAATGTACAGTGGGGAAAGGACAGCCTCTTCAATAAGTGCTGCTGGGAAAACTGGACAGATACATGTGAAAGTATGAGATTACATCACTCCCTAACAACATACACAAAAATAAGCTCAAAATGGATTAAAGACCTAAATGTAAGGCCAGAAGCTATCAAGCTCTTAGAGGAAAACATAGGCAGAACACTCTATGACATAAATCACAGCAAGATCCTTTTTGATCCACCTCCTAGAGAAATGGAAATAAAAACAAAAATAAACAAATAGGACCTAATGAAACTTCAAAGCTTTTGAACAGCAAAGGAAACCATAAACAAGACCAAAAGACAACCCTCAGAATGGGAGAAAATATTTGCAAATGAAGCAACTGGCAAAGGATTAATCTCCAAAATTTATAAGCAGCTCATGCAGCTCAATAGCAAAACAACAAACAACCCAATCCAAAAATGGGCAGAAGACTCAAATAGATATTTCTCCAAAGAAGATATACAGACTGGTAACAAACACATGAAAGAATGCTCAACATCATTAATCATTAGAGAAATGGAAATCAAAACTACAATGAGGTCTCACTTCACCCCAGTCAGAATGGCCATAATCAAAAAATCTAGAAACAATAAATGCTGGAAAGGCTGTGGAGAAAAGGGAACACTCTTGCACTGCTGGTGGGAATGTAAATTGATACAGCCACTATGGAGAACATTATGGACGTTCCTTAAAAAACTAAAAATAGAATTACCCATATGATCCAACAATCCCACTACTGGGCATATACCCTGAGGAAACCATAATTCAAAATGAGACATGTACCAAAATGTTCATTGCAGCTCTATTTACAATAGCTCAGAGATGGAAAGAACCTAAGTGTCCATCATCAGATGAATTGATAAAGAATATGTGGCACATATATACAATGGAATATTACTCAACCATAAAAAGAAACAAAATTGAGCTATTTGTAATGAGGTGGATAGACCTAGAGTCTGTCATACAGAGTGAAGTAAGTCAGAAAGAGAAAGACAGATATCTTATGCTAACACATATATATGGAATTTAAGAAAAAAATGTCATGAAGAACCTAAGAGCAAAACAGGAATAAAGATACAGACCTACTTGAGAATGGACTTGAGGATATGGGGAGGGGGAAGGGTAAGCTGTGACAAAGCGTGAAAGAGGCATGGACATATATACACTACCAAACGTAAGGTAGATAGCTAGTGGGAAGCAGCCGCATAGCACAGGGAGATCAGCTCGGTGCTTTGTGACCGCCTGGAGGAGTGGGATAGGGAAGGTGGAAGGGAGGGAGACACAAGAGGGAAACGATATGGGAACAGATGTATATCTGATTCACTTTATTATAAAGCAGAAACTAACACACCATTGTAAAGCAATTATACTCCAATAAAGTTGTAAAAAATAAAAAAGTAGCAATTGCAAGAAGCCAGAGGAGATAGGTTGCTAAGATGTACATAGTATCATAGTAAGGGCACTGTTAACATTTTGACTGCAAAGTTGAAGGGGTGACAGAGAGGATAGCTATTACTGGAATGTGAGTAAGAAGGAGAAGTGAGAAGATCTTAGATCTGCTTAATTATATTTCCATTGGGTTGGCTAAAGAGCTACTAGTAGAAGAAAGGATGAGAGAACAAAAGTGTGGTTGGGCAGAGAATAGTGAACATGGATTGGGCAAAAGAGAAGAGAAAGGTTGAGAAAGTGAAATAGAAGAATGAAAGAAATATTTTGAGGTAGGTACTGTGTGTGAGACTCACAAATCTCTCTCTTCCTTTCTCACACTCTCTTATCTCTCTCATGCACATACATACATATTCCATGAGCAAAAAAAAAAATGATTTTAAAAATATTTTTCATGTTTTTTGGTGTGGTTTTGAAAAATTTTAGTAAAGACTTAAGTTGACTAAGGTCTTTTAGTTGTTTTTGTTTTGTTTTTAATAAAATGTGCTAAGACCGAACTGTTTAGGCAACTCAGTTTTATTCAGGTTACAGATAGGACTGAGTGATTGATTTGATTTGAATTTTACAGGAAAGAAGATCATCAAGTATAATACTCAGATTTCTTACTTAAATAATTGCAAAGATGGTAGTATCTTTGCTGGAAAAATAAGAAAACATTTAAAAAGCTCCCTGTCTGCCTCTCACTCCAACATTTTAACTTCCTTGTGTGTCATTGTTGTGATATATTTTAGAAGAACTATAACAATATATTTTATCTAGTGATTTTCTGTATAGTATCTTCTCACAATGGTTTCACTTTGTTTTTCTTTTTTACTTAATCACCAAAGTGCTTTTCACTGTACTACATCAGACAAGTTTGAGGATTTCTGTTCAGGCATAGAATAGTTTCTCTGATTACATTATTTCCTCATGTCCTTTACTTAAACAGCTTTTTATTTTTTAAGGCTTAACCTTCATTTGTTATCTCCTAATCATTTGTCTGGCCTCACTAAATTTCAGTGACAGTTTCGTCACTGCATTTACATGCTATGTCAAATTTCAGATTCTTTCTCTAGACAATAAGAACTCAGTGTATTGGTATAGATGATCACTGTTTTTCTGTTCCTTTTTTTTCTTCTATTTTCTTTTTTTTCTTTATTTCAACAAAATCTACTGAGTGTCTGCTATGTACTAAACATTGTCTAATCACTAGTATGAAAATGGACAAAGTTTCTTTTCATAAATTAACATCCTAACCAAAAGGGAAGAGATAAAAAGAAAATAAACATGAATAGAGTAGGTGAAGATACATGCTCTTCAGATAAATAAAACAGGTTGATATCATGGTGACTTGAAAGCTAATTTAGTTTCCCTGGGAGGGGACGTTTAAGGTGATAAGGGAATAAGAGGCCATATAAAGCCCTGTGAAGGTCAGGTGGGAAAACATTCTAGGCAGAGGAGATAGACCTAAGGTGGGATTGACATATATACACTAACATGTATAAAATTGTTGACTAATAAAAGAAAAATAAAAAGAAAATCTAAGATACTTTAAAGGCATACTTTCAGACTTTTGGAAAGAAAGTTATTTTTTTCTCCAAATGAAAAATAAGTGAAAACATATCATTAAAAAACCAAAAACAAACAAAGAATGAATTTGGGTTGTGTAAGGAAGAAAAATAAAAGGACCAAAATGACTGAGTCCTAATAGGAAGAGGAAGAATGATAAGAGATGAGGGTCACCACACTCAGAGCTTTGTGGGCCAGGGTCAGGGAGTGAGTATTTGCCCAAATGGAACGGCACATCCTGAGAACAGTTTGAGCAGATGAGTGGCAAATCCTGGATTACTCCTTTAAAAAGTCCATTTGCTGGCATTTTGGAGGATGACTTGAACATGGACATGTGGAGAAGCTGGTGGCCAGTAGATGTTTAGTTTGAGAGTCCAGGTAAAAGATTATTAATCCTTGAATTAGAATGACAGTGGATATTTAGAGAAGTGAACCAATTTGAGAAATGTTTTGGAGGAACAATTGATGAGACTCATTAGAGGAGGCATAGTGGTTTGAGTAAAAGAGAGGCAGCAAGGATAACCCCTAGATTCCCTACTTGTACAATTGAGTAGATGGACTTTTTTTTTTTCTCCAACAAAGATGAGGAAGTCTTGATCCGGGGAATTTTTTTTTCATGAAAAATTAGGAGTTGTCTTTTTCTGTTTTGGCCAAGTTAAATTTGAGATGGATATTAGGCATTCATGTAGAATTTTAAAATATTAGTTGGATAATCTAAACTGGAGTTAGGGAAACCCAGGATAGAGATGAACTATTTGCAGATTGTTGTAGAGATGCAAAGTGGAGCTATGAGAATAAAGATGATCACCCATGTCACCCAGGAAGAGTGAATGGAGATGAGGAGGGTACCAAGGAAAGATCCTGGAGTACACCAAACTTAAAGATCTAGAAGAGGCACAGAAGCCTGGGGAGATAGAGGCTAATGAAGTAAAAGAAAACCCTAGTAGGAGGACAATGTGCTCCCAATGTGGAAGCTGAAGAAAAAATGGTATTTCGAAGAGGAGAAATCTTTTAATAGTTGATTGCTGCTGATAGATCAAATAATATACATCACTGCATGCCCCATGGGACATGAATGATATTCTAAATAGATCGTCTGGTATCATTATGGGAAAATTGCTCAGTATTTCCTCATGTATACTAAATATATATTTTTTTCTGGTCTCAAGCTCTCTTCTATTGGTGGTTTAATTACTTTTTCTTTGTTCATCAAGATCAACTACAAGATAATCCTCAGGATAATAATTCTGCTCAAGGGAGTAATGACTTTTCCCAATTCCTCCTATTTCTTTGATTTGTGCTCCTAGGTAAATCAACAGAAATGAAAAGCAGCTGGTAGGACTGGCAAGTCAGTAGAGATTAGAGGTATCTTCTCAGGCCTCATGAAGATAACAAGGTTCGGAGTCAGATGGAATCAGGATTGAGTCTCATTTCTGACACTTACTATGAGCCCTGGGTTCAAACTACTATACCTCTCTAAGGTAAGATTCTCAAGTGTGAAGTTAGGTCAATGAAATCTACCTCTCAGGGCATACATGAAGATACAACAAATAGTAAATGCTTAGCACAGTGCCTTGCACATGGTAAGTGCTTCATAAATGTTAACTACTCCCAATAAAAATTATGACTGCAATTTCAAAACTGGCCCATGAAAGGTGGGGAGAATAGGAATTGGATCAGAAAAGCACAAAGGTACTGTGGAAGGTGGAATAATATGGGCAAATAAAGGGGAACAGAATAGAAGAATCCATTTTGAATTGAACAGAGGTTACTCAAAGAGCCAAATAACAATCCTATTTAGTTACATCTTCGGTTCTCAGTGAAACCACAGAAGAGGCATATCTAGAAACTTTCAGAAAAAATGTCCTGGTAAAACTCATTTCTTGTGGGATTAAGGAATGCCTACTCAATAGCCAGCCCTCCCTGGGTTGTCTGTGCCATATTTACAGGTCAGCTTCAGGTCTCCAAGTTCTCTCACAATGTAGTTCATCCACAGTTTTAATTTAGCTCTCTCCATTCTCCTCTTTTCCTCTCCACATTGTCTAAGTGCTAATAATAATAATTCAATTTAATAACATCCATCCTCACAGAGTACTCAAGCCCATCCGGTCCTCAAGGACACCTAACCCTTCCCGGGCTCACCTCTCAGCCTCTTTATCACACTTGAAGTACATCATAAACTATATCTTCCCTAGACCTTGTCATAAAGGGTGAGGCCGACATTGCAGGAATGAAGTCAGGGAAATACAACCTTGAACTGGTTTATCTCCTCTCCTCCCTGCCCTTCTCCTCCCCCTGCCATTCCCTCTTCTTTTTGACCAGTACTTTTCCTTCACAGGCAGAAAGGAAAAATGTAAACGTGTGTTCCCATCAGGGCTTCCTGGAACAGCTCACTTTCTGTTTGGTAATTGAAAGCTGATCTAATATGAAGGATGCTCAGCCTTGAAAGCTGCCTCAACAGTCATTAATTTGCTAATAGAAATTGCTTTTTGATGATGCAGGTCAGGATGATGGCCTCTAGTTTGTGGATAAAGAAATTGAAACATGAAAGGTTAAATGTCTTCTATGCAGTGACAGTGCTGAGAATAAGTGAGAGAAAGGATTGACTTATCTGGCATTCCATTCCCTGAAAACTTCAGCTTCTTGAAATATAGGAAAAGAAAACGAAAAGGTGAACATAACATTTGTGAACAGCCAAAATAATTATAAAAATATGTGCTTAGAAGCACTCATGAACTTGATTAACATAATTGTGCTAGATTCATTCATTCTCAGTTGACACAATTTAACAATATTTCATACTTTGCCTCCAAGTACATTAAAAAAAAATGTTAAGGCCAGAAATGGTTTTAAATAATAGTTGAAAATCATCAAGTACAAATTATAGAATGGACATTAGTGTTGTTAAATCTTTAGTTTCATTATTTAGATAATTTTTTGCCACATTATGAACAAGAAAACTAAGACTCTGAGGGGCTGTATCATGTAAACAGTGTTACAGAGCAGGTTAAATGTAAAGACAAAATGTAACATCTGTATATATAATATCTTATCCCATGTGTCTGAAAAAAACAAAGATACTATCTACTACATGAAATTACTTTGAGATCATGTGTGAATGCTTGATAAAGAGCTATAGAAAGATAAATAGAAAAGGTCATATTTTGCAGAAATTCCCAGGAAGTGGACATAACTTAAGCTGTCATCAGTGTCTCAGTGAAGGTTAACTGAGAGCCAGTGAGAGACTGGCCAAATTGAGCAGAGAACTGGGCTAATACGGGTAGCATTACCAACCACCACAGGGCACTGAAGACTATGCTCTGAGAATTATGCATTTTCATTAGTTTCCTTTTTTACCAGAGTCCAATCTGTAACACTAGATTGTAGACATTAGATTGTGTAATACTCCGTCACTCTCTCTTGGCATCCTTCTTCAGTGTGGTACAGTGTTCTTGGTCCATGAGAACTGATGCACGAAGATGATCCTTCCAGGAATTTGGAAGAGGTACCACCGAATGGGTGTCAAACTGGGAACTAACTACTGGAGTCTTCAGTACTTTCACATTTTCTCCTCTCAATTGTACTGATCTCTCTATTAGTGATTTCTACCTCCAGAGATCTTACTTTGTTTTGTTTTCTACCATTACATCATATATGTACAACGTACCTGACAATTTTTGCTGAAAACTTATCTGTCCTCATTGAAAAGGAACTGATCATATTCATTTTATAGAGCAGGGAGGAAATATATCTATGTATCTTGTAGTGGAGGCTGTGATACTGTAGTATACAGCTCAGATCTTCTCACCCCTTTGAAAGAACAAAGAACTATTTCTTACAAGTTGTGGGAATGTTGGCAGCTGACAGCTCTCAGGTGAATTCTTCTATGGGAATCACCTTGACCTGAAGGGGGTCACCTTGACCAAAATCACACTCTTTCTCTAGAACATCCCACATTCAGCAACCTGTTCACATGAGTATATAAAACAATGGCTTCCTTGTCTCCAAGTGGAAGAATTCTAAAAGGCCATTCCAGGTCAAGAGCTCTCATAGAATTGTCCTAATGCCTTTGTTGTGTAAGTATCAAAGTTATCTTCATCCTCAACCCAATTCTGCATCCTTTAATCTCTCATAATAGTAGTTTCTGGAACACTGGAATTGAAATATCTTCAGATATAGGTTTGCTTTTCTTGCCTGGCAGAACCGATATATCATTTATATCTCAGAAATTACTTCCTGAATTGTTCTTAGTACCACAACAAAGGACTGTATCCTGCAAAACTCTGCCTTAGGTCAAGGGGGCCTTTTTAGAACAAAGAAGGTGTGACAACATATACATAACCATAGATGGGATCTGTTGGTCCTATCATTTCCATGCCATCCAGATGATGCCAGACTGCTAGAACAAGTTGCAACTGAGGTACCAGCTGGGTGATAATACCCTGTGAAGAAGATGTGCCATCTTCTAGGACAAATCAAGGATTCAAGTAGTTTATATCATGGGTATAGAATTCAAGATGTAGAGCTAGGAGGGAACCACTTATTAACAGTTTCAGTGACTTGGGAAATTTGTGTTTCTCACCTTCAAAATTTGGGGCTCCATAAGATTAGAGGTCCTAGTTCCCAAAAAGGGAAGTCTTCTACCAGGGTAAAAAGCATAAATACTATTAAACTTTAAGCTACAGTTTCCACCCCAACACTTCAGCTTCATTGTTTCATGAGATGAGCAGGAAAGCAGGTAAGGGTTATGGATCCTGATTATCAGGAACAGATAGGACTGCTGTTACACTATCCAGAAAAGAATGTGTTGGATACACAGATCATTCACTTAGAAACTTCTTGGTGTCACTTGGGTCAACTTTGACAAGTATCCATGGCAATTTAAGACCATTAGTAATGGACTTCCAGCACATCCCACTAAACTGTATCTTATATTTCCACAGGAAAAGAGTTCCATCAGAATCCTAGAGGAGCTCATTGTACAAAATGTATCTGAGTGTAGCAAGGGCTTAATTAGCATAAATTATAGTGAATACTATAGTGTGCTGCCCACATCTCTACCATTTAAGACAGAGACCCTCATTTCTCCAGCTTCTGGGAGTGTTGGCTGTTGACAGTCCTCAGCTTATAGGTCTCCTGGAATTTCCCACTGCTAAAGAGAACCATCTCATGCAAGAGTACTTTCTCATCTCAGAGACATATCTAGTGACTGATTGATGTACATCCTACAACTGTATCTCCTGAAAGCACAATCCAATAAATTTCATGTTTGCCAATCATTGTCTCAGAGTTTATTTCCAGAGGATCCCAACCTTGGCATACCTATATATCTCTACCTATCCGGGGAGACTTGAATTAAAACCAAACCAAACAAAGAGAACAAACAGAAAGCAATATCTTTGTCCTCCAAAAAGAAGTTTTAACATAGAAGGAGTTTCCAAGTATCTCTACTTTCCCAGAGGGAGAAATTTGGGGAAGGGATTACTCAAAAGAGGTCACTAAATCATACTTATGCTTTGTTATTCTAAGTGTAATCTAAGGAGTAGCAGCATCAGTGTCACCTGGGAGTATGTCAAAAACACAAATTTCCTAATTCCATCCCAGACCTACTGAATCTCAATATGCTTTTTACAAAATCCCCAGATGGTTTGTATATATATTCAAGTTTGAAAAGAACTGCTCTGGAACAGTACTAGTGAAATGTTATTGAATGACACATTCCTATCATTTAAAAAATGAGCATGTACTCCTACTATTTATATTATGTATAATAATATAACATTTTTATCGTTTATTATATATTTACTTGCTTATTATATGTGATAATATATAATATGAAATCTATACAATATTTATCAATTATAATGATATCATGTACAATTATTTTAATATGTCATAAATCTTGAAAAAATACTCACAAATACAAAGAATTAAAAGAATAAGGCAAAAGTATTAGGGGTAATTTTTGTAGTTTCCTCCTACTCCTCAATAGATTGTCACATCACTCCATCTTGGGTGTGTGCTCTCCATATTGGTGATTTGTGTTCTCTAGCAGACACAATCCTGTGCATTAGGTAGAGTCTTAGGAGAGGGATTAATGGGAATATCAAGGTTAGGAAAATTCAGAGATTATTTTCTCTCTGGACTGGGAATGGGAAGAAAATTAGAGTGGTTTGAATTGGCATAGTGGTGACAGAAATTAAAAATGCCCCTATCTCAAAAAAACTAGCAGATTCTGGGGAGGGAGAAAGCTTCTCCTTTATTTTCCATTCTGTGTGATTCCAGTCCAAGATGTCCAAACCTGTCCACTTTCCACATGGGATGCTTACTACTTGCAGGTATCTGACTGAATTTTCAGCAGCTGCTTAGCATGTCATTTCATTTGTCAGGTAGATGAAGGTAATGAGAATTTATCAGCTCCCAGTTCAGATTCACAGCTGATCTGTCACCACACACTTCTATAAATATTGCTCTTATTTACCCAGGATGCATTTCAAATGTGCAGGATATTATACACATATTTTATGCACATATTTAGATATCTACATATATACATATCTTATATATAAATATTACACATATATACATATTTTATACACACACACATACAATGCATATCCAGACCAAGGTTTATAACTCTACTCCTCATTTTTCTGGCATGCCAAGATGAACCAGTGAAGATGTGAGTGTCTGAATTGACATCTTCAATAATAATTGTATTAATGCTTAGGTTTAGGATGTATGGAATCTGTTCAGGACTCTTGGTGTGGGAGCTGAACTCCATTGTTCCACAAAGAAGAAAGTGCCCTATAATTTCACTGAAAGTGGAAGGGCAGCAAAATGACATTGTTTAGAAACTGCTCAGAGTAATAACCATTGTGTCAGCTGCCTTGTCACCCTCTCTGTTAGCAATGGAATGTTGCATGGGAATGAGAAAAAAGGTCTCCCTCTAAATGCAAGATAATTTAAATATTTGAGTGTGTTAGGAACAGGGGATTTCAGGAAGAAGGGCAAGTAGCTTTATATTCCAAAAAAGGAAGCGATGTAGGAAATGATACCAGTAATAGTCAAGATGGTTGAATATTCTGTGTGGTGGTCAGATGACATTGTTCCAGAATGTCTGAACTGGATGGCTCAGTAAGAAGTCACTGGCGAAACATTTCCTCAAACCAAGTTTTTATTCCAAAATCTGGTAGAGATGTGTGGAGGGAACAAAGTATTTCCATTCATGATGGCTCCTCAAGTTCACTCTGTCAGCCCTTTTCAACTCCATACATATAGAAAATGGTAATGAACTTACAGAAAGAGAACCCATGAGAATAAAAATGAAAAGCTATTAGTCAAATGTCCTTTCAGATCTGCTGTTTCTGATGACAGAAACAAACTATGGAATCCAAGTGTTCAGCTACCATGGCATAAAAGGGAGTAGAAGTACTCCAGTCAGGATTGGGTGTGGGTCCATTCTTCGTGCTACAGTGGCATTTTTTTCCTTGTAGATAGATTTAGAAAAATAATTCCTAGATTACTTTATGGAATTACTCTTTTGCCAAAGCTATAAGACTAGGACGATGGCAGAAAGTAATAGCTGTATGACACTGAACTGAATTGAGCTGATCTTTGGGTCTGTGAGTAAATATGCAAAATTATCAATACCGATGCAGAGCAAAACCACTGAAATATATGTAAATTACCTAATTTTGTGTTATAATCTTAAGGTGTAAATGTACCCAACTAACCAAAAACTTCTTGCTTTTTTTCAGAGAAACATCATACAATACAAAACAAATCTTGAACAAACAAACCAAAAACTTCCACTCTAAATGAGCATACAAATCAAAATTCCAAAAACAAATTAAAAATTCAAACAGTAAATATGCCAATCAGCACAATTAATATTACAAAATATTCATTACAGATTAAAAGCATTTTACTATTTGATAAACATTTAAGTTTTTCAGTCTGCTGTTAGTCTTCATTTAGTATGCTGAAGATGATCAAAAGATAATGACACTATGCCATTTATTTGAAAAAAATTATGAAAGCACACAGAAACTGAAAATAAGATCAGAGGTATAGGAAAAAGAACTAGTTCATAAGTTTGGAAGTAAAAAATATAGTATTTTAAATAAAAATGCACCTGATATGATAATTGTAGACTAGACATGGTAGAAGATAGAGTCAGTAGTTTCAAAAATAGCCCTAAAGACAACATTCAGCATGTAGGATAGATAATTTGATAAATTATGTGAAAGAGTATTTAAAGAGAAAAATTTCATGATCTCAGGATAGACAAAATTTCTTAAATGTGACACCAAAAGCACATTCCATAAGCAAACCCACCAAAAATATATAAAATGGATTTCATTACATTTAAACATTTTGCTTTGAGAAAAACACTAATAAGAGAATGAGAAAGCAAATTAAAGATTAGGAGAAGCTATTTGCAAATCTCATATGCAGAAAGGACTTGCATCTGGAATATATAAAGTACTCTCAAAACTTGACAGTCAGAAAACAAACAACCCAAAGAGAAACTGGGTAAAAGTCTTGAACAGACCTTTCACCAAGGAGTGTATACAAAAGGTGAGTAACAACATAAAAAGGTGTCAAACTCAATAGCTGTTAAAGACATGTAAATTAATACCATCATGAGATACCACTGCACATCTATTAGGAAGGTTTAAACAAAAAATACTGATAATAACAAGAGCTGGAAAGGATGTAAAGAAACTGGCAGCCATCATATGTTGTTGTGTGAATACAAAATAGAATATGACTCTGGAAAGCCATTTGGCATATGATCCAGCTATTGACTCCAGAGTATGTACCTAGAGATAAAGACTGCATGAATGTTTATAACAGCATTATTCATAATCACCTAAAACTGGAAACAACTCAAGTGCTCTTCAGTAAGTTAATGGATAGGCCAACTGTAGTATAATCACTAAAAATTACTATAGATATATTATACAAACTACTGATATATTTAAAAGCTTGGACACATCTCAAAGGCATCATATTGAATAAAATAAGTAAATCTCAAAAAGTTACATACTATATAATTCCATTTATGTGACATTCTGAAATAGGAAAGACCACAATGGCAGAGAACAGAGCAATAGCAACCAGAAGTTACAGATTTGGAGAAGACATGACTATAAAGTGACAGCATGAGAGGGTTCTGAGGAACAATACAACTATTCTGCATCCTGATTCTGGTGGTATATGAATATGAATCTACACATAATTTAAAATCATTGAATTTAACACCAAAAGATAACAAAACTTTCAGTATGTTAATTTGAAAAATAAAATTAAAAAATCAGCAGACAAGGTGACAGATATGTATGTGTGCATGTATCTGAAAGTGACAGATAAAGTATATGCATAGAACCCTTGGAACCACTCACCAGCTATTCAGTCAAAAAAATAAGGCTAAAATTTTTCAAAGAATCAATAATATGCAAATTACATCCTCACGCCAAAAGGCAACTGAACTCAAAACAAAAACAAAAACAAAAAGTTCACTTTAGACAAACCATGTATTTAGATATTTAGAAATAAATTAGCTCTTCCTATAGAAGAAAAAGGAAACAAAAATTTAAAAATACTTTAAAATGAATAACAATGTAATTTCAATATATCTTCTAAAATGAGCAAGTATAAATAAATGGCTCAAGAATTTAACTAAGAAAAATAAGAAGGCAAACCAAGTAAGCTAGAGAGAAAAAATAACTAAATAGAAATCTAAGAAACATGAGAGTATGTCAGTAAAATCCAAAGCTCTTACTCTGAAATTTTTTGGGTATATACCCAATATTTTGTAATAACTGTAAATGGAGAGGAACCTATAAAACTTGTATAAAAATTAAAAGAATAAAATTTAAAAGACTCCTAAAAAACAAAACAAAAAAATATGCAAACCTTTAACAAACACATGAAACCTAAATAATATGCTACTAAATAACTAAGAGATCACTGAAGAAATCAAAGAGGAAATGAAAAAATACTTAGAAAGCAATGAAACGGAAAACACGAAGACTCAATACCTATGGGATGCAGCAAAAGCAGTTCTAAGAGGGAAGTATATAGCAATTCAATCTCACCTCAAGGAACAAGAAAAATCTCAAACACACAACCTAAGCTTACACCTAAAGTAATTAGAAAAAGAAAAACAACAAAACCCAAAAGTTAGCAGAAGGAAATAAATCATAAAAATCAGATCAGAAATAAATGAAAAAGAAATGAAGGAAATGATAGCAAAGATCAATAAAACTAAAAGCTGGTTCTTTGAGAAGATAAACAAAATTGATAAACAATTAGCCAGACGCATCAAGAAAAAAAGGGAGATGACTCAAATCAATAGAATTAGAAATGAAAAAGAAGTAACAACTGACACTGCAGAAATACAAAGGATCATGAGAGATTACTAAAAGCAATTATATGCCAATAAAATGGACAACCTGGAAGAAATTGACAAATTCTTAGAAATGCACAGCCTTCTGAGACTGAACCACGAAGAAACAAAAAATATAAACAGACAAATTACAAGTACTGAAACTGTGATTAAATTTTTTTAAAAAACTAAAGCCCAGGACCAGATGGCTAGGCAGGTGAATTCTGTCAAACATTTAGAGAAGAGCTAACACTATCCTTCTCAAACTCTTCCAAAATATAGCAGAGGGACGAACACTCCCAAACTCATTCTACAAGGCCACCATCACTCTGATAACAAAATAGACAAAGATGTCACAAGAAAGAAAACTAAAGGCCAATATCACTGATGAATATAGATGCAAAAATCCTCAACAAAATACTAGCAAACAGAATCCAACAACACATCAAAAGGATCATACACTATGATCAAGTGGGATTTATCCCAGGAATGCAAGGTTTCTTCAATATACACAAATCAATCAATGTGATACATCATATTAACAAATTGAAGGAGAAAAACCATATGATCATCTCAATAGATGCAGAGAAAGCTTTTGACAAAATTCAACACCCATTTAGGATAAAAACCTTCCAGAAAGTAGGCATAGAGGGAAATTTCCTCAACATAATAAACGCCATATATGACAAACCCACAGTCAACATCATTCTCAATGGTGAAAAATTGAAACCATTTCCACTAAGATGAGGAACAAGACAAGGTTGCCCACTCTTACCACTATTATTCAACATAGTGTTTTAACCACAGCAATCAAAGAAAAAGAAATAAAAGGAATCCAAATTGGAAAAGAAGAAGTAAAGCTGTCACTGTTTGCAGATGACATGATACTATACATAGAGAATCCTAAAGATGTTACCAGAAAATGACTAGAGCTAATCAGTAAATTTGGTAAACTAGCAGCATACAAAAATAATGCACAGAAATCTCTTGCATTCCTATACACTAATGATGAAAAAATCTGAAAGTGAAATTAAGAAAACACTCCCATTTACCATTGCAACAAAAATAATAAAATACCTAGGAATAAACCTACCTAAGGAGACAAAAGATCTGTATGCAGAAAACTGTAAGACACTAATGAAAAAAATTAAAGATGATAAAAACAGATAGAGATATATACCATGTTCTTGGATTGGAAGAAACAATATTGTGAAAATGACTCTACAACCCAAAGCAATCTACAGATTCAATGCAATTCCTATTAAACTACCACTGGCATTTTTCACAGAACTAGAACAAAAAAATTCACAATTTGTATGGAAACACAAAGACCCGGAATAGCCAAAGCAATCTTGAGAAAGAAAAATGGAGCTGGAGGAATCAAGCTCCCTGACTTCTGACTATAATACAAAGCTACAGTAATCAAGACAGTATGATTCGGGCACAAAATCAGAAATATAGATCAATGAAACAGGATAGAAAACTCCAAGATAAACCCACACATATATAGTCACCTTATCTTTGGTAAAGGAGGCAAGAATATTCAGTGGAGAAAACACAGCCTTTTCAATAACTGGTGCTGAGAAAACTGGACGGCTACATGTAAAAGACTGAAATTAGAACACTCTCTAACACCATACACAAAAATAAACTCAAAATGGATTAAAGACCTAAATGTAAGACCTGACACTATCAAACTCTGAGAGGAAACATAGGCAGAACACTCTATGACATAAATCACAGCAAGATCCATTTTGACCCACCTCCTAGAGATATGGAAATAAAAACAAAAATAAACAAATGGGACCTAATGAAACTTCAATGCTTTTGCACAGCAAAGGCAACCATAAACAAGACGAAAGGAGAACCCTCAGAATGGGAGAAAATATTTGCATATGAAGCAACTGACAAAGGATTAATCTCCAAAATTTACAAGCAGCTCATGCAGCTCAATATCAAAAAAAAAAAAAAAAAAAAAAACACAAGCCAATCCAAAACTGGGCAGAAGAACTTAATAGACATTTTTCCAAAGAAGATATACAGATTGCCAACAAACACATGAAAGAACACTCAACATCATTAATCATTAGAGAAGTGGAAATCAAAACTACAATGACATATCATCTCACACCAGTCAGAATGGTCATCATCAAAAAATTTACAAACAACAAATACTGGAGAGGGTGTGGAGAAAAGGGAACCCTCTTGCACTGTTGGTGGCAATGTAAATTGATACAGCCACTTTGGAGAACAGTATGGAGGTTCCTTACAAAACTAAAAGTAGAATTACCATACCACCCGGCAATCCCACTACTGGGCATATACCCTGAGAAAACCATAATTGAAAAAGTATCATGTACCAAAATGTTCATTGCAGCTCTATTTACAATAGCCAGGTCATGGAAGCAACCTAAGTGTCCATCAACAGATGAATGGATAAAGAAGATATGGCACAAATATACAGTGGAATATTATTCAGCCATTAAAAGAAATGAAATTGAGTTATGTGTAGGGAGGTGGATGGATTTAGAGTCTGTCATAGAGAGTGAAGTAAGTCAGAAAGAGAAAAACAAATACCGTATGCTAACACATATATATGGAATCTAAAAAAAAAAAAAAATTGTCATGAAGACCCTAGGGGCAAGATGGGAATAAAGACACAGACCTAGTAGAGAATGGGCTTGAGGAAACAGGGAGGGAGAAGAGTAAACTGGGACAAAGTGAGAGTGTGGCATGGACATATGTACACTACCAAACATAAAATAGATAGCTAGTGGGAAGCAGCCGCATAACCCAGGGAGATCAACTCGGTGCTTTGTGACCACCTAGAGGGGTGGGATAGGGAGGGTGAGAGGAGGGGAGATGCAAGAGGGAAGAGATATGGGGGCATATGTATATGTATGATGCATTCACTTTGTTATAAAGCAGAAATTAACATACCATTGTAAAGCAATTATACTTCTATAAAGATGCTTAAAAATGATAAAGTGGGAGAAAAGGAACAGAAAGGTACACATTCAAATTATTGATATAAATAAATAGGACATAATTGCATAGAATACAGAAAATCTTAAAATATTAAGATAATATTTTTAAAACCATGCACCTGAATTTAAAAACCTTAATGAAATGAATGATTTTCTGAAAACACACAATAAGCCAAATTGACTGAAGAAGAAATAGAAGGACTTCCCTGGTGGTCCAGTGGTTAAGGCTTTGCCTTCCAATGCAAGGGGTGTGGATTCGATCCCTGGTAGGGGAGCTAGGATTCTGAATGCCTCACAGCCAAAAAAACAAAACATAAAATGGAAGCAATATTGTTAACAAATTAAATAAAGACTTTTAAAATGGTCACATGAAAAAATATATATATGTTAATGAAAAGAAGAAATAGAAAGTCTTGATAAATCAGTAACAATTTTTGTAATTAAGTGTAACAATATGTTTTGCCTTCAAAGTTAACAGCCCCAGATATTTTATGGCAAATTTGGTAATATACTATATAATTTGATGAATTTGTTGTTTTAGAGCACAAGTATGTATTATGTTATTCTGTAATTCTTTTTTTTTTTTTTTTTTTTTTTTTGCAGTATGCGGGCCCCTCACTTCTGTGGCCTCTCCCGTTGTGGAGCACAAGCTCTGGACGTGTAGGCTCAGCAGCCATGGCTCACGGGCCCAGCTGCTCTGTGGCATGTAGGATATTCCTGGACCAGGGCACTAACCCCTGTCCCCTGCATCAGCAGGAGGACTCTCAACCACTGTGCCACCAGGGAAGCCCTATTCTGTAATTCTTGTTTGAAATATTTCAAATTAAAATAAATTTAAAATAAATGAAGAAAAGCACAGAGATTAGAGCAGAAGATGTGCCTCCAGCTTCTGGCTTGACCTCTTGCTCACAATGATGTAAGACATTTAACATGACTGAGGCCTAGTTTTCTTTTTTATTGTGAGGGGAATATAAGGTCATCTGTATGAATGTGTCTAGGACATGCATGATTCATGGTCTATAAGTATTTCTGAATCTGATTTGATCATCTCAACTCAAAAAGCTTAGACTCTCTTAATGGATCTTATTGCAAGTCATCAACACAAGGCTTCCCTGGTGGCGCAGTGTTTAAGAACCTGCCTGCCAGTGCATGCAAGGAACACAGGTTCGAGCCCTTGTTTGGGAAGATCCCACATGCTGCGGTGCAACTAAGCCCATGCACCAAAACTACTGAGCCTGCACTCTAGAGCCTGCATGTCACAACTACTGAAGCCTGTGTGCCTACAGCCCATGCTCCACAACAAGAGAAGCTACTGCAATGAGAAGCCTGTGCACAGCAACCAAGAGTAGCCCCCACTTGCCGCAACTAGAGAAAATCCACACACGAAACAGAAGACCCAATGCTGCCAAAATAAATAAATTTATTAAAAAAAAAAAAGACACCAACACAGAGACAAGCAGTACTATAAGATTGGACCAAACAAAGGTCGCTTTTGAGTTTGTAAGAATATCAGTTGAGAGCTACATGTGGAAGATGAATGAGACAAAATGTGAAATAGTTGTTACTAGAATATGAACAAATAATAAATTCTGAAACTGTAAAATTCAAATTTCAAAATTTGTGATTATGTGTGCATTAACAGAAGCGGGATATCTAGAAAGGCGGGTAATGCACCCTGGTTTGAGTGACCCTGGATGTATGGAGCTCACTCCTTCAGACCACACTCAAAACACTAACCGCAACAAGTTCAGATCAGGGAGCCCAAGATGTCAGGAAAACTGAACACCTTTTATTGTGAGGACCCAAAGAAAAATCCAGGAAATTACAATCTGAAGAAAGGAAGCCCCAAGAGAGACATGAATTGATGGCTTCAAATGTGTGAAGACAAGAAAGGCCAACAGCAAAAAACTGTGTGCTGCATTGTGAGAGGATGACATTTGTGTCACTTTAAGTCTCTATCTGAACTGTGCTATGCCCTACCTTGCCTTTCTCCACCCTGAGATTTTCACATGCAGGCTGGATAATCTCGCGAGAGGAATGCTCTATAGGTATCAGGACCAGATGAGACCCGAGGTCCCTCTCAAACCTGACGCAGTACTTCTGAGCGGATCCTGTACTACAGCCCATTCCCTTTATAGGTCAGAGACCTTGAGAATTATGCAAAAACAGGACTTCCACCCCTAGATCATTGCACCTCCTGGCCACAGATTTCTCCCCCAGGCTTCGTGAGCCACTCTGTGAGCCAAACTGTTGATCACAGGGAGCAAAGCTTATAAATGTGTTTATAACCCCTTTATTATGATCTGAAGATTATTTGATGTTTTTGGTCCTCTGATGATGGATCCAGAATAGAATCCTCTGTGAAGATGAGGCCAAAATGGTGTTTAAATGTCTCAATGACATAGACTTTTGGAAAAAATGTGAGGTCAGGGGTTTGTGATTTGTGATAGTGAGTCTTGGAGGCAGGCTCTACAGTAATGGTGGAATGAGCCAGGCTTCACAGGTGTGACATTCCTGGTACAACAAATCCTTCTACTACCAACATCATTCCTGCAGCTGACATCTGCAGGGTGTGGTGCTATTTTCACTATGTACAGTATCTCAATCTTCCCAACATTTCCAAAGATCAGATGATTTTTTAAAAAACTTACATTTAGCAGATATGAAATTTTAGAAACAGAAAGGCTGATTAACTTATCTAAGATCACACTGTAGGTATATGGTGACAGAGCCAAGATTGAATCTGATGATCTAATAGCACTGTCCGGACCAGCCCTTCTTTGAGCCACCAAAGCATTGATTGGGGGAATTCACTCATTTCATAACTGTCACTTGTTTTACAGTCACATAGCCTATAATTTTAATTCAGAGGAGTGAGTCTACACTGTACACTTTTATTGCTCTTTGTCCAAAAATGAAAATGAAATAACAGACAATCATGAACCTATTCTGAGCCTCTTCTGTGCAAATTCTGTGCCTTTTCTTTCTAGTGTCAGTAGATTTACTTTGCTAGTTAGATTTCATTCTGGGACAATCCTAAAAACACTCTATGTGGTCATCGGTGGCATGGCAGGTGTTGGCTTGGCATCATCCTAGGGCAAAAGAGATTCATGATGAAGGCTATAATTCTTAAAGGCTACATAAGTGAGAATTGGTTATCTGAAAAGTCTCACCGTGTGTTGGAGATAGTAGTGCACCTGGGAACCGAGGGGCCCGAGCTCAGCGACCTCTAAGATTTTCTCTAACTCTGCCTCTGTGTGTTCAGAGATCCATCAGCAGGGTCCTTTCTTCAGTGTCCACACCTGAGTGTTCTTCTTACACCTGTAGCTCCCACTTCTGTTTCAGAGCTTATTTCCTTCTCCAGGCAGCATTCTATCCTTTATTAGAGTGTATAAATTTATATTACCCAGCATGGTATTTCTGTCCTCTCCCACCACCGTTTTGTAATTTGAAATGAAGTTGTTGAGGGAAAAGCACAGCTTTTGCAAATGGTGGGAATATGGCTGAATTCCACTTCCAACTCTTACTACCCATTAACCTTAGAATGTCATATCCTATGTAATCAGACAGATCTGGTTCAAATCTGAGATTTTTCACTTTGTTGTAGAATCTTGGGCAAATGACTTATCTACAACTCACTTGCAAATGGGGATAACAATAATGTAATTAATTATACTGTGGAACAATACATGTAGCTAGCATCAACTGTTTAATAAATGATAGCTCTTACTCTTAAAATTTATGTAAAGCACCTAACACAGAGCCCAATACCTAGTAAATGTTCAGTCAGATTTATTACTTATCCTTCCACCTAAGCATATCTTGTGTATGTTCTTAACATTCGGACCACAACTTTAATTCTGGACACTGTGATTGCTGCTCTACTGAGCTTTCATGGCCAGCCCTAGACTAGGTTAGTATTTCTGGTCTCCATCCTGTACCCCAATTTTTCTACCCCCATCTCCCATAATGAACTAGTAACTTAAAGGCACACCTCACTGAATCCTAATATTTGGACCACAAGAAACCATAGAAGACTCTTTTCCTTGCGTTAATTATCAACTTTTCTTGGTGGTTGATGTTGAGAATTCATGGGAGTTCTATATTGTTAGGGCATCCATAACAAATTCACATGAGCTTCGTGGCTCAAAACAACATAAATTAATCATTTTATTGTTCTGGAGGCCAAAAGTCTGAAATCAAGGTATTGGCAGGGCCATGCTCCCCATGAAGTTTCTAGAGGAGGATCGCTCCCTGTCTCTCCCAGCTTCTGGCTGCTTCCAGAAACCCTTGGCTTCCTTGGCTACTTCACTCTTATCTCTATCACCCTGGTCACATTGCTTCCTCCTCTTCCTATGTCTCTGTGTCTTCTCTTCTGTATCTCATAAGGGCACTTCTTACTGTTTTTAAGGCACATCCAGCTAATCCAGGATAATCTCCTCATCTCAAGATCCTTAATTACACAGACAAATACCCTTTTTCCAATTAAGGTTACATTCATGGGTTCTGGGATTTAGGAAAAGGACTTATCATTTTAGAGGTCACTAATCTATTTATTGCACTAGAGGAAGGAGAAAAAAAATGGAGAAGAAATGGACGTATGTCCTCCACATTGGAGATCTGTACATTGCCTAAAGGCTTAGACCCCAAAAAACACAGGCAGCCAAGACACACTTTCCTTTCTCATTCCTCAGGTTTGACTCTATGGATGCATCAGCCTATGGAGGTACCATTTAAAGAGCTGCATAAAATCTCCTCTCAGATGAAATAATCAAGGTGTTAACTGGCCTCTCTTTGAACTTGTTTCTTCTAAGAATACTTCACACAAGTGCTTGTTTTTCTGGTTTAAAGCCATCGATCCTAGTTTGCCCACACTCTGATCACCTGAAATAATTCCTGTCCTTATTCCTTACCTATACATAGATTTATATTCAGTTATCATATCCCCTACCCACTGTCATCATTGCTCTAGGCTGGATGTATAAAACACTTTGAATAATCTTTCTCTGTAGGTCATATCCTTTAATCCTTTTATCATTTTGGGGTCCTCTCCAATTTATCAATGTCTCATTCTAAAACAAGCAGCCAAAATGCTACAAGAAGTGTTGTGCACCTTGTTTTTAAACAGATAGATATTGGATATTCACGAAGAAGTCAGATTTTCAGAAACACATATTAAATCAGCCTTTCCTAGTACTTTATGTACTTCTCCACTCCCTCAGCAACTGCATTAATTTCTTTCAACCATCAGGGGAAATGGAGAAAACAGACAGCTCTGGGTGGTTTAGTTATGTCTAAAATAATAGTAGCTACCATTTATCCCATGTTCACCATGTGCTACCACATGTACTTTACATGTATTGTTACCTCATATAATCCTGTCTTCTTTCAGTTGCACAGATGAGAAAACATAGGCTGAGAGAAAGTAGGAACTTTTTGGATGTCTATACAACTGTTAAATCATGATGCTGTGACTCAGTCCCAGGTTTGGTTGCAGAGTCTGTGGTCCATGATGTTTCATCTCAGTAAAGCACTAGATCACATTTTAAACCCCTAAGAAAACACTAAGAATACTACCTCATTTAAAGGATAATTCACTAAATATTCAGTTTACTGGCTGGATTCAGCTATTTTATTCTCTCCAAAATGATTTGCTTGTCTAAATTTGGCCTTTGAATCAAGACTAACCTTTCTGTAGGGTCATTATCTTAAAAGGTCATTTAATCTATATCCATGCCTTGGGGGTACCATTCAAGAAGGTAATTTCTCAAGGTCAATAAAGACTTCTCTTTGCAACTTTAACTGTCTCTTTTAAAAACTGTTTTACACAAGTTTTCAGTGGATCTGCTTACAACAGTTTTCAATGGAGTCAATACATACAACTCAATCAACTGTTCTACCCAGTCTTGATCTGTGTTCTGCAAGTTTTACAAGGAAAACATTAAAAATATACATAACTTTTGTTAAGAAAATAGGTTTTACAGAAGATAAAGTTTGATAAAATATAGATGGGAAATACTCAAGATGGTCCATGATCCAGGATGATACATTATGGCATAGAATGGGGATTGGTAAACCTGTTTAACTGAAATACCTGAGAGGTTTAAAAATTCCATAAGCCCATCCCAGACCAATTGGATCAGATTCTCAAAGGTTGAGATCTGAGACTTGTTAGTTAAAAAAAACTTTCAGATAATTATTATTATCAATCAGATTTGTGACTATAGACTATTGGCAGAATATATATTCAAAGAAAGGATACTAATGTTGGTAACAATTAGACTAATATCTTATTGCTATTTAGTGCTTTCCAGTTTTCAAAGTAATTTTCCACCAACTATTTAATTTGACCTTTGCAATAAATCAAAATATTGTTTTATAGACCAAAGTCAAGTAACATGATACAACTAAAACTCAAGGTACTAAATCTCTACTTAGCTCCTACCCTATGTATCAAGGGTATTAACTGGCAATGCTAGGCTGTATCCCAGGCCTCTGAGTAGCTATTCTAGTCCTTCCCAGTCAGTGAATCTGGGCAGCCTTAGTTGAGGAAAGATGAAGCTAGTAAGGAAAGAATCCTATTTGGGAAGAAATAAAGAAAACTGAATTGGGCTCCAGTCCTGCTTCTCACTTGCTACATGGTCTTTAACAATTCACCTCATCTTTCCAGGCTTTATACTGTTAAGAATATAGGCTCTAGAATCACACCATCCTTGGTCAAACACTGGTTCTTCCACAGTAGCTGAGGTACCAAGGACAAGTTACTTAATTTCTCTCTGTGCCTTGTCATCCTCATCTGGACAATAGGCTATGGTGAAGATTAAATGTGTGGATATATGTAATATGTATATATGTACATATACATACATATATATATATATATATATATATATATATATATATATATATATAGAGAGAGAGAGAGAGAGAGAGAGAGAGATGTTGGAGGAGGGGAGAGGGAAAACACTAAACAGTTTCTATAAAGTACTGAGTGTCCCTTTAAGTATTAGTTTAGGGAAATTAATCAGATAAGTGCAAAGATTTGATTAGGCATAGATTTTTTAACATTGACTCTTAGAAGAGAATATTAGACAATAAAATCATATATGAGGAATAGTTTATAAATCAGAAGACTATTTCCCTACTTTTAAGAAAAAATATATTTATTGAGCATTTATTTTTTATTTTTTTTATTAGTTTCTGCTTTATAACAAAGTGAATCAGTCATACACATACATCTGTTCCCACATCCCTTCCCTCATGCATCTCCCTCCCTCCCACCCTCCCCATCCCACCCCTCCAGGCGGTCACAAAGCACCGAGCTGATCTCCCTGTGCCATGCGGCCGCTTCCCACCATCTATCTACCCCACGTTTGGTAGTGTATATATGTCCATGCCTCTCTTTCGCTTTGTCACAGCTTACCCTTCCCCCTCCCCATATCCTCAAGTCCATTCTCAAGTAGGTCTGTGTCTTTATTCCCGTTTTACCCCTAGGTTCTTCATGCCATTTTTTTTTTAATTCCGTATATGTGTGTTAGCATACGGTATTTGTCTTTCTCTTTCTGACTTACTTCACTCTGTATGACAGACTCTAGGTCTATCCACCTCATTACAAATAGCTCAGTTTCGTTTCTTTTTATGGCTGAGTAATATTCCATTGTATATAAGTGCCACATCTTCTTTATCCATTCATCCGATGATGGACACTTAGGTTGTTTCCAGCTCCGGGCTATTGTGAATAGAGCTGCAATGAACATTTTGGTACATGTCTCTTTTTGAATTATGGTTTTCTCAGGGTATATGCCTAGTAGTGGGATTGCTGGGTCATATGGTAGTTCTATTTATAGTTTTTTAAGGAACCTCCATACTGTTCTCCATAGTGGCTGTACCAATTCACATTCCCACCAGCAGTGCAAGAGTGTTCCCTTTTCTCCACACCCTCTCCAGCATTTATTGTTTCTAGATTTCTTGATGATGGCCATTCTGACTGGTATGAGATGATATCTCATTGTACTTTTGATTTGCATTTCTCTGATGATTAATGATGTTGAGCATTCTTTCATGTGTTTGTTGGCAGTCTGTATATCTTCTTTGGAGAAATGCCTATTTAAGTCTTCTGCCCATTTTTGGATTGGGTTGTTGGTTTTTTTGCTATTGAGCTGCATGAGCTGTTTATAAATTTTGGAGATTAATCCTTTGTCAGTTGCTTCATTTGCAAATATTTTCTCCCATTCTGAGGGTTGTCTTTTGGTCTTCTTTATGGTTTCCTTTGCTGTGCAAAAGCTTTGAAGTTTCATTAGGTCCCATTTGTTTATCTTTGTTTTTATTTCCATTTCTCTAGGAGGTGGGTCCAAAAGGATCTTGCTGTGATTTATGTCATAGAGTGTTCTACCTATGTTTTCCTCTAAGAGTTTGATAGTTTCTGGCCTTACATTTAAGTCTTTAATCCATTTTGAGCTTATTTTTGTGTATGGTGTTAGGGAATGATCTAATCTCAAACTTTTACATGTCCTTGTCCAGTTTTCCCAGCACCACTTTTTGAAGAGGCTGTCCTTTCTCCACTGTACATTCCTGCCTCCTTTATCAAAGATAAGTTGGCCATATGTGCATGGGTTTATCTCTGGGCTTTCTATCCTGATCCACTGATCTATCTTTCTGTTTTTATGCCAGTACCACACTGTCTTAATTACTGTAGCTTTGTAGTATAGTCTGAAGTCAGGGAGCCTGATTCCTCCAGCTCCATTTTTCGTTCTCAAGATTGCTTTGGCTATTCGGGGTCTTTTGTTTTTCCAAACAAATTTTGAAATTTTTTGTTCTAGTTCTGTGAAAAATGCCAGTGGTAGTTTTATAGGCATTGCATTGAATCTGTAGATTGCTTTGGGTAGTACAGTCATTTTCACAATATTGATTCTTCCAATCCAGGAGCATGGTATATCTCTCCATCTATTTGTATCTTTTTAATTTCTTTCATCAGTGTCTTATAATTTTCTTCATACAGGTCTTTTTTCTCCTTAGGTAGGTTTATTCCTAGATATTTTATTCTTTTTGTTGCAATGGTAAATGGGAGTGTTTTCTTGATTTCATTTTCAGATTTTTCATCATTAGTGTACAGGAATGCCAGAGATTTCTGTACATTAATTTTGTATCCTGCTACTTTACCAAATTCATTGATTAGCTCTAGTAGTTTTTCGGTAGCATCTTTAGGATTCTCTATGTACAGTATCATGTCATCTGCAAACAGTGACAGCTTTACTTCTTCTTTTCCAATTTGGATTCCTTTTATTTCCTTTTCTTCTCTGATTGCTGTGGCTAAAACTTCCAAAACTATGTTGAATAAGAGTGGTGAGAGTGGGCAACCTTGTCTTGTTCCTGATCTTAGTGGAAATGGTTTCAGTTTTTCACCATTGAGGACAATGTTGGCTGTGGGTTTGTCATATATGGCCTTTATTATGTTGAGGAAATTCCCTCTATGCCTACTTTCTGCAGGGTTTTTATCATAAATGGGTGTTGAATTTTGTCGAAAGCTTTCTCTGCATCTATTGAGATGATCATATGGTTTTTCTCCTTCAACTTGTTAATATGGTGTATCACATTGATTGATTTGCGTATATTGAAGAATCCTTGCATTCCTGGAATAAACCCCACTTGATCATGGTGTATGATCCTTTTAATATGCTGTTGGATTCTGTTTGCTAGTATTTTATTGAGGATTTTTGCATCTATGTTCATCAGTGATATTGGCCTGTAGTTTTCTTTCGTTGTGACATCCTTGCCTGGTTTTGGTATCAAGGTGATGGTGGCCTCGTAGAATGAGTTTGGGAGTGTTCCTTCCTCTGATATTGTTTGGAAGAGTTTGAGAAGGATAGGTGTTAGCTCTTCTCTAAATGTTTGATAGAATTCGCCTGTGAAGCCATCTGGTCCTGGGCTTTTGTTTGATGGAAGATTTTTAATCACAGTTTCAATTTCAGTGCTTGTGATTGGTCTATTCATATTTTCTATTTCTTCCTGAGTCAGTCTTGGCAGGTTGTGCATTTCTAAGAATTTGTCCATTTCTTCCAGGTTGTCCATTTAATTGGCATAGAGTTGCTTATAGTAATCTCTCATGATCTTTTGTATTTCTGCAGTGTCAGTTGTTACTTCTCCTTTTTCATTTCTAATTCTATTGATTTGAGTCTTCTCCCTTCTTTTCTTGATGAGTCTGGCTAGTGGTTTGTCAATTTTGTTTATCTTCTCAAAGAACCAGGTTTTAGTTTGATTGATCTTTGCTATCGTTTCCTTCATTTCTTTTTCATTTATTTCTGATCTGATCTTTATGATTTCTTTCCTTCTGCTAGCTTTGGGGTTTTTTTGTTCTTCTTTCTCTAATTGCTTTAGGTGCAGGGTCAGGTTGTTTACTCGAAATGTTTCCTGTTTCTTAAGGTGGGATTGTATTGCTATAAACTTCCCCCTTAGAACTGCTTTTGCTGTGTCCCATAGGTTTTGGGTCATCGTGTCTCCATTGTCATTTGTTTCTAGGTATTTTTTAATTTCCTCTTTGATTTCTTCAGTGATCACTTCGTTATTGAGTAGTGTATTGTTTAGCCTCCATGTGTTTGTATTTTTTACAGATCTTTTCCTGTAATTGATGTCTAGTCTCATAGCATTGTGGTCGGAAAAGATACTTGATACAATTTCAATTTTCTTAACTTTATCAAGGCTTGATTTGTGACCGAAGATATGATCTATCCTGGAGAATGTTCCATGAGCACTTGAGAAAAATGTGTATTCTGTTGTTTTTGGATGGAATGTCCTATAAATATCAACTAAGTCCATCTTGTTTAATGTATCATTTAAAGCTTGTGTTTCCTTATTTATTTTCATTTTGGATGATCTGTCCAATGGTGAAAGTGGGGTGTTAAAGTCCCCTACTATGATTGTGTTACTGTCGATTTCCCCTTTTATGGCTGTTAGTATTTGCCTTATGTATTGAGGTGCTCCTATGTTGGGTGCATAAATATTTACAATTGTTATATCTTCTTCTTGGATCGATCCCTTGATCATTATGTAGTGTCCTTCTTTGTCTCTTCTAGTAGTCTTTATTTTAAAGTCTATTTTTTCTGATATGAGAATTGCTACTCCAGCTTTCTTTTGATTTCCATTTGCATGGAATATCTTTTTCCATCCCCTTACTTTCAATCTGTATGTGTCTCGAGGTCTGAAGTGGGTCTCTTGTAGACAGCATATATATGGGTCTTGTTTTTGTATCCATTCAGCCACTCTGTGTCTTTTGGTGGGAGCATTTAGTCCATTTACATTTAAGGTAATTATTGATATGTATGTTCCTATTCCCATTTCCTTAATTGCTTTGGGTTGTTATTGTAGGTATATTCCTTCTGTTGTGCTTCTTGCCTAGAGAAGTTCCTTTAGCATTTGTTGTAAAGCTGGTTTGGTGGTGCTGAACTCTCTCAGCTTTTGCTTGTCTGTAAACGTTTTAATTTCTCCATCAAATCTGAATGAGATCCTTGCTGGGTAGAGTAATCTTGGTTGCAGGTTTCTCTCCTTCATCACTTTAATTATGTCCTGCCACTCCCTTCTGGCTTGTAGAGTTTCTGCTGAGAGATCAGCTGTTAACCTGATGGGGATTCCCTTGTGTGTTATTTGTTGTTTTTGCCTTGCTGCTTTTAATATGATTTCTTTGTGTTTAATTTTTGACAGTTTGATTAATATGTGTCTTGGTGTATTTCTCCTTGGATTTATTCTGTATGGGACTCTCTGTGCCTCCTGGACTTGATTAACTATTTCCTTTCCCATATTGGGGAAGTTTTCAACTCTAATCTCTTCAAATATTTTCTCAGTCCCTTTCTTTTTCTCTTCTTCTGGAACCCCTATAATTCGAATGTTGGTGCATTTAATGTTGTCGCAGAGGTCTCTGAGACTGTCCTCTGTTCTTTTCATTCTCTTTTCTTTATTTTGCTCTGCAGCAGTTATTTCCACTATTTTATCTTCCACCTCACTTATCCGTTCTTCTGCCTCAGTTATTCTGCTATTGATCCCATCTAGAGTATTTTTCATCTCATTTATTGTGTTTTTAATCGATGCTTGATTCATCTTTAGTTCTTCTAGGTCCTTGTTAACTGTTTCTTGCATTTTGTCTATTCTATTTCCAAGATTATGGATCTTGGAAATAGAATCTTGGATCAGCTTTACTATCATTATTCTGAATTCTTTTTCAGGTAGACTGCCTATTACCTCTTCATTTGTTAGGTCTGGTAGGTTTTTATCTTGCTCCTTCACCTGCTGTGTGTTTTTCTGTCTTCTCATTTTTTTTATGTTACTGTGTTTGGGGTCTCCTTTTTGCAGGCTGTAGATTCGTAGTTCCCGTTGTTTTTGGTGTCTGACCCCAGTGGCTAAGGTTGTTTCAGTAGGTTGTGTAGGCTTCCTGGTGGGGGGGACTAATGCCTGTGTTCTGGTGGTTGAGGCTCGATCTTGTCTTTCTGGGGGACAGGTCCACGTCTGGTGGTGTGTTTTGTGGTGCCTATTGCCTTATTATGTTTTTAGGTAGCCTCTCTGCTAATGGGTGGGGTTGTGTTCCTGCCTTGCTAGTTGCTTTGCATAGGGTGACCAGCACTGTAGCTTGCTGGTCGTTGACTGAAGCTGGGTGCTGGTGTTGGGATGGAGATCTCTGGGAGATTTTCGCTGCTTGATATTATGTGGAGCTGGGAGGTCTCTTGTGGACCCGTGTCCTGAAGTTGGCTCTCCCACTTCAGAGGCACAGCACTGGCTCCTGGCTGCAGCACGAAGAGCCTTTCATCCACCCGGCTCAGAATAACAGGGAGAAAAGGTAGAGAGAAAGAATTAGTAGAAGAAAGAAAGAGAGAGGGAAAGAAAGGAAGAAGGGAAGAAAGGAAGGAAGGAAGGAAGAAAGAAAGGAGGGAGGGAGGAAGGATGGAAAGAAAGAAGGAAAGAAAGGAGGAAGGGAGGGAGGAATGAAAGCAAAAGGAAGAGTGAATGGAAGAAGGGAAGGAGGGAGGGAGGAAGGAAAGAAAAACGAAAGACAGGAGGGAGGGAGGGAGGAAGGAAAGAAAAAGAAAGTGGAAAGAAGAAGGGTGGGAGGGAGGGAAGGAGGAAAGAAGAAAGAAGGAAAGGAGGAGCGGAGGGAGGGAGGAAGGGAAGGTAGGAAAAAAAGAAAGAGCAGGTAAAGTAAATTAGAATAAAGTATGAAATATAGTAGCGTTATTAAAATTAGAAAGTAATTATTGAAAAAAAAAAAAACGGACCGATAGAACCCTGGGACATATGGTGGAAGCAAAGCTATACAGAGAGAATCTTACACAGAAGATTACACATACACATTCACAAAAAGAGAGCAGGGGGAAAAATCAAAATTCTTGCTCTCCAAGTCCACCTCCTCAATTTGGAATAATTCGTTGTAAAAAGAGGAAAAGGGGGGAAAGTCTTAAATCTTGTCCTCAAAGTCCACTTCCTCAATTTGGGATGATTCGCTGTCCATTCATGCACTCCACAGACGCAGGGCACATCAAATGGACCGTGGAGCTTTAATCCGCTGCCTCCGAGACTGCACAGAGAGATTTCCCTGTCTCTGCTCTCACAGCTCCCGGGTCTCAGCCTTGGACCCGGCCCCGCCTCTGTGCGTAGGTCGCCGGAGGGCGTCCGTTCTTCGCTCAGACAGGACGGGTTTAAAGGAGCCGCTGATTCAGGGGCTCTGGCTCACTCAGGCAGAGGGGAGGGAGGGGCGCGCAGTGTGGGGCGGGCCTGTGGCGGCAGAGGCCGGCATGACGTTGCAGTAGCCCAGGCGCTCCATGCGCTTTACCGGGAAAGCCGTCCCCGGGTCTTGGGACCCCGGCAGTGGCGGGGTGCACAGGTCCCCCGGAAGGCGGGGCGGACAGCGACCCGCGCCCGCACACAGGCCCCGCGGCGGCGGGCGGCAGCGGCGTCGGCGGGCGGCGTCGGCGGGCGTCGGCGGCGGCGGCGGGCCGCAGCGGCGGCGGCGGCGGGCCGCGTTGGCAGCGGTGGCGGCGGCGGGCGGCGGCAGCGGCGGCGGCGGCGGGCGGCGGCGGCGGGCCGCGTCGGCAGCGGCGTCGGCGGCTGGCCTCGGCGTCGGCGGCGGGCCACGGCGGCGGCGGCGGCGGCGGGCCGCATCGGCGGTGGCGTCGGCGGCGGGCCGCGTCGGTGGCGGCGTCGGCGGCGGGCCGCGGCAGCGGCAGCAGCGGGCCGCGGGCGGCGGCGGCGGCGGCCGCCCACGCCTGTCTCCGAGGTCCGCGCCTTACCCGCGGCTCGCGCCTGTCTCCGGCGCTTCCCTAAGCAGCCCTTTTAATGCCCTCTCCTCGCACACCAGGAAACAAAAGGGAAAAAAGTCTCTTGCCTCTTCGGCAGCTCCAGACCCTTTCCCCGGACTCCCTCCGGGCTAGCCATGGTGCACTAACCCCTTCAGGCTCTCTTCCTGCCGCCAGCCCCAGTCCTCTCCCTGCGCTCTGACTGAAAGCCGATACCCGAGCCTCAGCTCCCAGCCCCCCCGCCACGGCGGCCGAGCAGACAAGCCTCTCGGGCTGGTGAGTGCCTGAGGGCACCGATCCTCTGTGCCGGAATCTCTCCGCTTTGCCCTCCACACCCCTGTTGCTGTGCTCTCCTCTGCTACTCCGAAGCTTTCCCCCTCCGCCACCTGCAGTCTCCACCCGCGAAGGGGCTTGTAGTGTGTAGAAACCTTCCCTCCTTCACGGCTCCCTCCCACTGGTGCAGGTCCCGTCCCTATCCTATTGTCTCTGTTTATTCTTTTTTTCTTTTGCCCTACCCAGGTATGTGGGGAGTTTCTTGCCTTTTGGGGGGTCTGAGGTCTTCTGTCAGCGTTCAATAGGTGTTCTGTAGGAGTTGTTCCACGTGTAGATGAATTTCTGATGTATCTGTGGGGAGGAAGGTGATCTCCACGTCTTACTCTTCCGCCATCTTCCTATTGAGCATTTAGAGGTTATATAACGTGTGCCAGACACTGTGATAAATGTCTAACATGCATTATTTCCCTTAATCCTCAACACTGTGCCATGACCTGTGAATGCTCTTTCATTCTCATTTTACAGATAAGGAGACTGAAGCTTAGGGAAACTAAGTAAATTGCCCAGAGTCACAGAGCTGGTGTGTAGGGCAGGGTGGTGGGGATTTGTTCACAAGTCATTCATATCCAGACCCTGCTCTCTATACCAGCCCCCTAACTGCTTGTGTATGTGCACCACGAGCACAATTTCCAAAAGGAAGAAACTTATCCTTCATGCTTGCCACTTCTTTCTGATTCCTTCTTATCATCTCCTGTGCTTTTCATTTCCTCCCAAATTCCCCCTTCACCATACCCACCATCAGTCTTTAGTACTACCTTTTAGCAACACAAATTCTATCATATCAACTCCCTTCTCAGACCAGACCTTAATAGAATTGATCCATATGCCAAAAATTACTTCCCCCTTCACAATGAAATAGTCATTTTCTGTTCTCAGCCAGGTAGCAAATACAGAGAAATCTGACTATGTAATTTACAGCAAGGAATGCTTCACAGTAAGAAAGATAATCTTTACATTTCTGGGGAAATTTATTTTCTAAAATGTGTTGGTTAACTGAGCTACATCTTTACTTAGTGGAGTGTTAGACTATGAAAAGGTGAAATGGAGGATTTGGCCTGGATTAGGGAGATACTGCAAGGTAAAAGGCCCCTACATAGTTGTTAAAGAAACTATGGGTGCATGTTTAAACAGGAGGCCACAGCCATATTCCAAGAATTCACACATTTGAAAGTGAAAAAGTGAATGTGCCCAAGTAACATTGGTGTTTGGAGGACAAAGACGCTGTTTCATCATTTTATTAAAGAAACCACAAAGTGATGGAAGGATGGGTATTGCATGTCCTTTCTCTAGAGCAGCTTGCCCAGCCCACTTCCCATTTTATTAAATCCAAGAAAGAAGCATTGTCCTTTGGTTGACAGTAAACTGCCATACAACATTGGCTCCGTCTCCTCTGAAAGCCAGTGCTAAGGTGTTCTCTATAGCATGATATTTACAGATTAAAGAAAGATGACATTTCCAGGATAAAGACAGCCAGCTCTGTGGTAGGATCAGCTGCCTGCAAACTCACTTCAGTTAGAAATGACTGTTTTTCCTGTTTTTCTGAATAAAAGCTTTTTGCTTTTTGGAGAAATCTACAGATTCACTTCAAAGTGCCCTGTACCACACACACACACACACACACAGAGCAAGCCTGGCAGGGAGCCTGAGGAGAAGGGGAGATGTTCTTCTATTCACAACATCCTGGAGGGGTTCAGGGAGGAGGCAGAACCCTGGCTCCTCTTCATCTTTCTGCACATCGTCTGGCTGTCTTCCAGAAATATCTTTGAGAATCTCCTCTGTGAAGCCAAAGTTGTCTCTGACCTCAAGAAGTAAACACAAAGAAAGAGAAATAATCAACAATACACAAGTTAGGTAAAATATGATACTGAATACAGATGGTAACAATATCAGCAATAACACTACCTTGATTGTTCTATCTTGTAAACAATGTATATATTTATGTGAGTGTGTGCTATGTATATGTGTGTATGTGTGAGTATGCATATGGTTTACATATATATATGTGAATGTGTGTTCTATATATATATATTTATACTTAATCTCCTTAACTAAAATATTGTTCCTGTTCCTATTTAGCACCTGAGTACATGAGGATTAAGGAGGGCTTTCCCAAGGACATTTAGCTAATATGTTATGGAGAAATTTCCAGACCCTGCTTTGTCAGACATCAGAGCACATGTTTTTAATCCCCGTAATACCACCTTCTAATAGTATAGTAAATGCATCAAGGGTTTAAAGAAGAAAAGAATCACTAGAGGCTGCAACAATGTATAGAAATCAAGAGGTTGGATTAGACAAGTCCTTGAAAAATGGGTAAGGTCAAGATGGAAGTGTGACCAAAGGCCTGGCATAGGATGGATTGAATAGTGAGAACTAATATGCCCAGAAAATGGGGATGGGGGACAGTGGGAAGGTTTTGATTAGAAGATGATCTTGGGGTTGAGATTTCATCCTGAGGGCACAGGAGAGTCACAGAATTTTCTCAAGTAAGACATATGGCACAATATTCTTCCTTAATAGGAAACTATTTCCTGAAGGCTTCTTTTAAATGTGGTCATCTATTGTGGTTGTGTTAAAAATAAACACATGGTGAAGGACTCCTTATATTTTGCAGATATATATTGAAATATTTAAGGATGAAATGGTAGGATGTTTAAACTGTTTGCTTTAAAAATCCACTATGTTCATTGGAGGAAACGGAGTAGGAATGAAAACAAACTTTGTTCACGTTGTTTCATGGGTTCATGAAGGTTTGTGATACTGTTCTACTTTTACATATCCTAAAGTTTTTCCATAATAATAAACTAAATAAGAATCATTAACAACTTTAGTACTGCTTTAAATGGTAAGTATAAAGTAAAATATAAAATAATAAACCAACCTGTGAATTTTTGAGACTGTGAAATCAAACAACAATGGACTTTCCTGAAAAAAAAGTGAGCATGGTTTCAGGATCAGCTCTCAAGTCATTTCCCATTATGTTATTAACTTAGAAAAGCACATCTGATAATAGCAATACTTTACACACATATAATCCTTTACTTCAAAGTATTTCACATGCATCATTTTATATGATCTTCATAGGATTCCTGAGAGTAGCTGGGCTCCCAGCATGAAGTCTGTCCTACTTGGCATCTAGTGAGAGGATTCTGGTGGAGACTTTAAAATATCTTACTTTGACCTTTGAATTTCCCATGGCAATTGAAAATTTAGCAAAGATAGACAGTAATGACAAAATAATGGTGATTGTCATTGCTGTCAAAGGAGGTACAAAGGCCCAAACACATTAGCACAAGTCTGAAAATAATAATCCCAGCATCTACTTTGTTCCCAGAATGTCCTCAATGAATATGTTCTGATGAGTGAATGACCCACTTTCATACTGATGTATGATTAAAATAGCCATCTACAGAAGTCTAAAGTTCAGTCCCATTGAGATATTTTCACATGCATTTATTTACATATTCTAAGTGCTTATAAGGGATAAATTTTAATCTCTTTCTGATAATTTCAAAAAGTTTACCTTTTTGTTTTTTATCTTGCCTTGCCTGTTTCAGACTTGTATGAGAAAGAAGCTGAGGAGTAGATCAAGTGATAAGCACATCCAGCTTAGTAGGTCTAGAAAGAGAATTATGAGAATTATGAGAATTATGGAGTTAAAAACATATTTTTCTTATACCTGTTCTACCAGTTTATTCTTATTTCTCTTTCCTCTTTCCAGACCCATTTTCCTATGGGTACTTTTAGCTAATAAGAGGTAGTAGCATAAACAAAAAGAACAAGAATTTTAATTCAGTAAATTATATTGATGCCAAGTTTGTCCTTGGGAAAGTGTCTCTGGATTTTATTTTCCTAGTTTTATATTGAGCTAAAACCTTGCCCACTTCTTACAAGATATTAGTTGCTATAACACTTCTTAAATGATATGAGTTAACACATCAAAGTTTTGTTATGTGTGAAGCTGGTATAGATCTAAAATTTTATCTTTAAGAATCAAACAAATGAAGCTCCAATGGTAGAAATAGAACACCATGTTTGATAGTCTAGGTTAGGGTAACCTGTTAAGTGTCCTTCTATTCATTCCCCGCCATATGTTGCAACATGTTATGCCCAGTTATAGGGCTGATAGTCTAGGAAGGCATCTGAGAAATGAGAAGTCAAAATTAAAATGTAGCTCAGTCATTAAGCTGTCCTTTTGGCAAACTTGCTGGTCTCTTTTCATGCATTGCCAATGATTATTTTGGTGTTTTAGAGGTTTGGCCATTAGGCCATTAAATGCTTTGAGCTCCATTTTCCTTCTCTATAAAAGCAGTATGACACTGATGACTAGTGGACTGTTATATTTATGTCAGCATGAATAATGTAGTAAAAGTAACAACAATCATATAATGGTCATATTTTATATGATAGTTACTTACCAAGGTATAATTAATGTATTGTATCCTCATTACTTAATATGGGCCTCCTGCCTTGTTTCATTTAGACAGCTGTTTATGTGGGGACCCAGATGCTGACAGAATCTTTTCTGCCATAGCTGAAGAGAAAGGTGAGGAAGGAAGCTATTCAGCTAATATATTCCTAATGCTTTCTCTTCCTCCTGCAGTTGGCTTCTAGGACTCTGTGCTTTAGAATAGGGCTGGCCACAGACTCTACAACAACAGATTATGCAAAATATAATTGACAGCCCATGACAAATGTGGAGATGCCAGGCACATTCTCACATTACTCATGCTGAGTTTCCTTCTTTACAAGAAATGTCTTCAGGCTTAGGGAGTGACTTGCCCCAAGACTCAGAATCAGGAAGTAGCAGAATCAATACTGGGTTAGGTCCACTCCATGAGTGAGCCCCTCCCACACTCCACCATTTCCCTTGGTCATGAAAGTGCCTTGGTAGGGGGGTAGGAGAGAGAAACTGGTATAACTAAATCAGGCTAAATAGCATGGTTCATCAGTACACTTGGAACCTTGAATTAATTTACATTTTGTTGAACAAAATTCAAAGGCAGGTGATAAAAAATACATATATGGAAATACTGAGAAGTTTACTTAATATAGCAGGTGGCTGCCTAGGGAACTGCATCTTGGTACTTGTAGGGATGCTCAGAGCAGCCTTGGGTTTCCATCTCTACATGTATCTCCATATCCGATGGTGTTCATTCCATCACCACTGCTGATGACCGGCTCATCTCTCTTTTGAAAATGGTGAGCTGTGGCATTGATGGACCCCACCCCACCCTGACTCCACCCTGCTTTCTGCCCCCCATTCATTGTATGCATAACTGCATGAGTTAGATGACCTACCAGTATAATTGGCCTGCTGAGATTGTGGTGTAGGAAAAACCTGGGCTGTTTGTTTTAGAACTTCTTTTCTGTTTCCATTTTTTATTAAGCTCTGGCTTTAAGTATCAAAAATGATGTAGTTTCCTTGATAGCTGATCTGTATAGCAGTTGCTAATGAGGCCACCATAGTGAGTTTTCTTTCTGGGAGATGCATGGGAATAAGCAAGTCTTGCACTACTCCTCAAGTGAAATATTAACCCAAATCTCTCCCCTTAGCTCTCCACTTTAGGGATTTATAGAATAATACTATTCCACCAGCAAGCCTTCACTGTTAAGCATCTCAGGGAGAATATTAAGTGGTGGAGGATAAAGAATTGAGACTAATCATGTCAGGGGCTCAGAGAGATCCACTGAGGCAAGGAAAAGATCAGTGGAACACGTCAAAACCCAGGGGACTTGCTAAACACTAGTATTCTTTGGACCTTCACCCGTACTCAGGCTTCTACTTTCTCTGTGTGTGCGTGTGTGGCAGGAATAAGGGCAATGGCCATGTAGATAATGATGGCAGAAGAGACCAAGACCATCATTTGGAATGTCTGTTCCTTCAGGAGAATGCCAAGCTGTTGGGGAAGGAGTGGTAATTAGAGGTGTAACAGGTAAAGTTCTTAGTTGTAACAAATATAAATTAGCTTCTATAGTTTAAGACATATATTAAAGAATATTGGCTAGCTCACAGAGTCTTCAGGCTATGCAGCCCAGGAGGACATCCAAAGCCAAACCACAGAACTGGCCCCATAGAGGCAACCTGGTACCTCTGCCAGGTACAGATACCATGAAAGCCACCCCTGGAGGCTTCTGCTGGAACCTTAGCCACCACTGTCCCTGGAAACTGGATGTATCTGCCACTACCATTTCCTAAAAGGATTCCACATGGGATCTACTTCTTTAAATTCTTATCTTCCAATTCACAGTCCACCCCTTGAGCTTGATTGACAGATATGAGTGGACTACAGCTGCAAAGGAAGCTGGAGAATTGGGTATGGGGCTCCTGCCAAGAGTGAAAAGGTAGGAAGTAAAGTACCTCAACTTAAAAAGGGTGCTCAAATTTATAAATATCTGTGTAAGGTATAAATATTTGTGTAAGATAAGGAATCTGTGTAAGTTAAATTACAAGCCGACATGGGACTATGTGACAAGTAAACCCTTGAGGACTGAAATAAACTAATAGGAAACTAGAAGGGCACCAGGGACTGTGGTTAGAAGTCAAGTAAAACAGATTGATGGCTCATTTGGGGGATCAAGGATGCTGCTGGGTCACGTTAAAACAAGTAACCAGAGATGCTGGGAAATATACTAGGAGCAGCTAGCTAAATAAGGTCCTACTCTATTGGTTGTTAAATCCCTAAGCTGGGCCCTTTTTGATTTAGGGACAAGGTGAATCTGGGTTTCTTAGTTTTCCTTTGGTTTTGTAATGTTTTGCTAAGGTATTTATGGGGCCAAAAGGAACTGACAGATCCTATGTTCATTTATTCAGCAAAATTATTGTGCATATGTGAAGTGCTAGGCACATGGTCCAGGTACTTGAGATATAAAGAGGAGTAAAATACCATCCCTATCTTCAGTGTATTTACAATCTATGGAGAGCAGATGCAAAACAGGGGGACAGGTCAAGGTGGACCAAAAGAAGCAATTGTTATACTTTTATCTGATCTTCCTTTCCATCATAGATTTTATCCTAGTTGGAGCTTACATATTCATTTGATTGTTTATTTGTGTAAAGATCTCTGTCCCACTGGAATGTAATGGAAATGAGGACAGAGATTTCTGTTTATCACTCTATATTCTCTGACTAGTGTAAAGTGGATGCCAATAAATATGTATTAAAAGAATGAATTAATGGATAATGATGAAAAGTGAGCTGATCCTTCCCAAATGAGTGTTTCTTGCTAAATATTAGGTGATGGGAAGATGGAGGAAATTCTAGAAAGAAGGGCCAATATTACTTCGAGCATGGGAGTAAAAAGCCTAAGTAAAGTCCAGAATCTATAAATCATTTGGTGCTGTTGAAACATAAATATTGAGGTCAGTGAAGATGCCTGATAAGGTTGGAAATCATAGAGGTCAGACATGAAAGGGCTTTGCATTCATTTCTTAATTCTCTGTATTTTGTTTGTATTTTGTCATATCTTCCATGGGTCAAGAATCCAGGCATGGCTTAGTTGATACCTCTACTCAAGTCTCACAAGGCTGCAATCAAAGGGCTGGGTCTGGGGATCCAGCTGGGTCTCAGCATCCTCTTCCAAGCACATGCATTTGTTAGGCAAAATTCACTTCCTTCCAGCTGTAAGACTCATGATGGCTTGCTTCTTCGGGGCCAGCAAAGGGCCAGCTCCCTTTAATCAGTCTCCCATGATTAAATCACGCTTACTCCCCATGCAATTTTGCATTGACATATAGCATAACTTAATCATAAGAGTGACATCTGTCACATTCATAGGTCAAGGGAATGGGATTATGCAGGCCAGGGGATAGAAGTTTAGGGTCCATCTTAGAATTCTGCCTATCATATCTTTGAACACTGTATAAAGAAGCTTGTCATCTCTCCCGAGTAATGGAGAGTCATTGAAAAGATATGAGAAATGGAATGATGAAAGCATATTGTTTTCTCTGTGAATCAGTGATGTGGATGAGAGATTTTAGAGGACCTGTAGTTTGGTTGACAAGATATTAGACTACGGCAGAGGTCTAAGTGAAAGATGATGATGGGGTAGTGGAAGTGAATGGTACAACTGCCAACCTGTTACTTGGATCAGAAACCTAGGACTCACCCCTGATTTATCTATTTGCCTTACTTTCCACATCCAAGTCACCAGCAAGCTGTATTAACCATAACTCCCTAATAGTCAGAGAATATGTAACTTCTCTCCATAGCTATCACCTAGCCCAGGCCACCATCATAGCCATCATTCATTCTCCATATCTTTTAAAATATAGTTTAGATTTATGTTACTATCTTTCTCAGACCCCTCAATGGTTTCCCACTGAATTTAAAATGAATTAAACTCTTTATCATATCTCACTGAGTTCTTTCCTCTGTTTATCTTTCAGAAATAGTGTTAGGCCCTGAAATCACTGTGCTCCAGCTAAAAGCCCTTCACTTTTATAGGCTGACTGTTCATCATTCCAGGGCCTTTGCTGCTGCTGTTCCTCCAGCTTAGACTGCTCTTTCTCCAGATATCTGTAGCTGGCTCCTTCACATCATCCAGACCTCAGCTTAAATGTCACTCAGAGAGGATAAGCAAGTCATTTTCAGTCATAATATCTTATCTTATCATCTTCATAAGGGATCCATATGTGGATTAACTTGTTTATTTGTTTACAGTTTGCCTCTCCCACTGAAAGGAAGTTCCAAGATGCCATCACCCTTTTCACTCATTATCTCTAAGGTATAGACATATGGCTGATACATATCAGATTGTTTAACAGGTATTTATTAAACCAGTATATGCATTTGAAGAAAATTTTAAATGATTTGGACTTGATGATTAATTGAATGTGATTGACAATGGAAATGAAACATGAAAGGATCTTGGCTTTTTAATTTGGGCCACTGAGATTAAAAAAAAAATAGAAAAGAGTGGGATTTGGACAGAAGCTAAAGGGCATATAGTCTAAACAGAAAGACAGTGAATGAGACATGTAAGAAAACCTTGTAAATAGCTTTAAAAAGTTTTAAGAATCCAGTGGATCAAAAATATTTTATGATGCAATGATCAGACTACAACACAGCCATTCCACTCAATGTGAAGGACCTGCTGGTGACTTTAGGGAGAGGAATTTCTTTGTCATCTTCAGGATGAAGTGGAAGGCTGGGCAGACTTCAAGTATCCCAAATACTAGTCATTTAATTACATAACCGCTGAGTACGAATATTCTGTGAGACCCAAGTGGTACAGGATTTAGCATTAGAAAGGCACACCTCTGCCTATAAGAACAAACATCTTTAAGCCATTCTCCTTCGTTTAACAAAGGAGTAATTCTAACTATTCAAAGATTGTGGAGTGATTCTTGTTCTTGTTGAGGGTGGGTAGATATTTTATCTGAAATTTTCATGCCCAGCATGTTTTTCTCCAAATGTTTTCCTTGCCTTTTTGAAAGGCCATGTTTATTTAAAGGAAAATCTAATCTGTCTGTGCCTGGTGCTTTTCCATTTAGCTCAGCCAAATGTTTCTTTTCCTAAGAATTACTTGCTGATCAAGTGATGTAGTTGCTTGTCAGAAGTGAAAGTCACACTTACCTAGGGAAAAATCTCCTGACCCTACCAAAAGGCATGAGCTCAATTTGAGATGACCCACCCCAGGGAGTCTGCCCAGGGTTATAGGCTTAGGAGAAGTGAAACAATGTCCTGTGTCCTTTTACTAGAGGCCAGACTGAAAATGAGGCAGAGCTGGAGAATGATCAACCCTCTGGCAGGGCTCTGTTTTATCCCCCGGTCCACCATTCATTTGGCAGCAAGTCCCTGCAAGTTTGTGTGTTTCAACTTTTCTTCCTGGATGAGTACCACTGATCTACTGACTTCCAAGGATATTGAGACACAAAGTGAAAACAAGGAAGAGAAAATATTAGTGGAGTGTTTAAATCACATCACAGGCACTCTTCATACCCCCACTTGAATTCACACTCAGCACATTAAGGAGAATCCTGTGTGGAGGATGATAAGGCTGCCTGAGTTCTGGATTAAACAGAAACTAGGAATGTGGATTTGGATGAAGTTTTGTTGTTGTTGTTTTGTCTTGTTTTGTTTTCCATCTTGACTTCTCACTAAGAACCATTTCATACAGGGAAAATACTGACTAATCTCTTAAATGGCATCCCCTGAACTTCTGCAGAAGTTGGAGGATGTTTATGCCCTGTTCTTCCTGCCACGGGGGACTTCCAGAGTGTACAGATGATGGCTCTTCCTCCAGTGGGTTCTTCTGGTGAAGAAGAACTCTCTTCACTGTATACCCAGAACAGCTTCCATCAATTTGTTTCATTCTCTAGCGACCAATATCAGAATGAATTTATGGCATCATGCCTGTTTTCTTGCTCTCTCTTCCTCATTTCTTCCTGTGGAAGAATATCCAAACCAATTGATCTGAAGATAGTGTAGGCACAGATTAATAGGCCAGGAAGAAATTTTACATATAATTTTGTTCAGTGTCATTCTGAGTGTTTCACATTTATTTATAGTTGGTAAGTACCTGTTTTACATGTAAATTAGAAAGAATTAAGATGATCCTTTTAAGAGCTTCACACTTTTCTTGGACTCCTATATGCTTTGTTGAGTGGGGAAGAAAGGACTGAGCTTTAGTCAGTGCTAAGAATGAGAACTAAACATAAGATTTTGGATTCCGTTGGTCATGTGTCACACACGTGTACCTCACTAGTCCTAGCTTCAGAGAAAGTGATGGATGCCCACTGAACTCCAACCACTCCCTTGGGAGAGCCTGGGTCCCCAGGCTGCCAGGGTTCAACTCTGTTCACTACACCATGGATGCTCAGTTAGCAATTGAGGGTGTGGGATTGTGTTTGTCCAGTGTACATCAGCAAGTGTGCACAAAATTAAACTATATTCTTATGAGATTAACTCCTCTCAACCCTCTTATCCTATAATTCCTCACTACTAACTATGTGTCTGCTAGTTAAATATATGAGTTCTCCCAAGCGCTGCTCATATGTACTTGGAAAGAATTCCCTCTTAAGCATCCATAAGATTTTCATGACACTGCCTTCCCCTGTGCTCTCCACTCTGCTGAGAACTAAGGAAACATTGCAACCTCTATTCTTGCCCAGAAGGGACTTCCTTGTTTTCTCCTGAACTCACTGTAAATTGCCTCATTTCAACATAGCCAAGACTAGGTGTTACCTTTAATAAGAGTTTACTGAATGTTCAATAATAACAAAATGGAAGTGTAGACCTAAAGATATGTTGTATAGGACAACAAAGTGCTGGAGCTCAGAGGTTCAGGCCCATTCACAGTATCTACCTTTATGCATCAAGAATAGCTGCCCAGAATGCCTGGAGTGCCCTGAGTGTAATAGGGAAGACCAATCTGACTCCACGTTAGATTTGTTTCTTTTGCTTTAACCATTTTATTCTATTGCTTTTGCTTCCAGTTAAGAATGTTGCCTATAGACTGAAATATATAGGATAGCCCATTATCAAAGCTCTGAAGTTAAAAGTTATAACACTTTTCTGTTCATATAGAGATAAAAAGTTGCAGAACAGAGAATAGCATTTGTCTTGTTGGAGGCTTACAGGAACATCGTGACCTGGCCTATGTGTACAGCTGCAAGAACAAAGGATTCTTACACTAGGAAGTTGGCAACGACCAAGAATAACCCTCCCCCTTTCAGGATAAATGAAGCCTGAATTCTGACTTGGGTAAGATGGTTCTCTAGGACATTAGCCCACCATCTTCCTGGACTCCCGGCTTTCTGAATCAAGTTGTTATTCCTTGCCCCACCACCTCATCTCCCAATTTATTGACCTGTCACGTGGCAAGCATTACGAGCTTGGACCTGATAACATGAGCACAACTGCTGCCAAGCCCAGACCTAACTGCCATGAGACTGAAAGAAAAGGAGTTCTGCTTTCCCTCTGGTCTTATGTCTGCTTCACCATCTGTCATTCCCTAATCCAACCTTATATCGGGGTAATTGACAGTGAGAACATAACCATTCACTCTGGGGAGACTCTGCTTCCACACACAAGGGTATGATTTTACACAATGGTCTCCAGCAGGGCAGTTTAATCAAAATGTCATAGCTTCAGATTTGTGTCTCCTAAATTACAAGTTCTCAAACATAACAGAATATTCATTCATTCATGTATTCATTTAACAAAGCAATATTTATTGAACACCTAATATGTATGACTTGTCACTGTGGCTGGCACATAGTAGGTGTTCTATAAATATTTTTTCACTGAACGAATAGATGAGTCTGGTACTTTAACATGGATAAGCTGATGGCTTGTTAAGACAACTCTCTCTGGAATCAGACAATGTGAGTTCAAGTGAAGGCTCTATTTTCTTATTAGTAACCATGGGCAAGTTACCTAATTTCTCTAAACCACAATTGCCTTATTGGTAAAGATGGTGATGGCAATGATGCTGGTGATGGTGATGATCATGATGATTATAAAATGATAACGTCTCTCTTATAGGTTTGTTGTTAAACACTTAAGTTAGGGTAAGATAATATTAGGATATTAGAGGACTAAGTGTAATCATGGATGAGCTCTGTAATTCATCTCGTGATTCCCTGAGTCTCATGTGCCTAGTGAATTGCAGTTAGCCCATAAAGCTGATGAGGTTTGCCTCTGCCAATCTTCTTGTCTCAGTTTTTGGTATACTGTTCTGGATGTCTTTGTGGATAGCCCTCTCTGAATGGGCTCTCCCTTGATTGGGACCCTGACAACCTTCTAACACTTTCCAGCTTTTCTCATTTAGAAAGCAGAACCCCTGTATCCCAGTTTCTGCTTGAAGATCCAGCTTGAATCCACTTGCTGCCTGGAATTCTGACAAGAGGCATGCCTAGTCTCCAGTGTTGCCTGTCTCCATGCCTACCAAACAGAATAAACCACTTTGATTGTTGACACTGAACAAGCCTGGCCTCACCTGGGCCCTTGATAGTTGTTACTTTTTAGGAATAAAACTAAAATCTATATCAGAGGTTTATCTTGAAGATTATAGGAGAAAAAAAAACACGTGAAAATGCTTAACACAGTAATTCCACTGAAAGGATTCAGTGAATGATAACCTTTATAATAATGATGTGCTGTCATCACTCACTTCCCTTTTTCATTTATCTTCTTCCTGACTTTTTTACTTTCCATTCAATGATACAAATTAGCTGGATCTGCATGGGTTGATTGGTAGATATAGTCTTCATTTTGTACAATTCGGAAAGAGCAAAAGGGCATCTAGCACTACAGCCATGGTGATACTGTGCAAAAAATTCATGCCTTTAGTTTCCTCTGGGCTAATTTATCTCACCTTGTCTTATTTTTATTATGACTCATTGAACCATAAGGTTCTCCCACTTTTCCAGGAAATGCTTGCTTATAAATTTCTTCCTAGAATCTATCAGGTATCAACATTTTAATATTTTATATACTGCAACCATATCTTCAGGACATGTGATTTGTTTACATAGCAAATGAGCTGTTGGGAATTCCTTTCAGGAGAAGTTTTCATTCTTTGAATAATTCTAATGATGGCTGAGTTTCTAGAAAAATCTTCATGAGGTTTTGTATTATTCATGGAAGAAACAATGCCTCCCTATTTATTGACCTCCCAGATCTATTCCAAGTAAACTCACACTAAAATGTCTTGAGACATGGGTGTAAAGAATGTGGCCACAATGTGGCCTTTTGTAAAGAAACTAGATATTTTTTTACAGTAAGTCAGTTTATCCAGGCTTGAATATTATAAGGGCAAATATCTAGTGGATAAAATTAAAGCAAGAAAAACAAAATCCCTAGTCTGTTCTGTCTTCTGAAGAATAAGTACATTTATGGATTCTGCTCTGCATATGTTTGGGCCGTGGGGGAAATAACAAGCTGCACCTATTCTCCTTCTTTCCTGATGCCCTCACCACCCTGTGTTATACACTACTGGAGCTATGGGCTTCTATCTACTCTTGTATCCTTCAAAGTACTCAATCCAGTGACTTTCACAACACTGGCATCAAAATGAGTTTAATCATTAAATAAATAAGAGCTTGAGAGTCTGTTTGCTTTTTTTTAATATTGAAAGAAATAACAGGAACCAAGTGGAAAGAAGAAAAGCAAAGGATCATGAAAATAATATCAGGGGATACAGGTGTGTGTTACTTCTTTTCATACCTGCTAGAAAGGAGTAAAGTTAGTAAAATCATGATCATCATCATCATCATCATTTTTTATTTGATAAATATTTAACTATCTAGATTGTAGAGTTAGGAGTCTCTTTTCCTATTTTTAAACTGTGCCCTGCCTAGCATCTTTCTACCCTCATGCTTAGGTTTCAGGTAAATGCTGTAATACCATCTAATTATTTCAGACTACTGCCAAAAATCCCCATCAGATTTCCTTCCACAGCAAGCTGAAGTGGGCACAAAAGCAAGCTCAATGACCCTGTTAAGCCTTTTTCTGAAAGTGTGACTTCAGCCCTAGCTAAGGAGTTCTCTACTTTTTTTGAGGCTAATTTCCTGCTCTTAGCATATCAAAAAAAAATCATATTCCAAAATGAAAGCACTTCCAGACCCACATTTCTACCCAAAATATAGCACAGATGAATGAAGTTCTTGTCCCTTCTCATTCTTTCTCTCTGAGACTTGCTCCCACTTCTGAGACTGCTGATGAGTGTGTCTCTGTCATAACCACCACCGCAAGAAGATGTTAGGTTTGTACTGATTTTAATCTTTTCAGTAGGGTTGTTCTTTAAAAATGACTCCATTGTAGGTACTAGACGTCTAAAAGGGCCCTTCCTTAATGAGGTTAAAGTTAAGAGGGAGAGATGAGATTTTACATGGAGATAACATATTCTTATCCCTCAAGTATCTGTAAAAAATCAAGACGAATAAAGAATAAGCTGGAATTTTTTTTTAAAGACACATGTCAAAAATCCAATGCCTTAAAACTTATTCTATTAATTTTTTATGTGGGTCACATTCATATAATAACTCATACTTTACATTTTCTACCATTATAAAAATACTGAATTTCACAAAACGTTTACACGTGCCACATGTGATGAACAAAATATTTTCAATTATATTTCCTATTCTACTCTATTCATTTAAATAACAAAAGTGAATCCTTACCACCAAATTGATTTTCCAACCCATTAATGGATCCTGACCTGCAGCTGAAAATCCCTGTCTCAAAAACTCACACTCTATGAATTTATATTTTACAAACAATTCTTAATAACTTTGATGATTAATCCCAACATACAGAAGCTAAAAGCAGCCAGTTGTACAGTTAAGCAAGATTGATAGAAATAAGAATGAAAACAAAGAAGTGAACCATTCCAGCAAGACATGTAAAGGATCAGAAACAGCTCCTATCTTACACAAATGGGGACCATTTAGTGCTAGAACTAATAGCTGCTCATATCCCAATAGAGACCCTGAGGAGGCAGCTGCATTATAGCTATGGTCAACAAGTACATTGATAATGATGACCCCCAAGTCACCAAGAAAACTTTAATTGATGCTCCTCATAGCATATTTAAAGCAATTTAACAAATTATTGAGCAGTTCCTTCACTAAAAGCATTGCATTTAAATAGCATACTGACCAATTTAGAATTATTTTGAACAAAAATATTTACTACTACCATAAAAGGAAGAGAGTTTTGCAGTTTTTAAAACATATTGCTGCTGTGGAAGTCTTCCAACTTGCAGGGAATTCCCCCTCCATACACCATCCTGGATAACATAGTCTCCCAGGACATCAAGTGGTTTAACAGCCTAAAAACTGGACCTATGGGAAATAATATTTTTATTATTTTTTATATCACTCCCAACTGACAGAAATAAGTCTATACTTCTGCTAGAGAGGCTAATACTGAATCTATACCTCCTAATTCTCTGAGTGACCCTCCCCTGTCCTAGGTGGGTACTTCTCAACTCTGCCCCACCCTTTCCTCTCTGGACCACTCCCTACCGTATCCTTCATCTCAACACAGGTACCAAGATCTCTGTTCAACCATCTCAGCATTTTTTGAAATGTTATGGGTTTTTCTCTGGCAATTAAGTCTTCAACTCATTTCCCTAATAGGATTTCTTCTACCCTTTCTTCTACAGAAGTTTAGGTACTCTCTCTTATCTCAGGTATGTACATTCCATTTTATTTTCCTATTTTAGAGTATAGAGTCATTAATTCTGTACCAAGTGGTTAAAGAGAGAGAAGAGTGAAAAGGCAGGGGATGGAGACAAGCTAAGCCTTCCTTTTCACATGGGACTCTGGAGTTCCCTGAAATCTATGGACCACTTAAAATTAATCTTCAGCTATCTGGAATATCAGCTTGTGCAGTACAGTTTCTTCCTAAATGATGATGTAAAAATACTTCACTTGTTTTTATGACAAAAAAGTTTTCATACGGCTTTGCTGATAGAATTTTAGGATATCTGGTGGAAGATGTAATAGTCCCTAGAATACATCAGTCTAGGCATGACTGAAGAGAATGGGTTTCACAAAGAGTGCTTAGCTCCAGCGTGCTTACAGTCTTAGTACTTAAAGGAAATGTTATGACCTAGAAAATGTACACTTGCCGAACCAAAATCCCAGAGGTTTATTTTGTGGATATTGACAACTGATTCTAAAGTTAATATGGAAAGGCAAAGGACCCATAAGAGCCATCATAATTCTGAGGAAGAACAAAGTCGGACAACTGGCTCTACCCAAAGTCAAGACTTACTATAAGCTATGGTAATCAAGGCAGAGTGGTACTTGTGAAGGAATAGAAAAATAAACCAGTGAAAGAGATTAGATAGCCCAGGAATAGATTTACACCAAAACAGTCAACTGATCTTTGACAAAGGAAAAAAGGTAATTTGATGGAGAAATGATAGTCTTTTCAAACACATAAATATGATGCTGGAACAACTGGACATCCACATGAAAAAAAAAAAAAAGAATCTAGACACAGACCGTTCACAAAAATTAACTTAAAAGGGATAATAGACCTAAATGTTAAATACAAAATTATAAAACTTCTAGAAGATAACTTAGGAGCAAATCTACATAACCTTGGCTATGGTGATAACATTTTAGACACAACACCAAAGGCACTACTTTAGTCATATGTCACAAGTTTGATATACAGTATTTCCTTATTTTTCAGTTTTAACATATTTATGTCTTCTATTGTAACTTGTTTTTTGAACCATATAATTAGAGGTGTATTTTTTTATTTTCAAACAAAAGAGTTTTCATGTAGCTTTTCGGTATTGCAGGTTCATTTTAATCATGGTCGATGGACATGCTTTGTGTGAGTTTGGTCTTTTGAAATTTGCTGAGAAATTTGTTGAACACTCTGTGGTCAATTTTAGTAAAGGCTTCATGAAAACTTGAAAATAATTTATGTTATGCTGTTATTAAGTGTTCCACCAGATCATATTTGTGCATATTTCCCTCTTCTCTCTTTTCATCCTATGTTCCCTGTTTTTTAACCACTCTTTTATCTTTTCAGTCCTGTCACTATGCTGCATCCTGCATAATTCCTATTGACCATATCTTTCAATTTACCAAAAGTCTTTTACTAAATATCATACTAAAATATCTTATATTTTTTTAATTTTATAGTCAGTTGTGTCCAATCTACTCTTAAGCCTTATCTTTGAGTTCTTTATTTTAATTATTTTACTTTTAATATTTATGAAATCTATTGATTTTTTTCAAAACTACTAAGCACTTAGATTTTTGCAGTTATTTGGAAACTTTGCTTTCACTATTTAAACAAAGTAATATAGTGTTTTAATATTTTTCTTGTAATTAAAATATCAAAATTTGTGGGGGGTTTTGTTTATTTATTTTTTTTAATCTGTTACTACTGGACTTTCTTCCTGATACAAAATTTTCTTGTGTTTTATTGTTTCTGTTTTTGTTTTCAATTTGAAACAGTTTATAGGATGGAAAATCCATGAGTAATTTTTTAATCACTAATTTGTTTGCTTAATGGATAATTGTAAGGCAAACAACCCTTTAATCACAACAAAAATCAAGAAACAATGATATGATCCATACCAGGATCCTCTCCACGTACCTATATCAATCATAGACCTTGTCTTTTTCCAAAATATAACCACTGATCTGACTTTTACAGTAATTGCTTTCCTTTACTTATTTATGATTTTTTTCACCCAAGTTGCAGTCCTAAACACCATAGTTTAATCCTGACCATTCTAAGTTCCTAACCATTTTTTTAAAATATATGTTTGTATTTTACATGGTCCCCCTTTATCTTTCTAAAATAATTTAACTGAACATCCCAGTATATTTCACCTATAGAATTCACAACATTTGGGATTTTTCTGATTGCTTACTCTTGGTATAGTATCTCTGTTCTCTATATCTCTCACAAGTTGGCATCTGAATCCAGAGGCTTGATCAGGTTTAGCTTTCATCTTTGTGTCAGGATCATATATGCTTTTATAAGTAGGCAAAGAATGTCCAGGTTTTGCTTTTTATTTTATTCTTTTGTATTTTAGTAGGTGTTTGTGCTCATTGTCTAGGTATTTAAATTAATTAGAGGAACAAAATGGTAACTTTCTAAATATATATGATTAACTTATTAACTTGAATACATTTAATAGATACTTCCTTCGTATATTATTTATACAGTTATTCATATTATACATACTATATTTACTTATACAGTTCTTATAGAAAATACAAATTCATGCTTAATTTATCCCTCTCATTTATAATTTTTATAATATATTGAATTCATTTTATCCTCAGATGACTAATTATATATTTTTGAAAATATATTACTAACTCATGGATTTAAACATGTATTAGTTTCAATTTATTAAAATTGATATCTCTATTACAGTTCAAATTGTCCCATCTTTGGCCTGTATATATAGATAAATGTTGTTTTCTGAGTCTTTTGCACATAACTCTAGAAACTTTAATACCTTTCTTGCTATCAAATGACAAGAAACTCCAGAATAAACATTCTTGTTTCAGCCATTTCTCCATGAAGTCCTCATTTCTTTCAACGGGAGATGATAGTATTTCAAGACCACAATCTGAATTCCAGAAATGTTTACTACTGAGCTAGAAATACCTTGTAAAATAATAGTGGTATTTCCCCTTATATTGCATCTATGTATTTTTTTTTCCATACCAATGACTTTTTAATCATTTTGGTTGTCTGAAGCTTGATGTTAAGTAAATTCCTTAGGAAAGAACAATTTTCTCTGAGCTTTTTATGACAATATTTGCTTATATGTGACATTATATTTGAACATCAATTTTACTGGATATAAAATCTTTGCCTCACATTTCCTCCCCTTAAATATCTTAAGTATGTTAATAGCTTTTTTGACATAAAACATTTTTATAAAATCTCTAATAGCAAACTGATTTTATTTTCCTTATTATTCATATGCCCTTGTTTTCTTAGATATACAAAGTATTTTTTTTCTTTTTCTTTAAAGACCAATGTTGTAAGTAGAATACATCTTGCTGCTGGTCATTCAATATTATCAAGTGTATGTTATTTTCTTCAATATGTATTTTCAAATCTTCATTTCAGAAACTTTTATTGAACAATAGATTTTAATATGTGTTCTCTTTTCTTGCCTTGGTTTTCTTTTCAGGACCTCCCATTATAAATACTTTGGATCTTCTGTGCCTGTCTTCAATTTTTCACTTTCTTGAAAAGATTTTTTTTATCTCACTTTCAATTTCTCTATATTTAAATTTTTTCTACAGGTATTTTTGTCATTTTCATTTACTTAGTGTTCCATCTACTTTAGTCTTAATTTTTAAATATTTACTTTGCTTTGGAATTCTTAAATTCTGTCACTTACCTCTGAATTTTTATCATTCTGTTTTATGTTCTTCCATGTCTTATTTAATTTTTTCAATATATTTCAGCAAATTTAAAAAATAGTACATTATAGTTGTCATATATCTATTAGGTATGTCTTTGTGGCATTGTTTTACTCACTGGAGAGATTTTATTTTACTCCTTCATCTTTTTTACTTCATAATAACTTTGTATGATACTTTAGTTCTTGTAACTATTGGTGATTTGCCCATAAAGTCTTGTAATTTGGAGTATATGTGAAAACCTGTTGACTAGCTTTCACATAAATTTTATCCATTAGTTTTCACTTTTACTAGCTTGTTTCCCTGTTCTTAAGTGAGATCAAGAAAAGTCCAAACTCTGTACTGCCCTGTTCATGCTAACTTCCCAGAGTTTGCTGGTTTATTATATTTTACTATGAGCTATTCATTTTTATGATAAACTATTTGTGGAAATTCTTTGAAGTCTATTGTAAATGTACATGACTGAAGTTATCTGTATAAACCATTAAAATTACACTCATGGACTTCTAATTCCAGAAAAAAATGGGCTAAGCACACACCCCCTTCCCTCCCACTAATTAAAGTATAACACTGGAAAAAATATAAAACATTGATCAAAAGACTCTGAAAGGTGCAGAAAATAAGGTAGTCTATCTATGAAAATCAAGATTCAAGGGAAAATTAAGTGATGAATTCCATCAAATTTCTTACCCCTTTTTTTCATATTTTATTTCTATTTTTTTCTTTCTATATATTAGAAGTGAGGAGATGTTTATTATTAAATGTCAGATAGTAAATACTTTCATATTTACAGTCCACATGGTCTCTGTCACAACTACTCAATTCTTCCTTTGCAGCAAAAAAGCACAACTGCTTTCCAATAAAATTTTATTTACAAAGCCAGATAATGTGTCAGATTTGGCCTAAAACTCATAGTTTGCCAATCTTTGCTATATATATCCCATTGGGAGTGATAGAGCAGTCCATAATCCATGAATGCCAATGGAAATTAATGAAAAGATATTGCAGAAAAGCCCATTTTCTCTAAGCAAAGAATGAGAAAGAATGATCTTATCCCATGCCACTTGCTGCTTCAGGGACCCTGGGTCAGAGCCCTGTTGATAATTTCTAGTACACTAAGGCCAACAGAGACTGCTCCCCTTCCTCTCTTTAAATGGAGAGAAAAAGCCACATTGTCTGTCTTTGCTTAAAATTAAGAAAATAACAATCCAATGTGCTTTCATTTAGTACCCCATCTGCTTTCATTGATACAGTGTGTGGCGTGGATTATGGAGAGGAATAGCTAATGAAAAGGATTCTTTAAATTTGTGTATAAAGTTCTAAGCAAAACCCTGAGCATCTCATGGTGAAATAAACCAGAATCAACACAGCAAAAGTTGTGAGAACTCAACCACAGTATGGAACACTGCCCAAGTTTCAGATTAGCATCTGGATATCATACAAACTAGACAGACCTGAAAAACTGCAAGACTTTGAAAACTCAATTGACAATTGAAGCACATTCAACAAAAGTACAATATAAGTGCTCTAGAACTAAATAGATGTATTGCCTGCTTCGATATTATATTAAAATAAAAACTAGACCCTCATACATAATACTAAAAATACCCAGAATAAAATCCAAATTTACTTGCCATATAAAGAACCAGGAAAATCTCAACTTGAGAAAAGACAATCAACACATATCAACACAGAGATGAGACAGATGTTGGAATTATTTACAAGATTTTAAAGGAGCTATCAAAACATTCCATGTAATTATAAACATGTTTGAAAAATAGAATGTCTTAGCCAATAATTAGAAGATATGAAAAAGAAAAAAATAATAATTTTAGATTTAAAAAAGCACTTACTAGACAAAAAAATACTTAATGGCCTAAACATAATAATAGAACTGAAACTTGAAGGTAGATTAATAAAAATGATTCAATCAAAACAGCAGAAATAAAAGGAATTAGGAAAAAAAGGGGGGGGGGAGACCTAAGACCTGCAACAGTAACAAAAAGCCTAATGCTCAGGTACTTGAAATCCCAAAAGGAGAGGAAGGAGAGGAAAAGAGTTTTGGGCCTGACAAAATATTTGAATAAACAATACATAAAAAACTTCCCAAACTTTGAGATATAAATAAACACAGTCTAAGAAGAACAGTGACTCCAAAATATTATAAACTGAAAAAAAAAAAAATCCGCACTAAGCACAAATGAGTCAAATTCTTGAAAACTAAAGATAAAAATATATATATGATGAAAGTAGCCAGAGAGAAATGATGATTTAACCATAAGGGAACAATAACACAAATAACTGCAGATTTATAGATCCAATACAATCCCTATCAAAATTCTAGCAGACATTTTTTTGGAGAAATTGAAAAACACACACTGAGGCTAAAATCTATATAAAAATGCAAAATATCTTGAAATAAAATAAATAAGTGGGAGAAAATTTCTTTCCTTAACGTCTTTATTGGAGTATAATTGCATTACAGAGGTGTGATACTTTCTGCTTAATAACAAAGTGAATCAGCCATACATATACATATATACACATAACTCCTCCCTCTTACGTATCCCTCCCAACCTCCCTATCCCACCACTCTAGGTTGTCAAAAGCACCGAGCTGATCTCTCTGTGCTATGCGGCTGCTTCTTACTAGCTATTTTACAGGTGGTAGGGATGGGGGTGTGTGCTTAGTCCATTTTTTCCTATTCAGGGTCTTTTGTGTTTCCATGTAAATAGCGAAATTTTTGTTATACTTCTGTGAAAAATGCCATTTGTAGTTTGACAGGGATTGCATTGAATCTGTACATTGCTTTGGGTAGGAGGGTCATTTTCACAATGTTGAATCTTCCAATCCAAGAACATGGTATATCTCTCTATCTGTTCATATCATCTTTAATTTCTTTCATCAGTGTCTTATAGCTTTCTGCATACAGGTCTTTTGTCTCCTTAGGAAGGCCTATTCCTAGGTATTTTATTATTTTTGTTGTAATGGTATATTGGAATATTTCCTTTATTTCTCTTCCACCATTTTTGTATAAGAATGGAAGAGATTTCTGTTCATTAATTTTGTATCCTGCTCCTTTACCAAATTCATTGATTAGCTCTAGTAGTTTTCTCATAGCATCTTTAGAATTCTCTATGTATAGTATCATGTCATCTGCAAACAGTGACAGCTTTACTTCTTCTTCTCTGATTTGGATTCCTTTATTTCTTTTTCTTCTCTTATTGCTGTGGCTAACACTTCCAAAACTATGTTGAATAATAGTGGTGAGAGTGGGCAACCTTGTCTTGTTCCTGATCTTAGTGAAAACGGTTTCAATTTTTCACCATTGAGAGTGATGTTGGCTGTGGGTTTGTCATATATGGCCTTTATTATGTTTAGGTAAATTCCCTCTATGCCTACTTTCCAAAGAGTGTTTATCATAAATGGGTTTTGAATTTGTCAAAGCTTTTTCTGCATCTATTAAGATTATCATACAGTTTTTCTCCTTCAATTTGTTGATATGGTGTATCACAATGATTGATTTGTGTATATTGAAGAATCCTTGCATTCCTGAGATAAACCTCACTTGATCATGGTGTATGATCCTTTTAATATGCTGTTGGATTTTGTTTGCTAGCATTTTGTTGAGGACTTTTGCATCCATATTCATCAGTGATATTGGCCTGTACTTTTCTTTTTCTGTGACCTCTTTGTCTGGATTTGGTATCAGGGTGATGGTGGCCTCATAGAATGAGTTTGGGAGTGTTCTTCCTTCTGCTATATTTTGGAAGATTTTGAGAAGGAAAGGTGTTAGCTCTTCTCTAAACGTTTGATAGAATTAGCCTGTAAGGCCATCTGGTCCTGGGCTTCTGTTTGTTGTAAAATTTTAAATCACAGTTTCTATTTCACTACTTGTGATTGGTCGCTTTCTATTTTCTATATCTTCCTGGTTCGATCCCAACACATTGTGTTTTTCTATGAATTTGTCCATTTCTTCCAGGTTGTCCATTTTATTGGAATAGAGTAGTTTGTAGTAATCTCTCATGATCCTTTGCATTTCTGCAGTGTCATTTGTTACTTCTTCTTTTTCATTTCTAATTCTGTTGAATTGAGTCCTCTCCCTTTTTTTCTTGGTGAGTCTGGTTAATGGTTTATCAATTTTGTTTATCTTCTGAAAGAACCAGCTTTTAGTTTTATTGATCTTTTCTACTGTGTCCTTCATTACTTTTTCATTTAGTTCTGATCTGATCTTTATCATTTCTTTCCTTCTGCTAACTTTGGGGGTTTCTTTTGTTGTTTCTCTAATTGCTTTAGGTGTAAGATTAGGTTATTTATTTGATATTTTTCTTGTTTCTTGAGGTAGGATTGTATTGCTATAACCTTCCCTCTTAGAAATGCTTTTGCTGCATCCAGTAGGTTTTGGGTCATTGTGTTTCCATTGTCATTTGTTTCTAGGTAATTTTTGATTTCCTCTTTGATTTCTTCAGTGATCTCTTGGTTATTTAGTAGTGTATTGTTTAGCCTCCATATGTTTGTATTTTTACAGACTTTTTTTCCTTTAAATGATTTCTAGTCTCATAGGATTGTGGTCAGAAAAGAAACTTCATAAATTTTTCAATATTCTTAAATTTACCAAGGCTTGATTTGTGACCCAAGATATGATCTATCCTGGAGAATGTTCCATGAGCACTTGAGAAGAAAGTGTATTTTGTTGTTTTTGGATGCAATGTCCTATAAAATATCAATTACATCCATCTTGTTTAATGTGTCATTTAAAGCTTGTGTTTCCATATTTATTTTCATTTTGGATGATCTGTCCATTGGTGCAAGTGGGGTGTTAATGTCCCCTACTTTGATTGTGTTACTGTCAATTCCCCCTTTTATGGCTGTTAGCATTTGCCTTATATATTGTGGTGCTCCTATGTTGGGTGCATTAGTATTTACAATTGTTATATCTTCTTCTTGGATTGATCCCTTGATCATTATGTAGTGTCCTTCTTTGTCTCTTGCAATAGTCTTTACTTTAAAGTCCATTATTTCTTTTTTTTAATTAAGGGTACTTTAATTAATTTATTTTTGGCTGTGTTGGGTCTTCGTTTCTGTGCAAGGGCTTTCTCTAGTTGTGGCAAGCGGGGGCCACTCTTCATTGCAGTGTGCGGGCCTCTCACTATTGCGGCCTCTCTTGTTGTGGAGCACAGGCTCCGGATGCGCAGGCTCAGTAGTTGTGGCTCACGGGCGTAGTTGCTCCGTGGCATGTGGGATCTTCCCAGACCAGGGCTCGAACCCGTGTTCCCTGCATTAGCAGGCAGACTCTCAACCACTGCACCACCAGGGAAGCCCAAGTCCATTATTTCTGATATGAGAATTGCTACTCCGGATTTTTTTGATTACCATTTGCATGGAATATCTTTTTCCATCCCCTCACTTTCAGTCGTTATGCATCTCTAGGTCTGAAGTGTGTTTTTGTCGACAGCATATATACACGTCTTTTTTTTTGTCTCCAGCCAGTCTGTCTTTTTGTTGGAACATTTAATCCATTCACATTTAAGGCAATTATCAATATGTGTGTTCCTATTACCACTTTCTTAATTGTTTTGGGCTTGCTTTTGTAGTTCTTTTCCTTCTCTTGTGTTTCTTGCCTCAAGAAATTCATTTAGCATTTGTTGTAAAGCTGGTTTAGTGGTGCTGAATTATCTTAGCTTTTGATTGTCTGTAAAGGTTTTAAATTATCTCTCAAATCTGAATGAGATCCTTGCTGGGTAGAGTAATCTTGGTTGTAAGTTTTCCCCTTTCATCACTTGAAATATTTTCTCCTACTGCCTTCCGGTTTGCAGAGTTTCTGCTGAAATTTCAGCTGTTAACCTTATGGGGATTCCCTTGTATGTTATTTGTTGCTTTTCCCTTGATGCTTTTAATATTTTTCTTTGTATTTAATTTTTGATAATTTGATTAATATGTATCTTGGCGTGTTTCTGCTTGGATTTACCCTGTATGGGACTCTCTGCCCTTCCTGGGTTTGACTGACTGTTTCCTTTCCCTTATTAGGAAAGTTTTCAACTATAATATCTTCAAATATTTTCTCAATCCCTTTCTTTTTCTCTTCCTCTTTTGGGACCCCTACAATTTTAATGTTGGTACATTTAATGTTGTCACAGAGGTCTCTGAGACTGTCCTCAATTCTTCTCATTATTTTTTCTCTATTCTGCTCTGCAGTAGTTATTTCCACTATTTTATCTTATAGGTCACTCATCCATTCTTCTGCCTCAGTTATTCTGCTATTGATTCCTTCTAGAGAATTTTTAATTTGGTTTATTGTGTTGTTCATCACTGTTTGCTCTTCAGTTCTTCTAGGTCCTTGTTAAACGTTTCTTATATTTTCTCCATTCTATTTTCAAGATTTTGGATCATCTTTACTATCATTACTCTGAATTCTTTCTCAGGTAGATTACCTATTTCCTCTTCATTTGTTTGGTCTGGTAGGTTTTTACTTTATTCCTTCATCTGCTGCATATTTCTCTGTCTTCTAATTTTGCTTAATTTACTGCATTTGGGATCTCCTTTTCACAGCCTGCAGGTTCATAATTCCCGTTGTTTTTGTTTTCTGCCCCCAGTTGGTAAGGTTAGTTCAGTGGGTTGTGTAGGCTTCCTGGTGGAAGGGAGTAGTGCCTGTGTTTTGGTGGATGAGGCTGGATCCTTTCTTTCCGGTGAGCAGGAACACATCTGGTGTTGTGTTTTGGGGTGTCTTTGAACTTATTATGATTTTAGCTAGCCTGTCTTCTAGTGGTTTGGATTGTGTTCCTGTCTTGCTAATTGTTGGGCAGTGTCCAGCACTGGAGTTTGCTCATTGTTGCGTGGAGCTGAGTCTTTGCACTGGGATAGAGATATCTGGGAGAACTCTCACCAATTGATATTACATTGGGCCTGGAGGTCTCTGGTGGTCCAAGGTCCTGAACTCGTCTCTCCAACATCAGAGGCTCAAGCCTGACACCTGGCTGGAACACCAAGACCCTGTCAGCCTCACAGCTTTTGGGAAATCTTGGTCTTCTGCCAGCAATCAGTAGGTGTTCTGTAGGAGTTGTTCCACATGTAGATGTACATTTGATGCATTTGTGAGGAGAAGGGTGATCTCCAATCTTACTCCTCTGCCATCTTGAAGGTTATCCCAAGATTATTTTTACCTATAAATTGTGCTAAAGCAATCATATATCCACTCAATAGTTGCCTGAGTCTAGAGGTAGGGATTGAGATTGACTGCAATGGTGTATGAAGATTCTTCTGGGGGTGATGGTGTTGTCCTAAAACTCAATTGTTATGATGGTTGTACAACTCTGTAAATTTACTAACCATCATTTAACTTCAAATAGGTGAATCTTATAGTTTTTAAATTACATTACAATAAAACTGTTAATAAAAGAGTTAGGAAAGAAACACAAAAAAATCATCAGTCCTGGAGATTCAATATTTCATTATTTTGAGTTTTAGAGTAAGATAATAGAAAAATAGAAAAGAAAATTATACTAAAGAAACAATTTTAAACAATTTCCCCAAACTGAAAGGTAATATAATAAATTACATCTAAAAATAAATAAATTCTACACCTAATATCATACTTAAAGTTGAAAGACTGAACTTGTGCCATCTATAATCATAAGAAGACAAAATATTCACTCTAGCTACTTTTATTACTCTTATTCAACGTCCTACTTTAGATTCTAGCCAGCATAATAAGGCAGGAAAAGAAATCATAGTCATATATATAGGAAAGAACAAAATACAACATATTTTGAGACCTAAAGAATCATAAAAGATGACAGAAAAGTTAATAGAACTGATAAGTGAGTTTAGTAAGGTCATAAGGATACATAATCAACATACAAAAGTCTATTTTATTTCTACATACTAGCAATGACCAATTGAAAAGTAAACTTAATTGAACAATATCATTTATTATAGCTCCACAATCATGAGCTATAAAATATCATGTATAAATATGATGAAATATGTCAAAGATGTATATGCTAGAACTATAAAACACTGATGAAAATAATCTAATACCTAAATAATTATAGACATATTCCATATTTATAAATTAGAAGACCTAATATTGTCAAGATGTCAGTTTGTTTCCAACTAATCTATATATTTAATGTAATCCTAATCAAAACCCCAGTAAGTTTTTTGCAAAAATTTACATGATGACTCTAAAATATAGAAGGAAACAAAAGAAAATGTTTCCACAAAATCAGTCATTAAAGAAAGGAGTACTTGGGATCTTAGCAACAAAAGAAATATGGAAAAAAATTCATAGAGTAATAGTGACAGAGATCCCATGAAGACAACTGTGAAGTCACACCAGAAAATAAAGATTTCAGATAGTAGCTGTTGAACACAAGATTCCAGATGGGAAGTCTCCAAGGAAAATATGTCACTGCTATTTTATAAAATAAGTTCATCTTAATGAGACAAAAGTTAAAGATGTTTTACACCTCTGACACAGATTTCAGAGACAGATTAATGATACTTAGGAAAAAATAAAGAAAATGAAAAAACACAATTATATATTCAAAGAAGAAAATATGACACAAAAGTAATGGAATTGTGTGTGTATGATAGAGGTAGTACAAGTGTTAAACCTTTTTGCAACAGAGTAGTATGTCAAGAGAGAAAAATTTTAAAAATCAGGAAATAGGAGTATAAATTTGTCATTTAGGAAAATAGCATTAAATAACTGAAGAAACAACTAAAATACATAATATTAGAATTAAGGTGGGGAAGTATGGAGCAGGAAACTGCTATTAACTGTAATAGATATATTGTAATATGTATATCTCATTAAATTTTCAATTCAATATTTCTTAAATTTTTTTAAAGTGTAGCACAAACATAATTCATACTTACTAGTGTATAACTTAATAATTTTCACAAAGTTGTTCTCAATTTTCAATTCCCAGTTAAACTCTGACACCCTCCATGAATTCTCTTACCTCTGGAGTCCTCAATAGACTTGCCGTTTATGTCAAACATCACTGTTGCTACTGCTCAGCTTAAGTTCACATGTTGACTTGTATGATTCTTCAACCACTACATATATATGCATTAACTCCAGAACAATTTATAAGTCCTCTGATGATATAGGATCTGTGGAGAATCAGTCATTGGCATGAGCCAGCCAGCCAACTGCCTGAATCCCTTCTGCATTGTGTTTAATCATGAATGAGATAAATGGGAACTATGTTGTCAGCTAACTCTGGTTGCCTCACTCAGATCCATGTGTGTATGTTTCTGTAGAAATATAAATCAATCCTACTGCTCAGTTAAGAAATATACTATTATCCTGAATTTAATTTAAAAATATTTTTATAATGCTAGCTTTTTTCTAAAAGTGTTTACTCTTAGCTACTGGCAAATCCTGTGTTTACTGAGTGAAAACAAGATCTACTTCCTAAATATAATGTCTTTCACATTCTTAAATATATTTTGTTGGTAGGGTTACATAAGTTTTGAGAAAGAAATAATGAAAAAAGCTAATTATTTCACACAAATAAGGGATAAATGGTGCAGTATTTTTATGGAGGTTCTGGCTCTGAAAACCTCTGGAAACAGGACAAGTGACCTTGTTTCTGCGTGAGCAAGAAAAAAAACAGGCAAAATAAAAAAATGTAACTTTATTTTTTACTGAAATGCAATGTAAGCCTCTTTCTTTATTCTCCAGTGAAATCTTCAGTAAATTCCCCCAACATTCACTAATTTCCTTTTGCAAGTAAAAATTTACTTTGGGAAGCACAAATGAAAAGATACAAGGATAGTAAGTGTAGAAGCTACAAACCTGTGAAAAGAGGTAAACACTCTTTTTAAAAAGTCAGTTTGTTTCTATCACCATTAAACCAATATTGAACATGTATTTTAAATCATAGGTTATAAGGGAAATAAATTTATTAGACTTAAAGGGTACTACACGTCTCCATTTGACCCTGAATTTTTTCTACTCAACAAAGTTTATTCTAATGTCTTCATTCTCCCCCTAAAACATTTATTATATTCTTTACTTTGGGTAAATAATTAAATCAGTTTACCTTGAACTTTCCCAATTTTAGCACTGGAAGTCCTGCGTCTGGGAAATCCCCCAGCCAGGAGTAAACTAGGATGGTTGGTCACCTTAGAACTCCAGGATCACTGGCTGTTCCTCAGCACCAGAGAGTTTTAATAGGTAATTGTGATCTGAATTGAAGAAATGAAAGTATGAAATGATATCAAGGAATCTATGCTGCTTCAAGTTTGGGGTCAGCTCAGGTTGAAGGAGACAAAGGGTCTCTTGATACTCTCTCTCAGGAAGCCACATAAAACCACAACACTGGATTATAGGCAAAAAGTTTGGTGTTACACTTGCTGTTTTATCCCGCTTGTCTGGCTCTGCTCTGAATCCTGTCTTAAATGCTGCATTCTTGTGTTCTCAAGAAAACCTGAACTTAAGTGACAGGACATAAATAGCTGGATAGAAAAATCTAGTTCAATATAGGCCAGAGAAAATCCAAACCCCACAAATCCCCACCCTAAATCCTCAAGCTGGAGGAGTTAAAAGCATTACATCACCAGTGTCTGCTCCCATTGGCTGATGGTACCTGAAGGATCAAAACTCCTATTCCTTGGACTAACTATTTCCTTCCCTTGCAAAGCATCAGAAACCTGGGTATCATAGACTAAAACAAAGGCCCTGGGCAAGGACAGCTTTTCAGAGCTGCCCACACTTCCAGGTCACTGTTCAAACATGTGAGTCGGGGTGAGCATGTCTGCATGCAGGACACAGTGAGCCCAGGAGAGAACTCTCCTCCTTAGGAAGCCTAAGATGCTGGCTTGACTGGGAGTTGAAAGGGATCTCCAGTGAACGAAATGTGTTTGCTTTCTTCTCCCCCTGGTGCTATAGGAAAAGAGTCTCATTCTAATAAGTTTTGACAAAAGCTGGCAAGGGGAGCAGGTGCCAATGAATCCAACTAGCCGGAAGCATTAGAGATATCGTGGGCACCAGAGGCTAGAGGCTAGAGGTGTTGCCATGGGAACCAAGTGAAGGGTGTTTGGTGGTAGCTGGTTAGGAGATTTGTTTTCTTGTTTAAGACAGAGCTGAACAGCTGCAAGTCATGCTCTCTGTTTTCTACTTTAGCATCATTGGGCAAATCCCCCTGCTCTCCATCCCCCCATCCCCAGCCTTAAATAGGATTTGAGGAATTTAATTTCTCTGCTAACATGAATAATGCTTAAATATGAGGCACACCAAAATCCTTTGAAAATGGTATTTGTAGCAAATGAGGACAGTTCTAATCACAGAACTCTTTATGTTGGAGAGAAAATCGTTGCTTCAGGGTCAGAGTGGTGTTTTTTCAGCAGGATGTGAAGACAGTATTTTGAGCTGAATAGCTCTCACCCTAGCTTGCATAAACATCTTCCCATCATGTGTTATTTGGCATTCATACTCCCAGCTTTGAGGACTCATATACCTTGGAAAGGACTCTGAGACACAGGACTGCTTAAGAAAGGGATGGAATCTCTGATTTTTGCAGATCTTTTTGAAGTCTATTAAAGACAAAGCAAAAAAGAAAGAAGAATGTCAAGAGTTTTAAAATAGTAATTATCCAGCAATAAATATTATAATTTGGGTTACCAAAAATTTAGCCCTCTTCTAAGAGCTGTGGAAGACACAAAAGGAGGGTCAAAGTTAGGACTCTGGTGACCTGTCAGGCTGAGGGAGCAATGGAATCCTCTAGATGAGACAGACAAAGGAATAGTGGAAGGGATATGGGAGGTCTGAGCTACAGGAAACAGGAGGAGCATGTCCCATGGATAAGGTGCTCATATCCTGACAGTGGGTGAAAGGCATCTGCTTTTTCAAGCTAGACTAAGTAGGATAACCAGTAGATGCCATAAGTTGGGTCACGACAATGCCTAGCAAGTAGAAACAGTATAAGAAGCATGGAAGAACAGCATCACTGAGCTACCAAAATAAGAACCTGGGTGCTGAAGTTAGAATTCAAAATGCAAGCTTAGTTATAACATTAGGACCAAGACTGGGTAGAATCAGGACCAAGACTTGTTGGGAGTATTCATGCATAAGATTAAAATAAGACTAGCAACCAGTGTGTTGTGATGCTGAGTCACTGGGGCATCATCCTAGCATTCTTTAAATTGACTCCCAATGTTATCTTTATATTTACATGTTGTAGTTAATGACAGCAATTATGAAGTTTATTAGAGACACAAGAGAAGGATTCCTCATTTCAGGGATACCTCAGATTCTGGCATTCAAGTAGTTTATAACTCTGTTGTGAAAAATAAATCTTCATACTCACAGGTTTCAGTAGAGCACAATTATATGCCAGCCAAATATAAAAGTCCTCAATATGGTAGAGAGAACAAAAGGTAGAGATTGGCATGGACTGGAATAAGTGGTGGACTTTGACCCCTAGAAAATCTGCCTTGCAGCTATTCATTTGCTTCCTCATCCAACAAATATTTATTGAGTGCCTATTTTTGACAGGTATTCCCTTAGATTCAAGGAATACATGTTGGGCTAAAACAATCATGTTCATTGCCCTAAGGGAGATTACAGTCTAGTAGCATAAGAATTCAGTGTGTATATATGGATGTGAATAATTGTGTGTATATTTTAATTGAAAGGTAAGATAGATATTACAGAAAAATGAAAACCTAATTATGACAGGTGGTATAATTTGAATATAGAGGAAATTCTATATGAAAGGAGAAATAATCTTTGTGAATGTTGAAGAAGTTATTTTACAAAGCATTTTCCTGGGGATTACTAAACTGAAAACACATACACCAGACTAAGAAATGACCGCTTACTTGCAGCACATTCTTCTAAATTGGGAATATAGACTCCATCTGGATCACAACCTTTCTGCACATTGTGTAATGAACACTATGTCTGTGGAGTGAAAAGCCAAGACCCGTGATTAAATCAAATGCATATATGAATTTATTATATTAGTCAGGTCCTAAAAGGATTTTAAAGTGTTTACATGCTGTATACAAAGTTAGTTTTTGTTTATTTTTTTATGTGGGGTCAATAAAATTATTGTTAGAAATTAAAGGGTCTAGATTATGGAGTCTTTACTCATCATAATGGAGTTAAGAAAGAGCCCTGAACATAAACAATTCAATTAAAAATGGTTAGAAGAGTTGAATAGGCATTTCTCCAAAGAAGAAAATGAATGACCAATAAATATAAAAATAGATATTCAAAATCATTAGTCACTATGCAAATGCATATTAAAGCCACAATGAGATAACATTTCACACCCAAGAGTATGGTTAATAAAAAATACAAACCAAAACTAAAAACAGAAAGACAATAAAAGTGTTAGAAAAGTTATGGATAAATGGAAGTTCCATACTTTGCTGGTTGAGAGCTAAAATGGTGCAGTCTCTTTGGGAAACAGTTTGATGGCTCCTGAATATGTCAAAAGTAGAGTTACAATACAACTGAGTAATTCCGCTCCTAGATATTTACCCAGAGAAATGAAGTAGTTCTACCTCAATATTTGCACATGAATGTTCATAGCAGCATTACTCATAATAATCCAAAAATGAAACAATCCAGATGTGCATCACTGGTGAACAGAATAAAATGTGGTATGTCTACACAGTAGAATAATATTCGATAATAAAAAGGAATGAGATGCTGATAGATGCTACAATGTAGATAAATCTCAATAACATTATCCTAAGTGAAGAATCCAGACCCCCCCCAAAAAAAAGACTGCATATTGCATGATTAAATTTATGTGAAATCTCTAGAATTGGGCAAATCTATAGAAACAAAAAGTAGCTTTGTTCTGTATGGGTATGGGAATGGAAATGAATATTAACAGTAAAGTTCACCAGAGATCTTTTTAGATGAAGGAAATATTCTAAAACTGGAATGTAGTAATGGAATGGCTGCACAACTCTGGAAATGTATTTAAAAATATTAAATTGTAAACTGAAAATTGATAAGTTATATGGTATGTACATGATACTTCAATAAAGATGAAAAAAAAAAGACTTGCAACCAACTGTGACAAAGTATCTGCTAATCACATATCTGACAGAGGATTTTTATCCAGAATATACAAACAACTCCCAAAATCATAAAATAAAAAAAACACAATTAATAAAGGGTCTAAAGAGTTGAGGAGATAATTCACCAAAAGATATATATGAATGGAAAATAAACACATAAGAGGTGTTCAATATCATTAGTCATTAGAGAAATATAAATAAAAATCGTGATGAGATATCACTGCACATTTATTAGAATGGCTGAAACAAAATTTTCTGGAGTTAGTGTTGGGGGTCTATGGTGAATTTGGACACTCACTTTGTTCTCGTTCCCCCACAGGAGAGCTTCTGGGCCAAGGGAATCTCTTATCAGCATTGTGCTTTATGGGCTTGGGAGAGGGATGATATGGGTACATTGAAACTGTTCTTTCTACCCTCTTCAATGTGTCTTTCTTTGTCTTGGTGCTCCATCCAGGTGCTGTAATCTCTCACCTGGATTCCAGAGCTCTTGTGAAGATATTTTTGTCCATGGATAATTGTCAAATTAATATTTCTGTTGGGATACATGGATGGAATATCTTATTCTACCATCTTGCTGATGTCATTCTCACATTTGCTTCTGTTAGTTATCTTTTCCCACGAGACTTGAGATTTTCATGATTCTATATATGCCAAGTAGTTTTGGATTGTATCCTGGACATCTTGAATATTACATTCTGAGCCTCTCAGTCTCATTTAAATCCTTTGGGGAAATGTTGATGTTCTGTGATTTTATACCACCTCTCAAGAGTCATTGAAGGCTCCTGGGTAGGGATAGGGTTAATTTACCAACATTTCTGGCTTCAGGCAGAACGATTATGACCTTCCAACATTCCAGAGAAGACCTCAGGCAGAGATACAGATAGCAGATGAGTAATTGAAAGTTGGCCAGCATCTTTGAAAAGGTTGAGTCCATGGAATATGATGGGTTCTGCAAGGTCTGCTATGTTGCGACTGTATTTTGAGCTATTACTCTATTTCCACCCTTATTTAGCCCTCTACCCCATGCCATTCAAGTGATTTAATCTATTTGTCAGCTCTGCCATTTTCCTATAGGAAGGAAATATACATGAATAGAAAATTCTAAGTCATACAGGATTTTGTATCCCCAATGCTTAAACTTATGGTGCTTTAAAGGCATAAACAAATTGATTCAGAAAGAAACAAGGGAACTGCTGTGTGATAAATGATACAGAAAAGCAGAGATGAGGAGTTTATAGATCCCAAGAATTGTGGGAGCCAAGTACACATATGGAGCATATCCTAGAGACAAAAACGTACCCAAAGAGCAGGGGCCTCTATAAGGTTTCTGAAGACTCAAGTTCAAGGCTGAAGGGCAGCCAGATCTGAAGAAGTCATTCAGATCAGCAACCATACAAAGTGATGATAAATGAAATATTTTTAATACCTTAAATTGTTTTAAAAGAAGATTATTTTGCTCAGAGATCATGTGAGTATTTATTTGATTCAAAATTTCAATACACTGAATAAATATCTGGATGTATTTCAATATATAAAGAATTCATGCTCTGAATTGCATGAAACATATAACAATATTATACCAAAATTGTTGGTCATTACTTTAAAATAGCACAGTATAGCAGACCACTAGAATACCAAAGAGTTTTAAAAATTTTTATTTGATATTGGAGTATAGTTGATTTGCAATGTTTTGATAGTTTCTGGTATACAGCAGACTGATTCTGTTATACATATACATATATCTGTTCTTTTTCAGATTCTTTTCTCATATAAGTTATTACAGAGTAATGAGTAGAGTTCCCTGTGCTATACAATATGTTCTTGTTGATTATCTAGTTTATATATAGTAGTGTGTTATGTTAATCCCAACCTCCTAATTTATCACTCCCTCTCATCTTTCCCCTTTAGTAACCATAAGTTTGTTTTCTGAGTCAGTGAGTCTGTTTCTGTTTTGTAAATAAGTTCATTTGTGTCATTTTTTTAAGATTCCATATATAAGTGATGCCATATGATATTTGTCTTTCTCTGTCTTACTTCACTTAGTATGATAATCTCTAGGCTCATCCATGTTGCTGCAAATGGCATTATTTCATTATTTTTATGGCTGAGTAATATTCCATTGTATATATATACTACAACTTCTTCTATGTTGTACATTTTATTGACCTATAGTTGCTGGTAGTCGTTTCTTATGATCTTTTGCATTCCTGTGGTTTCATTTGTAACTTCTTTTTTCACTTATTTTATTGATTTAGGCCCTATCCCCTTTTTTCTCTTGATGGGTCTGGCTAAAGGTCTATCAATTTTGTTTATATTATCAAAGAATAATCTCTTAGTTTCATTGATTTTCCATTGTTGTGGGTTTTTTGGTCCCTATTTTATTTATTTCTTTTGTTATACATGCGTGTGTGTGTGTGTGTGTGTATATATATATATATATATATATATATAGTTTATTATAAGATATTGAATATAGTTCCATGTGCTATACAGTAAATCCTTGTTTATCTACTTTATATATTGTAGTGTGCATCTGTTAATCCTATACTCCCAATTCATCCCTCCCTACCACTTCCCCTATGGTAACCATAAATTTGTTTTCTACATCCATGGCTCTATTTCTGTTATGTAAATAAGTTCATTTGTACCCTTTTTTTAGACTCCTCATATAAGTGATATTACATGATATTTGTCTTTCTGTGTCTGACTTACTTCACTCAGTATGACAATCTCTAGATCTATACATGTTGCTGCAAATGGCATTATTTTGTTCTTTTATTATGACTGAGTAATATTCTATTGTATATATGTACCTCATCTTCTTTATCCATTCCTCTATTGATGGACATTTATGTTGCTTCCAAGTCCTGGCTATTGTAAGTAGTGCTGCAATGAACATCGGGGTGCAAGTATCTTTTCAAATTATGATTTTCTTTGAGTATATGCCCAGGAATGGGATTGCTGTGTCGTATGCTAGTTCTAGTTTTAGTTTTTTAAGGAACCTCCATACTGTTCTCCATAGTGGCTGTACCAATTTACATTCCCACCAACAATGTAGTCGGGTTCCTTTTTCTCTACACCCTCTCTAGCATTTATTGTTTGTAGATGTTTTGATGATGGCCATTTTGAACAGTGTGAGGTGATACATCTTTGTAGCTTTGATTTGTATTTCTCTACTAATTAGTGATGTTGAGCATCTTTTCATGTGCTTTTTGGCCACCTGTATGTCTTCTTTGGAGTGATGTTTATTTAGATCTTCCACTTGTATTGGAAGAATCAATACTGTGAAAATGACTATACCACCCAAAGCAAACAACAGATTCAATGCAATCAAATTGCCAATGGAATTTTTCACAGAATTAGATCTCATTTATTTTAATAGCCTATCTTCTGTTCCAACTTGGGATCCACTTCTACTGTGGAGGTTTTGTTCTACCAGCTCAGTCCAGATAAAATGAGGATTTTTAAATTATGTTTAGATCATTAGTTACTGTTTTATGGCCTTGGACAAGAGTCTTAACCTCTCTGAAAAAAAGGGGATAATAATATCTTACCAAAATCTTTGTGGAATTGATTGAGATAACATGAAAGAATTTTGTATAAGCTAGCACTAAACATGTATGAAGTATTTTTTGTTCATTTTTATAGGTTATTGTCTGACCCTCTCTTCAACTTTTTTAATGGGACCTTGCACTGTTATCTAATTGTTACACTTATGTAAATATAGTTTTCTCAAAAAGAGGAGCATCTAACAGCTTCAGCAATTAAAGTGAGACTATTTGACTTGCAAAAGACTGAGTGACAACCATGACAAAGTTGGAGCAGAAAGTGTGAAATCACAGATTTCTCTCATGATACCTACATGTACTCTACAGCCATCCAAGTTGCTACACTCAGAGTGGTCAGGTCTTTAAAATACATTGAAATGTGACATTACCAAATGATACAAGTGGCATTCAAAAGGAGCATACATGTTAATTGGACAGAAAACACATAAGATGCAAACATATAAACAAAAATTCAAGAGCCACATAACCACAGAAATTAGTATAGGAGACTGGAGGACAAAGGTATCATTGTGGGCTGAATTTAAGATGAGATATAAAGCACTGTTTCTTCAAATTTTATTTATATTAAATTCCTATTTTACAAACCTAAGCAGACCATCTCTCATTGAAGCACAGGATAAGGTCTCAGAACTCAGGGCTTCACCTACTCCTCCCAATTCCTTCTCCCCATTCACAGAAATCTTGCAGAAGACCCTGAGAACCTCTGAAGCAGCCTGCAGTTCTACTGAGAGAATTAGAAAGATTGAATTAAAGGGAAAACAGGAGAAAGATGAGAGAGTTTCATCATTTGAAATGTCAGACAATAGAGGAAAAACCAGTGCAGTGACACTGGGGATTCCTGCTCCCTTGGAGCTGTAGCGTGATAAGGTACATATTGTAAGCAATGGGAGTAAATAGCATGGAGATCTATGGAAGAGTTAAATTATGGAGGGTTTTTAATATTATGCTTAAGAATTCTGCAAATTAGGAATCCCCAATAAATAGATGAATAGACATTGATGCATGATCTGGATTCATACCTACAGAATGCCTGGTACAAAATCTTCTTTTCCTTAATTATTTTCCTGTGTTTCATGACATATTTCCAAGGAGATAGGCTCACATAGATAATCGATCCATGTGTGATTCATAGACATCACTCTCAGAAATCCTATTATCTCTTCCCAAACACAGGCATGGAGAGCTTTCAATGATTCAGAGATATAAAAATTAGCTCCTCATTGCAGATATTTGGAGGCGTCTTCCATAAGCAATGAAGAACTATTAAGTTTTCTTGAATTTGGAACTAATGATGAAAAAGTAACAATTGAACGTCCCTGTAGGTGGGAAGGGGGAGGGCAAGAAGAGACTCTATATCCTGTGTGTGCAGGAATTTGTATGTGGTTATAGGTGCTTGCATACCTTTGTGATTTAGGTTTAAAAGGAAGCAAATGCTAGGTATGCTGCATGGAGTTTCATCCTCCCAGGTTAGCAAGATAATTCATTCGAAGTAAATAGGATAACTTGGAAAGTTTATTGTCTTTCAACTACGAGAAGACTGATTTGATTATGATGTCAGATCATCACAAGATTTCTTGGGGTTGTGGAGGAGCTGACACAGTGTCTTCAAGTACCTATTCTGCTTCCTAATCTTAGCTAGTGGCTGGTGAAAATTTAGCTCATAAGGGACTAAAGGTGTGTGAATATACAGACTTATAGACACACTTATGCACACATACATGCCTATGAAAATACACAGTCTCACTCTATTACTACACATAAGGCTGATGATTTGGAGGTTTCTGAGAAATGGCAACGCATCTGTCCTAATACTAGTGGAAGAAGAAAACTATACCAGTGCACGCTGGAAAATAAGTGAACTTTACTGAAAAGAATATACAACTTCAGCAGAATAAACATTATACAACCTACACACAAAGACAAAAGAAAATGAAGCTAAGAGCTCATTATTTCTCAGTCCTGTGATTTAAAAAGAAAATTCTGAAAGTCTCAGTATAAAACCCCTCATGGGTTTCCCTATTGGAATAAAACAAATGACAATAGCCTGCATTATTTTTGTCCTTGGAAGATGGAAGTGAGGAAAATCTTAATGAGGTTTAATTGTGGGTGATTATGGTAAGAGGTGAGTAGCAGAGACCTTGCATATGAAGTCACTTCTCCAGCTAGAAAACCTATGTGTGAGAGCTAAAATCAAAGAGACTGTTTTTGTTTATTCTTGACAGTTAATTAGAACAGGAAGTGAATCTCATTTTAAAGATACATAACCAAATTTTTCACTAGTTAGAAGGAGGAAAGGAAGAGGAGAATAATACTGGATAAGGTGAACAGAGACTCATCAGTATCTTTTTCTTTCAAATTCCAGAAGAGGTCAAAATCTTCCAGTGTTCCTTTGAAATGTCAAAACTCAACCTTAATAATACTAGCCTCACGCAGGCAGCTCTGCATACAAAAGGAATCTAGAAAGCTGCCAGTTAGGTTTACTTCTGTCTGACTGAGTGAATGTGCACAAGGGCAGGCAAAGCTTCTTTGTTGGGAATGGAAGATGGAACTTAAAATATCTTTACTTATTCAGACTAAAAGAAAAGGGGCAGTAGTGGAAATTAGTGATCAGCATAAATTATTGAACAACCTTTTGAAAATTTCATTCCGGAATGTCTATACACATTAAGGGTTAGATGAGAACTAAAAGACATGCTATATTATGAAGCAGGTTCATGGACTAACTGGGAATATGTTTTTAAAGAATATGTTTTATTACATTAAAGTAAATATTGGGGCATGAGTTCCAGCAAATGACTGACCTTTGGAAACTTAGTTTATAAAGGACTAGATAGTAGTTATTTTCTGGGAATATATCAGTTGAGTGTGTGTTGATTGGAGCAAATCATAAGCTTTTCTAGACATAAAACACCCTTTTCAAGTCTTGAGTGTTTTGTACATGAACGTGGGCTGAATTATATCCCCCAAAATTCACATGCTGAAGTCCTAACTCTCAGTACTTCAGATGTTATTATATTTGGAGATAGGATCTTCAATGAGGTAATTAGGTTAAAATTAGGTAATTAACTTTGGTCCTGAACCTATGACTAATCGAATATGAATGGTGTCTTTATAAAAAAGATAAATTAGACACAGACAGATTTAGAGGGTGACCCCATGTAAAGACACTGGAAGAAGTTAACTATCTACAAGCCAAGGACAGAGGCCTCAGAAGAAACCAACCCTGCCGACACCTTGATTTCAGACTTCTAGCCTCCAAAATTGTGGGAAAATAAATTTCTGTTGTTTAAATTACCCAGTATCTGGTACTTTGTAATGTCAGCCTGTTATAGACTGAACGTTTATGTCCTCCACAATTCATATATTGAAGCCCCAAGCCCCAGTGTGGCTGTATTTAGTGATGCTTCCTCTAAAGAAGTAATTAAGGTTAAACGAGTTCATAAGGGTGGGGCCTTGATCTGATAGTATTAGTGGCTTTATTTTTGGTGCCATTTTTATTAAATTGCTCAGTAAAGAGACGTCAAGAGAGTTCTCTCTTCTCTCATGCTTTCTCTGAGAGCACACAAAAAAGAGGTCATGTTGGCACACAGCAAGATGGCAGTCACCTTAAATCCAAGAGAAGAGTCATCAGAATGAAACCTACCTTACCAGTAACTTGAAGAAGACTTCCCAACCTTCAGAAATGTAGGAAAAATTTCTAATGTTTAAGCCACCCAGTCCATGGTGTTTTGTAATGGCAGCCTGAACAGACTAATACACAGCTCTAGTAAATTAATATATATTGTTTATTCAAAAGTTATGTTTCTTTCTTAGGTTCAGTCCTAATCATCCCCTAAAGATCAGGAACTGGAAATTATATAAATGTATTAGTGAGATGTTAGAGTAAAAAAATGAAAACAGATAATTAATCACAGAGTACTTAAGTTTTGAACAATCATATATTTCCTATGATGCTGAGTTCTAAAAATGTTGCTATAATGTCCTTACCCTCAAGGAGTTTAAACTATGACTGAAATTTATTTTATAAATTTTTAATAATTTAAAATTATTTCAATTGTTTATGTATATTTCACTGTATCTTATATTTATAGGTCTCATTAATATTCATCCATATTACAATACATTTACATTTTTATGGAATTATCAAAACTCTTGTATAAGTTAGTTATCTCATTTACATCTCTAAGAAGCATGGGACACAGATGCAGAACACAGCTTCTGCGTGTACCCGTGAGAAGCTAAATTTGGAGAAGCTAAGTAACCTGCCCAAGGTCTTAGAGGTGGAAGGATATACATTCATAGCAACAGTGGTTATATTGGAGGGAAATGAGGTCTTTGTAGAGATTAGAAGGACTTTAGTCATGCCCATAAAGTTTAGAACCTTTTCAGGATGATCTTGTTTAGTTATTGCTTATATAATTATAACATTAAAAAAATAGTTACCCAACACAACAACACAATCCGAAAAGTGAGTATTAAAACAAGGAATTGATCCAGCTTGTTGAAACCTGGACCAATATTATACATTTAACAGCTCAATTTGAGTCCCATTTGCTTTCTTAAAGATCCACTGTCAACATTTTTATTTTGAGTCTGCACATGGAAGGACCTTCTTTCCAACCCCTCTCTATGAATGACCATCCAACAGGCATATGCTCATCATGGAAAATGTTGACTCTTGGTTCAGCCATTGGTACAAATATTGCCTTGGAGATTACAATAAGAAGGAGACTAGAATAACTGGATTACTCCAATTGGCCCCTTTCTGGGAGATAACAGGTACCTCTGTTCTGTAACAATGTGATATGTGAGATCTACTCAATGCACTTCCATATTAACTTTCTGAATTCCAAGGAATTCACACACTTTATAAGCCATAGTACCAGCCACAGTGGGAGGGCACAACCCCCGTTCTCAAGAGTTTCACTATATAGTTATAGGAACAATATTAACACATTGTCAGAGATGATTTGCAATCTACACAACATTCAACACATGCCTAAGAAAAATATAGATGGTCATTGGATTTAAAATTTCAGCCTTTAATGAACTATCAACAACAACCTACATGAGAAGGAAAAAGGAGAGTAGTGATTTATTCTTAGGTGAATGTTAGCACATGAGATCTGTAACTGTGCTATTAGTCAAAGGATTTAGAACTGGTTTCCAAATCTAGCTGAAAGTTAAAATCAATAAGGAGACTTTGAAGAAATTCAGAATCAAGAATTCTGGACAAAATAAAGGCATTTTATACCCAGATACAGTACCATCTGAGTGGTACCATGAATGAGGAAATGCTTTAAAAAATGTGACCAAATAAAAATAAATCAGAATTAAAGTCTCAAGATAAAGGAAAACAAGTCTCAAGATATGAACAAATATTGAGCAGTGTAAAATAAATCAAAGAGGATATAGATAATATAAAAGAAAGTTGTAATAGAAGTTCTAAGTAAGCATTACTGAAGCAACTCAAGAATATTGTGAAACTGACCAGTCCCTCCCATCAGGAAACCTGCAAAAGCCTCTTAGATAGCCACATCCACCAGAGGGCACACAGCAGAAGCAAGAAGAACTACAATCCAGCAGCCTGTGGAACAAAAACCACATTCACAGAAAGATAGACAATATGAAAAGTCAGAGGGCTATGTACAAGATGAAGGAACAAGATAAAACTGCAGAAAAACAACAAAATGAAGTGGAGATAGGCAACCTTCCAGAAAAAGATTTCAGAATAATGATAGTGAAGATGATACAAGACCTCAGAAAAAGAATGGAGGCAAAGATCAAGAAGCTACAAGAAATGTTTAACAAAGACCGAGAAAAAATGAAAGAACAAACAAACAGAGATGAATGATACAATAACTGAAATGAAAACTACACTAGAAGGAATGAATACCAGAATAACTCAGGCAGAAGAACATTTAAGAGACCTGGAAGACAGAATGGTGGAATTCACTGCTGCAGAAGAGAATAAAGAAAAAAGAATGAAAAGAAATGAAGACAGCTTAAGAGACCTCTGGGACAACATTAAACACATCAACATTCACATTATAGGGGTCCCGGAAGGAGAAGAGAGAGAGAAAGGAACAGAGAAAATATTTGAAGAGATTATAGTCGAAAACTTCCCTAATATAGGAAAGGACATAGCCACCCAAGTCCAGGAAGTGCAGAGAGTCCCATACAGTATAAACCCAATGAGAAACACACTGAGAAAAATAGTAATCAAATTGGCCAAAATTAGAGAGAAAGAAAAATTATTGAAAGCAACAAGGGAAAAATGACAAATAACATACAAGGGAACTCCCATAAGGTTAACATCTGATTTCTCAGCAGAAACTCTACAAGCCAGAAGGGGGTAGTATGATATACTTAAAGTGATTAAATGGAAGAACCTACAACCAAGATTACCCTACCAGGCAAGGATTTCATACAGATTCAATGGAAAAATCAAAAGCCTTACAGACAAGCAAAAGCTGAGAGAATTCAGCACCACCAAACCAGCTTTACAGTAAATGCTAAAGGAATTTCACTAAGTGGGAAACACAAGAAAAGAAAAGAACCTACAAAAACAAACCCAAAACAATTAAGAAAATGGTCATAGGAACATACATATTGATAATTACCTTAAACGTGAATGGATTAGATGCTCTAACCAAAAGACACAAGCTTGCTGAATGGATACAAAAACAAGACCCATATATATGATGTCTACAAGAGACACACTTCAGACCTAAGGACACATACAGACTGAAAGTGAAGGGATGGAAAATGATATTCCATGGAAATGGAAATCAAAAGAAAGCTGGAGTAGCAATACTCATATTAGATGGAATAGACTTTAAAATAAAAAATGTTACAAGAGACAAGGAAGGACACTACATAATGATCAAGTGATCGATCCAAGAAGAAGATATAACAATTATAAATATATATGCACCCAACATAGGAGCACCACATTACATAAGCTAACAGCTATAAAATAGGAAATCAACAGTAACACAATAATAGTGGGGGACTTTAACACCTCACTTACACCAATGGAGAGATCATCCAAATTGAAAATAAATAAGGAAACAGAAGCTTTAAATGACACAATAGATCAGATAGATTTAACTGATATTTATAGGACATTCCATCCAAAAACTGCAGATTACACTTTCTTTTCAAGTGTGCATGGAATATTCTCCAGCACAGATCATATCTTGGGTCACAAATCAAGCCTCAGTAAATGTAGGAAAATTGAAATCATATCAAGCAGATTTTCAGACCACAATGCTATGATATAAGAAATCAATTACAATGAAAAAAACATAAAAAACACAAACACATGGAAGCTAAACAGTACATTACTAGATAACCAAGAGATCACTGAAGAAATCAAAGAGGAAATCAAAAAATAACTAGAGACAAATGACAATGCAAACACGGTGATCCAAAACCTATGGGATGCAAGAAGACATCTAAGAGGGAAGTTTATAGCTATGCAAGCCTATCTCAAGAAACAAGAAAAATTTTAAATAAAAAATCTAATCTTACACCTGAAGGAACTGAAGAAAGAAGAACAAACAAAACCCAAGGTTAGCAGAAGAAAAGAAATCATAAAGATCACAGCAGAAATAAATGAAATAAAAACAAAGAAAACAATAGCTAAGATCAATAAAACTAAAAGCTGGTTCTTTGATTGATAAACCATTGATAAACCAAATTGATAAACCATTAGCCAGACTCATTAAGAAAAAGAGGGAGAGGACTCAAATAAATAAAATTAGAACTGAAAAAGGAGAAGTTACAACAGACACCACAGAAATACAAAGAAACCTAAGAGAGTACTACAAGAAACTCTATGCCAATGAAATGCACAACCTGGAAGAAATGGACAAATTTTTAGAAAGGTATAACCTTCCGAGACTGAAACAGGAAGAAATAGAAAATATGAACAGACAAATCACAAGTAATGATATTTAAACTGTGATTAAAAATCTTCCAAAAAACAAAAGTCCAGGACCAGGTGGCTTCACAGGTGAATTCTATCAAACATTGAGAGAAGAGCTAACACCCATCCTTCTCAAACTCTTACAAAAAATTCTGGAGGAAGAAATATTCCCAAACTCATTCTATGAGGCCACCATCACCCTGATACCAAAACCAGACAAAGATGTCACAAAGAAAGAAAGCTACAGACCAATATCACTGATGAATATAGATGCAAAAATCCTCAACAAAATGCTAGCAAACAGAATCCAATAACACATTAAAAGGATTAAACATCATGATCAAGTGGGATTTGTCCCAGGGATGCAATGATTCTTAAATATATGCAAATCAATCTATGTGATACACCATAGTAACAAATTGAAGAATAAAAACCATATGATCAGCTCAACAGATGCAGAAAAAGTTTTTGATAAAATTCGACACCAATTTATCGTAAACACTCTCCAGAAAGTGGGCGTAGAGGGAACCTACCTCAATGTAATAAAGGCCATATACAACAAACCCACAGCAAACATCATTCACAATGGTAAAAAAGTGAAAGCATTTCGTCTAAGATCAGGAACAAAGCAGGGATGTCCACTCTTGCCACTATTATTCAACATAGTTTTTGGAGTCCTAGCCATGGCAATCAAGAAGAAAAAGAAATAAAAGGAATACAAATTGGAAATGAAGAAGTAAAACTGTCACTGTTTGCAGATGACATGATAGTATACATAGAGAATCCTAAAGATGCCACCAGAAAACTACTAGAGCTAATGAATGAATTTGGCAAAGTAGCAGCATACAAAATTAATGCACAGAAATCTCTTGCATTCCTATACACTATTGATGAAAAATATGAAAGAGAATTTAAGGAAACACTCGTATTTACCATTGCAACAAAATGAATAAAATACCTAGGAATAAACTTACCTAGGGAAAAAAAAAGATCTCTATGCAGAAAACTATAAGACACTATTTGAAGAAATTAAAGATGATACCAACAGTTGGAGAGATATACCATGTTCTTGGATTGGAAGAATCAATATTATGAAAGTGACTATTCTACCCAAAGCAATCTACAGATTCAATTCAATCCCTATCAAATGCCGTGCCATTTTTTACAGAACTAGAACAAAAAATCTTAAAATTTCTTTGGAGACAGAAAAGGCCCCGAATAGCCAAAGCAGTCTTTTTATTATTATTATTTTTTTTTTTGCTTTATAACAAATTAAATCAGTTATACATATACATATGTTCCCATATCCCCTCCCTTTTGCGTCTCCCTCCCACCCTCCCTATCCCACCCCTCCAGGCGGTCTCAAAGCACCGAGCTGATCTCCCTGTGCTATGCAGCTGCTTCCCACTAGCTATCTACCTTACGTTTGGTAGTGTATATATGTCCATGCCGCTCTTTCACTTTGTCACAGCTTACCCTTCCCCCTCCCCATATCCTCAAGTCCATTCTCTAGTAGGTCTGTGTCTTTATTCCTGTCTTACCCCTATGTTCTTCATGACATTTTTTTTTCTTAAATTCCATATATATGTGTCAGCATACAGTATTTGTCTTTCTCTTTCTGACTTACTTCACTCTGTATGACAGACTCTAGGTCCATCCACCTCATTACAAACAGCTCAATTTCATTTCTTTTTATGGCTGAGTAATATTCCATTGTATATATGTGCCACATCTTCTTTACCCATTCATCCGATGATGGACACTTAGGTTGTTTCCATCTCCGGGCTATTGTAAATAGGGCTGCTATGAACATTTTGGTACATGTCTCTTTTTGAATTATGGTTTTCTCAGGGTATATGCCCAGTAGTGGGATTGCTGGGTCATATGGTAGTTCTATTTGTAGTTTTTTAAGGAACCTCCATACCGTTCTCCATAGCGGCTGTACCAATTCACATCCCCACCAGCAGTGCAAGAGTGTTCCCTTTTTTCCACACCCTCTCCAGCATTTATTGTTTCTAGATTTTTTGATGATGGCCATTCTGACTGGTGTGAGATGATATCTCATTGTAGTTTTGATTTGCATTTCTCTAATGAGTAAAGATGTTGAGCATCCTTTCATGTGTTTGTTGGCAGTCTGTATATCTTCTGTGGAGAAATGTCTATTTAGGTCTTCTGCCCATTTTTGGATTGGGTTCTTTGTTTTTTTGTTATTGAGCTGCATGAGCTGCTTATAAATTTTGGAGATTAATCCTTTGTCAATTGCTTCATTTGCAAATATTTTCTCCCATTCTGAGGGTTGTCTTTTGGTCTTGTTTATGGTTTCCTTTGCTGTGCAAAAGCTTTTAAGTTTCATTAGGTCCCATGTGTTTATTTTTGTCTTTATTTCCATTTCTCTAGGAGGTGGGTCAAAAAGGATCTTGCTGTGATTTATGACATAGAGTGTTCTGCCTATGTTTTCCTCTAAGAGTTTGATAGTTTCTGGCCTTACATTTAAGTCTTTAATCCATTTTGAGCTCATTTTTGTGTATGGTGTTAGGGAGTGATCTAATCTCATACTTTTACATGTCCCTATCCAGTTTTCCCAGCACCACTTATTGAAGAGACTGTCCTTTCTCCACTGTACATTCCTGCCTCCTTTATCAAAGATAAGGTGACCATATGTCCGTGGGTTTATCTCTGGGCTTTCTATCCTGTTCCATTGATCTATCTTTCTGTTTTTGTGCCAGTACCATACTGTCTTGATTACTGTAGCTTTGTAGTATAGTCTGAAGTCAGGGAGCCTGATTCCTCCAGCTCCATTTTTCGTTCTCAAGATTACTTTGGCTATTTGGGGTCTTTTGTGTTTCCATACAAATTGTGAAATATTTTGCTCTAGTTCTGTGAAAAATGCCAGTGGTAGTTTGATAGGGATTGCATTGAATTTGTAGATTGCTTTGGGTAGTAGAGTCATTTTCACGATGTTGATTCTTCCAATCCAAGAGCATGGTACATCTCTCCATCTATTTGTATCATCTTTAATTTCTTTCATCAGTGTCTTATAATTTTCTGCATACAGGTCTTTTGTCTCCTTAGGTAGGTTTATTCCTAGATATTTTATTCCTTTTGTTGCAGTGGTAAATGGGAGTGTTTCCTTGATTTCACTTTCAGATTTTTCATCATTAGTATATAGGAATGCCAGAGATTTCTATGCATTAATTTTGTATCCGGCAACTTTACCAAATTCATTGATTAGCTCTAGTAGTTTTCTTGTAGCATCTTTAGGATTCTCTATGTATAGTATCATGTCATCTGCAAACAGTGACAGCTTTACTTCTTCTTTTCTGATTTGTATTCCTTTTATTTCCTTTTCTTCTCTGGTTGCTGTGGCTAAAACTTCCAAAACTAGGTTGAATAAGAGTGGTGAGAGTGGACAACTTTGTCTTGTTCCTGATCTTAGTGGAAATGGTTTCAGTTTTTCACCATTGAAGACAATGCTGGCTGTGGGTTTGTCATATATGGCCTTTATTATGTTGAGGAAAGTTCCCTCTATGCCTACTTTCTGCAGGGTTTTTATCATAAATGGGTGTTGAATTTTGTCGAAAGCTTTCTCTGCATCTATTGAGATGATCATATGGTTTTTCTCCTTCAATTTGTTAATATGGTGTATCACGTTGATTGATATGCGTATATTGACGAATCCTTGCATTCCTGGAATAAACCCCACTTGATCATGTTGTATGATCCTTTTAATGTGCTGTTGGATTCTGTTTGCTAGTATTTTGTTGAGGATTTTTGCATCTATGTTCATCAGTGATATTGGCCTGTAGTTTTCTTTCTTTGTGACATCTTTGTCTGGTTTTGGTATCAAGGTGATGGTGGTCTTGTAGAATGAGTTTGGGAGTGTTCCCCCCTCTGCTATATTTTGGAAGAGTTTGAGAAGGATAGGTGTTAGCTCTTCTCTAAATGCTTGATAGAATTCACCTGTGAAGCCATCTGGTCCTGGGCTTTTGTTTGTTGGAAGATTTTTTATCACAGTTTCAATTTCAGTGCTTGTGATTGGTCTATTCATATTTTCTATTTCTTCCTGATTCAGTCTTGGCAGGTTATGCATTTCTAAGAATTTGTCCATTTCTTCCAGGTTGTCCATTTTATTGGCATAGAGTTGCTTGTAGTAATCTCAGGATCTTTTGTATTTCTGCAGTGTCAGTTGTTACTTCTCCTTTTTCATTTCTAATTCTATTGATTTGAGTCTTCTCCCTTTTTTTCTTGATGAGTCTGGCTAATGGTTTATCAATTTTGTTTATCTTCGCAAAGAACCCGCTTTTAGTTTTATTGATCTTTGCTAGCATATCCTTCATTGCTTTTTCATTTATTTCTGATCTGATTTTTATGATTTCTTTCCTTCTGCTAATTTTGGGATGTTTTTGTTCTTCTTTCTCTAATTGCTTTAGGTGCAAGGTTAGGTTGTTTATTCGAGATGTTTCCTGTTTCTTAAGGTAGGATTGTATTGCTATAAACTTCCCTCTTAGAACTGCTTTTGCTTCATCCCATAGGTTTTGGGTCGTCGTGTCTCCATTGTCATTTGTTTCTAGGTATTTTTTAATTTCCTCTTTGATTTCTTCAGTTATCACTTCGTTATTAAGTAGTGTATTATTTAGCCTCCATGTGTTTGTATTTTTTACAGATCTTTTCCTGTAATTGATATCTAGTCTCATAGCACTGTGGTCAGAAAAGATACTTGATACAATTACAATTTTCTTAAATTTACCAAGGCTTGATTTGTGACCCAAGATATGATCTATCCTGGAGAATGTTCCATGAGCACTTGAGAAAAATGTGTATTCTGTTGTTTTTGGATGGAATGTCCTATAAATATCAACTAAGTCCATCTTGTTTAATGTATCATTTAAAGCTTGTGTTTCCTTATTTATTTTCATTTTGGATGATCTGTCCATTGGTGAAAGTGGGGCCTTAAAGTCCCATACTATGATTGTGTTACTGTCGATTTCTCCTTTTATGGCTGTTAGTATTTGCCTTATGTATTGAGGTGCTCCTATGTTGGGTGCATAAATATTTACAATTGTTATATCTTCTTCTTGGATCGATCCCTTGATCATTATGTAGTGTCCTTCTTTGTCTCTTCTAGTAGTCTTTATTTTAAAGTCTATTTTGTCTGATATGAGAATTGCTACTCCAGCTTTCTTTTGGTTTCCATTTGCATGGAATATCTTTTTCCATCCCTTTACTTTCAGTCTGTATGTGTCTCTAGGCCTGAAGTTGGTCTCTTGTAGACAGCATATATATGGGTCTTGTTTTTGTATCCATTCAGCCACTCTGTGTCTTTTGGTGGGAGCATTTAGTCCATTTACATTTAAGGTAATTATCGATATGTATGTTCCTATTCCCATTTTCTTAATTGTTTTGGGTTCATTATTGTAGGTCTTTTCCTTCTGTTGTGTTTCTTGCCTAGAGAAGTTCCTTTAGCATTTGTTGTAAAGCTGGTTTGGTGGTGCTGAACTCTCTCAGCTTTTGCTTGTCTGTAAACGTTTCAATTTCTCCATCAAATCTGAATGAGATCCTTGCTGGGTAGAGTAATCTTGGTTGCGGGTTTTTCTCTTTCATCACTTTAATTATGTCCTGCCACTCCCTTCTGGCTTGTAGAGTTTCTGCTGAGAGATCAGCTGTTATCCTGATGGGGATTCCCTTGTGTGTTATTTGTTGTTTTTGCCTTGCTGCTTTTAATATGATTTCTTTGTGTTTAATTTTTGACAGTTTGATTAATATGTGTCTTGTTGTATTTCTCCTTGGATTTATTCTGTATGGGACTCTCTGTGCCTCCTGGACTTGATTAACTATTTCCTTTCCCATATTAGGGAAGTTTTCAACTATAATCTCTTCAAATATTTTCTCAGTCCCTTTCTTTTTCTCTTCTTCTTCTGGAACCCCTATAATTCGAATGCTGGTGCGTTTAATGTTGTCCCAGAGGTCTCTGAGACTGTCCTCTGTTCTTTTCATTCTTTTTTCTTTATTTTGCTCTGCAGCAGTTATTTCCACTATTTTATCTTCCACCTCACTTATCCGTTCTTCTGCCTCAGTTATTCTGCTATTGATCCCATCTAGAGTATTTTTCATTTCATTTATTGTGTTTTTAATCGATGCTTGATTCATCTTTAGTTCTTCTAGGTCCTTGTTAACTGTTTCTTGCATTTTGTCTATTCTATTTCCAATATTTTGGATCTGGGAAATAGAATCTTGGATCATCTTTACCATCATTATTCTGAATTCTTTTTCAGGTAGACTGCCTATTACCTCTTCATTTGTTAGGTCTGGTGGGTTTTTATCTTGCTCCTTCTCCTGCTGTGTGTTTTTCTGTCTTCTCATTTTGCTTATCTTACTGTGTTTGGGGTCTCCTTTTTGCAGGCTGCAGATTCGTAGTTCCCATTGTTTTTGGTGTCTGTCCCTAGTGGCTAAGGTTGGTTTACTGGGTTGTGTAGGCTTCCTGGTGGAGGGGACTAGTGCCTGTGTTCTGGTGGATGAGGCTGGATCTTGTCTTTCTGGTGGGCAGGTCTACGTCTGGTGGTGTGTTTTGGGGTGTCTGCGGACTTTTTATGATTTTAGGCCACCTCTCTGTTAATGGGTGGCGTTGTGTTCCTGTCTTGCTAGTTGTTTGGCATAGGGTGTCCAGCACTGTAGCTTGCTGGTCGTTGAGTGAAGCTGGGTGCTGGTGTTGAGATGGAGATCTCTGGAAGATTTTCGCTGTTTGATATTATGTGGAGCTGGGAGGTCTCTTGTGGACCAGTGTCCTGAAGTTGGCTCTCCCACCTCAGAGGCACAGCACTGACTCCTGGCTCCTCAATTTGGGATGATTTGTTGTCTATTCATGTATTCCACAGATGCAGGGTACATCAAGTTGTTTGTGGAGCTTTAATCCACTGCTTCTGAGGCTGCTGGGAGAGGTTTCCCTTTCTCTTCTTTGTTCTCACAGCTCCTGGGTCTCAGCTTTGGATTTGGCCCCGCCTCTGTGTTTAGGTCGCCGGAGGGCCTCTGTTCTTCGCTCAGACAGGACAGGGTTAAAGGAGCAGCCTCTTCGGGGACTCTGGCTCGCTCAGGCCGGGCGGGAGGGAGGGGCACGGAGTGCGGGGCAAGCCTGCAGAGGCAGAGTTCGGCGTGATGTTGCACCAGCCCGAGGCACGCCGTGCGTTCTCCCAGGGAAGCCGCCCCTGGATCTCGGGACCCTGGCAGTGGCGGGCTGCACAGGCTCCTGGAAGGGTGGTGTGGACAGTGACCTGCACTCGCACACAGGCTTCTTGGCGGCGGCGGCAGCAGCCCCACTGTCCCTCGCCCGTCACTGGGCTCCACGCTTTCAGTCGTGACTCGCGCCCCTCTGTGGAGCCCCTTTAAGCAGCGCTCTTAATCCCCTCTCCTCGCACACCAGGAAACCAAGAGGGAAGAAAAAGTCTCTTGCCTCTTCAGCAGCTCCAGAGTTTTCCCGGACTCCCTGCTGGCTAGCTGTGGCACATTAGCCCCCTTCAGGCTGAGTTCTCGCCGCCAGCCCCAGTCCTCTCCCTGCGCTCTGACCGAAGCTCGAGCCTCAGCTTCCAGTGCCGCCCGCCCTGGCGGGCGAGCAGACAAGCCTCTTGGGCTGGTGAGTGTCACTCGTCCCCGATCCTCTGTGCGGGAATCTCTCCGCTTTGCCCTACCCAGGTATGTGGGGAGTTTCTTGCCTTTTGGGAGGTCTGGGGTCTTCTGCCAGCATTCAGTAGGTGTTCTGTAGGAGTTGTTCCACGTGTAGCTGTATTTCTGGTGTATCCGTGGGGAGGAAGTTGATCTCCGTGTCTTACTCTTCCGCCATCTTACCCGGAAGTCTAAGTCCAATCCCAAAGCAGTCTTGAGGGCTAAAAATGGAGCTGGAGGAATCAGAGTCCCTGATTTCAGATTATACTATAAAGCTACAGTAATCAAGACAAGATGGGAGTGGCACAAAAAAAAGAAACATAGATCAATGGAAAAAGATAGAAAGCCCAGAAGTAAACGCACACACTTATGGTCAAGTAATCTATGACAAAGTAGGCAAGGATATACAATGGAGAAAAGACAACCTCTGCAATAAGTTGTGCTGGGAAAACTGGACAGCTACATGTAAAAGAATGAAATTAGAACACTCCTGAACACCATACACAAAAATAAACACAAAATGGATTAGAGACATAAATGTAAGAGCGGACACTATAAAACTCTTAAAGGAAAGCATAGGAAGAACATTCTTTGACATAAATCACAGCAAGATCTTTTTTGATCCACCTCCTAGTGTAATGGAAATAAAATCAAATATAAACAAATGAGACCTGATGAAACCTAAAAGCTTTTGCACAACAAAGGAAACCATAAGCAAGACGAAAATACAACACAGAGAATGGGAGAAAACATTTGCAAATGAATCAATGGACAAAGGATTAATCTCCAAAATACAAAAACAGCACATGCAGCTCACTATTAAAAAAACAAACAACCCAATCCAAAAATGGGCAGAAGACCTAAATAGACATTTCTCCAAAGAAGACATACAGATGACCAAGAAGCACATGAAAAGCTGCTCAACATCACTAATTATTAGAGAAATGCAAATCAAAACTACAATGAGGTACCACCTCACACAAGTTATAAGGGGTGTCATCAGAAAATCTACAAACAACAAATGCTGGAGAGGGTGTGGAGAAAAGGGAACCCTCTTGCACTGTTGGTTGGAATGTAAATTGATGCAGCCAGTAAGGAGAACAGTATGGAGTTTCCTTAAAAATCTAAATACATATACTCCAGCAACCCCACTACTGGGCATATGCCAAGAGAAAACCATAATTCAAAAAGACACATGCACCCCATTATTCATTCCAGCACTATTTACAATAGCCAGGACATGGAAGGAACCTCAATGCCCATTGAGAGACGAATGGATAAAGAAAATGTGGTACATATATACAATGGAATATTACTCAGCCATAATATTGAACGAAATTGGGTCATTTGTAGAGATGTGGATGGATCTAGAGACTGTCCTACAGAGTTAAGTAAGTCAGAAAGAGAAAAACAAATATCGTATATTAACTCATATATGTGGAACCTAGAAAAATGGTACCGAAGAACCGGTTTGCAGGGCAGAAATTGAGACACTAATGTAGAGAACAAACACATGGACACCAAGGGGGGAAAGCGGCAGGGGTGTGAGTGTAGTGGTGTGATGAATTGGACAATTGGGATTGACATGTATACACTGATGTGTATAAAATTGATGACTGATAAGAACATGCTGTATAAAAAAATAAATAAAATGAAATTAAAAATTAAAAAAAATAAAAGAATAGTGTGAAACTAAAAATTCTAAACTATCAAAACAAAATAGTAAGAAAGATGTGAAAAAACAAAGTCTATTGTGAATATCTCCTTCATAGTGATGGTGATTAAAAGTGTCGAAAAGTAAAAATAGATATTCCAATGTCCAGCCACAAATCTAATTCAACCATCTTCTTTCAAAGGGATCCAGGAATCTGAGTTTTTGTTAAACTTGCCTGTGATTCTGATGAATCACTGTCAGGCAGACTTTTGGGAAGCACTGATTTATAGGATAGTTTCTGAAGCTAGAAATATGCACTCATGCTGCCTGTCAGTACCCTGGCTACCATTGCCCACATTTCTAGATAACTGGATGCAAAGGCACCTCCTCTGCCTTCATTCCTATTTCATTAGGTGGAACTTTATGTAACGCATTGAAAAAGAATTCTGAGACATTGATTATGGAGATGCTATGTAGTCGGACTTTGATTTTTTATAAAAAATATGAATTGTATTAAATGAACTATAATATCATGTACAGCTTCAAATTTAAATGAATTTATAAAACATATTATACTTAAGAATGTTATTTAGGGAAATTGTAAAATTCTGTTCAGAAAATGCTCAGAAGCTCATAGTCTAGACGGCTTTGACCATAGGCATCAGGTGGGAGGCAGGAAGCATGATATTATTTCTCTAAGTTTCTCCTGTTCCTATAATGCTTTCTTCACCCTGGACATATAATAAGTACATATATATTTAAATAAGGTATTGAGTCAATGAAAACAAACTTCCTTGGGTGTATCTTGGGAAATACAAGATAAAATCAAAACAGAAATGTAATAGTTTAGTGCTACTATTTGCTGGTAAGCACTGACTGAGACGTCATATCTTAAATTTGAATGTCTAGAGTAAATGAATCTAAAAGGATTTCTAGTGAGGCTTGCTGAAAACAAAATAGAAAGGAAACAGTGACAAGGGGAACAGAGGGCAGAATGAATAAAAAGTGGAGGTGAAGTTTTATGATAATTTTGTAGTCATAAAGTCATCAAATTTGAGGTTTGGCAGGAACCTTAAAGGTCATTCTTGCCAATCACACATCTTATACTAGAAAACTCTAACTTTGCTCCCCTCCAGTGAGATGAATCAGTACCTCTGAAGACTCTACTTTTCCTCCTTGGAAGTTCTAACTGTAAAATGTTTCCTTCTTTAGAACTTTATGCTATCTCTCTGACATTTCCTCTCTTAGCATCTATTTTTCACATGGACTTATGATGGCATAGTCTTATCTCATCTACATGTCAGATTTACAAACACACACACACTTCCACAGAATCTTCTGATCGTCTATTTAAATCTATAAAAGAGTTTTCTAATTTTCTCAGGTGTTCTTCAGATGGTATGGTTCTTAACTCCTGAATTGCCATCCTGAAACTTCCTTTAGGAGTTCAGATTTAGGTAATCAGAATTGTCTGATGACTTTGGAATACAGGTAGAATAATATTATCTTTGTTCCTAATGTTCTTCTTGGATGATTGTTCCCCAACACCAGTGCAGATTTGTCTTTTGGTAGCTTCTATTATGACAAGTATACTGTGTAGTCAATAAACATACCATAAATATATTTTGCAGCTAATATCTAAAATTTTCATGCAAAACTATTCTGTATCTCAGTATAAGTCATTCATGTAAATTACCCAATATATGGCCTTGGGTCAGACCATTAAAAACTTTCTTCAATGTTTGCATTAATCCACTTACCAGCATTTATTTATGATTTTATAACCCATTGCTTACCTAAGTGATTAGCTATGTAACTATTTCATTTTTTAATTGTTCACAAAAGAGACATTGCCAAATGCTCTGTTAAAATACAAATATGTGAAAAGTACTGGATTATCCCTCATGTAAGAAACTAGTGGCAGAGAAAAATTATGCTTTTTTTTTTCCCTTGGTGAACCCATGTTGGGTCCTATTGTCTTGAATTTTTCTAACGCTATGTACTCTCAAGCCATCTCTTTAATATACCGTTATTAAAAATTGCTGAAATTTGATGAAAAATTCATGAGCAGTTGAAGAAATTACCCTCTTTTTCCTTTGCAAAACAGTCTCTCATTTGAGCATTTCGTGCTTCCATTACATTTTTTATTCTTCCAAAGTCCATCAAAGAACATTATGCACCTCACTTAAAAGTTTATTCAAGACCCTAAAATATAATTAATCTTAGTTTCCAAACTTGAATTTACGTAGGGCAGCAAGATGTTTTACAAAGTTCATTCAGCAACTATGTAGACCTTAGTAATGCTTATTCTACCCTCCCATGTCAGAAGATAATTCTCTTCAACAGAAAATGTAAAATCAAATAGAAATTCTTAAGTTCTACTTTGCCTACAATATCCATCCAGATTATATGATGAAATATATACATGTATCTTAGTTTTCATATATATAATATATATAGCACTGTTAAACTTTGAAATTTTGCTCCAAACAGACTTTGCAGTGTTTGATTTGTCTTAGTCTTTATGGGAAAATCATATCAAGAACGGATGAAATAATCACATTTTTTTGGACCAGGCCTACTATGAGATAAATTCAGGCCAGAATCTGATTAATCACTCCACCATGTCTGACAGAAGGACTTCAGTGACTTACTGGGGCCCTGAGGACTTTGGTTAGTTCAGAGCTAGTGCCTCCAAACACCCAAAGGGTCTGGAGGATTCCCTTTTCCCACTGTCTATTTGTTAAAGTTTATCTTGGGGAAAGTTAAGAAGAAGATTAACGTATAACGTTTCTGAATGTATTGTAAGATCTTTCCTCAAAGGAACTTAGTCTAATTTTAATTCAAGAAACTCTGGGGGACTTCCCTGGTGGTCCAGTGGTTAAGACTTTGCCTTCTAATGCAGGGGGTGTGGGTTGGATCCCTGGTCAGGGAGCTAAGATCCCACATGCCTCATGGCCAAAAAATCAAAACATAAAACAGAAGCAATATTGTAACAAATTCAATAAATACTTTAAAAATGGTCTACATCAAAAAAATATTAAAAAAAAAAAAAAAGAAGAAGCTCTCTGGATCTGTGAACTGACTCAGGACTGAAAATTGGATAAAGGCCCATTGTTCTCTATCATGTTAGCTCAGTTAAAAATTCTGGTCACCAGACATAGAGTTTTTGGTTATACTGATCCTCTGAGTCAGTTCAGGCTACTATAACAAAACATCATAAACTGGGTGACTAAAACAACAAACATTTATTTCTCACAATTCTGAAGGCCAGAAGTCTCAGAACAAGGTGCCAGTGGATTTGATGTCTGAGGAAAGCCTACTTCTTGGTTCACTATTCCTGGTCTTCTTGCTGTGTCCTTACATGGTGGAAAGCAGAGAGAGGAAGCAAGCTCTCTTTTGACTCTCATAAGAGCATTAATCACATACATGAGGGCTCTACTCAGGAGGGGGAACCTCCTGCAGCTGCTTGAACTCACATTCCTCAGAATCTCAGGTAAGTAAACTCATGTCAGGAAATGTGTCCTTCCTTCCTAGATGTAGTAGTATCCTCAGATACTTTTATCTGAGTATCCTCAGAATCTTTTTCCAAACTTTTAAAAAATGATATAAATTAGCAAAGCTAGCATTTATTTTGTGATTAAGCTGTTTCCTCCCAAGTATGACATTGTAACTGGAATCCTGGTCCATGCTGAGATCTGTTCTTAGTTACATGTCTGAGTCATTAGAAGTGTGATGGGGGATCTAAAGGGAGATGGCAACACCATGCAAAGGAACTAAATGAGACAATGTAGTTATGGGACCTGTTATATCAGAAAGGACAGGAGAGGCTGATGCTGATTCTGCTGGCAGTGGGAACTCTGTGGTGTTTGGGGGTTTGGTAATAGAAGTTGCAGAAATCCTTTCAAACAGTCTTCTTCCAATATTTAGATTTCACTTTTTAAGATCAATTCCCTAGTTTTCATGTAGAAAATTTGACAATAATATGAATTTGAATTCGAATATAATTTAGCAACCCAAAATATTGTTTCTATTTTATTTCTGGTATATCAGCCAAAATATTAGGCAACAAACCAGAAGAAAAAAAAATATTAGTTTTTTTTTTTTTTAGAATATGATTAGCAATGTCAATTCTCAAATTGTTTCAGCTACTCCAGTTTCTTTGTTTTTAATTAAAAAAAATAAGGTAAATTTGTGAATTTTTCCAACAAATACTACTGAGATTATAATTGGGGCTGCATTAAACATAAAGATCAATTTTGGAAGAATTGACATATTAAACATTTAAATCTGTCAGACCATAAACACAGTTATCTCTTTATTTATTTAGGTCTTAGTTTTTCTCCTCAGTGTTTTATAGTTTTCATCATATAAATATTGTACATATTTTGCTAAATTCATCCTTAACTAGGTCATGTTTTTGATGTTATTATAAACAGTACTTTCTAAAATTTCTATTTCTGATGTTTGTTGACAGTGTAGAAAAGAGAAATGTATGTATAGACACACATACAGACACAAACACACACCTTCTAACCTATAATCTTGTTAAACATGCTTATTAGATCTAGCAGCTTTTTTTTGTGGAAACTTGAAGATTATATATGTAGACAATCAAGTATGCAAATAAAGATCATTTTATTTATTTTTGTTTAGTCAATATACCTTTTATTTCTTTATCTTGCCTTATTGCACTAACTAGAACCTCCACATTTTAAATTGGGATGATGTGTGCAGACATTCTCGCTCTGTTCTTCATCTTGAAAAAAAAAAGCATCCGTCTTTCAACATTAAATATGAAGCTAACAACAGTTTTTCTAGATATGCCTTGAGAAAATTCCCTTTAATTCTTAGTTTGCTTATATTGTTTTATCATAAATATTATGTTTGCCAAATGTGGTGTGTTTTCTGTCTCTATTGAGATGACTATGTGTTTTCTCAGTATATATTGATGGCATGGAAACTTACATTGATTAATTTTCAATTTTTTGTCTAACATTGTCTTTCTATGTAAAAAAAAATTTGGTTATGATATAATATCATTTTTATATATTACTGGATTCTATTTGTTAATATTTTAGTAATGATTTTGGACTATGTTTATAAATTTTCTTTTCTTGAAATATCTTTGGCATCAGAGGAAGGCAAACATCATAAGATGAGTTGAGAATTCCCTCTTTTAAGTTCTCCAGAAGAATTTGTGTAGAGTTGATTTCCTCTTTTCCTTAAATGTTTTGTAAAATTTCTAAGTAAAGCTATATGAGCTTTACTTTTTTCTTTGTTGTATGGTGTTTTACTATAAATCCAATGTTTAAGATAGATATAAGAATATAAAGTTCTTCTTGATTGAATTTAGTAGTTTGTTTATTACATGGAATATGTTTCAACAATTATAAAATGAATTGGCTTAAGGTTGATAATATTTTCTTTTAAAGTTGCATGATCTCTTTTAACAGCCCCTCATTTATCACTGATACAGTAATCTGTGTTTTCTCTCCTTTTCCCTGATTATTCTGTATATAAATGTATTAACTTAGTTGATTTTTTGAAAACCAGATTTGGTTTTATTTCTTTTTCTCCCTTTTATTTCTCCCTTTCTTACTTTCTTCCCTTTTTTTTTTTGGTATTTGATTTTGATTATTATTTTTATTTACCTCCTCTGCTTACTTTTGTTTAATTTTTTTCTTTTCTTGTTGTTGTTTCTTAAGGTAAATACTTAAAACATTGATTTGATACCTTTACTGTACATAATATAAACATTTACTTCTATAAATTGTTCTGTGAGCCCATTTTAGCCACAATCCACCCATTTTTATACATTTTGATTAGATGCATAGCCAGCTAAAATATTTTCTAGAGTTTCAGTTCTGTATCAGGGGAAATTTTAAAACTCTATTATTTTTCTCACTGAACACACTATAAAATATATATATATATATATATATATATATATATATATATATATATATATATAACATATAAAGAGTAGTGGGAATAGTGAGAAAGAAGATAAGAATTTAAAGTATTATAGAACCAGTGATGAATTTAATATATTTTATTCCTCCAGCATGCCTATTGGAGAGGAATACTCTTCTCCCTCAGAGTAATAGCCACTGCCATCCTCTTTTGAGGTTTCTACAACTGCCTCCATGGTTTTGTTTGTCATATGGCTTGTAAAAGAATAGAGGAAAAAATAAACAGGAATTTTTCACTCCCTGAGCATTATTCTTTCTTTAGCCCGTACTGGCAGACTTGCCCTGGAGCTGTCTGTTTGTGCTGATATGCACTTCTGGGTTTCAGACTGTATTGAATTCAGGCTAAGAAATATAATTAATATTATTTTCTGTTTGTTCACACACATTTTTTATTTTCCCCACAGGAGCTATTAGCAGTTTAATCATTGTGGCCTTAAAAATCTCTCTCTGATCATTCCAACATCTGGGTCATCTCTGAGTCTGGTTTTGTTTGTTGCTTTGCCTCTTGACAGTGGATTGAATGTTCATTTTTTTCTTGACTTTGTTTATCTTGTCATCATGAAAGTAAAGATTGAGATAAAAATAATTACTAAGGGAAATTAAATACTGATCCTTTTATCATGCTGTTAATATGGGCAGTTGAGTAAACTTAGTCGGGAGTTGACTGGAGCATAAGAGTTATTGCTGCCATAGCTACTTTCAGTGGGACAAAAAATTTAAATTTCTCTTACATAGGACTAGTGTTTAGTACCTGTGTTGAGATTTTGGTGAGATTTTGGTCAGAGTTAGTCCTCCATTCCCAGCTTTCAAAAAACCCCACATGACTCTGCCACAGTAAAAATCTTTCTCCATGTTTTTCCACCTCCCCTAGAAGTAGAATGTTGTTTCTTGGTATATTTTGCTAGTTTCATGATCATGTCAGGAAGGGATTCTCCGTTGCTCTGGTCCAGCTTCCATTTTAGGGCAGTCCTATGTACTAGAGGCTTAAGTTGAGGCTTTTTCAGAGTTCCATACTTTCTTCCCTGTGGCACCCACATCTTCCTTGTATCTGAATTAGTCTTTATTGATATTTCCTTATTTTTTTCCAGAAGTAGGAGGCCTCTACTTGGTATCAGAAGAGGATAAGAAGATTTTCACCATCCAGAAACTAGTTTTGAATGAATGTAGATTTTTTACCCTTTCTCCAGAGGCACAGTTTGCCTTTCACCTTCTGGTCCTTGTGGACCATAGTCTTTGTGGCTTTAAGCTTTTGCTTTAAAGGAGAGAAGAGTCTGGAGGAAAAGCAAGCATATTTTGCCTGTTCCTGTACAACTAAATAGGTGGTGGTCTTTGCTTGTATGCCTACACCAATAACAGAGGCTTTCCTCTGGTTTCCTCTTCTACCCACAATCTTTCCTAGAGTACCTAGAGAAGACCCATAGCAGTGAGCTTGTGGGTCAGGGAAAAATCCCTTTAGTCAGGGGACCCCAGCTATTTTAGACTAACATGCTAACCCACACTTGACCATTGCCAGTTCTTTACAATTATAACACATTAATTTTCACCTGCTGCTATTGTGTCTAGCAGGATGCATCTTTTAGCTGTGCAGTGCCACAGATGGGTTTGCATAACCCATGTCTCTTTGGAGTGGCTACTCACACTTTAGATTTCAGGTTATCTGATCATCTTGTAACCTCGACATTCTGATGAACTTTTGAAAAGTTATGATTTGATAGTTTGATCAGCTTTTTCTAATTATTATTATGGGAGCATCCTCCTTTACAACTTTCTACATCTTCATCGGAACAAGAAGATTCCTGTCTTTGCCTTTAATATTGTTTCTTCTCAAAATGTATCTTACATCCCTTCTTACTTTTTGGTGTATACAGGCTCTGCACATGTGAATATTTGACTTTTTCTTTCTCTGAAACTGGAATTTGTTGCCTGTACTGATTATTTGTCAGTTAGCATTTACCAGTCCCTAGATATGTTTTATTTTTTCATATGTGAATTTAACACTGGTTTAGACTACATATTCTTTGTGAAAGAAAAAACTTTTATACTTTTAATATCCCTCTCCATGTTCACAGTCAACACAAAGAAACTGCTTTTGAATGAATGTAGATTTTTTGGACGAAGCTCATCAGAGTAACATTGTGACTAACATTTCCCTCTCTCTCTCTTCTCTACAAGCAGGCTATTTCACAAAGTTAGATTTTAAAGATGATTGAATGGGATCATGGTGTTCGTACTTTGCTCCCATGTTCTAGGTGTGGGGTTTGGGCTGTGGCTGGAAACAGAGGATCAGTCTCTCTCTATGATAGTTCCTTATGGCACACATTAAGGCTCCATCAGTAACTTGGCCTGAAGTCATTTTCTGACCGTGTTTATGGGCTTACCCTACTTATAGGTTAAGGGTACCTGTGTTAGCACTGTCATCTGTGGTTGGTGTTGCTGCCTGCTTCTTTTTGGAACCCACTGAAAATAGCAAATTCAGATGATATACTGAAGGATTGATCCTAAGATATGTGAAACTCGCTAACCCAAAGCTCTAACCAAATGAACAGAGTTCCTCAATTAGATCACCAGAATACAACATGTCAACCCAGAGAAAGGAGCAGCATGCTAACAGTTAAAGGCCAAGTGGGCTCCCCAAGTAAGTCTTCTAATTGAAGAATGCTGTTAGCTTTATGCCATCAAACTGCAAGCAATTAAAAATGAAAAGATCTATGTATTTATAGTTTGACCCCTCATAAGTTGTATGTGTGTGTGAAAGAGAAAGACAGGGAGAGACAGAGAGAGGAACCTGGAAAAAATATAACAAAATAACAACTTTGTTTTTATTTGTTTCTCAAATTAGGGCCTCAATTAATACATCACATTTCTCTCAGGACAGTTCCAGGAAAGATTAATGCAAAAGTGATGCATTCTATCTTTTATCTCAATTGTGTGACAGAAGTCTTGCAAAGTTGAAAAGCTGCTAATTTAGTAGTCAACAGTGTCAAATAAAATTTCTAAACTGTACGTCTATAAAAGAACATCTTAGCAATAAGGCACAGCAAATATGCTTCAAAACAGTGCAGTCAGCAAATCTGTTTCAGGTTTTGAAATATCTAGCAATGACATTTATTAGAAAGAAACTATAATATATCAGTGATATAAAAAGCTGTCTCTTCATCAGCATTGCTTTATTATAGGCACTAATTTTGTTCAAAATCCTTTAGATTCTTCGCAAAGCACCTGCTGAACTTAAAGAAATATGATGAGTGCTTGCACAGAGACAGATGTAGCTTAGCCACATAATACTGTATTTGACTTTGTGGTGTTAACAATAAATGAACTGAGCATACCAATACAGAAAGCTTAAATCTTCCTCATATTTGTGTAGTTTTCAATGAATATACTGTTTGTGCTGATTCTTTCTTCATCAAATTTGAAAATATAAACAAATGACAATTATAAGAATTCTATCGACTGAATTTTTTAATTAACTTGAATCACATTGAAGACAATGGTATGAAATCACACTCCCTTCTCCCACCAACTCCCACCTATTTCAATTTTCCTAACTGGCTGTTTTCTGGCTACTTTTCTCTTTGTACTTTCCATCCATGCATCCATTCATTCATCCATTCATCACATCCTGTTTATTCTATCAGATTACTTGAAAATTTCATGTTATAGATGAATCTGCTTCAAGGTCAAATATGATGGCATTATTGCTCAGTAAAACATGGAAATAGAATAAGAAAGACCATTTTCTCATTCCCTCTTCTGTTGCACAAGATTAGTTTTATATGTTGATTGATTTTTTGTGGTAGGTTAAGTAGATTTCAATGAATTTCACTCACCCAGTGTTGACTAGATTAAGATGAAAAATTGTTTACCCATATCACTTTTTCTCTCCTCTCTTCCACATCTTCTAATTTATATGTTCAGATGATGTTGTATTTGTACATATATGATGTAGTCTCTATGTGGGCCTACATGTATTCACAATCCTTAGTGAATTAACTATTTTTTCTTCATGGATTCTTATTTGTGTTGTAATGTTAAATAGTGGTACTTTAATTTTACTTCTTCAGATAAGCTGTGTGCTTAGGAAAACCATAAAACAATGAAACCTCATGAATATTTATATCAATGACTACACAGCATTATAGTCATAATCTCTGGAACTAGTTCTCACCAGTTCAGAATTAATTATCAAGTTCAGTTTTAATTGCATTCTTCTAAATTACAACCTGTCCCCTCCCCCCCAAAAAAGACTATAATGAATTATCTGGTAAGTACTTTACTGGGACTAATGCATCTAGGAGAGCTTCTGAAAATCCTATTCTTTTTTTTTTTTTTTTTTTGTACGGTACACGGGCCTCTCACTGTTGTGGCCTTTCCCGTTGTGGAGTGCAGGCTCAGTGGCCATGGCTCACGGGCCCAGCTGCTCCACGGCATGTGGGATCTTCCCAGACCGGGGCATGAACCCGTGTCCCCTGCATCGGCAGATGGACTCTCAATCACTGTGCCACCAGGGAAGCCCTGAAAATCCCATTCTTAATGTCTAATAACAAAATGAAGACATATGATGCCAAACCAGCATTCTAATCCTTGTTATCTAAGGTATTAAACAATTGAGTCTGCTTCCTGGGGTTTAATATATTGAATTTTCACTCAAGATTCAGAAAGAATTTAACTGAGTTTAGGGAAATTTGTATCAAAAATTAAACCCTAAACAATCATTGTTTTGCTCTCTTATAGTTGTGAGTCTGAAATAGCATACAGAGAGAAGTATGTGAAGGGTGACCTCTGGAGAACAGCTGACCCTTCATTTAAAAAAAATTAAAAAACACATTTAACACCAATATATAAAGGTGTTAAAGAGTCAGAGTATTAACATATATCATTTGAAGTAAATGAGATCCACTTAAAAGTTTTCTACCCAGAATGTTAAAACTGCAGGAAAAATAAGAAAGAAAAACCATAATATTCTCGGAAAATTACTTGAAATAAAATAAAATTTTAAAAATAAAAGCTTGTTAAAACTTGATTGAGGATGGCAGTGTAAAAGGACATATGCTCACTCCCTTTTGTGAGAGGATTGGAATCATAATTAACTGCTGAATAATCATCAACAGGACGACACTGGAACTCACCAAAAAAGGATCTCTCAAATACAAAGACAAAGGAGAAGCTGCAGTGAGATGGTAGGAGGGGAGCAATCACAATAAAATCAAATTCCATGACTGTTGAGTGAGTGTTTCAAAAACTGGAGAACAATTATAACACTGAAGTCCATACACTGGAGTGAAGGTTCTGAGCCCCACGACAGGCTTCCCAACCTAAGGGTTTGCAATGGGAAGAGGAATTCCCAGGGAAACAGACTTTGAAGGCTAGCAGAATTTGATTAGAGGACTTCAACAGAACTGGGCAAAACAGAGACTCCACTCTAGTAGGGCACACACAAAGTAGTGTGCACATCAGGACACATTGGAAAGAACAGAGACCCTGTAGGAGAGAGAATCAGACATACCTGCTAGTGTTAGAGTGTCTCCTGCCAAAGCAGGGGGCAGTTATGGCTCAGACAGGGACAAGGACACTGGCAGCCGAAGTTCTGAGAAGTACTCTTTAGCATGTGCCCTCCCAGAGGCCGCCATTAGCCCCACCAAAGAGCCTGTAGACTCCAGTGCTGGGTTGCCACAGGCCAAACAACCAACAGGGAGAGAACTCAGCCCCACCCATCAGCAGACAAGCAGATTAAAGTTCTACTAAGCTCTGCCTGCCAGAGCTACAACAGCTATACCCACCACCAATCCCTCCCATCAGGAAGCTTGCACAAACCTGTTAGGTAGGCTCATCCAGTAGAGGCAAGACAGCAGAAGCAAGAAGAACTAGAATCCTGGAACCTGTGGAATGAAAACCATATTTACAAAAAGATTGATGAAATGAAAAGGCAGAGGGCTATGTACCAGATGAAGGAACAAGATTAAACTCCAAAAACAACTAAATGAAGCAGTGACAGGTAACTGTCCAGAAAAAGAATTCAGAATAATGATAGCATAGATGACCCAGAACCCCAGAAAAAGAAAAGAGGCAAATATCAAGAAAATGCAAGGAATGTTTAACACAGACCTATTAGAATTAAAGAACAAACAGATGAACAATAGAATAACTGAAATGAAAAATACACTAGAATAAATCAATAGCAAAATAACTGAGTCAGAAGAATGGATAAGTGACATGGAAAACAGATTGGTGGAATTCACTGCCAAAGAACAGAATAAAGAAAAACGAATGAAAATAAATAAAGACAGCCTAAGAGACATTTGGGACAACATTAAATGCACCCACATTCACATTATGGGACTCCCAGAAGGAGAATAGAGAGAGAGAGAGGACCCGAGGAAATATTTGAAGAGATTATAGTGGAAGATTTCCCTAAAATGGGAAAGGCCATAGCCACCCAAGTCCAGGAAGTGCAGAGAGTCCCAGGCAGGAAAAAGCCAAGGAGAAACATGCTGAGACACAGAGTAATCAAACTGACAAAAATCAAACACAAAGAAAAATTATTAAAAGCAACAAGGAAAAAGTGACAAATGACATACAAGGGGACTCCCATAAGCTTAACAGCTGATTTATCAGAAGAAACTCTACAAGCCAGAAAGAAGTAGCATGATATACTTAAAGTGATGAAAAGGAAGAGCCTACAACCAAGATTATTCTATCCAGCAAGGATCACATTCAGATTCGATGGAGTAATCAAAAGCTTTACAGACAAGCAAAAGCTAAGAGAACTCAGCACCACCAAACCAGCTCTACAACAAATGATAAATGATCCACTCTAAGTGGGAAACACAAGAGAAGAAAAGGACCTACAAAAACAAACCCAAAACGATTAAGAAAACTGTAATACAAACATACATATCGATAATTACCTTAAATGGGAATGAATTAAATGCACCAACCAAAATACACAGGCTCGTTGAATGGATATAAAAACAAGACCCATATATATTCTGTCTACAAGAGACACACTTCAGACCTAGGGACACATACAGACTGAAAATGAGCGGATGAAAACAGTTATTCCATGAAAATGGAAATGAAAAGAAAGCTGGAGTAGCAATAATCATATCAGATAAAATAGACCTTAGAACAAAGAATGTTACAAGAGACAAGGGATAATTATCAAGGGATCAATTCAAGAAGAAGATATAACAATTATATATGCTCCCAATATAGGAGCACCTCAATATATAAGGCAAACATTAACAGCTTTAAAGGAGGAAACCAACAGTAGTGCAATAATACTGGGGGACTTTAACACCTCACTTACACCAATGGACAGATAATCCAGACAGAAAATTAATAAGGAAACACAATAGACCAGATAGATGTAATTGATATTTATAGGGCATTCCATCCAAAAAAGAGCAGATTACACTTTCTTCTCAAGTGTACATGGAACATTCTCCAGGATAGATCATATCTTGGGTCAGAAATCAAGCCTCGGTAAATTTAAGAAAATTGAAATCATATCAAGCATCTTTTCCAACCACAATGCTATGAGATTAGAAATCAATTGCAGGGAAAATAACACAAAAAACCACAAACACAATGGAGGCTAAAAAATAAGTTACTAAATATCCAAGAGATCAATGAAGAAATCAAAGAGGAAATCAAAAAAATACCTAGAGACAAATGACAATGAAAACACAACGATCCAAAACCTATGGGATGCAGCAAAAGCATTTCTAAGAGGGAACTTTATAGCTATAAAAGCCTACCTCATGAAAAAATAAAAATCGCAAAAAAAAATCTAACCTTACACCTGAAGGAACTGGAGAAAGAAGAACAAACAAAACCCAAAGTTAACAGAAGGAAAGAAACCATAAAGATCAGAGCAGAAATAAATTAAATAGAAACAAAGAAAATAACAACAAAGATCAATAAAACTAAAAGCTGGTTCTATGAGAAGATAAACAAAATTGCTAAACCATTAGCCAGACTCATCAAGAAAAAGAGGGAGAGGACTCAAATCAATAAAATTAGAAATGAAAAAGAAGTTACAACCGACACCGTAGAAATACAAAGCATCCCAAGAGACTACTACAAGCAATGCTATGCCAATAAAATGGACAACCTGGAAGAAATGGACAAATTTTTAGAAAGGTATAACCTTCCAAGACTGAACCAGGAAGAAACAGAAAATATGAAAAGACCAATCACAAGTAATGAAATTGAAACTGTGATTTAAAATCTTCCAACAAACAAATCCAGATGGCTTCACAGGTGAATTCTATCAAACATTTAGAGAAGAGCTAACACCCATCCTTCTCAAACTCTTCCAAAAAACTGCAGAGGGAGGAACACTCCCAAACTCATTCTATGAGGCCACCATTACCCTGATATCAAAACAAGACAAAAATACTATAAAAAAAAATTAAAGACTAATATCCCTGATGAATATAGATTAAGAAATCCTCAACAAAATACAAGCAAACAGAATCCAACACCACAGTAAAATAATCATACTCCACAATCAAGTCGGATTTATCCCAGTGATGGAACGATTCTTCAATATACGCAAATCAATCAATGTGATACACTATATTAACAAATTGAAGAATAAAATCTATATGATCTTCGCAATAGATGCAGAAAATTCTTTTGACAAAATTCAGTACCAATTTATGATAAAGACTCTCCAGAAAGAGGATATAGAGGGAACCTACCTCAACATAATAAAAGCTGTATATGACAAACCCACAGCAAACATGACTCTCAACAGTGAAAAACTGAAAACATTTCCTCTAAGATCAGGAACAAGACAAGTATGTCCACTCTTGCCACTATTATTCAACATAATTTTGGAAGACCTAGCACGGCAATCAGAGAAGAAAAATAAATAAATTAAATACAAGTTGGAAAAGAAGGAGTAAAACTGTCAATGTTTGCAGATGACATGGCACTATACATAGCTAATCCTAAAGATACCACCAGAAAACTACTAGAACTAATCAATGAGTTTGGTAAACTGACAGGATACAAAATTAATGCACAGAAATCTCTTCCATTCCTATACAGTAACAATGAAAGACCAGAGAGAGGAATAAGGAAACACTCCCATCTACCACTGCAACAAAAAGAATAAAATACCTAGGAATAAACCTACTAAGGAGGTAAAACACCTGTATGCAGAAAACTATAAGACACTGATGAAAGAAATTAAAGATGATACAAACAGATGGAGAGATATACCATATACTTAGATTGGAAGAATCAACATTGTGAAAATGACTATACTACTCAAAGCAATCTACAGATTCAGTGTAATCCTTATCAGATTACCAGTGGTATTTTTTAGAGAAGTAGAATTTAAAAAATCTTAAAATTTGTATGGAAACACGAAAGACTTGAAATAGCTAAAGCAATCTTGAGGGGAAAAAATGAGAGTTGGAGGAATCAGACTCCCTGACTTCAGACTATACTACAAAGCTACAGTAGTCAAGACAATATACTACTGGCACAAAAACAGAAATATAGATCAAGGGAACATGATACAAAGCCCAGAGATAAACCCACGCACCTACAGTCAACTAATCTATGATAAAGATGCAAGGATATACAGTGGAGAAAAGACAGTCTCTTCAATAATTGTTGCTGGGAAAACTGGACAGCTACATGTAAATGAATAAAATTAGAACATTCCCTAACACCATACACAAAAAGAAACTCAAAATGGATTAAAGACCTAAATGTAAGACTGGACACTGTAAAACTCTTAGAGGGAAGCATAGGAAGAACACTCTCTGACATAAATCACAGCAAGATCATTTTTGACCCATCTCCTAGAGTAATGGAAATAAAAACAAAAATAAACAAATGGGACCTAATAAAACTTAAAAGCTTTTGCCAAGCAAAGGAAACTATAAACAAGATGAAAAGACAACCCTTAGAATGGGCGAAAATATTTGCAAATGAATAATCAAAGGATTTATCTTCAAAATATATAAACAGCTCATGCAGCTCAATGTTAAAAAAAAAACAAAAAACAGACAACCCAATCCAAAAATGGGAAGAAAACCTAAATAGACATTTCTCCAAGGAAGACAAACAGATGGCCAAGAGGCACAAGAAAAGCTGCTCAACTTTATCAGAGAAATGGAAATGAAAACTGCAGTGAGGTGTCACCTCACACCAGTTAGAATGAGCATCATCAGAAAATCTACAAACAACAAATGCTGGAGAGGGTCTGGAGAAAAGGGAAACCTCTTGCACTGTTGGTGAGAATGTAAATTGATACAGCCACCATGGAAAACATTATGGAGGTGCCTTAAAAAACTAAAAATAAAATCACCATATGACCCAGCAACCCCACCACTGGGCATATACCCAGAGAAAACCATAATCCAAAAATACACATGCACCCAATATTCATTGCAGCACTTTTTCCAATAACCAGGTCATGGAAACAACGTAAATGTCCATTGAAAGATGAAAGGATAAAGAAGATGTGGTACATATATACAATGGAATATTATTCAGCCATAAAAAGGAATGAAATTAGGTCATTTGCAGAGACATGGATGGACCTAGAGGCTGTCATACAGAATTAAGGATGTCAGAAGGAGAAAAACTAATATCATATATTAATGCATATATGTGGAATCTAGATAAATGGTACAGATGAACTGATTTTCAAGGCAGAAATAGAGACACAGATGTAGAGAACAAACATATGGACACCAAGGGGGGAAGCAGGGGTAGTGAGTGGTAGTTCTGGGATGAATTAGGAGATTGGAATTGACATATATACACTAATATGTATAAAATAGATAACTAATAATAACCTGCTGTAGTAAAAATAAAATTCAAAAAACCCAAAAACTTGATTGAGGAAAACTTTCAGAGACTTGTTTATTTCTTTTGGTAATATATAAGCTACCATATCTGAAAAGTTTTTTTTTCTTTTTACTGTATTTGTGAATGAAGATATCTGAAGGCTAGCACTGCATTTGTGTGGGATGGAAAGACAACAGATGAAGTTAGACAGGTAATAATTTGACAGCATTTAATCCCAGAACTTTACCTCATATTCAGGGATCATAATGCACTTCTAGTTGAGAGTGCAGGAAAGAAGGGTGATGAGAAGTTTGATATCAATTGGAAGCCTATTCCTGGATAGATAGCCCGGAAGAAGCTGAGCACTAATATTCACCCAGCAGAATTATTTGATTCAACTGAAGTTTGTGTGAAGTATTAATGAATATTTGGTCTTGACCATGTCCAAAGTTGAAACTCAGGTATGTCAGAAATAAAGATGAGCAAATAAGTAATTTTCACATTAGTGGTGAAATAGGTTAGCATGAAGAAAGAATGCAATTTTCTGCTCCCCCACAAAAGCAATTTGAGAACAAAGAAAATAAGTGGTCATTATGAGTCGGTATTAGTGAATCAATATAGAGGTTGTAATTCAATCTATAGGAAGCCCTAGGAAATGGGTTCATTTGAAAATAAAAATCATCTTCTGCTTTAAGCAGAGGTTCTGTGACCTGAAAATAATATTTTACTGTATTTATGAATATATTAAAGCACAAATAGATTTCCATATTTACATGAAAGAAACACCTCAGTCTTGAGGGCTAAATTCTAGGAACTAAGACATTTTCTAGGAATGAAGAATTTTCGTTGGAAGTACAGCTAGGTCACTGGTGTCTTTTCAGGGCTTAATACAATGCTCAAGACACAGAAGGCACTGACTACATATTTGATAAATGAATGGAGAAGTGAAACTCTGAGAGTTGTTCCAAATCAGAAAATAGCAATACAGTTGTCTAGAAAACAGACAGAAGATGAACATTGTCACAAAAATGTGTTTAATTCCATCTGTCTTTTATTCTGGATTTGTTCCTAAAAGGTTTATTTTGTTTCTACATCTTAAGAAGAATTTAATAAATCTACTGGCAATAGAACCTATTATCCCTTGGTTTAATAATCTTCTCCCATGACTTTCTTATGAGGACTCTACCCATCCTGGGTAGCTCCAGAATTCATGTGGATGGCTATACCAACAGGGCAGGGTCTTCTCTTGATATTATTCATGTGGCAGCAATTTATAGTCACAGATTAAATCTTTAAGAAAATCTTTTTCCTGCTCTCTGGCCAACAAATGGTGACACTAGCCTATTTGATCAATGTAATGCTATTTGAAGTCATTTTAAGCAGAGTGAGCTACAAAAATGGCAGAGGATCAGATTAACATTTTTTATTCAGTCTCGTTTTCAAAAGGAAGAAAATATCCCAGTTGCATGATTTTCATCAACTGCTGCTTGAATTCCATTGCTGCCCAAGTCAGACACAAACAACAACATCTGAGCTGTATGATCTGCTTCTTTTAAAATAAAGTTTTAGAGCATACCACTGGTTTTTGACACATTTATTCCATAATATATTAGACACAGAGCAGCTTCAGTCATTATTAAACATTTTTAAATGTACAGTTAAGAAAATATAGCATATAACATGTGACACAACATATGTTTATATGACACTGCATTAGAATCATTACTAAAGGAACAAGGCAAATGTGGCATGCTGTTTTTATAGCATGGTGAAAATTTGACAACAATAACTGCAATAAAAATGTCCTAAATGTATGTACAGATTATCTTCTATGGACCTTAAAACAGACAACTTATATTAAAAACACCTTTTTATGATAAGTCCCTTTTTCAATGTTTATTACCTTAATTCAAATTCTGCTATGTTCCATATGTGGAAACTGTTCCATGACAAAATGCCACACCTATTTTTGGATGATCAAGGGAACACTGTCCACAACTGTAGAGCAATCCTGAACCTTTCAGAACTGATGGTGATGGCAATTTTTAAAAAGTGAGGTTTAAATGCAGAATTAGAATGAAAAGGGGTACAAAATAATGTGAAATATATCTTAAAAATAGAAGAGTATAAAATAATTAGAAAAAGAAAATGCAACCGATGTCTTCTTAGACAGTGATTTGTTTATTAAATTGCTGAATTTTAAGTGAAAATTCTTAACGTACTTGAAAATTCTTGTGTGATATTTTTCCCCAAGAATGTTGGAAAGCTATCTAACTTAAAAATTTATATGCCTTTTATTTATTTGTATAAATTTACATATAGTACGGAGTATTCATTTTTTATCTACAGTTTTGTGAGATTTAACATAGGAATTGACTCTTGTAACCACCATCCCAAAAAGATATAGAATGGTTTCAACAACCCACAGAATTTCTTCTTGCTGACCTTTTGTAGTCAACCCACACCCCCTCATAAACCTAACAAAATGGTATAGCCACTCAGGAAACAATCTGGCACTTTCTCACATTTTAATTTGATGCATAAATTATTAACATATTTACAGAATTGTCTGGGATAAAAATGTGACTTTAACATATTAGATACTGATTTATCATAGAATACACCACAGAAAGAGCTCAAAAAGTGAAAAAGTTAACATTTTTCATACTGATGAAGACTGGAGTCTATAAAGAAAACCATCTCACAGGCTATCCACTGTTGACACATAAATATGAGAAAGTAGATGATGGAAAAACTGGAACTCAGAAGTCCATGAAATCATCTTCTTTATATATTCCCTTATAGGAGCTATCTCTCATAACCAGGTGTCTTTAGCTTGAGTTCAATCCACATGTCACCATATGTGGATATATGATTCCCCCAGCTCTGCGTAATGCTCTTTTCCTGATGCACACCAGAGCAATCATTCAGAATGAGTAAACTGGGCATTGATTTGGGGATAATAAATTCACCTGCACCATGCACACTCTATAGCTGTCCTCTTGGCTCTAGCCACAAATCCAAATTCATTAATTTTTTCTACAATCCTTTCTATTTTTTTATTGTTGTTGAGCCTACTGTTCTGTGTACACTTTTCAAATAGATTTGGAAGCTACCTTCTTGAAGTATAAGAACCACACATCGTCTGTTTCCTTGCAATTGAAAACTAAGTTTCCAGAAGCTGGTGCATCTAAGTTTGGTTACATCCACCAAGTTAGAAGTGAATAGAGAAAAACATCATTAAGAGTTGTGGCTACAAAAGAAAGTTTCTTCCATTAGATGAGAGGTTAGACCGCATGACCTCTAAGGTATTTTCCAAGACTTAATGACCATCCCTGGAATACTACTTTCTGTGCTATGATGTGTTAATTTACTTACTGAATTATGTTATGCCACCTCCCCACATCACTTGGCCTATGTAGACTGAACTTTAGTGGGTTTGATAAGCATTTACCTGCTTATTAAAATCAAGCTTCTGGAACTTTAATTAATGATTGACTTGTCACTAGTTTTATTTTAATTGAGATTCTGACTTTTCATTTGAAGGAAAATTATGCTCTTCATATGGCAAAACCTCAGCTGTGGTTATCTGCTGGCAGCATTTTAAGTAGCACATTTTTATGCCATGTCACATTGACATGATCTTCACTTCTCCATGGCCTTGTACCCTTAGACCTTAGCATTTTTACTTTTCACTGGATTCTTCCCACTTGATATAAGCTGTATAGTAATTCAGGAACATATACATTGAGAAGGAAATAAAAATATGCAGAATTTTAGTTAAATATGTAAATGTGGATTTAAGAATGAGGTGAACACATGATAGAAAAGGAAAAAATAATTCTCATATAGCTTGTCATATAGGGACCTATCCCATATTGGCATTCAAAGACAGAGGACAAAACACACACACACACACATACACATACATATATGAACACATGCACACACAAAAAACATACCTTATACTAAATGAAGAATGGATTAAAGTAGTTCCTCTAAAATCAAGAAGTAAATATGTCTGCTATAACTACTTCTATCCAATATTATCCCAGAACAACTAACTAGCACAGAAAGAAAAGAAAAAAGTATGAGGTTTACAAAGGAGCAAACACACCTAGAATTGTTTGAATAGAATAACTGAATATATAGAAAGCTAAAAAAATTATAATAAATTTTTTAATTCATAAGAAAATGTATAAACATTGCTAGTATCAAAATTAATATTCTATAGTTGATTGCATTTCTACATGACAGCAACAAGCACTTGGAAAAATTATAATTAAAATATTATTTGTCACAACTAAATAAATACATTATAAATAATATCTAACAAACTAGATATATATGCAAGGTCATCATGAAGATTTCTTTTTAGCTTTGTGGAAAGACATAAAAAAGGTGGGAGGGGGATGCAGGAGGGAGGAGATATGGGGATATATGTATACATTTGGTTGATTCACTTTGTTATACAGCAGAAAATAACACAACATTGTAAAGCAATTATACTCCAATAAAGATGTTAAAAAAAAGAAAAAGAAACTAAATAGGAAGATATTTTCCCTATGAATGTAATGTGTATTTGCATTCTAAAACAGAGAAATTGGATTAGGAATGTAGTCACTCTTACTTAGAAAACTGATTTCTATTATTTTTTAAATTAGCAATAATATGTCCATTCCAAGGAGAAGGAACACATACTCAGACAAAAAAAGAAAGATCTTGAAACATGAAAATAATTGATAGCCTTCAGCATTAAAAATAAGAACTAAACATATGGGGAGCTATACCATATTCATGGATTGGAAGATTTAATATTCTTTGATAGTTCACCTACATTGATATATACACATTTACATAGAGTCAATATAATCCCAATCAAAGTCCCAATAGTATCTTGTATGGAGTTTGACATACTGGTTCTAAAATTTACATGAAAAATCAAAGCTCAAGAACAGCTAAATTACTCTGGAAGTACACAGGGTAGAAAAATGTGCTTTTCTAAATATCGAGTTTTAAAGATATGGTAATTAAGACTGTGACAGTAACAAGATGGGTAAATATTTCAATAAAAATTTGAAAAGAATGAAAATTCAGAATAATGGGAAAAAAGGAAATAACCAATAAATCATTAATTATCCCCATAAAAAAATTTCCTAGCACCAATTCCAAAAACTCATTTTCTCTGGATTAGAGTCATAATAATAAAAGTCAAAACTATAAATGAATTAGAATACAATATAAGAGAATGCCTTTTAGATCATTGAATAACAAATAATTTATCATGCAATACTTAAAAATATTAACCAGAAAGGAAAACATTAATACACTTAACTACCTTACAAGTAAGAATTTCTGTTAGAAGAAAGATATCTTAAAGACAATGAAAAACACTTCAAGTGTTGGAAGAATTAATGTTTAACACATATAAACTGGAAAAGGTTTAGGCTCTAGGCTATATAAAGTAGTCCTACAATTCATAAACAAAACACAAATAATAAGATTGGACAAAAAATAAGCTCTATGTGAAAGAAAATAAAGTATATAAATATAATCTTATAGCTATTAGTTTGATTAATATCATCAGATACCATTTAATACCTATCATATTTGCAAAAATATTTTAAACTCTAAAAATATCAAGAAGTTGTAAAGATATGGAGCAACTGAATCAAAGTGTTCAGCTTTTCATACAATGCTATACTATACTATAGTGTAGCACTGAAAAAGGATGAACTGTAGCTACAGATATCACCATAGATAAATCTCATAATAGTGAATTTAAAAAGAAAATTGGAGTTTAATACATAAATGTCTTCCATTAATCATGCTTTAAATATTAAGAATGACTGACAGATGTGTGTGTGTGTGTACATCTTGAAATAAGTCTTACAGAGAAATTACAGGCAACAGGGAAGGAGATTGTTATAATTTGATAACCCACTATCTATGCCACACACACATAACTCTTGATATGGTTAAGGTAAAAGTGTAATATTTGTTTATATATATAAGCTCTTGGAAAATATATTGTAATGTAATAACATATACTTTAATATGAAGTTCCGTTTTTAGCTATCTTTGGGGTATTCTTATTTTAAATCTTATTTCTAAGTGTATGGTGCTTTACAGTTTCCACGCACACATTTTCTCCATTGCTTGTTACACCTTTCACTTGAAGTACTAACACCCTGTTACAGAACACAGGAAACTGAGAGTCATAAATACGAAGTAACATTAAGAACACACAACTAGTATGTGTGATAACAGGAAAACCTCAAATATTATGGACTGACACATTTCCAAATTTTTAACCACCAGCACTATCTTTCCCATGGTATCAATCCGTTTACTTATTATTCATTCATGTTCTATCTATGAGTAAGCTAGTAAGGACACCTGAATTTTCAAAGCATGCATAGTCCAAAGCCATTTTGTGGTCCACTTTCAACTTTACTATGACCCTAGATACTAGGATTTTAAAATATCATGATTCTCGTTTTTCTGGAAAACTTGAGACTGACAGTAAACTGATCAAGTACTTGGTATTATCATAACTCAATTATTTTACTGCTATATTTAAATGCTTATAGTCTGGGTTTATCAGTCAGAACTCTTTTTCTTTCAAATGACAAATGCACACACACACACACACACACACATATATAACCAAGATATATAGTTCTTGCTTATGTAACAACACCAAAGGAAAGGCATTCTCTCTAACCTTTGCTGCTGTTTTCCTCAGCTTACCACTGTAATTCTCTGCCACCAGTTCCTCCACTAACATGAAACCATGGGCACCAGTGCCTCTGATTTTTCATTACTACTCCTGTGCCCCCAAAATTCCCCCCTAAAAGAGACTCTTTTTTAATGGTTCTTGGAAGCAACCAAAGGATATACTTTTCTCCAGCCTGGCTCACAAGTCCATAGGTGTAAACTGAGGGAATGGATCTCTTACCAGGAGGGAAGAAGGAGGCCTAGAACACTATCATTCTACATCTGGTCATATGCCACTCTTTCCCTTCCCATTTCAGATGAGGCAGCTGGAGAAAAATGCCATTCAGTGATCCATAAACGTCACAGATTAAGAAGAACAATATGACTAAATTCCTGCTCTCCTGAGTCTCATATCAATGTTTCTTCATACTAACACCCTACTAAAAGTTTTAGAAAGGCTTTTATTCACAAAGTTTGGTGTATCCCATTCTCTGCAAAATAGTAGCCAGCTCTGGTCAGCATGGATGATTGTTTCAAGTACCATCATAAGTGATTGATTAGGAGACTCCTTTTGAGCTGGAGAAGAGAAATCAAACCAAATAGGATACTGTCCCTCTTGACTCTAGCACAGTAGAATTTGTTCTCACAAGTCTTCTTTATTTGCAAGTTTTGGATGAGGCAGCACTCTCCAGCAGACAGACAGATTAACTCCCAGTAGCAGTTACAATTTTCTTAATGATAAAGCCCTTTGGGGGCTAATTTTATACATCATCTGGTTTCAGCACTGGAGTCCTTTCTGAACACTCAAAAGGTGTGTTCATACTAACAAAACAACTGATGCAATGGTTTGCACATATCTGGTATTCAACAAAAGGATCATTGTATTGAATTAAATGCAAGCTGCAGCCATATAAATTGGGGAAACAAGAAACAAATATTTATTAAGTACTGCTTAAATGTTCAGACTAATTTTAGATGTCTTTGTAAACACTGAAGAAGAAAACATGATAACCCTTATGGGTAGTTAGAAAAAATGACTATGAAGAACTGATCTGAGTTCTAGAGTTCTTAGCAAAGATGATGTGCACTGCAAGGGCGTGGCAAAGGGAGAGTGTGAATTGGAGTGACTACAATGAGAAAATGTACTGTGAAGTGGACCTTGAATGAATGATTCAGTAGATGGAAAATGAAGGGACAGGGGACAAACAATATTGAGTGGGTCATTATGAGCATGTGTGCTGAAGTAAGGTAGCCCTAAATTATTTGATCTGTTGCTACTACCTTTATTGAACATCTGCCATATGCAAGGTTCCAAGGAATAAAATAATTAGGACAATTTCTATCTTTGAGAGTCTTTCTCCCTTAACAAAGAGATAATAAGAGAAATAATTATTCAAAGTTTAAAAATACAAGATAGGAATAGTGGTTTTACTGGCTGAGTTCACAATCAGTGGAGACATTAATAAAAGTAGGTACCTGGGGCTCACCTAGAGTTTCTAATTCAGTGGCACTGGGACTGACCCAGAGTCTAGATAGAAAGCCAGCTCTATAAATATTCAGTGATGATAGGAAGAAAACCTACACTGGGAGGGAGGCAGCAAAATGAATGGTAACAGAAAAGGCAGACATGAAAAGCATGAAGGAAAAACAGGACAGTGCTCTAGGTCTGGTAGAAATCCCCAAAAGTCAATATCATTATTTCTAATCCAAAGAGATAGGAATAACAATGATGCAGTTATTAGGCAGTTAAGAGGTGGAGCTGATATCAGAGAGGCAGGGCAATAAGAGATGCATTCAGATATGTTGGAGTTTGAGGAAACCAAATTTCCAGGGTAATCATCACGTGACTTAACCCCTCCATATCTTTGTAGATATCGCATTAGAAAAGATGAGTCACTATTAAGCCTCAGAGGAAGAGAATGAGCAGAAAAAAATCAAGAATTCTTGCTAAAGTTGGATGGAGACTCTGAAATAAGTTTAGTCCAAGCAGGAATCAATAAAGGCAATCATGTACAATCAACACTTATGTGGATTCAAGTCATGTGATTCAAGAGCTTAAAATAGAGTTGAATTAGACCAGATGGCAGCTTTCAGAGCAGCAGCCTAGGTGCAAGAATGCTTTACTTTAAGGAGATTTCACTGAGGTATTACTGAGAGACAGAGCATTTTACTGTAAGTGAGGCAGGATTCAGAGTAAATCACAGCTGAAGGTAGAAGTGGGTGTAATATAAGCATGCTTTATGGAGAGGTATAAGTTCTTCTACTTATATATATGCAGCATTGAAGAGACCAAAAAAAATCGCTTGAAGGTTTTTTGTCAGGCTGCATTCCTCTTTCCCATTCACAGGCAATTTACTTTGAGTTGAAACTTGAAAAGAATATCTTGATATCTAGCAAAGGGGTTAACCTTTTAGGAAGCTTTTCAATATTTATATCTCAAAACACTTTGTAAGGTTTCCCCTTTCGGGATAAATCCTGTATATGCATCTAGGGGCCTTTTACAACACTGTCCTGACACATCTGCATGTAGTTCTATAGATTTGCTTCTTTCATGCCCCTGCTGTTGTTAGGGAAATTTCGATTGAGTTTACCCCCATTCCAAATATGGGAGACACAAATTAACAGACTTTAATTGGAATTTCATTGAATAGATACATCAGTTTGGTAAGAATTAACATCTCAATTTTGAGTTTTCTGATCCAGGAATATAGTATAAATTTCCATTTATTTGGGTCTTTTAAAATTTATCTTAGGTATGTTCAATAGTTTTCAATGTACAGGTTCTGCAAACTTTTTGTCACATTCATTAATATTTCAGATATGATGCTTTTGTAAATGGTACATTTTATTTTAATTAATGATTGTGCATTTCTATTATATGAAAATACAGTTGAATTTTGTAAATTTATCTTATGTACTACAAATTTCCTAAATTCACTTACTAGCTTTTTGTAGATTCCACAGGATTTTCTAAATATGTAATTATGACATCTTTTATTCTTTTTCAATTTGGATCTCAATTGCTAATTGCACTGGCTAAAATGTTAAGTATTATACTGAATGAAAGTGGCAAAGGTGGACATCCTTGCCTTGTTGCTATTCTCAACTGGAAAACAATCAGCCTTCCCCCCTTAAGTATGAAGTTAGCTGCAGAATTTTCATAGATAACCTGTATCAGGTCGAGGAAGCTCCCTTCTATGATAATTGTTGAAAGTTTTAGGTTTCTTTTAAATGAAAAATGGATATTGGATTTTTTTTCAGGTTTTTCTGTGCATTTATTAAGGTGATATTTTTGTTCGGTTTTAGCCTATTAATATGGTGAAATACATTTTTAATTACAAATTTCTTGTGTGCCATTTTGTCAAGATGCAGTATACATTTTGTTATTGGATTCAATTTATTAAAAATTTGTAGAGAATTTTTGAATCTGTGTTTAAGAAAGTATTGGTCAGTAGTTTTATTTTCTTCTAATGTCATTGTTTTTTTTTGTATCAGTGGAACATGGCCTCTAAGAATCAGTTGGCAAGCATTCCTCTTTTTCAATTTTTGGAAGAGTTTGTGTAGAATTTGTTTTATTGCTTACCTAAGAGATTGGTATAATTGACAATAAAGCCATCTGGGCCTGGAGGTTTTTTCATGAAAAGGTTTTTAACTAAAATAAATTTAATATATAAAGGTTATTTATATTATATATTTCTTTTTTAGTAAATTTTTTGTCATGTGTGTTTTAGACAGAATTTGTCCATTTCTGCTAAATTGTAGAATTTATTGACAAAAAAATTGTTAATAATACTCTCTCTCATTTCTTTTTTTTTTTTTAAATTTATTTTATTTTTTTGCTTTATAACAAATTTAATCAGTTATACATATACATATGTTTCCATATCCCCTCCCTTTTGCGTCTCCCTCCCACCCTCCCTATCCCACCCCTCCAGGCGGTCACAAAGTACCGAGCTGATCTCCCTGTGCTATGCAGCTGCTTCCCACTAGCTATCTACCTCACGTTTGGTAGTGTATATATGTCCATGCCGCTCTTTCACTTTGTCACAGCTTACCCTTCCCCCTCCCCATATCCTCAAGTCCATTCTCTAGTAGGTCTGTGTCTTTATTCCTGTCTTACCCCTATGTTCTTCATGACATTTTTTTTTCTTAAATTCCATATATATGTGTTAGCATACAGTATTTGTCTTTCTCTTTCTGACTTACTTCACTCTGTATGACAGACTCTAGGTCTATCCACCTCATTACAAATAGCTCAATTTCATTTCTTTTTATGGCTGAGTAATATTCCATTGTATATATGTGCCACATCTTCTTTATCCATTCATCCGATGATGGACACTTAGGTTGTTTCCATCTCCGGGCTATTGTAAATAGGGCTGCTATGAACATTTTGGTACATGTCTCTTTTTGAATTATGGTTTTCTCAGGGTATATGCCCAGTAGTGGGATTGCTGGGTCATATGGTAGTTCTATTTGTAATTTTTTAAGGAACCTCCATACCGTTCTCCATAGGGGCTGTACCAATTCACATTCCCACCAGCAGTGCAAGAGTGTTCCCTTTTTTCCACACCCTCTCCAGCATTTATTGTTTCTAGATTTTTTGATGATGGCCATTCTGACTGGTGTGAGATGATATCTCATTGTAGTTTTGATTTGCATTTCTCTAATGAGTAAAGATGTTGAGCATCCTTTCATGTGTTTGTTGGCAGTCTGTATATCTTCTGTGGAGAAATGTCTATTTAGGTCTTCTGCCCATTTTTGGATTGGGTTGTTTGTTTTTTTGTTATTGAGCTGCATGAGCTGCTTATAAATTTTGGAGATTAATCCTTTGTCAGTTGCTTCATTTGCAAATATTTTCTCCCATTCTGAGGGTTGTCTTTTGGTCTTGTTTATGGTTTCCTTTGCTGTGCAAAAGCTTTTAAGTTTCATTAGGTCCCATGTGTTTATTTTTGTCTTTATTTCCATTTCTCTAGGAGGTGGGTCAAAAAGGATCTTGCTGTGATTTATGTCATAGAGTGTTCTGCCTATGTTTTCCTCTAAGAGTTTGATAGTGTCTGGCCTTACATTTAGGTCTTTAATCCATTTTGAGCTTATTTTTGTGTATGGTGTTAGGGAGTGATCTAATCTCATACTTTTACATGTCCCTATCCAGTTTTCCCAGCACCACTTATTGAAGAGACTGTCCTTTCTCCACTGTACATTCCTGCCTCCTTTATCAAAGATAAGGTGACCATATGTCCGTGCGTTTAACTCTGGGCTTTCTATCCTGTTCCATTGATCTATCTTTCTGTTTTTGTGCCAGTACCATACTGTCTTGATTACTGTAGCTTTGTAGTATAGTCTGAAGTCAGGGAGCCTGATTCCTCCAGCTCCATTTTTCGTTCTCAAGATTGCTTTGGCTATTCGGGGTCTTTTGTGTTTCCATACAAATTGTGAAATTTTTTGTTCTAGTTCTGTGAAAAATGCCAGTGGTAGTTTGATAGGGATTGCATTGAACCTGTAGATTGCTTTGGGTAGTAGAGTCATTTTCACAATGTTGATTCTTCCAATCCAAGAACATGGTACATCTCTCCATCTATTTGTATCATCTTTAATTTCTTTCATCAGTGTCCTATAATTTTCTGCATACAGGTCTTTTGTCTCCTTAGGTAGGTTTATTCCTAGATATTTTATTCTTTTTGTTGCAGTGGTAAATGGGAGTGTTTCCTTGATTTCACTTTCAGATTTTTCATCATCAGTATATAGGAATGCCAGAGATTTCTGTGCATTAATTTTGTATCCTGCAACTTTACCAAATTCATTGATTAGCTCTAGTAGTTTTCTGGTAGCATCTTTAGGATTCTCTATGTATAGTATCATGTCATCTGCAAACAGTGACAGCTTTACTTCTTCTTTTCCAATTTGGATTCCTTTTATTTCCTTTTCTTCTCTGATTGCTGTGGCTAAAACTTCCAAAACTAGGTTGAATAAGAGTGGTGAAAGTGGGCAACCTTGTCTAGTTCCTGATCTTAGTGGAAATGGTTTCAGTTTTTCACCATTGAGGACGATGCTGGCTGTGGGTTTGTCATATATGGCCTTTATTATGTTGAGGAAAGTTCCCTCTATGCCTACTTTCTGCAGGGTTTTTATCATAAATGGGTGTTGAATTTTGTCGAAAGCTTTCTCTGCATCTATTGAGATGATCATATGGTTTTTCTCCTTCAGTTTGTTAATATGGTGTATCACGTTGATTGATTTGCGTATATTGAAGAATCCTTGCATTCCTGGAATAAACCCCACTTGATCATGGTGTATGATCCTTTTAATGTGCTGTTGGATTCTGTTTGCTAGTATTTTGTTGAGGATTTTTGCATCTATGTTCATCAGTGATATTGGCCTGTAGTTTTCTTTCTTTGTGACATCCTTGCCTGGTTTTGGTATCAAGGTGATGGTGGCCTCGTAGAATGAGTTTGGGAGTGTTCCTCCCTCTGCTATATTTTGGAAGAGTTTCAGAAGGATAGGTGTTAGCTCTTCTCTAAATGCTTGATAGAATTCGCCTGTGAAGCCATCTGGTCCTGGGCTTTTTTTTGTTGGAAGATTTTTTATCACAGTTTCAATTTCAGTGCTTGTGATTGGTCTGTTCATATTTTCTATTTCTTCCTGATTCAGTCTTGGCAGGTTGTGCATTTCTAAGAATTTGTCCATTTCTTCCAGGTTGTCCATTTTATTGGCATAGAGTTGCTTATAGTAATCTCTCATGATCTTTTGTATTTCTGTAGTGTCAGTTGTTACTTCTCCTTTTTCATTTCTAATTCTATTGATTTGAGTCTTCTCCCTTTTTTTCTTGATGAGTCTGGCTAATGGTTTATCAATTTTGTTTATCTTCTCAAAGAACCAGCTTTTAGTTTTATTGATCTTTGCTATCATTTCCTTCATTTCTTTTTCATTTATTTCTGATCTGATTTTTATGATTTCTTTCCTTCTGCTAACTTTGGGATGTTTTTGTTCTTCTTTCTCTAATTGCTTTAGGTGCAAGGTTAGGTTGTTTATTCGAGATGTTTCCTGTTTCTTAAGGTGGGATTGTATTGCTATAAACTTCCCTCTTAGAACTGCTTTTGCTGCATCCCATAGGTTTTGGGTCGTCGTGTCTCCATTGTCATTTGTTTCTAGGTATTTTTTAATTTCCTCTTTGATTTCTTCAGTGATCACTTCGTTATTAAGTAGTGTATTGTTTAGCCTCCATGTGTTTGTATTTTTTACAGCTCTTTTCCTGTAATTGATATCTAGTCTCATAGCATTGTGGTCGGAAAAGATACTTGATACAATTTCAATTTTCTTAAATTTACCAAGGCTTGATTTGTGACCCAAGATATGATCTATCCTGGAGAATGTTCCATGAGCACTTGAGAAAAATGTGTATTCTGTTGTTTTTGGATGGAATGTCCTATAAATATCAATTAAGTCCATCTTGTTTAATGTATCATTTAAAGCTTGTGTTTCCTTATTTATTTTCATTTTGGATGATCTGTCCATTGGTGAAAGTGGGGTGTTAAAGTCCCCTACTATGATTGTGTTACTGTCGATTTCTCCTTTTATGGCTGTTAGTATTTGCCTTATGTATTGAGGTGCTCCTATGTTGGGTGCATAAATATTTACAATTGTTATATCTTCTTCTTGGATCGATCCCTTGATCATTATGTAGTGTCCTTCTTTGTCTCTTCTAGTAGTCCTTATTTTAAAGTCTATTTTGTCTGATATGAGAATTGCTACTCCAGCTTTCTTTTGGTTTCCATTTGCATGGAATATCTTTTTCCATCCCCTTACTTTCAGTCTGTATGTGTCTCTAGGTCTGAAGTGGGTCTCTTGTAGACAGCATATAGCTGGGTCTTGTTTTTGTATCCATTCAGCCACTCTGTGTCTTTTGGTGGGAGCATTTAGTCCATTTACATTTAAGGTAATTATCGATATGTATGTTCCTATTCCCATTTTCTTAATTGTTTTGGGTTCATTATTGTAGGTCTTTTACTTCTGTTGTGTTTCTTGCCTAGAGAAGTTCCTTTAGCATTTGTTGTAAAGCTGGTTTGGTGGTGCTGAACTCTCTCAGCTTTTGCTTGTCTGTAAACGTTTTAATTTCTCCATCAAATCTGAATGAGATCCTTGCTGGGTAGAGTAATCTTGGTTGCAGGTTTTTCTCCTTCATCACTTTAAGTATGTCCTGCCACTCCCTTCTGGCTTGTAGAGTTTCTGCTGAGAGATCAGCTGTTATCCTGATGGGGATTCCCTTGTGTGTTATTTGTTGTTTTTGCCTTGCTGCTTTTAATAGGATTTCTTTGTGTTTAATTTTTGACAGTTTGATTAATATGTGTCTTGGCGTATTTCTCCTTGGATTTATTCTGTATGGGACTCTCTGTGCCTCCTGGACTTGATTAACTATTTCTTTTCCCATATTAGGGAAGTTTTCAACTATAATCTCTTCAAATATTTTCTCAGTCCCTTTCTTTTTCTCTTCTTCTTCTGGAACCCCTATAATTCGAATGTTGGTGCGTTTAATGTTGTCCCAGAGGTCTCTGAGACTGTCCTCTGTTCTTTTCATTCTTTTTTCTTTATTTTGCTCTGCAGCAGTTATTTCCACTATTTTATCTTCCACCTCACTTATCCGTTCTTCTGCCTCAGTTATTCTGCTATTGATCCCATCTAGAGTATTTTTTATTTCATGTATTGTGTTTTTAATCGATGTTTGATTCATCTTTAGTTCTTCTAGGTCCTTGTTAACTGTTTCTTGCATTTTGTCTATTCTATTTCCAAGATTTTGGATCTGGGAAATAGAATCTTGGATCATCTTTACCATCATTATTCTTAATTCTTTTTCAGGTAGACTGCCTATTACCTCTTCATTTGTTAGGTCTGGTGGGTTTTTATCTTGCTCCTTCTCCTGCTGTGTGTTTTTCTGTCTTCTCATTTTGCTTATGTTACTGTGTTTGGGGTCTCCTTTTTGCAGGCTGCAGGTTCATAGTTCCTGTTGTTTTTGGTGTCTGTCCCCAGTGGCTAAGGTTGGTTTAGTGGGTTGTGTAGGCTTCCTGGTGGAGGGGACTGGTGCCTGTGTTCTGGTGGATGAGGCTGGATCTTGTCTTTCTGGTGGGCAGGTCCACGTCTGGTGGTGTGTTTTGGGGTGTCTGCGGACTTTTTATGAGTTTAGGCCACCTCTCTGCTAATGGGTGGCGTTGTGTTCCTGTCTTGATAGTTGTTTGGCATAGGGTGTCCAGCACTGTAGCTTGCTGGTCGTTGAGTGAAGCTGGGTGCTGGTGTTGAGATGGAGATCTCTGGAAGATTTTTGCCGTTTGATATTATGTGGAGCTGGGAGGTCTCTTGTGGACCAGTGTCCTGAAGTTGGCTCTCCCACCTCAGAGGCACAGCACTGACTCCGGGCTCCTCAATTTGGGATGATGTGTTGTCTATTCATGTATTCCACAGATGCAGGGTACATCAAGTTGATTGTGGAGCTTTAATCCGCTGCTTCTGAGGCTGCTGGGAGAGGTTTCCCTTTCTCTTCTTTGTTCTCACAGCTCCTGGGTCTCAGCTTTGGATTTGGCCCCGCCTCTGCGTGTAGGTCGCTGGAGGGCGTCTGTTCTTCGCTCAGACAGGACAGGGTTAAAGGAGCAGCCGCTTCGGGGACTCTTGCTCACTCAGGCCGGGCGGGGTGGAGGGGCACGGAGTGCGGGGCGAGCCTGCAGCGGCAGAGGTCGGCGTGACGTTGCACCAGCCCGAGGCGTGCCGTGCGTTCTCCCAGGGAAGCCGCCCCTGGATCCCGGGACCCCGGCAGTGGCGGGCTGCACAGGCTCCCGGAAGGGCGGTGTGGGCAGTGACCTGCGCTCGCACACAGGCTTCTTGGCGGCGGCAGCAGCAGCCCCAGCGTCCCACGCCCGTCACTGGGCTCCGCGCTTTCAGTCGCGACTCGCGCCCGTCTGTGGAGCCCCTTTAAGCAGCGCTCTTAATCCCCTCTCCTCGCGCACCAGGAAACCAAGAGGGAAGAAAAAGTCTCTTGCCTCTTCGGCAGCTCCAGAGTTTTCCCGGACTCCCTGCCGGCTAGCTGTGGCACATTAGCCCCCTTCACGCTGAGTTCTCGCCGCCAGCCCCAGTCCTCTCTCTGCGCTCTGACCGAAGCCCGAGCCTCAGCTTCCAGCGCTGCGCGCCCCGGCGGGCGAGCAGACAAGCCTCTCGGGCTGGTGAGTGCCGCTCGGCACCGATCCTCTGTGTGGGGATCTCTCCGCTTTGCCCTACCCAGGTATGTGGGGAGTTTCTTGCCTTTTGGGAGGTCTGGTGTCTTATGCCAGCGTTCAGTAGGTGTTCTGTAGGAGTTGTTCCATGTGTAGCTGTATTTCTGGTGTATCCGTGGGGAGGAAGGTGATCTCCGCGTCTTACTTTTCCGCCATCTTACCCGGAAGTCCTCTCATTTCTGATATTAATAATTTGCCTCTCCTTTTTTCATGTTTAATGTGAGTAAAAGTATGTCATTTTATTGATCTTTCATGAGAACCAGCTTTTGGTTTCACTTTATTTTTTTCTGTTTTCCATTTAATTGATTTCAGATCTGATCTTTATTATTTTTATTATTATCCCTTTTATACCCTCTTTGGCTTTAATTTACCCTTCTCTTTCAATTACCTTTGGGTGAGAGTTGAGGTTTGAAACCTTTTTAAATAAATGTATTCAATATTTGGTGATATATATATTTCCCTCTAGGTACTGCTTTAGCTGAACTTAAAAATTGATATGTTTTCTTTCACTTTAAAATACCTTATAATTTTAGGGCTTCCCTGGTGGCGCAGTGGTTGAGAGTCCACCTGCCGATGCAGGGGACACGGGTTCGTGCCCCTATCCCGGAAGATCCCACATGCCGCGCAGCGGCTGGGCCCGCGAGCCATGGCCGCGGAGCCTGTGTGTCCGGAGCCTGTGCTCCGCAACGGGAGAGGCCACAGCAGTGAGAGGCCCACGTACAGCAAAAAAATAAATAAATAAATAAATAAAATAAAATACCTTATAATTTTAGAAATGTTTTATAATTTCTAAGTATTTAAATACTTTCCAGATTTTTTTTTATTAATTTCAAATTTCATTCCCTTTTGTTCAGAGAACACAATGTGTATGACTGGAGTACTTTTCAATTTACTAAATCTTTAAATATATTGAAACTTCTTTTATACCTATAACAAAGGCTATTTTCATAAATGCTCTATGTGTACTTGAAAAGGATGTATATTTTGTTCCTATTATATGGAATGGTCTATGAATATCAATTATATTGAAGTGATTGATAGGACTGTTCAGCTCTTCCATAGTAATACTTTCTATCTACTTGTTCATTCAGTTATTGAGAAATGGGTACTGATAATTGTGGAATTGCTTATTTGTTTATACCCTTGCAGTTCTTGTCACACATAGTTTAAACTTCTTTCACTAGGCTCATAAATGTTTAGAATTGTTCTGTTGTATTGTTGAACTGACCATTTTATTATTATGAAATGAACCTGTTTGTCCAAATTGATATATTTACTCTGAAATCATTTATCTGATATAACTACAGTAGCTCTCACTTTTTAAAAATTGGCATTAGCATGACATAGTTTTTTCCATCTTTTTGCTTGTAATATCTTTGTGTCTTTTTATAAAAATTCATTTATTATAGACAGCATAGAGTTAGGTCGTGTTTTTAATCCAATCTGATAGACCGTTTTCACTAGGGTGTTTAGACCACATGTATTTAACGGAAATATTACACAGTTAAGTCCAAATCTGTAATTTTGTTACTGGTTTTCTATTTGTCTCATCTGTTTTGTGTTCACTATTTCTCCTTTTTGCATTTGAATTACATAAGTATTGTTTACAATTCCACTTTGTCTCATTGTAACTCTTCTGTGATTTTTACTAGTTGCTTTTGGATCCACAGATTACAATTTTAATTTATTAAAGCTCACCTCCATAGGATATTATACTACTTCACATAAAGTGTCAGAACTTTATAGTAGTATACTTTTATTTCTCCCTCTCGGGCTTTTATTGTAGTGTTTATATCTATTTTTACATGTTATAAATGCACAATGCATTCTTATTTTTGCTTTAATAAGTCAATTATCTTTTCAAGAGTTTTAAACAGAAAAATGTTTATTATATTTACATTCACTGTTACTATTTACAGTTTCTTGCCTTCCATAGTGTAGATGTGTATTTCCTTCTGGCATCATTTTTCTACTGCCCACAGGACTTGGTTTAACAATTCTTGAATTACATGTTTGCTGATTATGAATTCTTTCAGATTTTGCATGTTTTTAAAAGTCTTTATTTCATATTTATTTTTGAGAGATCTTTTTTTGTATATAGAATTCTATTTGGACATTTGTTTTCCTGTAACACTTCAAGGATGTTTCTCCATTTCCTTCTTTGCATTGTATTAGACAAGACGTCTGCTACCATTCTTATGATTGTTTCTCTGTCCATAATCTGTCTGTTTTCCCTAGATGCTTTTAAAGATTTCTCTCTATTTTTAGTTTTAAGTCATTTGACAATCATCCATGATATGCCTTAGTCTATATTTCTCATTTTCCTTGTGCTTGGGGTACATTGAGCTTCTTAAATCAGTTTGTGTATAGTTTTCTCATATTTGGGAATTTTCAGTGATTATTTCTTCAAATAATTTTCTCCATCACCATTCATCTCTGCTCTTTGGAGGAATAATTACATATACATATAAAATAGACCACTCAATTTTTCTCTGAAGCTCACTGATGTTCTTGATTTTTTTCCTGTCTTTTTCCTCTCTATATTTCATTTTGAAAAGTTTCTGTTGCTATGTCATTAATTTCACACATCTTTCCATCTGCAGTGTCTAATTTGCTATTAATCTCATCCAATGTAGTTTGAACTTCAGACATTGTAGTTTTCCTTTAAAGAAGCTTGATTGGGTCATTTTTTATAACATACTTGTATCTGCTTATAGGATCAATTTGCTCTTTTTGTTCTACTTTCTTGAACTTATGGAATATAGTTATAAAATTATAAATAAACTTGTCTACAAATTTTGTCATCTCTGTCACTTCTGGACCTGTTTGTATTGACTGATTTTTTTCCTCTTTATGTGCCATATTATTCAGCTACTTCCATGCTTGGTATTTTTTATTTTTTGTGAGACATGTATTTCATTTTGTTGGGCATTAAATATTTTTCATTCCTATAAACATTACTAAAAGTTTGTCTGGGATGCAGTTAAGTTACTAGAAATTATTTTGCTACTTTCATATCTTGCTTTTAAGCTACATTAGGCAGGATTAAGGCAACATCACCCCTAGAACTAAGTTTGCCTTACTAATGAGACAAAATTCTTCTGAGAATTCAATCTCTTGCCCTGTGGATTATGAAGTTTTTTCTCTGCCTGGAAAGAATAATACCTATTCACAGTTCTGCATGATATTCACAAACTGTTCTTTCCAATATTTTCAAGTAGCTATTTCCCTAGCCTTAGATAATTTCTTCACATGCATGTACTGACCTGGACTCAGTTGAAGACTCAAGAGGTACCCTCAGCGAATATGGAGCTCTCTTTCTACAGCTCTAACATCTGTAATACTGTGCCTTATGAACTCTGTCCTTCCTGGACTTTCAAATCTATCAACTCAACTCAGGGGTCTCACCAGAATCCTCTGAATTCCCCCTCCCTTTTAGTATCCTGGAAATTTTCTCCAGACAATATGCTGACATCATAGGATTCACCATATTCATATTCCATTACACAGGAATCACTGTTCTTTGTTGTCTGGCTCCAAATGACTTGATATCTATTAACCCATATATTATGTTTAGATTTTTTTTCTTTATCGGAGTATAATTGCTTCACAAAGGTGTGTTAGTTCTGCTTTATAACAAAGTGAATCAGTTATACATATACATATGTCCCCATATCTCTTCCCTCTTGATTCTCTCTCCCTCCCACCCCTCTAGGTGGTCACAAAGCACCGAGCTGATCTCCCTGTGCTATTTGGCTGCTACTCACTAGCTATCTATTTTACATTTCATACTGTATATATGTCCATGCCACTCTCTCACTTTGTCACAGCTTACCCTTCCCCCTCCCCGTATCCTCAAGTCTACTCTCTATGAGGGTTCTGTCTTTATTCCCATCTTGCCCCTATGCTCTTCATGACCTTTTTTTTTATTCCATATATATGTGTTAGCATATGGTATTTGTTTTTCTCTTTCTGACTTACTTCACTCTGTATGACAGTCTCTAGGTCCATCCACCTCACTACAAATAACTCAGTTTTGTTCCTCTTTTGGCTGAGTAATATTCCATTGTATATATGTGCCACATCTTCTTTATCCATTTATCTATTGATGGACACTTATGTTGTTTCCATGTCCTGGCTATTGTAAATAGAGCTGCAATGAACATTTTGGTATATGACTATTTTTGAATTATGGTTTTCTCAGGGTATATGCCCAGTAGTGGGATTCCTGGGTCATATGGTAGCTCTCTTTTTAGTTTTTTAAGGAACCCCCATACTGTTCTCCATAGTAGCTGTATCAATTTACATTCCCACCAACAGTGCAAGAGGGTTCCCTCTTCTCCACACCCTCTCCAGCATTTATTGTTTGTAGATATTTTGATGGTGGTCATTCTGACTGGTGTGAGATGATATCTCATTGTAGTTTTGATTTGCATTTCTCTAATGATTAATGATGTTGAGCATCCTTTCATGTGTTTGTTGGCAATCTCTATATCTTCTTTGGAGAAATGTCTATTTAGGTCTTCTGCCCAGTTTTGGATTGTGTTTTTGTTTTTCTGATATTGAACTGCATGAGCTGCTTGTAAATTTTGGAGATTAATCCTTTGTCAGTTGTTTCACTATCAAACTCTTAAAGGAAAACATAGGCAGAACACTGTATGGCATAAATCACAGCAAGTTCCTTTTTGACCCACCTCCTAGAGAAATGGAAATAAAAACAAAAATAAACAAATGGGACCTAATGAAACTTAAAAGCTTTTGCACAGCAAAGGAAACCATAAACAAGATGAAAAGACCATCCTCAGAATGAGAGAAAATGTTTATGTTTAGTTTTTTAACTTAATTTTGGGAGGATAAATTTTATCCCTGTTATATCATCTTGGCCAGAGGGTCTCATCTATAATACCTTTGTTTAAAAATGATTACTAATTTTATAGAAAACATACTTTTCTTTGTTTTGTTGTTTACTGTTCAATATTATCTATAAGAGATATTTGTGTACCTACCATGCCTTATCTTTTAAAAGTTTTATTTGGGCTTTCATATTTAAATGTGTAATAAAAATGAAATAGAAATTTGTTGATATCTGACATTATTTCCATTTTAAATGTGTTTGCTTATTCGTTTATATTTTAATTATTACTCTTATAAATTGTAAATATCATAAAATTTATAATTTTACACATTCTAAGTGTACAATTCAATGATAGTAAGTATATTCAGAGTATTGTGCAACCATCACCACTCTCTATTTTGAGATGTTTTACATCATCCCTAACAGAAACTCTGTACACATTAAGTAATAACTCATCATTGTTCCATACCCTCAGCTCCTGGTAACATTTACTCTAGTTTAAATCTCTGTGAATTTGTCTCTTATATTCCAAATACATGGAATCACACATTATTTGTCCTTCCTTAATTAATTATGGTAGTTTGTGTATTTCTAGGAATCTGTCCATTTCTTCTAGATTATCCGATTTGTTAGTGTACAGTTATTCCTGCAACTGTTTTATAAAGTTTTTATTCATGTAAGGTCAGTAGTAATGTCTCTCCTTACACTTCTCAGTTTAGTAATTTTATGGGGTTTTTTCCTAGTGAATCTAGCTAAAAGTTTGTCAATATTGTTGATCTTTTGAAAGAACCAACTTCTGGTTTCATTGATTCCTTCTTTTATTTTCTATTTTGTGTAATTTTTTATTTTTCCTTCCTTCTTCTAGCTTTTGTTTTAGTTTAATTTACTGTTTCTAGTTTTTTAAAGTATACAGTTAGACTATAATTTGAGATCTTTTTAAGGTATGTGCTTACAGCTATAAATTTCCCTCTTATAACTTATATAACTGCATCATATAAGTTGTGGTATTGTTTATTTGTTTTTTTTCCTTTCATTTATCTTAAGGCATTTTATAATTTCCCTTGCAATTTCTATTTTGGCTCAATAGTAGTTGTGGAATGAGCTGAATTTCCACATATTTGATAATTTTCCAGTTTTCCTTCTGCTACTGATATCTAATTTCATTCCATTATGATCAAAAAAGATATTTCATATGATTTTAATCTTTTAAAATATATTAAGCCTTATTTTGTGGCCTAAAATGTGGTCAACTGTAGAGAATTTTTAATGTCTGCTTAAGAAGAATGCATATTCTGCAGTTCATTTTTTTGTTTTTGTTTTTGTTTTTGTTTTTGTTTTGTTTGCGGTATGTGGGCCTCTCACTGTTGTGGCCTCTCCCGTTGCAGAGCACAGGCTCCGGACGCGCCGGCTCAGCGGCCATGGCTCACCGGCCCAGCCGCTCCGCGGCATGTGGGATCCTCCCGGACCGGGGCACGAACCCGTGTCCCCTGCATTGGCAGGCGGACTCTCAACAACTGCGCCACCAGGGAAGCCCCTGCAGTTCTTGACTGGAGACTTTTTATATGTCTATTATTTCTAATTGGTTTATAACATTGTTTACCTCCTCTATTTACTTATTGACTTTCTGTCTGATTGTTCTATTCATTATTTAAAGTGAGGTATTGAAGACTCCAACTGTTATCGTACAATTGTTTATTTCTCCTTTCAATTCTGTTATATATTTTGGGGTTCTTTAGTTAGGTGTGTGTATTTTTATAATTATTTCCTGGTTTGAAACTTCAATCAATATATAATGCCCTTCTTGGTTTCCTGTAAACGGTTTTTTACTTGCAGTCTCTTTTTCTGACAATAATATAGCCACACTCCAATTCTATTTATGTTACTGTTTACATGAATTATCTTTTCCCATCCTTTTGCTTCCTTATTTTGTTGTCTGGCCTTTTCCATGCCTATAACACTTCAAAGATGTTACACTTTGTGTATTTTTTCAGCCATTTTTGTCCTTATACCTAAAGTCAGTCTCTTGTAGACAGTATAAGGATGGATTTTGTTTTTTATTCACTCTGCCAATTTCTGCCTTAAAAAGTTAATTTTAGGGCCTCCCTGGTGGCGCAGTGGTTGGGGGTCCGCCTGCCGATGCAGGGGATGCGGGTTCGTGCCCCGGTCCGGGAGGATCCCATGTGCCGTGGGGCGGCTGGGCCCATGAGCCGTGGCCGCTGGGCCTGCGCGTCCGGAGCCTGTGCTCCGCGGCGGGAGGGGCCACAGTGGTGAGAGGCCCGCGTACCGCAGGGAAAAAAAAAAAAAAAAGTTAATTTTAATCCATTTACATTTAAAGTAATTAGTGATGAGGAAGAAATTATTTCTGCTGTTTAGCTATTAGTGTTCTGTGTCTAATTTATATTTTATTCCTTGATCTTGCCATTATTGGCTTTAGTGCAGCATTTTGATTTCCTTCTTCTTTCCTTTTCTATATATTTATTATTTATTTCTTGGAGATTACATTGGGGGATCAAAACTAACATTTTAAATTCAGAGGAACCTAGTTTGAATAATATCAATTTAGTTTCAATAGTATGCAAACACTCTGTCCCTATACATTTTTCCCATGTATATTATTATTGTCAGTCTTCTTGTGTCCTTATACCTAAAGTCATATTACATCTTCATACATTGTGTACCCATTAACATAGATTTATAATTACTATTTTATGCATTTCCCTTTTAAATCATATAGAAAAGAAGTTATAAACCAAAGGTACATTGATATTGGCTTTTCTCTTGCCTATAGTTAACTTTACCAGTGTTCTTTATTTCTTCAGCTAACTAATATTACTGTTTCATGTTATTTTCATTTTATGGTAAAGGACTCCTTTTAATATTTCTTGAAAATTCTGCATAATTTCTTCAAATTTGCTGAACTTTCCTTCTACCTGCCGAAAACTGCTGTTGAACAAATTTAGTGATTTGTTCATTTAATCTATAGTACATTTCACCTTCAGAATATCTGTTTTGTTTCTTTTTTATAATTTCTATCTCTTTATTGATAGTTTCATATTTTTCATGCATCATTCATTTATTGTTTGCTATAGGTTTTTAAAATATATTTACTTTATCAAGTTTGTTTCTATGCTAATTTTCTAAAAGTTTTCAATTTATTTTTAATCAAGAATGTCTTCTGGAGTTTATCATTTTATCTAATTAAGATAATTGATTTTAATCTGTTAATGTGGTGGATTACAACATCAAATGATCTTTTCATGTTTAGTTAATTCAGCATTCTTAGGATAAGGCAATGTTAGCCATATGTATTACACAAACATACACATACTCAAATGTTTGGGTATATTTACAAAGATATCCTACTAAATTTGTTTTAAAAAATATTTACACTTATACAATATAGAATTTAAGCTCCTTAAGTGTGGATTATTTTGCATATCTGATATACTATTGTATTTCTAACACTAGGAAAAAAGCTTAACACCTAACAGATGTTCTATATATTTGGGTTTTTTTGTTGTTTGTTTGTTTATTTGTTTGTGTGGCACGTGGGCCTCTCACTGCTGTGGCCCTACCCGTTGCAGAGCACAGGCTCCGGACGCACAGGCTCAATGGCCATGGCTCACAGGTCTAGCTGCTCTGTGGCATGTGGGATCATTCCAGACCGGGGTATGAACCCGTGTCCCCTGCACTGGCAGGCAGACTCCCAAAAACTGCACCACAAGGAAAGCCCCTATACATTTGTTTTAAAAACATAAAAGAATTAAATGAATAAATGAACTTGATATAAATTTTATTTCTTTGAATTTCCATGTCAGGTTCAGTGCCAATGTTACAGTTGCCAAAGAAAGAATTAATGAACTTGAATATTGGTCAATATAAATTTCAAAAATTTAAAATCAAAATGAAAATATAGAGCAAAAACCATAAAAGAATATCCAAAATCTGTATGAGCACGTTCAATACACTAAAGTATATGAAATTACTATCCCAAAAGAAGAAAAAGAAAAAATGAGATGAAATAAATATTTGAAGCAATAATGATTTTGACAAAACCAAAACACCTAAGTGTGTCATAGTCAACCTGTTGAAAACCAAAGACAATAAGATAAATTTAAAGACCACTAGAAAAGAAGACACAGTACCCACAACAGAACAAAAAGGAGTAATATATAATAGTTCTTGTCAGAAACCATGCAAGTAAGAAGATGCTAGATTAAATATATTTAAAGTGTTGTTTGGAAAATTATCCAAATTCTATACTCAACAATACTCTCCAAAATTAAGGTAATATAAAGACTATTTTAGACAAGCATTGAGTAAAACAATACCAAAGACTTAATATACAAGAAATAATAAAGGACAATTTCCAACCTGTAGGAATATATATATGTAGGTAAAAAACTTGAATCTACACAAAGAAATAAAAGTACTGGAAATTGAATATATAAATATAAAATAAAATATTTTCTTTTCTTGTGTTTAATTGCTTAGAAAGTAACAAACCATTTAAATCAGACATAGTTGCAATGTATTATGCATTCAGGGTATATGTAAAAGTAAAACATAAAACAAACACAAGGAATGGGAGAGCAAAATTGGGAGTCTAGATTTATAATGTCCTTACAATAAACATAAGATAGCATGATAATTTAGAAAACTAGACTTATAGGGCAACTGCTACAATATATTTTTTAAAGGTATAAATAATAAATCCATAGAGGAGAAAAGTAAAGTAAAGCATACCAAAATTTGTAAGTTGTGGTTAAAGAAGTGGTTGGGGGAAATTTTATAGCATTTAATGCCTAAATTAGAAACTGAAAATCCTAATATTAGCAATCTAAGCTTCTGAATTAAGAAACTAGAGAAATTAAATGAAAAGTAAGAAGGAAAAGTTATAGTAAATCTTAAAGCAGAAATAAATGAAAAATGAAAATAAAAGAAAATAGAGACAATAAATTAACCCAAAGCCTCATTCTTTAAAAAGACTCAATAGCCTAGAAGAAATGAGCAAATTCTTCAAAATATACAATTTTCCAACAATGAACCAGGAAGAAATAGAAAATATGAACAAACCAATTACCAGTAATGAAACTGAATCAGTAATTTTAAAATTCCCAACAAACTAAAGTCCAGGACCAGGTGTCTTCACAGGTGAATTCTACAAAGCATTAAGAGAATAGTTGACACCAAAACTTCACAAACTAGTTCAAAAATTTTCAGGGGAATAAACACTTCTGAACTCACTCTATGAGGCCAGCATCACCCAGATACCAAAACAGACAAAGATATCACAGAAAAGAAAAAATACAGGCCAATAATAATGATGAACATAGATGTAAAAATCCTCAACAAAACATTAGCAAACTGAATCCAACAATACATTAAAAAGATTATACACCATGATCAAGTAGAATTTATCCCAGAGATGGAAGAATTTTTCAATATCTGCAAATCAATCAATGTGATACACCATATTAACAACTTGAAGAATAAAAACCATATGATCCTCTCAATAGATGCAGAAAAAGCTTTTAACAAAATTCAACAGCCATTTATGATAAAAGAAAAAAATCTGCAGAAAGTTGGCATAGAGGGGACATACCTCAACATAATAAAGACTATGTATAAAAAAACCCAGCTGACATCATAATTAATGGTGAAAAGTTGAAAGCATTTCCTCTAGGATCAGGAACAAGGCAAAGATGCTCTTTCTCACCACTTATTCAACATAGTGTTGAAAATCCTAGATACAGCAATCAGACAAGAAAAAGAAATAAAAGGAATCCAAATTGGAAAAGAAGAATTAAAACTGTCACTGTTTCCAGGTGACATACTATAAACAGAAAATCCTAAAGACCCCACCAGAAAACTATTAGAACTCATCAATGAACTTGGTAAAGTTGCAGGATACAAAATGAATACACAGAAATTTGTTGCATATCTATACATTAACAAAGAACTATCAGAAAGAGAAATTAAGGAAACAATCTCATTTACCATTGTATCAAAAAGAATAAAATACCTAGGAATCAATCTACCTAATGAAGTAAAAGACCAGTGCTTGGAAAACTATAATACACTGATGAAAGAAGTTGAATACAACACAAACAGACAGAAAGATATGCTGTGTTCTTGGATTGCAAGAATTAATATTGTGAAAATGATCATACTACCCGAGGCAATCTATTGTTTCAATGCAATCCCTATCAAAATGCCAATGGCATTTTTCACATAACTAGAAAAAATAATATAAAAACTTGTATGGAAACACAAAAGACTTCAAATAGCCAAAACGGTCTTGAGAAAGAAATTCACAAATTTCTAGTCAGACTGACCAAAGGAAAAAGAGAGTGGTCACAAAATAACTAATATTAGGAAGGGAAAAAAGAGTAATTAATACTTAACCCACAGACATTTATAAAAATTAAACAGTTTGTTATAAATATAGCAAAATATTTGCAGAATTTATAGACAGATAAATACAAAACATTGAAAACTAATTAGAGAATATCTAAATAAACTGAATGATACATCATTCATGTAGCTGTAATTCATGGACTGGAACACTCAATATTATTATGTTACTTCTCTCTTATTTGATTTATATATTCAATATAATCCCAGTCAAAATTTCTGCAAGATTTTTGTAGATAGGGAAAAGTAGATTCAAAAATGCATGTATAAATGAAAAGGAACTTGAATAGCTAAAGAATTTTGAAGAGAAGAAGCAAAGTTAGAGGATTCACATAAGCTGATTTCAAGACTTACTACAAAGTTGCATTAATCAATACGGTGTGGTATTGACAAAAGGATAGATACATAAATGAAACAGAATAGAGAACCAGAAATAGATCCACACACACAGTAAACTAATTTTCACAAAAATCCAAAGGCAACTAGATGGAGAAAGGGTAGCATTTTCAATAAATTATACTAAAAAATGGCTATTGATATGCCAAAAATATAGCTTATAAATCCAAAATCATACCAAACAAAATAAATAAAAATTCAGAAGTCCACACCATTAAATATAATATAGAAGCCCTCAAAAGAGACAGCCTTAAAAATAGCCAGTGGTAAAGTGTAGAGAACACTGAAAACAATGATAATTAAACTAAGAGTTGGACTTTCAAGAGAAACAAAAGAAGTTGGTAGACTTTGGGAATTTTTTCAGTTACTGAGGAGAATATAACTGTCAACCTAGAATATATATATAAATAGACTATGTTTTAAGCACCAGGGAGAAATAAAGACATTTTTATATGAACAAACTTAAGAAGGAAATTATAAAGGATATACTTTGCACTGAAAGGAATTAATTCTACATGGAAAGTCAAGAGTTAAAAAAGGAATGATCAGAAAAAATAATTAATTAATTAATTAATTAATTAAAATTCAGGTATAAGTATATGTGAAACAAATATTGGCCAGACCAAAAATAATAATGATTCTATACAAAATAAAATTATATATATTTAATTACAGTACTTAGATTATATGTGTTGAGAGTGCAGTGATAAAGTCCTAAAGTCCTTGTATTTTTAAAGAAGAAGAAGGTAATATCTGTTAGCTTTAGACTCTAAGTTAAAGAACTTTTAAAATTTTCACCACCAACATTTAATAAATATAATTATAACACATAATTTTCAAAATTTTGGAGCCAAATAATCAATTTTTAAAAATTAAAAAACTAGCAACGAGAGATAGTAATATAGAAATTATGAGATAAATGGAGAATACAAATAAATGGTAAATATACAAAAAGCCTTTTTTCAAAGTAGACTAAATGTTTTACAGTTTGAAATGAAATGAAGATCAATTTAAATGCCATTTAAAAAATACATTCACAAATCACCAGGGGAAAGAGGGAGAGAAAATTAAAAGAGGGGGAAGAAAGTGTGACAATACTATCAGGCAATATTCATGTATAGGCACAGAGGTAAAAGAATTCATACATAATGGAAATATCATCAATTCACCAAGTAAGAAAAAGTTTCTAAACATATATAAATGTAGTAACTGAGTCAAAACATATTAATAAAAGAATTAGAAAAAATTTTAAAAGTTTACCATAATGGCAGGAGATTTTAATACAATACTTTCAGTAATTAATAGATCAATCAGAAAGGATGTAGAGGATTTGAACTACACATTAGCAAGATTGATCTAATCGGCAGATATAGAACAGCACACCCAATAACCACAGAAAACACACACTTCTCAAGTATATATGGAACATTTATAAACAATAAACATAGACTTGGCTGTGAAGCAAGTTTCAACAAATTTAGAATAATTGATATAATAAAAATTATGTTCATTGCCACAGTGCACTTAACTTAGAAATCAATTACAAAAAGCGAAACAGAAAAATCACATATATTTACAAATTAAGAAGCATGTTTAAAATAACTCAGAGGTCCAAAAGGGGTAATAATGAAGACTGCAAATGTTTATAACTTATCCGTATCCTAAAATTATAAGACAGAAATTACAAATTAGTACTTATGTGAAAATGCACAGCCCTAAATGTTTATTTTTAAAATAAGACTAAAACAATAAGATAAGCATGAATGTTAAAAGAAAGAAAAAGAACTCTAAAGAGAGTAGAAAGATGTAATTTTTTAAAAAGAAATTAATTAAATGGAAAACAATGATGTAGTAGACACTATCCAAAAAAAAAAAAAAAAACTCCTCTGTGCGTGTGTGTGTTTGTGTGTTTCTGTGTGTTTTAAAAGACAGCAAAATAGTCATGTCTGATGAGAACAATGCAAAATACTTGAATAACAGGCACTGGTAGTATTTAAAAAGGAATAAAATAATGTAATGAATAACATTATTTCAATAAACTTGAAAATGGACACATTTTCAGAGAAAAAATCAAAACTAACTCAGAAAAGAAAAACAAAAAGGAAACAACTATCCAATAACCACTGAATAAAATAAATCAACAGATAAAAATCTTCCTATAAAGAAACATCAGGCCTAGATGGTTTACTAAGAAAAAAACTATTTCAGAGTAGGGAAAAACAGGTACAAATTTATTATATTTATTTTTTCTTGAAATAATTTTAGACTTACAGACTTGTAAAGATAGTACACAAAGTTCCCACATGCCCTCCACTCAGCTTGCAAAAAGGTTAACATCTTACCTAACCAATATATATTTATTAAATCTAAGAAATTAGCATTTATAAAGTTGTATTAACTAAACCACAGACTTTATTCAGATTTCACAAGTTTATACACTAATATCCTTTTTCTGATTTAGGATATCATACAGGATACCACGTTGTATTTAATGATTATATCTTGTTAGTAACCTCTGGTTTGACAGTTTACTTTTCCTTGCTTTTCATGACCTTGACACTTGCAGAATATCTCTCACTTTTAGTCTGTATGATGTTTCTCATAGTTTATGCAATACCACAGAGGTGAAATGCCCTCCTTATCATATCAGAGGGGACATGATATGAACATGACATTATTCATGATGTTAAATTTTATCACTTGATTAAGGTGGTGTCTGCCACTGTGAAATTCTCTACTGTAAAGTTACACTGTTTCTTTTTCCAAATGTTCATTAAAAGCAAGTCACTAAGTCCCGCCAACACATTGGGAAAGAGGGAAATTAAACTCCATCTGCTAGGGGTAGGATATTCAATAATTTGTGGACAGAGGTTAAAACCACCACTGTAATCAATAAATATTGGGGAAGCTTTTCTTGAGGCTATAAAACTCTCCTGTTTTTCCTTTAAATTGCACCCATTATTTTGGCAGTAGATTTTCTCTGCTGCAATGATTATTGTGGTACTCAAATGGTGATTTTCTATTTTCTTCATTCCTATAAGGTATTATCTAAGGAACATTTATCCATTTTATTTCCTGTATGTACATTTCCAATTTTATATATACATATATATGCTCTAATGATTTCTGCTTAGGCTTTGGCAGCTTTTTGAGTTTGGCTCCTGTGTCCATTTGACATGCTCCCATTTTTTCTTATTTCTCATTTACTTACTATCATTACAAGACTCCAGACACATTTGTACTTCCCCTGGTCCAGACCTAGAATCAGTCATTTCTCCAAGGAGAAAGTTATTAGAAGCCAATAAAAGGGTGCTAAGATGCTCAATGCTAGTGTATCACTGCTTCTAGGAAATAAATATATATATTATACTAACCTATATATAGACACATCTCTATATTTTGGAATGTATCTTTCTATGTATGTATCTGCCTTTGTGTGTGTAATCTTGTGAGAAACAGAGTTATCAACTAGAGTACAGGGTTTATGTACAGTTTTTCTCTTTAGCCTTACAGTATTTAGCAAATCTTTGTTTTTCAAAGTTACTTAGGTCAGTTCTCTACCTACTTCCTTGAGTTATGTTATGCTTATACATTTGTAATACAGTTACATTAATTTGTTACAGTCCACATTTCATCCTAGGATCACTGGACAACCCAGACCATTTTATTTCAACTTTCATAAAGTTCAGTCTTTGACGTATACAGTTCTATGGATTTTGACAAATGGTTGGAGTCATATAGCTGCCACCAGAGTGCCATATATATATATATATATATATATATATATAGAGAGAGAGAGAGAGAGAGAGAGAGAGAGAGAGAGAGAGACAGAGAGAGACAGAGAGAGTTTCATCACCTTAAAATATCTTATATAGACTCTTTTTAAATTTTTTTAAATTTATTTATTTATTTGGTCACACCATGCAACTTGCAGCATCTTAGTCCCCTGACTAAGGATCAAACCAGGGCCTCGGCAGTGAGAGCAGCAAGTACTAACCACTGAACCACCAGGGAATTCTCCTAGCCTCTTTTTTTTTTAAAGTCAATCTCTTCTCCACCAACCACTGACAACAACTGATCTATTTTCTAGCCCTATAGTTTTGCCTTTTGCCAGAATATCATATAAGCTGAATCATGAAATATGGATCCTATGCCCTTATCGTATTTCACCTAACAAATCTCATTTAAAATGCATCCATATTTTTGCATAAATCAAGTTTGTCCTGTTTAATTGCTGAATTGTATTCAGATTTATGGATGTAATGCATTTATTTAAATCTTCGTCTGTTGAAGGACATCTGGATTGTTTCCAGTTTTTGGAGATTATGAATAAAGTTGTTACAACATACAGGTTTTTGTATGAACATAACTTTTCAATTCACTTTGATAAATATCTAGAAATGTGTTGACTAGTTCACATGGTAAGTGTATGTTTAACTATATAAGCAACTACCAAATTGTCATCAGCAATTGAATGAGAGTTTTACTGCCCGAGAATTTGGTACATCTGTCTTTTTCATTACAATTGATCTAATAGGTGTTTAGTATTATGTCATTGTAGTTATAGATTGTGTTTCTTTAATGACTAACAATGCTGAGCATCTTTTAATAAGCTTCTTTGCCATATGTATATCTTTTTGGTGAAATGCCTGTTCAGATATTTTGCCCAATTTTTTATTGGATTGTTTATACTTTTATTTTTTGAGCTTCAAGTGTTCTTTATGTGTTCTTGATTCAAGTTCTTTTTCATAAATATGCTTTAAAATTATATTCTGCCAGTCTTTGGTTTGTCTTTTCATTCTCTTAACAGTATATTTCTCAAAGCAACATTTTTAATTTAGACATTTTGGTGTCATATCTACAAACTCATCACCAAACCCAAGGTTACATAAATTCTCCTGTTTTCATCTAGAACCATTATGGATTTATAATTTATACTTATGTCTCGGACCTATTGGATTTGTGTGTGTGTGTGTGTGTGTGTTTGTATAAGATATGTGATAAGGTTACTTTATTTTCTATGAATGTGTGGTTGTTACAACACCATTTATTGCAAGGACTATATTTTTTCACTGAAATACCTTTGAACATGTGTCAAAAATGGTCTTTTATGGCTTTCTATTCTGTTCTATTGATCTGTGTCTATCCTTTCAACAAAACCATAATGTCTTAATAATTTGGTTTTTCCTTATGTTCTGATCAACTATGGCCTTACTGATTTTCTACTTACTGTTAACATGAGTTACCGAGAGAGAAGTTTTGGAGCTTCAAACTAAAATAGTGGATTTGTTTATATCTCTTCTCAGATCTTCATGCAGTTTGAAGCAAAACTGGTTGTGCTGATTGTAGGACTGTTATATGTTATTGGAAAATTCACCTCCTTACCATTAGAGAATATCACTCTTTAACTCATAATATTCCTTGTTCTGAAGTTTACTTTATGTGAAATTAATAAAAATTGTTTTAGTGTTTTTTTTTTTTTTTTTTCTTTTTGCGGTATGCGGGCCTCTCACTGTTGTGGCCCCTCCCGTTGCGGAGCACAGGCTCCGGACGCGCAGGCCCAGCGGCCATGGCTCACGGGCCCAGCTGCTCTGTGGCATATGGGATCCTCCCAGACCGGGGCACGAACCCGTATCCCCTGCATCGGCAGGCGGACTCTCAACCACTGCGCCACCAGGGAGGCCCTGTTTTAGTGTTTTAATGGTATGTTCATCCCCAATTTTCAAACTATTAAATGCATTTACATTTAAATTTGACTCCTTGTGAACAGTATATTTTTGACTCACCTTTTCATCCAGTCTAAAAATCTGCATTGTAACTGGTGTGTTTAAAATATATTTAAGGCCTTATTGATATGGTTAGGTTAACATTGGTAATTTTTTGCTGCTTTCTACTTTTAAAAGTTATTAGTTGTTTTCTGAATAATTATTTTTTTCTGGGTTTAATTGAATTTTTAAAAATTATTCCATTATCTCCTCTATTGATATATTATTTATATATCTTATTTTAAAGATATTTTAGTTGTTATTTTAGGACTAAAAATATGTATTTTAAAATTATATAAGTCTACTTTCAAAGAATAATAAGCTGCTTCACATCTTCTGCGAAGAACTTGTAACCAGATATCCACAATCCTCTTTCCCAACCCTTGTGTCATATTACTTTTAAGTATGCTAGGAACACACAGTAAACTGTTAATATTATTCTTTAAATGCTCAGTTATCTTTCAGAGAAATATAAATAACAAAAATGGTTTACTTTATCTTGCTTGATTTCACATTGACATTTAAATTTCTTTACATAAATACAAGTTTCTAGAATAACAGTGTCCTTCTGACTGAAGAACTTTGTTAATAGTTTTCATACGGTAAGTGAAAGTGAAATGGCTATTGCTTCCTTCAGTTCCTTCCCTCCAAAAGTATTTACTTCTGTTTCACTTTTTGTTAGGTACAGATTTCTAGGTAGATGTCTTTGTTTCCTCTCTGTTTTTTTTTTAAGATGTCAATCTCTTGTCTTCTTACTTGCATGGTTTCTAATAAAAAATCTGCTGTGATTTGTGTCTTTGTTTCTCTCTATGTAATGTGTTTTGTTTTCTTTTTGTTTTCTTAATCAAGGAGGCTTAAAGGTTATCTCTTTCATTTTCAGCAGTTTAAATATGATATACCTAAAAATTCTGGTATTTTTCTTTTCTCCTATTTATCCTGCTTTATGGCCTCTGAGCCTCTGTGACCTGTAATTTAGTATCTGTCATTAATATTGGAAATTTTTCAGTCATAATTTCTTCAAATATTGTCTACCCTCTTGTTTCTTTTCTGAATGGATTCCAATTATGTATAATTTAGATAGATTAAAGTTGTCCCAGATATCTTGGATGTTCTATTCTTTTAAAGTCACTCAATTCTTCTTGCAATTAAATTTTTGTAATTTCTCTTGATCTATTTTCAAGTTTACTGATTTTTTTTAACTTTAATGTCCAGATAAGCTCATCAAAGTTACTCTTCATATTTTCATTCTTTAATGTCTAACATTTTTGTTTAATTATTTATTATAGTTTCCATCTATTTTGCTGAAATTACCTCTTTGAACTTTTATATTATGTACTTTTTCCATAATATTAGTGTTTTTGAGATACTAACTTATCAACTATCTTAAACATCCTATCTTATAATTCCAACATCTGTGTCATATCTGAGTCTGGTTTTAGTGACTGCTTTGTCTCTTCAGACCATTTTTATTATTTATTTTTTGTAAGTGTCCTAATTTATTGATAACTGAGCATATTGTATAGGACAGTGGATACCGAAGTAATTATTTTTAATGCTTGAAAATGAATTCATTTATCTTCTGCCTGGTCTATTCATGTTATTTTAGTCTGGAATTAGTCTGGGTTTGTTGTTAGCTGTTGCTATGGTTACTGACAGTTCACCAGCAATCTAAAGTTCTCTAGGGATACCTCATTTTTATGGTGTCAGCAAAAAATGTCTCCTTTTCTTTATGTTTAAACATCATTTGATTTAGGATAATATTATTTATCTTTAGATCTTCCCTTTTCACTGCTCCTCACAGAATTTCATTCACTTGTATCTCTCCCAGTTGAGTATCTGGGTTTTTTTGCTCAATATTTCTTAATATTTTATTTCCAGAAATTCCATTTTGTCCTTTTTCAAACCTGTCATTTTGTTATAATATTTTTAATTCTACTCATTTTCCAAAATATTCACTTATTTATATGATCATATTATTCTCATTTTCTATTAGGTATAATTACAGTATCTCAGATCTTTGAATGTCTTGGTCTAACGTGTGTCTTTTCTGCTCTCACTCATGATGTCTTTTTTTCTAATTTTCTTTTTTGCTATTTCATATTAATTTGAGATAATATGGAAATTCTTTGAGACCTGGGTTGATATGGGGCTCCTCTAGATAGAACTTTTCTTTTTTTTTTCATTCTGTTGAGAACCTGGTATTTCTACCAAATCAGAATATTTTTATATTCTTGGTCTAGGTTTTATTTGCTTGTCTACTTTACAGTAACAAAAGTGTTTTGCATTTGGACTGAAACTTTCATAAAGATTAGATTTTGGTTAATAATTCTCCTAAAATGATTGTCCCAACTCAATGGTAATTTTAGATTGGCAATATTCTTTTCATAAAGCAATCAGATAAATTCCCAATCATGTAAATTTTGACACTTTCTTTCCAATATTATACATTTTTTTCTGTTTGTTCTTCTAATGCTTTTACAAATTTGTTGACTTCACATATGATGCTGAATAGAAGCATTCCTTTCCTTGTTCCTGAATTTAATGTCTGAAATGAGACTTCAATATTTATATTCTTTTTCTATTTCAGGGAGATACTTTCTATCTGATTTAAAGATGTATTCCATTTCTACTTTACTGAGGCTTTTCATTAAGTAAAAAAAATTTTACTGAATTGTTTGCTGTTCCATTTGTGATAACAAAGTCATTAAAGTTCAAAATGAGCAATGCAGATTTTCTTAATTTTTAAATCTCTGAACAGTTATGTATGACAGCAGTTATTTGCTCCTTCAAGCCTGGTAAAATTTAGTTTGAAAATTATCTAAGTATTTTGTATTTTGGAGAGAGGATTTAGACTATATATTAAATAGCTCTAAATGTTTTTATTTTATTCAATCTTCTTAAGTTACTTTTATTTTCCATGAAAGTATTCATTTCATCTAAGATTTTATATAAAATGATTAAAAATTGGTCATCTGCACATCTGCAATTGTGTTCCATTTTAATATTTAAATTTATTATTTTAAATTTTTTTCATGAACTTAAATGCACTTGTTAACATAGTATGTTATATAAATATGTATATATATTTAAATAGACTTCATTTTTTAGAGCAGTTTTAGGTTTATGGAAAAATTGAATGAAGGGTCCACAGATTCTCCATTTACCCCTGACACCCACACATACATAGCCTCCCCCATTATCAACATCTTTCATCAAAGTGGTACATTTGTTTCAATCAATGAACCTACATTGACACATCATTATCACTCAGAGTCCATAGCTTACATTAGGATTCACTCTTGGTGTTGTACATCCTATGGGTTTAGACAAACTTTATTGGAGGATAGTTGACTTACAATGTGTTAGTGTCAGGTGTACAGCATAGTGATTCAGATATATATATATATATATATATATATATATATATATATATATATATATATATATTCATTCTTTTTCTGATTCTTATTTATTTATGACCTTTCCCTGATTTTTGTAGTCTTAACAGAGGTATTCTTTCTCAAAACAGGATTTTTTTAATAAACAGACTTTATTTTTTAAAGCAATTTTAGATTTACAGAAAAATTTATCAGAAAATACAAAGTGCTCTCCCTTTCCTCTCATCCAAGTTCCCATATTACTAACTCATGTTAGTATGGTACATTTGTTATAATTGATGAATACATATTGGTATATTATACATTATTGTTACCTAATGTCCATAGGTTCACTTTCACTCCTTTGTTGTACAATTCTAAGGGTTTTGACCAAAGTTTAATGTCATATACTTGCCAATGTATATGCATCATATCAATATATGTGACAATTATAATGTCGTATCCATCATTGCAATGTCATACAGAATACTTTCACTGCCACAAAATCCCCTGCACTCCTCCTATTTATTCATCCTTTCCTCCCTCATATTTCTGGCAGCCACTGATATTTTTACTGTCTCTGTAGGTTTGCCTTTTCTTCAGTGTCATGTATCTGGAATCATAGAGCATGTAGCCTTTTCAGACTGGTTTCTTTAACTTAACAATATGCATTTAACTTTCCTCTGTGTCCTTTTGTAGCTTGAGAGCTCATTTCCTTTTATCACTGAATAATATTCCACTGTGGAACTGTGATAAGGTCTCCTGTATATCTACAATCAGAGGAAGAAAGTAAAAGCCAGAGCTGAAGCTGGTATAAATAAGTATGATGTGTATGGGGGTAAAGATTTTGTGTGGGGGGAAGGAGGGAATGCCTGGAAATTAGATAGAAAAGAGAGATTCTTTCTTGTCTAAGATTTTGTGGGATAGACTACCAAGCATTTTTGTTTCCAAAACTTTTCTTTTGATCACTCTCTATTCAAAGGCACCAGATCCTTATATACATCTATCTTTATTTCTATATCTATCTATCTATCTTTCTATCCACTCATCTTCCTAACCCAAAATTTCTCTTCCCATAAAGAAGAAAATTGCTATAAAATTGCCTTTTACCATGAGAAGTATCAAGTCTTTTGCTCATCTCTACTGTCTGATCTCCAACTTTCTCACCTTATGTCATGCAGTGAGATGACATGGATGGAAGCTTGACTTTCTCTAAAATGATGTAGACAAGTGTTGAAGCAACAGAAAACAGAACTCAGACAGGTGGACCAGCTTTGACTTTTGATTTACAGTGAGCACCATCATAAATTTTTATAACATGTCACCAGCTTAGGCTTAGTCAATGGTGTTAATCTTGGGTGACAAGTCATGAATGATAAGCAGCTATAACTGAAGTTTCCCCCATCACACATTTGACAGAGCCAGAAATCTTGACCTGAGATAAAATACCAACTGCTTGTTCACTGGCTACTTTAAAGCCAAACCTTGCAGCAAAAAGCATGGAAGAAATGTCAAAAGTTCCTCAATACATATCTCTTTAACACATAATAAAGATTATCTAGCTGTCATTTGGAAGGAACAAAAAGTTAGTATGAATTAATTTTTACTCACAGTACTTCAAAGGGACACTTTCTATTCCACAGTGCAGTGAACTCTAGTCTACAATAGCTCTCCACCAATCTTGTTAACATTAAATGCATGGATAATAAAATTAAACATTGTGTTAATAAGATTTTTGGAGTTCTTCTCCTCTACAGAATCATAAAACAGAGGGACTAAAAAGAACCTTAGATTAATCTAGTCTAAAACCTCATTTAAACATGTGACAACTGGAGTTCAGTAACCCAGAGAAATTTTCCCAAGGGCCACGTTGCTATTAAATAAAAAAGATGGAAGTTCACCTCATATCTCCCAACTGTGAGTCAGGATTCTTTCCATTCATCACACTATCCTTATTTTTTATGATGATTCAACCAGTTAAACAAAATTGTTTTCTTTGTATTATCTTTGGCTACACTTATAAATAAATGGGCAACTTCATGGTGCAAATGAAGGTGCAGTTTGAAACATTATGAAAAAGCAGCTGGATTCAGAAATTATATTCTTGTATAGACCCAAAAAGTCAATAATAAATGTAAGGAAAGTCAAAATGGCCAACTCAAATAGAGACTATTCCATAAAATTCTAGCAAACATAAGATATTTTAGAAAACTTACCTAGGACAGGGAGGTGTAGAGTTACAAAAGCCTCTATAAAGATTGATATCTAGAAAATATATTCTGAAGAACAGAGAAGGGAAACTAGAAAAGACTTCTTTATCATCCAGATTGTCAATAAAATTTATTAAATTTTTTAAACAAAAAGTTTCAAGTCGTTCTGTAGCTGCTCACATTACTTAACTTTCTTCAAAAGTGTCAGGCAAGTCATCAATACAAGACTTGAATGCAACCCCAGTTAGGAGCCCCCTCATAATCTCACTGTCTATTTAATTTCCACTCATTTCTCTTGTGAGGAGATGAGCTGCTGATGCCTGCTCTGGGCCTGGCTGGTACCCATGTGGCCATCCTGCTGACACACTTCTTTGACCAACGGCTGAGGGTAGGTACAGCAGATATCCACAAATACAGAAGAGTGAGTCTATAAAAAGGACAGAGACCAATTAGTCTCATTAGTCAACAAGGACAGAGTAGGAGCTAATGGGGCTTCTGTTTCAACAGAGGGAAAATTTAGGTTAATTATTAGGAAAAACTTTGTAACTATTAAAACAGTTAGGACTCTGGAAACAAGGTACCCAGGGAGGAAGTAAAATCACCTTCACTTAAAGCTAATCAAGGTAAGATTAGCTCACCATTTATCAAGGAATATTAAAAGATTATTAAATCAGAACCACTAAAAGGTGCAAAAAATCCTGGTCTGAGAATATTATCTGGCACTTCAAGTTGTGTCATTAGCAGAAAGTTAGACATTAGTCTAGGCACTAGCAGTAAACAAAACAAACAAACACCTCTGCTTTCACTAAGCTTAGAATCTAATGTGGGTGGGGGAAAGAAATAAATAAGTTAAATAAATGTCACTTTAAATAGTTATAAGTGCTGAACAGAAAACTAAAGCAAGAAGAGGGATGGGAGGTTACTGGGTAAGAGGAGCAGCAATTTTAGGTAGGGTTGTTAGAGAAAAACTCAATGAGAAGATGGCATTTTAGTGAAAATCTGAAGAAGCAAATTAACCACAGAAATTCTGGAGTGTTCCAGGCAAAGGGAATAACAAATAAAAGGCCCTGAATAGAAACCTAATTGATATCTGAAAGAAAAGGCAAAGACTTCTTTTTATTTAGATTAGAGTGATTAAGGAGGACAGTGAGCACAAGATAAGCAAAAACGGGTAACTGAATGAAGATGGAGCAGATCACCCAGGCTTTGCATTTCAGATAGGATTTTAGCTTGTATGCTGAGTGCAGTGGAAAACAGAAAGGATGTGATCTCACTTGCAGCTGAGAAAGATTTAGTTTTGTTGTGTTGGGAAAAGACTAAAAAGGAGAAAGAATACAGAAATGAATTAATAATCTTGAAGGCTTTTACAATAACAAAGGTGAAAAAGCATGCAAATTGAGATGCTAGAGTGGAGATGGTTTGATGAAGTCAACATCTAGGTTAATTTTAAAGTTACAGACAACAGAATTTGATGAAGAGTGAAGAGAACACACTGAGGTATGAAAGGAGGAGCATCAAGAACAACATCATTATAGTGTAATCCCAAGAGTTACTATTAAAAACTGGTGCAAAATGGTATACTTAAAAGGCCAATAGAAGAATTCAATGGAAAATTAAAAATTAAAAGGAGACATAGGAAAATACATAATCATGCTGAAAATATTAATATCCATACTCAGAAAACAATAGAACTAGACAAAATATTAGTGAAGGTACATAGGATCTAAACAACACTATCAATGATCTTAATCTAATGAATATTGATCAAACAGGAAATGAGACAAGAATAAAGCATATCCTACTTTCAAGGTCATACAAAATATTCAACAAGATAGATCACATGTTGAGTAATAAAACAGGTGCCAATAAGTCTCAAAGGCTGAAATATTATAGAATATGTTCTTTGAACACAACAGAATTAATTTAGAAATCAATTAAAAGAATGTATATAGAAAGTGACACATATTTGGGAATTAAGACACTTCCAAATAACCTATAAGCAAAAAAAATAAAAAAGGGAAAATGAAGGAGAGAGAGGAGAAATAAAAAGGAAAATTGGAAAAATTTCCAAAATGAACAGTAATGAAAATAAAATGTATCAAAATTTATAGAATGCAATTAACACAGGACTTAAAAAAATAAGACTTAAAAACAATTATTTAAATTACAAACAAACAAAGGGTATATGTTAAAACAAACTTAATTTCAAAGTAAATATTAGTAAATAATAAGGTAGAGAGGACAGAGAGCAGAAGCAAAAAGAACTACAATCCTGCAGCCTGTAGGAAAAAAAAACCACATTCACAGAAAGAAAGACAAGATGAAAAGACAGAGGGCTATGTACCAGATGAAGGAACAAGTTAAAACTCCAGAAAAACAACTAAATGCAGTGGAGATAGGCAACCTTCCAGAAAAAGAATTCAGAATAATGATAGTGAAGATGATCCAGGACCTCAGAAAAAGAATGGAGGCAAAGATTGAGAAGATGCAAGAAATTTTTAACAAAGACCTAGAAGAATTAAAGAACAAACAGATGAAAAAATACAATAACTGAAATGAAAAATAAATTAGAAGGAATCAATAGCAGAATAACTGAGGCAGAAGAACGGATAAGTGACCTGAAAGACAGAATGGAGGAATTCATTGCTGCAGAACAGAATAAAGAAAAAACAATGAAAAGAAATGAAGACAGCCTAAGAGAATTCAGGGACAACATTAAATGCAACAATATTCGCATTATAGTGGTCCCAGAAGGAGAAGAGGGAGAGAAAGGACTAGAGAAAACATTTGAAGAGATTATAGTCGAAAACTTCCCTAACATGGGAATGGAAAACCCACCCAAGTCCAGGAAGCTCAGAGAGTCCCATACAGGATAAACCCAAGGAGAAACATGCTGAGACACATAGTAATCAAATTGGCAAAAACCAAAGACAAAGAAATATTATTAAAAGTAGCAAGAGAAAAACAACAAAAAATATACAAGGGAACGCCCATAAGGATAACAGCTGATTTCTCAGCAGAAACTCTACAAGCCAGAAGGGAGAGGCATGATAAAGTGAGGAAAGGGAAGAACCTACAACCAAGATTACTCTACCCAGCAAGGATCTCATTCAGATTCAATGGAGAAATCAAAAGCTTTACACACAAGCAAAAGCTAAGAGAATTCAGTACCACCAAACCAGCTCTACAACAAATGCTAAAGGAACTTCTCTAAGTGGGAAACACACAAGAGAAGAAAAGGACCTACAAAAAAAAGCACAACACAATTAAGAAAATGGTCATAAGAACATACATATCGATAATTACCTTAAATGTGAATGGATTAAATGCTCCAACCAAAAGACACAGGCTTGCTGAATGGATACAAAAACAAAACCCATATGTATGTGGTCTACAAGAGGCACACTACAGAACTAGGGACACATTCAGACTGAACGTGAGTGGATGGAAAAAGATATTCCATGCAAATGGAAATCAAAAGAAAGTTGGAGTATCAATACTCATATCAGAAAAAATACATTTTAAAATAAAGAATGTTACATGAGACAAGGAAGGACACTACATAATGATTAGGGGATCAATCCAAGAAGAAGATATAACAATTATAAATATATATGCACACAACATAGGAGCACCTCAATACATAAGGCAACTGCTAACAGCTATAAAAAAGGAAATCGACACTAACATTATAATACTGGGGGATTTTAACACCTCACTTACACCAATGGACAGTTCATCCAAACTCAAAATAAATAAGGAAACAGAAGCTTTAAATGACACAATAGACCAGATAAATTTAATTGATATTTATAGGACATTCCATCCAAAAACAGCAGATTACACTTTCTTCTCAAGTGTGCATGGAACATTCACCAGGATAGATCACATCTTGAGTCACAAATCAAGCCTCAGAAATTTTAAGAAAATTGAAATCATATCAAGCATCATTTCTGAACACAACGCTATGAGACTAGAAATAAATTACAGGGAAAAAACAGAAAAAACACAAACACATGGAGGCTAAACAGTACATTTCTAAATAACCAAGAGATCACTGAAGAAATCAAAGAGGAAATCAAAATATACCTAGAGACAAATGACAATGAAAACACGAGTATCCAATACCTATGGGATGCAGGAAAAGCCTTTCTAAGAGGGAACATTATAGCTATAAAAGCCTACCTCAAGAAACAAGAAAAATCTCAAATGAACAATCTAATCATACACCTGAAGTAACTAGAGAAAGAACAAACAAAACCAAAGTTATCAGAGGAAAGAAACCATAAAGACCAGAGCAGAAATAAATTAAATAGAAACAAAGAAAACAACAGCAAAGATCAATAAAACTAAAAGCTGTTTCTTTGAGAAGAGAAACAAAATTGATAAACCATTAACCAGACTCATCAAGAAAAAGAGGGAGAGGACTCAAATCAATAAAATTAGAAATGAAAAAGGAGAAGTTACAACAGAAACTTCAGAAATACAAAACATCATAAGAGACTACTACTACTACAAGCAACTCTATGCCAATAAAATGGATAACCTGGAAGAAGTGGACAAATTCGTAGAAATTCCAAGACTGAACCAGGAAGAAATAGAAAATATGAACAGACCTATCACAAGTAATGAAATTGAAACTGTGATTTAAAATCTTCCAACAAACAAAAGTCCAGGACCAGATGTCTTCAAAGGTAAATTCTATCAAACATTTAGAGAAGAGCTAACACCTATCCTTCTCAAATTCTGCCAAAAGCTTGCAGAGGAAGGACACTCTTAAACTCATTCTATGAGGCCACCATCACCCTGATACCAAAACCAGACAAAGATACTGCAAAAAAAGAATATTACAGACCAATATCACTGATGAATATAGATGCAAAAATCCTCAATAAAATACCAGCAAACAGGGCTTCCCTGGTGGCGCAGTGGTTGAGAGTCCGCCTGCCGATGCAGGGGACACTGGTTCATGCCCCGGTCCGGGAAGATCCCACATGCCGCGGGGCGGCTCGGCCCAGTGAGCCATGGCCGCTGGGCCTGCGCGTCTGGAGCCTGTGCTCCGCAATGGGAGAGGCCACAGCAGTGAGAGGCCCGCGTACCGCAAAAAAAAAAAAAAAAATACCAGCAAACACAATCCAACAATACATTAAATGGACCATACACCCTGATCAAGTGGGATTTATCCCAGGGATGCAAGGATTCTTCAATATATGCACATTAATCAATGTGATACACCATGTTAACAGTTTGAAAAATAAAAACCAAATGATCATCTGAATAGATGCAGAAAAAGCTTTTGACAAAATTCAACACCCGTTAATGATAAAACTCTCCTGCAAGTAGGCTTAGAGGGAACCTACTTCAACATAATAAAGGTCATATATGACAAGCCCACACCAAACATTCTCAATGGGGAAAAACTGAAAGCATTTCCTCTTAGATCAGGAACAAGACAAGGATGTCCACTCTCACCACTATTATTCAACATAGTTTTGGAAGTCCTAGCCACAGCAATCAGAGAAGAAAAAGAAATAAAATAATACAAATTGGGAAAGAAGTAAAATTATCAGTGTTTGCAGATGACATGATACTATACATAGAGAATTGTAAAAATGCCACCAGAAAACTACTAGAGCTAATCAATGAATTTGGTAAAGTTGCAGGATACAAAATTAATGCACAGAAATTTCTTGTATTCCTTTACACTATTGATGAAAACTCTGAAAGAGAAATTAAGGAAACACTCCCATTTACCATTTCAACAAAAAGAATAAAATACCTAGGAATAAACCTACCTAAGAATACAAAAATACTGTATGCAGAAAACTGTAAGACACTAATGAAAGAAATTAAAGATGATACCAACAGAGGGAGAGATATATCATGATCTTGGACTGGAAGAATCAATATTGTGAAAATGACTATACAATGCAAAGCAATCTACAGATTCAATGCAATCCCTATCAAATTACCAATGGCATTTTTTATGGAAGTCAAACAAAAATCTTAAAATTTGCATGGAGACACGATAGACCTCGAATTGCCAAAGCAGACTTGAGGGGAAAAAACGGAGCTGCAGGAATCGGACTCCCTGACATCAAACAATACTATAAAACTACAATAATCAAGACAATATGGTACTGGCTCAAAAACAGAAACATAGATCAATGGAACAAGATAGAAAGCCCAGAGATAAACCCATGCACCTATGCTCAACTAATCTATGACAAAGGAGGCAAGGATATACAATGGAGAAAAGACAGCCTCTTCAATAAGTTGTGCTGGGAAAACTTGACAGGTACCTGTAAAAGAATGAAATTAGAACACTCCCTAACACCATACACAAAAATAAACTCAAAATGGCTTAGAGACCTAAATGTAAGACCGGACACTATAAAACTCTTAGAGGAAAACATAGGAAGAACACTCTTTGACATAAATCACAGCAAGATCTTTTTTGATCCACCTCCTAGAGTAATAGAAATAAAGACAGAAATAAACAAATGGGACCTAATGAAACTTCAAGGCTTTTGAACAGCAAAGGAAACCATAAATAAGATGAAAAGACAACCCTCAGAATGGGAGAAAATATTTGCAAATGAAGCAACTGACAAAGGATTAATCTCCAAAATTTAGAAGCAGCTCTGCAGCTCAATATCAAAAAAACAAACAAGACAAACCAAAAATGGGCAGAAGGCCTAAATAGACATTTATCCAAAGGAGACATACAGATAGCCAAGAAGCACATGAAAAGCTGCTCAACATCACTAAGTAGTAGAGAAATGCAAATCAAAACTACAATGAGGTATCACCTCACACCAGTTAGAATGGGCATCATCAGAAAATCTACAAACAACAAATGCTGGAGAGCGTGTGGAGAGCAGGGAAACCTCTTGCACTCTTGGTGGGAATGTAAATTGGTACAGCCACTATGGAGAACAGTATGGAGGTTCCTTAAAAAACTAAAAATTGAATTACCATATAATCCAGCAATCCCACTATTGGGCATATACCCAGAGGAAATCATAATTCAAAAAGACACATGCACCCCAATGTTCATTGCACCAGTATTTACAATAGCCAGGTCATGGAAGCAACCTAAATGCCCATTGACAGACGAATGGATAAAGAAGATATAGTACATATATACAATGGAATATTGCTCAGCCATATAAAGGAACAAAATTGGGTCATTTGTTGAGATGTGGATGGATCTAGGGACTGTCATACAGAGTGAAGTAAGTCAGAAAGAGAAAAACAAATATCGTATAGTAATGCATATATGTGGAAGTTAGAAAAATGGTACAGATGAACTGGTTTGCAGGGCAGAAATAGAGACACAAATGTAGAGGACAAATGTATGGACACCAAGGGGGGAAACCGACGGGGGTTGGGGGTGTGTGTGTGATGAAGTGGGCGATTGGGATTGACATGTATACACTGATGTATATAAAATTGATGACTAATAAGAAAAAAAAGAAAATAAGGTAAAATAAACTAAAATGTAGACAAAAATATTTTAAAAATAGCAAAGATAAAAGTTAGTTATCTGAAAGAATCAATACAATCAATAAACTCCTAGCAAGACAGATTAGGAGGAGAAAGAAAAAATAAGTTGTTAATATCAGGAATTATCACCACAAATCTTGGAGATATCAAAAGGAAAATAAAAGAATATTTGAGTGACATTATGCAAACAAACTTGATAGTTTGGATGAAATATAAGAAACTATTGAAAAAACATCCTACAAAACTGGCATGAGATTAAAATAAAAATTTTGAATAATCTCTTATTTTTCAAAGAAAATGAACTTTGTTAAAGAAAATTACACACACACACAAATCCAAGTCCCATCATTTCACTAGAGAATTTTACCAAATATTTAAGAGGAACTTCTTTTAGAAAACAGAGTAGTAATAAAAATCTTCTAACCCATTTTTTGAAGGAAGAATAATTACTGTTGCAATATCTGAGAAACACATTACAAAAAATATTAAAGACAGACATTATTCAAAAACATGAATATTAAAAAGTCTTCAGTAGGGTTTCCCTGGTGGTGCAGTAGTTGAGAGTCTGCTGGACGATGCAGGGAACACGGGTTCATGCCCTGGTCCGTGAAGATCCCACATGCCGTGGAGCGGCTGGGCCCATGAGCCATGGGCGCTGAGTCTGCACATCCAGAGCCTGTGTTCTACAACGGGAGAGGCCACAGCAGTGAGAGGCCCCTGTACCACAAAAAAAAAAAAAAAAAAAATCTTCAATAAAATAATATCAAATATAATTCAGCAATACATTCAAAAATAGCAATACAACTTGAACAGGTTAAGTTTAACCCAGGAGTACAATGTCATTTCATATTTAAAATCCACTAATGTAATCTTTATTATAATGAAATAAATAAGAGAAATTGTATGAGAAATTCAATAGGTGTGGACATTTTCTGGGCTTCCCTGGTGGTACGGTAGTTAAGAATCTGACTGCCAATGCAGGGGGCATGGGTTTGATCCCTGGTACAGAAATATCACACAGGATGCAGAGCAAGTAAGCCTGTGCACCATAACTACTGAGCCAGCACTCTACAGCCCATGAGCCACAACTACTGAAACCTGTGTACCACAACTACTGAAGCCCATGCACCACAACTCCTGAAGACCATACACCTAGAGCCCGTGCTTCACAACAAGAGAAGTCATGGCAATGAGGAGCCCACACACCACAACGAAGCATAGCCCTCACTCACCACAACTAGAGAAAGAACACACACAGCAATGAAGACCCAAAGGAGCCAATAAATAAATAAATAAATAAATAAATTAAAAAAAAATAAATAAAAATAAATATAAAATTTCTAAGCAAACCAGGATTCGAGGGAAACTTTTTAAAACCGTTAGAGGACAACTATAAAATCATACATGCTTAATGGTAAAATAACAAACTCTTTCTCCCTAAGATCAAGAGCAAGGCTATGATTTTTACTTTCATCTCCTCTATTCAGCATTATGTTAGAGTTCCTGGCAAAGTTACAAGGCAAGAAAAATAAATATAAATTATAAAGTGTGAGAAGGGAGATGCAAAATGTTTATTTTCATATGACATAAAATTTTAAAGAAGAAAATGTTAAGGGAGTAACAAAAATTATTAGAAATAGTGAGTCACAGGGTCTCAGGGTGCAAAATTAATACAAAAATATCAATTATATTTTTGTATACTAGTAGCAACAACTGGGATATGAGCTAAAAATTCAATTTATGTTGGCATAAAAATACTTAAACAAAATGTAATAAACAGTGTTCAAAACCCCTAAACAGAAAACTACACATTGATGACAGGAAATTAAAAAATGTAAATAAACAGAGAAATACACCATGTTCATAGATTGAAAGACTATAGTTTAAGACTTTAAAAGATGTCAAATTTCCCTAATTGGTCTATAGATTCATAGCAATCCCAATCCTAATCCCAGCAGGCTTTTTATAGAAGTTTACAGGGTAATTCTACAAGTTATATTAAAATACAAAAAATATAGAATAGCCAAAATAATTTTAATAAAGAAGAAAAATATTAGAAGACTTAAGCCACATGACATCCAGAGTTATTATAAAGTTACAGTATTAAAGACAGTATGGAATTTGCATAAATATACATGCATAGATCAAATAATGTACAATCAAATTTCCAAAGAAATTTGCAGGGAAAAGGAAGGTCAAATGATCCTGCAATAATTGAACATACATACAAAAAGAAAAAATGAGCTTCAATTTTTCACCCTCAAAGCATATTACAAAAATTAAAACTTACACTAAAAGGTAAAACTTTTATAAAGCATTTTAAGGAAAATATAGAGGGATGTTTTTTTGTGCTGGGGATAAGGAAATATTTCCTAGATTAAATCTAGAAAGCAATAACCATAAATGAAAAGAAAATCTGAGATTTTAAATTTCATTAAAAGAACTAATCAAAAAGCCATTAAGAAGATGAATATGCAAACCACAGACTGGAAAAAATATTACGAAAAATTTTCTTTGACAGAGAACTTGCATACAGTACCAGTAAAGAATACATCAAACACAAATTTAAAGTGATAAACAACCAACTCTTTTAAAAAGCAAAGGACCTGAAAGATATTACAAAGAAAATGTATCCTAATACTCAATAAATATAAAAGAAATTCTTATCATAGCAATGTAAATTAAATCCACAATGAGATGCTACCAAACACCTACTAGAATGACTAAAATTATGAAGACTGACAGCAATAAATGTTGATGAGGATGCTGAGTAAACTCAATGGTCATATATTATTTGTGGAGTGTAAAGTTACTCAACTACCCTATAAAAAGTTATGGAAAGCTTTTATAAAGTGAAACATAAAGCTCCCTGTAATCCAGTCTTCCTACTCCTGGATATTTTGCCAAGATAAATGAAAACACATGACCCTAAAAAGACTAGAAGAAGAATTTTTGTAGCAGCTTAATTGACATTTTCCAAACATTCTAAACAACCAAATGCCTATCAATAGAATTGATAAACTGTGATATATTCATACAATGAATACTCAGTAATTAAAAAATAAGCTAATGATAGATGCAAAATATGGATGAATCTCAGACTAGTGGTGGTCTTTAGGTGAGGTAAGGGATTGATTTTGAAAGGACATGAGGGAAATTTCTGTGTTGATAAAATGTAATTTATCTTAATTGGAGTGTTGTTTACACAGATGTATCTATTCATCAAAAATTGTACACTTAGAATTTTTGCCCTTCAATATACATCAGTTTTATCAAGAAAATAAAAGTCTAAAAATAATTGAGTGGTGTGATGAAGGAAAAAACATAAAACATTTTTGTTTTTCTGAATTGCTGTCTAGGCATTTCACAATATGATAGCCCTGCTCACTCCCAGAGACTGGACTTGAATCTAGGGTTTCTGCCATAAATTCCCACTTTGCTTTTCCCTGGGGTGCGGGGGGTGGGAGACCTGTAAAAGTAACCACTTAGAGTTAAGCCTGCATAAAGTTAGTGACCTCCACCCCTTATAAGTAATAGGTGCTTGCCGTCCTGTTCTCCATCCCCTTCTCACCCATGACCAGGGACAGAGGACTGCTCTTCCCCTGGCTCATTGCAACCCAACCTCCTTCTAGGATCTGTAAGTAATAAATCTTCTCACTCTAATCCCTTTTTGTGGGTATGTTGAAACCTCACCTTCAATCAAAATGTCCCATATTTTCCATGTCCCCAAAGTAGGAAATCAGATGCTGAGGGAGATAGATATCTGCCAACCAGTAAGGGTGGTTGGTGCCCCCTCATATGGCAGGTCATAATCTGCATGTTCTTAATTCAGTACACCAACTCCAGCTACTCAATACAATTGAGGAGGAGGATGGGATTGTGGGCGCAGTTTGTACCTCATATGATGCCTCGGAGCTGCACATGGTTCCCTAACTCCCTCCCTCAGACCACTCAGCCTCTCTGGGAAGGAACCACTGCTTGCTGGCAGTCAGTGATGTTGCTCTGTTCTGCTGCACATTGCTGCTGCCAGGTGCTGCTGTGAATCCCCACCGTAAACTCTTGGTGCTGTAAAAAGTCAGACTCCCCTGCAGAGACATCCCAGCGCGTTGAGCCAAGGTGTGTTAACAGGGACAATCCGACAGTGCCTCTTTACCCCAGGCACGGATTGGGACGGGCTATTAGTGTTAGAGGGGGAGGCTCGCTGCTGGGCCCACTATGTCGGTTCAGGACGGGGTGCTGAGCTTGGGGAGCTGGCCTAACCCATGAGGAGGCAGCTCTAGCAGGGCCATCCTGGTATCCTGGGAGGCAAACGCTGTGAGGCAAGTGCACCATATGTTGCTGAAAGAGAAAGCTCGGTTCCGAGAGCACATGGTACCAGCTCCTCTTAAGTCCCCAGAGGAGGTCGAAAAAGTACTAGATGCTTGTAAGACCCCTGCCCCATGGCTCGGACGTTACTGAGTGTGGTAGCACATCCACAAGTTAAGTGGTGAGTGCTACGTTTTCGGGCCTTGGATGCTTTACGAAGTACATCGGCTAACGTTGCACTGGTGGAGGTGGACCCCGATCCCTCATCGGAGGTCGAATGGGACATGCTAGAACAGAAGGCAGCAACATATGAGTTAGGGAAGAAGCAACCTCTGTCCCAGGCGTTCCCTGTTAGTACTAACGTGCCACGATGTCTGGCAGCCACTGTGAATGAGAAATAGAGACACGTAACTACATCACGATAGAAATGCAAGGTTTCCTAGAAAAATAAATGTCCAAAGGGAGAGAGAGGACGGCACGGATTGGCTCTTAGGGGTCTTTGGAATCGGTTCTAAACTTTGCTTACAGCGGCTGAGATGCGCCAGCAGGCCGAATTGGACAAAGACCCCGACATTCCTAATTTGTTAAAAACACCAGGGTATTGAGGGCCCATTTTATCAGACACCTTAGAGGAGTCCCAGACCTGTCACCACAGGGAGGGGGCTTCTGAATCGTAGAGCCACCAGGGCAGGAGATGCAGACAAAATTAAAAAGCTGATGGTTTCTGAGGAAGAGAACCCACCCCCACCCTCCAGACCTCGGCGGCCCACAAGGTCAGAAGGAAGAAGCTCCTGGTGTGGATTTTTACACCTCAGCACAGGGCCCACCATCCATGGCAGCTACTACAGCTACCTGGCTGATTTTTTGACCCTGTCCCCATTTGCCCAACAGAAGACATCCAACTCCTCTCTGAGGCTTGTCCTGCAGCTCTCCATGGTGCTCAACTGCTCTGTGCAACACACTTCGCAATACTACAGTATGGGGCATCCAGCAGGAGCCCCTGCACCCTTTATAATCCTCCATATCTGACAACACCACATGGAGGAATATGACCCGCACCTCCTCCCAAGGAGAACAATCGTGATGGTCTTGGGCCTCACAGCTCAGCCATCCAGGGAAACCCAGACTACTTTGGTTTCTCTGATCACACAGTTGGTGCCCATTGTGGGCCATCACACATGCGGTTCTCCACACAGCACTTTTCCTTCCCTCCACCTCCAACGCCTCTGTCTTCCTGTGCTCTAGGGTCCTGTCTGTTCACACCAGTGCACTTCAGTCTCTCTGGGACCACTTACATCACTGATCGGGTTTCCAGAACCATCTCTATTTGTGCCCCCTCATGTCAAAACCATGTGATATTCAGCCCCATTATATTGAGAGTAGGCCTTCTACTACCCTCACAGGGACTGGGTTAGTTGTCACCACATTGAACACAAAACAACATGTCATTAAGTTGAACTCCGACCTGTGAGCCAACCCAGCCAAGCACACTGGGCTGTTATATCAAAGCCCAGCTTTAATGCAGCAGCAATGGGATTCTTTACCACAGACAGCTTGGATAACTGTTTAGCTCTAGATTACTTACTGGCCCAGGAAGGAGGTGTATTGCTGAAAGAGACACCACCTGCTTCATATATATTAATAATTCTGGATAAACTCAGACAATCTTACAAAAGATGGCTCAACAGGTACCAGTATTCCACAATCCACCCAAGTTTTTTACCAAATATCTACCTTAACCTTATCCAAGGGCTTTGATTTATTTTCTTGACAGGATCACAACCAGTGGGGAGATCGTTGCGAACAGGATTTCAAACTCTCATTTTTCTATTGATATTGTTGATTAGCATTTTTGCTCTGCTCAAATGTTTCATGTGCCAGATGACAAAATCCCTGCCAGTGGTTTTTAATATCTACACCTAATAGACAGTGCCTATGATTTTCCCTAAAGATTATCGCCAAGGCATCATGGGGTCAATTATGATAAGAAAAACAACTTTCTTTTTTCTGAGTTGCTGTCTAGGCATTTCACCTACTCACACTGAGAGTCTGGACATTTAGATAATGTTTTGTGTTTAGGATTCCCACCATAAATTCCCACTTTGCTTTTCCTTGGGCACCTTTTAAGATAATGACTTAGAGTTACACCTGCAAAAGGTTAGTGACCTCTACCTCAACCACCTTATAATTAATAGGTGCTTGCTGTCGTGCTCTTCATCTGCTGCTCTCACATGACCTGGGACTTAGGATTGCCCTTCCCCTGGCTCATTGGAACCCATCCACCTTCTGGAACCTGTAAGTAATGAATCTTGTGACTCTACATCCTTTGTGTGGATGTACTGAAACTGCACCTTTAATCAAAACATCCCCTAAGTGGAAACTCGGATGCCAAAGGAGCTACCTGCTGACACTGTGTGAGTGTCTGGTGTCCCCTCATTCAGCAGATCATACATAATCTGTACATTCTTAATTCACTATACAAGCTCAGGCTTCTCAACACAAGTGGGGAGTGGGAGAAGTTACATAAAATAATGACAGAATATTGATAGTCATTGAAGTTGGGTGATGATTACAAGGCAGTTCATTATATTATTTCATTTCATTTATATATGTTTGAAATCTCCCATAATAAAACATTTGATTTTTTTAAAAACTTGAGCATCTTTGGTATAAAAAAATGGAATAAGTTTGACATAGGGAAGACTAAAAAGAAACAGGCTATGCAAGCAGTCGAGTTAGAATGAATTTTGGGCATGTTAAATTTTAGATGTTTACTCAATATCCATTTGCAGATGTGTAGTTCATAGCGTTCATTGATGAAGTTGGTATCTGAGACATACAGCTGAAAGTTAATAGTATAGATAACTGTACTTGAAGACATGAGGCTGGTTTAAATCACCTGGGGAATTCGTATAGGTAGAGAATAATGGGGTTCCAAGACCAGAACTCTAAAATTTAGAGCTAATGAGACAAAGAAAAAACACAACTTTGAAATACAGTAGTCAGAGAGTAGGAAGCAAACCAGATGAGTATGGGGTCCTGTAAGGCATAAAACACTGGCACAGTTTTCAGAGAAATAACAGCTATAGAAGTCTAGGTTATATATAAGAAGCAAGACATATAAAATTCATTTTTGTTTACTGAGGTAATACTTTAGCAAAAGATTCCCCTGTCTTGGAGTTTCTTAGACTATTATTAATTCAATAGAGACTGATGGAGTGATGTAATATAAGTTTACATAGGATAAAAATAAATGCCCCATCCAAAAGTTTATGTTCTAATAAGAGAAACTAGGTTAACATAAATGGGAGGGTATTCATACACAGAAAATGAATATGAGTGCAAGCCACATAATGAGAAATGTCAGAAGGTATTAGCTAAGTATCAGATAAATGGTTCAGAAAGTCAGAAATCAGAATTTCAGATAAATTAGGGTTCACCATGCATGGCAGTTGCCAGTAAAATCTTGGTAGAGCAAGTTTAGATTGAACTGGGCTATATAAAAAAAGAGTAGGTGTAAACAGAAGAAAACACTAAGAAAGAGCTTCACAATAGAGAAATGGTGAGGAAATAAAACCCATGTGTTGTACAAAAGATATTTTGGAGATGAGTATGTCGGTAACAGAAGTTGTGAATAGAACAGGGAAAGAAGATGAGATTGGAAAAGTAAGAGCATGCCCCAGATTGCATAGAGTTTTGAATGGGCAGCAAAGTATTTTGATTTTCTCTAAGAATTTTTCTCAGGGTTGTTAGACCTTGAAAGTATCAGTCATGGCTGACCCACAAGAGGGTAGGCAGACATGATTCTAGAACCATCTGCCTGGCACTGTGAAGAAAGGCTGCTAGACTGCCTATTGAATTTTAATATCAATGCAGGAGATATTCCATTTTAGAACTTCATGAACCAGGTGAAAGAGGACCACATTTCCATTACTCTGTTTTCCTAAAACAAAGGAAACAACTATAAGAGGTTTTTTTTTTTTTTACCACTTTCTCCCTCTTCCCTTCACTACAAGAAATTGAAGCACCCTCAAGTAGAAATAGAGTTGCTCCATGGGAGTTTTTGTGTTATTCCTGTGCTGAGTCTTGATAGAAAAAGCTGGAAATTCAGTGAAATTGAATGTGCTGAATTTTGTATCTTAAGCCCAAGAAATAGCAATCTTGCCTTTCTTCCATCATTACCAGCATGGATATATCTCCTCAGACCACCTTCAAAATTTACATTTTGTTATTGAAATAATCTTGAACATATACAATCTTATAAATGCCTTGTGATTTCCCCCTTTCCAGTTGGATACTTATTATCTTGTGGGAAAGGACCCACTCTATTCTGTGTTTCACTTTTCTAAGGCTTTGCCCAGGCCTGGATAAAAAACAGCTGCTCAAAACATCTTTGTCAAATTGACAGAATTAAACTTTAGTCAAGAAAGTTCCACACAGGAGGAGGTCTTAACAAATAAAGAAGCTGAGCAGCAGCTGTTGGGAGTTACAATGTTAACATCGATCTGAAGGTTGTTTGGAAGCTTCTTTCATTTTCTTGCTAATGGCATTAGGGGCTCTGCAGCAGATAACGGGCTCTGACATGGAGACCTTAATCCAGGCAGTCTGCAGAAGGCCTGACCTTCAAGGAGTGAAGACATTGATCCGCACGGAGAGGGTGGAGGCTCAGAGACTGAGAGTCATCAAGCCATACAGAACTGCAAAAAAAAAAAAATGTTGCTCATCCTATACCTTGGAAAAGGCCTATGTTCAGTCCAGCCGAAGAAGAGGCACATCTGTTGGGAGTTCCTTAGAAAAATGTAGACCACTGTTTTGCTCCCACCCTAGATACTCTATTGAAATTTATCTAGAGGCCTAGGGTATGTTAAAATGTTGGGACACGACCACCAGGAGGAAGGTAGAATGGGGATTCTGAGATGACGTCTAATCCTTCCATTCTCACCCAATTCCTGTTTCTATAGATATCAGATGGAAGCTAAATCATTTAGAATTTAGCTCTTTTATGAGAAATTATCTTTAGCCATGTTTCCCCTTTTGGGTTTTCCTTATATAGGCTACATTCTCTGAATTTAATGGTCTGGTTTTCATGCTACCTATCCCTCTGAATAACATCAACTCAGAGCAGAGGGAAAGAAAGTCTATATACACATAATTTGACTTGAGGCTCCATCTACTACCAAGTTTAGATGTCTTTGTCATCATCGCCAATCCCTAATAGGCCTGAAATATTTCTCTTTTTAGTCACTAATGGGCTAGACTATGAAGATTGAGAAATTACTCCATGAGAGTACTATTAATATATATGATTTCTGAGAAACTGAGAGAGTGGAAGAAATAGGAATCTAACATTACTGAATATGACTCTTACAGTCAACAATTGAGTGTTTTACATATTTGCATTTATTTAATATGGGTGAAGGAGAAATCTACACCAAATTTAACGTTTTTCCATTGAGCAGTATTTAAGTGAGTAAAGATTGGTAAAATAGTTACAAAGGTCCATTTGTATTCTTACATGAATTTTTCTCTCTCTCTGTTTCTGTCTCTCTTTCTCTCTGCCCCCTGTTCACACACACACACACACACACACACACACACACATACACACATGTATACAAACAATTTATATTAGCTTGGATTGGGTTTCTACTGAAGAGAAAAAAGGAAGCAGTTTCAGTTATGGATTCAATACACTATCATAAAAATTACATATGTGGAGAAGGTTTATTATACATGTGCATTTGTGTATGTACACATATAATTTTACTTACACAAATACACATGTATAATAAACAGAAATAAATGAAAACACCATTTTGTAAAATGTTCAAACTATACTTAGTATACAATGAGAACAAAAATGTAAAAGCCTCAATTTCATTTATAACCACCTTACTACAACTCCATTCCTACCCATAAGGAGAGACTATACCAGTGGTTTACACACCATCGGCTTGTTTGCAGAGCTTAAGCAGGCCTTTTCAAGATGTTGCTCAAAGTGCATGAGTAGATAGGAAGAAAGAACAGGCAAAGTTGGAAATTCAAGGATTCTGAGAATTCAAAGTTTGAAACTAACCTCTCAGATTTCTATTCTGCTAATATTGTTAAGTTGATAGAATTTATCTTATTTTGTTAGCTTGGTTTACAACTTTAAAATATGTTTACAAATGATATATGTATCTCCATTTGTGCTTTTATTTCAGACTCTTGTTCTGAGAGGAACAGTCCATGCTGGCATGGGGAATAACTTCCAAGGAGAACATGGAAGTCTCACTGAGTTGAGAAGACAGATTGAAGTTCAGGGAGTCTGAGGTAACCAGAAGTTGCAGGGCAGAATTCCAAAAAGAGGAAACTATGATAAAAACAATTTCATATTGACTTAAGGACATGGGGAAGGAGGAAGGGAAGATGGGATGAAGTGAGAGAGTGGCACAGACATATATACACTACCAAATGTAAAATGGATAGCTAGTGGGAAGCAGTCACATGGCACAGAGAGATCAGCTCAGTGTTTTGTATCCACCTAGATGGGTGGGATAGGGAGGGTGGGGGGGGAGATGCAAGAGGGAGGAGATATGAGGAGATAAATTTATGTATAGCCGATTCACTTTGTTATACAGCAGAAACTAACATACCATTGTAAAGCAATTACACTTCAATAAAGATGTTAAAAAAATAAAAATAATTTCAGAAAACTGCATGTTTCCTCATGAGCCATTGCTAAATAATAAAACATGCTGTATATTGTGAAAATAAGTCAGGTAAGCTGACTAGATCCCAGAAGTCATACCAGGAATTGTTTGTGTTTCCACCACAAATTGAGAAAAGAATCATCACTTGTGGTATTTAGTAAAGGTCTATGCTAGAGGGTCATATTTGAGTGATGGGACAGAACCCGATTAAAGGCTACCCTAGACCCAGTCTATCAAAGCATGATTAAAAAAACCAAAGAACAGAGTCTGATATATAAGTCACGTAACTATTAAATTAAAAAACAAAATTCTTTATATAAGAACAAATTTCATACACTTAACATTTTTAATCATCTAAAAATCATAATGGAATCATTCAAACATAAATTATTAGACATGCCAAAAGCAGGAAAATGTTTCATAGTACTAGGAGAAGAAAAAAAAAATATATATATATATAAAGAGAAAGTTTCAGAATATTTTTTAAAAGATGGAATTAGTAGCTAAGAACTTTAAAACAGCTATTATAACTATGTTCAGGTATTTCAAAGAAAACATGAATGGATGAGAAGAAAATAGAAGATATAAACAAATCGAATAAAATGGAATATGAACAGATTTAAAATATACTATCTGAAATAAAAAATTTCCTGGGCAGGACAAATCACACATGCAAAAGAAATGATAATTAACTTGAAGACATAGCAGTAAAAATTATTCAAAATGAAGCAGACAAAAAAAGACTGAAAACACAAACATGAAAAGAGCATTTTTGACTTGTGGGATAAGGGACAATTTTAACAGTTTAATATACTAATAATTAGAGTTCCAGAATGAATGGAGAAGATGCAAATTATTTGGAGAATTAATGGCGAATGTTTTCAAAATTATATAAAAATTATAAACTCAGAGACCCAATAACCTTGTCAAAGTCTAATCAGGATAAACACAAAGGAAAAATCACAGCAAGACACATTGTAATTAAATCTTTTAAAATGAGTAACAAAACTAAGGCCTTAAAAGCAGTCAGAGCAAAAAAAAAAAAAAAAAGACATTATATACACCAGTGGAGCAAAGAAAAGTAATCACAGACTTCACATAAGAAATGATGAAAGACAGGAGACACTGGAATGATGTGTTCAAGGTATTGAAACTGTAAAGCTACAATTCTTTCAAATACCAAGGTAAAATAAAGACTTTTCAGAAAAAAAAAAAAAAGATGAGAGAATTTGTTGAAAAAAACTGGCCAGCAAGAAATACCAAAAGAAGTTTTTCAATCAAAAGGAAAGTAATTCCAACTAGAAACTTGAATTCACAAAAAAGGAATTAAAAGCCCTAGAAATTTTTTAAAATGTCAGTGTATATGAAAATATTTTTTGCTATCTTTTCTTAATGTTTAAAGTTGTGTGACCATTTACAAAAAGAGTAGTGAAAGTACTTCACTTTTATTATATAAGTAAGTAAAATCCATGAAAATAATAGCACAAAAAAAGGAGAAAGAAATGGAAGTACCCTGTAGTTAAGACTTACATTATACACAAAATCATAAAATATCATTTGAGAATATCAGTTCTCTTCATTTCTGTTTGAAAATGCACTAGAAATCTTAGAACTAAAGAAATTAACAACATAAGTATTGTAAAGAAAAATGTTAAAATAGCTTTATTTATTGAAAACATGATTGTTCATGTAGAAACATTAATAAATTGACAAAAAGGCCCCGAGAAGTAAGACAAATTAAGCAAGGTCTCAGAACAAAAAGTTAATATGAAAACTGTACTCATATTGCATGTTCTTGGATCAGAAGACATAATATTGTTGAGATGAAAATACTCCCCAAATTGATCTACACATTCAGGACAATTGTTATCAAATACCAAGTATTTTTAAAATTTGTCTGTTTTGCAGAAATTAACCAGTTAATCTAAAGTTAACATGGGAATGCAAGGAACCTAGGATAGCCAAAATTATCTTGAAAAAAGAACAAAGTTGGAGGATTCACACATTCCAATATCAATGCTTACTATTAAGCTAAATACAATAATCAAGACAGTGCAGTGCTAGTTTAAGGATAAGATAGACATATAGATTAATGAAATAGAACTGAGCATCCATAAGCCTTACATTTATGAAAAATGATTTTTGACAAAGGTGTCAAGACTATTCACTGGGGAAAGAATAATCTTTCAACAAATGATTTTGGAAAAACTGGATATCTGCATGCAAATAAATAAAGTTATACCCCTTCCTAACATCATAGAAAAACAATTAACTCAAATTGGATCATAGACCTAGATATAGGAGCTAAAATTATAAAACTCTTTTAAGAAAATATGAGTACATTTTTGTGACCTTCAGTTAGGTAAACTCTTCTTAAATATGATACCAACTGCACAAGATAAAAAATATAAAAATTGAAGAGTTTGATTCATCAAAATTAAAACTTTTGTTCTACAAACTATACCATCAAGAAAGTTAAAAGTCAGAAAATGGGAGAAAATACTTTCAAATTATATATCTTATAAGGGACATGAATCCAACTTTTGCAACTCAGTAATAGATAAATAATCCAATTTTAAAAATGGGTAAATTATCTGAATAGACATTTCTCCAAAGAAAATATGCAAATGACTAATAAGCACGTGGAGAGATATCAACATCACTAGCCAATTAGGAAATGAGTATCAAAACCATGATGAGACTTCATTTCATACCCACTATACTGGCTACTAAAAAATAGTAACACATGTTAGTGAGGATGTGGAAAAATGGAACTCTTGTACACTGATGAGAATATAAAATGGTGCAGTCACTTTGCAAAGAGTTTTTTTTTTCCTTAAAATGTTAAACATACAATTTATGTATAAATTTACAGAAAGATAGTATATATATATATATATATATATATATATATATATATATATATATATATATATAACCCAGCAACTCCTCTCATAGGTATGTAACCAAGAGAAACAAAAATACACATCTACACAAGAACTTGTATACAAATAGTTATAGTAGCAATATTCATAATAGCCAAAATGAAAAAAACAAATATGACTATTAAATGATTGTTAGGCACTTCAAGTATGGCATACCTATACAATAAAATATCATTCAGCAATAAAAAGGAATGATTTATTGATGTATGTTACATCATGGATGAAACTCAAAAATATTATGCTAAGTAAAAGAAGACAGTCACAAAAGATTATATATTATATGTCACTGTTTAGAGGAAATCTCTAGGATAGACAAATCCTCAGAGGCAAGACATAGACTAGTGGCTGCCTAGGGCTGGGGATGGATGGAAGTGAAATGGAGACTGACTGAAATGAGTAAGGGCTTCTTTTTTAGGTAATGAAATGTTAATTGTGGAGATTATTTCATAGCTTCGTAAATATACTATAACCCATTTAATTGTACATTTAAATGGGTGAATTTTATGTATATTAATTATATCTCAATAAAACTGTAAAAACGATTCCTATTCATTTTTATATATTCAAAATTTAAAAAGTAAATTATAAATTGCCATTCACAATATCATCAAACACCAATAACAACTTAGGAATAAAATTGACAATATCTAAGACCTATCACTGAAAACAACAATCATTGTTGAGAGAAGTAAATAGGTAGGGAGATATACCATGTCTGTGAATGGGAAGACTCACTATAATTAAGATGTCATTTCTCTCCAAAAGTACTAATAGATTTAATTCAATCCAAATCGTAGTCCCAGCCAGCTATTGTGTTGAAGTTTATAAGATTTTTCTAAAATTTACATGGGAATACAAATGTTCTGAAAAAGTAAACAACATTGAAAAATCAGGGAAATTATGTTTATTATGCAAGATTTATATAAAAATGAGTAATTGAGAGGTGTTTTTTTGAGATAAGAATAGTCATGAACATTAAAGGAACAGAATATATAATCAAAAGATAGACACACATATACATGGACATGATTTTATATAAAGACAATCTCGAGGTCCCAGGCTAGTCACTTGGTAGTTACATTAAGGACAGATTCTAGTTGCATTGCAAGGACTTTAAAAATGGAGCTAATATTAGAATAAAAGTTCACAGAAGGCAGGTGGGAATTAATGGCCTGAGCATAACCCTTTGACAATCTCCTAAAACAAAAATATCAGTATTTTCCTTAGGATTAAAACAAGACCCAGAGCCTCATAACATAATATTTTAAATGTCAGGATACAATTCAAAACTACTTGGTATATTTAGAAACTAGAATATCTCAACCTGTATGGAAAAAGACAATCAATACATGCCACCACAAATATGGCACAGATTTTAGAATTATCTGACAAAGACTTTCAAGTAACTACTCTAAATATGTTCTAGCAAGCAAACATTAATATTATTGAAATTAATGGAAAGATAGAAAGTCTCAAAAAAGAAACTGAAGATGTTATGAAGAATAAAATGAATATTTAAGACCTGGAAAACACAACTAAAACTCAATAAGCAAATAAAAATACATAAAACATCTAGATAGACTCCAGAGCAGAATAAAAATGGCAGGGGAAAGAGTCAGGAAACCTTATTTATCAATAGAAATTATCCCTTATGGATAATATACAGAAAATAAAAAGATTATAAAAATGGATAAGACCTGTGAAAAAAATTTTTGAAGTCTAACATTTGTGTAATTGAAGTTACAGAAAAGGAGGAGATATAAAGTGATGTTGTAAAATATATTTGAATTATGGTTTAAATTTCCAAAATTATCAAAAGATATAAAACTACAGATTTATGTAGTTTAGTCAACCCCAAACAGGCAACTATAATATAATGGGTATAAAGGGACCTATATACTGGTAAGCTTTGGTAAGCTTCATATATTCCATTTGAATTGGTAAAATATTGACTCTGTTAAAATTGAATATGTATGTTGTAACACTTAGAGCACTCACTAAAAATCTCTGCCTAAAGATATAGTGAGAAACACAGTACATAAATTATAGTGAAATATTAAGTAATGCTCAAATAATCCCAAAGAAAGTAAGATCATGGAAACAGGAACAGAATACAAAAGGAAAAATAATAATAATAAAATGGTAGACATAAATCCAAACAGTTCAATAATTATATTAAATACAAATGGTCTCAACAAGCCAATTTTTAAGACAAAAATTATCAGAATGGATTAAAACACAGATGTATGCACACACACATGCATACACACTATCTAACCATATACTGTGCCAGGATAACTGTAAGAAAGTAATTTAAAATATAATGGCATAGATGTATTAAATGTAAAATGATGGTAAAAGAAATGTAAATTTGATGCACACACTGCATACTCTCATAAAGTCACAATGCTGGAGCAACTTCAAAATATCAGGCACAATAGACAGCAGAGCAAAAGAAATTATCAGAGACAAAAGTAACATTAACTAACAAAGAAAGTGTCAATTTCCCAAAAAACATAATAATCCTAAATGTATATGCACCTATCAAGAGAGCTTCAAAATACATAAACAACAAAACAAAATAAAAACAAACACTGACAGAACTGAAAAGAAAAAGAGAAACATCCACAATTATAATTGGAAACTTTATCATCTCTCCCAACCATAAATAGAACTAATAGACAACAAAATTAGCAAGGATGTAAAATAACTGAATAATACCATCCACCAACTGGATCTAACTGACATGTATAGATCACTCCACCAAACAATAATAGGATAAATAAAGAACATTCACCTTGATAGATTGTATTCTGGGTCATAAAACAAACTTTACCAAGTCTAAACAAATTGAAATCATAAAAAGTCTATTTTCCAATGATAATGGAATGAAATTAGAAGTCTATGAAAGAAAGCATAAAAAGTCTTCAAAAAATTAGAAATTAAAGAACACAATTATAAGTAAACCATGGATCAAGGGAAACTAGGAAACATTTTGACCCAAAATTAAAATACATCATATCAAAATTAGTGTGATGAAGCTAAAGCAGGAATTAGAGTACATTTTATAGCACCAAATAATTTCATTAGAAAAGAAGAAATGACTCAAATCAACAACCTAAGCTTCCATCTCAAGAAACTATTAAAAGAGGAGCAAAATAAACCCAAAACAAGCAGAAGGAAAAAAATAATAAAGAGTAGAACTGAAAAGAATTACATGGAAAATAGAAAAACAATACAGAAAATCAATGAAACCAAAAGCTAGTTCTTTGGAGAAATCAGTAAGATTAACAACCCTCTAGCAAGTAGAACAAAGAGAGAAGAAACAAATTACAGCAATAGGAAAGAAAGGGCAAAATCACTAGATAAGTCATTTAATGAGAGAAAATCTAAATCTGTATATCCATATAATTGTATACTATACAGCAATAGAACAGAACAAATCAGTTTGTGTTTAAAAGTCATAGAAGGGCACAAGAGGAAACAAAGTCAATTTTGTCCAGTCAATTTTAAAAAAAAATTAAAATTGTCACAAAAATATTTTACCATTTTCCAGAGTCACCAAAGATAACTTACATTTATTTCCTCAAATTCTCACCCATTGGATTATCATCATGCTTTGCAATACCATCTATTCAATGATTATCTATCTATTAATTTTAATTTTTGTATTAAAGTAAATTTAAGCATTTTACATATTTATTTTTCATTTGCATTTCTTACTTGTGAACTTGTCGTTTAAATAATTGCCCCCGATTTCATTCCTCACTTACCTTTTAATTCTCTTAATTACGTTTTTGCTCATTTAAAGACATTTGATGCATCAAATTCTTCAGTAGTTTTTGATATCTGGGTTTCTATCATGCTTAAGATAGCCTTTCCCTCTTCAATGTTACCAAAACAATTCCTTGCTGTATGATTAAGCAATTCTAAATGTTCCTGTAATATATATATATATATATATATATATATATATATATATATATATATATATATATATATATATATATATTTACATTTTGGCTTCTTATCTAGAAGCCAGGCACAGATGATTTAAGTATTGAGTTGGCCAAGAAGTTCGTTTGTGTTTTCATGTAGCATCTTATGGAAAAACTTGAACAAACTTTTTGGCCAACCCAACATGAGGCCTAATTTTATTTTTTCCAAATGAGTATCCAAATATCTCAAAACAATTGCTTCAATAGTCTATTAGTTCTATCCTTATTTGAAATATCAGCTATACAACTAGATAAATTTACACAATCCTATGGTTAGGCTTCTTTATTTAGGTTTTTTCTTCCATTCATCTTACATCAATATCAACTGTTTTAGTTATAGCTTTTTAGTGTGTGTTAATATCTGGAAAGATACTTTATACCTCATTTTATTAATATAACTTTTTGAAAATGTGTTAGATATTGTTGCACATTTTTTCTATCATATGTACTTAATAATTTGTCAAATTCAATAAAAATGTTAATAAACATTAAAAATTAATAGTCCCTTTGGGAGTATCAAATATTTAAATTAATTTGAGAAAATAGCTATTTAAACTATATTGTATCTTCTCATCACAGAACACAAAATGACTATTTGGACTTTTAAAAGTGTTTCAGTGAAGATTTATGTTTGTCATGTGTGTTTTATAATTTTTAAATAGAATTGGTCCACTGTGTTTTCTTTAGTTGATTGTATGTTTCCACAATTGGAGTTTTAAACACAATTCCTCCCTCAGGGTGAAGATGTGCATGGATGTATTGAAAGGTTGTTGACTGTATTACAGATTGCTCCCTGCACCATCCCAATGAAAGAAAAGGAGGTTCTGACATCCCATCATTTGCCCCTTGGGGTCCTGGAAGCTTTGTTGACCAGTACTGATGTCTTCAGAGGACGTGGTTGTTTGAGTGGAGCTCTATGTTGATTTTTTTTTTCCTCTTACTTGCCCAGATTGCTAACAACTTTCCACATTCATAACTTTTCTCAGACGCTTTCCAGTTTTTCTTTTTTCACAGGTTTATTATCAGAAATGCCGTCTATCTCCCTATTACAGAAGCTATCGTTATGGCAGTTGCTGTTTTCTTCATACCTCCTCACACTGTTTTAAAGATGTAATGATGACATAATCTTGTTCCTTCTAATGTTGTTGATAACATAGCTATCATAATAATCATTAATTACTACTAATTTCATAGTATTTCACACCTAGCTAAGACACCTAGTTCTATAACTGAAGCTTTAACTGAGAACTAGAACTAGAAGTAGATCAGAGGGGGATTCAAAAACTGGAGACATTTTCATTCTATTACAGTGTGCCTGGCTCCTGCCTTCATAGAAAACAACTCAAACCGGTTTTGCACAAACCAAAACATTTTATAATGACACTCTCTTCCTCAAGACCCTTCCCTTCAGAAGCTCCTGGCATCTAATCCCTACAAGCAGAGCTCAATCTATATTTTCAATCTTGCCTCCCACTCTTGCCTATCCAATGCCTCTATTCCATACAGGCCCTCAGTTTCCCCACAAAAGTCCATATTCACTCCCATAGCTACAGCTTCAGTCATGCTGTCCCGAAGCCCTAGCTTCTCTTCTGAATCTCCCCAGGACCATCACAGGTTCTGCTTCCTCTGTAAAATCTTTGCCATCATTCAAAACTGTACCACTTGTTATGTCACATGCAGAACTCTCCATTGAATGTGATGATTTTACAGGGGGCAAATAATCCTTATCTTTTCAGGTGCACATTTATTGTCACTTCTGTGCAGTGTACCCTCCCCAAAGATAGGGATCATGCATAAGTTTTGCAATGTACATGAGAAGCATGGTAAACTATAAAAGTCATATAAAACAGCATGTATAAATGATAAATGAAGAGAATATCTGAAACAGATATTATGGACAGCATTTTCTACTAAAAAAATAGTAACTAACATGTATTGAACACTAACTAAATGATAGACAGTACAAAGTGCTTTTTAAAGTAATTAGTCCTATTAATTATACTCTGAACAAATAACTATTAAACGCCTACTGTATGCCAGATATATCTAAATATAGTTTTAAACCAGAGATGTTCCCTACAATTATGGAGCTCATATTATTCTTCTACTAATAGTCACCATTGTAATAATTATAGTAATAGTAATAATAGTAAAAACAAACAAACAAAAAAAAACAATAGCAAGTCTAGTTTATTGAATGCTGCCTATATTTTTCAAACATTTGTACATATGTCACAAAAACCCTAATAAGTGATTATTATCATGATTTTCTAGATAAGAAATATGAGGTTTAGATTGGGCAAGTCACTTTTAAGTTCACTCCTTATTATATCTATGATAGTAAACATTATTGTCATGCTTCTTAAACATCAATGGCCATGTTACTCAGTCAGCTGTGGTCTTTGTTAAAAATGCTGAAGTTTAGGCTATACTCTTTAAGATTCTCTTTTAGTTGGTCTGAAGTGAGGCTAAGAGGAGATGTAAATGTTAATCCCAATTGTTTGATTAAAAAGCATTTGTCTTTGTTATGTTGAGATTGTGAGAAATAAGCCAGACAAAGAAAGGTGAATATTGCATAGTATCACTTACATGTAGAATGTAAGAAAAAAAGTTAAACTCATAGAAACAGAGAGTAGAATGGTGGTTTCCTAGGGCTGGAGGGTGGGGAAAATGAGGAGAGGCTGAAGACACAAACTTTCAGTTTTAAGATAAATAAGGTCTGAGTATATAATAAATAGCATGGTGACTATAGTTGATAACACTGTATTGCATAATTGAAATTTGTTATTTGAGTAGAACTTAAGAGATCTCAGAGAAAAACTGTAACTGTGGGAGGTGACGGATGTGTTAATTAACTGAATTGTGAGAACCCTTTCACAATGTATAGGTATATCAAATCATCATGTTGTATACTTTTCATATGTTACAATTTTATTTATCATATACCTCAATAGAGCTGGGAAAAAAACCCACCAGCCCCAGAGCCATAGCAGGGAAAGAGCCCCAGTGCGTGGTGTTATCTTATCATCAGCAGACCATTCACCAGCTGTGTGGTCATGAAGGAGTTCTAGATCCCCAGTCTCTATTCCCTCAGAAGTAAACAGAGAATTAAACTTCTTAGAATTTGTTTAATTTTAGAAATGAAAAGGACATTAGAGATCATCAAGTTCAGTATTTGCATTTTAAAAAGTTCATAAACAGTGGACCACAAAGTTTAGGTGACAATTGTAGTAGATTGGAAACCCTGGTCACAGTGTTTTGTAACTCTTCCCATTAGATGTAGAGTCCCTTAACCCAGCCGTGACCCTGGCCTGGACTTATAACTTACTTTGTCCAATCATTTGGGGTGGAATGAGGTTGTGTGAGTTCTGGAATCTGGAGTGTAAGAAGCTATAGCTTCCACATTTGGAATCATGCTGTCTCCCTGTAAGGAGGCCAGACCTGGGCAGTGAATGATAGAACCTGGTGCCAAGGCCCCAGAAATGGAGAGAGGTCATCTTGGACCTTCCTACTGTCCTAGTGACCATCTGCTTACAACCACAAGAGTGAGTCCAAGTTTTTTAGACCATGAAGTTTCAGAGTGACTTATTATATACATAGAAGTAGGTAGAAACAATAATTCTGCAACAGAGTGGGTCATGCACCTCTGATGCAGAACTTGGTCCACAGTCTCCTCTGTGCTCCAGCACCCCAGGCCTCACTTCTCTCACTAAGGTATCAGTTCCATTGAGCCAAAAGAGCTGAAAATGCTTTAGATAAAAACTAAATGTTAAAATGAAATAAGGACACATACTATTCTAATATAATTGATCTTCCTCTATCCTTATTGTTTTAATCTAAGACTTGCTTTCATTTTCTGAGAATAAGCATGTACCAAGTCTTAAAGTTAACTCTGGATCCACCTCTACATGACCTGCCAACAGACCATTCTTGTAGCGACTCATTTATTTAGACATTCATTGGGCACCTACAATATTTAGAAATTTGACTTGACAAAATGAGATAAAGACATAAATAGGTGTAGATTCCCTCAGGGTTAATTAATGAGACCCATGCTTCACTTATTATGCCAAGACCCAAGTGTATGTCTCCAATGTCCAGAGGAAGTGTTTTTCTTTTTATTTATTTATTTTTTCCAATCACTCAGGTTCTAACTCACCCTCCATGCCAGGACTCTTATCATAACTCTGTCTTCACTTTCTGTTCCCCACATGCTCCTCCTCCCCAAAACATGCTGTCTCTTCCCTCCGTTTCCTGTCCTGGGCCTCATTTTCTGCTGTTTTAACTTCCACATTTAGTTCTACACATGCTTCATCAATAAATCTTTCCCGTTAATTTATCTCCCTGAATATCTCCAATTCTGCTTCTATCACTCTCAATGTTTAGAAAACTCTTAGGTTGCATGTCTGGTAGAAACTGGATAAACCTTTCTGATTCTCTTCAATGGCATGACCTCATTTTCTCCACTTGCTGGTCACAACCCTCTCTAGTTCTCAAGGTACTGTTTTCCAATCCCTGCTGCACCTCCAACCTCACCCCAGCAGCAGCAAACTTACAGATGCAATGTAAGAGCTGGGTGCAGTCCATTCTTTGAAGCTCAGGACAGAGCCTACCTCTCTTCCAAAGAAAAAGCCTAAATGAAATACAAAACATCAATACCACTAGATTCAAACAATCAATTATTTTTAAAATGTGTTTTAGATTTAATTCATCTACCAATCAGTAATCAATCAAGCATGAAATATTGAGTATCTTAGTGTATAACAAAACTACTGTGTGCTGAGGAAGATGGAAGTACCATCCATGCCCTTGGGCACTGGTGAACACAGCCGAGGGGGACATTATAGCTGACAATAAAGGGCCTACATATGTTAGTTTTCTAAAGATGAACTTATTGAAAAGAAGCTATAATGTGAAATGATTACATCAACCACAGAAACCATCTATAATAAGAGATATAACCTGAGCTTGCCCATAGCACATCTATTTGGGGATTACAAAAAATGTCTTCTTTAGGCAGTTGAATTAGGAAAATGCACCTTTCTCTGTCTTTGAATACACTTGTTTACCAGCACCCAGCATGCTGAGTGGAAGGCCAGCAGGACTTGCCTCTCCCCCTTGCTTCCCAGCCTGAGTCCCTCCCTACAGGACACAACTCATTTAACTCTCTGTACGGTGCTTCTCTCCTGGGCCCAGTGGGGATCCACAGATAGAGCTTCTGAGGCTCTAGAACATCCTGAAATGGAATGCAAAGTGTAACGTTTATGAAAGTCTATGCTTATTCTCAAGAGAGAGACAATAGTTTCCTTTGAATCCCAAAGAAGTCCATTCTCAAAATGCTGAAGAAATACCACTCCAGATAAAACGTTGCAGCTTCCTGGGTATTAGAATTGATAGGCCTGGTTTTGCATTTTGATTTTTTCAACTTGTGAGCTGAATGCCTTTCCTCAAGCTACTTAAAATTCTGTCTTTATTTTTGTTTTGATGTTATTTTTGTTCTTGATTCATGTGCGGAGGTCAAATAAATATTCTTAATAAGTTTATACTCACAATGACACCTCCTCTCTCTGGTCACAACCATTCAAATGTACCTGAATGCAAAAGTTTAATTCATTAGATTTCACTGGTTTTGTACTTTCTCAGAGCAGTTTCTGACTAAAAAGCAAAATCTATGTATCTGGATACGTTTAAGGAGAAAGTTTTTCTCCTTTCTCCCAATTTTATCTACATACTCTGTTCTCCCTTTGAAGTCTAAAGCTTTGCTTTTAGGATTTGCATTTGGCTATCTGCCCAAGGGTGAAACCTCACCATCTACCTCTCTGCAGTGCAGCTAAAGGGAGATCTAATTCATAGATTCCAAACTATTCCTACCTTGCTCATCTTTCACTCAGATCCTTGCTTCCTATTCTGTCCAACTTAATTTCCATGGAACTTCATTTTAATCACTCCTTTGATAAAATCTTAATTCCCTTGTCCCTTTTATCATATTCACTGGTAAATCCCTCAATCTGGTTAAATCTATCCTTCTGCCTATAGAGTGCCTGTATCTAAGCAACTGAAATTGTTCTAGAAACCACTGCTGGGGAGAATGTAAATTTCTACCACCAATTTGGGAAGCAATTTAGCATTATCTTTAAATGCATGTCTACTCTATGAGCAAACAATTTCATTCTTAGGTGAGTAACTCAGAGAAATTGCACACATAAAACAAGAGTTATGCATAAGAATGACCATACAGCACTTCTGTAATAGCAAAAACAAAAGCTATACAGTGAGCGGAAATTAATGAATTATATCTCTAAGCAACAGTATGGATGTAGCTAATAAATATAATATGGAACAAAATGAAGTCACAGAAGAATATGTTCAATATATTTTAAAGCTCAAAGCCATGCAAATTAAGCAGTTTTGGGTTTAGGGTTACATATGTAGGTAGTGACACTATATATATATACACACAACACACATATACCCACAAGTGTAGAATAGAGATCAAATTCAGAAGAGTGGTTATAGCTTCAAGAAAGAGAAAGTGGAAGGAAGGAAATGTCATGTAATTACTAACAAGATTTTTCTATCAACTTCTTAACTGGTTTCACTTTAAATATAAGACCATACACTTCAAGTGGGCCTTCAACACTACCCAGAGGTCTTATGCATTTCATTAGTCAATTCACTCTTCCACTTTTTAAGTAAGTATGTATAGAATCTTCTTTCTTCTCCTTTGCCGTCAAATCACCAACATACCTTCTCCTCTCTCTCAGATCAGAGATGAGAAACTAAACTAAATACGGACTAATTCTGAATTTTTTCTTTTAAAAGTTCTATATTTTTCTTATGTAAAGTATTTCATCTTTAGAAGCCTCAAAGAAAATTGTATAAATAAATAAAGTTAACTTATGATAATGGTTAATTCAGATTTCACTGTATCTGAGGGTTAGAAATTGGAGGTGACAATTCTACAATCCTCCCTTCCCCAACTTTTAATCTAAGGAGAGAAGAGGTACAAAACTCATTAACCAAATCAAAACTTAAAACACCAGCTTTATTAATTGTGATTGATCAATAGTTTCTGGTAAATTGTGTTAAAAGAAATGGCTACAGTTTGAAGACCCAAATAGGGCATCATTGTCCATTAACAATTAATTGGGGGTCAACTGAGTCCACAGGAGTGCAGAGACCTCATTATTCTCCAACTGAAAATGGGGAGGTTAAAGGTTGGCTCTTCCTTGCATGGAAAGGAGAACCTCCTATAAGGGAGAAAGAAGCAGATGAAAGTCCACTACCCTGATGACCAATCCAGGAGACAGGCATGTCCCAGACAGAGTCAGGGTACAAGTGTGCATTACTGCCCACAGGTCCCACTAAGCATCTGACTCTGACGAATCTAACTGGTTGCTCCTCTTTCTATGGAGAGGGACCAATGAGAAGAAAAAGAGGACAGTAGTTACTTTTCCAGTCTTTCCAGAAGGTAGAAACATTGTCAGAAAGTCCCTTATTTCTTGTCCAGGGGAAGGAGCATTGGTACAAGGTAAAGAACCTCTTCTACCAGTCACACCTGGCATTAGGCTTTAATTCATTAAGTAATATTTTGTTAATTGTTTTGTTTTTCCTAAGAGTTCTGAGCTCCCCTTATTGTATTTTATTGTAGTTTATAATTCTAAAGACCTTCAGGATACTATCTGGGTGTCATACATTTCAGTCATAAATGACTTGCTCAAGTATTGTTTTCTATATTAATAAAAAACTGCAGATGTGATCTTCCTGTCCCAGAACAGGAGGTAAAGAAGTGTATCATATGGAAGCCTGAGCTGCTCCTAAGCTCTTCCTTAACAATGTGGTTGTGTTTAATTTCATCATCTCTTATTTTACTAACTCCTCAATGTGAACAAGTCTTCTCTCCTTTGTCTCTTTCTTCTTGAATTAGAAGTAAATTCTAATTAAGGATAATGGCTCATTGTTTCCTGGTTAACCTAGGCTTTCCTGGAAGGTGACAAAAAACACACACTCCACCCTCCCTTCAGTCAAAAGCCACATTTCCCAATCTCATTAATAATAAACCTGTGCCTCTCAACCAGAGTGTGTGTGATTTGCATTTGAGAAATAAATTGTGCTCCAGGACAGTTCATTCACCCAGCAGGGCTTAGTCCCCTGTGACATCCTAATTCAGGACAGCAAGGGAGGAAATAATAGAGGCACCTGGAATCCATTCATTCAGTGCATATTTGCTAAGCACCTACTATACTTACGGCAATGTGATTTATTGAGGGAAGAGGGGCATGAAAAGATATAAAACCCAGATTCTGCCTTCAGGCAGCCTTACTTTTAGAATAGCAAATAAGCATTGCAAAAATCCACCAAAATGACAGACTATGACAAATGTCATTATGAAAGATATTTCAAAGATGGTAGAGAGAACTTTCAAGTTGACTATCAGTAATTTTACATCCCAATTTAAAACCATCATCATCATCCCACCCCAGTGACCCCACTCCTTAAAAGAAACTCAATTACAAGGAAAGTAGTGTTTAAGTTAAATTATACCTATGATGTGGGAGTGTGCTAGAATATACTAGCTCAAAAGAGAGGTAATGGTAATTCCAGTAATACAAGACGATGTGAGTTAAAGGTCCAGAGAAACAGGAAAATTGAGTAGAGCAGCAAGACTGAGAAGACCTACATGGGAAATATGACTTAGATTAGGACCTTCACTAAGACAAAAAGTAACAGCCACGAGTTTGCATTATCTTCTCATAGTAAAAATTCGTGAAGCTGAAAGCAGAACTGCATGGCAAATTTGTGAATGTAATTGACTTTACAGTATGGATGAGGGACAAGGGGAGCTTCAGGTGGGCTGCTATAATGAGCTGAACCTATGATACTGTAACGGCAGATACTCTTGGTGGGTGAAGTTTAGTAAAAGTATATGCTCACTAGTTTACAGCCAATTAGAAGGTGGAAATAAAGCTTGATTAATAACTTCTGTGTGTCCAATTAGAATTGAAAGATTAGGATGTATTAGGGTGATAGTTTGAAAAAAATCAGTATAAACCTCTCTCAAATTTCATTTTGTTTCCGTTGTAAATAATAACAAGCTAAGGGGAAAAATCACAAAACTTAGGCATCACTAGCTCTCTCTTCAGCATTTCTAGAACTCTTTTTAATAGGAGGAGATGCTAGGATGAAAATACCGGTTCCTACTGATCCCTCAGAAACTGCAAGTCACCAGACCTAGGAACAAGATCAGGCATTTCCCGATTGTGTGTATCTCGGTGTGTATATTTGCCTGAGAGATTCTGTATAGATTTTATTTGAGGAGTGGAGAGGAGGAGATAGCATGTGGTGAGGAAGGAGATGAAGAAAACTGCTGACTCAAACCAAAACTTAAACAAAGGACTTTTCCTGTTGGGAGTTAGGGCCTCCTGGGGCAAGTAACACAGGTGATGCCTTTTGTTTTGAAATGTCTGAAAGTCGTTTATGGCATCTGTAGGGATGTTTCACTGCAGTCCTTAACTTGGTTCCCATTGTTCAAAACATTTTGTGTGTATAAAGGCCTTACTTTTAATGAGTGTCCAACTCATATTAATGGAGTGATTACATGAAAAAATATATGACTGAGTAATAAAAAGCAGAGAGTTCTGAGGCCTAATCAACCAGGTCATAAGGTTGCATGCAAACTCTGACTTTGGTTTATGGGATATTTCATGTGGAAGAATCTTCTCTCCCTTTTGAGATTTGGACTCTCTAAGAAAAGTAATATGAGTTCGTCTAGTCCTATACCCTTTCTCTGCAAAATAGTTTGTCAGGAATAGCTCTTGGTCCAATATGAAACAAAGGGAATGTGCTTCCAAATATCAAAAATCCATGTCCTCCTCTCTCTTTCTCTATCCCCATAATTTATTTGCAAGAATTTATGATGACTTCTGGAGTAGAGAGGTTATGGGCAGGAGTAAGTGAGATATTTTCCAGAATCAGTATGAACTTAATGGCTGAACTCTTCTTCTGAGCCAGTATCTCACTGTGTACTAGTGACCTGAAGTCTGGAAACACACAGTACTCCAAAAACTCATTAACGGACACTGTGGTGTCTCCACGTTTGCTTTGGTTGAGACCAAAGTAGCTCCAGATTTGTTCCAAATGACTCCAGTCAAATATCTCTACAACCAAATAAAGATTTTGATAGCCTTCTCTTGTTTGGCAGTGCTTCTTTTTCAAAAATCATTTTCAGTTTTCAAAAAGAGAAACACAGTCCAAATGGCTCCATTATTAAAGCTAAACTTACCAGTCCACAAGCTTCAGAATGGAAAATAGATGGTTATTTGAAATGGCAACTTAAAACTTTCTTCTCTATACCTTTCACACAACCCTGTCACTAAATCATTGGAGTAGGTTGCCTGTTGGCTTCTATTTCATCTTCATTTTATATTCTGAGGATAATTGAACTCTAAGAGGATGGGTGATTTCTTTAAGACTTAGGTCCCTTCTGGCTCTAGGTTTTATAACTTTGTATCCCTCATAAATCAATAAATCTTTATGTTATAAGATTGAAAATAATAGTGACCCATTGTTCTGATGTCAATCTTATGGCAACCTAGAATTTTAACAACAGGAATAAAATCTGGAATTAAATGAAAGGTAGCTCATTGGTTTAAACAGTGATAATCAGATATCAAATCATAACTCCTAACTATGGTCATCATGAAACAATGGCACTTATGTTATTACTAAATCTTACAAGAATAGCATTTATCTCCCCAATCCCAAAGCAGATTAAAATCATCAGACTGAAAGAAAAAGGCAGCTCAATAAATCACACTCAAAGCAGGAGGTGCTATCAATAGCCTTAGAGTAAGAAAAAAGATAGAAAATTTTAGAAATTTTCACAAGAACGCCAAAACACAGCCCCAGGGTCATTTATTCTAGAAGCAAATTGCAAATTATATGAAGTAGACGACATTAATTGTTTTGAAAGCTATTTAGTATACTACCCTTTTTAAGAAATCAAAGAAGTAGAACACACTTTAACTATATAATCATCAAAACGAGTAAACTATTCTAAAAGTTCTGGTAAATGAAGTATTTATTTTTAACACATTTTTATACATGTTGGAGAATGTTATTTATATGTAATAGATATTTCCACTGTTGTGACTGATCAACAAAGTTTAATATATAATTTTTATATTATATATTTTTTATAACATAGATTTCTGGATTTTTAAAATAATTGCTATTCTCCTTTCTAACTTTCTGGGCTCAATTCCACTTGAATGCTTTCTATACATCCATTCTTGGCTTCATTATGAGCTCCCTCACATCCACAATGTGGTTTAAACTTGGGGGTTCTAGTAAACATAGAAAACCTTAAGAAAAAACCCTCTAAACAATGCCATTTCACCATTAACTCTTCATCTTTCCAACTAATTAATGGCAGCTCTTCCAAACATAAGATGTTATCAGATATCAAAAAAGGCCTACAGGGTGGCATTGGTAGTTCAGAAGATGATGTAAGATTCCAGGCGGGTGGAACCTTGGTGGGGTTGGAGTTTTCAGTGCTTAGGTAGGTCAGGAGAAGAAGCAGGATCTACCCTTGGTAATGGCAGATCCAATCAAGAAGAGAAGAGCTGGAGGAGGTTTGGTATGGAGGGAGGATGAAGACCATGAATTGAAAAAATTTCAGAGAAAGCAAAATTGAAAATGGTAACTATGACACCTTCCAGTTTGTAAAAACTCTGGGATGGAAATGATAAGAAGGATGGGAGCCTGCCTTAAAATTTTGTCAAAAGGTCAATTCTGCAACAATTTAAAGCTTAGCTCAGTCTCTTACCACTGCACAATCTAAAATCTGTCTGGGAAATAGTTGCTGTCCACACATTCCCCTTATGGCCCAAGGGCACATTTTTGACAGTTAATTGGCGATGGTTAACATCAGTCTTTAGGTGCAGGAGAAGATCAGTTGGGACCAAGGTTAGGGGATAGCCTTTTCCCAGGGTTAAGAGACACTTCCCCTCCCACCCCCGGGGAGCAGTGTGAAAGTATCTATCCACCAACAACAATTCTGATATTCTGAGTTAATTGGCCATGAGCTGGCCACAGATTTTTTCCCAAAATGGTACAGATGAACCTATTTACAGGGCAGGAATAGAGACACAGACGTAGGGAACGGATGTATGGACACAAGGCGGAGGTGGTGGGGGGATGAACTGGGAGATTGGGATTGACATATGTGCACTGCCATGTGTGAAACAAATAACTAGTGGGAACCTGCTGTAAAGAGCAGGGAACTCAGCTCTGTGGTCTGTGGTTACCTAGATGGATGGGATGAGGGATGGAGGGGGGTCCAAGAGGGAGGGGTTTTATGTATACATATAGCTCGTTCACTTCATTGTACAACAGAAACTAACATAACATTGTAAAGCACATATACTGCAATTAAAAAAAAAAGTTTATTGTGGAACCCACTGACGTCCTACTCTTGAACAGAATAGACCAACTGCTGTTTGTGGTTTGGCTTATCTAGACCTGGTCAGATCTCCTGCCATTTGGTGGAGAGCAGTTTTAGAAGAGGAGCTTGCTGAGAACAGTGTGTATTTAAGAGAGAGTGTGTCTAATTCTGGAACTGGGGAGGGGTGTTGGTTTCTAGAAGTAAGAAATATTGAGTCAGTGTATCCCTTCCTCCTACTCTCCACATTCTCTAAGCTCAGATATCAACTCCTGTGAAAAGCTTTCCATTATTCCCAAAAATCCAATTTAGATGTGTCTTCTTTGTGCTCCCGTGATGTTACAGTAGTTTTGATGCCCTCTTATAATTGCCTAAGTGCTTGTCACTATCTGTATTCTTCACTAAGATGTGAACTGCCTTTGGGTAGAAACTGGCTCTTTAACAATGTTGGCTCCCTAGTTCCTCAGGTATGCAATATTTATTGCATACATTAGGAAGTAGGCAATAAATATTTGTTGAGTGTGTGGGTACCTAAATCAAACCATCTCCATGGCTGCCTACTCTTTCTATACATCCAGCCATCTGGCCATGGCCTCCATTCTGTCAGTCTACTGAGACTGAAGATGATGACAGTGTCACCACCCATGTGTCACCACGTAACTGACCACAATCTGCTCTCAACCTACCTCTTCCTCAAGTACCAACTCAACCACCACCTTTTCTATTGAGCCATGCCCAGCTGCTCCAGGTCAAAATGATGTCTCTCTTCTCTGATTTCTGGCACTCAGTGTTTGGAATTTATACAACTAACTCTTGATATGACACACTTTATTTTGTGTGATGTTTGTGGGTCTGGTTTCTGTGAGCACCTCCCACGTAAGGTTCACATCTTATCTTTTTCTTTTATTCCTTTTGTGCATCTAAGCACTGTCTGGGCACAGAGAGCTCCTCCAAACAGTACTGACTGGCATAAAATGATCCTAGTCTACATGAAAGCGTAAATTCTGAGGGCAATCAAGTTCGACCTGGATTTTCACTGGAGAGACTGGATTTCTGGTGATGAATAAAGCTGCTGTGGCAATGGATATGCGAAGAGTTGGAACGTAATTGGAAGAGGCAGAACTGTCCTTTTGTTATTTTGTTATAAATAAACTCCCACAGTGGAAACTTGTTAACCTCAGTCCTTGCTTTCGCATCTACTTATATGCAAGACCTCCCTCAACAAATCAATCTTTACACTGCAGTGGCACTCTCTTGAAAAGATACGTTTGGCTTAGCCACTGTTGATATTTGTTCTTGAAATCTCGGTTATATGTCATGGTACACTCTGAGAGCAGAAATGGAGACGCTTAGTTTATATGCACAGAGGACGGCCAAGACGCAAACAGAAAAAGACGGTCCACAACAGGGCAGTGGGGGTGGCGGGAGCTGAACAGCACTTAATATGTTGTGATGTATTGAATCTATGAAACTCCTGTTCAATAGCTAGTCAAAGTAAATTTAGAAGGACACAGGAAAGGGATTTATTTTTTCATCATTGTAGAAATTATTGCGTATGCTGTTGGTCATGGTCTAATGGTGCCCTTTTGAGGTCCCAGTGCCCTTAGAATCCCAAATAGCACCATTGACATGATTAGGTGAGGTTTGTTCAATATATTTAAGTCTCCAGAGAACTACAGTTTTATTGGTACTTTGGGAGTGGGCTCTCTTGCTGTGTTTTATTCTGAAAAGAATAAGCTAAAGAGCTTGACACTCTCTCAAGGTAAAGTACTTGATCTCTTCTCCTCTAGTGCATAAATTTATTGGGGAATTTCCCATATTGGACTGCAATTATTTACATACATGTCTGTTTTGCTCATCAGACAGTGAGTGTTTGCATCAAAGACTGTATCTTATTCATTTATTTTTCCCTAATAGAGTGGCATAGTGCCCAGTACATAGGAGACCCTCATGAAATGTTTGCTGAACAAGAAGACATCTTAATATCCACGAAAAATGTGCCTATGTAAAGGAATAAACAAAAAAGGTAGATGAAAGCTATTTTGAGCCAACTTAAGAAAAATGCAGACACTATTAGATAATTAATTAAATTTTAATTTTCCTGTAAGTAGTCTCCAGAGAAACATGCTATTTTAGAATTGTACCCCCTAGATTAAGATACTGTGTAAATATTTCCTGTGGGCCTACTTTTATGCTAGATGGCATGGGAAAAAAAATTGAATAAAACACGGTCTCTGCAGCAAAAATATTGGGTACCATCTGGAGAGAAAAGGCCCAAGAAAGAACCCAGTGAAGAACTCAGTGAAGTATAATGGGAATCAAAAGAGGTCAGAATAGGACAAAATTACATGAGCCACTGCTATGAGGAAGGCATTAGGAGGAGCTAAAAAATTCATTGCAATGAAGTCAGTTTATAAATGATGTGGGTGAGCATTAACTGAATCATGCTGCTATTTTATAGAAGATTCAAGATAGGAATGTTAGACATTGTTTCTTGCAAAGAAAATGTTCTTCAGTGCTGTTGGAGAACCCTCAGATCATCAGGTTTTCTTTAGGTTTATTAGTGAACAAACTTGTCTTCAGAAAGACAGAGTGGTATTCTGCTAAGGAAAGCTGTGCTGAATCTAAACACCTTGATGCTTTCCCTCAAACCTACTGTTAGCTGTGTGACCTTGATAAAGTTAGTTAACCTCTCTGGACCGCACTTTCCTCTTTTAAAATATTGACATAAGAAAAACCTGCCCAGACTTCACCCCAGGACATGGCAAGCTTTAAATTATGTATAAAGACAGGAAGTGACCTCATCCTTCAGCCTTTATAGGACCATGTCTCAGACAAAAAGTGAGAGAGCTGTGTAATTGTTGTTCTTCTGCACAGGTACTGATTTTTCAGGCATTCAGGACACTTTCTCCCACCACTCAATTTTTATTTACATTTGGAAGTCAGAAATTCTTAGAACACATTCAAGCATTTATGTGTGCATATTCTGGCATGAGGAAGAGGGTTCTCCACAAGCAGAATCTCACATGTCACAAGGGAGTGGGATCAGGGGGAATGTCAGAAGAGCCTGGATTAATGGATACATTAGCAATTTCATTTTTTATCCATCTTTCAGTTTGGAATATAACTAAGACAATAGGAGTAGGAGTAAGTTCAAATTCTGTAGCAGTAGTCTGCAGTAAACGCATGTCTGATGGAAAGTAAGAACTGGGGTCAGAACTGCTTTAGAGTAATCCAAGAGAAATCTGAAACAATATATGTTTGTAGTTAGTTCCGTGTGGCTGAAGTCCACCTATTCAAAGATGTACAAACAGGAAAAAATAGAAAAAAAAGGAAGGAGGATCTCTGGAAATCATCAACTATAGAATCAAGAGATTGGATAGGATACAAGAATGTGTGACCTCTTCTAAAAAGTGCAGAGGTCCCTAAAGAGGGATCTATCAGGCTAAGATGCAAATTCTAGAAAACAAAAGGAAAGGAAGATTGATACAATATTAATGTATAGAAGGAAATAAAAATAAAATTCAAAAGCCTGATGGAACATGTAAAAAGAAGAATTGATTTTAAATAACTAGGATTCAATCACTGATTTGAAGGACAAATTAAGAAAATAATGCAGATAGTAAAGACCAAAGTCCTAAAATAGATCATAATGCGTGTAGAGAACCCAAAATAGGCATGACATGTACAGATAAAAAGTGTTTCTAAAAAAGAGAAAAGAACAATGAAAGCAGAGAAAAACATCATTCCAATTGGATTTGTTTTCTTTGAACTTGACAAAATGATTCTAAACTTCATGTGGATGAGTAATAGAAAATAATAGCCAAGACAAATTAGAAGAAGAAGAGTATTGGGGGAATTTACTTCACCATATAATAAAACATTATAGATTTCTAGTACAAGATTGCATACCCAGCAGGTTCTCACTTCACCTTTCTCTAAAATCTCCACTGAAATACTGAGATGAAAGCTTTGAGGTATGACAAGGAATAAACCAAAAATAGTGATGAGGAAAGGCAGCAGCAAATATGAGAGAGCACAGAAATTTGGGGAACATGAAAATGAATGGGAACATGTTTGCAGACAATATGAGAGGAATGAAACTTACATGGCTTGGCAGAATCTAGAAAGGGCTGTGGACAACATGGAACATGGTCTGCCTTTCAGAATCCTGAATGGATGGTCTTTGGGCTCAGTGGACACACACACGGTAGACAGCAGGTGTGAAAGTTAGGGCTGACCAAAAAAAAAAAAGGCTGATTAAAGTTTTGTGAATGGAGCAGTTGAATAGGGTGACATTTCCACCTTTGTCCCCATCTACTCTAATGTGTTCTCCTTCCTTGAGTTAGATAAAGGCAGCCCGACATGTATCCCTAGGCACAACAGTAGAATATTATTCTCAACAGAAATGGAGTGAATCATTGAAGATACATAGAATGGTGATGTTGAAACCTTGGAGTAAATTCTTCCTCATCTGGCATTTGGGAAACCTTAACTTTAGAGTCGGTATCATCTCATTTGGGGGAAGTTAAAAGAAAGTTATCAAGAGAAATTAAGCCCAACAGACAAAACATCTAATACTGGTATGTAAGATCTCTCTATCATAACAAAAACCCTAAAGCAAAATCTTAGCTCCAGGAAAATGAGGGTACAAAGCAAAAGACTGGAACCCAAGAGGCCATTCAAGACATGTCCTAGACTGACAGCCTTGTAAGCAGGCTTAGAGAAGATCCAGGCCAGGATAGACCAAGAGGACAGGGATCTTCCGAAACAAAGGCAATTTGGAAAAAAGTGGTAATTGATAGAATAACTGATGTAGTGGTGCCTCAGCCCATGGAGGCTTCTACAACAAAATACCATAGACTGTGTGGCTTATAAACAGACATATAAATTAATTTCTCACAGTCTGGAAGCTGAAAAGTACAAGACCAAGTCAGCAGAAAATTCAGTGTCTGGTGAGAGTGCACTTCCTGGCTCATAGACAGACATCTTTTTGTTAAGAAGATGAAGAGGCTAGAGGTAGGTAATATAAAAGAATTAAATTTCCAGTCCTAAGAGCAGGAAATTAGTTGATAATGTCTAAAATAATAAATAAAAGTTATTCTTTGTGTTCTTTGAGATTTGGAGTTTATAAGAAATATACCCCCCCAAAAGAACTAAAATTGGTTCCCTCTGGAGAGAAGAACTGGGGGATTGAGGAGGATGGGCCAGGGCAAATGTCTTTTATTATAAATGATACTCTTAGTTTAGGAGATACTTTCCAGATATTTTTGTTTCGTTAATGTTTTAATATGAACTAAAAATCTACTTTATTACAATTAGTTTTTATTTTTATTAGAATCATGCTAATTTTCAGTTTACCTTAGAGAAAATTTCCATGCTTATGACTGTGAGCAGTCTTATCCAAGAACATCGTTCCTTCTTTTCAAGTCACTTTTATGTCCCTCAGAAGAATTTTGCTATTTATGTGAAGAAACACCAAAAAGTGAATGAAAATAGAGTTAAAGCCCTTAAAATAGATTTCATAAGATAAATAACATAACAATGATCAAATGGATCCATCATCCTCATTAAAAGTAAACAACTGAGTTTAATACACCCATGGATAGAAACTTCGTTTAGAACATAAAATAAAACCCAAACTTCTGTTGAATGAAAAAGAAACACCTACAACAAAGTGACTTGGAACTGACAACAGAAAATATGGGCAAAGGCAAACGAGACTTATACAAAGAAAAAGATAGAGACTTCCGGGTAAGATGGCGGAAGAGTAAGACGCGGAGATCACCTTCCTCCCCACGGATACACCAGAAATACAGCTACACGTGGAACAACTCCTACAGAACACCTACTGAACGCTGGCAGAAGACCCCAGACCTCCCAAAAGGCAAGAAACTCCCCACATACTTGGGTAGGGCAAAGTGGAGAGATCCCCACACAGAGGATCGGTGCCGAGCGGCACTCACCAGCCCGAGAGGCTTGTCTGCTCGCCCGCCGGGGCGCGCAGCGCTGGAAGCTGTGGCTCTGGCTTCGGTCAGAGCGCAGAGAGAGGACTGGGGCTGGCGGCGAGAACTCAGCGTGAAGGGGGCTAATGTGCCACAGCTAGCCGGCAGGGAGTCCGGGAAAACTCTGCAGCTGCCGAAGAGGCAAGAGACTTTTTCTTCCCTCTTGGTTTCCTGGTGCGCGAGGAGAGGGGATTAAGAGCGCTGCTTGAAGGGGCTCTGCAGATGGGCGCGAGTCGCGACTGAGAGCGCGGAGCCCAGTGGCGGGCGTGGGACGCCGGGGCTGCTGCTGCTGCCGCCGGGAGGCCTGTGTGCGAGCGCAGGTCACTGCCCACACCGCCCTTCCGGGAGCCTGTGCAGCCCGCCACTGCCGGGATCCCGGGATCCAGGGGCGGCTTCCCTGGGAGAACGCACGGCGCGCCTCGGGCTGGTGCAACGTCACGCCGTCCTCTGCCGCTGCAGGCTTGCCCCGCACTCCATACCCCTCCCTCCCGCCCGGCCTGAGTGAGCAAGAGTCCCAGAAGCGGCTGCTCCTTTAACCCTGTCCTGTCTGAGCGAAGAACAGACGCCCTCCGGCGACCTACACGCAGAGGCGGGGCCAAATCCAAAGCTGAGACCCAAGAGCTGTAAGAACAAAGAAGAGAAAGGGAAACCTCTCCCAGCAGCCTCAGAAGCAGCGGGTTAAAGCTCCACAATCAACTTGATGTACCCGGCATCTGTGGAATACATGAATAGACAACACATCATCCCAAACTGAGGAGCCTGGAGTCAGTGCTGTGCCTCTGAGGTGGGAGAGCCAACTTCAGGACACTGGTCCACAAGAGACCTCCCAGCTCCACATAATATCAAACAGCAAAAATCTTCCAGAGATCTCCATCTCAACACCAGCACCCAGCTTCACTCAACGACCAGCAAGCTACAGTGCTGGACACCCTATGCCAAACAACTAGCAAGACAGGAACACAACGCCACCCATTAGCAGAGAGGTGGCCTAAAATCATAAAAAGTCCACAGACACCCCAAAACACACCACCAGACGTGGACCTGCCCACCAGAAAGACAAGATCCAGCCTCATCCACCAGAACACAGGCACTAGTCCCCTCCACCAGGAAGCCTACACAACCCACTAAACCAACCTTAGCCACTGGGGACAGACACCAAAAACAACGGGAACTACGAACCTGCACCCTGCAAAAAGGAGACCCCAAACACAGTAACATAAGCAAAATGAGAAGACAGAAAAACACACAGCAGGAGAAGGAGCAAGATAAAAACCCACCAGATCTAACAAATGAAGAGGTAATAGGCAGTCTACCTGAAAAAGAATTCAGAATAATGATGGTAAAGATGATCCAAGATTCTATTTCCCAGATCCCAAATCTTGGAAATAGAATAGACAAAATGCAAGAAACAGTTAACAAGGACCTAGAAGAACTAAAGATGAATCAAGCATCGATTAAAAACACAATACATGAAATAAAAAATACTCTAGATGGGATCAATAGCAGAATAACTGAGGCAGAAGAACGGATAAGTGAGGTGGAAGATAAAATAGTGGAAATAACTGCTGCAGAGCAAAATAAAGAAAAAAGAATGAAAAGAACAGAGGACAGTCTCAGAGACCTCTGGGACAACATTAAACACACCAACATTCGAATTATAGGGGTTCCAGAAGAAGAAGAGAAAAAGAAAGGGACTGAGAAAATATTTGAAGAGATTATAGTTGAAAACTTCCCTAATATGGGAAAGGAAATAGTTAATCAAGTCCAGGAGGCACAGAGAGTCCCATACAGAATAAATCCAAGGAGAAATACGCCAAGACACATATTAATCAAAATTAAACACAAAGAAATCATATTAAAAGCAGCAAGGCAAAAACAACAAATAACACACAAGGGAATCCCCATCAGGATAACAGCTGATCTCTCAGCAGAAACTCTGCAAGCCAGAAGGGAGTGGCAGGACATATTTAAAGTGATGAAGGAGAAAAACCTGCAACCAAGATTACTCTACCCAGCAAGGATCTCATTCAGATTTGATGGAGAAATTAAAACGTTTACAGACAAGCAAAAGCTGAGAGAGTTCAGCACCACCAAACCAGCTTTACAACAGATGCTAAAGGAACTTCTCTAGGCAAGAAACACAACAGAAGGAAAAGACCTTCAATAACGAACCCAAAACAATTAAGAAAATGGGAATAGGAACATACATATCGATAATTACCTTAAATGTAAATGGACTAAATGCTCCCACCAAAAGATACAGATTGGCTGAATGGATACAAAAACAAGACCCATATATATGCTGTCTACAAGAGACCCACTTCAGACATAGAGACACATACAGACTGAAAGTAAGGGGATGGAAAAAGATATTCCATGCAAATGGAAATCAAAAGAAAGCTGGAGTAGCAATTCTCATATCAGACAAAATAGACTTTAAAATAAAGACTACTAGAAGAGACAAAGAAGGACACTACCTAATGATCAAGGGATCGATCCAAGAAGAAGATATAACAATTGTAAATATTTATGCACCCAACATAGGAGCACCTCAATACATAAGGCAAATACTAACAGCCATAAAAGGAGAAATCGACAGTAACACAATCATAGTAGGGGACTTTAACACCCCACTTTCACCAATAGACAGATCATCCAAAATGAAAATAAATAAGGAAACACAAGCTTTAAATGATACATTAAACAAGATAGACTTAATTGATATTTATAGGACATTCCATCCAACAGAAACAGAATACACATTTTTCTCAAGTGCTCATGGAACATTCTCCAGGATAGATCATATCTTGGGTCACAAATCAAGCCTTGGTAAATTTAAGAAAATTGAAATTGTATCAAGTATCTTTTCCGACCACAATGCTATGAGACTAGATATCAATTACAGGAAAAGAGCTGTAAAAAATACAAACACATGGAGGCTAAACAATACACTACTTAATAACGAAGTGATCACTGAAGAAATCAAAGAGGAAATTAAAAAATACCTAGAAACAAATGACAGTGGAGACACGACGACCCAAAACCTATGGGATGCAGCAAAAGCAGTTCTAAGAGGGACGTTTATAGCAATACAATCCCACCTTAAGAAACAGGAAACATCTCGAATAAACAACCTAACCTTGCACCTAAAGCAATTAGAGAAAGAAGAACAAAAACATCCCAAAGTTAGCAGAAGGAAAGAAATCATAAAAATCAGATCAGAAGTAAATGAAAAAGAAATGAAGGAAATGATAGCAAAGATCAATAAAACTAAAAGCTTGTTCTTTGAGAAGATAAACAAAATTGATAAACCATTAGCCAGACTCATCAAGAAAAAAAGGGAGAAGACTCAAATCAATAGAATTAGAAATGAAAAAGGAGAAGTAACAACTGACACTGCAGAAATACAAAAGATCATGAGAGATTACTATAAGCAACTCTATGCCAATAAAATGGACAACCTGGAAGAAATGGACAAATTCTTAGAAATGCACAACCTGCCAAGACTGAACCAGGAAGAAATAGAAAATATGAACAGACCAATCACAAGCACTGAAATTGAAACTGTGATAAAAAATCTTCCAACAAACAAAAGCCCAGGACCAGATGGCTTCACAGGCGAATTCTATCAAGCATTTAGAGAAGAGCTAACACCTATCCTTCTGAAACTCTTCCAAAATATAGCAGAGGGAGGAACACTCCCAAACTCATTCTACGAGGCCACCATCACCTTGATACCAAAACCAGACAAGGATGTCACAAAGAAAGAAAACTACAGGCTAATATCACTGATGAACATAGATGCAAAAATCCTCAACAAAATACTAGCAAACAGAATCCAACAGCACATTAAAAGGATCATACACCATGATCAAGTGGGGTTTATTCCAGGAATGCAAGGATACTTCAATATATGCAAATCAATCAACGTGATACACCATATTAACAAATTGAAGGAGAAAAACCATATGATCATCTCAATAGATGCAGAGAAAGCTTTCGACAAAATTCAACACCCATTTATAATAAAAACCCTGCAGAAAGTAGGCATAGAGGGAACTTTCCTCAACATAATAAAGGCCATATATGACAAACCCACAGCCAGCATCGTCCTCAATGGTGAAAAACTGAAACCATTTCCACTAAGATCAGGAACAAGACAAGGTTGCCCACTCTCACCACTCTTATTTAACCTAGTTTTGGAAGTTTTAGCCACAGCAATCAGAGAAGAAAATAAAATAAAAGGAATCCAAATTGGAAAAGAAGAAGTAAAGCTGTCACTGTTTGCAGATGACATGATACTATACATAGAGAATCCTAAAGATGCTACCATAAAACTACTAGAGCTAATCAATGAATTTGGTAAAGTTGCAGGATACAAAATTAATGCACAGAAATCTCTGGCATTCCTATATACTAATGATGAAAAATCTGAAAGTGAAATCAAGGAAACACTCCCATTTACCATTGCAACAAAAAGAATAAAATATCTAGGAATAAACCTACCTAAGGAGACAAAAGACCTGTATGCAGAAAATTATAAGACACTGATGAAAGAAATTAAGGATGATACAAATAGATGGAGAGATGTACCATGTTCTTGGATTGGAAGAATCAACATCGTGAAAATGACTCTACTACCCAAAGCAATCTACAGATTCAATGCAATCCCTATCAAACTACCACTGGCATTTTTCACAGAACTAGAACAAAAATTTTCACAATTTGTATGGAAACACAAAAGACCCCGAATAGCCAAAGCAATCTTGAGAACGAAAAATGGAGCTGGAGGAATCAGGCTCCCTGACTTCAGACTATACTACAAAGCTACAGTAATCAAGACAGTATGGTACTGGCACAAAAACAGAAAGATAGATCAATGGAACAGGATAGAAAGCCCAGAGATAAACCCACGGACGTATGGTCACCTTATCTTTGATAAAGGAGGCAGGAATGTACAGTGGAGAAAGGACAGTCTCTTCAATAAGTGGTGCTGGGAAAACTGGATAGGGACATGTAAAAGTATGAGATTAGATCACTCCCTAACACCATACACAAAAATAAACTAAAAATGGATTAAAGACCTAAATGTAAGGCCAGACACTATCAAACTCTTAGAGGAAAACATAGGCAGAACACTCTATGACATAAATCACAGCAAGATCCTTTTTGACCCACCTCCTAGAGAAATGGAAATAAAGACAAAAATAAACACATGGGACCTAATGAAACTTAAAAGCTTTTGCACAGCAAAGGAAACCATAAACAAGACCAAAAGACAACCCTCAGAATGGGAGAAAATATTTGCAAATGAAGCAACTGACAAAGGATTAATCTCCAAAATTTATAAGCAGCTCATGCAGCTCAATAGCAAAAAAACAAACAACCCAATCCAAAAATGGGCAGAAGACCTGAATAGACATTTCTCCACAGAAGATATACAGACTGCCAACAAACACATGAAAGGATGCTCAACATCTTTACTCATTAGAGAAATGCAAATCAAAACTACAATGAGATATCATCTCACACCAGTCAGAATGGCCATCATCAAAAAATCTAGAAACAATAAATGCTGGAGAGGGTGTGGAGAAAAGGGAACACTCTTGCACTGCTGGTGGGAATGTGAATTGGTACAGCCGCTATGGAGAACGGTATGGAGGTTCCTTAAAAAACTACAAATAGAACTACCATATGACCCAGCAATCCCACTACTAAAGCATATACCCTGAGAAAACCATAATTCAAAAAGTGACATGTACCAAAATGTTCATAGCAGCCCTATTTACAATAGCCCGGAGATGGAAACTACCTAAGTGTCCATCATCGGATGAATGGATAAAGAAGATGTGGCACATATATACAATGGAATATTACTCAGCCATAAAAAGAAATGAAATTGAGCTATTTGTAATGAGGTGGATAGACCTAGAGTCTGTCATACAGAGTGAAGTAAGTCAGAAAGAGAAAGACAAATACTGTATGCTAACACATATATATGGAATTTAAGGAAAAAAATGTCATGAAGAACATAGGGGTAAGACAGGAATAAAGACACAGACCTACTAGAGAATGGACTTGAGTATATGGGGAGGGGGAAGGGTAAGCTGTGACAAAGTGAAAGAGCGGCACGGACATATATACACTACCAAACGTAAGGTAGATAGCTAGTGGGAAGCAGCCGCAGAGCACAGGGAGATCAGCTCGGTGCTTTGTGACCGCCTGGAGGGGTGGGATAGGGAGGGTGGGAGCGAGACGCAAAAGGGAGGGGATATGGAAACATATGTATATGTATAACTGATTTAATTTGTTATAAAGCAAAAAATAAAAAAAATTAAAAATAAATTAAAAATTAAAAAAAATAAAAAAATAAAAGAAAAAGATAGCAAGTATCACATTCCTAGTGATACATAGGTTTGAATTCAAGGTAAAAGCATTAAAAGGGACAAAAAATGCACATTTTAATTATTGAATGATAAAATGTCAAATGCACAGTAATTTTTAAGAAACTATTAATTTTTAAAAATTAATTTAAATTATCCATTAATTTCACATACACAGCATAGAGCAAAGACCACCGGTAGTATACAGGAGACTGAGGAAAAAACATATTCATATCAGGAGACTGTAATTTACCTCTCTCAGTCTATAAAGGCTGCATATATTCCAGACCAGTAATTGTTCTCCAGCATGTTTGCACTAATCTACTTTCTCACCAAATGTGCAAGAGGGACTTGCCTGTCCATACCATTCACCACCAATATTTAGGATTATCTAGCTTTTCCAAATTCTGTTGGCTCTAGTAGATGCAAAATAATATCTCATGTTCTGTGCTTTATTTTACATTTCACTGTTTTCTAATAACTTTGAATATATTTGCTTATGAATTTCAGTCTTTTGCCTTACCTCATCCACAAATTTCCTGTTTTTATTATTTTTCCATTGTTTTACTTGAGTAGCTGACTTGTTCTAATTGATCTTCAGGAGTTACTTACAATTCCTAGATATATGATCCTAATCCACAGCCAGTATCAGATATCCTAAATATCTTCCCGATTGTGTCACTTGCTCTTTATTTTTGCCTATGCTGTCCATCATTGAATGGAAAAACAATTTAAATTTAATCAAATTGATCACTTCTTCCTTATGGCTTGTGACTTTTTTTTTTTTACTTTCTCATTTTACTTTATTCGGGTATAAAGTATATACAACAAAATGCATTCATGTGTAGGTGTAACTACTACCACAATCAAGACATAGACTATTTCCATCAACCCAAAAAGTTCCTTTATACCCCTTTTCAGTCACTCTTCACCATTCCTAACTCCGGAAGACTTACTGATATGCATTCTCTCACTGTAGGCTTGTTTTTCCTGTCCTAGGAGTTCATATATATATAAGGAAATCATACAGTATGTACTCCTTTGTGCCAGGCTTCTTTCACTTAGCATAGGTGGTTCAAATATATTGTTTTGCTAATCAGTGGTTTCCTTTTTATGGATACAGCACAATTTGTTTACCCATTGGCTTGATGATAGACATTTAATTTGTGTCCAGTTTTCAGTTATTATTATTAAAGGGACTTTGAATATTTGTGCCCAAGTCATTTTGTTTAAAAAAGTTTTCATTTCTTTTTTAATAAATATATTTTATTGTCTTAAAAATGTATGTATAGGGGCTTCCCTGGTGGCGCAGTGGTTGAGAATCTGCCTGCTAATGCAGGGGACACGGGTTCGAGCCCTGGTCTGGGAGATTCCCACATGCCGCGGAGCAACTAGGCCCGTGAGCCACAACTACTGAGCCTGCGCGTCTGGAGCTTGTGCTCTGAAACAAGAGAGGCCGTGATAGTGAGAGGCCCGCGCACCGCGATGAAGAGTGACCCCCGCTTGCCACAACTAGAGAAAGCCCTCGCACAGAAATGAAGACCCACCACAGCAAAAGATAAAGAAATTAATTAATAATAAAAAAAAAACTCCTACCCCCAACATCTAAAAAAAAAAAAAATGTATGTATAACTTTATAAGAGACTATCAAAATGTTTTCCAAAGTTGTTGTCCCACTTTAACTCCTGCTGACAAACTAAAAAGGTATTAGTTGCCCCAGATTCTTGCCAAGATATGGTATGATTAGACTTTTAAATTTCATTACATATAGTAGGTATGTACTGCCATCTCATCGTGATTTTTAATTGAATTATCCTGAAGACTGGTGATGCTGAGAATATTTTCATGTGTTTCTGAGTATGTTTTTTTGTGCTGTAATTAGGTCTGCACAAAAGTTCTTTGATAGATACGTTTTGCAAATATTGTCTCCCAATCAGTTGTTTGCCTTTGAATACTTTAATGTTATCTTTTGGAAGACAGACTTTAAAATTTTTTATTGTTGAATTTATCATTTTATTTTCTTGTATAGTTCTAGGAAATTATTGCCCTACCACAACTTCAAAAAGGCACTCCCTATGTTTTATTTTTTTTTGAAGTTTTATAGCTTTAGCTTTCAGATTTAAATTTATGAAACATTTCAAGTAAATTCTTATAAATGGTGTGAAGTCAAGGTCAAGATTCATTTATTTTCCCAGAGGATAACCAGTTATCCCAAGAGCATATGGTCAACAGCCTCACTTCTCAACATTGGGAATATTTGTCCCATATTTATTTTTTCAATACTCTCTGCTGATCCATTGATCTATATATTAGGCCTTAGGCAAAAAGAAAACTCTTGACCGATGTAGCTTTATAGTAAACTTGAAATCAGACAGTGTAAGTCTTCCAATTTTTTCAATTTTTAAAAGCTTTTTGGTTACTATAGGTTCTTTGTATGGCACATAAATTATAGAAATATGTCAATTTATGAAAAAATCTTGCTGAGATTTTGATTAGGCCTGTGTTGAATCTATAAATAAATCTGGAGAGAATTTACACATTAACAATATTGTCATGATCCAAGAACATGGGCTATCTCTCTATTTTTAAAAGTCTACTTTAATATCTTTTGTGATGTATGGTTCTCAGTGTACTGGTTTTGCACATATTTTGTTAAATTGATCCTTAAATATTTGCTGTTTTTAGTGCTATAGTAAATAGTTTTTAAACTTTATTTTCCAATAATTTTTGCAAAAATATAGAAGCTGATGGTTATATTGACTTAGTATCCTGAGACCCATTTAAACTCTTTTTGGATTTTGGTATATCTCCTAGGATTTTCTGAATAAACAATCATATCGTCTGTGAATAAAGACGGCTTATTTCTTCCTTTCTAATCTGAATGTCCTTCTTTGACATGCCTTATTGCACTGATTAGCATTCTCTGTACAATGTAAAACTCAAGTGGTGAGAGCAGACAACTTTACTTGTCTCTATCCTAGGGAGTGAACCATTCAGTTTCACTGTTAACTCTGTTACCTGTATGTTTATCAGATTGAGGAAGCTCCTTTCTAATCCTGGTTTACTGAGAATTTTTAAAATGAATGTCTGTTGAAATTTGTCAAATGTTTTTTCTGAATATATTAAGAAGATTGTTTTATCTTTTTTGTTCCAATAATACTGAATTATGTTGTTTGACTTTTAAATGTTAAACTAGCATTATATTCATAGAACAAACTTCCCTTTGTCAAATGTAATATCCTTTATCTATATATTGCTGTATCTTTCCATTCCCCTATGGTTTCTGCTTTTAAATTTTTATTTTTGAATTTGCTATCAATTGTATATCACAGACATTGAACTACACATTTCTAAAATCTTAATATTTTTACTTTTATATATAGAATTTTAATCTAGAATCCATTTTTGTATGTGGTGTTAGGTAGTGATACAGTGTTGTTATTCTCCATGGTATAGACCAGTTTTCCAAAGCTGTTTAAGAATTTGTGTTTCCTCTCATTGATTTCTATTGCCACCTTTATTGTATAGTATGCTTCCAAATATATGTCATTGTCTCTGTTACTAATGATGTTTCACTGATCCATTTTTTCAGTCCTTATAAGAAAACCATACTCTTTTTTTCACTATTTTAATATAGCTTTATTTTTTTCTTACTTACTTCTGTGATTATGTACTCCCTCTCACAAACTTTAATTTTCTTTTATAAATATATTTAGTTCTTCTTGTACTTTTATTCTTTGATCTAAATTTTATATTGTTTACTGAGTTAAACAGTAAATGTAACTGAATATTTTAGTGGAATCACATTTTAATTATAGACTAAATTGAGAAATAATTTACATACAAATAATGTTTGATTATCTCATCCAAGAACAATGACTTTTCATTTACTTAACTTATCTTCTGGGTACTTTCTTCACATTCTAAACTTTTTAAATAAATGGTGTTATTATTTTGATTAATTCTTATGTATAATATTGGTTTTCTGGGGAACTGTATTTTACTTTTCACTTATAATTTCCAGGTGATTATTGCCGGTGGTAAATTTTTACTAGTTTATCTGGTTAAGAAACTAGTTTACCTTGTTAAATTTAAAGTTCATCATATGTATGCATATACATGATAAAAGTTGCTGAACTTTCTAAAAACTACCAGTAGCTTTATTAGGTTTTCAGAATGATAATCACATTATCTGAAAATAATGACATTTTAATTTTCCTCTGACTTCATCACTTTCCTTCCAGTAAATTCACTTAAATCTTTATGTTTTCATCAAGTATCCTTTCATCTGTTTCTTCTATGTTTTAATATATTGAACTCACATCATTAGTTATAAGTAGCTTTCAAATTCCATTTATATCTATGCCATAATGTGTTATTTAAAAGTATGTTTGTGAATTTGTGTGTGTATTCATGCACTTACAAATGTTTGGGTGTTTTAATTTCCAGATGTATAGATTTTTATTAGACCAAAAATCTGAGATGATAATTATTTTTAAATTGTTGTCAGAAAACTCAGTGTGAATGACATTAACTTCTAAAAATTTCTTTAGATCTGAGTGAGAAAAGGGCTGGACTGTCCTGGTTATTCTCCCTTTATTTCCCTATATCCTGTCTTTACTTCTGTGCTACTGTGTGCCTTGAGAGAGTCACCTCTGTGGACTAAGTCACTCAAGATCTATGGCCTCCAGCTTCTAATTAGTTTTGTCAAATGGGAGATACTGGCAAAAGTTTTCAGTGAAGGAGCAAAGAGAGAGGTAGGGTATTTACTCCCCACTTCTTCCCTGCTCTGTTACAGTTGCACAGTGTCTTCATTCCTCTAGGGCTACAGATCCTGAATGGTTTCCCCTTGACTTCACTCATCATCCATGACAAGGCACACTATTTTCTCTTACTGACTTTTCAGACTAAGGGCAGTAATTCCTTCCTGCTGTTGCTGGTTCCTGGGTATCTCACCAACATTTGTTGATTTCCCTAACTCCATTCACATGCCTGTAAAAATTGGGTAAGTCCTTTTTCAGTGTGTCATGTGTTTCCTCTCAAAACTCATCCTGATCCATACTCAACAAGAAATGTCAAATAAAAACACAGTGGCACAATTTAGAATCATCAAAACACTTGATTAAAAACAACAAAACAAAGGAAAGGTGATGAATTCCATTCCAACATTCCATCCTCTTAAGCCTTTTCTAAACATGTCAGGCAAGCTGTGACACCTCAACCTTGAGAACTATGGGCCATTTTTCAATGTGTGCTTTAAGTAACCAACTCAACAGCAGTTAACAACACTCCCAGGCACTTGAGCTAGTATAGTAAATATGGAATTTTAAGGATGTGCTTCTTATCTCTATATATTTGCCTAATTCATTCCTTTGGAATCTAATTTGGCAGATCCTGAAACTCTTTTTGGTGCATATATTCAATATTAACTCTTTCAATTCTGTGTTCAGAATTTACCTTCTTACAGTACTATAAGCAATGGAAATTGGTGCAGAGGGCTGTGAGAAAAAAAAAAACATTCATATGTAAGTCAACTTCTCTATGTGATTTCACAAATTTTAAAAATTTTTCTTTCTGCCCCCCAAAGGATCATTCAAATTATGAGAAGACCTCCTTCCAAAGAGACATAAGGATTCAAAATTCTCAGATTCATCTTTGTCTGCTCAAATATTTTCTTCCAAGATTACAAATTATACTTTTCCCCCAGCCAATACCCTTACTTAGCATATGAGCTTGATGTGGTATCTATTGCAACTCAGAAATGTGTACATCCAGATCTTATGTCTAATTTTTTTCCACGCCTTGTCTATGGCTGAAAAACAAAGGGTTTCCCTTAAGACCACCTTAAAAGCTTTCTGATTCTTTGTCATGCTCTTCATGTCTTGAGGTAAGAGGTTAAATCCTTAAGCTTCTATTTTTCTTGTATTCTTTTTGTAAGTTTTTTAGAACAGTTCAAATCAGTTGCCTCACCATCATATCCCATGTAATCACCATTATAACTATAGTAATTAAGTACCTCAACCTCAATCTCTCTTTACCTTGCCCTCCACTTGTAATTCATTCTCTCTTCATCAGTGATCATTTTAATAATTGTAACCATAGATTATCAGTGCCCTCAGGGACTTAAATGTAATTTATAAATATGAGCAATTTTATTCTAAAATTCCATCCTATAGGATATGGGGGGATGACATTCTGGGTGCCAATAATTTTATTAGTTAAGGTTCCTTCAAAAAAGAAATGCTATACTTTAAAAGGACAATATACAGAAGTGTGGGCAACCTTAGGTATCACCAAGTGACGGTTAGACAACCAGGTGCCAGAGACAGTGGAAATATGTTATCTAGGTCTGAAAGATCAAGGAAAGAAATTGGGGTTACTAGATGCTTGTGAAATAAAAAGGCACCATCCATAGGGGTAGAATCAGAGGAATATAGGTCCTGACATTCTCATCAAAATAGAAGGAAATAAGGAAAAATAAACACCTATATTTCTCTCTCTTTCAGCCCTCTGTTCTCTTGCTGGTTACTTCCAATAGCTGAACCCCACAAAAACCCAGAGGACAGGGAAGGCTGGGTGATGTATTCTATTTCAGTCAGTTTCTGGGGACACCAGGGAGGATAGAGAAGGTCATAAAATGGATCTGGGTGGAAGTGAGTGTGCTGTATCTATTTATTTGTCTAATCTGCTTGGTCGAATTTGGTAGCTATTGACATTGCTATACAAGAAAATAAGATGGTGAGAAAATATTAGACACAGTGGTATACCAACTGTGGTGGCAAAACATTCTGACAGTTAAGGTTTCCACTCCACCCAGGCATCACCAGTCATTGAGAGAATTGCTTTTCTCTTCCACTCCAGCTACTAGTATACCTGCCTTGAGGCATATACCTTTGATACTTCTTCCTAGTCTCAGGTGAGGCAAATGCTCAGAATTTGATCAGCTGGATTTCTTCACTGAGATACCCCAATTGATCAACCTATCAGGTGTCTTTATCTCTCCTCCTGTTCCTAGCTATCACCACCTCTGGGCTTCAGATATTTTATATGTAACTCTCAACCTTTACAGCAGCAATTCTTAGGCATGTCCTTGGCTCTGATTTCCCTCCAACATGTGATCCCTTGACTCTCTTTCATTAGTATTGTATAATTTGTCTTCCACAAAAAGTCTTCCCTTTTTACTTTTCTTCATGGATAAATCTTTGTTTATTTACTTACACTTTTTCTATCATTTCTAGGAAGTTTATATTTAAGAGGTATTTTCAGTATATTCTCAATCTGCCATCTAGACACAGATGTCCCCATTGCTATTAATATTCTAATAAGTTTGCCATGAAATGAAAAGTCCTTAATTAGGAAATAGGAACCCTATAATAGGGAGAACTCATAAACTATCCAACTTCTCAATTTTCTTCACTTGCTTATGTATACAATTCATGTTTATGAGGGAGTATATTAACCTAGATGAAAAGCATTAGCTTAAAATAAGATTTAGATGAATGGATAAAGAAGATGTGAAATATATGTATGTATACAATGGAATATTACTCAGCCATAATAATGAATGAAATTTTGCCATTTGCAGCAACATGGATGGACTTGGAGGGCATAATGCTAAGTGAAATAAGTCATACAGAGAAAGACAAATACTGTATGATATCACTTATATGTGTAGCCTCAAAAATACAGTAAACTAGTGAATATAATAAAAAAGAAGCAGACTCATAGAGAACAAACTAGTTGTTACCAGTAGAGAGAGAGAAGGAGGGAGGAGCACTATAAGGGTAGGGGATTAATAGGTACAAACTATTAGGTATAAAATAAGTTACAAAGATACATTGTACAGCACAGGAAATATAGCAAATATTTTATAATAACTATAAATAGAGTATAACCTTTAAAAATTGTGAATCACTATATTGTACACCTGTAATTTATATAATACTATAAATTGACTCTACTTCAATAAAAACATTTTTTAAGGTTTATTCACATAACAGATATTTTCTTAGTAACTACTTTTGTTAGGTCCTGTGCTCATTGGGTTGAAGAAGGTGATTGCTTTACCCTAAGAAAGGCCAGAGTGAAAGGTATTTTCTTTTCTTAACCAAGCCACTTAGAGGACAAAATGTTTCATATATTTAAAAATCAAACCGGTGTAAAGTAACCTGTTTACCCTAAGTTTAGGGTAATATGCTTGCTAATACAACTTGAAAATACATTTATCCACTTCAAATCTGCAACACTGGTAGTTCAATATGGTTGATAGAGTGTTTCCGATATTCATGACACTAGTTATAACACATCTAAATTCTGACGTGGCTGCACTAGAAACTCAGCCGAAAGACCTGAAAGTATGTATTAGTAACAGACAAATCAAAGGATATTCCATCACTATGGATCACGTTTTCTAAATAGCTTCAAACAATTCTGTATTGTGAAAGACAACCTCACCTTATGATACTTAATATCTGATAGAAGAGAAGTACACAGCTGAAGTCCTCCTACATTGTGGAATCTCACAAGTGGCCAATGAAAAATACCTTTCCAGTGAGCAAACTCTCTTGAGTTGTCTTAATCCTAACTATCCTTCAAGATCCAACTCAAAACTCATTTGTTTGTTTGTTTGTTTTTATCATGAATTATTCTCTGACTAGTACACAACAATCATCTCGTCCTTCTCCCAATGCCCAAATTTTCTTCTGGCTTCACTCATTTGGTATGCTAACCTTATGAAGTTTCCACCATTTTTGTACGTTTTACAGCTTGACATCAGTGTACCTATCATCATAAGCTGCTAAAGGGCAGCCAGATAGTGGCTGACATGATAATGTGTGCACTGCAAGTACACAAATGTGTGGTGAAGAATTGATGGATAAAACTGTTTGCCTCTCTTACCTTTCTATTTGTAGCTGGTAACATCTGAAATTCAGATGTTCTTCAATACTACGTTATTTCCCCAAAAATATTCTCATAAAATAAATATACATTTATTTCTTATACAACTTCAGTACAATGTATGGCTTACGCCTATATAGAATCTACCACTTCTCTGCCAGTTATGAATTCTATCTTCTTTACTTCATATTTCAGAAGACATTTTGAAAAGGGGTAAACTCATCCTCTCTCCTACTTTACCCTTTCCAGTTGACCTCAGGTAAATTACACCCATAGCAATATGATGTTTACCTCATATTTTCACTTCTGAATATATGAAACCCAAAATTTTATTAAAGATTACCTACTATTTCCTAATATTTCTATGTAAATTTTTTCTTAGATTATGAGCTCTATATTTAAGAACTGAGTCATCTTTTATACTATCCTTCTACCCACATACTATGTACTTTAATATACAGGTGAATTAAAAGCACTTTTCATAATTACATAGAAACCTTTCAGTCACATCAAATGAGACACAAAATAGTTCTTAAGAAAGCATCTCTGGGTTGATTTTCAGCAGGGATCAATTTCGGAGGTACAACATTTACTTAAATCTGGCCCAGTGGTTAATAGCCCATTGGTCTACTACTTTTCTCTCTTCATCTCCTTCATCTTTCCCATTCTCCATTAGTATTTTCTTGTCACTAGGCAGTCAATATAAAGTAGATATTTCTATGGCTAAAGTTTCTGCTTTGGGGATCATAAAGTTGTCACCCAAATAATTTAAGGATTCCTTAGAAGCTATTTGCATATAAGATATAGCTTGATAATTGCAGTCATGTAAGGCAGCTAAGTGTTGAGGGTACCTTGAAAGTTGGTCTCAAATCTATTATTTCATTTCCTTCTAATCGTATCCATTAGGATTGTCCAAAGACCTGGCTCACATTTCTTTATGTATTGACCTTTAATTATACTGGTATTTCATCTCCCATATTTCTTTTTGCCATTGATACTAATACCCATGTCTGAATTTTTCTTTCTAAACTATAGGTAGATACTACATGAAAAAAAGAGGCACATATAATGTCCCATTTATATATTAGTTGAAAAAAGAACACTATGTTTTCATCATTGATTCACTCTGGCATGAGTCATTTATTATTTTTTTGCCATTTTCTCTCTTTCAACTTCTTACATCCATCTTTCATTCTCCATATTTTCAGGCTTCATTGTGCCATATTATTTTCTTCTCCTATAAAATTTGTTATAAAATAAACACAACCCAAGATGTTGTGTTACCCCTCCAGGGGCATTTGCTGTATCAGTCTTCTCCAAACTGAAATTATTTAAGACATAAAAGTATATTTCCAGTGAAAAGAAATGTGACACTCTGAAACAGAAGCAGAGGGAAATCTTTTGGTCTGAGAGCTTATTTTAGATCTTTAAGTCATATCAAAAAAGCAGCATCCTCGCCACAGCAGGATTTTAGGAATAGTGTTTTGATACAAGAAATCCATGAGGAGGAAGCTTGTGTCTCCTGAAAAAGAGACTCCCACAGAACCTGCTTCCTAGACCCAATCATGGAAATGGAAGAAATTATCCCTTTAACTCTCAAAGAAATGCTAGAGTGTCCAGCAAAAAAATATTACTTGTTGTGTCTCAAAATACAGGTTTCTGGCTTGCTGTCAAAAATGTTATAACCATGTTGTTTGTGACTTTAATTAGTTTTCCAAACATATGACAAACTAAATTGAATAAATCAAACTGACCTTTAAATTTCTAGAATTATAGCCTATTTAATTGTCAATAATGCTTCAATAATAACCCAAGTTAATAACCATTTCACTTTCCTCCCTGAGAGGCTCTCTGGGTGATGCACAATGTTATTAATTTTGGCGTGATTACAAATTATTCCTATAGTTCAGGTTTAATACAGTATTGATGTTGTTATTAATATGGATTTGTCAGTAAAAATACAAAACTGAGTCAGTCCCAGCTAATGTCAGTTTTAAGGTTAAAAATAAAAAATAAAAAAACCTGCTTATATTGAGGAAAGTCAGGAAAACCCATAAGACTAGAATTTCATTGTAAGGATACTTGGCTTGGTATGAGAAAGGATTCAAAATTATAAAACAGCAAAATAGGTACTGTAAATCTGTCTGTTAGCAACTTAATTTTTTAAAATGTATATTGGTCATTTCTGTATTTTTCAAAATTTCTCAGGGGATTGATTAAATCATGTGGTAATTCTACAAGGATTGTCCAAAAATATGTTTAGAAAGCTAATCATCAGGGTTGAGTGAAGAGTGTAATAATTTTACTCACAGTACACTATATTGTGAAGCATGAGGGGCAAACTTGTTATAAATGTGTGACTTGGAGTAAAAGAGAGAAAAATATGATGTATGAAAACTTGCATGGCAAGACAGTCTAGCATAGTGGTGAAGAGTTCTACCTGAACCCATATGAATTTAGTTTAATCTTTGGACTTTCTTGTGTTAGTTTTATTAATTACTAAGTGTCTTTGTTCAAGACACTCATCTAAAATGTTACATTAAAAATATTAATTATCTCAGAATGTTTGCAATAAGTAAATGAGATAATGCATAAAAAGTGTTTAATATCTGCCTCATGGTAAATGTTCAAAACATGTAGGTTCCTGTTAACAGGCTACCACAATGTGCAAAAGTGAACATCTCTTTGATCATTATATTTTCATACTTGGAGAAATAATTTCCGTAAGGACTCATAGTTATCAAAAATTTGTGATGGGATTAAAACCATGTCATTTCCAATTACTAAATCAGTTACCATACTGTCCCATCTGCTTCGATTGTTTCTCAAAGTATGATCCCAGGTAAAATGTATATGAAGTTTGATTTTTCACATAAAAATTAAGTCTCCCAGATTTCTGCTTTCAGTGATTAAAAGCAACTCTTAGAATAGAGCAATTAAAAAAGCTGGACAGAAAAAATTTTCTGCTTTAGGATATCATACAGTTATAATAAAGTGAACATTTATGGGTCAAATATTGGGAGAATAGAGTAATTCAAAGAGGTTAAAACAGCATCTTAATTTGCCTTTTCTTTATAAATCTCTACTGATGTTAGAAGAGGCAACTGAAAAGCTGCCCAATACTATTCTTTCTACTTTTGTATGTATTTGAATTTTCTATGCTATATAAAGTAAAAAATATATATATATACAAGAAAGCAAACAAAAACCTTTCCATAAATGTGGCCTAACTTGCCTTTTCAACTCCATCTCACACTGTTCATTGATCCTTGAGCATTATTTACTGCTTCCTTTGCCTGGAATGTCCAATGTTGATTATGCCACATAACAAAATATTTTCATTCTTTAAATTACAAAGTTATTTCCTCCATGAAGTCAAGATATCACACAAATGAAACTAGCCTCCTGTGTTCACTCACCACTTCCTTTGACCTTCCCATAGTCTTGAATAGATTCCCCTTTATGTGTACATATTTGAGAATACACCTGTGTCTTCACAAGCATTTTAGATTTTTGGAAAGTACTACAAGTCTTATATTTTTATTCTTCTGCTAAGACAAACACAGGGGTGAGTTAAGTTTTGGGGCCTAAAATCTATGCAATTGCTTTAAACTGTAAAGAATATGAAAATCCAAAAGTTAGGTAGAGTGGCTTGGAAGACCCATGCCAGCTAGGGCCCCTAAAGCTTCAGCTTCAGTAACTTTACCATAAAGCTATCTGTAGCAAAACATCATGCACACAGTGTTTGGTTTGCCATAATAAATTCTCATTAAGGGGACCATGTTCATCATTGTTTCACGATTCTTTTTCTGTGATGTTTGAGACTTTCTTCTCTTCCTCCATGTTTAGAGGTCAAAATAATAGGAAACAGAGGAAGTGGTACCAGTGGTCCCAACATTTACATTCTGGGCTCCCTCATTACTCTTGTATTTCTTTTTCTTTAAAAGTAATTTAGTCTTGGATATGTAGCCAAAAAGAATGCAATCTTCCTTACAAAAGTCAACCTGTAAATGCAAAGTAAAGCAGGGTATAAAGAAGATTCTTACTCCATATTTTATTGTTGAGAGCTTTCAAGCGTCATTCCTCTCCTTCCCCTTCTGCCCCACATCTGGGAAGGCTGATAAGAAAGACCAGGTGATCTCTTCTTTTTCCTCAACAGAAAGCTCAAATAATAATAACTTCAGTTCTCACATGTATGGGACCCCTCATTCCAGCCCCCTAACCACAATAAAATCCCAAGCCAATCTCCTTTTCCTGCTCTCTCAAGCCATTTTCATATCTGCTTGTGAGCCTGTTCTACTCTCCCCAGAAAGGCTTATTAAGGGAATATTAAACCTTTTCATAACTTCTCGATGGGCATGCATGTGGTATCATCAGCCCTGACATTCAAATCAATGTTGATGGGATGGTGGACCATTTCATTTCTGTAGTATAACCACAACATGGGAAAATTTCTTCATGAATATAGGAAAAAGTGATTTGTTGGACAGAAACTAGAACATGCATTCATGGAAATTGCATGAGATATTATTTAAGAAGCAGGATGTTGAAGGCCATAAATTTCAAGCTGAAACATTTGGATTTTATCCTATAGGTAGTAGGAACTCATTTTGAAAAGTTGACCAGGAAAGTGACATGATCCCATACATGTTTTGGGAAGATGGATCAGACAACCACATGCTAATTGGTAGTGAGAAGGCTGTAATTTCTCTCAAAATGGGAATGGATACAATAAAGATCATGGGAACTTTGACAACATAGAACCTGGGGGATAAAACAATAGGCTTAGGGGAACCTCCACATTGCTGATGCTCCAACAAGGGCCATGGGTGGTTTAATGCACCATATTCAAAGGGCATAGTAAGCTCAAACTGGACTAGTGCAGTCATGTAGTTGGGACCAGAGTTGTACAAACTGGGATAGAAGCAGTTATCCAATAGAAGTGTTCAGTGTCACAAGACCTACCTGTACACAACAAGAAGTTTCATAATAGGGATCTGAGGTATAGTGACCAGGATCCAGACCTGAGAAAGGTAACTTTCCACAAGCCATTCAAATCCCCTAACATTAGGTTCCCATGCTATGCAGCATCTAGGGATCTAGACAGATCAAGCAGAAAGACTATGTATGGAGTGTTTAAGTAGAATTCCAATGTGAAGAAATGGGCCAACAGAAGAAGGTCACCAAGAGTGACATAATTTGAGGCCACTAAGGAAACTGTGCATCCTTGTAGACTTTTTGAGGTATGACTTTATATTTCTGAAAATGTATAAAGCATCAGAGAGGAGATGAGGAAGACGTTGGTGGAGGAAACACTGGCATTCCATGGTTTGCTCAGGCCACATGGATATGGGTCTGGTGATTATGGCTATATTTTAGGCGTTCATGACAGCGAAACTAAAGTTAACTGAGGACCAAACCTTAAAATTATATTTTGTGCAACCCTTTCTAAGGGAATATTTCATATGTTGATGGCTACCTAGCTGTCTAACTTTCTACCAAACATTCCAAAGACCTTTCCATTTGGGAAAAGTCCTTGAACACACTTTGTATATTTACCTCTTTACTTATTTACATATAGGAAAAGATAATTAATAATGTAAAGAATGATCAAAGTAGTGCCACCTGAGAAAGACTACAAATGCTGAGGGATATCAGAAGAAAGAAGAGTCATTCAAACACAACATTCCTGCTCTCAGCTGGAGGGAAATTCAGAGAGTTAAGGTATTAAAAGTAAGTTTTAATAGTGGGTTTTCAATTAAGGTGTCTAATAGAATAGTGAACTACAAATGGTTTAAACAAATGAGATTTATTTTCTCACCCTACAGAAGGTCCAGTGGTCAACAGTTGCTATGTGGATGTCAAAGCTTGGAGTCAGGATCTCTGCCAGGCCCTTGCCCTTTCATGGTCACAAGATAGAGGCAGCATTGCAGGCATCATTTCCTCTCAAGACTTCATAAAAGTCAAGAATTGAGCAAGTCTGTCACCTCCTATATCTCTCACTCAACAGAGAGGGGAAAATCCTTCTAAGCACTTCCTTCCAGTAGAAACTCCCTTACATGTCTCTGGCCAGAACGGAGTAAACTGCCTACCCATAAGTGAGCTGATACGCCAACCTTCCCAGAAATCCAATAATATTCACCTGGTACCTGAACTAAACTGGGGTATTGTTATCAATGAAGAGGGTAACGGCCCATGTACGAGCAGACAACAGTATTCACACAATAGGCTTAGGCACTTCCCTTCCCAGTTAGGCTTTGCATTTAATGCTGGTGATCAGTGCTTCAACTTAGAATTTCCTGATGACAAGGGTGTCTGATACAGTGATTGGCCAGAATTAAAGATAATTTGGGACCGTGAGGCCTGCTGAGAGTCACACTTCACAAGCAACCATCTGCTTTACTTAGCCTGTCTACAAATAGGGAAAAATCTGTCCTTCTTTAAATACCTTCTCAGAATTTGCTTCTTCTATCTACCTTTACAAGACTTACTGTCTCTCTGATAAATCCAGCCCTTATTTCTGTTTCCTTGGTTAGCTCACATTTTGTGGGGATCTGTTTGACCACTTATCATCACTCTTAGCAGGCAGAGACCTGTCAGCTTGTTCTGTCAGGGACTGTAGCCTTTTCTTAGGCCCTCTAAATAACTAATAAAAATGATTCAAGTCAACCTATTGTTCAGCAGATAATAAACTGATCTTTCTTCTATACATGGATTTCAGAAACCATTGCTCACAGATATCCAGGGATATGTTTCAATTACCTAAAATCTTCTGGAAGATATTTTAATTATTTTTATTCATAGACTATATAGGGGGGCAAAGAAATATGTAAAAACAATTTCCTTCCCTCTTCCTCTTCTCTCTTTCCCAAAGCCCAACACCATGTAGACCAGAGACTGGTTTTTCTATGTGATGTTCAAATCCCAGTATTTTTTTTTCAAATATGTCCTAAGTGCAACTTAGTAATTTTGAACATAATACAAATGATAAAAAGAACAGTGTACTGCATCCGCCTTCCCTTATTGAATGCCCAAGAATATAGAGTTGAGTGCATTTCATTCTGGTGCTCATAAAAGTCATAACAATGAAATGTGTTTTCACACCTATACTTTGAGAGCCATCTATAATGGGTGACCCATCCTTAAGTCTCACCAACTGCTGCCCCCTAGTCAGCTGAGGCCAAGTTTTGACCAATCACTTTAAGGTAGAAGTAGTATGAACTCTGCCAATGAGACCCACTGGTTTGGGGTCTTTATCTGTATTTGTCTCTCTTTGGTTGTCATTCATGGGTTGGACTTGGTGTTGGATACTCAGGAAGGTACTCAACTATCCAAGATGATCATTCTATATGGAAGTACAGTCAGCACTGTGTATTGTAGGATAACTTGAGTAGCACTAGAAGTTATACGTTGATCAAAATCAATAGCTCTGAAAGTCCCATTGCTACTGCCACTATGGGCTAGTTAATACAGGCAATCCATGCATTAAGTAGATTATCCATATTAGTCTTCCTAAAGTCCAATAATATCAAACATCTGCTCAGAAACACTTCTGGCTCCCCTTTACTAAAGTTTTTTTTTTTTTAAAAAACTATATGATTTAACCTGGTAAATATTTTACTATATTTTTCTTTTAACTAATCCAGGTACAAACATATGGTTAAAATGAAGCAGTTAAACCAATTATAAATATAAATGAAAATTAATAGCATTACAATGACTAGAAGAAAATTTGAGTTCTCAACAAAATGATGTACCCTCAAGACTGTCATCAACACATTTTGTTGTATCTTGATATTTGTCTGTTTTTTTATCGACTACCTTGAAGTTACACTATCTCAAGATTAATGCCCAGATTAAATTAGGAAGATTGTTCTGTCTTTTCTTTGGAAAGTATCAGACAGAGATGTTTTCCTGATACAGGCAGAGCTTCAGGAATGATCTGAAGATTCCAAGAACCTCTTAAGGCCTTTCCAATTCCAGTAGCTTAAACAATAGGGAAAAAATCAAATTGTGTAAATCCATTAGTTCTGTCATTGGCTGGTATCTCTATTTCTCCAATTTCCATTTGAATAAAGAAAGAACTCATGATATAAATAAAAACAGCTTATTTTGAAAATAGCATCATATAATAGGTTGGAAACATACCCCAATAATTTTGCTCAGACTTGCTTTACAGTCCTGGATATTTTAATCTAAAACTCACATCATGTATTTCTTCTTCCTCTAAAATAACCTTATTTCTTTATATATCAGAATTTCTTTCCCCCATTAGTAAAAATAAAATCATGTAGGTGCAATTTTGTTTTCTTTATACTTTGGGGACTAAATTTAACTAATTAACATTTTAATAACATTCCACCATTTGTTCCTGCAGAATTAGGGGACTTGCTCAAGATAAAGATATACTTTGAACCATCTGGAATTCAAGCAGCTTTGATTTTAAATAAGTACTTGTTTTCCTATATGCTTGTGGACATTTTGGGGTGATTAACATATAGACCATAAGGTAAACTATAGAAAGAATAGAATGTTTTTATATTTATTATATTTTTCACACTCAAAAGATTCTGAATTGTTTCCCTAAATGGATTTAAATATCGGTGAGGATCCTGGCAGAACAGGCACTCAAGGTAATACTGTGAAACCTCACTGATTCAGAATGATTTGAAGAAATGCAGTCTGTATAGAAAAGCTTTTGAATTATAAGATTGTCAAGAACAAACATTTCTATTACCCTTAAAAATACATGCATCAACCCTACAAAGTTAAAGCACTGCTGCTGATAGAGATATTGCTGAACTTGGTTTAATGAAAGACTAAAGACTTGTACTGTGGACACAGAGGACTACAGTCTGGGCGAGACATAAACTTTCTGGATGGGAAAATGGAAGGCAAAATTGGAGTGAGATTGGGATATAAAAAGCCTTGCGTGTGATGCTGGGCTTGAGGACCTACAAATTGAATAAATGAATCATATGGCTTCATCTGAAATAAGCCCCAAATCAGTTTAGACCACCAAGATTAATTTCTTATCATGGGAGACAGTACTGGTGTTCCTTGGTAGTTGTAGGCATACAGTGAGAAGAGAAATTGAGAAAAACAAAACAATATTATATAGTTTTTGGAGACCTGACACGATAAATGATATAGTCGGCAATGTCCCAAGCTCTAGGGCTCCCCGTTGTGTTTGGTGCCATGTCATGCCTACAGCAACAGGTCCTCTAAAGTAGAATTCCAAAATCATGAAAGATCCCAAAACTGACTCCTTACACCATGTGGAGTTTGCCAATGCACATGTCCCTCATCTCTGTTTGTTCATGACCCATTTGTCATGATTCTTCCTAAAGCCCACCTTTAGCATAAATTTCTATAGGATTTGTTCCACCTTTTTCTTTTTCCTGTAACCTCTCAATTTTCTTACCTTCCTTCTCTCCTTTAGTCTTCATTCTTCTTAATATTTTATTTTGCACACTGTCAAGATACGAATGCCTTTATTGTCTATATTTGTAGATGGAATATAGCTACTATGTTGATAACTTGCAGCCAGAGCTCACTAATGTATGGTATCAAATGAAATGGAGGGAGACGGTATGGGGAAACAGCTTCACCTCACTGCACCTCATCCTCAACATGCTTTCATGGATTCTAACACAAAAGCTGACTCCATTCACCCCTGACTAGGCAAATTGACTAGGCATCCAATGGTAGAAACAAGGATCATTTTTGCCAGACTCTCTTACGTACTTTTAGAGATGCAGAAAAGCAGAAATAAATTAACTTAGTATCTGATTTGAACAGGATCTTCACTTAGAATCCATATTTCACACATGGTTCAAGACCTGACCTTGCAAGTTCTCTACTAAAGAGTACATTGACTCTCCCTCTGTTACTGGCCTCTCAACTATGTCTTATCCCAGTAAATTGTGGACCAAGCAAAGGCCTTTTACCAAAGTTTTATTACCCTGTCTTTTATTATGGAAATATTCAGTCCACTGACTTTGGTCAGCTATTCAACTTGAAAGCCTGAAGAAATATTAATGGTAAACATCTGTCCTATTTTTATTCAACAGCATTTCAGACCTTTCAAACTATTTTAACATTTTCTCTCATTTGATCAACAGTATGGAGTATGCAGGGTAGATTTTATGGTAACTTCTTTAAACAGTTAACTCAAGCACAAAGAAATAAAATGAATTATCAAAATTACACAGCAAGTTATAGCAGAGTCTAGTCTACATTCCAAGACCCTGCTCCCTAATTTCATGGTATCCCCAGTATATTGTACCTCTTCCCTATAACTGGACTGTTATCTTAATCTTGTGTGGCATTTGTACTGACTTCATTTATTTTCTACACTATATATCAGAACATTTAACTTTTCTCAGTTACCTAATATGCAAAAATATTTTTTCTTGAGGAAGCAAAACCATGCCTTTCAAACTCATTTGCTGATGACTAATATAATTTTAATGTAGAGCAGAAAACAGAAAGAACCTTTCTCTATAAGAATATAATTCCCTGCTTCCATTTTGGAAGATTTAGTTTATTATAGACTCTATACACTTAAAACATTTAGAGATTATAAAACATCTTCCCCTGGAAGGAAGGGAAATGGGTGTGAAGGTCTTCAGTCTAAGCAGGGATTCTAAGAGTATCAGGAGAGAAAGGAAAAGTTGGGGAGAGATAGATTATTCATTGAATTTTGGACATGCCGATCATCTGAGCTCCAAAAATAAAGCCCAAACTAAGGATGCTCAAAAAGTAATCATGTTCTGAGTGGAACAAAGAGAGAGAGAGATAAACCCTCTGAAACAGAAAATACTGAATAACATGTGCTAATCCTGGTAGGAGTCTAACTAAGAGGTAGTACAAAGTCTTCTGTGATGATAGTTCCCAGCTGTGGGGTCTTGGGGCCAACAGGGACACTAAGAAAAAGCATCAGGATAATAGAAGAGAAAGACTGGTGTCTCTTAAGTTGGCACTTCCCAAAGTGTGCCCCAGAGACCAGAGTTGCAAGATATGCTCCTTCCTAAAAGCTTTCTAGTTCAAATAATTGGTAAATACTGAGCACTATAGCTCCCTACTAAAGATTCAAAATTCAAACCAATGTAATAATTAAAAGTCCTGTAGAAAAGGAAATAAACTCAAACAGGTTTAACTATTTTTAATTATGAAATGTTTCAAACATATATGATGATAAAACAAATATCCATATGCCCACCACTCAAATTAAATACAGATTAACATTTTGTTTTGTTGCTTAACATTTGAAAAAAGAAGTTCTAGATGCAATTGAATTCTCAAACCATTCTCCCCCTCCCTCTTCAGAGATAAAGATTACATTGAGGTTGTTGTTGATCCCCTCCTTCATGTTTTAACTTGGGTTAATTCATCATTTCCCAAACATGTTTACTCACAGAGCCTTTTTCTTATGTAACATCTATTAACAGACTATGGAAGATCTGAAGTGAGTGTATAATTTTGGAACACTGATTTAAGATTCCCATATGTCTTAAAAATAAAAAACAAGCTGGCGAAAATGCTTCAGGCCAAGAGAAATGGGTCAGGAAAGAAAGAAGTGAGTTTGGGGCCAGAATGAATAATAATTTTTGGAGAAATGAAAGCTGCAATGTGAAGTTGCCAATGGGTAGTTTAGATTCAAGGGATGGCTTCTCTGGGCCCGATATGAAACTTCCTCCCTTTCCCAGTGGGTCAGCCAATGGCAGGACCCAAGAAGGCTTCTCTGAAGCTAGATTAGATATTCCAGGTTTCACCCTGAGAAAAGAGAGAGGCAGGTTCTGTTAGAAAATAAACAGATGACAGACTTCCAGAACTAGTGGCAATCTAAATGCCAGTTCAGCCTCCAGGTAAAATCTACAAGTCTTGATCTGCTCTCCTATGTACACAGAGTTCCTGCGAGAGATTTGGTTCTCATCATTTTCCCCTGGAAGTCCCCCAGAACTCTCTACTCCTTCCCCAAGCTGGTCCTCCCCTCCATCTCCATTAACCCCCAACAATTTTAATTGAAGTTCGTTTAAATTTTAGTCCATATCACCTATACCACAGACATAGGGGAATGGCTGTATCATCCATTCATCTGAACTGAGCCTGATTTTCCTGGACCAAATTGAAGGACCAGGAATCTCTAATGAATAAGATGTAACTAGGGAGTAAATCTCAGTCACACTTTGCCATAACTTCACACAGAGGTAACCCACATTCTGGACTGTGTGAAGTTCTTCAAATTCTATCAAAAACGAGTAAATATATTTCACCCCACTAACTGATTATAAGGACTAGCTAACTGCTTTGATCATCTGGGGAGCCCCTTGAACTGTTTAAACTTATCCAATTTGTCTCCCCTGTGGAAGTGCAATGTGCTAGAAAGAGCCCCCATTTAGCAACTCATGGGTCTGCGATCCAGGACTCAGTAGCTATTTAAATTTAGGAGAGGCATTCACCTTCTCTGAACAGGTATAACAGCATCTTCCCATAGGTTTTGTACAGGATTAAATGAGCTAATGCATCTGATATGCTTATCTTAGTGCTCAACAAGTGGCAGATCTGCAAAACAAGAGCTATTTTTATTACCGCTATTATTATAAAACCTGTAAAAATCAAACCAAACAAAAAGACCTGTTCATTTAAGGAGAGCAAGGAATGGATGTTTTGGAGAGTGGGAGGTGCTGTAGAAACCTGCTTGAAATCTCTTCAAGCAGAAGAGACAGAGGAGAGTACATAGTAGAAGAGAGGTTAGCTGAGCAAATATTTGTGACCTAATGGGATCGGGAAAGAGAAGGGTTGAATTAATATTTAATTAACATTTCACCAGCCTGGGAAAGGGATATAAGCCTGTGGTTGATTCAATATATAACATCAGGTGTTATTAGATACTACCAAGCATCCCTTTGTCCCAAATCTCTCTCCTCTCTAGAAATTTGAGTAGAGAAGGAACAACAGGCATGTGGATATTTCTGCCTAGTCTCTTGCCTCATCCCTCTGTTAACCTGCAGTCTTATGGGAGGAGTGTGTTGCTGCTTAATCCACTGGCTTACAAGGAAAACCCTGATCACTTCCCATATGAGTTAGGGAGGAGGCAAGAGGAAGGAGAGGAGGGTCTTGCATAGCTGATAAAAGTAGGCGATAGGCTGGTTCAGGTGTTCTGCCAGCTCAGGACTCAGGCAAGACTCAGGTGTCCTGCCAGTCAGCAGTGACTCTTAGTATGCTTCCTCCACACATGCCTTTGCACCGTCTGCATCTTCTGGGTGGTGCTTGTTCAAGACCTCTCACTCCTCTATTCTCACCTCTCTATCCGATCCCTTCCTATCCCACATTGCACGGTTCAAGTTTCCCCTCTTCTATGAATTCCTCACTGAGCCCCTCAGTCCATAATCTTCTGTAGACAACACTTACTGTAGAGACTACAACTGAGCACTTAATACCTGTTTTGCACTGGGGTTGTATGATCAGACTTATCCATGTCTCCTCCAATAAGACTATAAGCTCCTTTAGGGTAGAAAACATGCCTTCTGCATTTCCTAAAGCTGCTCACACAGAAGTTAGCACATGAAAACTAATTAATAAATGCCTGTGAAAAAGAATGTTTTAAAACCTAAACTAAAAAAAGTGCCTAGAAAATTCTCTAAGGATATAAAATCTTTAGAAAACTCTAAGTCCGAATACATTCACCCTTGCAAATGCATTTAGAAAGGGCCTCCAGTGCCGACCCCAGAGAGCCTCGGAAGGTATCTGTCATGTGAGCTTGAAATGCAGCATTGTCATTATTCAGATGGAAAATAGAATCACTTATGAGATCATGGCTCATTGTCAGTTCTCTATATATTTGCATGTATTGTGACAGATGCTGTCGAATCTCATCCTACCTCTATTATGCTACAGAAATAGATTGGCCCTCTTATGCTATACAATAATAATTAGGATAATATCACCCATTAACCCTCTATGCCCCTTTCTATCTAGAAAGCTCGGAGAAAGCTTTGATGATTGCAAGCCTAAACTCTACCCCATCAGTTTCAACTGGACCCTCACTCTCTCCTAAAATTTCATTTTTGACTGAAATATTTCATGGACTATTCACATCCCAAAGGGGATTTTTTTTTCAGAGTTTCAGATAATGGGTTTCAGCCATCTTGACTTAGAACAGAATGAATAAATGCATTTTCTCCACAGAAAATTCATAATGCCTTAAGCTGAGTTTGTGCCTATGACATATTCTTAACCACCTACTGAATTGCTTTCTCTTCATTTTTGAGGTTAAATGGGAGTCCTGGTGCCTATAGTAGAATTCCACCATATGTGTTGGTGGAATTTTTTTTTTAAATAAAGAAAAAAGAAATACAGTTCTAGAGTTATCAGGCAACATAGTGAAAACAGTAAAATTTCTGAAAACAGGAGAAGCTTCTGCCATCTTTTTCAGGCTAGGTGTCCATTGGTTACCTTTTTTTTATAGCCCCATACCTCATGGAATTATTTGTCCTATAAGTAATTGCATGTTTATCTTCTCAGGAGTATCTATATTTTAAGGAGGAAGGAGGCACAATGGTGTAATGTGTTAGACTGGTGTCAATCATTCCTCAATTGTGTTCCATTCAGAGGCATTACAGATGGCTCAACATCAATTAGCTGATTGGAGAGAGGAAACAAGTCAGGACTGGATAGGATAGAGATTGAGGAATATGATCTGATTACATAGAAGGCACAGTAGTGGGGAACTCAGTGGTTGACTTCTTGACATTTGACAAGGCTCAGCCCTAGGACCAAGGTTTTGAAAGGACAACATTACAAAGAATGAGGTGATATATTATCAGTGGACATTCTGGACATTAGAGCACTTCATAGAAATTTGAGTTTGGGATTTTGTTTCTGGATAATCCTCAAATAATGCCAGATGGATGGCTCTCCACTATGTCTACAGATAAAACAAACATGCACCCAACATAGCACAATATAGTTAATTTTCCATATGCATATGACTCAGTGGAGCCTCACCCCGTACTGCTCTACACCATATCTTCAGTGGGAAAAGGGTTGGAGACATATAGGCTGTTTGGCTTTCCAGAAACTGCTAAGGAAACAACTAAGACTAGAAAAAGCCCAATTCCACTAGTACATTACGGTAACCTGAGCTTATACTAAGAAGTTCATACACACTTAGAAAGAAGACTGTCTGGGAGGAAAGGGTTCACCATTGTCACCATCAGCTCTTGCCTCTCAGATGAACCAAAGAAAGCTCTCAGACCCAGAAAACCACTCTGAGATTTCAGGAGAGCCCACTTCTCCCTACCTTGACCAACTAGTGGTGTGAAATGAATCAGAATTCCTCTCATGCCACAGCTATTTCTGAATCGAGATTGTGTATCGAGAATAGTACATAATGAAATTGTGCTTTCAGGTTTTAAGATATTTCATTTTTGTTGCAAAAGAAGTTATAGAAGTTTACTTATGCTTGGAACTGTTTCTGAGCTCTTCTAGGGAAGATGGAATTTGATACCACACCAATCCATTTACTTTCTTTTCAACTGGATTTTCAGAATAGCAATTTTTGTATTTATTTATAATGTTTATTATTGCCCTAATGCTAATTTAATCTCTGAAAAAAATCTTCAGGCTGGTAATAAATGATATACTGGGAGAATGGGAATTGATAATACATACTGATTTCAAACTCTGACTGAAATTCCAGTTTAAATCTACACTTAGGAATTATTTATATTCTCTTATGTCATATCAATTTAAATAATATCTTACTCACTGGGGCATAAAGAATAATGTTAATATTAAAGTTTCTCTTTGATATTTGCTAATTGCACATGAAGGGGTTATATCAGCTGCATTTAAGGATATTTTTTAAATTTAATTTTACTGTATTAGAAAATCCATGAATTCGTCTTCTGAAATTATTGCTTTTAAATATTGAGTAATAAGAATATTATCCCCATGATGCACCCTGAATCATATGGCCTTGAAGAACCTTTTTCCCTGTTACAAAGGAAAAGGAATAGCAGGACGATTGGTCTAATACTGTAAATAAATAAGGGTGATCATAATCTCATTTTAAAATATCAAATCTGTATTTTAAAAGCTGTTTTCTTCATAAAATATGCCCATCATTGATAAGGTTGTATACTTTATAAAACCAAAATTCCATGAAAATTAAAAATGTTGTTACTGCAATGTTGGTTCTTACCCTATAGGGATATAAACTGTAGTCAGTGCCCTACTTCAGACTCTCTCATCTTACTCTTCAATGTTTTAATCATTCAAAAAACTTCACTGAATGCTTCCAAATGGGGCAGAGTGGTGAGGGTATAAGGAGGCTTAGGCTGCAGATCAAGACATAACTACATGTACTTATGAGCTGTGTGCCCATGGTTACATTTCTTAACTTCTCTGAGCCTTGATGGTTTCTTTGTCTGTAAAATGTAAATAATAATCCTATCTTGGAGGGCTTTTTCTGGATAATGTCTGAAAACAAGTGCTTTTAATGACTCTAGTGCATATTAGTGTATGCACTAGTGTATAAATGGTTGTATAATAGTGTTCATAGCAAAATGTCATTTTTTATAGCTGAATAATATTTTATTATATATACATACCACATCTTTATCCATTCACCTGTTGATGGACACTTAGGTTGTTTCCATATCTTGGCTATTGTAAATAATGCTGCTGTGAACATTGGGGTGCATATATCTTTTTCAATAAGTGTTTTCATTTTCTGTGACAACACGGATGAACCTGGAAAGTATTATGCTTAGTGAAATAAGTCAGACAGAGAATAACAAATACTGTTTGTTTTCACTTACATGTGAAATCTAAAAAATAAGCAAACATGACAGGACAGAAACCGACTCACAGATACAGAGAACAAACTAGTTGTTACCAGAGGGGAGAGGGATGGTAGGAGGGGCAAGATAGGTGAAGGGGATTAAGAAATACAAACTACTAGATACAAAATAAATAAGTTACAAAGAATTAATGTAAAGGATATGGAATATAGCCAATATTTTATAATAACTTTTTATGGAGTATTATCTATAAAATATTGAATCACTATGTTGTACACCTGAAACTAATATAATATTTTGAGTTAACTTTACTTGAATTAAAAAAAAATAGTGTTCATGGGCCTCACCAATCTATGAGTACAAGTCGATCGCAGTAAAATAACTTAGATTCCACTAACTCTTTTTACCATCTACTCATGTAGGAGCTCTGGACCCCAACAGAGCCTTCTCCCCTGACATAATGCCTCTGACATTCCCACATGTGCTAATCATTAAGCTTGAATAGATATTAGACTGCAATCAATTCTATATCTGCAATCCCATTCCTGCTCCAACCCCATCAACCTCCACACACAAAATGTGTTTTTTACAAAGTTGATCTTTCTATGCCTGGCTCCTTTTAACCTCATTGGTGATGGTGATTTTTCTCCCTAGGGATTCCTTGATTTGAACAGACATACTCAGACCCCTCTGAATCCCACTTGGATTCTACATGGGACACCCCACAGGAGAGACTATGGTTTCTATTACCCAGTCCAACAGCACTGTTCTCAGAAACAGAAGCACTCACTCTCCAATGGTGGAAATAAGTTATTAAAACAATTAATAGAATATAATATACTTAGAAGTATATTATGCATGACATAAACATGACATGAACAAGATTGAGGGGAGAGAGGGAGCCCATGTGTTAAGACCATCAAGGAGAAGTTCAAGGAAGGGATAGGTTTTGATCTGGCTGTAAAAGAGGGACAAAATATTGGCACAAATTGGAAAGCATAAAACCTGATGGCACTGCAGATGTTGGAGAGTTTCTCTAGAGAAAAAGGTAAGTGTGAAGGGATATTGCAAAAGAGGGTTGGACAGAGGTAAAGAAGAAAAGAACTACGGTGGTGGTGGTAATCAATGGTGATGATGCAATTGATGCTGGTGGTGATGATGCTGAGGTACAGTTCTCTTTTATTCTCATAACACCAGTAAAGTATTAGCTTCCATTATAAAGTTCATTCTACCCAGAACTGTACAAACTTTACATTTTGTTCTCATTATTACTCATAGAGCACATTTATAACATAGTGATGTAGAAGTAGCAAAATGAAAGTAGTGATGGGTCACATACGATGTCGTCCCCTGGTATAACACCCTACCCTTACCAAAATGAGCAGAAAACTGATTGGCAAGGTATCGGTTGAGGTAAGACTGGTATGTCCTTTCACAAGAGAACACTCATATTTTATCTTTGTTTTTAGTTCCATATTGATGAAATATTTATAATAGTTCACTGTTAGCAAACAATTAAAACTTATTTTTTCATCATTTACATATCTAGTTTCATGGACTCAAATATGTTATGTTCTATCACATTTTAGATAGTTATAGTGCCCCTACTCTTCATATGTTGACATTTTGTTACTGTGATATGGGAACAGTAGTGATTAGTAAATTCTTATATAACATTGTCATATCCTCCGTTCTTTCTATGTTACAGTTGTCCAGAATTAGGAAAGCCACCTCTTTCCAGAAAACTATTCTTAATTTCCTGAGGCATTATACTTTTCATGGAAAGATGATCCAATGAGTCTCACACATCTGTTTTTTTCTTGAAAGAGGACTTAAGGGAAAGAAATTCCAAGAAACAGAACTCCAGTAGTGGGATTATATGGCAGTAAAATAATCGTTTAAATATCAGAAGGGGGCATGTTCTAGAAGGTACAAACATCACCACTGCATGGAAGCTATAGGTAATGAATTCAGGTCCAGAACACGTAAGAACTTTCTTATAATAAGATCTGTGGGGGAAATGTAGAAAGAATTCCAGCACCGAGTGGAAGCTTCAAAACAATCATCTCAGGGAGCTCCCCACATCTATGAATATCTGACAACTTCAGGAAACAGGACTATCAGCCTAGAGGAATATTTTTTTGGCTGGTGAGGCCTGTGCAAATTTGGCAAATGATAGGAAGTAGGAGGCTGCCTGCCACACGTCCACAGGAGGCTAAAACCAGTCCCGGGTCCCTAACACACAACATTAGTAACATGTGTTAGGGCCATACCATGAAACATCCACTACAAGTGGAAATTGTTAATATTGAGTAAGGTAATCTATGAGCTCAGAGAACACATTGAATAAATGTTTCTGGTTCACAAGACTGAACATGAATTCTGCTTCAATACATGGCTAATCAAAGGAAGCTCAAGAATGTGTATGTGGGAACATCTATTGTTAATATTTTTTAAATGCTTTAATTTGGAAGGTAATAGTTCACCAATGAACAATAACTTCAACTTAATAGATGATGATATTGACCAACCAAGAAATCAACAGCTGCTTAATAAATTAAAGGAAAACACAAATTTATCAGACAATTCATCAGGTTACATATTACATTTAAGTTACCTCCAAAGTATGATACTTGCCAAGAAAATAGAGAACACTGAATGTTTAATTAGAAGTATATTATCAGTGTAACCATTATTCAGAATCAATCTTCCATAAATAAATAAATAGAAAGAGAAAGAAGGAGAAGGAACAGATTTGCTTCCCAACTCAGTGAGCACAAAGGCAATGATGCATATGAGAAGATGCAACATGGTCTGCCCTACAATTAAAAATGTGGGTGACACCTTCAAGGTACTATGATGGGATATTACAAAAAGATTATATATCTACACATAAACATGCACACACATATATAAACACACACACATTAAGGGATGAGCATTTCAAAATTTTCAAAATCTGCCTTAATAGGTGAAAACCAATATTTCTATCATGGAATTCAATTTTCTTAGTTGAACCCATGTGTCTAAAATGCTGCTGGGAGAGTAAAATTATTACTGGTTATTACTGGTTACTAACATATGAATGTGATTTAGTTTATCATAATACTAACCATCAGTAGGAATGATGTATTGGACTGGGAAATTTTAATGCAAACAAGGGAATGTACAAGTTGTAAAACATGCACACTTAGCATGGTTAAGAAGGTACGTGCTGCCTGGGACATTATGGTGTTGCAGAGAGGCACTTATTTCAATATTTTGACCTACACTTGATCTATAGACTGGAATAATTATTGTCTAGTACTCTTCAGTGGCTGGTTATTTCTTTCCAAAATATGATCACTTCCTGGGTTTGACAAATACTACTGCCATCTCTCCCCAGAACCTATAAACCTCTCTCTGATGTAGCTGTTCCTCATGTCCTCTCCATTCTCCATTTCATCCCCTACTATCTCTTAATTTGGTTTTCTCCTCTCAGTCCTCACACTATTATCATTTATCATTTGGACTTTTGCTTCCCTACTTAATTCCATACTGTCACCAGAATGATTTAAAATACAAATCAAGGGTCTTTATTTCCTTGGGCAGAATAAGGTGTGGTTTCACTGGGATAGTAATGGTAGAAGGGATAAAAGTGGAGGTGGTAGGAGTTATAGAGAGGTAAGATTCAGGTTTGGGCAGTATCACACACACAGAAAAATAGCCAATCAGTATTCTACCTTAGATGAGGCCCATCCTCTCACTGACCTATCAGGGAGCTAGACACACAAGAATGATTTCACATTAGGGTAAAAGTATTCATTTATTTATGGCTGAGATCTCAGCGTAGGTCTGTCTGGTGAAAGGTGGATGCAACCATGCTGCTTAGTTATGAAGTTCAAGGGAAACTCCTCCTGTGCCCCTACCCAGCCCCAAAGCTAAGGGCAGCTAGGTTGAGGCATGCTTGCAGAAATAGAGAAAGACAATGTTGCCAGCTTTATAGAGCAGATCCTGACTTAAATTACCTACTTAGGTCTTCCCTTGGAGAAGATGAAAGAGAAAGGGTGAGTCATGGCTTGCTTTAACCCAGGGACAAGACTTTGTCCAATAATGAGAAGGGAAATACCAGGGGAGAATTAAAAACTTGGTATAGCAACCTGCTTATTAAGAAAATCTGACACCATGCATGCTGTAGGCTCTGACACCCTCTCCTCCCTACTCCAGCAACGATAGGATAGTTAAGAAGTGTGTGTACAGAGGATATGGAAAGAGAGAGAGAACTTCCCTGTGTCTCAACTTTTACACACAGTCACCATCCCTGCCACTAGGGCCACCACTTGTTGGGTGCTCACCCCAAATGAAGCCAAGGCACTGCAGGAAGTCTTAACCTCACCTACTTGTGTTAATGCATATGATCCTCACAAAATGTCTGCATGGTGGGTTCTAAATAGTAGTTCCATTTTTCAGGTGAAGGGATTAAAGATTAGAGAGGTTAAATAACTAGCAGGGCTGAGTGTAGACAGATGTGGAGATTGAACAGTTTCTATATTTCAAGGAAAAATGGTATAGGCAAAAAAAGAGAGGCCCTAGATACCAGCTGTGGTATCTGTGGTAACTAGAAAGTGTGTGTCTGAGTGTGATGGTTGAGAATGTGGTTCTGGGAGGAGTCTGTTAAGATGGATCAAGAGAAAAGACACTGGAGATGGGTAATCAAAACAATAGGAGATTCACTATGTCCTGAGAAATCCACATGCTAGGGGAAGCCTCCAGAAGGAGGGTAGACTGCTTCTTGGTGGTGGGTCAGGTGGGGTCTCCTACCCTTGACATCCAGCATAACAACACACCATGCCTCATCCTGAAAGAGCCTTGCCTTCTCAACCCATTGGGCTCACCTGCCCCACTCAGGGCTCACACACTAGCAATGTCCTTCCACAGCTTCAAGTTGCATTAAAATCACCTGGAAACCTAAATACTCACATGCAATATTAAAATGGCTGAAGTACTCTCTCTAGTCCCATTTGAATTTCCATGTCCAGGCAATGAATTGATTTAACTTTGACAGCATAAGGAGAAGTCAGGATGTGAGCACTCCCAGTACCCCCAGTTGGTCACTGTGCCCAAAATTCCCCTATTGAAATGTATACTTTTAGCTTCAATGGACTACTTCTTTGTGATCAGAGTGCACATTTCCCTTGGAAGAGCTGTGGTTTAGGCTAATTTTGGTCACTTCAGCTTGTTAAAAATGAGAGGTCTGAGAGCAAGTACTGAAAGGGGAAGAAAGAGTCTGAGGGAAAAGAGAAACTGGAGAGAAAATAATCCTGGGAACACAAAAATGGACTAATGATGTCTTAATTCTGCCAGCACTTTTCAGGAGAAAAAATTTTCAGCCTTCTTTACTCATTCAGTGCATGGACCTCTAGGCCTCTCTCTTCTTGGCTTTGGTCAAATGATGATATTTCTGTTAGACAAACCATGGAGTTTGTAAGGAAGAGGTTTCACTCAATAAAATAAATATCCATAAATAAAATTTGGTTTAGTAGTATATTTTACTTCAAATGTATATGGAATAAGCTATCTATGGCTACATAACCCCAGACTCATCAAGGGTAGACCATGCCTCTGTCTTTCCTCAACCCCAGGGAGGAGTTATAGAGTTTTCGCTTGATCATCACAGACCTGTCCGGCACAAGGAATCTGTGGATTTTTTTTTCTCCAAACTCAGACCCAGCTAAAGCTTGGAGGAATCTAAATTAATCATAAAATGTCTCCATAAAGATGATTGGACATGGTAAAAGAGTGAATTAATTACCCAGTTTGGGTGGAATGGCTCACTCGGTTTCCCAAGGCACCCTTTTCCCCATCTCAAGTAGAGCCTGGGTACAGAATTTCACCATCCTTTGCCTGACTTCATCAAACAAGCCTTCTGACAGGTCTCCCATCCTCTAGCTTTCTCCTGGCTTCAGTCCATCTTCTCCACAATGACGCAGCCATGTGGCTGACAGGGTCTTTGTGCTCTGGCCAGGTTTCAGGCCTGAGCCTCTGTGGTGGGAAAGTCAAGTTCAGGATTCTAGTACACCAGAGAACTCCTGACCCCTTGTAATATTAATTGGAGAGAGCTCTCCCGGAGATCTCCATCTCAATGCTAAAACCCAGCTCCACTCAACGACCTATAAGGTCCAGTGCTGGACAGCCCATGCCAAATAACTAACAACAAAGGAACACAAAACCACCCATTAGCAGAGCGACTGCATAAAATCATAATAAGGTCACAGACACCCCAAAGCACACCACCAGATGCAGTCTTGCCCACCAGAAAGACAAGATCCAGCCTCATCCTTTAGAACACAGGTACCAGTCCCTTCCACCAGGAAGTCTACAAAACCCACTGAACCAACCTTAACCACTGGGGGCTGACACCAAAACGAATGGGAACTACAAATCTGCAGCCTGTGAAAAGGTGACCCCAAACACAGTAAGTTAAGAAAAATGAGAAGACAGAGAAATATATAGCAGATGAAGGAGCAAGGTAAAAACCAGATCAAACAAATGAGGAGGAAATAGGCAGTCTACCTGAAAAAGAATTCAGAGTAATGAGAGTAAACATTATCCAAAACTTTAGAAATAGAATGGAGAAAATACAAGAAACATTAAACAAGGAGCTAGAAGAACTAAAGAGCAAACAAACAATGATGAAAAAACACAATCAATGAAATTTAAAATTATCTAGAAGGAACAATAGCAGAATAACTCAGGCAGAACGGTTAAGTGACCAGGAAGATAAAATAGTGGATATAACTACCACACAGCAGAATAAAGAAAAAAATAATGAAAAGAATTGAAGACAGTCTCAGAGACCTCTGGGACAACATTAAATGCACCAGCATTTGAATTATAAGGGTCCCAGAAGAAGAGAAAAAGAAAGAGACTGAGAAAATATTTGAAGGGATTATAGTTGAAAACTTCCCTAATATGGGAAAGGAAATAGTCAATCAAGTCCAAGAAGTGAACAGAATCCCATACAGGATAAATCCAAGGAGAAACACGCCAAGAAACATATTAATCAAATTATCGAAAACTAAATACAAAGAAAATATATTAAAAGCATCAAGGGAAAAACAACAAATAACATACAAGGGAATCCCCATAAGGTTAACAGCTGACCTTTCAGCAGAAACTCTGCAAGCCAGAAGGGTGTGGCAGAACATATTTAAGGTGATGAAAGAGGAAAATCTACAACCAACATTACTCTAACAAGGAAGGATCTCAGTCATATTTGATGCAGAAATTTAAATATTTACAGACAAGCAAAAGCTAAGAGAATTCAGGTCCATCAAACCAACGTTACAACAAATACTAAAGGAACTTCACTAGGCAGGAAACACAAGAGAAGGAAAAGACCTACAATAACAAACCCAAAACAATTAACAAAATCGTAATAAGAACATATATATTGATAATTACTTTAAATGTAAATGTATTAAATGTTCTAACCAAAAGACATAGACTGCCTGAATGGAAACACAAACAAGACCTGTATACATGCTGCCTAAAAGAGACTCACTTCAGACATAGGGAAATATACAGACTGAAAGTGAGGGGATGGAAAAAGATATTACATGCAAATGGAAATCAAAAGAAAGCTGGAGTAGCAATTCTCATATCAGAAAAAAAATCAACTTTAAAATAAAAACTATTACAAGAGACAAAGAAGGAGACTACATAATGATCAAGGGACCAATCAAAGAACATATAACAATTGTAAATATTTATGCAACTAACATACGAGCACCTCAATACATAAGGCAAATGATAACAGCTATAAAAGGGAAAATAGACAGTAACACAATAATAATAGGGATCTTTAACACCCTACTTTCACCAATGGACAGATCATCCAAACAGAAAATAAAAATAAATAAGGAAACACAGGTTTTAAATGACACATTAAACAAGATGGAATTAATTGATATTTATAGGACATTCCATCCAAAAACAACAGAATATACTTTCTTCTCAAGTGCTCATGGAATATTCTCCAGGATAGATGATATCTTTGGTCATAAATCAAGCCTTGGGAAATTTAAGAAAATTGAAATCATATCAAGTATCTTTTCCAACCACAATACTATAAGACTAGATATCAATTACAGGAAAAATATGTAAAAAATACAAACACATGGAGGCTAAACAATACACTACTAAATAACCAAGTGATCACTGAAGAAATCAAAGAGGAAATCAAAAAATACCAAGAAACAAATGACAATGAAACATGATGACCCAAAACCTATGGGATGCAGAAAAAGCAATTCTAAAAGGGAAGTTTGCAGCAATACAATCCTACCACGAGAAAAATGAAAAATCTCAAATAAACAACCTAACCATACATCTAAAGCAATTAGAGAAAGAAGATTAAAAAAAAAAACCAAATTTAGTAGAAGGGAAGAAATCATAAAGATAATATCAGAAATAAATGAAAAAGAAATGAAGGAAATGATAGCAAAGATCAATAAAACTAAAAGCTGGTTCTCTGAGAAGATAAAACTGATAAACCATTAGCTAGACTCATCAAGAAAAAAAGGGAGAAGACTCAAATCAATAGAATTAGAAATGAAAAAGGAGAAGTAATAAATGACACTGCAGAAATACAAAGGATCATGAGAGATTACTACAAGCAACTATATGCCAATAAAATGGACAACCTGGAAGAAATGGACATATTCTTAGAGAAACACAACCTTCTGAGACTGAACCAGGAAGAAGTAGAAAATATAAACAGACCACTCACAAGTAATGAAATTGAAACTGTTATAAAAAATCTTCCAACAAACAAAATCCCAGGACCAGATGGCTTCACAGGCGAATTCTATCAAACATTTAGAGAAGAGCTAACACCCATCCTTCTCAAACTCTTCCAAAATATAGCAGAGGGAGGAACACTCCCAAACTCATTCTACGAGGCCACCATCACCCTGATACCAAAACCAAACAAAGATGTCACAAAAAAGCAAAACTATAAGCCAATATAACTGATGAACATAGATGCAAAAATCCTCAACAGAATGCTAGCAAACAGAATCCAACAGCACATTAAAAGGGTCATATAGCATGATCAAGTGAGGTTTATCTCAGAAATGCAAGAATTCTTCAATATACACAAATCAATCAATGTGGTAAACCAGGTTAACAAACTGAAGAGTAAAAACCATATGATCATCTCAATAGATACAGAAAAAGCTTTTGACAAAATTCAGCACCCATTTATGTAAAAAGCTCTTCAGAAAGTAGGCATAGAAGGAACTTACCTAAACATCATAAAGGCCATATATGACAAACCCACAGCCAACATCATTCTCAATGGTGAAAAACTGAAACCATTTCCACTAAGATCAGGAACAAGACAAGTTTGCCACTCCACCACTATTTTTCAACACAGTTTTAGAAGTTTTAACCACAGCAATCAGAGAACAAAAGAAATAAAAGGAATCCAAATCAGAAAAGAAGAAGTAAAATTGTCACTGTTTGCAGATAACATGATACTCTACATAGAGAATCCTAAAGGTGCTACCAGAAAACTACTAGAGCTAATCAATGAATTTGGTAATGTTGAAAGATACAAAATTAATGCACAGAAATCTTTCCAATACCTGTGCACTGACAACAAAAGACCAGAGATAGAAATTAAGGAAACCTTCCCATTTACCATTGCAACAAAAAGAATAAAATACCTAGGACTAAACCTACTTAAGGAGACTGAAGACCTGTATGCAGAAAATTATAAGACACTGATGAAAGAAATTAAAGATGGTACAAACAGATGGAAAGATATACCATGTTCTTGGACTGGAAGAATCAACATTGTGAAAATGATTATACTACCCAAAGCAAACTACAGATTCAGTGCAATCCCTATCAAACTACCATAGGCATTTTTCACAGAACTAGAACAAAAAATTCCACAAATTGTATGGAAACACAAAAGACCCTGAATAGCCAAAGCCATCTTGAGAAAGAAAACCAGAACTGGAGGAATCAGGCTCCCTGACTTCAGACTATACTACAAAGCTACAATAATCAAGAGAGTATGGTACTGGCACAAAAACAGAAACATAGATCAATGGAATGGGATAGAAATCACAGAGACAGACCCATGCACATAAGAAAAGACAGTCTCTGCAATACGTGGTGCTGGAAAACTGGACAGCTACATGTAAAATAATAAAATTAGAACACTCCCTAACACCATACAAAAAATAAACTCAAAATGGATTAAAGACCTAAATGCAAAGCCAGACACTATAAAACTCTTAGAGGAAAACATAGGCAGAACATTCTATGACATAAGTCACAGCAAGATCCTTTTTGACCCACCTCTTAGAGAAAGGGAAATAAAAATAAACAAATGAGACCTAATGAAACTTAAAAGCTTCTGCACAGCAAAGGAAACTATAAACAAGACGAAAAGACAACCCTCAGAATGGGAGAAAATATTTGCAAATGAAACAACTGACAAAGTATTAATCTCCAAAATATACAAGCAACACATGTGGCTCAATATCAAAAAACAAACAAACAAACATACAACCCAATCCAAAAATGGGCAGAAGACTTAAATAGACATTTCTCCAGAGAAGATATACAGATTGCCAATGAACACATGAAAGGATGTTCAACATTACTAACCATTAGAGAAATGCAAATCAAAACTATAATGAGGTATCACCTCACACAGGTCAGAAAGACCATTATCAAAATATCTACAAACAATAATTGCTGGGGAGGATGTGGAGAAAAAGGAACCCTCTTGCACTGTTGCTGGGAATATAAGTTGATACATACACTATGGAGATCAGTATGTAGGTTCCTTAGAAAACTAAAAATAGAACTACCATATGACCCAGCAACCCCCCTACTGGGCATATACCCTGAGAAAAGCATAATTCAAAAAAAGCCATGTACCACAAGGTTCATTGCAGCACTATTTACAATACCCAAGACATGGAAGAAGCCTAAGTGTTCATCAACAGATGAATAGATAAAGAAGATGTGGCACATACGGAATATTACTCAGCCATAAAAAGAAATGAAATTGAGTTATTCGTAGTGAGGTGGATGGACCTTGAGTCAGTCATACAGAGTGACATAAGTCAGAAAAAAACCACAAATACCATATGCTAACACATATATATGGAATCTAAAAAGAAAAAGAAATGGTTCTGAGGAACCTAAGGGCAGGACAGGAATAAAGACGTTGATGTAGAGAATGGACTTGAGGACAGTGGGATGGGGAAGGGTAAGCTGGGATGAAGTGAGAGAGTGGCATGTACATATATACACTACCAACTATAAAGTAGATAGCTAGTCAGAAGCAGCTGCATAGCACAGGGAGATCAGCTTAGTGCTTTGTGACCACTTAGAGGGGTCGGATAGGGAGGGTGGGAGGGAGATGCAAGAGGGAGGGTATATGGGGATATATGTATACTTATAGCTGATTCAGTTTGTGATACAGCAGAAACTAACACACCATTATAAAGCAATTATACTCCAATAAAGATGTTAAGCAAAAAAAATAGCCAGTTTGGACAAAGGTAAATCATAAGAAATCATCACATTCAGATCCTTCCTAATGTACAGCTAGCTTCAGACTCCTACTTCCACCTTTTGAGCCTTTTCCCCTCCTCAGCTGACCAAAGTCTCAACTGCTGGGATAAAATTATTTCTCAAAGTCCCTCATGCTGTAACGTCAGGGAGTAAATGGATCATGCCCCAAGGAGACACTGGCATCTAGAAAAGCAGTGGGTCTGAGTCCGTGAGAATTAGGTTCACCCATGGCTCTATCTCAGACCAGCTGTGGGACTGTGGACATGGCACTCCACCTTCTTATTAGTCACGGCTTTTATTTCCATGTGTCAAAATTCAACTCAAGCTTGCATTTTAGAGAAGGGACTATATCAGCTTTAGTGACTGGAAAATCCAAGGGCTGGGGACTCCTTTAGTCAGAACTGGATCCAGTAGTGCAAATGAATCATTTATTCATTCCACAAATATTGGCTGGTTGCCTTCTTTGGGTAAAGAGTTGTTCTAGGTGCTGAAGATATAACAGTGAACAAAGCAGAAAATGTCTAAATATATAACATGACAGATGGTGTTAAATGATATGGAGGAAAACAGCATAAGGTTGAGCCGGACAGGATTGGTTATTTTTTTTACCAGGTGGTTAGAGAAGGTGATGTTTGGGTAAAGGTCTGAGGGAAGCCAAGGCATGAGGTCTCTAAGGAGCTCCATCTTTGCCTTCATCTCCTTCATTGTCTCCATCATGTCCCCTGCCTCAGTTTTTCTCTGATTTAATTCTCAGTATGTTCATTCCACAAGGCAGCAAAGACAGCCATGGGAATTTCTGAACCTACATGGCCCTGCCTACTCATGTCCTAGAGAGACATCACTCTTTCAAAGTATCTCCATCAATCCCTGAGAAAGGATTTTGGTCATTGGGTTACAAGGCCATTCTAGACTCCTCACCAGAGGAATGGAATATTTTGATTAGTCAGCCTAGATTAGATGTATAGACTTAGAGCAGAAGAAGTAGGACTAGATGATTGACAGCCTCACCAGATGAAAAAAACTAATAGGAATAGAGATATGGGAAGGGACATTGGCCATAGGAAAATAATAGGTGTCCACTAAAGCCACGGATCCCCAGTTTCCTTATTTGAAATAAAAAAATAAGTATGCCTAAATGAAGAGTTAAAATGCATACTAGAGAGAGCATATATGAAGTGTCTTATATGCAGTGACTTTGTCCTAAGAATTCCATGGGCCTTGTCTTTGCTGTATGTATTTCTTGCTGGGGGCAGAAGAGTGAGGAATACAGAAATACAGTTTGCTTCTACTCTTCCCTGTTCTTGGTAGCTGCCACCACTCACTCTATCTCTTAGGGTTCTTCTCCCCAAGACTGCATGCATCCTTCATCTTTTTCCCAGCAGCCCAGTTCCTTACTACCACTGAAATAAGCACTCAGGTCCTTTCCTTATGAAGATTGTATTGCTAATAATTCAGGAGAATATGTAGAGGAATAACAAAACCATAAAAAACTGAAAGCCATAAATGTTATATATTTTTAAATCCATGTATGTTTGATCTCAGGCCTGAAAGTATGTGTGATAATAAATGAAAGCCTGTTTTCTGTCTTTATATCTCTAGAAGAGATTTCACTTAAACTCAGCTTCTTTCAGAGACCCCCTCCTCTGCCTGAGAAAAAGGTTCCAACTTCACAGCAGTCCCTCTCCCAGCCTATAGAATGGATGTAAACTCAGCTCAGATCATGCCATGATCTTTTACCTCAAAGTGTTGATATTTAGGAGTAACACTGGGAATGGAAAAGAAGGGATGAATCAGGCATTTTGGTCCACGAGGGAAGCAGGCAGCAGGAAAGGGGGAAGGAATTAAGAATGACAACTAGATTCTGATGGCAAGGAATGGTGACATCAAGTCACTGCAAGGAGGAAGTCAGGGAAGGAAGTAGCTCAGGGAAGCTGAAGGTATTGAGTCATTTTGGATAAGCAGTGAGATGCTTGTGGGACGTCCAGGTGGAGTAGACAGCTGTGAAAAGGACGTGTCCAGTTGGACTCTACAGAGAGATAAAAAGAAGATGAAGGAGTACCATGGGATCTTAGCCAAAACAGAGGGGTCCAACTGGGAGAATGAGAATGATTTTTCTGTAAATGTTCATCATAAGAGAACATCATTCATACAAAATCAGTATGGACAACACTGTCGTCATACCTGCACTTCCCCTTTTCATGTATCTTTCCTATCTTTCTGTTGCCAAAGCCCAGTGTGCCTCCTCTCTGCCTTGAAGGGTTCTGGTGGTGACTACTTCTCCTAGAAAACCCTCTGCATTTCTTACAGGTATGCACTCCTAGAGCGACATTTCATTCTCTGGATCCTTTTCTTCTCCCAATCTCCCATTGAACTCTTCCCTGAGCCCATGCTCTCTGTCCTTGCTTTCATATTTCTCATCAGAGAAAGGTGTATAGACTCAGAGGGGAGGTCCATGGCAAGGAGGCTCCTGAAAGCCTCTCAAATCCAATCATATTGGGTGATAACTCCTCTGGGTCCCCAGTGAGTCAGTTCCTTGATACAACTTGGTGCAGGGCTGAACAAAACTGGAGTGGATGCTGCACCTATATCAGGGGTCAAGCCGAGACCAAGGGGAGCTGAGCAGTCCTTGTGCACTCCCTCCTAAATTTATTTATTTTCTAAACAATCAGCTTGAGTGAAGTAATCCTGGTGATTGTCAGGGAATGGATTTCTTGGTTACGCATTTCTTTCCACAATGTGGGTGATGAGAATAATTTTACACCCAGTACTGTTTCATGACCATTGCAAATGATGATACCCAAATGGAGGAGAACAGTACGATTCAGAGCAAGGCATGGCCCAGGGACAAGCACAGGACCTATTCTGATTTCCCCCTGCAAAATGTCTCCCCTGGGCTTGAAAATGATGTTTATCAGAAAACAGTTTATTATTACTGTCTTATTATTGCCTCAGTTAGCATTTAGATGGCACTTTGTATTTTCAAGGTGCCTTTCAATCATTTTTATTACTTAGGGCAGATTTTCAGGCATAGATAGAAGAAGGTAAGAGCCTGGGAAAGGAAAGACCTTTCTGCAACAGACAGTCATTTTGCTCACTAAATTTGACTTTTTAAATGGTGGTTGAGAGGTATAGAAATCAATTGTGCAGTAATTGTCCAATAAAAAGTCACTAAACCAACTAAAACGCCATGAGAGAAATTATAAATGCCATGCTGCTATACAATCACAAGGAGATAAATTCATTCATTCATGTATGTATGCATGCAATTCATTCATCATAATTTACAGAGAAGTGAACACTTTCCCCCAAAACCTTGGCTAGACACTGTTAGAATTGCATAGAAATTCAATTCATGGCCTTCCTCTTAAAGAATTTAGAACGATTACTTGGAAGATAATAGTCACATGAAATAATTAAGACCAGGAAGCAAATAGTACTGTTTAAAAGGAAATCTCCATTCACAAAGAGAGGGTGTTTCCTTGGATTCCATCATCTCTGCTGTAGCTTTTAGTCAGGTCTCTGTCACTTGCTCTGAATCCTTTATTTCAGCACCAGTTGACCCTCTTTTCTCTTGCCACTTATTGCTCTTAGCAAAATTACTATCTTGTAAGTGGAAGGATAGAGTGTTGGGGTATAACATAACAGTTCAAAGATAAAACCAGGTACTTATGGGAGAGGGGGGGATAAGAAAGGTGACAAAGATCATGATACTCTTCCTTTGCATACAAGTCACAGAATGGAGTCTAAGAGGTAATTATATTGGAAAGAATGGAGATTTGGAGGTACCTTTTTATCTTAGTACCAAATATACAGTAAAGAAGAATATTAGAATCAGAAAAAAATGTGCATATTTACAAAGTGATGCCTACCAACAAAACTGGGAAGAATATGAGCAAACTTGTTCTCTAAGTGAGCACTTTTTTCCTCTCTCACATCACCTTCAATAGATACTCACCTTGAGTTCTAATTTCTCAGATTTTTCAACCCTGGCTTCCTTCTAAAACTCAACATTGGTGCACTGTGGGGAGTGGAAAGCAGGGATACTGATTGCCTAAGCACTTGAGCTTTGAAGACCTCTACTGGTTACTAATATATAAACTTAAGGTAGTACATTAACTTATAGAACCCTGATTTCTCACTTTATTTTGACTGTAACTATACCTCATCAGGCTGTTGTAATGATGAAATGAGAAGATATGTAAGGCACTTAGCATTTTCTCCAACACAGAGTAAGTAGTCACTAAACAGTATTCTTTTTATATTCCAAATTTACCCAAAGGCCACAGGATTTTCTGTTTAAAATCCTTTCAAAGTTCCAGTTCAGTACCTTCCAAAAGGATAATAAAGTAAATGTTAAAAACAAACCTCTACTAAACAATTGATAATATTTACAACAGTTCCATTTATTTGATGTTTTAACATTTACAAAACTACAACACATACTCATTTACACCTCAGATGAAGTTTAGGCTTAGCAGAGGAAGAAACTTGTTTAACAAATTAAACAATTTGCCAAGTCACACAGCTAGAAAGAGGAGAAGCTGGACCTTGAACTTAGGTCTTTGGACTCCAAATCTTATGTAATTTTTACTATTCAGAATGATGAGTGAGTCACACAATGAGAGCCCTCCCTCCTTTCTTGGGAATATAGATTTATCAAAAAAGGAATCTATGTTACATAACTTCAAGGAACAGGATTTTAGTGATAAGCAATTTTAGCATCTTAGAAGACAAGTAGAAGGAATATTTTGGAAGAAAATGAAGGTTGTAGATACTTTCAGTTCAATATATAATATATATGGCTACACAGGTTTGGCAATTTCTCCTATGACAAGAGTGAAGGCAATTTTATCTATGAAGCACTGGCCTTTTCTATAAGCAAAGGAGAGAGGGAATAAATGATTCAAATTGTCACAGGCACCTTGAACCACTTTTGAGATTGGAAAGAACAAGGGACCTAGCCAAAAGCTTTTCTAGCATTTCTACATAAAATTTGTCATTTTACCCAATAGTCCAATCAATAAACTTGAGTAGAAGCCAGGAAATGAAGAATTTCTGTTTGCTGGAAACTTTTTGATTTGTTCTATTATCATAATTGATGACCTAGAATCAAGAACTTACTCAACCAGGATATCAAACATCTCATTCTCGCATAGATAAATGTCTCTGGAAACCGTTTAGGAAAGTGTTGTTGATTCAATTTGCTTTTCCCTTCCCTGGTCAATTCCTTCTTCTTTCCCCTGCTTATCTACCTGACTTAAATGCTACTCCATAGAAACATGTTTGTGGTGGGAGCAGAAGGAGGGTTCTTGAAGAACTTTTCATAGTCTGTGTGGTCAGAAAGGGCTATTTGCTCATCAAGGCACGGTCATGGAGAGGACATTTACGAAATTTCCTTCTGAACTTACTTTACTCCTTCTAAACAGGTCCTGTTCTAGCTTCCCAAATGTCAACCTATGTGTGGCCCATGGTATTCAATACAACTCTGTCTGTTTGTTTCTCATCATTCTTCTTTTTTTATACACCCTTTTTATGAATTAATTAATGAATTTATTTTTGGCTGCATTTTGTCTTCATTGCTGCACGCGGGTTTTCTCTAGCTGTGGTGAGTGGGGGCTACTCTTCATTGTGGTGCACAGGCTTCTCATTGTAGTGGCTTCTCTTGTTGCTGAACACAGGCTCTAGGCGTGTGGGCTTCGGTAGTTGTGGCATTCAGGCTCAATAGTTGTGGCACACAGGCTTAGTTGCTCCGCAACATGTGGGATCTTCCTGGACCAGGGGTCGAATCCATGTCCCCTGCATTGGCAGGTAGATTCTTAAACCCTGTGCCACCAGGGAAGTCCCTGTTTCTCATCATTCTTGAGTGTCTCTTTCATATGGCAATTCCTCAAGCACACCAAGCTCATGTCCACCTTGCACATTTGCTCTTGGAGTAATCCCAGCCTAAGACCCTCTTCTTCCAGATTTCCCCATAACTGGCTCCTTTTGACATTTAGTTCTCAACTCGAATATCAGTTCTTCAGACAGAGCTTCCCTGACCTTTCTAGCTAAATTTCATCCACAGGCCCTTTCTGTCATATCACCCTGTATTATTTTTTCCTATAGCATTTATTACTCTCAGAAATCATTTAATTGCTTGCTTACTACCTATTTAGTATCTATTCCCCTGCCTTGAATAGAAGTCCCACAAAGGCAAGGCATTATCTGACATATTTGTGCCATATTCCCAACTCCTGGATTAGTGTCTGCCACGTAGTAGATAGTTAATGCTTGTGGAAGTAAAGAAGAGATAGGGGGAAGAATTATGGATTTTTCACTGCATTTTGTGCATATTCTATGCTACTGTGAAATTTATTTCAAGCCACTTGATGATTATGTATTGATGATTTCTTTCATCAGTTAGCTCCTTAGAAGAAGAGCCCATATATTTTAGGCCTGTAATATATCCCATGGCTGATTGGAAAACTGGCACTTGGTAAATTCTTGGTGATTGATTAATAACTGAGAGTGAAAAAGTAGTAACCATGCAATTCAAACCAAAATAACCAACGTAGATCAGACAAAACATTTGGAGGCCATCAGTTGCTAAAAGAAGTATCTCAATTTCTCACTTTGTTTTTGGTCCTGCTTTTGGTTGATAGAATCTAATAAGGAAATGTACAAATGAAGCTGAAAGCATAGATGCAAAGAAAGACTGGATGGGAAGTTGTGAATCATAAGGAAACTAAGAAAGGGGGAATTACAGAGTAAACTAGGCTCCTAAGTCTGGGAAACTGAAAAAATGGCAAAATCTTTGGTAAAAATCAAGAATATAAAACCCATTGGGAGTGGGGAGGAAATGAATTTAGGTTTAGAAAAAACTGAGCTCAAAATAGTGGCAGAACATACAAGGGAAGATGCCCAACAGAGTAGGAAAACTGAAGCTGGAACCAGATTAAGAAAGTCATTCTGTTCAAGGTTATCTTTGATTCATTCTGTGGGAATTGGTAGAAGTTTCCAGAAAAAGGGAGAGGGGCTGAAGACAAACCTTAGAGAACAACACAATGATGGAATTGAGAAGGAAGAAGAGAGCCCGGGAAAGGGAAGGGAAAAAAAGAGAGGTGTGGTAGAGAACTCAGAAGAAAAAATTTACAGAAATAAAGAAAAGAGAATATTTTGTTTTGTCAAAATACAAACTCAATCTATATATCTTATCTCTGTAGACAGAAAATAAGGAACTCAAAGGTGAATGCCTTTGTTTTTATGTGTATGATGGGGAGGGGGTAATGCTGGTAAATAAGTTTTGTTTATTTATACCCATAGTTCACTTGTTTTAATTATTTTTAATTTGTTTATTTAATTCAGTTAGTACATAAATGCACTATAGTAACGAGATACAAAAATACTTCTGACCAGGCCCTCCTCATATCCCAGTCTCTTCACAGTGGTAACTGTTTTGTTCATGCCACTCCATTCTCTTCTGTGAATTTTTATCATTATAAGTTAGAAATATATAGATTTGTTAAGTTGATTGATAATGATACCAAGTGGTATTACGTTATAGGTTTTAACTTGAAGCCTTTTTTTTTCACACAACCATATGTATTAGAGACCTTCTATGCTAATACATGGATCTGCATTATTCATGTTTATTGCTGCATGGACTCACAGATGATAGTAAATAATAGCTGTTCATACCTATTTAATCAGAACCCTCTTCATGAACACTAACTCCTCTGTCCATGTCTCCTGAGCTCATGTGTTTTTTCATGGTTTGGTCATGAATATATGAAATTGTTGCATTGGAGAGGGCAGCCCCTGTCTCCTCCATTTCTTGTTTCAACCACTCAGGGCCTATGACTGGCCTGAGCACAGAATGAATGAAATGAGTGCCAGCTGCATTACAATCCCTCAAATTGACTGTTTCCTCTGGCCTTTTCTTCCCTTTCACAGTCTATTGCAACAAAGAGGCATTGCTGTTACCACCACTGGGATTTGGTGCAGATACAGAGCTTGCACAGAGGCAATAAGGATGCTACAGATATAAAAGCAAGCACATCTCCTGGCCCCCTGAGAAGCAACTGGTGGCCTTGCCATTCTTAGCCTCTAGGATGAAATATACTGACATAGAAAGAGAGCAAACATCCTATCAAATGTCCCATTGAAAAGCAGACTAGAGAATGTATGTCTTTACTTAATCCCAAGGCCTCAGTGTGTCTTCTCACCCATCAGCCCCAGACAATTCACGTTGCCAACTTGTTACTTCACTGCCACACTCAAATGCCTGCCCACCACACTCAACAAATTTTATACTTTTCACTTGGTCCCACTCAATCCCATGTGGTGTTTTGAAAATATGTAAAGGGAAAGCAAGGCTCCAATATTTTTCCTCTCCTCATAAATATGGCATTTTAAATATGTTTCATACATATTCATCCTTTGCTCTTTCTTTTTTCTAAATGTGCACCTATAGCTTAAGTTTTATTCATACCTTTCTCTGGTTCCCTGGTTTGAATTGAAAAATTGACATGAAAAATATTAACCAAATAATAAAGTGTCTAAAATTTCCCTTCCAATGTGAGGCCTGAAAAGAAATAAAGACAATATTTCAGTAATTTATAAGTATGATAGTAAAAGAACACTTCCAGCTTTTTTTTTTAAAGCTATAGAAAGACTGAGCAATTTGTAAACAGAACATTTTTGAGGAGTGAGAGATTGATTTGTAGGAGAAGTTTTTTGATGTCAGTGTTATTAATTTTGAATCACACTTCAAACATTTAATTTTAAGAATTCTCAGGTGGGTTAAGACTTTGCCAAAGTTTCTAAAGAACTTGAAGATCCTTACGCATTGGTTCCTCTCAGTCCAGCATAGATGAACTCCATCCAAAAATCATGTTTTTTTCTCTCTTTCTCCTTCTCCCATAAAAAAAGAAACTGAGCAGGAAATTTCACTTAAACAAGCTGTCTCACAAGATTTCTGGCAAATCCTGATTCCAACTAAGTTGAAAATACCTCAAGAGCAGCCTGTCATACGGAATTTCAGTGCTTCTACTCCTGGGAATGCATAAATAGATAGATATGTGGGATTCAAAATCTCCAAAACACCTTCAGTAAAAGCATCTTAATGTGAACTTCAGAATGACCTGATTTTATGTGAGAAGCATATGCTGCCCCTCATGTATCAGTGAGCTATTGCTGTGTAACAAATCACCCCATATCTCAGAGGCTTAAACTGCTAAGCATTTTTTATTGCTCAGGAGTCCATAGTTCAGTGGGTAATTCTGTTCTTGGCTGGGCTCAATCATAAGTCTTTTGACAGCTATACATAAGGCAAGCTAACTCTGCTGATCTTGGTTGGGTTATCTCACATGCCTGAACATTGGCTGGATAAAAGGTAGTCTAGGATGTCCTCAATAAGACAATCGGACTGTCCTCCACATAGTCTCCCTCCTCCAGCAGGCTATCCTAGATTTGTCTGTGTGGCGATGGCATCATTCTGAGAGAGCACATAAGTGTGCAAGGCCTATGAAGGCCTAATCTCAGAAGTGGCACACCATCACTGCCAACTTATTTCTTTGGCCAAGGTCAATCACAAGTCTAGCCCAGGTTCAGGGGGTAGAGAAATAGACTCCCAATTATTGTTGCAAAGTCAATTTGCAAAGGGTGTGGATACAGAGACCATTAGGTGGGACCTTTAATATATTTATCTACCATACCTCATTTTTAGAGAAATGTTATTTGAAGAATCCCATAAAGATTTATGTTTTTAAAGTGTACTCTCCAAAGTTCACCTGATCACAACTTCTTCAGCGAGTACTCGGACAACAGTGCCAAATGACAGTTCTGGGAATGCATGACTTAATAGCAGGAATTTGGGAAGAAAAAAAGGAAAATCAAAATTACATATTTAAGTACTAATATTTCAAAAATGCATAAAGATTTACATTTATTATCCTCTGTGTCCTCTTCCTCTAGCATGTTGGTGATGCAGAATTTCTTAAAAGACTTCTCCATTAATGTATCCAGAACTTTCTTCCAAACCACAACTCCCTATTCTACAAGTTTAGATGAAGGTGTTTCTTTTTTCATCTTATCAGATGGTGTCACAGAAGTTTTTCAGAAAGGAATCAGTATGCATATTCCTCCTTCAAATGGTTCTTAAAAGGTATATTGACTGAAATATTAAGAAGTTATGGGTGCCAGGATACACCACCAAGAATAATAACCAGGTGCACATATCTGTACTTGATGACAACTGGACCCAACTCTCAACTAACCCATAGCAATTTTAAGACTTTATTGGTAATAAACTGATTTTAGAAATGTGAAAATAATGGAAACTTTCAAATTGATGAAATACAGCACTAAATATCACTGTATTCACTGTACACAAAAATATTTTTCCAGAATACCACTGGATGCTTTGATACTTTCACCTCCAAACAACTCTGTTAGGCTTGCTGTTTTTCAAAATGAAATGTCTTTTTTAAAGTTTGCCATTTTTGTCTAATTGGAAAATCCAACTGGAATGATCATTTCTATTGTTTCCAAGGGAGAAAACCTTTCTTAGGAATCTGGGTGACATTGCCTCTACAGACGCACATATTCCTTTTAGAGGTCCTTAAATTACTGGAACGCATGGGGCATGGGGCAAAAAGGACATTCGGACATAGCATTCAGGGCACTTTTTGTTCTTTTACTATCTTTACCTTTTCAATAAATTAGTGTCTCAAAGTCTAACCTTTTCCTATAATCCATCTGGGGCTTCCTGTCATAACTCACTCCAGAAGGAACATTAGTGGATGTGTTTTCTCCTAGGGATTCGCCCTCCTTCTGTTTTAAATCAAAAAATGCTTTTGCAAATTAGCCAAAGGAGACAGGCTATAAGCTTCCTGTAAGAATCCTTCAGTGTGCCCTCTGGACTTTTTGTCTGGCTGTTCTCAAAAGTTGTGTAAGTTAAAATCTACATGAAGCATGTAAACAGCACATGTGGGGACAAACACATCTTCCATAAAAACAACAGGCATCTGCAGAGTTGCCTCAATTGAAATACACAGAATAGGGCTTCCCTGGTGGCACAGTGGTTGAGAGTCCGCCTGCCGATGCAGGGGACATGGGTTCGTGTCCCAGTCCAGGAAGATCCCGCATACTGAGGAGCAGCTGGGCCCATGAGCCATGGCCGCTGAGCCTGTGCATCTGGAGCCTGTGCTCCACAACGGGAGAGGCCACAACTGCAAGAGGCCCTCGTACAGCAAAAAAAAAAAAAAAAGAAAGAAAAGAAAGAAAGAAAGAAAAGAAAAGAAAAAGAAATACACAGAATAAATGTTTACCAATCAGAAGTAGTTTTTAGATTTTCGTGGTGAAAACAGTTTTTAGAGACCATGCTAGTGCACACCCCTTATTTCACATACAGGGAAACTGAGACTAATTATTCTTTCATTCAAAGCATAATTATTAAGTGTCCATAAAGAGACAGGAACTGTTCTATCCTGAATATACAAAAGAACAAAGATCAAGTGACTTATCTGAAGGCCCATCACTTGTTAGTGGTTAGCCCTGCACTACAACTCCTGTGCCCTCATACCTTGTCCAGCATTCTTGGCAGTATCCTGCACCTTTGACTCAGAATATTTGGCAATAGAGAAAGAAAAACAAATTTTAACTTCCAATGTCCTGATCAAATATTTGCCCTTTCAGTTATTCACTTATGTTTAAGGAGCAACAGAAAGTCAGTAACAGAGGGTTGACTGGCATCCTCAGTAACAGAACTGAACCACCAAATCAGCACGCAGACAACCTTGCATTGAGGCACAAAGAAAATTTGCATTTTACATATTTGTTTCATTGTCTGCACTGTACTTATGCTGCACAGAGTCTGTACAACTTGCAAAAGAGGACATGAAAGAAGAAAGAGGTAGCCCCATTTTTCAGAAAAGTGTTTCATCGTCCAAACTAAAAATAACAACAAAAGCCAGTGAAGGAAAAATGCATTGTAACATATCGATTTATGCTGTAAGAATAGAGTAAGTCCATCAACAGATGAATGGATAAAGAAGATGTGGCACATATATACAATGGAGTATTACTCAGCCTTAAAAAGAAATGAAATTGAGCTATTTGTAATGATATGGATGGACCTAGAGTCTGTCATGCAGAGTGAAGTAAGTCAGAAAGAGAAAAACAAATACCATATGCTAACACATATATATGGAATCTAAAGAAAACAAATAAACAAAAAAAATGGTCATGAAGAACCTAGGGGCAAGATGGGAATAAAGACGCAGACCTACTAGAGAATGGACTTAAGGATACGGGGAGGGGGAAGGGTAAGCTGGGACAAAGTGAGAGAGTGGTATGGACATATTTACACTACCAAATGTAAAAGAGATAGCTAGTGGGAAGCAGCCGCATAGCACAGGAAGATCAGCTCTGTGCTTTGTGACCACCTAGAGGAGTGGGAGGGAGGGAGACACAAGATGGAAGAGATATGGGGACATATGTATACATATAACTGATCACTTTGTTATAAAGCAGAAACTAACACTATTGTAAAATAATTTTACTCCAATAAAGATGTTTTAAAAAAATAAGAATAGAATAAATTCAGTGTGCAGTTAGTCAAAAAAACTTTCTGGGAAAATCAATCTTGAACTGGGTCTTGAAAGAAATAAAGAAAATATTGACTAAGATCCCAATCTTCCTTCATTTGTGAAAATCTTCTTAATATTTAAATATCGTTTCTAATATAATATTTCACTTCTTTTCTTTAGGGATTCTACTCATGCTTATACTCAAACCCTCTTGTTTGTCCTCCATATAGACCATTTTCATTATTTTTAATTTTGTTCACGCCTCTTCTCTTTGTTCAATGTTCTCAATCCTGACATCTATATCTTAAAACTTTTTTGTTTGTTTTTGATGTCCTTGTTTGTTTGTATGTTTGTTTTCTTCAGAGTCTATTCTTCCTTGTGCTGTAAGGGGGCTTTCTTTCTGGGTGGTTTTATTTTTCCTTTTTTTCTTTTCTAAGCTGTTCCAGTCCTGGTTCAATCTCCTTCCATCTTCATGCTATATCTTACAAGCTCTCTTGAACCTCCCTATTGTTCTACCTTGTATTTTGATTTGATAGAGGCATTTCTTTTCTACTAAAAAAAAAAAGATCTTGGTCATATGTTCCATCATATTTTCTAGCTGATCTGTGGTAACATTTCTGGGACATGTTCGTTCATGATGTATCATTCTCTAGTAATGTCTCATTTTTTGTTTTCCTGTTCCTTTGATCCTTTATAAAGGTAGACTTGATGAACCTTTCTGTTTATTACTCATCTATAAATGCATAAGTTCTTCCAGGCTCAGCAGCTGGTAGCAGGTTGGGGTTTCTTGTTATGACTGATGATGAGCTGAAGTATGTGAGTTCTCATAGTCATTTGTGGCCAGTATTTCCACCAGCAATCAAAGCAATCCCCACCAGACTTTCCATAATGCACACTCCTCTTCAAGCCACCTCACCAAAACAAGCTTCCTACAAATCTGGGTTTGGTGTTACCTGAAACAGCTTGATTCTTTTGAGACTTTCAATTTTTAGGCAAGATCAGAACATTTACACCAGGACAAATTATCCCTCACTGCCAAAGCAAGATTCTTCTGAGTACTCTATCAAAGCCTCAGAAATATTGAGGTTTACAGTCTGGCTGGTGGGAACAGGAACTATACTGACCTTGTATGAATGCCAGGTACTCTCTCCTCTAATCATTTTGGGGGGTTCTTTCCCTGGCCTGGAGCAGTTTCCTCACAGGATGCACTGATCAGTGTTCTACTGGATCCTCAGGGTCACCCTCTGAGGGTCTCCAGCTTTCTCTCTGGGCATCTCTTTCCTTTCTGTAAATCTGTCCTGCAAACTCTAGCCACCTAGGCTCCCTAAGATTCTCAAACCAATCTCCTCAACTGAGGGTGTCCACTGTGCTTTGTCTAGATTCTCCCTCTCTACTCTCCATACTCTCAAGGCAGCAAGCTTGGGAAACTGTCGGACTTACTTCATTTGTTTGCCATCTTTCATAGATCGCTGTCCGTTTTCTGAGGTCCAGGCTCTTGGAAACCATTGTTTCATAAAATTTGTCTTTCTTTTCACGGGATTGTTTCAGTGGAAGGGTAAATCTGGTCCCTATCACTCTACCTTAGCCACAAGGAAAAGTCTTGGTTACAGGAAGTTTTTGTTTAGCCCCAACTTTCATGCTACTAAAGATTTGCTCCAAATAGTATCCAGGAGAGCACCCTTCATTTCTGTTGTTCCAAGAGAAGAATTGCTGGGTTTGTTCCTCTGAATTCACAACTTAGGCTGGAGACCTGGGCTCTGCCTTCATTGTCTGAGATATTCACCAAGATATTCACCTCTCTCAGCCTGATCCTGTGCCGCTATTTAACCTTCACTGCACTGGCAGCCCTTCATCCTATATTGTGGTTAAGAATAACAGATGTTTCCAAGGTGTGATGTTCCGCATCTGCTTTACATTCTCCCTTACTTGGGGAAGGAACGATTGTTTTGATTCAGGCTTCCCTCCATCCGAAGCGGAGCTCCTCATCAGATGAGGACTGTGAGTTGATATGAATGGGAGTCCCTGCACATGGCATGGAGACTGCACACTGGGGACTCTTAAGGGGCTTTTGCTGATGATGATAGAGAAGAATGCAGGGGAGCTGATAATATCTGAGGAAGAAAAAGAGAGGAGTATATGGCAAGGACTCAGAAGAGGAAAAGATGAGGTTGAGTAGATATACAACCTATTTGTTCTAATTTGAATAAAAGTCTAACTACATAAAATTAAGTATGTTTTAGTGAGATTGACATTCTAGAAATGTTTAAATAACCATCCAGATAATAGTGAAAAGATGCAGGCCAGGTAGATTAAAGGAAGAAGAAAGACATCTAGGAAAACAAAGCATATGAGAATGCAAACATGGCACACAATATTTGTCTGTATTTCTCAAAAACTCAGTAAAAGAAGCAGCTTTCCTCCTTTGCTAACTGACACTCCTTATCTTGGCTTCTATGAAGCATTCACTAATGGAAATAAAAATGAACCAAAACTTAGAAAAATGTGATAATGTCAACTATACTCAAGGGAAAAATATAATTACTTAGTCATTTTAATTACACATGCAGAGTAAAGCAATTGCTTGCAATTTACTGCAGTATGCCAGAAACAACTTAATATTAATAAATATTTGTGAGAAATCACTTTGTAAATTTTAATTACTTAACAAAAGCAATAAAATATTTTTTAATTAAAAAGTATGTACACCCATAAGTAAAATGACCCTTTGTATTCCAAAATAGCAGCTTCTGTTAGAGATGAGGGGTAACATTTCTGAGTCCCTGATTATGTATAAATTGTGAGGGAGAAAAAGAGCTAAATACCATATTGTCTCTTTCCAATGGAAAACTAGGAAATAAAATTGTTAAAGAAAAAAAGGAGGGATTGAAATCATCATTTTTTTTTTAGATATTCTCTTCATGCCTTATAAGGAGCACTATCATTTTTTAATTCTGATAAAGGTGACAATCCAGAGTACTGGGGATTGCTAAGGCTAATCTATAACCTTGAAGTCCTAAATACAATTTCTCTGCTCTTACCATCATGTCAGTCTCCATTGGGCTAACTCATAATTCTTAGTGAATGAATAATTGTTATTTTCTTACTGGAAATAGCAACCAATTTGTGGGAAGTAGTACTGATGATGTTTTCAACAGACATAAATATTTGTGTGATTCTTATTAATAATTCCAACCCCTTATCAGCTGTAATTGGAAAACAATAACTTTCAGGAGGTGAATTAGTACCCTGCTTTCCCTATATGTCCAGAGGAGATGGTTAAGTGGGATGACCTTATTTTGCCATCCCAAGAAACCTAGACTCTTCTGACATCCCTAATATGGCTATAGCAAACCACATAATAAAGCAATTTTCCCTATTTCTCATTCAGTTACTCAAAATTCTGTCCCTTACTGGTGTATGTCAAATCTCCCTCATTGTTAACACAGAAAACTCATAGAGTGGAATTATTCTAGTCCTGCACACAAGTTTTATAACTAGGTTCTCTACTGAATTTTTTTTTAAGTTTCTGAAATCCTGGGTAAAAGTTTCATTGTATCTTATTCCTTCTTGATAGATCCCCGCAGTAGCAGAGGCCTGGGTAGGCAATGAAGGAGAGGAAGAAAAGGACATTCTCTAAAGCAGACTTGTTTTCTGAAAGACGATTTACCAAATGACCTCCTTGGCCACAGTTCCCCAACTAATTTCAATCTGAATAGGGGAATAAGGTCAGACACCACCAACAATGTACACCAGAGTCATTCCTCTGATAACAGCAAATTAAACCTGGGAAGGAACACATATCAGCCGGAAAAATTCATGAAGATTCGAATCTGCTGCCTAATTAGCCACAGTGGTTGATACAGGAGAAAAAAAAAATAGCCCACAACTAACAATGTCAAATTAGGGGCATTTCCTGGACCTTTTTGCTGAATGGCTGAATTGATTGAAATATCCAATGACCAGTTAAATACATGCATCCATGTCCACTAGAAAGTTTTTCTGATTATACCCAAACTTGTGAGTATGGGTGACTCACATAGCATGAATTTAAGTCAAACCCAATGTCAAGCAATATATATATGTTTATGAGACAAGAAATAGTGATGTAAGTTTCAATTAAATGTGAATCAAGAGCAACAGAATTACTACACACACAATTTCCCCTGGGACTGGAAATATGCATTCTGTCCAATTTTCTCACCTATGTATTAATCCCCTTCCTTCCTTCACACACACACACACACACATACACACAGAACATATAAACCTGTGGTTGAACATTTCTGGTGAAATGTATAACTATACACCATAAATATGTTAGCTGCCTTATTCCAAACAAGTCCTACTCCTCTCCAAAATCTTCAGCTTAGCGATCCCCTAGCAACCTTAACAGATGGTCAATGAGGAGAATAAGAGTCTTTATAGCTACTAAAAACTTGGAGAACTTGGACAAGAGTTGACACATGGCAGACTTCTTCCCTTCTTCTCTTTGTGTGGACATCCAAAAACTGAAGAGGGAAGGGGAATTTTCTGAGAGAAATAAAGTATTTATAAGAATTAATGGTGACTATTAGGAGAGTATTTTATTAAGATTTCCTTTCCCATGTGGATTGGCAACAGATCTGGTGAGACTCAAGGGTCCTGGTACAAGTCCAAGTGTACATTTGGCTTGGGATCTAGAGAATTAAAAACTGTCAAAGGGCAGCGGGAAACATCAGAGAAAATAAAATGAGGAACAAGCTACTTACCTCTTGTTCTAGGCTCTAAACTGTATAGAGCAATAAAGGGAACTTTGAAGTTTCCTTGCCCATACCCAGAACGACTCACCTTGAAAAAGAGAGAAAGGCCTCTACCCAGGAAGAGAAAATACATATTTTCTGCAGACAATCACATCATATCATTTCTGGGGAAACAACTTAATGAAGGATGGATGAACCGAGTGCACCAAAATCTGGAAAGGAGAACCATATTTCATTATTGAACTGTTATAATTGCTAAAGTTTCATTCTGAGTCATAATTGACTTCCCTGTAATGCACACATACTGGTTATTAAAGAAAATGCATTATGGGATTTTCCTGGCAGTCCAGTGATTAAGACTCTTTGCTTCCACTGCAAGGGACATGGGTTCAATCTCTGCTTGGGGAACTAAGATTCTGCATGCCGCATGACGTGGCCATAAATAAATTAAAAAAAAATCATTGATGAGATATTTTTAAAAATTTAAAAAATAAAGAGAATGTGTATGTATCTCTATAGCTATAGATAATATATGTATATATTATGATGCATATACATAAACACACATACGTATATATGCTAAGTAAACTATATTAAGTGTTGAAAGGAAGGATCCAAGGCAAAGAAATATGTGTGAGTTTATCTGGATTTGTGAGTCCAGAAATCAATTTGTGCAAATAAGACATACATGTGAAGTATACATAATAACATAGCCCAAGAAATAGTTCCCAGTATGTGGGATGGATAGTAAGTGAAGCAAGAATTGATAGCAGAGCATGATAATTTCTTGTGTTTTTTTAAAAGTCTCTTGGAGATATCTAAAGGATTATGAGGTTTAATTTAATGGATTAGATGGGAAAAAAATGTGGCAGAGGGACGGTCAGCATGAGAAAATGTGTACAGGTGGGTGTGTAAACACTTCTTTGTAGGTTAGTGAATAACATATCATTGGTTGCCTAAATGAGAGGTAGAACTAAAGTACACTCTGCACAGACCAATTAGAGGGCTCCTGACCCTAACCTGAAACTTACCTTTTCTGGCCTCCCACTGCTCTACTCAGGAGCTCACCTGGATATCAGAGGGAAGTGGCACATGATGGGCCACACAAGCCCCAAATTTTTGCTCAAGAAATATGCTTGCATTTGACCATGACCAATGATCCTACAGTGGTCAGCATGCAATTATGCTGGTTTATTGATATGCCTTGTAGCCTGTCCTAGGTTCAGTGCTATCCCCTCAAGGAACCACTTTGCACACATTTTCACTTGACTATCAGGCATTACAGAGTTCTAATTGTTCCCACGTTGTGTCAATGTTGAAGCAAGCTTTTGAAGAGCCTTCTGTATAATAATGTTGATATTTAACACCTTTGCACTAAGACAAAATGTTCCTTTTGGTTGCATTTTAGGAAATCCCAGGTCTCTGGTTCTGCCATCTGTTCAAGATAAGGTATAATTCCATCACTTTGGGGTACTTGGGCCTCCCCCTGGTTATCTCTTGAATTAGAGCCCATCTGGAAGCCAATTCACGGCTGTGCTTTCTGTAGATGCAAGAAGAATAGCTTTCAGGAAAAAGCTAAAAAAAAAAAGTGCCATTTGTCTGGTATGGTATTCACCAATTGGCCTTTCTATTCTGTTATAGATATTCTAAAGTTACAATTTTAGCTTTTGTATTCTTTCTTCATGTACCATTAGAAATTCAAAGGAAAGAAAAAAGGAATAAAAATAACTTTGTCAAAACAAATCCAATTTTGTTTTAGTCAAGCATTTTCATAAAAATAAAAGAATTTGATGAAGAACCATTAATAAATATAGTAATCACTATCTAAAAACAATAGAAGAAAGATTAAATGTCTTATTTAGTCAAGACCAAAGGAGCTCTGTTTTTTGTTGTTGTTGTTGTTGTTTTGTTTTGTTTTGCAGTACGTGGGCCTCTCACTGCTGTGGCCTCTCCTGCTGTGGAGCACAGGTTCCGGACGCGCAGGCTCAGCGGCCATGGCTCACGGGCCTAGCCACCCTGTGGCATGTGGGATCTTCCCAGACCAGGGCACGAACCCATGTCCCCTGCATCAGCAGGCGGACTCTCAACCACTGCGCCACCAGAGAAGCCCCAGAGCTCTGGTTTTTATCAGTCTATCATTGACAAGTATCAATGATGATGACTCCTCCTCAGAATCCTCTCCATTGCTCATGCCATTCCCTCTTCTGAAATATCTTCTCTTCACTTTCCTCCCTTTCATCTATTCTGTATCATGTAACTTACAAGGTTCTCCCTGGGTAAAGTTCTAGTTGCCCCTTTCAATCAAGTATGAGATCTCTGTTCTCAACCAGGGATGATTATTCAGATCATGCTTTCAATACTTATCATATTCTTATTTACTCCTAAAGTATTGACTGAACACAGACTATGTATTACACACAGTTTTAGATGTTGTTCACCATCTTCCTAAAGTTTAAGGTTATTTGTATCCTGGGTTTTGAAAGTCCCTTAAAGGAGGGATCACTCATTTATCTTTGGATCTTCTGCACACTCACTGTACTTAGAAGGGGCTTAGTTAATCTCTGTTAATCAAATGGAATGTAATTCTACAGCAAACATTTCTTCCTTCCTTGGAGGATTCTCTTTCATAAGATTAGTCCTTGGTTCTGTTATTGTGAGCAGTTACTTTGCCCTGGCATGGAGAGCTTTTTTTCTTCCTCAGGAGAGCAAATGAGTACACTATTCCTTGGGGATGTTGAGAAGACCCTCTTGGCTAGATCATTAATGCAATTGTCCATGAATTGGTTTCCAGGGCTTTGTGATCCTCCTAATATAGTGTATTCCCTTGCTTCTTTTCCATAGATTCTCTAAGGCATCCACAATCTCCCAACAATGAAGAATGTAGCAAAGGGAAGAGTTCTTAATTCTGAGAAAAAAAGTTACTGGATCACAGCATTGTCATTTAACTACTCTCAGAAGTTTCTCCAAAGCATTACTTTTCAGACTGAGGGATTCTAGTCTGCCCTGGAGCAATGAAAACACAGTGGTCATTGGCAGAAAGGGGAAAGAGCCAACTGTGATCTCTGAGAAGTTAGGTAGCATTTCCACTGTGTTCACTCTCTTTTGAGTGAACTGTGATCAGTTTTGGAGATTGTGCTTGGTAGACTCTCAATGCATAATTTATTTAATAAAAATGAATGAACAAAAAGGAGAATGAAGTCCGAGTTTTGTGAATAGTGACAATATCATCTTGGAACAAGATTATCAACCAGAGCTTGGCAACTTTGACCTGCTTTTGGCTTCTCTGCACTTCCTGAGCCCATGCAATCATCATCATCACAAATGTTGATATTTGTTGGTATCGTGCAATGCAACACCACCTTCACTCTGTGTCCATCTCCACATTAGAGGTTTTTCATAAATGAGAAGGGAGGATTTTCACTTTTTTTTTTCATTAGCCTCAGAGTTCTTGGTGTAGGCTGGGCACACAAAGATGGGTTGAAATGAACAGAAGTCAACTGTTCCTGTAAGGATGCATGAAGCCCAGCTACTCTACAAAATCTCTCAGACCCTTAATATCCTGAAATGCACCAGCTGTATCTTTCTCATAATATGTAGCCCCAGGCATCAATTGCTATTTTTTTCAAGGAAGACATCTTGTCAATCATATTTTTCCCCAGATCCCCCAAACAATATCAATTCAAAAAAGAACTCAGAAAGGACAGCATATGCACAAAATAAAATAAATGATTATATGTCATGGCCTCCTCCTTCCATATTTTGTTATGAATATAGTTGTGTAAACATAAATATCACTAATTAGCATAGGGTGAGGTAAAAGCAAGCCTATTTGTTGTTATTTGTTGGTCTTCTCCAAACCCCAAGACTTCCTGCTTAACAATAAACCCTAATTCAAACCTGTCCCCCAAATCCTGCATCTAAACCTTTAGAAGTTACCTTGTAGAAATTCATGATTCCTAGCATTTGACTTAGCCTGTTAGTTTGAAAGCTCTTTGGGAACTGGGACTTTGCATTAGGAATCACTCTATTTCCCATACATCTTTTTCTCACATAAGATCTTATGAATTTTTGGATTGATAAATAAATCTTTCGATGTGTTTATCCCCTTCAATTTAAGAAAATGGAATCTTGGTAATGGGGTAGGGACCTAGATGGAAACCTGGAGTCAAGCAGGGACATCTCATCATGTAATAAGCTGTATTATGCTCACTGCTCCAAAGCTGTGATGCCAGATCGTGGTGATGGCCACATGGATGCTGGGCCTTCTTTAAGGAAATGTCACCCCAACAGGAAAAAAACATAAAGTGTACTTCCTTTGCTTCCTTTTTTGAATTAATTTGTCTTCCATAGAATCTTTTCTGAGATTCTGTCCAAGTGCATCTAATCCATGTGGTGGATTTCCTTAGCCATTATGGGTGTCAGGTCTTATAAAATGAACTTTCTGAAAGCAAAGGAAGCAATATCTTCCCACCTCCTATTTAGACAAACACTCTACAAAAGACTTACAGAAAAACCAACTCCTCAGGAAAATGGATGAGGGACCAAATGACAGTCCTTTAGAGAAAGAGTCAGGCCTAACATACTTCATACCTCATTGGATTCATCCAAAAGCAAAGTATTTGGAATTCAGGAAATCCTAGGTGTTTGGGATTAATAAAAAATGACGTGAATAACTGGTGAATGACACATCCATTGATACTAAAAACGGGCCAAATTCTATTAACAAGGACTGTGTATTAATAAAAATGTCACTGTGGAGTGTGGGGAGTTAAAAGGTCATTTATAAGTAAACAGGGTCAGAGAATTCTGCCAGGAATAGGAAAGCTAGAATTTTCCAGAAAGGTGTAAAGATGTAAATATGTTAGAACAGCCAATGAACCAAGTTATCCAGAAGATACTCATGAGAAAAATGCAAAATAAAAATGAGCAGTACAATGTTATCCACCAATAACATACAAGTTCATAAAAACAAAAGTGCAAAAACAATACCCATTTGGCTTTGTATTTTTTTTTTCTTGAGAATTATCCCTCAATTCCATTTGTTGATTTTTTTTAAATGAAGTTGATGATCTTTCTAAGATCTTTGTAAGACTCTATGCCTGGAACATAAGACATTCAATAATTTTTATTATTTTTTAATTGATTAATTAATATTAAGGCAAAGGAAAGTCCCATTCATATTAAAATTTTCTTGAATAATTTATTACTATGTTAAAAATTTGAGTGGATTATAGCATTCAGGGTTTTCTTTTGCCTGCATCAAATGACTTCTAAAACTGATAGGGCTTAAAGAGCAGTAGGAAGTCTTAAAATAATTTAAGGAGGTCTTGGTATTTACTTAAGTAAATATCTTTAATTTCTTAGCACCCCAATAGCTTTATAGATCTGGGGTAATACATCCTGTTCTGTGTATATTATATGTATCATAATAGAGACTGCACCAAAAACTGTTCAAATATTGTGAACACTGAAAGTATTACCATCATCATCACCAAAAGAAATATAGACCCCAGTAAAAAGCTAGTTTTTAAATATATATATATATATCACTTCTCACACTTGTTATTTCTGGTTGTAGAAGACTGGCATATCCCTAAATCTATCTTACCCCAAGGACATGTGCCCACATGTCTCTGATACGGCCACCCAGTACAACCCACACCAAGGCCACACTTTTGGTGCTCTCTGATGGTGTTTTTCTCAAGAACAGCATGAATATATGTAGTCATCATCCCACCTCAAAAGTAAGCATTTGCATCATGCTGACTGGATATGACACCCTACTTCACCTCCTCGCAGAAGCTGTATGTTCTTCTGATACTATTAATTGGTGTCCTGTAACTGACCATCAACAGAGCTATAAGTCAGACATGGGAGGACTTTGCTGCAGTTTAGCATCCACTGATAATGAGGGCAGAAATGCATGTCCCCCTTCATGGTTAAAGTAGCATGAAAGCTGAGCATGAATAACCAATGGGTCAACACCTTGGTTGAGTACCTGTCCTGTGCCTAATGTGGAGGCCAGACATATAGGAAAGATACAGCCTTATCCTTCAAGACCTATACAGTCTAGTTGAGAAGTCAAATATAAACATATGAACACAGAGCTTAGATTTTACCCTCATGAATTGATCTGGATGGCCCAGAAAACATGATAATGGAATTCAGGAAAAGTAAGCTGAGGGTTTCAGTAATAAGGGAAGTTTCATGGAAAGAGTTTAGCTTGTGTTGTGCCTTAAAAATGACAGGTGGAGTACCTGGATGTGGAAGTTGGAATAGGAAGTGAGGATGCTGACCCATACCAAGCAGATGGACTATGTGGGGAATAGTGAGATAATGAAAGGTCTTGACATCTTGTCAAAGGAGTTTAGACTCAGTGCAGCTGGAAGTAAAGACCCACTAGAGATTTGGAGCTGGAGAATAGCCTGATGATATAAAACAGCTGAAAATACAAAACAGCAATCAGTCTGGGGTTTTTCCCATGGGTACAGCGAACTGAGGGATTAATTCAGGTATGACAGACCATTTTCCACAGCCTCTGAAATATACCCAAGATCTCTGATGCACAGAGATCCACAACACTGTGTCCAGTTCAGGCTTGTGTCTAAGTCCAAACCATGAGAAAGAGCTCCCTCAGGAGCTAGTTGTTAAGGAGAGAGAAAGCTGTGGATATTTAAAACAATTAATAGGGGTTATATTTAATCCCCAAATTAGACAACCTTGAACTGGTGAAAATTTACAAAAATACACCTGTTCAGAATTTGTGATAATTACTCCAGAGGAAACTAACTTTTGCCTTTGGGAAAGGCACAGTTATTAAAAGCACGGACTTTAGAGCCAAGGCATTTAGGTTTGGATCCCAGTTCTACCACTTACTATCTGTGTGACCTTGGATAAATTTCTTAACCTTCTGGGCCTCAGTTCCCCATTTGTAAAATGGGAATTATCATAGCACTTACCTTAAAACAGTGAGAGTTAAGGACATACAAAGTGCTATATAAATATTTGTTACTACTCAAAAACAAGTAATATGGGAAAAAAGCAGAACTTTCCTATCTAATCCATTGAAGAGAGGCTATTGTTTTAAGAAATTTAGATCATTGATTGTAGCAGTGTCTGTCAACATGGGTGGGTGGAAGGAAGTAATGCAGATTTTGTCAACCAGGAACATTTAGCAATGTCTGGTGACATTTTTGGTTGTCACAACACGGAGGCAGAGATATGGGGGCTGGAGGAACTACTGTCATCTAGCGGGAAGAAACCAGGGATGCTTCCAAACATTGTACAATGCACAGGAAAGACTCCCACATAACAGAGAATTATCCTTCCCAAAATCTTAACAATGTCAAGGTTCAGGATCCCTGGATTATGATGTGCATGTGTTGTTATTCATTACAAGCAAGAAATCTTCTTGACAAACATCATAGCAGGGTAGGGACAAAAGGAAAGTCCTGAATCCAACACTCCATACAGTTCTTGCACCCTTTACTTTCCTCTGCTAACCTACATTAAAATCATGGTTACTGATTAAGGTTTCCTATCGCAGGCTGTAAATAATGATAGAGTAAACAAGGAGTGAAAATTGGGGAAATATTTCTTTTTTTAAGTGAGTCCATCACTATGTGCTAACATCATCAATATTTCTACCTCTGCACCAAATGGAGTATGTTGTAGGGAAGGGGATGGAGTCCCTCCCCCCAGGAATATTCTCTTTGGTTGAAAAACCAAGAGTGACACTTAGAAACTTCTTAGAGTGCCTCATACAAGTGTGTATGACCGAGATTGAGAGCACAGCTTGTGGCCTTCACAGAGGCGACCAAGTCCAAGTAGAGCTTGACAAATGAATGAGATTCAGATGGATGAGGGAAAGGACATTCTCTTGGATGGTGCTGGGTTATCAGAAACATGGCAGTGGGACTATTCAGGTGTCTGGGAACAGTGAGGAATTCTCGCTGGAAGGTCTGTTTCAGGAGCTGGAGATAAAGGGAAACTTGGCGAGAAAAGGAAATAAGTTTGGATAAAGATGTAGACAGTTAAGGCATTTGTATCTGTCCCTGATGGTTGTGGGGAAATATATGTCCAAGTTCTTCATGCAAGGAAACAACAAAAGGAAAGAGGTGTTTAAAAGGCTAAGCTATATCAGCTTGAAGGTAGACTTCAAGGAAAGAACAGGGGTGCATCGTGCATCATGCATCCTGCCCCAGCTATGAGTTGAGGAGAAGGGCTTCTGCCTTGGAGACTAGTGCATAAATCACAGGCTGCTGTATCAACGTGCTTCCTGGGAAAGGTGTTGTTTAACCTAGCAACAGTTTTAAGTTTGTACACATTTGTATGCCAAGATGTGCTACCACACAGTGCCATTTACAAACAGCACCATGAGCCCAGCCTTTAGCTTAGGGTGAGTATTCATGTTTACTTAGCTATCTGGGCTTTTTTTTTTTTTTTGGTTACTAAATTATACATGTAAATCAATATGTATCTTGAATTTACATACCAAATGCAAATGGTGTGACTGTCACTTTTTCTCCTGTTCCATATTTGTTCCCTGCAGAATGAATACCATATGCACCTTCAGTGAATCACTCAGGTCCTTTGCCCTTCTTGCTTCTCAGAAAATTATCCTGGGTAAAGTAGGGAGAAGATTCTCAGAGCATTCCAAAGAGCAAAGCAGTGAGGCCTTTCTGCACTTGGCCAACCAGGAGTCAAGAGACAGATAGTTCATGTAAATGGAGGAAGCATGGTCAATATCAGACAATATGGGTGGTTGTAGCCGCTACAAGCCTGGGAATGAATGCCCTACTTAAAGATATTAAGTTGAAAAAGAGAATTAAAGCTGCTGGGCTGTGGGGAACAGAACTGGCCACAGGGCGCAGGAGCTACTGCTTGACTGCCATTGTCAAATGCCATATGTGCAGTCAGTAAAGATGTAGGGCTCAGGCCATAATCACTCAGAGGCATCTATTCCCCTGTGCCCCAATGCCCTTGCCAAAGATAGTGGTCCTGGACCCCTTGTACAATGGTTCTCTTCTCCTTGGCTGACGTGCCAATCTTGTGAGGGTCCATGACCCCAGCTGGTCTCTCCAGGTAGGGTCCAGGGCCTTTCTCTTTCTATTTTACAGCCCATCCACATTTGACTCTCAGATAGCATGGCTCGTTTGGTCTTCTGGTTACTCAATTCGGTGGTTACAATTCAAACTCCATCCAGAAATTCCCCTTAGAAAATCCTGCTCTACCATTACTGGAAAAGAATCAAGTAGACCCCAAGATATGACTGTGGGAAATATTTTGGAGATGAAAAGCAAATTAGCTTCCGCCTGTTGCCCTCTTCTAATTCTACTTCTGAAATTCCACCCTGCTATTTCTGACATTGTCCCCCACTTCTTATGTAAAATAATTTCTGCTATTACCTGAATTAAATGGGCAAGAATAATTCTAAGGTTTTTAAAAAACTTTTCACCAAATCTCATTGCTTTTTTTTTTTTGCCAGTTCAGTACAATTTCCCATTAAAAGCTATCAAATTCAATCAAGGTACTCATTTCTTATGGTTCATCTTTCCTGAAATTCAGTGCTCTTCTCTCCTTCTCAATGAACTTTGCTAACTACATGCATAGAGTTGTCATTCAATTCTGGTTACATCAAACTGATGTGTTCCAAGTCTTTCTTATCCAAGATAGAAGAAATAAGACCTTAATCATTTCCAAATGGAAACAAACTTCTCTGGTCTTTGACATCCGTGTTGTGCCAGCATCATAGATTCTCTTGTCGTTCCATCCAACCTGTGGAAAGAGCTCCATTCCTTTTCATTCTGACCCTTCCATGTTTCTCACTTATTGAAGGGATGCCCTGGGAATCCCATTACATTTGAAGTGCAGTGGCTAATTTCAAAGACTGAAACATTTCATAATTCTCAACTTCTACCTTCAAGGATGAGAGTTAATGCCAGAATAACCTAAAATAACTTGAGCTATGTTTATTTAACTTACTTCCTCCACACCCACATACAAATATATCACTTTTTGGTGCTAGGAGAACAAGCAAACCAAAGTCATTCTAATGGAACAACTAATGAGCTGATGCTATCTGCCAGCCTCTTTAAAATGCTGTTCTCTTCCTGTTTTGCATTTGTTGGGTTATAATTTTAAATTACGTATGCATCCCCAACTCTCCTCAACCCACCTCTTGAGAGCTTTCCTTTCTCTCTTTCTCTCTGTCATCCAAGAATCACATTTCTTTAGGGATTGATAGTAACTCACATGTTCATTACATGTGAGCACACACACACACACACACACACACACCCATACACACACATAAAGCCATAATTCAGGACCAGGTGATTTCAAATTTTAGATTGAAAAAGGCATGTGTGTGAATGCACAAACTCTCCTTTTTGCATATATGTGCATACATACATTCATCCTGTATTGCCTTTCTTCAAAATAACTTCTTGAGCTTCAATTTCCTGACATTTAGAATTCTTTTTTTCCTAGGGATTCTTTGTTTCCTAAGAGATAAGGGTTTTTTGTTTGTTTGTTTGCTTAAACAAAATCTTCAGGGTCTGATGAAGGTGCATGATGAAGCTTCCTAATTTGGAAAATAGAAAAACTTATGATGTGTTGAGGAAAATGGTATCTTATGGATGGGGCTATTATACCTCCCATTTCCCCTGGACAAGCTTGATTTTAAGCTGTTATCCTTTATCATTTTTAGTAGCTCCTCTTTTACTCTCAATAGTTTCCTGGTTTGGGCCATAAATTATATGGTCAGTGTTATGCTTAGCTCTTATGTGCAGTGTAATTACAGTTGCTGATGAAATGTGTTTGTTGAAATAGTAGAGTATACAAAAATGAAGAAACTCTAGATTTTCTTCAGAGTGGGAAGAACATTTCAGAAAGGCCAAGTCTAGTCCAGATTGGAAAGTAAGCCAATAATCTCTATGCCCAACGCTAAGCAGCCACCCTTGTTTAAGCCACCTTTGACCTCTGCCAATTATCCCCATATACCCAGGATCTTCATACTAGTCCCTGACTTTTCTAGTCAACTTCCAACTTTGCTATTTCTAATCATACTAAAATATAGTGAAAAATTCTTGGGCCTAACACCAAAGTCAAATAGTGTCAGAGAGTTTTCCAAATTCAGAGTTCTAGTGAACGACAGAATGAGGATTTGGATCCAAAACTCTTTACCTCAGGTTTAGTGGTTGATCTACCGCCTTGTGAATGCTTAATCTCAGATGAGTTTTCCCAGCGTGTAACCCCTCGACATGGTGGTTTCTGGAATTGAGTACCTTATGTCGCTCATCTCTATTGTCTCAACATAGTCAACAGAGGTTCATCAAGCGCCTTGCTGTGTCAGAGCTTTGCACCTACTCCTCGGGAGTGTGTGTGCATGGGTGTGTGTGGGTGTGTGTGTGATTGTTCAGCTATCACCCATCAGGAATCAAGACACAGGAAGGGACAGATGATGTGGATGAACAGAGTATTTGCTATTCAAGACCCAGCTCACTCCTCTCCTTTGCCTGTGACCATTCAGCCCACAGAAAGCTCGAGCTCCACTAACAAAGCACTCTTGGTCTAGAGCTCTAAGACTTAAGATATAAGGGCTTAGTGACATCTTTTATATTTCATCATTTTCCATGTGCTTATGTGACTCCCTGATTGAACTGCAAGCTCCTCAAGGGCAGGGACAAGGCTGTCCTTTCAGAAGTTATCAAAGGGCTGGACATACAGAAGTTGTTGAATCGATTTTGGCTGATGACCACTCTACACCATGGGGATAAAACCCTAGAGTTACTTGCTTTAGGGAATTCCCTGGAAGTCCAGTGGTTAGGACTATGTGCTTCCACTGAAGGAGGCATGGATTCAATCACTGGTTAGGGAACTAAGATCCTGCAAGCCACATGACGCAGCCAAAAAAAAAAAATGTTATCTGCTTTAGTAAACTCATATCAGCTTCAACGAAATGGAAATGCCACCTAAGTCAGCTTCTTAGCCACGGAGTAAGAGTGTAAAATAATCTTTGCACCCTCAATATCATGGAGTTCATCAGATATCAAAGGTGGAATGGACTTTACAGATTGTCTAACCACAATCCTTTGCTTACAGATGAAAACTAGGCTGACAGATGTGAAATGACTTGTTCAAGGACGCGCCACAAGTTGGTGGTACAATTGAATCCTAGAATGGACACTGATGTCACCTCCCCTTCTGCCAACTCCCCTGGAAGTCGAGCCCGCCTTTCAGGAAAGAGACTCTGAAGCAGAATATCAATTTCCTAGTCAAGGAGTTTTTGATTTGGCCATGAAATAGAGGTTTGTGCTCCCTCAATATCATTTCTTGGTTTTTTTTTTATTGTAATTTTAGGATTATTTTTCCCCCAAGTCATCTCCAGACCTGTAATCTCCCAAACTGCTTGTCCACAATCACTCCAGCTCTCCACACGGGGGACTCCTCCATAGAGTAGCTGCCAAAAATCAAAGAATATTCTTCACAGCCTCTTCTGCCAGGATAGATCTCCAGACCCTGCTCTCCCCACTCTTCACCCCTTCCTTTAGATTCTTACCTCGCCTTTCTCTCCATACTCACTTCAGGGCCATTCAGCATTGTGCGTGTGTGTGTGTGATTAGTTTCTTCCTCTCCCCTCCTCCTTCCTCTTTGCTTCCTCCCTCCTCTCCCTCGCAAGCAAGCAGACTTTTGAGCTCAGAAGTGCTGTACCCTCCCTGGCTCCAGGCTTTTCACAGCAAATTCCTCCTTCCCAACCCTCAACCTAAGAGTCCCCTGTCCCTCTCCCTGCCCAGGAGTTCCTTGGCTATTTCTTCCAGGACATGATCCCCTCCTTACTGACCAAGAAGCTCCTCTCCAGGGAATTTCTTCTAAACAATCAAATTGAAAATCATTTGGGGTTATTGGTTGTCTTTTGCTTAGTTGCTTTACATAACATTTGGTAAAACTATACTATTATTTATAATTTGGAGTACATTTCTTACAGTGTATGTGGTAATCTTTATAAAAACTATTTGGATTATCAGTCTAGTGGTCCATATCACAACGCTGTATTATAAAATTGTACTCAAGGTGGAATTAGATTAAATTTTGACTCACATGCCTCAAGAATGTCGTTTCCGTACCACTTTTAGATTCTATAAAAGATGCTATTGCAGCACAAAAATTCTGACATGAGCCAGCATTCTGGACAAGGTAAGGTATGAAATTTAAATGTTAAAAAGAAATATACCTAAAATGGCAGCTTATTAAAGAGAAAGAGAAAGGAGTTAAAGAGAGACTATTTGTGCACATTAGCTATTCATTCTTACAAAGAGAAGAAAGAAAGATAAATTGTTTTACAAGGTACCCAGCCTGTCTTCACACAGTCCTCACTGTCCTCCCTCAACATGCTGAGGTCCTTGGCCATATGTGTTCCTTGCACCCTCTGTCCCGCGTTAGCTGTTACCCACTTCAAGGTGACCCTTTGTCTTTTGCTTGCTCAAGGCACATATATTCATTCCTTCTCTCTTTTCCTGAAGATACTTTCTCAATCTTGGCTTTCATTCTTCCTCCATTTCAAAGCTGAAGGTTTTCTGAACAACTGAGTCAAAGCCCTTTCTTCCCTCTTTCATTCCTTCCCCAAAGGTCATAACTTTTCCTCCATGCCAGGCCTCAGGAGCTTCTTAGCCATAATTGCCAGCTTGCCAGGTGCAAGATAACCAGTGTGTGTGTGGCTGATTTCAAACAACACCCTACCACCTTCATCTAATCAATCACTTGGGAGGGCAAAGCGTCTTCCCATTTGTTGGTGGACCACATATGGGCACACTCTTCGCACTGTCCTCCTTTAGTAATTACAAGGTAATAATACAAGGGAAACCCTGCCTTCAAGCAGCTTACAGACTAGGTAGAGAAAAGTCACATACACATGGAAAAAGCACACAGAAGAGAGAAGTACCATCTAGGGTACAGAACAGTATAGGCAGTGAGGTCTAGAGCATGGAGAGAAGAAAATGATTCACATAGGAGAAATGGGCAGGAAAGGCTGAATGGAGTTGGGGCTTCAAGGTTGTTGGCTCTCAGAACAAGTGACTTGTTAACCTGCCCAGAAAGTGCAGGAGAGCCTAATGCCATGCTCTCCATGGAAGCCTTCCTCCTGGCACCACCTGGCAGACTTGGGAAAGCCACAACAGCCAAGTACAGGCAGAAGGAGTTTTGGGGGTTAATGAGTTTTGTTAGTGTGTTACTTTAATTGCTGTCATTATTTCTGTACATACGCCTAGAGGCTTGCAGTGAATGCATTTTATTATTAATATTAAGCATTTTGTACAGCACTCTCTGTTTTCAAAGTGCTTTACAATCATTAATTAGTTATTCCTCCTGACACCCTGTTGAGGTGATCCAGGCCTTATTCACTCCCCTGCTCACTTATAAATGGTGGCCCAGTGTGTTGAGATTAAATGACTTGGCCAAGGTCACCAGGCTCATCAGGGAAATGTTGGGATTAGAATGCCCCTGTCTCCCTTCAGGCTGGAGCTGATACTGTGAGACTCAGCAGTGTCCTTGGATGGAGCTCATAAATGTTATAATAAATAAATAAATGGAGCTGAGGCACAAAAAAAAATGGCTCCAAGACCTCATGGCTAAGGCCTGGGGACACCCCTGTCACAGTGGCATGGAACTGGAAATTTCTGAGAGAAGACACAAACTGAGCTTTTGTCCTAACATTGCCTTCATCTCCTCGGAGCCTGTTTTAATGGGTCCTCCCAGAGACCCTCGTTGTCCTTGTCGCTGGCTCCTTTGAGTGTCCTTTTCACATTCCTTTTTAACTCTGAAGGCATTTACTGCCCAAAAGGGCCCCAAGATGTATAATAACATGGTGATGACTGGAAGAACAGCGTGTCAATTTAATTTGAACCAATTTGACAAGTCTGATACACTTTCAGGACAGCGGCCCACCATGCGACGACACAAGGCTTCTCTTGTTAGGTTCTCAGCCTTGCTATTTCTCCTGCAGGTAATTACCTCTGATCAAGAAACCAATTGTAAACGCATTACGTTTTGCTGACAATACAAAGCTGAGGAGAAGCAGGAACTCCAGTTTGAGAAGCAAGGAAAATGCAACACGCTGTGCTTCCCTCTCTAAGCTGGGATGCAGCAAATAAAATTCAGTATTGACAAATGAACTTTAAAGCCATTGGCCAGGGAGAGGGCAGGTGGGAAGTGCTGACCTGCCAAAGAACATTTTCTGAAGGTGTCCCTGAACCGCACTGTTGGGAAAATCAGAGAGGGGATCGATCGTTAGAGCTAAGAGCCTCTAGGAGTTGTCTTTTTATTTTAAAATAATGCATCAGTTTGGAAAAGAGGATTTTTTTCTCCCCCACTTCTTTCCCGACACCTGCCCACGCCCACTCTTGGATACTTCTGCCAATTGGAGTAGCTCTTGAAGACATTTTCAAGGGATTAGTGATCAAAGACGACATCCTGTAAGGAAATAGAGGTTTTCTAAAATCAGGAGTACCCGATTTAAATCCCCTTATGGCAGATGTTTTTTAAAGGAAAACCTGTTTCACCTCAATGCGGGCAGGACAAGCCCAGCCTTGATTTATGCTCATTACTCTCTCAATCTTCCTTTCGGATGCGAGAGGGGATCATGACTGTTCAGTTCGTAGCATATTTCTCACTTTCATTTTGATGGTATTTCCAGAAAAATGTCACAGAACCAGATGGGACACCTTCCCCCGCAACTCCCCAAGTTAGCTTTACCTTCAAGGAGAAGAAAACACCATCAATGGTTTAGCACATACTTTGCAAGATTTCCTTTTTGGGGTTTGTTTACTTGTTTGAAGCACTTTTTCTATTTTCTGAAATGAGTGCATACTAAGGATCTATCACCCTGCTAAGTGTTGGTGCTCAATTGGGCTTGGCTGCAGTTAGGGGACACACGAAGAAAAGATAGCAGATGGTGTCCTCCAGGAATTTACCATCTAGGTGAGTAAAGAGTATAGATTTAAAAACAACAACTCTACTGAGATCTCCTAGAGATGGGTCAGATTGCCAATAGACAATCAGGGCTACGGGGATTTGTGGGTCAGGGATAAGAATAATCTATTGGGAACTCATGGAGGAAGAAAGGTTTGAGCAAGGCATTGGCAAATAAATATAATATACCTACACACACGCACACACACACACACACAATATTTTTGTTCTAGTCTAAAAGTCTCACTTGACCTAGAATTGCTGACCTGCGACACTCCTCTTTGAATTATATTTGATGCTCTCAAGGTTCTAGCAGCTGCAGTGGAATTGGGATTGGTGTTTACTTGGTTCACCCTAAAGATGTCCCAGACTTCCCTCTGTAGTTGTTTCTTCAGCACCAGACCTCATTCCTGGACACGAAGAACTGTGTTCTCTTCAATGTGTCTGTTTCTTTGGTGAGGCTCAAATTCCCTGAGTGGATCCCCTAAAGCCCCCTCAGCTCACATCATAAAGCTCTCACAGGACTCTGAAACTCCCAAAAGAAGGCAAGTCATGATTCCTCCTGGAGACCGCTCATTGTCACAGCCCCAGACAGGTGGCAGCTTTTCTTGGTGGCTTTTCTCCATCCACCATGGATTCCTACTCGGGTCATTTCAGAGTAGCGGTGAGTGCCTCACTGTACAAATTCTTTTTGAGTGTCTGCAGTGTGCCAAGTGTTATTTGTTTGAGTTGTCTTTAGTAATAATATGGAAAGAATAGCTAGTATTAATTAAACACCTATTGTTATTGTATGTAATGTAGTATGCTAAGTGCATTGCAGCATCACTTCATAGTGATAACAGCCCTATGAAGTAGGTATATCTATTGTCCCTAGGTTTAATGTGAATAACCTCGGGCTTACAGAGATTGCCAAGAATTTCAAGGTTGAACAACTAGTAGCTGACTATGGTAAGGTTGAAAGCATCTCTGGCTGACTCTAAACTTTTGCTCTCAATCTCTGCGTCCCTAACTGAACACAAAAGAAGATGATAATATGGAATAAATGCAAAATCATTGTTCTTCCATTCAACAGTTTTTAACCCAGATGATACCTTGGAGTTGAGAAAAAAGACATGTAGACAACCAAAATAGATATCAAAAATCCCATGCATGGATGCACTTTTATTCTACTAATAGGAGAATCATGCAGGCCCTCATTAAATGACTATTGATTTCTCTTTTACAAATAATCATTATCTTTTGTTCCTACCACTTCCCAAACCAGATCAGAAAGAGCAATCACTCCCATTTTAATTTCCTGTTAGGAAATTGAATTTGGTAGATTTTATTTTAATAATAATATTCCCAAGGAAATAATGTTGGTAAGTAGAGGAGTCAGGGTACAAATCCCCATTTGTCTGAGTCCTAACCATGATTTTTGAGTTTTTTTTTTTCAAAAACATCCTCTAAAAGCAAATTCAAATGTCAAATTAGTCTTCAGGATTGTAAAGGGGATTATAAAGTATAGCTTTTTACAATTGCAAAAAGACTCCTCAAATCTAAACGCTCACTTAATGGTTGAGCTCTAAGACTTCATGAAATGTGATAAATGTGGTACTTAAAGGATTCTGGACTTTTTAATGCAGTTGTACCAACCAGACCAAAATCTGTCCTTAACGTAAAATGTGACTCTCCCATGGGTTAGCTATAATTAACCCAAAATATAGAAAGATATAATCCCTGAGAAGCTTTTCATGACTTAACGGACTGTACCATGACTGGAATGGAATCTTAAATCAATAGAGTGGTTTTTAGTCTCTTTGTCTTCACTTTTTTTCTAAATAAAGTAGTTTAAAAGCTAGTATCAACATTGTACTATTATGAATATCCATAAAAACTTTGAATAATCATGTCTCAACAGGCATAAAATAAAATACTGTCACAATAATGCAAATGAGTTGTTTTGAAAAGAATTTTCCACAGTCTGAATTAATGACTATGTTAAAATGATATGAAGCCTTATTAAGGAATATTTTTCAGGTATGCAAACTCATAGTTCTCTAGCAGAGGCCTTACATATTTTTTCCAATGAATAAGTAGCAAACATGTAGTTAATGCAGGCCTTAGAGCTGAACCTCAGTAAAGACTAATTAGCCTTCCATCTCTATTTTCAAACCTGTTTACACTATAACTCTGCCTCAAACCCATTTTCTTTGAGGATTAAGTTCTTTAAGCACAAAGTTTTCTATGTCTTTATCTGAGCCACTTAAAAAGTTTTATCATAAGAAATTTACATTCTATGAGGTCCATACTAATGACTTGTTTATGACAAAACTCGTGAAGATTTACTCTCAGTAGAGGAAACTATAGAATTTACCTATTTTCCTCTGGATATGAGGGATTTAAAATATCCTCACAAGGTATTTGTATAGCAGATACAACTATAAAATCCCCAGATCTAATTTAATTTAACTCAACATGTGTTTACAAAAACGTCTGCAGAGAGGAGCTTCAAGATGGTGGAAGAGTAAGATGTGGAGATCACCTTCCTCCACACAAATACATCAGAAATACATCTACATGTGGAACAACTCCTACAGAACACCTACTGAATGCTGGCAGAAGACCTCAGACCTCCCAAAAGGCAAGAAACTCCCCACATACCTGGATAGGGTAAAAGAAAAAACAGAGACAAATAATAGAGAAGGGACCTGCACCAGTGAGAGGGAGCTGTGAAGGAGGAAAGGTTTCCACACACTAGGAAGCCCCTACATGGGCGGAGACTGTGGGTGGCAGAGGGGAGTAGCTTTGGGGCCATGGGGGAGAGCCCAGCAACAGGGGTACGGAGGGCAAAGCAGAGAGTTTCCCGCACAGAGGACTGGTGCTGAGCAGCACTCACCAGCCCGAGAGGCTCGTCTGCTCACACTCCGGGGCGGGTTGGTGCTGGGAGCTGAGGCTCGGGCTTTGGAGGTCAGATTGCTAGGAGAGGATGGGGATTGGCGGTGTGAACACAGCCTGAAGGGAGCTAGTGCACCATGGCTAGCCGGGAGGGAGTCCGGGAAAATGTCTGGAGCTGCCGAGGGGACAAGAGACTTTTTCTTGCCTCTTTGTTTCCTGGTGCGCAAGGAGAGGGGAATAAGAGGGCTGCTTAAAGGAACTCCAGAGATTGGCGTGAGCCATGGCTATCAGTGCAAACCCTAGAGATGGGCATGGGATGCTAAGGCTACTGCTGTGCCACCAAGAAGCCTGTGTGCAAGCACAGGTCAATATCCACACCTACCCTCCCGGGAGCCTGTGCAGCCTGCCACTGCCAGGGTCCTGTGATCCAGGGGCAACTTCCCTGGGAGAACGCACCACATGCCTCAGACTGTTGCAACGTCATGACAGCCTCTACTACTGCAGGCTTGCTCCACATCAGTACCCCTCCCTCTCCCTGGCATGAATGAGCCAGAGCCCCCAAATCACCTGCTCCTTTAACCCTGTCTGGTCTGAGCAAAGAACAGACACCCTCAGATGACCCACATGCAGAGACAGATCCAAATGTAAAGCTGAACAGAAGGAGCTGTGCAAACAAAGAGGAGAAAGGGAAATTTCTCCCAGCAGCCTCAGGAGCAGCAGGTTATGTCACCACAATCAACTTGATGTACCCTGCATCTGTGGAATACCTGAATACACAATGAATCATCCCAAATTGAGGAGCTGGACTTTGGAAGCAACAATATATATATATGTATATTTTTTTCACCCTTTTTCTCTTTATGTGAGTGTATATGTGTATGCTTCTGTGTGTGATTTTGTCTGTATAGCTTTGCTTTTATCACTTGTCCTAGGGTTCTGTCTATCCGTTTTTTTATTTGTTTTATGACTTAAAATTTTTTTTCTTAATAATTATTTTTTATTTTAATGATTTTATTTTATTTTCTCTTATATCTTATTTATTTATTTATTTATTTATTTCCTTATTTTTCTCCCTTTTATTCTGATCGTGCAAAGGACAGGCTGTTGGTGCTCCAGCAAGGCATCAGGGTTGTGCCACTGAGGTGGGAGAGGCAAGATCAGGACACTGGTCCTCCACAAGAGACCTCCCAGATCCACATAATATCAAACGGCAATAATCTCCCAGAGATCCCCATCTCAAAACAAGACCCAGCTCCACTCAATGACCAGCAAGCTACAGTGCAGGACACCCTATGCCAAACAACTAGCAAGACACGAACGCAACCCCATCCATTAGCAGAGAGGTTGCCTAAAATCATGATAAGGCCACAGACACCCCAAAACACACCAGCAAATGTGGACCTGCCCAACAGAAAGACAAGACCCAGCCTCAACCACCAGAACACAGGGAATAGACCCCTCCTCAAGGAAGGCTAAACAACCCACTGAATCAACCTTAGCTACTGGGAACAGACACCAAAAACAACAGAAAATAAAAACATGCACCTGCGAAAAGGAGACCCCAAACACAGTAAGTTAAGCAAAATGAGAATACAGAGAAACACACAGCAGATGAAGGAGCATGGTAAAAACCCACCACACCTGACAAAAGAAGAGGAAATGGGCAGTCGACCTGAAAAACAATTCAGAAAAAAATGATAGTAAATATGATCCAAAATCTTGGAAATAGAATGTAGACAATACAAGAAACAATTAACAAGGGATTAGAAGAACTAAAGAGAAAATAAACAGGGATGAAACACACAATAAATGAAACTAAAAACTCTCTAGAAGGAATCAATAGCAGATTAACTGTGGCAGAAGAATGGATATGTGATCTGGAAGGTAAAATAGTGGAAATAACTACTGTGGAGCAGAATAAAGAAAAAAGAATGAAAAGAATTGAGGACAATCTCAGAGACTTCTGGTACAACATTAAACACACCAACATTGGAATTATAGGGGTCCCAGAAGAAGAGAAAAAGAAAGGGACTGAGAAAATATTTGAAGAGATTATAGTTGAAAACTTCCCTAATATGGGAAAGGAAGTAGTTAATCAAGTCCAGGAAGCACAGAGAATCCCATAAAGGATAAATCCAAGGAGACACATGTTAAGACACATATTAATCAAACTATCAAAAATTAAATACAAAGAACAAATATTAAAAGCAGCAAGGGAAAACAACAAGTAATACATAAGGGAATCCCCATAAGGTTAACAGCTGATCTTTCAGCAGAAACTCTGCAAGCCAGAAGGAAGTGGCAGGACATATTTAGAAAGATGAGAGAGAAAAACCTACAACCAAGATTACTCTACCCAGCAAGGATCTCATTCAGATTTGATGGAGAAATTAAAAGTTTTACAGACAAGCAAAAGCTAAGAGAATTCAGCACCACCAAACCAGCTTAACAACATATGCTAAAGGAATTTCTCTAGACAGGAAAGACAACAGAAGGAAAAGACCTACAATAACAAACCAAACAACAATTAAGAAAATGGTAATAGGAACACACATATCAATAATTACTTTAAATGTAAATGGATTAAATGCTCCAACCAAAAGACATAGACTGGCTGAATGGATGCAAAAACAAGACCAATATATATGCTGTCTACAAGAGACCCACTTCAGACCTAGGGACACATACAGACTGAAAGTGAAGGGATGGAAAAAGATATTCCATGCAAGTGGAAATCAAGAGAAAGCTGGAATAGCAATTCTCATATCAGAAAAAATAGACTTTAAAACAAAGACTATTATAAGAGACAAAGAAGGACACAATAAAATGATCAAGGGATCAATCCAAGAAAAAGACATAACAATTGTAAATATTTATGCACCCAGCATAGGAGCACCTCAATACATAAGGCAAATACTAACAGCCATAAAAGGGGAAATCAACAGTAAAACAATCATAGTAGGGGAATTTAACAGCCCACTTTCACCAATGGACAGATAATCCAAAATGAAAAAAAATAAGGAAACACAAGCTGTAAATGATACATTAAACAAGATGGACTTCATTGATAGTTATAGGACATTCCATGCAAAAACAACAGAATATTCTATATTCTCAAGTGTTCATGAAACATCCTCCAGGATAGATGATATTTTGGGTCACAAATCAAGCCTTGGTAAATTTAAGAAAATTGAAATAATATCAAGTATCTTTTCCAAACACAATGCTATGAGACTAGATATCAATTACAGGAAAAAATCTGTAAGAAATACAAACACATGGAGGCTAAACAACACACTACTTAATAACCAAGAGATCACTGAAGACATCAAAAAGGAAATCCAAAAATACCTAGAAAGTAATGACAATGAAAACACGACTCAAAAACTATGGGATGCAGCAAAAGCAGTTCAAAGAGGGAAGTTTATAGCTATAAAAGCTTAACTTAAGAAACAAGAAACATCTCAAATAAGTAATGTAGCCTAACACCTAAAGAAATTAGAGAAAGAAGATTTTTTTTAAAAACACCAAAGTTACCAGAAGGAAAGAAATCATAAAGATCAGGTCAGAAATAAATGAAAAAAGAAATGAAGGAAATGATAGCAAAGATCAATAAAACTAAAAGCTGGTTCTTTGAGAAGATAAACAAAATTGATAAACCATTACACAGACTCCTCAAGAAAAAAAGGGAGAAGACTCAAATCAATAGAATTAGAAATGAAAAAGGAGAAGTAACAATGGATACTGCAGAAATACAAAGGATCATGAGAGATTACTACAAGCAACTATATGCCAATAAAATGGACAACCTGGAAGAAATGGACAAGTTCGTGGAAATGCACAACCTTCTGAGACTTAACCAGGAAGAAATAGAAAATCTGAACACGCCAACCACAAACACTGAAATTGAAACTGTGATTAAAAATCTTCCACCAAACAAAAGCCGAGGACCAGATGGCTTCACAGGCAAATTCTATCAAACATTTAGGAACGAGATACCACCTATCCTTCTCAAACCCTTACAAAATATAGCAGAGGGAGGAATGCTCCCAAACTCATTCTACAAGGCCACGATCACCCTGATACCAAAACCAGACAAAGATGTCACAAAGAAAGGAAACTACAGGCCAATATCACTGATGAACATAGATGCAAAAATCCTCAATAAAATACTAGCAAGCAGAATCCAACAGCACATTAAAAGGATCATACACCATGATCAAGTGGGATTTATCCCAGGAATGCAAGGATTTTTCAATACATGCAAATCAATCAACATCATACACCATATTAACAACTTGAAGGAGAAAAACCATATGATCATCTCAATAGATGCAGAGAAAGCTGTTGAGAATATTAAACACCAATTTATGATAAAAACCTTCCAGATAGTAGGCATAGAGGGAAATTTCCTCAACATAATAAAGGCCATATATGACAAACCCACAGCCAACCTCAACCTCAATGGTGAAAAACTGAAACCATTTCCACTAAGATCAGGAACAAGACAAGGTTACCCACTCTCACAACTGTTATTCAACATAGTTTTGGAAGTTTTAGCCACAGTAATTGGAGAAGAAAAAGAAATAAAATGAATACAAATTGGAAAAGAAGAAGTAACACTGTCACTGTTTGCAGATGACATGATATTATACATAGAGTATACTAAAGATTTTACCAGAAAACCACTAGAGCTAATCAATGAATTTGGTAAAGTAGCAGAATACAAAATTAATGCACAGAAATCTCTTGCATTCCTATACATTAATGATGAAATATCTGAAAGTGAAATTAAGGAAACACTCCCATTTACCATTTCAAAAAAAAGAATTAAATATCTAGGAATAAACCTACATAAGGAGACAAAAGACATGTATGCAGAAAATTATAAGACACTGATGAAAATAATTAAAGATGATACAAACAGTTGGAAAGATATACCATGTTCTTGGATTGGAAGAATCAACATTGTGAAAATGACTGTGCTACCCAAAACAATCTACAGATTCAATGCAATTCCTGTCAAGCTACCAATGGCATTTTTCACAGAATTAGAACAAAAAATTTTACAATTTGTATGGAAACACAAAAGACCCCGAATAGCCAAAGCAATCTTGAGAAAGAATAATGGAGCTGGAGGAATCAGACTCCTGCCTTCAGACTATGCTACAATGCTACAGTAAGCAAGACAGTATGGTACTGGCACAAAAACAGAAATATAGATCAATGAAACAGGATAGAAAGACCTGAGATAAACTCATGCACCTATGGTCACCTTATCTTTGATAAAGGAGGCAAGAATATACAGGGGAGAAAAGACAGCCTTTTCAGTAAGTTGTGCTGGGAAAACTGGACAGGTACATGTAAAAGAATGAAATTAGAACACTCCCTAACACCATACAAAAAAATAAACTCCAAATGGATTAAACACCTCAATGCAAGGCCAGACACCATCAAACTCTTAGAGGAAAACATAGGCAGAACACTCTATGACATAAATCAGAGCAAGATCCTTTATGACCCACATCCTAGAGAAATGGAAATAAAAACAAAAATAAAAAAATAGGACCTATTGAAACTTAAAAGCTTTTGCACCACAAAGGAAACCATAAACAAGACGAAAATACAACCCTCAGAAAATATTTACAAATGAAGCAACTGACAAAGGATCAATCTCCAAACATACAAACAATTCATGCAGCTCAATATCCATAAACAAACAACCCTATCCAAAAATGCACAGAAGACCTAAATAGACATTTCTCCAAAGATATACAGATTGTCAACAAACACATGAAAGAATGCTCAACATCATTAATCATTAGAGAAATGCAAACCAAAACTACAATGAGATATCATCTCACAACAGTCAGAATGGCCATCATCAAAAACTCTACAAAAATGAATGCTGAGGAGGGTGTGGAGAAAAGGGAACCGTCTTGCACTGTTGGTGGGTATGTAAGGTGATACAGCCACTATGGAGAACAGTATGGCGGTTCCTTAGAAAACTAAAAATAGAACTACCCTACGACCCAGAATTCCCACTACTGGGCATATACCCTGAGAAAACCATAATTCAAAAAGAGTCATGTACCGAAATGTTCATTGCAGCTATATTTATAATAGCCAGGACATGGGAGCAATCTAAGTGTCCATCAACAGATGAATGGATAAAGAAAACATGGCACATATATACAATGGAATATTACTCAGCCATAAAATGGAACAAAACTGAGTTATTTGTAGTGAAGTGAATGGACCTAGAGACTGTCATTCAGAGTGAAGTAAGACAGAAAGAGAAAAACAAATACCGTATGCTAACACATATATATGGAATCCAAAACAAAAAAAAAAAAGAAAAGAAAAAGAAAAGGAAATGGTCAGAAGAGCCTAGGGGCAAGTCGGGAATAAAGTCACAGACCTCGTAGAGAATGGACTTTAGGGTACAGAGAGGGGGAAGGATAAGCTGAGACAAAGTGAGAGAGTGGCATGGACATATATACACTACCAAACGTAAAATAGATAGCTCGTATGAAGAAGCCACATAGCCCAGGGAGATCAGCTCGGTATTTTGTGACCACCTAGAGGGATGGGATAGGGAGGGTGGGAGGGAGGGAGATGCAAGAGGGAGGAGATATGGGGACATGTATATGTATAACTGATTCACTTTGTTATAAAACAGAAACTGAGAAACCATTGGAAAGCAATTATACTCTAATAAAGTTGTTTAAAAAAAAAGGCTGCAATGTATTTAACACAGTTCTGGTGACTGAGAGAGATAAGAGGAAGTGCAGAATTTTCTGTGGGTAAACGTAAGCTTAGCTGAGTATAACGTATTTGTACACATGAAATAACAAACAGATAAAGGAGAATGTGAAGTACAAATACATGATTAAATGTGTTATAGCAAGAGTGTATATTGGAATATCAGAGGAGAGGTCAAAATTGAAAATAACATTGTCCTGGGATACTGAATGGCTGAACTCCTACCTGGGCCTCCACTGTGGAGAGGAGAGGTCATATAGAGATGGATGAAGGGTTTTCCACCAAAAGGACAGGGAAAGTCATGGCTAGCATTTGAGCAGAACATAGCGAGATATGAAACAAACTGATGTGAAAGACACATTGCAGAGGAGGGAAGATGAGGTTTGTAAAGAAATTTGGTGCACTGGATAGATGATCATCCACATGCACTTCCATACAGACTTATACGATGTTTTTCCCTTATTCACAGAAATAACAATGGTCCCCAACTGTAACTTGGAGGGACTAGCCAGAGCTCCCTGCAGATTCCCATTGAAATATTTCTCATCTAGAGAACATTTGAAAGGATAGAGAGGGGTGCAAATGGCCAACAGGAGGACTTACTGAAATGAAAGCAGAAAAATAATTTCCCAGATTGCCACTGACTATTAAAATAGGCCATGAAGGTCCATGGTTATTACTTTAACAATTAGTTAAGTTTAGCAGCAGCGAGGCCATTAGCTGACCAGCTCACTCCTCTGCCCAACATATCCTAACCAATGAGCTGTGATTGGGGCAATAAAAATGAGATTATGCCTAGGCAATAAAATATTGAGACTTTTAATATGTTGGTGGAAATGGACTACATTTTAAAGTGACAGAGCATTATATTTCCCTTCTCTTTACTTTTCCAAGACCAATATGCCCCATCATTGCCTCAGCAATCTGAGAGAAGGTATAATAAAAGCAAAGAGTGTGAGAAGAAACAAAAATTAAGGAAATTATAATGGAAATATGCAACCATGTCCTGTGTGCTAGAGTGAGTAAAAATATTTGGGTTTTATTTCTAAAATGGAAAACAGTATATATGGAAAATTACCACATAAAAATAAAATTGGCATAGTTTATAAAGAATATGGGAATTAATGACACACTTGTAACTTTATCTGTGAGTGGTATCTATGGCTAATATCTTTATCAATAAATGCCACACAAATGTAAGTCAATTGCCAATTTTAAATTAATTTGAAAAACACATGTAAACAATTTAAACATTTTATATGCAAGTGAATGTAAATATTGCCAAACCCCTGAGAACGGAAATGAGTATGCCTAACTTCCTGCACCAATGAAGCCAACATTCCTGTTGCTATTTTCTTTCAACTGAGGTTTTTCTACACCAAATGATAAGTGTAATGTAAATTTGAGGTTTATCCTGAGGTGAGCATCCTGAGCTTTATCCTTCTTAAAATTGTCCCCACTGCATATGTACAGCAATGACCACCCAGTCAGAACTGTTTGCTCTTCACCCACTTGAGCATCGGTCTACATTTGAGCATTATTTGCTTACCTTATTGGGAATGTGCTTTCCCATTTTCTCTCTTTATACCAAGGGTACTTACACATATAACTTATTTTGTCTGTCTTGAAATATTGCACTCCTTGCTTGGAAGTACACTAATTTCTTTCAATATATTAAAGATTTTCAATATTCTAAATAGAGCTGTTTGTGAAATGAATCAGTCGGGGGAGACTTTACAATGAGGTCAAAACCTGAGCATCCCTTGAAGGTCAAATATTGCTTGGATGGGGAAGAGTGGACAAAGATCTATGGCTGAAAGATAAAACCCAGATGAGAGAGAGTTTAAGGAATATACTTGCTAACTCTCCAAGGGCAAAGGCTACTACTTGGCATGAGGGAGGCTCAATACAAAGCAATGGCAGAGAAACCTGCACCTTAGTAATGGTCCTCCAAACCAGCTAGGTAAACCATGGGACACAACCATCTCCAGCTCAAGTATGCATTCCCTGGACCAGGAGTTGTCTTTGCTTCAGCATATTGGACGAGTAGCCCTTATTGCTTTCATGCATTACATCATCTTTGAGTTCTTGGCACATCAGTTAGCTTCAAATTTACTAGTATTCATTATTTGTTTTTTTAAAAAAAAGGAAAACAGAAAGAAAGAAAAAGGATAATTTACATTTCCTGATTCAAAGCCAGGGACTATTCATCATCGCTTGCACATCGCTTATAAAGATGATAAATGAATGTATAGTAACTGAACCCTAAAACAAAATAATGTGTTTTTCTTAAAGCTTCACAGGGCTGCATTTCCGTTGTAATTAGTTTACTTTTTTTTAATCAAATTCTGTTAAGTGGCAGTCAAAATGAAAGCTGATTTTCAGACTGCTAAAAGCAGCCCAAAAAAGAGAATAGAGAAAACAAGGGTATTTTTTCACACTTAATACATAAAAATATCAAGATAATTCAATAACTTTCAGCAACAGCAAGTATATAATCATGTCCTGATGATTATATGATATTTAAATATAGGATGCTATAAGAGAACCTACCATTTGATAAAGAACTGGTTAAATTGCTATTCCATCTTTGGAAAGTCATATAAAGACATCTTTAAATTTCTGTTGTTCTACATTGTCCATAGGATAAATTTCAAACCCCCAAATATTACCATTTTACTTCAGCACTTCATCCTAAACTTAATCCTTTTTCTCTCAAAAGTATCTACGTATTGCATCATGTGGTTCCTTATTTTTCAACTTCATGTTATTTTCTCTACCTGCAATGGGTTACTGCTCAATTCTTTGCCTACCTAATTCCTACTTCTGTCATCCTAGTTTACGTCTCTTCTCTGAAAACCTTCCTGATGTTTCTGCTTCACAATGGCAGCTCATTCTGTAGTTACGCACATTTAACTTAGCACATATACACTTGTGACATCGTTTGTATTATACTTTTAGACTTTGAATGGTTATTAGCATCTCAGATGGTTTCTGGGTGTGTGTTCCCCTATCTAGATTTCATAATCCTTAAGAGTGGAGGGGTCATGTCTAACAAAAGTTTCTATTGTTCATTGACTAACAACATTATGGGAAAGAAAGTGAACTCTCATCACACTATAGTAATAGTACTACCTAAGCAGTGTGAGCTCCCATCCACTGAATCTCAGCCTGGGAGGACCTGGGAGTCCAAGTTAGCCTCACTGCTTTCCTCTTACCTAGAAGTCAAGTGGAGGGGAGGAACATATGCCTGCTGCTGTATTTGATATATGTTGAGTATCTTTTTCTACACAGGACCTGTACTTGGAATGCATTTGAAGTATTTGAAAATCTTCTAAATAACCATGTCTTTTTGTTTTGCATTCTTTCTTGCCACCATACTCTCATGTTCTGCAGCTCTGTCATCAAACCACATTTTCATTCACACAGAATGTTCTGAGACCATTATGTTCTTAACCTTCCTTTTCATTTATTATTAGGACTTAGTCTCAGATCTTGCCTTCTTTCTCCAAGCTAAACATTTGTTAATGACCTAGTCCCTAGAGTGTGACACCTTCCAGAGATGAGTCAGGTGTTCACCATTCATGTGTTTGGTGCTCTGATAATGGGTAAGGGCTAGCATTTAATGAGCATAAACCATGTGCCAGGAAATATGTGATTTACAAATTTTTAATCTCATTTAAATTTTCAATATTTGCATATAACATGACATCCTTACTGAAAGCCTTGGAGAAAGAGGTGCCTATCTTTTAATGTAAACCTAAGTTTTTATTTCAACTCTATATCTGCTCCCTCTGCAAGGATTTTTAGTCTTAGAGGCAGTCTCTCTCTCTCTCTATCTCTCTCTCTCTCTCTCTCTCTCTCTCTCTCTCTCCTTCTTTCTTTCTTGCTGTTTATAGGATGTTTGTTCTTATATAAGATCTTGTTTTCCCCCAAAATTAATTAACTCTGAGTCTTCTTGTTGACTTTGTCTGTATTGCAGAAAGCAATTTCAACCTGTATACATAGGTCTTCCTTCACTTTAAGAAATGCTTCCTCTATTTTATTTGTATTCATACATTATGTTTGATATTCCTGTGATGCTCTTCTTTGGGAAAATCAGTTATCTAGGTAACTATGGCCATTTCTCTCATTTGAGAGTGGGAAATCTGAGGCCCACAGGATCCACCACTAGCAGAGTCTTCACCTCTACAAACTTTTCTAAATTGTGTGTGTCTGTGGAGCATCAGCAAATAAGGGATAACTTATGTGATCAGTAAGTTGCCTTACTCTCATCACAGTAATGATACAGTCATTCTCCCAGTCGTGCAACTCTCAAACTTGAGCTGCATCAGAACCATCTTTAGGGCTGGTTAAAACACAAATTGCTTGGCCTGACTCCTCAAATTTCTGATTCAAATGGGTTGAGGTAAGGCTTGAGAAGTTATAGCTCTAATAAATTTTCAGGTGATGCTGATGCTGCTTGTCCAGAGATCACACTTTGTGAATCACTGTCCTAAATAACCAATTTAAGTGATCTTCACTTGTCATTGTGACAAAGATTTGAAAATTGGTTCTTTTTTTTTTCAGAAATTACAAACCAATACATCTATCTACACCATCCAGTAGAGTATTTTTTTACTTGTTTGTGTCTAAATTGGCTTCCAAATGACAGTCAGAACAGGACAATCTACATGGTGGAAAATCTTTTCAAGTTCATCTTTCCCATTACTAATTAAGAAGATTCTAATCCTACATTTATTACTGTGAATGAGAACCTTGTTTTAACTGCTGCAATTTCTAATTTTTTTGACATTCTTTCTTTGCTTATGGAAATTACCTTCCTATCCATGTTATTATTTATTTCATCATATTGTAGCTTAATTTTAGAATTTTCAGCCATTATGGTACTTATGGATCTCATTCCTTACTTCACATAGGCTATGTCTTAAATCTTATTAAACATGCCATGGAGTTTTCTGAATTGTTTTCTGGTTATTTTAGTAAATCATTGTCAAAAGTGTTAGTTTTCTATTAATATTCAGGATAATTATTATGTTCTTTTTCCTTCAGTATTTTCATCATAAGTTCTGGTCTGCTTTAGTTCAATAAAGGCACTTAGTGCTCTCTTTAGCTCTTCCATATTTGAAAGAGTGATGGTCTATTTCAATCCAAACCTTTTCAAGACACATGATGTGTAATTATCCTTTGCCTTACTCACTATTCACCTTGTGCTTGTAAAAAAAAAAAACTAATAAGAACAACAACAAACTTCAGTTGGATGCTAATTTGACACAAAATCCAAACCAGTCCAAAGTCATATTTAGAGCCAACATACAGCAAGGGCTGCTTTGGTGGATTGAGATGATTAATATTTTACCCTTTTGCCTGATTCTTAGAACTGACATCATATATTTTAAATAAAGAGGTAATAGATATATAAGTAGATACACTCATACATACATATATATATTTCAAATAATAAATACAAAATGAAACATAATAAAATAAGCCCCAGTGTGCATTACTGTTAGGAATTTTTTCTGCTATTGCCTAGAACATTGTATGTGTGGGATTTACCAATCAAAATACAAAACCCCCAATAGACAGTCTTTCTTTTCACCACTATCCCACTCTCCTCCTGTCCTGCTGTCTAAAGATGAAAGGGATCAAACTATATTTAAAAATGCTGCACAAAAGCAGTGAGTTGGGGATGATCTCCTAGTGTTATGACAACATACACACTATAGACACTAGGTCTTGAACCCAAGGAGAAGACCACAGACGGGGTAAATGAGTACCCTTAGTGTGGGGCCGCATGAATGGGCTGCATTATTTTTCAATCCAAATTCATGAACCGTAGAGACATTGAACTATCTCCAAGATTCTGGCAATGGCTTTCTGTCTGTCTTAGTTCTCCCAGCAGATATGGGTACTCATTTTTAATTTGCTGTCATAAAATTTCCACTGGCAAATGTGCACAGAATATTCCAGGGATGCTATACTCAATTCTTTATCACAGAAATCAGAGTAAGCTTTCTCATATAAGTTTTATCATTTTTTTTTCATAGTTTAAACCCTTCACTAACTCTCCATCACTGATCCCTTAAGCATGAGATCCAGAGACTTTCACATTCTGTTGTGGGCCTGTTGAAACTCCTGTCCTTCCACCCTCACCCACTGTTATGGACTGAACAGTGTCCTCCCAAAATTTCATACGTTGAAGCCCTAAGCCCCAGTGTGGCTGTATTTAGATATGGGGCCTCTAAGGAAGTAATTAAGATTAAATGAGTTCATAAGCACGAGACCCTGATCCTATGGGATTAGTGTCCTTATAAGAAGAGACACCAGACAACTCATGCTTGCTTTCTCTCTCTGTGCATGTCCGTGCATTGAGGAAAGGCCACTCGAGGACACAGTGAAAAGGCAGCCACCTACAAGCCAAAAAGCCAGAAAGTGAATTTTTCAGCACCTTGACCTTGGACTTTCAGGCCCCCAGAACTGAGAAACAGAGCCAACAGAAGATATCTATATCTATATATCTATATATCTATATCTATATATCTATCTATATACACAGAGTGAGACAGAGACAGAGATTATAAGGAACTGGCTCATGAAATTATGAAACTAAAAAGTCCCAATATCTGCAGTAGGCAAGCTGGAGACCCAGAAGAGCTAATGGTGTAGTTGCAGTGCAAATCCAAAGTCCTGAATACCAGGAGAGTCAGTGTAAGTTCTAGTCCAAGTGAAAGTCCAAAGTCGGGAGAAGACTGATGTCTGAGCTTGAAGACACTCAGGAGAAAACATTGAGTTCTCCTTTGCTCAGCCTTTTAGTTCTCTTCAGATCTTCAGTGGATTGGATGAAGCCACCCATGTTGGAAAGGGCAATCTTTATTCAGTCTACTGATTTAAATGTTAATTTCATCCAGAAACTCCCTCACAGAAATATCCAGAATAATGTTAACCAAATATCGGGCACCTTGTTGTCCAATCAAGTTAACACAGAAAATTAACCATAACATTGCTCTGCTAGCCATCGTACTAATTATCAAAAACAGCATGGATTATGTGCCATTCTAATTCAGCTCAATGTCTCTTGATTTATCATCTTGGTGTATATGTTTCTTCTGACCTGAATGGCTTCCTTCTGTATCCCTTTATTGTGTGTGTTCATCTAGAAAACCCCTACCAGAAGGCAGGAAGATGGCGAAAGAGTAAGACGTGGATATCACCTTCCTCCCCACAGATACATCAGAAATTCATCTACACGTGGAACAACTCCTACAGAACACCTACTGAATGCTGACAGAAGACCTCAGACCCCCCAAAAGGCAAGAAGCTCCCCACATACCTGGGTAGGACAAAAGAAAAAAGAATAAACAGAGACAAAAGGATAGGGATGAGACCTGCACCAGTGGGAGGGAGCCGTGAAGGAGGAAGGGTTTCCACACACAAGAAGCCCCTTCATGGGCGGAGACTGTGGGTGGCGGAGGGGTAAAACCTCGGAGTAGTGGAGGAGAACACAGCAACAGGGGTGTGGAAGGCAAAGCAGAGAGATTCCCGCAGAGAGGATCGGTGCCCTCAGGCACACAGCAGCCCGAGAGGCTTGTCTGCTTGGCCGCCGGGGCGGGCGGGGCTGGGAGCTGAGGCTCGGGCTTCGGTCTGAGTGCAGGGAGAGGACTGGGGTTGATGGCGTGAACACAGCCTGAAGGGTCTAGTGCGCCATGGCTGGCCGGAGGGAGTCCGGGGAAAAAGTCTGGAGCTGCCAAAGAGGCAAGAGACTTTTTCTTCCCTTTTGTTTCCTGGTGCGCGAGGAGAGGGCATTAAGAGCGCTGCTTAAAGGAGCTCCAGAGATGGGCACAAGCCGCAGCTAAAGGCGTGGACCCCGGAGACGGGCATGGGATGCTGGGGCTGCTGCTGCTGCCGCCACAAGGACTGTGTGCGAGCGCAGGTCACTGTCCACCCCCCCTTCTGGGGAGCCTGTGCAGCACGCCACTGCCGGGGTTCTGGGTCCCAGGGACGGCTTCCCCGGGAAAGCGCACGGAGCGCCTTGGGCTCCTGCAACGTCACGCCGGCCTCTGCTGCCGCAGGCCCGCCCCGCACTGCATACCCCTCCCTCCCCTCGGCCTGAGTGAGCCAGAGCCCCTGAATCAGCGGCTCCTTTAAACCCGTCCTGTCTGAGCGAAGAATGGATGCCCTCTGGCGACCTACGTGCAGAGGCGGGGCCAGGTCCAAGGCTGAGACCCGGGAGCTGTAAGAGTAGAGAACAGACAGGGAAATCTCTCTGTGCAGGCTCGGAGGCAGCGGATTAAAGCTCCACGGTCTGCTTGATGTGCCCTGCATCTGTGGAGTGCATGAATGGACAGCAAATCATCCCAAATTGAGCAGGTGGACTTTGAGGACAAGATTTAAGATTTTTTCCCTTTTCCTCTTTTCACAACGAATTATCCCAAATTAAGGAGGTGGACTTTGAGAGCAAGATTTTCGATTTTTTCCCCCTGTTCTCTTTTTGTGAATGTGTATGTGTATGCTTCTGTGTGAGATTTTCTCTGTATAGCTTTGCTTCCACCATAGGTCCCAGGGTTGTATCGGTCCATTTTTTTTCTTTTTATAATTAATACTTTCTTTTTATAATTAATAATTTTTATAATAATTACTTTTTTATTTTTAATAATGCTACTATATTTTATACTTTATTCTATTTTACTTTACCTTCTCTCTTTCTATTTTTCCTACCTTCCCTTCCTCCCTCCCTCCCTCTGCCCCTTTCTCTCTCTCGTTCTTTCTTTCCTTCCCCCCTCCCTCCCTCCCTTCTTCCTTTCATGTTCTTTTTTTTCCTTCCTCCCTCCCTCCTGTCTTTCTTTCTTTCTTTCCTTCCTACCTCCCTCCCCCCTTCTTCCTTTCACTCTTTCTTTTCCTTTCCTTCCTCCCTCCCTCCCTCCTTTCTTGCTTTCTTTCTTTCCATCCTTCCTCCCTCCCTCCATGCCTCCTGTCGGTCTTTCTTTCCATCCTCCCTCCCTCCCTCCTTCCTTTCACTCTTTCTTTTTCTTTCCTTCTCCTTCCCTCCCTCCCTCATGTCTTTATTTATTTATTTATTTATTTATTTCCTTCCTCCCTCCCTCCCTTCTTCCATTCACTCTTTCTTTCTCTTTCCTTCCTCCCTTCCTCACTCCTTTCTTTCTGTCCTTCCTCCCTCCCTCCCTCCTTTCTTTCTTTCTTCCTTCCTTCCTTTCTTTCCCTCTTCCTTTCTTTCTCTCTCTCTTTCTTTCTTCTACGAATTCTTTCTTTCAACTTTCTCTCCCTTCTATTCTGAGTTGGGTAGATGAAAGGTTCTAGGTGCTGCAGCCAGGAGTCAGTGCTGTGCCTCTGAAGTGGGAGAGCCAACTTCAGGACACGGATCCACAAGAGACCTCCAAGCTTCACATAATATCAAGCAGCGAAAATCTCCCAGAGATCTCCATCTCAACACCAGAACCCAGCTTCAGTCAACGATCATCAAGCTACACTGCAGGTCACCTTATGCCCAGCAACGAGCAAGACAGGAACACAAACTCACCCATTAGCAGAGAGGCTGCCTCAAAACATACTAAGGCCAAAGGCACCCCAAAACACACCACCAGACGTGGACCTGTCCACCAGAAAGACAAGATTGAGCCTCAACCACCAGAACACAGAAATTAGTCCCCCCCACCAGGAAGCCTACACAACCTACTGAAACAACCTTAGCCACTGGGGACAGACACCAAAAACAACAGGAACTACGAATCTGCAGCCTGCAAAAAGGAGACACCAAACACAGTAAGATAAGCAAAATGAGAAGACAGAAAAACACACAGCAGGTGAAGGAGCAAGATAAAAACCTACCAGACCTAACAAATGAAGAGGTAATAGGCAGTCTACCTGAAAAAGAATTCAGAATAATGATGGTAAAGATGATACAAGATTCTATTTCCCAGATCCAAAATCTTGGAAATAGAATAGACAAAATGCAAGAAACAGTTAACAAGGACCTACAAGAACTAAAGATGAATCAAGCATTGATGAAAAACAAAATAAATGAAATGAAAAATACTCTAGATGGGATCAATAGCAGAATAACTGAGGCAGAAGAACGGATAAGTGAGGTGGAAGATAAAATAGTGGAAATAACTGATGCAGAGCAGAAGAAAGAAAAAAGAATGAAAAGAACAGAGGACAGTCTCAGAGAACTCTGGGACAACATTAAATGCACCAACATTCGAATTATAGGGGTTCCAGAAGAAGAAGACAAAAAGAAAGGGACTGAGAAAATATTTGAAGAGATTATAGTTGAAAAATTCCCTAATATAGGAAAGGAAATAGTTAATCAAGTCCAGGAGGCACAGAGAGTCCCATACAGAATAAATCCAAGGAGAAATACAACAAGACACATATTAATCAAACTGTCAGAAATTAAACACAAAGAAATCATATTAAAAGCAGCAAGGGAAAAACAACAAATAACACACAAGGGAATCCCCATCAGGTTAACAGCTGATCTCTCAGCAGAAACTCTACAAGTCAGAAGGGAGTGGCAGGACATAATTAAAGTGATGAAGGAGAGAAACCTGTAACCAAGATTACTCTACCCAGCAAGGATTTCATTCAGATTTGATGGAGAAATTAAAATCTTTACAGACAAGCAAAAGCTGAGAGAGTTCAGCACCACCAAACCAGCTTTACAACAAATGCTAAAGGAACTTCTCTAGGCAAGAAACACAACAGAAGGAATATACCTACAATAACGAACCCAAAGCAATTAAGGAAATGGGAATAGGAACATACATATCAATAATTACCTTAAATGTAAATAGACTAAATGCTCCCACCAAAAGACACAGAGTGGCTGAATGGATACAAAAACAAGACCCATATATATGCTGTCTACAAGAGACCCACTTCAGACCTAGAGACACATACAGATTGAAAGTAAGGGGATGGAAAAAGATATTCCATGCAAATGGAAATCAAAAGAAAGCTGGAGTAGCAATTCTTATATCAGACAAAATAGACTTTAAAATAAAGACTATTAGAAGAGACAAAGAAGGACACAATAAAATGATCAAAGGCTCAATCCATGAAAAAGATGTAACAAATGTAAATATTTATGCACCCAAAATAGGAGCACCTCAATACATAAGGTAAATACTAACAGCCATAAAAGGGGAAATCGACAGTAACACATTCATAGTAGGGGACTTTAAGACCCCACTTTCACCAATGGACAGATCATCCAAAGTGAAAATAAATAAGGAAACACAAGCTTTAAATGATACATTAAACAAGATGGACTTAATTGATATTTATAGGACATTCCATCCAAAAACTACAGAATACACATTTTTCTCAAGTGCTCATGGAACATTCTCCAGGATAGATCATATCTTGGGTCACAAATCAAGCCTTGGTAAATTTAAGAAAATTGAAATTGTATCAGGTATCTTTTACGACCACAATGCTATGAGACTAGACATCAATTACAGGAAAAGATCTGTAAAAAATACAAACACATGGAGGCTAAACAATACACTACTCAATAACGAAGTGATCACTGAAGAAATCAAAGAGGAAATTAAAAAATACCTAGAAACAAATGACAATGGAGACATGACGACCCAAAACCTATGGGACACAGCAAAAGCAGTTCTAAGGGGGAAGTTTATAGCAATACAATCCCACCTTAAGAAACAGGAAACATCTCGAGTAAACAACCTGACCCTGCACCTAAAGGAATTAGAGAAAGAAGAACAAAAAACCCCCAAAGTTAGCAGAAGGGAAGAAATCATAAAGATCATATCAGAAATAAATGAAAAAGAAATGAAGGAAATGATAGCAAAGATCAATAAAAGTAAAAGCTGGTTCTATGAGAAGATAAACAAAATTGATGAACCATTAGCCAGACTCATCAAGAAAAAAAGGGAGAAGACTCAAATCAATAGAATTAGAAATGAAAAAGGAGAAGTAACAACTGACACTGCAGAAATACAAAAGATCATGAGAGATTACTACAAGCAACTCTATGCCAATAAAATGGACAACCTGGAAGAAATGGACAAATTCTTAGAAAATCACAACCTTCTGAGACTGAATCAGGAAGAAATAGAAAATATGAATAGACCAATCACAAGCACTGAAATTGAAACTGTGATTAAAAATCTTCCAACAAACAAAAGCCCAGGACCAGATGGCTTCACAGGTGAATTCTATCAAACATTTAGAGAAGAGCTAACACATATCCTTCTCAAACTCTTCCAAAATATAGCAGAGGGAGGAACACTCCCAAACTCATTCTATGAGGCCACCATCACCTTGATACCAAAACCAGGCAAGGATGTCACAAAGAAAGAAAACTACAGGCCAATATCACTGATGAACATAGATGCAAAAATCCTCAACAAAATACTAGCAAACAGAATCCAACAGCACATTAAAAGGATCATACACCATGATCAAGTGGAGTTTATTCCAGAAATGCAAGGATTCTTCAAAATACCCAAATCAATCAATTTGATACACCATATTAACAAGTTGAAGGAGAAAAACCATATGATCATCTGAATAGATGCAGAGAAAGCTTTCGACAAAATTCAACACCCATTTATGATAAAAACCCTGCAGAAAGTAGGCATAGAGGGAACTTTCCTGAACATAATAAAGGCCATATATGACAAACCCACAGCCAACATCATCCTCAATGGTGAAAAACTGAAACCATTTCCACTAAGATCAGGAACAAGACAAGGTTGCCCACTCTCACCACTCTTTTTCAACCTAGTTTTGGAAGTCTTAGCCACAGAAATCAGAGAAGAAAAGGAAATAAAAGGAATCCAAATTGGAAAAGAAGAAGTTAAGCTCTCACTGTTTGCAGATGACATGATACTATACATAGAGAATCCTAAAGATGCTACCAGAAAACTACTAGAGCTAATCAATGAATTTCGTAAAGTAGCAGGATACAAAATTAATGCACAGAAATCTCTGGCATCCCTGTACACTAATGATGAAAAATCTGAAAGTGAAATCAAGAAAACACTCCCATTTACCATTGCAACAAAAAGAATAAAATATCTAGGAATCAACCTACCTAAGGAGACAAAAGACCTGTATGCAGAAAATTATAAGACACTGATGAAAGAAATTAATGATACAAATAGATGGAGAGATATACCATGCTCCTGGATTGGAAGAATCAATATTGTGAAAATGGCTCTACTACCCAAAGCAATCTACAGATTCAATGCAATCCCTATCAAACTACCACTGGCATTTTTCACAGAACTAGAACAAAACAATTCAAAATTTGTTTGGAAAAACAGAAGACCCCGAATAGCCAAAGCAATCTTGAGAACGAAACACAGAGCTGGAGGAATCAGGCTCCCTGACTTCAGACTATACTACAAAGCTACAGTAATCAAGACAGTGTGGTACTGGCACAAAAACAGAAAGATAGATCAATAGAACAGGATAGAAAGCCCAGAGATAAACCCACGCACATATGGTCAACTTATCTTTGATAAAGGAGGCAGGAATGTACAGTGGAGAAAGGACAGCCTCTTCAATAAGTGGTGCTGGGAAAACTGGACAGGGACATGTAAATGTATGAGATTAGATCATTCCCTGACACCATACACAAAAATAAGCTCAAAATGCATTAAAGACCTAAATGTAAGGCCAGACACTATCAAACTCTTAGAGGAAAACATAGGCAGAACACTCTATGACATAAATCACAGCAAGATCCTTTTGGACCCACCTCCTAGAGAAATGGAAATAAAGACAAAAATAAACACATGGGACCTAATGAAACTTAAAAGCTTTTGCACAGCAAAGGAAACCATAAACAAGACCAAAAGACAACCCTCAGAATGGGAGAAAATATTTGCAAATGAAGCAACTGACAAAGGATTAATCTCCAAAATTTATAAACAGCTCATGTAGCTCAATAGCAAATAAACAAACAACCCAATCCAAAAATGGGCAGAAGACCTAAATAGACATTTCTCCAAAGAAGATATACAGACTGCCAACAAACACATGAAAGAATGCTCAACATCATTAATCATTAGAGAAATGAAAATCAAAACTACAATGAGATATCATCTCACACCAGTCAGAATGGCCATCATCAAGAAATCTAGAAACAATAAATGCTGGAGAGGGTGTGGAGAAAAGGGAACACTCTTGCACTGCTGGTGGGAATGTGAATTGGTATAGCCACTATGGAGAACAGTATGGAGGTTCCTTAAAAAACTAAAAATAGAACTACCATATGACTCAGCAATCCCACTACTAGGCATATACCCTGAGAAAAACATAATTCAAAAAGAGACATGTACCAAAATGTTCATAGCAGCTCTATTCACAATAGCCCAGAGATGGAAACAACCTAAGTGTCCAACATCAGATGAATGGATAAAGAAGATGTGGCACATATTTACAATGGAATATTACTCAGCCATGTAAAGAAAGGAAACTGAGCTATTTGTAATGAGGTGGATAGACCTAGAGTCTGTCATACAGAGTGAAGTAAGTCAGAAAGAGAAAGACAAATACCGTATGCTAACACATATATATGGAATTTAAGAAAAAAAATGTCATGAAGAACCTAGGGGTAAAAGGGGAATAAAGACACAGACCTACTTGAGAATGGACTTGAGGATATGGGGAGGGGGAAGGGTAAGCTGTGACAAAGTGAAAGAGAGGCATGGATATATATACAGTGCCAATGTAAGGTAGATAGATAGTGGGAAGCAGCCGCAGAGCACAGGGAGATCAGCTCGGTGCTTTGTGACCGCCTGGAGGGGTGGCATGGGAAGGGTGGGAGGGAGGGAGACGCATGAGGGAAGGGGTGTGGGAACAGATGTATATGTATGACTGATTCACTTTGTTATAAAGCAGAAACTAATAAAAATATAGAAAAAATATAGAAAACGCCTACCCATTCTTTAAATCTCAACTCAGGTGCTAATTCCTTTGAATCTTCTGAAATCTTTAAGTAGAATTAATGTTTTCTCCCATTGTCACTTTAAGCAACAGATGAGAAAGCCCATATCATGTTACATTGTAATTTTTTACTTATAAATATTAGAAGGCTTGTTTCTCACTAGACTGTGAACTCCTTTAGCTCATAATTTGTGTCCTTATTTTTTTAATGTTTTTGCATTTATTACAGACAATTATGTAAAAAGTGTTTCATTAAATCTCTGATGATTGAAGTAATGCATAGGTGAAAAAGAGCAGGGTAAGAAATCAAAAGACAGGACAATGAAGCTGTGACAGGAATTAGCTAAGGGCATTTTTCCAGGACTCCTGATGGCAAAGCATAAGGTGGCTTCTTCTCGAGGCAAGCATGAGTACTCTATCCAGTTTCTGCTGCATTATCCCATCTTCCCTGTTACCATTCCCTCTATTTTCTCAGGTAATGGGTGAGCTCCCATCAGAGAGCTCTGTGGGAGATGTGAACAGTCTTAGCGTCAGACATCTGAATAATATAATTCTCCTGAATATCCCCATGTGTAAGAATGTGGAGTGCAAAGGAGAGCAAGGCTGAGTACACAAAATACTTCAAATGTCATTACTCAGGCCAGATAGAGCACAAAGCCCACTGGAACCAGACAGAAAAGGCTGGTCGATGACTGGGGGATGAAGAGGGAAGGGAGGGTAGGTAGACAAAGTCTGTGGAAACAGAGATAAAGGGAGCTTTCCTGTTTGAGGACAGTGCTCCTCTACTTTGCCTGACAGGCAGAGACACAGGTGCTGGGCACCATGGCATTTGAGTAAGCTCACTCACAATGTTGGAGAAGCTCTTACAATCCTGGTCTGAAAAACCCCTCTCAGGAAGCAGAATGTGTGTTTGGAGTTCTAGGACAGAGACAGGCAAGAAAAGTTGGAGTCTGGGTGGGGTTTAAGGACTGCCTTTGGCAGATCTCCTTGGTAAGTGAAGGGTAAGGTTCTCCACTAATAGATGGAAAATATTGAGTGGAAATACATGCACTCAATGTGGACTTCCCACCATGGGCTCCTATCTTTATGTCCAGGTTGATGGCCATCATACTGTGGGTCACAGAAATGCACAACTCCCATACTTGTATGTCTTACTTACATGATAAGAGAGGGCGAGAAGGGTAGCCTGATAGGTTTTAACGTGTTCCCTTGTCTTTTCTACTCCCAAATCACCTTGCGTAGGTCTTAGAAGCAAATACTTGTTTTCTCTAACTTTTATGGAGCTGAGAAATTTCCTCTCCATCATGGCTGGAAAATTTACAGCCAGTTCCTCTATAGCAATTTTGTGGCAATTATATGCATATTGGCCTACATGGCCACAATAAGCATGTTTATCCTGACTGGTGGCAAAACCATATTTCAGGTACCAAAGTGTTGCAGGGGAAGACATAAATTACTTTCTTCCTGCTCTCATTGCAGATATGTGTGCTGTGGAATGCAAGGAAAAAATTCAATGACAGCTCCAAGGAGAATTGAATCCATAGCTAAATCTCCAAGCCCATATTCACACACAATACAAGGTCACCCTACAAGTCCTGGGAGTCAAAGCATTTGGATATGTTAGCCAGTTCAGCCTGAAGATGTTTGCTGGATCAGTCCATTCTTAGTACTGCTTGCAGTGGTGGAAACTGGTGTCACTGGCCCTGCCATGTGCTGGGTTTTTGAGGAGATGTCTTCAGTGTAGTAGGTAGGGCTCTGGAAAGCCCACATAGACCTAGTGTAACTGGTTTTGTGGTTGATGCTGCAGACCATCTCACCACTGGATTTTAATCAACTGGTGAGAAATGAGCACTATGACCACCCATGCTTTCTTGTGAAGTGGGATCTCTGCAGAGCCAACGAGAATACCGTCTCATCAGGGGCTAGAAAACCTACAGGCACTTCTATTGTCTCTACCCTGAGGAAAGACTGTCTGAGATGTCTGAGAAACCTTGTCCAAGGAAACCAGTGAAGGTAGCGTAAGTACTACTTCTGAGTGCAATCATCAGGAGTGTGAAGGTTTCTTCTTTCCCCACTCCTGCTGGCTTCCATATTTGTAAATTTCATTAATGCCCATTTAACAGTCACTTGAGTTCCCATCCTACTTGAGCTCATAGGAAGTGCAATACTTTACCAGATATTTATCTCAAGGAATTCTGGGAATTTCCAAGGAATGCTTTCTGTCACTTAAGCAACCAGCTTTTTCAGAGGATAATATTGCTTTCTCCCCTTACATCACCTCTCCCCAAACCAAAACTGAGTCCCACAGGTGACCACTGCTGTGCCTTGACTACAACATCTGAAGCAGGCATGGAGCCTACTCTAAACAATAGATAAGACCAGACTATAGGAAGGAGTTTAAGATATTTTTATCAAAGGCTTCAAGGTAATAGATTTACAATAGAGAAAATCTCTCAACATTTGCTACAAAATGTGAGAATTTCTAGATTGGATAGGCTGTACCTCCCATATAACCATGCCCCCAGTTGGAATGCTTAGACTTTTTCCTCCTATTTGAAGTACTGACTCTTCCCCAGCACCTCAAGATGCAGAATGTGTGTGTGTGTGTGTGTGTGTGTGTGTGTGTGTGTGTGTATGTGAAGGGGGGTTGGTTCTTCTCATTCTCAGCCTCACAGTCATGCCTGGGTCAGCATAATAATCTGTAGACATACAGCTCTGTCACAATGACACAGATTTATATCATGATACTAAACACATTATCCCCTCTGTGTTACCTATATATAATCCATAAGCTCACCAAAATATTTCCTGCCCTGAAAAATATTATTAGATAAGGTAACAGTGACTTCATTTCATTGAGGCACTGTTAGTCTCCAGGATTACTATCCTAAGAGTACTACATGTGTCACTGCATTTAATCTTCACAATAATCCTGTGAGATAATACTAATAATAATTCCATTTCTCTAATTAGGAAAATTAGATACAGATAAGTTAAATACCTCCCAAAGCAAGAAAATAAAGTAGCAACTAAACAGATGTAAATACTGAGAAACAGGACAAAAAAAATTGCTGAAGTTTTAGAATAGTAGTATCTTTATCTCTTATCCTTCCTATAGCTTGCCCTGTCCCCAGCTCTGCCTCTAGCCATAAAGTGTAAATGACAATTGTGTCTAGTCTCATAGCCTCCATAGAATCCTGAGAGCAACTTGGTAAGACCTTGTCCTGCTGTATGAACATTTCCATTGGGATGAATGGCCCCTTCCACAGACAGGACATCCTATCACTAGGCCTGGGCTAGGTCCTGAAAATGGATGATTCTCCTCATAACCAACAGCATGGTGGAGTTGACACCACTTGGAGTCAGGCAAGTTTATTAGACTCCACTTAGTCAATTGATCACTGACTCTCCATCCTGGTTTTCCTTCACTCAATTTCTGGCTACTTTTAACATGTCACTGCTCCAAAAAAATTCCTAAGTGTAGAGAGAACATAATACTCTGAGACCTCTTTTCCTAGTATACTTATTTGGGCTCAAAGAAGGGCTTAAGATTGGCCATAGATGGGAAAGGCTTTCCCCTAGATTCCTGATTCAGCTATACCCACCTGCAATAGGGAATATTGGGCACACCTCTAAATCTCTGAATTCCATTCCATGCAGTAGGCAGAAAGATTCTACTGGTCCTAGTAGAAAAAGTATTGGTTCCTTCCTCAGAATGGCCAAATTGATAATCATTGGAAAGTCTTTCCTGCATGGATACATAGCTGGATGTGGGTCATGGAGGGTCATGGCTGTGATCTACTGAGGCAGCGAGAGGGCAGTTAAGTTTCTAAGTTTCTCCAGTGCACTGTACTATCTAAGCCCAGTTGCTTAATTGAGCCCTGTAGGCTTAGGTGCTAGTAAAAGTCTTGCTTACTTAAGGCTTTTAATGAAAGTGAGGGGGCTCTTAACCTGAGAAAGCATCTGATGTTGAGCAGGGATTCAAGACTGGTAAGTTGGATAACAGATTAGAAACACAAGACCTTTTTATTGCTTATTTGCAATAGAGAAGTACCATATATTATTGATCTATTCACCAGTTATACACATTTGGGAATACCACTCAGAAAAAAAAAAAAGAACAAAATACTGATATATATACACAATGACATGGATCTCGAACCATTAAGCTAAGTGAAAGAAGCCAGACACAGAGACGACATCGGCGATTGTCTGGCCCAAAGCTGGAGGGGGAGGGGAAATTGACTGCAATGATACAAGAGGAAACTTTTGAGGGTGGTAAAAATGTTTAAACCTTCAAAGTTATGATGGTTTCATGACTGTGCCCATTTACTAAAACCCATCAAATTGTAAACTCAAAATAGGTGAAATTTAAGTCATTTAAATTATGCTTCCCTAAAGTCACCTGCACACACATACACAAATCCAAATCCAAAAGAAAGTTCTGAAGCAGATATCAAAAACTAAAGAATAAATAAGAAGAGCCAGATGATACAGTAAAAGAGACAATAGCTTGCAGCCTAAAAGAATGTCAAGAGTTCTCTCCTGGGTTTGGGATTGACATGTACACACTGCTATACTTAAAATAGATAACCAACAGGGACCTACTGTACAGCACAGGGAACTCTGCTCAATATTCTGTAATAACCTAATTGGGAAAAGAATTTGAAAAAAAAATGGATACATGTATATGTATAACTGAATCACTCTGCTGAACACCTAAAACTAACATAACACTGTGAATCAACTATACTCCAAGAAAATTTTTTTTTAATTTTTAAAAAATGAAAGAGTTCTCTCCTGGAAAACTAGATGTCACCCACAATTCTTGTTCAAACTTCCAATAGGCAGAGACTACTGAAAACTGACTTGAATTCACTTGAGAGCAAAACCAGACCTGAGCTAACATTAAGCTGCCAATACAGTATGAAAATTCAGAGGTTTGACTCTAGAATATTAATATGTTTATAGCTTTGTGCTCCAGACATTGTTGTATATACTGTATTATCATTTTAAAATTCAAAAACATATCTGATCCTAAGATTTTCAAACGGACTGTGGGTCTGTATCTAAAATGGTATATAAAACCCAGTTCAGTCTACCTCCTGAGTAGGGAAGAACCCACTTCCTCCCTACCATGTTTCTTCCTTGTCTGTCTCCTTTACCTTCACAGAGAACACTTCACTTCTGACACTTGTGGTCGCCAAATGTGTGGAAGTTTTTCCCCACCCCAAGCAATTCTTTTCAACACTAGCTGGGTGTTATATAATTCAACTCAACTCTGACACTATCTACTGGAGATAGCATTAGACCCACAGGTTAAGACTTCAGTCCCACAAGACTGTCCCCCACCACACACACACACATACACACACACACACTTTTGACACTAGTCACAAGTCCAGGTTATCACCTGTAGTTCTTTCCAACCTGTTATAGATTGGAGGTTCCAACAACACCTTCTTTGGGGTTCAGATGCCAGTTTCAAGTCCAAGTTGTCACCTGCACTTTTGACTGACCGGCTGTAAATCAGAAGTTTCCACAACCTCCTCTTTGGGTTCCATTAATTTGTTAGAGCAGCTCAAAGAATCCAAGAAAAGTTTTACTTACTAGATCACAGGTTTGTTACAAAAGGATGTAACTCAGGAACAGCCAGATGGAAGAGATGCACAGGGCAAGATAAGGGAAAAGGGTGCAGAGCTTCCATGCTCTCTCAGAGCATGACATTCTCCCCAAATCTCCACATGTTCACAAACCAGGAAGTTCTCCAAACTCTGTCCTTCCGGGTTTTTAATGTAGGCTTCACTACATAGTCATGATTGATTAAATCATTGGCTTTTGGTGATTGATTCAAACTCCAGCCTCTCTTCCCTCCCCAAAGGTTAGGGGGATAGGGAGCTGGGGGCAGTACTGAAAGTTCCAAACTTCTAATCACCTGGTTGGTTTCCCTGGCAACCAGCCCTCATCTTTAGGTCACCTAAGGACTTTCCAAAAGTCACCTCATTACCATAACAGAAGACACCTTTAACACAGGAAATTCCAAAGATTTTAGGAGCTCTTGCCAGGAACTGGGACAAAGATCAAGTACATATTTCTTATTATAAGTCACCATATCACAGTATAACATTATAGAAATTCAATTAGCTTCAAAGGCTGTAGTAGAGCTTCCCTGACCTACACTGATGAGTCACTAGGAGTATGGTGTGAACACACACACACACATACACACACTCTGACTGACAAATCCTTAAAAAGTACAAGAGCACTGGATTAGTGATATCTGATAGAGAAGAGTGAAGGAAAAATGAAGATAACAACAACAACAAGAAAAGGCAAACTGATGGAGTGAGGATGATACAGTGGTAAAGTCTGACCTTCTGATGAAACAGTACTGTAGATCAGACCTAATTGGCACCTAAATTCCCTAAAGAGAAATGGTATCAGACTGAAGAGAGGAGACACATTTTTACTCAATTAGAATCATAACAAATGTATGTCTGTTATGGCATCATTCATACACAATATTGGTTTTGGGTGTCCTTATTTCTATATGCTTCCTGTTACAGACTATGTTTCCTCAGTGATGAATAGAACTGAGCACATTCAACCAGCATCAACAAAATGTACCCAGCACCACTCTCTGTCAATTCGAGGAAACAGACCAGATTGGAAAATGACAAATGCAATTGATGTGTATAACAGAAGAAATAGCCTGATAAAGAAGGAAGCATATAGGGCTTCCCTGGTGGCGCAGTGGTTAAGAATCCGCCTGCCGATGCAGGGGACACGGGTTTGAGCCCTGGTCCGGGAAGATCCCACATGCTGCGGAGCAACTAAGCCCGTGTGCCACAACTACTGAGCCTACGCTCTAGAGACTGCGTGCCACAACTACTGGAGCCTGTGCACCTAGAGCCCGTGCTCCGCAACAAGAGAAGCCACCGCCATGAGAAGCCCGCGCACCGCAACGAAGAGTAACCCCCGCTCGCTGCAACCAGAGAAAGCCAGTGCGCAGCAACGAAGACCCAATGCAGCCAAAAATAAATAAAGAAAGAAAGAAAGAAAGAAAGAAAGAAAGAAAGAAAGAAAGAAGGAAGCATATATACCTATATGCATGAACCTCATCTAAAGAACTCCTTCCATTCAGTTATATAACACATATAGTAAGTCATTTCCTCAAATCTGTATTTCTCGTCTTAGTTCCAAACCTTACTTGGAAATACCTTCAATTACTGTGAGACTGAAATTTAAAAAGGAATATAAAAGGGTTTTCTTTGAAACCAATTAGCATACATCTACAGCATCATTTTTAATGACCACTTTATAAGGATATACCCAACTTACTGATACAACAAATTATTGTTAATCATGTCTATTTTTTCTAGGTATATCTCTCATATGAATAATGGAATTTAAAAGTTTCATACATATCTTTCTTTTCTTATCTAAATATTTAATTTGGAAACAAAATCATAAAAATATTATTAATATGTCAAAAGAGTTTTTTTAAATCAACATTATTGAGGAAAATTACATAATATAAAATACACAATTTATAAGAATATAGTACACTGCATTTTAACAAATGTATGCATCCATGAAACCACCATGACAATTAAGATACATAACATTCTATAACCCTACACAAGTTGTCTTGACCCCCTTACCAATAAATTCTCATCCCCTGCTCCTTGCCCCAGAAAATCACTGATCTGTTTTATATCACTTAAATTAAGATCTATATTTATAAATGAAAACATGCAGAAAATAAGGTTTTTCATTTAGCTTCTTTTGCTCAGGATAATATTTTTGAGATTTATCCATATTGTTAAATTTACCATGAGTCTGTTTCTTTTATTACAGACTAGAAGTCCATTGAATGGATATACCAGAGCTGCTAAGAACAAGTCTTTGGGTAGCATGTGCTTTCATTTCTCTTGGGAAAATACCAAAAATTAAAATTGTATAATCATATAGTAAATGTAGATCTTCATTAGAAACTGCTTAATTATTTCCCAGAAGAGTTGTATCAGTTAACATTTGTCACTGGCAATGTATGAGAGTTCCACTTTTGTTCCTCATCTTCAACAAAACAATATTACCAGACTTTAAAAATATATATGTATTAACCATTCAGCTTCATTTATAGTGGCTATCTCATTGTGGTGTAAAATTTCATTTCCCCAGTGACTAAGGTCATTGAGCATAATTTCATATGCTTATTGGCTGTTAATAGCTTTTTCTTTGAAGTGTCTTTTAAATACCTCTGCACATTTTTAATTGAATTATTTATCTTCCTAGATTATTTGAGTTATTTACATATTCAAGATACAAGTATCTTTTTAATATAATAATTGTGATTCTCTTATATCAACTATATTTCAATTTTAAAAAATAAGTAAGATAAAAAAGAATTGTGGGAGGAGACTCCTTCAAGATGGCGGAGGAGTAACATGTGGAGACCAACTTTCTCCCCACAAATACATCAAAACTACATCTACATGTGAACAATGCCTACTAAACACTGGCAGAAGACCTCAGACTTGCCAAAAGGCATGAAACTCCCCACGTATCTGGGTAGGGCAAAAGAAAAAAAAAAAAAAACAGAGACAAAAGAATAAGGATGGGACCTGCACCTCTTAGAGGGAGCTGTGAAGGAGGAAAGCTTTTCACACACTAGGAAGTCCCTTCACTGGCAGACACGGGGGGTGGGCGGGGGGAAGCTTCAGAGCCATGGAGGAGAACACAGCAACAGAAGTTCAGAGGGCAAAGTGGAGAGATTCCTGCACAGAGGATCAGTGCCGACCAGCACTCACCAGCCTGAGAGACTTGTCTGCTTACTTGCTGGGGCGGATGGGGACTGGGATCTGAGGCTGGGGCTTTGGAGGTCAGATCCCAGGGAGAGCACAGGGGTTGGCTCTGTGAACACACCCTGAAGGGGGCTAGTGCATCACAGCTAGTCGGGAGGGAGTCTGGAGAATAGTCTGGGACTGCCTAAGAGGCAAGAGACAATTGTTTGGGGATGTACAAGGGGAGGGGATTCAGAGTATCACCTAAACGAGTTGCAGAGATGGGTGTGAGCCACGGCTATCAGTGCAAACATGAGAGACGGGCATGAGGCTAAAGATGCTGCTGCAGCCACTAAGAAACCTGAGTGCAAGCACAGGTCACTATCTACACCTCTCTTCCTGGGAGCCTGTGCAGCCTGCCACTGCCAGGGTCCCATGATCCAGAAACAATTTCCCTGAGAGAACACATGGTGCACCTCAAGCTGCTGCACAGTCATGCTGGTCTCTGCCTCTGAGGTTCGCCCCACATTGCATACCCCTCCTTCCCCACAGCATGAGTGAGTCAGAGCAACCTATTCAGCTGCTTCTTTAACACTATCCTTTCTGGGGGTGGAACAGACGCCCTCAGGTGACCTACACAGAGAGGCAGGGCCATATCTAAACCTGAACACAAGGAGCTGTGTGAACAAAGAAGGGAAAGGGAAATTTCTCCCAGCAGCCTCAGGAGCAGTGGATTAAATCTCCACAATCAACTTGATGTACAATGCATATCTGGAATACCTGAACAGACAACAAATCATCCTAAAATTTGGGAGGTGGACTTTGGGAATAACTGTAGACTTGGGATTTTCTCTCTGTGTCTAATTTGTTTCTGGTTTTATGTTTATCTTAGTTTAGTATTTAGAGCTGATTATCATTGGTAGATTTGTTTATTGATTTGGTTGCTCTCTTCCATATATATATATATATATATATATATATATATATATATATATATAATTAATTTTCCTTTTTCTCTTTTTTTTTTTTTCAGTACATGGGCCTCTCACTGTTGTGGCCTCTCCCGTTGCACAGCACAAGCTCCAGATGCACAGCCTCAATGGCCATGGCTCACAGGCCTAGCCACTCCATGGCATGTGGGATCTTCCTGGACCAGGGCACAAACCCGTGTCCCCTGCATTGGCAGGCGGGCTCTCAACCTCTGCGCCACCAGGGAAGCCCTCCTTTTTCTCTTTTTGTGAATATCTATGTGTATGTTTATTTGTGTGATTCTGACTGTATAGCTTTGCTTTTACAATTTGTCTTAGGGTTCTGTCTGTCCTTTAACTTCTTTTTGTAAACTTTTTACTGCTTGTTATCATTGGTGGATTTGTTTCTTAGTTTCATTGCTTTCTTCTGTCTTTCTTTCTTCTTGATTTTTTAAGTAACTTTTCTATTTTTAATAATTTTTTTATTTTAATAAATTTATTTATTTTTTTCTTTCTTTTGTTTTTCTCCCTTTTCTTCTCAGATGTGTGGCTGATAGGGTCTTGGTGCTCTGGTCTGGTGTCAGGCCTGAGCCTCTGAAGTGGGAGGGACGAGTTCAGGACATTGGTCCACCAGAGACCTATTGGCCCCATATAATATCAAATGGTGAAAGCTCTCCCAGAGATATCCATCTCAAAGCTAATACTCACTCCACTCAACGACCAGCAGGCGACAGCGCTGGACAAAAAACTAGCAAGACAGGAACACAACACACCCATTAGCAGAGAGGCTGGCTACAATCATAATAAGTTCAAAGACACCCCAAAATACACCACTGAATGTGGTCTTACCCACCAGAAATAAAAGATCCAGCCTCATCCACCAGAACACAGGCACTAGTCCCCTGCACCAGGAAACCTACACAACCAACTGAACCAACCTTAGCCACTGGGGGCAGACACCAGAAACAATGGTAACTACGAACCTGCAACCTGAGAAAAGGAGACCCCAAACACAGTAAGTTGAGCAAAATGAGAAAAAAGAGAAATACACAGTAGATGAAGAAGCAAGGTAAAAACCCATCAGAACTAACAAACGGAAAGGAAACAGGCAGTCTACCTGAAAAACAATTCAGAGTAATGATAGTAAAGATGATCCAAAATCTTGGAAATAGAATGGAGAAAATACAAGAAATGTTCACCAAGGACATAGAAGAACTAAAGAGCAAACAAACAACCATGAACAACAAAATAAATGAAATTTAAAATTCTCTAGAAGAAAACAATAGCAGAATAACTGAAGCAGAAGAAAGGATAAGTGACCTGGAAGACAAAATAGTGTAAATAACTGCCACAGGCCAGAATAAAGAAAAAAAATGAAAAGAATTGAGGACAGTCTCAGACACCTCTGGGGCAACATTAAATGCACCAACATTCGAATTATAGGGGTCCAAGAAGAAGAAGAAGAGAAAAAGAAAGGGAATGAGAAAACATTTGAAGACATTATAGTTGAAAACTTCCGTACTATGGGAAAGAAAGTAATCAAGACCAGAAAGCACAGAGTCTCATAAAGGATAAATCCAAGGAGAAACACACCAAGGCACATATTAATCAAGCTATCAAAAGTTAAATACAAAGAAAAAATATGAAAAGCATCAAGGGGAAAGCAACAAATAATATACAAGGGAATCCCCATAAGTTTAACAGTTAATCTTTTTGCAGAAACTCTGCAAGCCAGAAGACAGTGGCAGAACATAGTTAAAGTGATGAAAGGGAAAAACCTACAACCAAGATGACTCGACCCAGCAAGGATCTAATTCAGATTCGATGGACAAAATAAAATCTTTACAGACAAGCAAATGCTAAGGGAATTGAGCACAACCAAACCAGCTTTACAACAAATGCTAACAGAACTTCTCTAGGCAAGAAACACAAGAGAAGGAAAAGACCTACAATAACAAACCCAAAACAATTAAGAAAATGGTAATAGATACATACATATGGATAACTACCTTAAATGTAAATGAGTTAAATGCTCCAACCAAATGACATAGACTGGCTGAATGGACACAAAACCAAGACCTGTATATATGCTGTCTACAAGAGACTCACTTCAGACCTAGGGACACATGCAGACTAAATGAGGGGATGGAAAAAGATATTACATGCAAATGGAAATCAAAAGAAAGCTGGAGTAGCAATTCTCATATCAGACAGAATAGACTGTATAATAAAGACTATTACCAGAGACAAAGAAGGACACTACATAATGATCAAGGGAACAATCCAAGAAGAAGATATAACAATTGTAAATATTTATGCATCCAGCATAGGAGCACCTCAATACATAAAGCAAATGCAAACATCCTTAAAGAGGAAATTGACAGTAACACAATAATAGTAAGGGATTTTAACACCTCACTTTCACCAATGGGCAGATCATCCAAAATGAAAATAAATAAGGAAACACAAGCATTAAAATGTACATTAAACAAGATGGACTTAATTGATATTCATAGGACATTCCATCCCAAAACAACAGAATACACCTTCTTCTCAAGTGCTCATAGAACTTTCTCCAAGATAGTTCATATCTTGGCTCACAAATCAAGGCTTGGTAAATTTAAGAAATTGAAATCATACCAAGTATCTTTTCTGATGACAACATTATGAGACTTGATATCAATTACAGGAAAAAAAAAACTGTAAAAATTACAAACACATGGACAATAAAGAGTATGCTACTAAATAACCAAGAGATCACTGAAGAAATCAAAGAGGAAATTTAAAAAATACATAGGAACAAATGACAATGAAAACACGATGAACTGACCCAAAACTTATGGGATGCAGCAAAAGCAGTTCAAAGATGGAAGTTTACAACAATACAATCCTACCTCAAGAAACAAGAAACATCTCAAATAAACAACCTAAATTTATGCCTAAAGCAATTAGAGAAAGAAGAACAAAAAACCCACAAAGTTATCAGAAGGAAAGAAATCATAAATTTCAGATCAGAAATAAATGAAAAATAAATGAAGGCAACAATAGCAAAGATCAATAAAACTAAAAGCTGGTTCTTTGAAAAGATAAACAAAGTTGATAAACCATTAGCCAGACTCATAAAGAAAAAAAGGGAGAACACTCTACTCAACAGAATTAGAAATGAAAAACGGGAAGTAACATCTAACACTGCAGAAATACAAAGGATCATGAGAGATTACTACAAGCAACTATATGCCAATAAAATGGACAACCTGGAAGAAATGGACAAATTCTTAGAAAAACACAACCCTCAAAGACTGAATCAGGAAGATATAGAAAATATAAACAGACCAATCACAAGCACTGAAATTGAAACTGTGATTAAAAATTCTTCAACAAACGAAACCTCAGGACCAGATGGCTTCACAGGCGAATTCTGTCAATCATTTAGAGAAGAGCGAACACCTATCTTTCAAAAACTCTTCCAAAATATAGCAGAGGGAGGAACACTCCCAAACTCATTCTACGAGGCCACCATCACCTTGATACCAAAACCAGAAAAAGATGTCACAAAAAGAAAACTACAGGCCAATAACATTGATGAACATAGATGCAAAAATCCTCAACAAAATACTAGCAAACAGAATCCAACAGCACATTAAAAGGATCATACATTATGATCAAGTGGTGTTTATCCCAGGAATGCTAGGATTCTTCAATACACACACATCAATCAATATGATAAACCAAATTAACAAATTGAAGGAGAAAAACCGTATGATCATCTCAATAGATGCAGAGAAAGCTTTCAACAAAATTCAACACCCATTTATTATTTTAAAAACCCTCCATAAAGTAAGCATAGAGGGAACTTAACTTAATAAAGGTCATATATGACAAACCCACAGCCAACATCATTCTCAATGGTGAAAAACTGAAACCATTTCCACTAAGAACAGGAAAAAGACAAGGTTGTCAACTCTCACCATTATTATTCAACATAGTTTTGGAAGTTTTAGCCACAGAAATCAGAGAAGAAAAAGAAATAAAAGGAATGCAAATGGGAAAAGAAGAAGTAAAACTGTCACTCTTTGCAGATGACATGTTACTATGCACAGAGAATCCTAAAGATGCTACCAGAAAACTAGTAGAGCTAATCAATGAATTTGGTAAAATAGCAGGGTACAAAATCAATGCACAGAAATCTCTGGCATTCCTGTACACTAATGATGAAAAATCAAATCTGAAAGAGAAATTAAAGAAACACTCACATTTGCCACTGCAACAAAAAGAATAAAATACCTAGAAATAAACCTACCTAAGGAGACAAAAGACCTGTATGCCAAAAACTATAAGACACAGATGAAAGAAATTAAAGATGATAATAACAAATGGAGAGATATACCATGTTCTTGGATTGGAAGAATTAACATTGTGAAAATGACTATACTACCTAAAGCAATCTACAGATTCAATGCAATCCCTATCAAACTACCAATGGCATTTTTCACAGAATTAGAACAAAAAATTTCACAATTGGTATGGAAACACATAAAACACGGAATAGCCACAGCAATCTTGAGAAAGAAAAATGGAGCTGGAGGAATCAGGTTCCCTGACTTCAGACTATACTACAAAGCTACAGTATTCAAGACAGTATGGCACATAAACAGAAAGATAGATCAATGGAACAGGATAGAAAGCCCAGAGATAAACCCATTAACATATGGCCACCTTATCTTTGACAAAGGAGCCAAGAATATACAATAGAGAAAAGATAGCCTCTTCAACAAGTGGTGCTGGGAAAACTGGACAGCTACATGTAAAAGAATGAAATTAGAATACTCCCTAACACCATGCACAAAAATAATTTTAAAATGGATTAAAGACCTAAATATGTCAGACACTGTAAAATTCTTATAGAAAAACATAGGCAGAACACACTATGACATCCTTTTTGACCCACATCCTAGAGAAATGGAAATAAAAAACAAAAATGAACAAATGTGGTGTAATGAAACTTAAAAGCTTTTGCACAGCAAAGGAAACCATAAACAATAAGAAAAGACAACTCTCAAAATGGGATAAAATATATGCAAATGAAGCAACTGACAAAGGATTAATCTCCAAAATATATAAGTAGCTCATGCAGCTCAATATCAGAAAAAACCCAAAAAACAAAACAAAAACAAAATCCAATAATGGGCAGAAGACCTAAATAGACATTTCTCCAAAGAAGATATACAGATTGTTAACAAACACATGAAAGATGTTCAAAATCACTAATCATTAGAGAAATGCAAATGAAAATGGCAATGAGGTAGCACCTCACACCAGTCAGAATGGCTATCATCAAAAAGTCTACAAACACTAAATGCTGGAGATGGTGTGGAGAAAAGGGAACCCTCTTGCACTGTTGGTGGGAATGTAGATTGATACAACCACTATTGAGAACAGTATGGAGGTTCCTTAAAAAAACTAAAAATAGAGCTATCATATGACCCAGTAATCCCACTACTGGGATATACTCAGAGAAAACCATAATTCAAAAAGACTCATATACCACAATGTTCATTGAAGCTCTATTTACAATAGACAGGACATGGAAGCAACCTAAGTGTCCATCGACAGATGAATGGATAAACAAAATGTGGCATATATATACAATGGAATATTACTCAGCCATAAAAAGGTATAAAACTGAGTTATTTGTAGTGAAGTGGATGGACCTAGCGACTGTCATACAGAGTGAAGTAAGTCAGAAAGAGAAAAACAAATACCATATGGTAACACATAGTTATGGAATCTAAAAAAAAAAAAAAATGGTTCTGAGTAACCTAGGGCCAGGACAAGAATAAAGACACAGACGTAAAGAATGGACTGGAGGACATGAGGAGGGGAAGGGAGGGGAAGCTGGCATGAAGTGAGAGAGTGGCATGGACATATATATACTGTGAAATGTAAAATAGATTGCTAGTGGGAAGCCACCACATAGCACAGGGAGATCAGCTAGGTGCTCTGTGTCCACCTAGAGGGGTGGTATATGGAGTGTGGGAGGGAGATACAAGAGGGAGGCGATTTGGAGATATATGTATATGTAAAGGTGACTCACTTTGTTTTACAGCAGAAACTAAAACACCATTATAAAGCAGTTATACTCCAATAAAGACATTAAAAAGAAGAAGAAGAAGAAGAATTGTGGATCTCCTGGTCTGCAACTTACTGTTTCATACACTTGAAAGTGTATTTCAAAAATCAGAATTTATATCCATAAATGATCAATAGATAGATGAATTCCATTTTATGAAATTATTCTTTTTAAGTTTCATGATTTTATGTCTTCATAAATCTTTGTTTACCATAAGTTAGCAATATTTTTCTGTTTTTTAAATAAATTTTATAACTTATATTTTCATTTACAATTCATTCAACATCAACTTTTGTGTATACCAAATCTCTTCCTGCCATAAAAGCCAGGAGTTCCAGTAAGGAAAAATATTTAGACCTAAAATTTCTATCCACCCAAGCTACCATTGAAATATAAGAGATGAAAACTATTATTAGACATAGAAGGTAAGAAAATTTGCAACACAAAACTGCTACATGGAAAATAGTTTGGAATAAAGAATTTAAATAACAGTAAGGATTAATCCAGATAATTATATTACACACACACACATATACATAAGTGATACATTTCATATACATAATATATACATTTTATATGATATAAGTATACAATATATTATATCATAAAAATGTAATATATTATACATCCAATATATTGATATTGTGGTGTGTTGCTTTTAAAAGTAAGTAGGATATTGAGCAGAGTATAATTCTGTAATAACCTAAATGGGAAATGAATTTGAAAAAGAATAGATACATGTATATGCATAACTGAATCACTTTGCTGTACACCTGAAACTAACACAACATTGTTAATCAACTATACTCCAATACAAAATATATTTTTTTAAATGTAACTAGGGAGAAAGCAATATATCCATAGTGATCTAGAATTAAAAGCCCTGAAAACCTCAATATGATAAATGTTGAAGTAAAAAGTCTAGGAGAAGTGAAATCACACTCAAGTATTTGTCTTAGCCTTTAGAAGATACAGATAGCACTTTTAACAATAGAAGTTAACAAAAGGATGCATATCAAGAGCAAGGCATCATGAAACAACAAATAAAGATGGTAGATTTCAACACACACTATCAATTGTTGACAGGACAGGTAGATAAATAAAACAGGAATTTGAAAGTTAAAACCAATATAAATAAGAATATTGAACTATTGGCCATCTATAGTTTTGCAAGCAACAATTAGAGTACACATTTGTCTCAAATACTAATTGAACACTTACAAAAATATGATAATATGCCAAACCATCAGAAAGCCTCAAGAAATTTCAAAGAACAGTTTTAATTCCTATAATAAGCACATGGCTATGCACACTCATGTCTTCCTCTTCCCGACTCTAGACCAGAGGTCTAAAGTACAGGTAAAGGCATTGTTTTTCTCAATGTAATGGAAAGTAGAAAAACATGAATACATTCCAACTGTTCCTTTTGTCTTGTGTCTTCCTATGACTCACTTGGCAACTAACAGGCCTATGCTTAAGCCACTGCTCTCCTTATACATCCTTATCACTCCAGGATTTCCAGCAAATCCTAGAAAAGTACAGCTAAGAGTGGGGGCAGATGAGAGATACGTCAACACTTACAAAGTCTGAAACCCAACTTTGAGTCAGCTTACACACAATTACTATCTGCTGGGGAAAAAAAAATAAAAATAAAAGCGCCATCCTCTCTGGAGGGGGAAAACATTACCCAAAATCTCTACAATTATTTTTATATAAAAAGTCCACTATTCAATGAAAACATGCATTCCAAAAAATTGGATCAAGAGGAAAAACAGATAATAGTAACAGACCCACAGTTAGTTATTCCAGGTATTATAGTTATCAGACTTGGATATTAAAATAACTGATTAACATGTCCAGAAAAATAAATAAAAAGATGAAGCATTTCACCCTAGAACTGGAAACTGTAAGAAAGAATCAAATGGGCATTCTAAAATTAAAAATTACAATATCTGAAATTAAGAAATCAGTAGATAAGGTTAACAGCCATATTGTCACAGCTGATGAGAGGATTAATGAAGTGAAAGACAGATTAGTAGGAAACAATCACAGCAAAGAGAGAGCTGAATGGAAATTTTAAAGAGAGAAAGAGAGAGAGGAAATGGGTCCTGGTGAAAAGCTGTAATACATGTGTAATTTTGGCCTATAAAGAGAAATAAGAAAGAATGAAATAAAATAAATGCAAAGAGATCATAACCAAGAATTTTCCAAAAATTGTGAAAACCTTGAAGTCACAGATTCAAAAACCTTACAAACTTCTAAGCAAGAATATTACAAATACATACACCTATCTATGTTATCATAAAACCTCTGAAAATCAAAGACCAAAACCAGAAAACCTAAAAAGCAGCTAGAGAGAAAATGACAAACAATGAGTAATGCTCATTTCTCACCAGATGATGTAGAAGCCAGTTAATGACATCATGATATCCTTGAAGTGCCAAAAGAAAATACCTGCCAACATAACATTCTAAACTGAATGAAAATGTCCTCCAAAAGCAAAAGTGCAAAAGTAAAAACAAAATAATAATAAGAAGAAGATGTCCAATCAAACAAAAACTGAGAGCATTGTTAATGGACACCTGCACTAAAGGAAATATTAAAGAGAGTTCTTGAGAAGAAAAATTATTAAAGTTGAACTCAAAAACAATTGGGAAAGAATGAAATGCAATAAAAAGGGTAAATATGTGGATGAATGAAACTGTCTCTCCCCAAATATTTTTCATTTTTATCATATGTATATCTTAGATGATTTCTAGTCTTTTCTTCATTCTCATGCTCATCTCTGACTGTATTTACTTGTAAATCTTGCTCTTAAAATGTGAAGCTCATTAATGGGTAAGATATGACAGATCTAAACTGTCTTATATAACATAGAAGTTCTCCTTCACAAATATAATCTTCATCTGAATAAGCTATGTTTTAAGTCATGACATCCTGATGGTTCCTAAGCAGTCACCTAAAATACCATTTCTTTTAATGAAGTAATACCAATGTACACCTTCTCAAACCACCCAACCCCTTCTCCTCAGTCCCACATTTATATTGGTATGTTTCTCGTCTTAACCACCTCCTGTCAATAAATGTTCTCTTCTCAACATCAATTTATTTCAGTTTGGCATGGTCCTAAACTCCTTGGTTTGAAGAAAGAGACAAAGTTCCCAGGACTTGCGTTAGAGACTTCCCACAACCTTCCAAGGCACATTTCATTCTGTTTACTGCTCCTTCTCTGCCTATGGTACACAATAAGGAAAAGCAGGAACAACTATAAGTCACATAATGCCAAATATCATTTATTGTGTGAAAAGTAACTATGCCAATTACCTAGTATCATTTTTAACACCTTTATTGGAGTATAATTGCTTTACAATGGTGTGTTAGTTTCTGCTGTATAAAAAAGTGAATCAGCTACACATATACATACATCCCCATATCTCCTCCCTCTTGCATGTCCCTCCCACCCTTCTATGTGGACACAAAACACTGCATCGAGCTGATCTCCCTGTGCTATGTGGCTGCTTCCCACTAGCTATCTATTTTACCTTCAATAGTGTATATATGTCGATGCTACTCTCACTTCGCCCCAGCTTCCCCCTCCCCCTGCCATGTCCTTAAGTCCATTCTCTAATGTCTACGTCTTTATTCAGAGGTTCTTCCTGAGTCTTTTTGGCCTTGATTTTTTCAGCTTAAAATAATACACATGCCAAAGAGACATTTTGGGGTGGTAAATTTTGTTTCCCTATAGTACACTTGCTGTGGTACAAGAAGTATAAATATGAGAAGGGTATTGATATTCATCAATAGGTGAATGCTGAATAGCCCAATAAATAAACTGGGGTAGTTACTGACCTACTGCCTCTTAGTCTCATATCTGACCCTCTCAATTTTGCTCAGTAATGTCAGGGCTGGGAGTCTGTTTTTCCAGGACACCTGGCAGGTGCAGCCAGTAGGAGGTGTTGGGAGAGTGAGACACAGGGAAAGGGAAGAAGCAGCATTTCTTCCTCCCTCTCCCTTTACCTTTAGTGGCATCTCAGGAAGTTGCTGTGACCCTGGTTTCAGCCATGAAGCCCTCTTCCTCATTCCAGTAGTGACATGTGGCCTGTGCTTTGTACTCCTGAACTCTGATAACACCACTTCCTCCCTTTGCTTTCACCAGCAGTAGAAGTGGTGAGTGTTTCCTACAATTATTAATTTCTGAGTTAGCACACTATCCCCATTCACTCTCTCTTTAAAACATGTAGAGTGTCCCTGCTGGACATAGCTTTCCTTTTATCATTCTTTCCTGGATATTTAAATATCTCAATTCACCTGAATCCGTGATTTTCACACAGGTTCTTGGAGGCTGGGGATTTCCACAAGCCCCCTAAGTGTTGCTGCTTTAAAAAAAGTAAAGGAGAGAGAGGATCTATATTGTTTGGAAAACACCTCCTCCCTTCAACCATATTATTTTTGTTTCACGTTTTGTTTACATTTCTCAGAGGAATTCCATCACAACAAAGGCTTTACATATAATAAAATGTTTGAAATCATGGATTTTTGCTACTGGTAAACAAGTTGAACAGATCTTGATCAAGGATAAAAATCCAGCTATTGCCTCAGTAGAAGTTGCTCTATTCTAACCAGAAGGTGGGGGTGGGGATTGGAGGTGAGAGATATCACCCCAAATTTACTCCCTTTCCTTTCACTCACTCCACCTCATCACCTACAATTCTGTCCCAATAGCCCTGACACTCTGCCCCTTGTTTCTAGGGTGCTCTTGCTCTCAGGAGCCTGGTTGAAAATTTTCCTGAACTCATTGTGTATCAAAAGACTGAATGCATCCATAAAGCCTGCAATAAAAATAAACCAAACAGATGACTACCCCGTCATATGTCCTATTAGCAAAGTACTTGTGTAGGAACAAAATGTTGTTGTTGGTTTTGTTTTCATTTTTTTAATGCAGTCGAGGCCCCAGTGGGGCATGAATGTGGAATATCATCCCACTTTATAATATATGCACCATAATCTTCTTAAAATGAGTTTTCACTTCAAGAAACATAAGGACTTAAATATGAACAGCCTGTTTTGTGCATTTGTGTGTTTGGCATCTCATTACACTTCAGACCATTTTGTCTTCTTAGAACAATTGAATATCATTAGTGGAGGCATATTTTGTTGCCAGAACTTGCTTGGTTGACTGTGCTTGTTAAAATGTGTCCTTTTGCCAGCTGATGGATGGGAATTCTGAAGGGTGCCTGGTGGGCGAGCATTTGAATATTAGAACTTTCATCTCTTTCTTCCAGATAGAAAAATAGCTTTGCTACCAACCAACACAAAACATGAATTGTCCTTGACTTCTCCTCCCTCTTTTGTCTTCTTTGTGTAACACTCTGTTTAGCTCACATTTCTATCAGGCATCCAGACTATGCAAGATATAAAAGCTTCAGAGCCAGGCAAACCTTGGAACAAATCCAGACACCTCAGCTTTATTTACATCATGACCTTGGGCAAATCACTGAACCTCTAGGGTTTTAATTTGCAAAATGGACCTCCTAATGCTTATTTTTCAGGTTCATTACAATTAAAATTCCTCACCTGGTTTGGGCACCTAGTAGATGCTTAACTATTCGTAGCTGAACAAAATAATAGACAAAAAAAAATTCAAAAAGCAATTAGAGAAGAGCTGAAAAGGAAACATAATGCAGCATTAATTAGAATATAACCAGGCACTAAAATATAATGTACCCCAAGATAAATAACTTTAGAAGAAAAACCTAGAAGTTACAGGAGTTTCTTTTTACTTACAGTAGTTACTTTCTATAAAGTCACCAGGGACACTCAATTTAGTAACACTGAACCATTGCTCCTATGGTAAAAACAGGATTAGGTTCCTGTGAGCCTCTGGTCACAACATTTTCATAAACTAATCAATGAACAACCTTATGTTATGTTTGTTTCTTTTAAAGACACCTCGTTTGAAATATATTGTTGATTCATTTAACATGGCACTCACATCCAACAGCCTCTAACTCATGGCTGAATGAAGTTTACCTAGACGTGTATTTTCTCCATGAGGTACATCCCAAACTTAAGCAGAAAGATAACCTTTCTGCTTATCTTGCTTAGGAATAAGAGACAGGAACTCAGTACGCTTAAGGGCTATGTTAAACAGGTAAAGGCACAAAATACACAAAAATGTGAAATATTTCACACAAAATAGACCACGAAGAAGAAATGTGTTTACAGTATGAGAGCTTGTCTTGTTCAGCCTCAGCAGGGATGCACACAGGGCAACTAAAATTTTTCACCACTTTGTGCACATGCATGTCTGTGGATGACCATGAATATGCCATGAATATTGATTGATTGGGGGATTACAAATAATTTTAGCAAGTAGGCAAATTAGAAAAAAGAAACCTGTGAATAAGAAGGATCAACTGAAAATATCAGCTGGGACCCTTGGACCCAGGAGGGATGCCTTAAAATGAATGATGAGAGGAGAGAGTCCAGGCAGGAATTGCCAAATCAGCAAGGCCAAGATCACTGAAAGTCGGGAACAGTGTATGGGAGCAAATGATAAGCCAGGAATCCTCTGGCCCAGATCCCACATGATGCTCCTACTCACTTCCTTCAAATTGAATGTGCCCTGCTCGGAGCAGCTTTTCCCTGCCTCTTCATCAAAACAGAATCCACCTTCCATTGCTCTTTATAGACTTCCCCTACTTTATTATCCTCTGGAACACACCTGCATGACCTGACATATGTGGGGTTTTATTTGTGAATTGTCTGCCTGTCCCTGAAAGAGTGCAGACTCCATGAGGTCAGGACTTTGTGGACTTTATTCTCCAACCTTGGGGACCTACAGAACACCTGCCACAGTATGGTTGTCACTATCTGTTGAATAAGGACAGGAATTTTAATGACTCTGAAGAACACATTGAAAAGTACACTTTTTGTCTAAGAGGAAATAAACAGTCATTTGAGTGAACAGTCTTATCAGATATGAAAGATTTATAGTGCTTCTGATGCTATATGCAAAACTAAAGAAGAGAAAAATTGTTCCTATCCTCATGGGGTAAACGATATAAAAAGAGAGGAGAAATAGGCTTAAGATGGAGACTACTCTATTCTGGCATCAGGAATTACATCTAAGCATGAGTGTTTAGAGACAAGGATCTATGGGGTTGTGGAACAAAGGGATAGAGAATGTATAGATTTGATTAATGTACAGATTCGATTGCCTGCGTCTAAGTGCCAGACCCAAATAAAATACAAGTTTCTCTGTCTTGAAACTTTGGGGGATGTTGACACTCAAAAGCAGCACCCCCTCCCAACTCTAAATTGCAGCATGTAAAGCATGTCTGACTATCCCATGTTAGTTCCAGGTCCTTTCTTACTCTATCTACACCTTCACAGAAATCATCCAAGCATCTGTCCTTAAAAAAACAAACTTCTGGCCATTTTTCTGTCTGCCTCAGCTGGAACTGCAGCCTACATAGTATAATTTAAAGGAAACTGGAAACTTCTCTACATTGTTAATGATGTCCAAAATGAGAATATTACAGAATCTTTGGAGTCTAAGAGCTTTCAAAATTATTCTGTACCTGGATAACTAGCAATTAAACTATTGTCAGTCATTAATTCTTCAGTGTAAGTTAGCTTATCCTGGAGTTTTAACCAGTAATCGTGTAATTTCAAACTAATTTTATAGAATGAGAAAACTGAGATTCGTAATGGGAATATAGTGTTATAGCTAATTTAGTAATTTGAGACAGGACAAAAACCCAGGTCTCCTGGCATTCAATTAACTATAGCATTCTGATCTAAAACCTTTCCAGTACAGGTGGTTGAGACCATCTCTTAATGAAATTTCCAATTAGTAAATTCTTATGAGGAAAAAGTATAAAATCCCTAGTAAAATGCAAATATCTTAACTGAAATAAAGGCAAATAACTTGAAAAGGTATTATCCTTACTTGGTTTATCAAATTAGCTGTTCCCAGAAGTCAAGTCACATCTTAGGACACACTATCCATCTATGAAGATAAACTAGACTTAAACTGCTTTCCCCAAAGCAGCCATCAACATTGCCACTCTTCTACATTTGACTGTGGCATATCTACAGGAGTCCAGACCCCACAGAGGCTGGCAGGCAGCTATAGGGGGCTTTCTCTCGCAGCTGATTATGGTGAGTCCCTGAGCCATGTAGAAGCAACTTTGAATCCTTGTGACTGCAAATGTTAGTCAAGAAACTGATTATACACCACTGGGACCTGAAAAATGATTCCTTAATGGAAGAGCTGGGTTTTGACTAAAATGCCTTTGGGAATGTTTCATTTCAATGCTGCCCATTTCTTTAATATATTCCTCTAATGCTTTCCCAAGCAGATTTTACACACACACACACACACACACACACACACACACACACACGAAGAATTTTATAAGCAATCACACTTAGCTGTTAATGCTTGATGCTAACTTAAAATAATCTCCATGTTCTATCTTCAACCCATTTTTCCTGTAGATAAGTATTGCCTTACCTTCTCAGGAGTATTTAAGTTGTCAAAAGGAAATTTGCTTTTCTTACCCCATGAGGGTGGGAACATTTTTTTTTCTTTAGTTTGCATACAGTGTCAGGAAACATATCATTGTTATGAATTGAAGTGAAATACCAAAGGTGGAATTTCTGACATAAGAGCCTGCAAGTGAGTGAGCTACTTGGGGAAATGTGATCCCTTTCCAGTTACTTCCAAGAGAAACTACATTTGCTGCCACAGTTTTGTACACTCATATCCCAGCACTTTTATACACAGAGATTTTGAGCACCATTAATAACATTATCTGCAACACTATAGGTGATTAGAAGAAACATCTGGCTTTCTATTTTAAAGTCCTATGTTTTGCACAGCTGCATTAAGCCACTGTGTTGGGGGAAGGAATGACCTTCTTCTAAACCAGGGGTCAGGAAACCATTGTTCATGGGTCAAATCTAACATACCACCTATTTTATAAAAAATAAAAAATATGTATTGGGACACACTAACACATGTATTCATGTATTGTATTGTGTATGGCTCTTCTTATGCTAGAACAACAGTGATGAGTAATTGTGACAGAGACCATATGGCTCACAAAGCCAAAAATACTTACTATTGGCCCTTTATACAAAAAGGGCTCTAAACCAGTAGATTTACTTGCTCTAACCAGTGGATCAGGTTTTAAACATAAGCATTCATGTTTTAACAAGGCTTCCAGGAAAGGCTGCTACCTATGGGTATTTGAGAAATTCACATGGAACTCTATTTGTGCCAGGCTTCGAGGAGGGTCAAGACATGAATGCAGAAAGGACAGGTTCAGGACTGTTGCCCAATACTCAGTCTCTAAGGAAATTCTACATGATAGCTTCCTCTTAACTTTCTGAGTCTTGTGTTCCCTCCAGCTTTCTGACTTAGCCTCATATTTCCTGATACTGATTTTGGTACGTTTCCACTTGGTTCTTGGCATCCTCTATTTAGACAGACAGTATTTATTTTTGGCATCACTCTTTGGGACTACCCTTGCCACTAATATTGTATATGATATTTATCTGTTCCTGCTCCACTGCTGACTCCAGACATCCTTCTGGTTTTGGTCTATTCCCATCCCAATTTGAGTACATGCAAAACAACAACAGCAAACATTATTCTCAGCTGAGTGATTTATCTCTCAGGAGGTCTCCAATTCTTAATGTTTGATCCCAAAACAAACATGAGATTGCGACACCTAGACAATTGTTTTTATCCCATATCCCAAGGTCAGTCAGTGCCCAAGGAGTTGTTAAATGGGATTGCCCAAGGACACATAATTCGATAGCCTCGGGAAAAGCACTGTCACAAAGTCATGGTATGGGATTACCTGGTGTGCTGTTAAACTAAGAATCAACATCATTTGCAGATTCAGGAAGGTGGCATTCTTCTCCAGCTATGTCTATTTTCCCAAAGACTGGGAGCAAAGTCTGCACTAGGTTTCGCCTTTAACAGTGAAAATATGGGTGATAAGTCTCTCTGCACACATCACACCCACCTGTCTGTCCTTCTCTTGGCCATGAAGCCAAAAACAGTTTTATTTTGATGGTACAAGTTTACCAGAATTTGTAACATTAAACTAAATGCATTGACCTTTGGAGATTTAAAGACACTGAAAATTAGTGATACATCTATTTTCACAAACTAAAAAAAGTAAAGTATGGGTATGTCACTATATATTATATATATTCATACACACATAAACATATATATGGTATTATTGTGATATATATGACAATAAAACAATAAAAATTGTTTATAATATTCCAAGATTTAATGTAATATGGGGTCGTTTATAGTGACTCCAAATAGTGAAATGGGTCAGATAGCCCCAATTACCTTAAAACCTCCCAAAAATACAGCTGTTAAAAATGTAAAATTAAGCATTTTGTTATGATGACTTTGAAAATACAGTAAAAATCTGAATTATTTTCAGCATATCTTCCTAAAAAGTTAAAACATACATAAAACTTGTATAAACTTAATATCTAAAATATTTAGATAGGAAATTCTTAGCAATAGAACACAGTTCTGTTTATGTGCACTAATTTCCAGAAAGTTTGCAAAACCAGGATTCTTGCCGACAGCCACTTCGATAGAGACTGATGAAACATGACCCTCTGTGAGCTCCATGAGACCTGATCTGTGTCATATTCATCACTGTATCATCAATATCTTGTGTAATAACTGGAACCCAACTCCTTCCAAAAAATATCTGTACCTTTGTTTTCTTGGATACAGTACCCTTGGACTCAAGTTCCAGATTGCATCAGGTAGAGTTATTATTCACCTTTGAACACTGGGCCTTAAGAAGCCAGTCTGTTCCCACTTGGGACCCTCAGGTCGACTCAACTTCTCCCAGCCCTGGTCTATCCCAGCACTGGCTTCCTTCTTATCAGTATCAAGAATGCTGTGCAGCTGTGCTCATTCACGTTCTAATGATTCTCTCCTCTGTAAAATTTGTATCACCCAATTGTTACCACCTCTGGGAAACTGTATGAGCTACTTCCAGCAGTTCTTTCTAGACCCCTGTAGTTCTTCTCAGGGAGATAATGCAGATATGTGTCAAATTTAAATGAGAGTAAAACCCCAGGTGGTAAGAGCAAATGCATCCATTGAGAGTGATAGAAACGACAAAGGCTGTAATGTAGGGACCTGCTGCAGAGGGCACTGGATGATGTAGATATAGGGAGTATCTGGGAGGAGAAAAAAGACTAGGACATGACAAGACTTTGATCAAGAGGAAAATAATAACAGAAAAAGAAAATAACACAACAAAAGATGGTTATTGCCAACAGTGTTGAAGACCCCCTCCAGTCGGTGATGATGAAGGAACTACTCTGAAGGAATGCCTTGAGTGAAAAACAACGAGACAGAACATCTTGTTACAGTTACTGACCTTCCTCAAGATGGGAGGGAAGGGAGCACAGACATCAGGTTGGTTAAACCAGAAGAAAAGAGAAAAATATCGAGGTTTGAGTGAGATGGATCATGGTTGAGGATACATTTACAAGAGTAAATTTTAATTGTTTCCATTGGGTAAATCTTGTTTTCCCATCTAGACTGCCAGATCCCAAAGGGTAGAGACAATGTTTTGTAAGTGTTTTGAAAACACAGCATGTACAAAATCTTGTCCAACTCATAGACAAACTTGTCTAAAATCACAAGGCTAGTAAATGTAAGGAAACTTTGCCATTACAGTTCTATTGGCATCCCTAGATCAAATGCATGTTTTTTTATAACGTGCATTTTTGATTTGCTTCAGTCTTAGCTTCATTTGAAATCTTTTCTGTTGTATATTCTTTTTTCTTACATATTTTTAATGTCTTATGTTGTTATAGTCTATGAATCTCTATAAATCATCCTGTGTTCTTTCGAGTACAAAGCAGTTAAATGAATGAAGAAATAATATTATTTATAAGATACACACACACACATTTCCCCTTCAGTGGAAAGATTTGCACTGTGTAGTTATAGGTTGGTTAACCTGCCCTTCTACCTCTGGTAATTCTGAAAGACAAAATTCTATCTTTACATATAGTTTAATAAAGAAAGTACTTATGAACCCAAGTAAATGTAAGTCCTCATTAAGGTCTGGGGTCCCTCTCTAATATCCTTCTCTTTCATATCCTCTCAACGTAACAATTTTTTGATTGCCCACTTCCCCTGGGTCTCTCCTTTCCCACCAAATCTCCACTACCTCATGCCAAGTTCAAAGGACTCAGAATGAAGACAGAGGCACCCCCTTTCCTTGGGCCTTAAGCCAAGTATTTCTGTTATTTACTGCAGTTTCACTACTTTTGATCATTAGGAGAAATGTTGGCATATAGGAATGGAAATTGAGATGGAGTAACTTTCAGCAACGTGAAATGAGCTATTAGCAGAACGAAATTCTATGGTATCCTAGTTGCTCTTGGAATATGGATTTCTGTGTTTCAGCAGCACAAGATGACCTCTTGAGTTTGAGGGAAGTCTACGAATAAAAGGTTAAAAACAGGAAATAATAAAAATGACTTACTAAGGAATTTAAAATCATAAATGCATGCAAATTCATCCCAAAGAGGATTAATCAATCATTAAATAATTAATGAGGACTTAATGCTTTGCAGAACTGTCCTAGGCACAGATGGGAATGAAGAAACAGGGAAACTTTAAGTTTTAATTGTCAAAAACATGGAAGACATGCAATATGTTGCATTAAAAATAGGGTGAAGTTGGGTGAAAAATAAAAGTACTAATATACATGGTAAATTTTACATACATTGATATGGATATATATTTTTATATCTATATGGATCTCATTACCTAAGTAGTACAAGATGAAAATATTAATTCCTTTGAAATGGAACACTGAAACAAGCATAGATTGGGGTATAGGAGATAAGACCAGCTCTCACTTGGCTATGAATAAGTTTGTGACTCTGGGGAAGTTAATGTCTATATTTAGCTCTTTTCTCATCTGTGAAATGAGGGTAACTGGATTATTTCTAAACTGAAAGAATACGTTAATTTATGAATATATAATACACTTCCTCATATTAAACACTAACATATTTACCAAAAGAAATTAGAAATATTTGAGATTTGCTTCTAAATTTAGAGGGTGATATCAACAGAGGCAACCATGATCTCCCCAACCTGTCCCTCAATAAACTGAGATAGAGGCCAGGGCAGAAGAACAATGAGACCAAGTTCAAGAAAGATATTTTAAAGTGCTTGTATTTTGAAGAAGTTTGATCAAGGGTATAAGTGAAAAATAATACCATTGGATTGTTGGAGGAGGTCATCAAAGGAGATGACTGCCAGTTTACCCAAGAGCTGGACCCAGGCTCCTCACCCCCCACTCTGGCATCCTTAGAATATATGTTCCACCCACCATTTCCAAAGTGGGAACCGTTTTCTATGACACAGCCTTGAGGGAGCAATGTATTGTTGAGACCATGTGGACGGTATATGTGACTGAATCCTGCTTCAACCTCTCCATAAACACGTAAGATTCTGGTGGGTAGGGGCAGGATCTATTCATCTTGTGGCTCCTGAGACAAGCTTCCTTTGTAAATTTCCTTCTTCTTAACAGTGACACCTACCAATCTGGGGTGGTTTCCTATTTCTTGGTCTCTCCTTGCTCTTTGTATACAGGGGTCAGTTTCAGATTTCACCAGGGAAACCCCTAAGCTTTCCAACCAACATGGATTAAAAATTTTATAACACATTTCTCCTTTGCCTTTTGCAGGGAAGATGCATAACACAACAACTAAGACTCCAGGATCTAAAGCTGAACCAAAACCAAGTTCTAGTATTTATTAGCTGTTTCACTGTGAGCAAGTTAAACTCTCTAGGAATCAATGACCTTACCAGAGAATCAACAGTAAGATTTTCATCAAAATAATTTTTGTAAGGGGAGCATTAAATAAAATAGACATTTAAAAAAAGGTAAACTTTCTTATATTCTTATTTACTCAGTTCTGAAAGAATAAATAGAATGTTTATTACTGAACTGGAAGAGACATCACCACACCCAGGAAAAATTAGTTGTAATAACTATATTTAAAATGCTAACATACTCATACCAGCAGGTCACCATTTAAGTGCAATCTAACCTTATTCCTAAAATTAACATTATTCAAAAGTTGGTCATTAAGAAGGACAGTGAGTTTAGTCTTCATTTTCATCTATCTTTCTGAGAGAAGTCTCCATGGTTGGTCCTAGCCACCTTCATTGTCTGGCCTATGCAATGTGCCTATGGGTTCGCCTTAATGCACAGGTGCAGGTGATTTCTTCATTTAACTGTCTGTAAGGGTTTTTTTTTTTTTTGGTTTTTTCTTTTCTTTTCTTTTCCTGTCAAACTCTTTGAGGGCATTGGGCTGACAATTCTGGGTCGGACTGGGTTTAATCTTTTCCTTTCAAATCAAATTATGGGGAAAATGCCAGGGAAATGGCTCCTTAACAGCTGGCATTGTTCAGAAATCACTGAGCTTGGTGAATTTGTAAGATAAGTGTCTAAATTGTGAGGAAAGGCAGACAGCTTCCCCTCTCAGGCTGATATCTGAGGGACTAATGACTAAATGACTCCATTTTGCTCTCCACACAATGGCCTGCCCCAGAAGACTTAAGAGGCTCTTGGGGCTCAGTGGCCTCTCCAAAAATCAGCCTGCCTAAAAGCTGGTTTGAGGTCTTCCCTACTGCCTCTGCTCCCTATTTAGTAATCTTATAACTTTTAAAACTGGTAAGGAGAGGAGAGGGTAGATTCTAGCCTTGAGTAATGTGAATCCACTGAAAACTCCCTATCATGACACTAAGAAAAATGGCTAAGGAAATAAAAAGTACTCAAGTACTCACAGGACAAAAGCCAAAAATGGAGAAGCAACTTTTAAAATATTATTAGAGAGCCACCAAATTCACATTAGATACTAGAATATTAAAATTGATTGAGGTTGTGAAATAAGTGAATTACTTAGTCTCCCATGCATTAAAACTAATTTTTCATCTCCTTCTCCAGGCCACTTCCCACTGGCTTTCGTTGAGCCCTCTTAATATTTTATTTGCTGTAGGGAAAAGGTTTCCTTTTGACATATTGGCATTCCTGGAGTTGGTTGACTACCTCACTGCCAACTCCATGAGCAGATTTCTCAGTCCAAGTGAAGCAACAATAAAAGATAAAAGATTTTCTATACCTCCTAAACTCAGCAGATTTTTCAACCAGTCCTCCCCCAAATGCTTTTATCCATGAAGCCACCCCATTTGTACTTTACATTTCTACCTTTCTAATTCCCTTTCAACCTCTCCAACCATTAGCCTTGTGGTAATTCATCAAAAAAAAAAAAAAGAAGCCAAAAAAAAAAAAAAGCCAAAAAAAAGTTGAGGTCACTGCATTTGAGCAGTCAAAACCAGCTTTTACTTTTCTTAGGTTAGAGTTCTGGGGAAAGAGCTTGCCTCTATGGAGATTTAGATTAGGCAAGGTATGGTGGTCCCTGATTTCTGGAACTCAGGAATTAATATGGCAGATCCTCTTAGTTAGGAGGTGAACTCAACGCTGGTATACAGACATCAAAACAGATGCTCAAAACAGAGCAGACAAATGCCCCAAAGAAGTGCTCGAATCACTGGAGATGGGCTTTGGAGGCTTACCAGAATATTAATCACAAAAACCTCCAAGTTTCCTGTCTTATACTAACATGCTAAATCTGGACTCTTTGCTGTAAGGAAAGTTTATACATGGGAGGGCAGAGCTAAGATCAGTAACACTCAATGTCTCTTCAGAATGAAGTGGGATACCAAACTCTCCATCACTCCCTAATGTTCCCTTCTTCCGGATCATGAGATAAGAGCAATGTTTTTGTGCACTGATAAAAAGAAATTTGACACTGGTCTAGTCTAAACTTCACTTTCCCATGTCATGAAACTGCAGCAAACAGAAGGGATCTGACTTGCTCTAGTCAATACTGAGAGCCTGGTTTCCAATGTGCCCAATTCAGAACCTTTGTACAGAACATTTTTAGGGCAGCTGGTGGTAGGAATGTTTTCTTGTTTTCTTAATCTTAAGGCTCATGCTTCTTTTTTTAGCTCATTCAAGATTAGGGGCTAAGGCAGAAGCCATGCTGTTTCACTTCATTAGAGTCAAGAGGAAATGGTACAAAAGTATTATCTGGTTATAAAATTAATACACTCAACCTGGTTCAGAATTCAGGCTCAAACTTCAGTGTAGAAAACCAATAACTATCCTTGTATATTCAAAACTATCAATATGTTAGTTCAATCTATTCCTGTGATGCTCTTAGAAGAAACGTCAGAAGTCATCAGCCCCACTCATCCTATGAGAAAATGTTTGTTCAGCACCATTATTCATATAAAGTCACACTGCTGGTCAGTTCTGAGGACCAGAACTTAGCTGTCCCCTTGCTAGTTCTGTGCTCTTCCTACTGTCCCCTAAAGGAAGAAGATATATTGTGACATTTATTTAATGAAGGACGTCAATTAAATAGAAGATTCCCAACACTTCGACAGAAGGGAACACTAACCCATGTGATAACAGTAGTTCTTACAGGAGTCAAGGGAAATTCCGTAACAATAAGCTTGGGAAGATATACTAAATAGAACTAAAAACATTTTTGTGTGGCAGAAATTTTCAAAGACTTCAATATCTTGTTGAGTTTTGCAAACATTTAAGACAGGGATATACTAGGCCTTTCACAAACATAGATGACCCTGGAAGTCATCAATTGAGAAGAATTTGAAGGGAATACTGAGACCCAGAATGTACCCCTGGAAACATCACGTTAGTGCCGGCACAGCCCATGATTTATCCATCAGAGCTGCCAGATTAGCAGGTTGGAACAGGGAGTCAAATGAGTAGTCCTCTCCAACACCAATTGCTTTTTCAAGGCTACGTTGAAGAGCCCCACAATTCTCAAGGCTTCAACCATCAACTCATTGTGAATGTGCTAAAATCACAATACATAATTTTTTTTCTCAGAGCTGACCTATCATTTTAAACCTCTTAACCTGTCCACCATTCAGCTGCTCTCTATTTTTTTCACATTAATTGCAATCATACTCCTTTGCTTTTATCACACTTGTGCATTTTCTGTTTCCATAATGACCATGGCTCTTTTAAGATCTTGTCTTTGCTTATACTGCTCTTCTTATCTGTAATGAATTATTTTCTCCTTCCTCTCGGTCTAACACAAGCTTCATTGAGATGACTTTACATCCTATCTCCTCTCTAAGTCATCAGCATCCCCAGTTCAAAAGCGAATTTCTTCTGCTATAAACATGCACTAACTGCCTAATTCTGCTAGTTATATTTTCACAGATTTGAGTTTTATCTGCTTATTTAGGTTATAATCTCTTTTACTCATCTTTGCTTCTCCATCAACATGGGGCTTGATGTCTGGCATATAAAACATTTCAAATAATTGATTGTTAAGCTTAACTGAAACAGGAGTTGAGTTCTATCAGTATGTTGAGATCAGATTCAAGAGTGCTTTTAAGCCGTATAGAGGACTTTGGACTTAATCTAATAGATGTTTGGAGTTGTTCTGGATTTCTTCTTGAAGGAAGCGATATAAAAAAAAAAAAAAAGGTAGCATCATCCCTAGTTGGGCAAGTAATGTCCCATATGTAAGCTTGGTGGTCATAGTTAAGCATTCCGAATCATACTTCCTAGGTCTGAATTCCAGCTCAGTTTTTACTACCTATGTGAAGGTTACTAAACCTCTCTGCCTGTCAGTTTCCTCATCTGTCAAATTAGAATAGCATTACTGCATTACTCCTAGGGTCACTGTGTGGTTTGGATGAGGTAACCCATGTAAAGCCCTTAGAGCAATGTCTGGCACCCAGTGATCCCTCGAGAAACATTAGCTAGTATTATAACTAACAACATGGAGAAGTGAAAAGAGAGTTTATCTGGGAATCAGGAGACCTTGGCTGTTCTGCAGTTTGAAGAAAACTTACAAATGAAGTTAAGTATTGCCAGTGAAGGCACCTGTTTGGTATTTAAGTAAAAAGAGCATGTGTTTGGTGAATTCACCATTTTCTGAATCCTAGACTTACAGGCTTGAGATCAGACTGGTAGCACAGCAAATGCATGAAACAAGCTTACAAAGACAATCTATTAAACACAGCAGCCCAATTCACTAATTTACAATGAGAAATATAACTATTAATTAGACAGAATGTCAGTGTTTATGGATAAGCATGTTCTTTCCTGTGAACAAGTATGTACAGGAAGCCAAATTATAATCCAAGAGTTGTTTGATGAAAGGGGAACAGAGCAGGGAGAGAAAGGGAATGACCTCGATCACATAATCAAGTTCACAACCAGATGCACCCCACTCTGTGACAGGCATATACCTACCACTCAAGAGATGCCGAAACAGACTCCCCACTTTATCTTTCCAGGGACAGAGAACATTCCATTTCTTTGGCTTCTGATACATCCCTTTATAGATGCTATGCACAACACTGTTTTCTTGTTACAATGCAGTCATTTGGATGGATGTTTTTTAACTGCAATCAACATTTACCTGGAATTTTGCCTGAATGCTATGATTGAATTCTTGATGTTTAATGATAATTTATTAGGACAGTTTTCTTTTTGTTTTGTTTTGTTTGTTTGTTTTGTTGTTTTGTTGTTGTTGTTTTGCGGTACGCAGGCCTCTCACTGCTGCGGCCCCTCCCGTTGTGGAGCACAGGCTCCGGACGTGGAGGCTCAGTGGCCATGGCTCATGGGCCCAGCCGTTCCGTGGCATGTGGGATCTTCCTGGACCAGGGCACGAACCCGTGTCCCCTGCATCGGCAGGCAGACCCTCAACCACTGCACCACCAGGGAAGCCCTATTAGGACAGTTTTAAGGTAGTTATATTCTACTTAAACTTTTTCGGTGAGCCTCTGGTAACCCTAAGAGACTCAGCAGAATGGATTTCTGTATGCTTTCCATTTGGAGTCTTCCTAAATCTATCTTTAGATGATATATCAGTTAGCTGGTGTTGAGTAATAAACAACCCCAAAACCTATTGACTGAAATGTTTATTTTGAGCCCATTGTTTGCTAAAGACCCTGTGCATCAGCATTTGGACCTGGGCTCAGCTGATCCCATTTCTATCCACATGGTGTCAGCTACATTTACACACATGTCTGAGCTCAGATATGATGGAGATGACTGGGGCAATTGGGTCTCTCCATATGTCTCTCATCCTCCTTGTTCTTTTACGTTAAATCAAGTGCTAAGTCAGGGGAAATAGACTTCACTTCTTGATGGAAGAAGCTGCAAAATATCTATAGCCATATTTCCTAAAACCTGCCATGAATAGGAATAAATTATGACTGAACAAATGAATGAAAGAATGAACTAATGAATGAATGTGTTTTCAAGTAGAGAAGTCCTACCTTTTGGGTATTCTGGGTAGTTGAGTCTCTGTAACCCATGAGTCCAGAAAACCTAACTGGAGAGACCACAGTGAAAGGGGCTCAGTCCCAGGAAGAAGTTTGAAGCAGGCAGCATGAACTATTCCCTCCCGACACTCAAACTTTATGGTCCTAAGAATGCAATCAGCAGGGGAGGAGAAAGCCCCTGAATGGAGGCTGACATCGAGTGACCCTTGCTGAAGAAGCTGACGCTGACCACTTCTGCACAGTGATGGAATTTGATGGGTTTCATCATCTTCCTCCCGTGTCCACTCCAGTTCTATTGATTGCATCACCTTCAATATCTCTTTTGTGGTTAAAGGCTGCTCCCGAGACTTCCCTCTATGAGTTGCCTAGTTTTGTCAATTCCAATTGAGCCAGACATCCTTTTACCCTTTCGTAGACAACAAAGCTTTCTGGTCGATGTTTAAAAAAAAAAAAAACAGAAAAGGAAAGACAACTCATAGAAGGCTTAGAAGCCTCAGAAAGTCTTACTAAACCCTTCTTTCCTTTGGATCTATTCCCCCCTGCCTGGGTTAAGGAGGGCAATTCTCCTTCTCTGCCAAGGGCTCATATTTATCTTCTCCTCCAGCATTTTACCTCTGCCTTGGGATCTCAGACAGAAATCTCCTTTTTATTTTCCCCTTTCTTTCTTCTTTCTGAAAATTAAAGATGCTTTATTGAACATAAAGATAGCCTGTACATTTTAACCTTGTACATCACTTTCATCTTTTGTTTTTTCTTTTTAGCATCTTTATTGGAGCATAATTGCTCTACAATGGTGTGTTAGTTTCTACTTTATAACAAAGTGAATCAGCTATACATATACATATATCCCCATATCTACTCCCTCTTGTGTCTCCCTCCCACACTCCATATCCCATCCATCTAGGTGGTCACAATGCACCGAGCCGATCTCCCTGTGCTATGCAACTGCTTCCCACTAGCTATCTCTTTTAAATTTGGTAATGTATATATGTACATGCCACTCTCACATCGTGTCAGTTTACCCTTCCCTCCCCCTCCCCCGCCACGTTTGCAAGTCCATTCTCTACGTCTGTGTCTTAAATATTTTCTCTTTTTAATTAATTAATTTATTTTTGGCTGCGTCAGGTCTTCGTCGCTGCATGAGGGCTATCTAGTTGTGGTGAGCAGGGGCTACTCTTTGTGACGGTGTGTGGGCTTCTTACTATGGTGGCTTCCTTTCTTGCAGAGCACGGGGTCTAGGCATGTGGGCTTCAGTAGTTGTGGCTCACGGGCTCTAGAGCTCAGGCTCAGTAGTTGTGGTGCATGGGCTTAGTTGCTCCACAGCATGTGGGATCTCCCGGACCAGGGATCGAACCCTTGTCCCCTGCATTGGCAGGCGGATTCTTAACTACTGTGCCACCAGGGAAGCCCCTACAGCTGTGCCTTTATTCCTATCCTACTCCTAGGTTCTTCAGAATCTTTTTTTTATTATTATTCTATATATATATATGTGTTAGCATACATTATTTGTTTTTCTCTTTCTGACTTATTTCACTCTGTATGACAGACTCTAGATCCATCCAACTCACTACAAATAACTCAATTTCGTTTCTTTCTATGGCTGAGTAATATTCCATTGTATATATGTGCCACATCTTCTTTATCCATTCATCTCTCGATGGACACTTAGTTTTTGTCCATGTCCTGGCTATTGTATTTTTGATTTTGGGGGTTTTAAAATATTTTTTAACATCTTCATTGCGGTATAATTGCTTTACAATGGTGTGTTACTTTCTACTGTATAACAGAGTGAATCAGTCATACATATACATATATCCCCATATCTCCTCCCTCTTGCATCTCCTTCCCACCCTCTCTATCCCACCACAAAGCACCGAGCTGATCTCCCTGTGCTATGCAGCTGCCTCCCACTAGCTATCTATTTTACATTGGTAGTGTATATACGTCAATCCTACTGTCTCACTTTGTCCCAGCCAGACCTTCCCCCTCACTGTGTCCTCAAGTCCATTCTGTACGTCTGCATCTTTATTCCTGTCCTGCCCCTAGGTTCATCAGAAACTATTTTTTTAGATTATATATATATATATATATATATATATATATATATATATATATATATATATATATATATATATTAGCATCGGTATTTGTATTCCTCTTACTAACTTACTTCACTATGTATGACAGAATCTAGGTCCATCCACCTCACTACAGATAGTTCAATTTTGTTTCTTTTTATGGCTGAGAAATATTCCATTATATATCTGTGCCACAACTTCTTTATCCATTCGTCTGTCAGTGGACACTTAGGTTGCTTCCAAGTCCTGACTATTGTAAAAAGTGCTGCAATGAATATTGTGGTACATGACTCTTTTTGAATTATGGTTTTCTCAGGGTATATGCCCAGTAGTTGAATTGCTGGGCCATATGGTAGTTCTATTTTTAGTTTTTTAAGGAACCTCCATACTAGTCTCCATAGTGGCTGTATCAATTAACATTGCCACTAACAGTGCAGGAGGATTCCCTTTTCTCCACACCCTCTCCAGCATTTATTATTTGTAGATTTTCTGATGATGGCCATTCTGACAAGTGTGAGGTGATACTTCATTGTAGTTTTGATTTGAATTTCTCTAATGATTAGTGATGTTGAGCATCCTTTCATGTGTTTGTTGCAAATATGTATATCTTCTTTGGAGAAATGTCTATTTAGGTGTTCTGCCCATTTTTGGATTGGGTTGTTTGTTTTATTTTAATATTGAGCTGCATGAGCTTCTTGGATATTTTGGAGATTAAACCTTTGTCAGTTGCTTCTTTTACCAATTTTTTCTCCAATTCTGAGAGTTGTCTTTTTGACTTGTTTATGGTTTCCTTTGCTGTGCAGAAGCTTTGAAGTTTCATTAGGTCCCATTTGTTTATTTTTGTTTTTATTTCCATTTCTCTAGGACATGGTTGAAAAAGGATCTTGCTGTGATTTATGTCATAGAGTGTTTTTCCTATGTTTTCCTCTAAGAGTTTTATAGTGTCTGAACTTAAATTTATGTCTTTATTCCATTTTGAGTTTATTTTTGTGTATAGTGTTAAGGAGTGTTCCAATATCATTTTTTTACATGTAGCTGTCCAGTTTTCCCAGCACCACTTTTTGAAGAGGTTATCTTTTCTCCATTGTATATTCTTGCCTCTTTTATCAAAAATAAGGTGACCATATGTGCGTGGGTTTATCTCTGGGCTTTCTATCCTGTTCCATTGATCCATATTTCTGTTTTTGTGCCAGTACCATACTGCCTTGATTACTGTAGCTTTGTAGTATAGTCTGAAATAAGAGAGCCTGATTCCTGCAGCTTCGTTTTTCTTTCTCAAGATTGCTGTGGCTATACAGGGTCTTTTGTGTTTCCATACAAATTATGAAATTCTTTTGTAGTTCTGTGAAAAGTGCCATTGATAGTTTCACAGGGATTGCATTGAATCTGCAGATTGCTTTGGGTAGTAGAGTCATTTTCACAATGTTGATTCTTCCAGCCCAAGAACATGGTATATCTCTCCATCTGCTTGTATCATCTTTAATATCTTTCATCAGTGTCTTATAGTTTTCTGCATACAAGTCTTTTGTCTCCTTAGCTAGGTTTATTCCTAGGTATTTTATTCTTTCTGTTGCAATGGTAAATGGGAGTTTTTCCTTAATTTCTCTTTCAGATTTTTCATCATTAGTATACAGGAACACAAGACATTTCTGTACATTGATTTTGTATCCTGCTAGTTTACCAAGTTCATGGATTAGCTCTAGTAGTTTTCTGTGGCATCTTTAGGATTCTCTATGTATAGTATCATGTCAGCTGCAAACAGTAACAGCTTTACTTCTTCTTTTCCAATTTGGATTCCTTTTTTTTCTTTTTGTTTTCTGATTGCTGTGGCGAAAACTTCCAAAACTATGTTGAATAATCGTGGTGAGAGTGGGCAACCTTGTCTTGTTCCTGATCTTAGTGGAAATGGTTTCAGTTTTTCACCATTGAGGATGATGTTGACTGTGGGTTTGTCATATATGGTCTTTATTATGTTGAGGAAAGTTTCCTCTATGCCTACTTTCTTCAGGGTTTTTATCATAAATGGGTGTTGAATTTTGTCAAAAGCTTTCTCTGTATCGACTGAGATGATCATATGGTTTCTCTCCTTCAATTTGTTAACATTGTGTATCACAGTGATTGATTTGTGTATAATTAAGAATCCTTGCATTCCTGGGATAAGCCCCACTTGATCATGGTGTATGATCTTTTAATGTGTTGTTGGATTCTGTTTGCTAGTATTTTGTTGAGGATTTTGGCATCTATGTTCATCAGTGATATTGGCCTGTAGTTTTCTTTCTTTATGACATCTTTGTCTGGTTTGGTATCAGGGTGATGGTGGCCTAGTAGAATGAGTTTGGGAGTGTTCCTCCCTCTTCTATATATTGGAAGAGTTTGAGAAGGATAGCTGTTACCTCTTCTCTAAATGTCTGATAGAGTTCACCTGTGAAGTCTTTTGGTCCTGGGCTTTTGTTTGTTGGAAGATTTTTTATCATAGTCTCAATTTCAGTGCTTGTGATTGGTCTGTTTATATTTTCTATTTCTTCCTCATTCAGTCTCATAAGGTTGTGCTTTTCTAAGAATTTGTCCATTTCTTCCAGGTTGTCCATGTTATTGGCATAGAGTTGCTTGTAGTAATATCTCTTGATCCTTTGTATTTCTGAAGTGTCAGTTGTTACTTCTTTTTCATTTCTCAATCTATTGATTTGAGTCTTCTCCCTTTTTTTTCTTGATGAGTCTGGTTAATTGTTTATCAATTTTGTTTCTATTCTCAAAGAACCAGCTTTTAATTTTATTGATCTTTGCTATCATTTCCTTCATTTCTTTTTCATTTATTTTTGATCTGATCTTTATGATTTCTTTCCTTCTGCTAACTTTTGGGTTTTTTTGTTGTTGTTGTTCTTGTTTCTCTAATTGCTTTAGGTATAAATTTAGGTTGTTTATTTGAGATGTTTCTTGTTTCTTGAGGTAGGATTGTATTGCCATAAACTTTCCTCTCAGAACTTTTTTGCTGCCTCCCATAAGTTTTTGGTCATCATATTTTCATTGTCATTTGTTTCTAGGTATTTTTTGATTTCCTCTTTGATTTCTTCAGTGATCACTTGGTCATTTAATAGTGTATTGTTTAGCCTCCATCATCACTTTCACCTTATTTCCTAGATCTACATATATATATATATATATATATATATATATATAGAGAGAGAGAGAGAGAGAGAGAGAGAGAGAGAGAGAGAGTGCATGTGTATATATATATATATATATATATATATACATACATATATATATATACACATACGTATGCTTATCCTTATATAGAGAGTGAGAGAGACAGAGAATCCTCATTAAGCCTAAATTATGAAACAAGGACCTTCCATTTCATGCTTCAAATTCTACAGGTCTCTTTAAGATGATGCAGAAAGACTTTCTCAAAACAGGGGACTGTTATTATTGCTTCAGAAAGAATGGTCTGGTTATCACATGTCTCACATGCTATCATGTCTGCACCATCTTGATAGACGTGAATCAGATTTTCGAAAATCATTGTTAGACAGAGGTCCCCAAACTACAGGGTAAAATCCAATCTCCTCACTCTAAGAACAAAAATGTAAAAATAAGATATTTTCTATGCTGTTGTGTCCAGCTTCAGGTCCCCCCCCCCCGCTCCCCTCCCCAGCCATAATTACTTTGCTCAGATGCCACACCAAACCACTAATCTAAACTCTGCATTGTTCACCTCTGTGAGATTGCACCTGTGAGTCCTCTGTCCAGAATTGCCTCCCCATTAGTTTGCTTGGAAAATCCCTTTCATATTTTAGTTCACATTTCAATCTTATTCTTACCTGGTAAGCCTTTCTTGATGCACTTACATAGTTCTGAGTCCCTCATTTATATGATCACTGTATGTATTTTATCCCCAGTAACTTCATTGCCTTAAAACATTTTTCCTATCTATATGTATCTATAGATCCTCTTCTAGTAGAGGTTGCAGAATCCTTTGTCTGTGTTTTAATACATCTCTGCTTTTGTCTTAGAACTTTCCCTGCTCTTCTGGGGCAGATATTTGTATTATTTGCCTTTGCTTTTGTAGTACATCTTCTCAACTCCTTTACTCTTCCTCTTCACCTTTTAATATCCCTCTCCATTAGCATGCTACTTTCAACTATAAACATGATCTTGTCTTCTTTATGTTACAAAATCTGTCTTGGTCCCCCCTTGCTCCTCCACTGAACTCCTTATCCTTCTCCTTTACCTGGGCTCCTAATTCAAGAATAGTCCACACCTGCTATTTCAACTGCCTTGCCATTTAGACACTCCTTAATTATTTGCAATCTGGTCTCTAACTGCACCTCTTTGCTTACAGTTGCCTTCACAAAGATCGTTATTTCTTTGCAATACGTGCACACACACACACACACTTTCAAGCACGTGCTTGCACACATGTATGTATATACACCAGTAAGCATATATAAATATAAGATTTTAAGCAACTCTTATCACCCTTTATCATTCACCACATTCCCTCCTTGAATTCTTGATCCCTCATCCTTCAGGGCCTTATACTTTCCTCCTCTGGCTGAGAAGCAGTGTAGTGAAGGACAGGAGATGAAACTTACCTCACACTTAGGATTAATTAGTGTTCTCTCTTACTCCCAGAGCAAACTAAATGCAGCTGACTGGGAGGAGATTCCCTGGTTTGCCTACGTACTTCTGTTCCCACCTGTGAGTTCCATACTCACCACCAAGAGTCAGTTGTGTTTATGACCAAACACATTTTTGCCATTTTGGGCTTTTTATTATAATGACACATTTTAACTAAATAATATGTAAACCAATAAAGTATGAATGCAAAAAATATATAATTATTTCTTTCATGGAAACTAAATCGAAAAGATTTGAGGAAGGCAATTTGCAAGAGACAGAACACACAGATCCTATTGTATTTGAGACATTAGTTGTAGAGGAGAAAATCATAAAATTTGTGACTCGACACTTGGTTGTGCTCTCTGTATTCTCATGCATCCTCTATACGTCTCCTAGAAGCCCCTGCTCTGCTTGCCCTGTCTCATGACCATATCTTAACTTGGGTTCCAGAACTTCACGGTCCCTGGGCTCCTGGCCTGAGACCTTGCACACATGTCTGGAATGTTTGCACACTGTGTTGTGTCATCTGCCTGTTCTGACTGCCTTTTGAATGCCTCACCCCACCGTATACTCCACTGCTGGTAGATGCACTCCCTGTGAAATGTCTTCAAGAGCTACTGCTATTACTTTGACTGTCTGGAAATATCACTACTGCCTGAAATTCCCTACTGATGATTTTTTTTTAACCAGACTAGGGCTGTTCCATGAGTTGTGGCCCAAATATGCAACAGTGCCCTCTGGATGCCAGATGGAGGACTGCCTTCCCCCTTCCTTCATCTAGCTAGGTTGATACCCTACTCTACCACCAGCTTCTTCTCATCCTGTGTCTCCCTTGTTGATGAGAGCTCAGCATGGCTTTGCCTTTATTAACTCATATAGTGATAGTTAGCAGCTGCTACATTATTAATGATGAATTTGTTGATCCCATTTAATAAGCCCTAAGGGCAGGTAATATATGGGACAGCCACACTCAATAGCAGAAAGAGAGTGAAAGCAGGCCTTAGCTGCAGCTTGACATTAAAACACGGAGAAAGCCAGAGAGAGGTCATGCCCTGGGTCGGCTCATGGTGATCTTGTGGACCAAGAGGTAGGGAAGGGCAGGGTCTGCAATGGAGAGTGCCCATCATAAAGAAAGCACAGGGCTTCCCTGGTGGCTCAGTGGTTGAGAGTCCCCCTGCCGATGCAGGGACACGGGTTCATACCCTGGTCTGAGAGGATCCCACATGCCGTGGAGCAGCTGGGCTCGTGAGCCATGGCCGCTGAGCCTGTGCGGTCGGAGCCTGTGCTCCACAACGGGAGAGGCCACAACAGTAAGAGGCCCTGTACTGCAAAAAAAAAAAAAAAAAAAAAAAAAAAAAAGAAAAAAGAAGAAAGCACAGAACCATCAAAATCAGGCATCCCTACAACTCTAGGGTACATGAGTGTTAACATTCCCCATTAATAGGGAGACAAATAAAAAGAGGGAAGGATGAACATATGGAAAAATCAGCAGGGAAAACACAGTGATTCTTTCCTCATGGGGAGCTGAAAAATTAATAGTAGGTGGTGGGGTGTATTGTTAATGAAGAAAATAGTAAAAGAACCTTATGAAAAGTGTCAGTGAGGTCAGTGATAGGAGCTGAAGGGACTTTATAACCAGCCAACATCCTCACGGACATTGAAGTCAGGAATAAAAGTTTAGGAACCACACAGAGTGCAATTATGTGTGATACTAATGGAAAAGGAAAAAGCAATCTTTTGGGGGTGATTCACACAGTGAGTAATTGACTCTGGGTTTGGACTGTAATTGCAGCAATGGCACCTCTGGACAAAATGATGAGGCTTTAGGGGTTGCAATCAGGCAGGTCTCTGATCCAGCAGCTTCCTGGGGGATCCAGTGTAGCTTTACAGGGTAGAGCTTTGCCCCTGTCCTTATCTGTCCTCCTGAACTCTGAGCCTGAAAGCCCAACTCCCTGCCTACAGCCTCACAAAAGCAGGTCAAGACAAGAATGGGCAAGGGCAAACCCCCTGTAGTGGAGACTGAAACAGTAATCTGTGTGTGTGTGTGTGTGTGTGTGTGTGTGTGTGTGTGTGATGGGGCTGGAGGGAGTATTCCGAGCAGCTCAAGAATTTGTGCACTCCTGTAGGTTTCCATAATTCCTGCTTCAAGATGGCCGCACTCCTTATTACTCTCCAAAAGCCTCAATTTACCCACTTAGTGCCTTGGCTCACACTATGCTTCCCAACCTGAAATGCACTCCCTTCTTCCAACAGTCCCCTCTCAAGATTATGAACAACTATGACTCCTTCAGTAAGCCTTTTCCAGCTACTCTAATCCACAGAGCACCTCTCTATCAGGGTTGCCTACAGTCCTTGGGGTCTAGTAAACAATGGTATTACCTTGATTACAGTTTGAGTGTTATCACCCTAAAAGATCATATAAGCTTCTTAAAAGCCAGAGCCGTATCCCCAACAATTTCCAGCACACACTAGAGGCATTAATTACCCAGTGAATACATATTGATCAATTGATTATTTAACTCACTTAGCACTTTCACATTCCTTGGCTTAGGTATTTGATTGTTAGGAAAAAATTTGGTGGAAGTCAAACTGATTTTATTCTAATTAATGAGGAATAGAAATGAGACAAATGGTTTCTTTGGAGCCATAAAATAAAGACTTGAAAAAAATAAAATGGCCAATCACATAAAAAAGATGTTAAACCTCATTAGTAATCAAAAACATGTATTTTTAAACAAAATACCATTTCTCACCCATCAATTTTGCAAACAGAAAAATCGGGGATTTCCCCCAATGTGGGGAAGTGAGCATTAACACATATTATATACTTTGGTGGGATGTGAATAGAATCTTTTTGGAACTTAATCTAATAGCTTTTCTGTTTTTCAAAATTAGCAAGTCTACTTTTATGAACCTGTCCTACAGAGCAATGAATACTTGGTACAAAAGCATAAATATCGGGCCTCCCTGGTGGCGCAGTGGTTGGGAGTCCGCCTGCCGATGCAGGGTGTGCGGGTTCGTGCCCCGGTCTGGGAGGATCCCATGTGCCGCGGAGCGGCTGGGCCCGTGAGCCATGGCCGCTGGGCCTGTGCGTCCGGAGCCTGTGCTCCGCAACGGGAGAGGCCACAGCGGTGAGAGGCCCGCGTACAGCAAAAAAAAAAAAAAAAAAAAAAGCATAAATATCAAGATGACTTTTGCCCTAGGGAAAAATTGAAAACATGCTAAATGCCCATCTGTAACATATTGGTTAACTAAATCCAGAGGTGTCCATTATTATAGGACACTGTGGAACGAAAAAGAATGAAAGCAACTGATGAGGAAAGATCATCCATGTACATGTGTAGGCAATAAGTTAAGCAGCTCATAAGAATTGTATACATATAAATGACCCCATTTAGGTTTAGAATTTGTATGAATGTATGTATATATATGAATATGTATCTGTATCTACATATATAAGTGCATAGAAAGAGAGCTAAACGGATACATAACAGTTTCAACAGTAGTTAGCATCCTCTATAGAATGGAATGAGGAGGGGAAATGGAGAAGTGCTCTGTATGCTTCCATACAAAACATAGAGTTGAACACAAAATAGAGGACTAGGTCTAAGGGACTTCAGTGCAAGCCCTCAAGACAAGTTTTCTCCCCATGCAATGAATGCATCAAGGATAGTTTGCCCAGGTGTGGTATATATTCTGCTTCAGTCAGCGTCTGCACTGCCCCCTATTGGGAGCATCATGGCACTGTGAATTCATGTCACCCAGAGGCCACCTTTGCCTTCCCACCCTCATGAGAGAGTGGCATGGACATATATACACTACCAAACCTAAAATAGATAGCTAGTGGGAAGCAGCGTATAGCACAGGGAGATCAGCTCGGTGCTTTGTGACCACCTAGAGGGGTGGGATAGGTAGGGTGGGAGGGAGGGAGATGCAAGAGGGAAGAGATATGGGAACATATGTATATGTATGACTGATTCACTTTGTTATAAAGCAGAAACTAACACACCTTTGTAAAGCAATTATACTCCAATAAAGATGTTAAAAAAAAAAAAAAAAGCTGCTCCTGCCGTTTCACACTTCAGTCCTAGTCTTTGTTCAGGACCCTTGTGCTACCTCAATCCACATTGATCTCACCTCCTCAGAACTCCTACGGCATATGCTTACATCAATCAATTGACAATTAATTATGAATGATTTTGTGACTTTGGAGGAGTAACATTCAAACGAGCTGCTAAGCAATTCCTATATTGTAATGTTTACAGTTTTGTTGTGTGACTCTCTAGCAAGTAGCAGAAATACAGAAACTGAGTCTCTCCTTTCCCCCCTCCCACCCTTTGCATCTACTTTTCTTAATTCCCATTCCCCCACCATTTTGGGATTGCCCCACTCAAAATGAGAACACACAATGCTCATTTAGGTGGAAAGCATGGATCTTTCTCCTGACTTTTGGAAGTCACAGTTCCCCCTGAGGTACAAAGGCAATGCGGCACTTTAATTAACATTAAGGCCTTCTCCTCTGATGGACCTCATGGCAATAGAGGAACTAAACTGAACTGCTTGTGACAAACTGAACTCGGCAAATTAGAGAGCCTAAAATCTCATAGGTGAGCTCAGCTGGAGTTAATGTAGCCATATGAAAAATAAACACTGTAATAACTCCATTGTAATAATGAAGTCCCATTTCAAGTTTTAATTTGGGGTATTGTGCCTCTGAGTTTAAAAAGCTGGGAAAGTAGCTCTTGTGAGCTGGTCAGTTAGTTTGAATCCATTACTCGGTCTCCACTCAAAGGAAGGTCAGACCACCTAGGATTACAATTGGCCCCGGGGCAGTGTGGACTCTGCTCAGTGGGACCGTTCCCCAGGACTGCTGATTGCTGTGCTCCTGGAAAGGAAAGGGGGCTGCTACAGAGTCTCAAGGTCCTCTGGGTCTTCTCTGTTTCCTACTCTCTCTGCTTTTACTCAACCATCTTCACTCCCCCACCTCCTCCAACTCCTAGAATTTCATTATAGATGCACAATACATTTTTAATGAATTAAATTAACATTTTGGCAACATTAGAGAAATAAAATCTCTGCCTTTAGCTAAATGTGAAATAAAGAGTGACTGCCTAAAATTTAGGTGTTATGGGAGAACGAGAGAGAGAGAGAGGTTGAGAGAAATGTTTGATTTGAAATCTACAAGTCTATAGTTGAAAAGTAGAAGATAATGAACAGGTAGACATGAGGAAGATCATAAGGGTTATATATCTATGCTGAGAAATCTGAATTGATCATTTAAAGAGCCAGTGAAAGATTTTAAATAAGGAGATGACATGACCAAAAGTTTGTTTTAGGAAGCCACCTGTGCTAAGGCAAGCCCAGGGGCTGCAAGTGAGGGGCAATTTGGAACATGTTGGGTAGGATCCAGAGGGCCTGGAGCCCAGCCTGGGGGCTGGGAGGGTGACTGTAGTGCACACAGATGGAGAGTCCAAGGGGCTGTTTGGATGGGAAAGAAGGGAGTTCTGTTTGGGACATGGTAATTTTGAGGTGCTGCTTGGGAAAAAGTAAGGCAGGGCCCTGAAAGCACAAGTCCAGAAGTGTAGGCTGCAGTGAGTTGAGAGATGTAAGAGTCAGGGATTAAGAGGCAGAGCTGAATCCCAGAGAGTAATGAGGCCACCAAAAGGAGAGTCAAGTAGAAAACGTTGAAGATGCAATCCTTAAACACACTCAATTTTTAAGTCGGGCAGAAAAAAGTCCCTTTTGACTTTTCCTTTCATCCCCTCATTTAATTTAAATTTAATGAATGTCCCGGCTTTCTTTACATCTGAGATGAGTCACCTCCCCTTTCGAGCACCCATGCCACCTCACACCTTGGTGCGTTTCTCAGGCTTACTTCTCATTTCTGCCAACACCATACCTTGACACATTCCTTTTTCTTTGTGCCTCCCCTGGGTTTGCATTAAGTCCCTCTGAATATTTCTCATTTCCTTGGAGTGTTTGCATGTGGATGGGGTGGGGGTCTCTGAGGCAGGAGAGGTCAAGACAGGAAGTCAGTCCCATTGCTTAGAAATTGGTATCAAATAAGAAACAATTCTCCACCCCTATCCTTCCTGGTGATAGTTTATAATCTACAGCCAATGCTTTCTCCATCTTATAGGTACGATTACATCTACATCAAAGGTTCCTCATCCCAAGGAGCTGAAACCTCAGGTGTTCCCAGTATGATCAAGGCTTCTGACATAATTTCTAGGCACTCTTTAGATAAATGAATGCCAATTCATCTGAATCTACAATACCAGGATTTAAAGCATTAATGAAATAAAGCAATTGAACACTTCAATATAAGGTTTTCAGATGCTTCCCCACACATTCAGAAGACACCCGGGCATGTACACAACTCAGAGATGATTTTTCCTTCAAAATTCTACCTGGAGCAGAGCCAGGGCTGCCACACAAGACACAAGCACAATAGCAAACCCACCTGGGCCGACATCCAGAGAAATAACCTGTGAACATTCTGTCTGTCTGTCTCTCTGCTTCCTTAGCTGAGAATGAGAGTAAATCTTTCTGTAGCACAGGCATCAGAAGGCAGCTGGTGTCTAAATCTACTCAAGTGAAAACTTTACCCTCAGGTGGGCCCAGGAGTCAGAAAGCTGTAACTGCAGAGGCAGGGTTGGCAATCTTTTGTTCAAGTGGAGGAGGAGCGTTTCTACAGAGGAGCAGCAACACTGAAACACAAAAGTGAAGAGCAAGATGAGGAACTGGTTAGAAATCTAAACATGCCATGAAAAAGAAAAAGAACAAGAGAAAATGAGAAGGACAGCTCAGGTATCTGAAAACCTGATTTGAGAAAGCACGTTGAAAGGGACTCGGCTTAATAGTGCAAAAGGAATACATTTTCTAGTAAATGGATGTGATGAATTTTAAAACATGAGGCTGTGAGACCGAAAAGACATCAAGTATTGGCAAGTGGTGGGGAAGTACCCACTACTCCCCTGATTGGCGGTGGAGTTCAAGTCCGGAGCCTCAGGGAGCAGCCCAGAGCCCCACCTGAGCGGTCCAGGTATGCCCAGCATCAGTGACCTCATTCCCCTTTGAGGCTGCCTGTCAATCACGCCCCCGAGGGAGCTCGACTGTGTGAGAACCATCCTTCCCAAGGCACTCCTTCCATTATCCTCACTAAACCTGCCTCCACCGTAGGGATGCACACAGATTGCTCACATTAAGAAGCAAATTGATTATGAACTGAGTTTTGTCTACCAACAATTTTTAATATGTAATCTTGTCATGAGTGAAAGAAAGTCATTAATAATACAGTAAGCAAAATGTGCTACAGTTAACCTTAAATTATAACTTACAAAGAACATTCTTGCAGTTTCTTCTTTGATTTATGAGCTCAGTTTATTCTATGCAAATTCATGCACAGTTTCTAATAAGAGGGAGGAGGAAAGATAAAGGAGCTTTGAATATTTTATAAGCTTTTTCCACTTACCTTAATTTAGAATTATGAGGCTGAATATGTAAGTAGAGAATAATTACCTATTACTAGTCTCCACAGTTTATCTGTTTCAGCTCTGAACATCCTGAGCGATGCAAAGCATAACTGTTTTACTATGTGGACCACTGTGAATATGATAATTAGGCCTCCTTCAACGTTACTTGTTGCTGACACATGAGAAGACAGACATCGTAATATAACCAGACAGTCCTGTGCTGTTGTTTAATATCCCTTTTTAAAATAATATACTGGACAGTCAATATTTCATTCATTGCACATAAAATGAACTTTTTAAATAGGTTTGTGCCCTGAAAAATTTCCTTGCCATTCTCCTATTGCTGCATTCTGTGAGCTCCAGGAATAAGGAATTAAGTAAATGGAATTCTATTGAAAGAGGTGAGATTGATGGTCTGGCAGAGAGAGAGCACATTCCAGGAGCAGGGCACAGCCCTGCTCATTCCCTCCCCCTCCTCTCCACCCACAGTGATCCCTCTTCATACACACATACTCCATGTCCCAACTTTCTACTCGCGACCCACAGGCACAGGCCATGTAGATATCAGAGTAAACTTTAATTAAAAAATATACCTGCACCCTGTGTTCATTGCAGGATTATTTACAATAGCCAAGACATGGATGCAACCTAAATGTCCATAGACAGATGAATGAATAAAGAAGATGTGGTATATATACACAATAGAATATTACTCAGCCACACAAAAAAAATGAAATAATGCCATTTGCAGCAACACAGATTGACCTAGAGATGAAGTCAGACAGAGAAAGACAAATATATGATATCTCTTATATGCAGAATCAAAAAAAAAATGACCCAAATGAACTTATTTACAAAACACAAGCAGATTCACAGAATTAGAAAACAAACTACTGGTTACTAAAGGGGAAAGGTGGCAGGGGAGGGATAAATTGGGAGCTTGGGATTGACATGTACACACTACTGTATTTAAAATAGATAACCAACAAGGACCTACTGTATAGCACAGGGAACTCTGTTCAATATTCTGCAGTAACGTAAATGGGAAAAGAACTTGAAAAAGAATAGATACATGAATATGTATAACTGAATCACTTTTTTGTACACCTGAAATTAACACAACATTATAAATCAACTATACATCAATTAAAAAAAGAATAAATAAATAAATAAAATGGGGAGAAAAGAAAGAAAGAAAGCACAGGGTTTAGGAGATCTGCCAAAGAAAACCTGAAATGGATGAGGTTAGTGATGCCTCCAGGTACAAAAATGGCTGCTCAATTATTAACTGACCACAAGGGAAAGGAAAGGCTATTCAGGGATCACCAGACATTGAATAAGTCAATAGGAGGACTTGGGTGACTGGAGAACCTGACGCAGCAAGGCATTTTTCCGCGAGAGGCAGCGGGTGCTCTGGGAAGGACTCTCCAAGCACTCCTTAGATGTGTGCTTAGAATCAGAAGCCTGGACTAGGAGGCAACTGGCAGTTCCCAGACTTCTGGATTCACATACACACTCTTCAGGAAGTCTCTGGTAATGGTGACTTTGTTTTTAAGAAATCTGGACCTGGAAGGAATATTGAAACTGACCAGCCACTTAATTTAGGAAATGTGAGGAAACAGATGCTCAGCCCTTCAGTGCCTGTGCACACAAATGTATTCAAAGACAGAAGATCCTGGCCTCCACAGCTCATCATCTGAGTCAGCAGAGCCCCCACTTCAAGGGATACAGAATAACTGTTCTTAGCATTATTTAGGGTTCAAGGCAAATATGGTGCCATGGTTTCCTCTTCTATCACAGTAAATGCTGATCAAATTTAAGAGAAGGAAAAGGCAGCTTCCAATAAAGAAAGAAAAAATGTTTTTCTCTCCCGGTAAATTGTATCATTGGATTTTGTGATAATTAGCACTTCATATTGTATTATAGTGATGGTGTCAGACCAACAGCCAAACAGAATTAATGAGTTAAATATCTGTCAGTAGGAAGCTTCTGGTCTGATTAAGGGCACTGCAGGTGTGTGTGTGCATCTATTTCTTTTCTTTTTCTTTCATTGTGGTCAGTATATTGAATGTCGAAGAGACCATCATACTATTAGCATGAATTATCAATGAGTGAAGAAAATTATAATCCCTTCTCTTGATCACGGGAGAGAATGATAATTGACATAATAAGAAAAGAAGGCACAGGAAAATGAAAATTTAAAACATCCTCTTTAGTGTCGAAGTGAATGAATGAATGAGGCCTCAAATCATTCATTCCTGTCCAGCTGCTGCTGCAAAATAACTTGGTAGTTTTTTGACATAAAAATTTCCATGAGTGAGTTAATTCTGGGGAAAGTAAAATTTACCAAGTTGTGCTCTGTCTTCCACTTTACCTACGTTGTTCATTTCATCCTTACCTCAGCCCTATGAGTATATCCTTTCATTCTATTTCAACTGAGGAAAGGCAACATCAAACAGACCTGCCTATCCTTTATTCTAACAACTAATATTTATGAAACACCTTCCCTGAGTCTAATTACATACTAAGCACAGATTAAGAAAAGGTGTAGCAGAATGGGAAAGTGCCAGCCATACCATAAAGGATGTTTGAAAGAAGTGTCAGTTATAAAGAAAAATATGAGGGGAAATAGATAAAAAACAAAAAACAAAATAGGGAAATAATGATATGGCACAATGTAATATCAGAGCTGTCACAATGCATTATAGAGTTGATTGTCAAATGAGTGGCAGAGATAGAAACTTCTATTAGTTTAAAAAAGAAAGAAGATTGCAGGCTAAAGTGGTCTGAGAAGATTGTAGGAGGAGAAGAGATTTGACCTTGGTCAGGAAGGATGATCAGGATTTGGATACAACAAGAAGGTCAATAGGACAGGACAGGGCATTTCAGAGGGGCAATGGGAAAGAAACATCTGCAGGGAGCAGGTACCAACTCTATTTGGGAGGCAGAGAGCCTTCAGGCTGGAGAGGAGGATTTGTACACATACACACTGGGTAGTAAGGCAGAAGAGGCTGGGGGTATGCAGCAGAACCTTGAAGAGAAGAGAGAAGAATTTGAATTGCATTATTTTAGAAAAATTAAATCATCCCCATTTAATCAAATTTCTTTGGGCACCTGCTTACATTTAACTGCCCTAACTGATCATAAGGGCTAGTAGCTTTATACTTGGCCTCTCAGATAGCATTCTCTATCATTACTATTATGCTCATACAAAATATTTTCAAAAGTAGCTTTATACTCCAAAAATCCAGTGGCTTCCAAGTTTTTGATCATATATACTTACCAGGAAAAAAAAAATGAGCTAACTGACTCCATATAAATAAATAAACAGATTAAACACACAAGTAAACAAATATATATATATATACATATATACATACTATAAATATGTACACTCATTATAAAACTTACATTAAACCATATTTTTAAATGAGAAAAAAATGAAATGACCAATATTTACATTTTAATTTTATTATGTAATTATAACTTAATGTTAGACTTTTGCTGAAATTGAAAACGTTTTTCATGGTAATATTTTCAGCAAAAGCCTTCAGACTAAATATGCTTCCCATTTCAGAGAGTCTTGGTTTAATACATTGTGATAGAACAATTGTAAGGTCCAGCAATGATTTCTGTTTGTTTTGATCCTTGGTTTTCATAGCTGCTCTAACTGTAATAGGAATCTCATGAAGATACAGAATGCCCATCAATGAAGGCGTAAGCTCGACTCTGCTGACTAGTTATGAAATCACTTTTCAATCCTATGTACCCAATGAGCAAAAGTATGGAATTTTGCTTTTTTTGTTTGTTTATTTGTTTTGTTTTGTTTGTTCTTTTTGTTTTCTGTTTTTTTTTAGTTTCTGCTTTATAACAAAGTGAATCAGTCATACATATACATCTGTTCCCACATCCCTTCCCTCATGCATCTCCCTCCCTCCCACCCTCCCCATCCCACCCCTCCAGGCGGTCACAAAGCACCGAGCTGATCTCCCTGTGCTCTGCGGCTGCTTCCCACTATCTATCTACCTTACGTTTGGTAGTGTATATGTGTCCATGCCTCTCTTTCATTTTGTCACAGCTTACCCTTCCCCCTCCCCATATCCTCAAGTCCATTCTCAAGTAGGTCTGTGTCTTTATTCCCGTTTTACCCCTAGGTTCTTCATGACATTATTTTTTTAATTCCGTATATATGTGTTAGCATACAGTATTTGTCTTTCTCTTTCTGACTTACTTCACTCTGTATGACAGACTCTAGGTCTATCCACCTCATTACAAATAGCTCAGTTTCGTTTCTTTTTATGGCTGAGTAATATTCCATTGTATATATGTGCCACATCTTCTTTATCCATTCACCCGATGATGGACACTTAGGTTGTTTCCAGCTCCGGGCTATTGTGAATAGAGCTGCAATGAACATTTTGATACATGTCTCTTTTTGAATTATGGTTTTCTCAGGGTATATGCCTAGTAGTGGGATTGCTGGGTCATATGGTAGTTCTATTTTTAGTTTTTTAAGGAACCTCCATACTGTTCTCCATAGAGGCTGTACGAATTCACATTCCAACCAGCAGTGCAAGAGTGTTCCCTTTTCTCCACACCCTCTCCAGCATTTATTGTTTCTAGATTTCTTGATGATGGCCATTCTGACTGGTGTGAGATGATATCTCATTGTAGTTTTGATTTGCATTTCTCTAATGATTAATGATGTTGAGCATTCTTTCATGTGTTTGTTGGCAGTCTGTATATCTTCTTTGGAGAAATGCCTATTTAAGTCTTCTGCCCATTTTTGGATTGGGTTGTTTGTTTTTTTGCTATTGAGCTGCATGAGCTATTTATAAATGTTGGAGATTAATCCTTTGTCAGTTGCTCCATTGGCAAATATTTTCTCCCATTCTGAGGGTTGTCTTTTGGTCTTGTTTATGGTTTCCTTTGCTGTGCAAAAGCTTTGAAGTTTCATTAGGTCCCATTTGTTTATCTTTGTTTTTATTTCCATTTCTCTAGGAGGTGGGTCCAAAAGGATCTTGCTGTGATTTATGTCATAGAGTGTTCTACCTATGTTTTCCTCTAAGAGTTTGATAGTTTCTGGACTTACATTTAAGTCTTTAATCCATTTTGAGCTTATTTTTGTGTATGGTGTTAGGGAATGATCTAATCTCAAACTTTTACATGTCCCTGTCCAGTTTTCCCAGCACCACTTATTGAAGAGGCTGTCCTTTCTCCACTGTACATTCCTGCCTCCTTTATCAAAGATAAGTTGGCCATATGTGCGTGGGTTTATCTCTGGGCTTTCTATCCTGATCCACTGATCTATCTTTCTGTTTTTATGCCAGTACCACACTGTCTTGATTACTGTAGCTTTGTAGTATAGTCTGAAGTCAGGAATCCTGATTCCTCCAGCTCCGTTTTTCGCTCTCAAGATTGTTTTGGCTATTCGGGGTCTTTTGTTTTTCCAAAGAAATTTTGAAATTTTTTGTTCTTGTTCTGTGAAAAATGCCAGTGGTAGTTTGATAGGGATTGCATTGAATCTGTAGATTGCTTTGGGTAGTAGAGTCATTTTCACAATATTGATTCTTCCAATCCAGGAGCATGGTATATCTCTCCATCTATTTGTATAATCTTTAATTTCTTTGATCAGTGTCTTATAATTTTCTGCATACAGGTCTTTTGTCTCCTTAGGTAGGTTTATTCCTAGGTATTTTATTCTTTTTGTTGCAATGGTAAATGGGAGTGTTTTCTTGATTTCATTTTCAGATTTTTCATCATTAGTGTACAGGAATGCCAGAGATTTCTGTGCATTAATTTTGTATCCTGCTACTTTACCAAATTCATTGATTAGCTCTAGTAGTTTTTCGGTAGCATCTTTAGGATTCTCTATGTATAGTATCATGTCATCTGCAAACAGTGACAGCTTTACTTCTTCTTTTCCAATTTGGATTCCTTTTATTTCCTTTTCTTCTCTGATTGCTGTGGCTAAAACTTCCAAAACTAGGTTGAATAAGAGTGGTGAGAGTGGGCAACCTTGTCTTGTTCCTGATCTTAGTGGAAATGGTTTCGGTTTTTCACCATTGAGGACAATGTTGGCTGTGGGTTTGTCATATATGGCCTTTATTATGTTGAGGAAAGTTCCCTCTATGCCTACTTTCTGCAGGGTTTTTATCATAAATGGGTGTTGAATTTTGTCAAAAGCTTTCTCTGCATCTATTGAGATGATCATATGGTTTTTCTCCTTCAACTTGTTAATATGGTGTATCACATTGATTGATTTGCGTATATTGAAGAATCCTTGCATTCCTGGAATAAACCCCACTTGATCATGGTGTATGATCCTTTTAATGTGCTGTTGGATTCTGTTTGCTAGTATTTTGTTGAGGATTTTTGCATCTATGTTCATCAGTGATATTGGCCTGTAGTTTTCTTTCTTTGTGACATCCTTGCCTGGTTTTGGTATCAAGGTGATGGTGGCCTCATAGAATGAGTTTGGGAGTGTTCCTTCCTCTGATATTGTTTGGAAGAGTTTGAGAAGGATGGGTGTTAGCTCTTCTCTAAATGTTTGATAGAATTCACCTGTGAAGCCATCTGGTCCTGGGCTTTTGTTTGTTGGAAGATTTTTAATCACAGTTTCAATTTCAGTGCTTGTGATTGGTCTATTCATATTTTCTATTTCTTCCTGAGTCAGTCTTGGCAGGTTGTGCATTTCTAAGAATTTGTCCATTTCTTCCAGGTTGTCCATTTTATTGGCATAGAGTTGTTTATAGTAATCTCTCATGATCTTTTGTATTTCTGCAGTGTCAGTTGTTACTTCTCCTTTTTCATTTCTAATTCTATTGATTTGAGTCTTCTCTCTTCTTTTCTTGATGAGTCTGGCTAATGGTTTGTCAATTTTGTTTATCTTCTCAAAGAACCAGCTTTTAGTTTGGTTGATCTTTGCTATCGTTTCCTTCATTTCTTTTTCATTTGTTTCTGATCTGATCTTTATGATTTCTTTCCTTCTGCTAACTTTGGGTGTTTTTTGTTCTTCTTTCTCTAATTGCTTTAGGTGCAGGGTCAGGTTGTTTACTCGAGATGTTTCCTGTTTCTTAAGGTGGGATTGTATTGCTATAAACTTCCCCCTTAGAACTGCTTTTGCTGTGTCCCATAGGTTTTGGGTTGTCATGTCTCCACTGTCATTTGTTTCTAGGTATTTTTTAATTTCCTCTTTGATTTCTTCAGTGATCACTTCGTTATTGAATAGTGTATTGTTTAGCCTCCATGTGTTTGTATTTTTTACAGATCTTTTCCTGTAATTGATGTCTAGTCTCATAGCATTGTGGTCGTAAAAGATACCTGATACAATTTCAATTTTCTTAAATTTACCAAGGCTTGATTTGTGACCCAAGATATGATCTATCCTGGAGAATGTTCCATGAGCACTTGAGAAAAATGTGTATTCTGTTTCTTTTGGATGGAATGTCCTATAAATATCAACTAAGTCCATCTTGTTTAATGTATCATTTAAAGCTCGTGTTTCCTTATTTATTTTCACTTTGGATGATCTGTCCATTGGTGAAAGTGGGGTGTTAAAGTCCCCTACTATGATTGTGTTACTGTTGATTTCCCCTTTTATGGCTGTTAGTATTTGCCTTATGTATTGAGGTGCTCCTATGTTTGGTGCATAAATATTTACAATTGTTATATCTTCTTCTTGGATCGATCCCTTGATCATTATGTAGTGTCCTTCTTTGTCTCTTCTAATTGTCTTTATTTTAAAGTCTATTTTGTCTGATATAAGAATTGCTACTCCAGCTTTCTTTTGATTTCCATTTGCATGGAATATCTTTTTCCATCCCCTTACTTTCAATCTGTATGTGTCTCTAGGTCTGAAGTGGGTCTCTTGTAGACAGCATATATATGGGTCTTGTTTTTGTATCCATTCAGCCAATCTGTGTCTTTTGGTGGGAGCATTTAGTCCATTTACATTTAAGGTAATTATCGATATGTATGTTCCTATTCCCATTATCTTAATTGTTTTGGGTTCGTTATTGTAGGTATATTCCTTCTGTTGTGTTTCTTGCCTAGAGAAGTTCCTTTAGCATTTGTTGTAAAGCTGGTTTGGTGGTGCTGAACTCTCTCAGCTTTTGCTTGTCTGTAAACGTTTTAATTTCTCCATCAAATCTGAATGAGATCCTTGCTGGGTAGAGTAATCTTGGTTGCACGTTTCTCTCCTTCATCGCTTTAATTATGTCCTGCCACTCCCTTCTGGTTTGTAGAGTTTCTGCTGAGAGATCAGCTGTTATCCTGATGGGGATTCCCTTGTGTGTTATTTGTTGTTTTTCCCTTGCTGCTTTTAATATGATTTCTTTGTGTTTAATTTTTGACAGTTTGATTAATATGTGTCTTGGCGTATTTCTCCTTGGATTTATTCTGTATGGGACTCTCTGTGCCTCCTGGACTTGATTAACTATTTCCTTTCCCATATTGGGGAAGTTTTCAACTATAATCTCTTCAAGTATTTTCTCAGTCCCTTTCTTTTTCTCTTCTTCTTCTGGAACCCCTATAATTCGAATGTTGGTGTGTTTAATGTTGTCCCAGAGGTCTCTGAGACTGTCCTCTATTCTTTTCATTCTTTTTTCTTTATTTTGCTCTGCATCAGTTATTTCCACTATTTTATCTTCCACCTCACTTATCCGTTCTTCTGCCTCAGTTATTCTGCTATTGATCCCATCTAGAGTATTTTTCATTTCATTTATTGTGTTTTTAATCGATGCTTGATTCATCTTTAGTTCTTGTAGGTCCTTGTTAACTGTTTCTTGCATTTTGTCTATTCTATTTCCAAGATTATGGATCTTGGAAATAGAATCTTGGATCAGCTTTACTATCATTTTTCTGAATTCTTTTTCAGGTAGACTGCCTATTACGTCTTCATTTGTTAGGTCTGGTAGGTTTTTATCTTGCTCCTTCACCTGCTGTGTGTTTTTCTGTCTTCTCATTTTGCTTATGTTACTGTGTTTGGGGTCTCCTTTTTGCAGGCTGCAGATTCGTAGTTCCCGTTGTTTTTGGTGTCTGACCCCAGTGGCTAAGGTTGTTTCAGTAGGTTGTGTAGGCTTCCTGGTGGGGGGGACTAATGCCTGTGTTCTGGTGGTTGGGGCTCGATCTTGTCTTTCTGGTGGACAGGTCCACGTCTGGTGGTGTGTTTTGGGGTGCCTATGGCCTTATTATGTTTTTAGGTAGCCTCTCTGCTAATGGGTGGGGTTGTGTTCCTGCCTTGCTAGTTGCTTGGCATAGGGTGACCAGCACTGTAGCTTGCTGGTCATTGACTGAAGCTGGGTGCTGGTGTTGGGATGGAGATCTCTGGGAGATTTTCGCTGCTTGATATTATGTGGAGCTAGGAGGTCTCTTGTGGACCCGTGTCCTGAAGTTGGCTCTCCCACTTCAGAGGCACAGCACTGACTCCTGGCTGCAGCACCAAGAGCCTTTCATCCACCCGGCTCCGAATAACAGGGAGAAAAAGTAGAAAGAAAGAATTAGTAGAAGAAAGAAAGAGAGAGGGAAAGAAAGGAAGAAGGGAAGAAAGGAAGGAAGGACGGAAGAAAGAAAGAAAGGAGGGAGGGAGGGAGGAAGGATGGAAAGAAAGGAGGGAGGGAGGAATGAAAGCAAAAGGAAGAGTGAATGGAAGAAGGGAGGGAGGAATGAAAGCAAAAGGAAGAGTGAATGGAAGAAGGGAGGGAGGGAGGAAGGAAAGAAAAAGAAAGTGGAAAGAAGAAGGGTGGGAGGGAGGGAGGGAGGAAAGAAAAAGGAAGAAGGAAAGGAGGAGCAGAGGGAGGGAGGGAGGAAGGGAAGGTAGGAAAAAAAGAAAGTGCAGGTAAAGTAAAATAGAATAAAGTATGAAATATAATAGCGTTATTAAAATTAGAAAGTAATTATTGAAAAAAAACGGACCGATAGAACCCTGGGACATATGGTGGAAGCAAAGCTATACAGAGAGAATCTTACACAGAAGATTACACATACACATTCACAAAAAGAGAGCAGGGGGAAAAATCAAAAATCTTGCTCTCCAAGTCCACCTCCTCAATTTGGGATAATTCCTTGTAAAAAGAGGAAAAGGGCGAGAAGTCTGAAATCTTGCTCTCTAAGTCCACCTCCTTAATTTGGAATAATTCGTTGTAAAAAGAGGAAAAGGGGGGAAAGTCTTAAATCTTGTCCTCAAAGTCCACTTCCTCAATTTGGGATGATTCGCTGTCCATTCATGCACTCCACAGACGCAGGGCACATCAAGTGGACCGTGGAGCTTTAATCCGCTGCCTCCAAGGCTGCACAGAGAGATTTCCCTGTCTCTGCTCTTACAGCTCCCAGGTCTCAGCCTTGGACCTGGCCCCGCCTCTGCGCGTAGGTCGCCGGAGGGCGTCCATTCTTCGCTCAGACAGGACGGGTTTAAGGAGCCGCTGATTCAGGGGGTCTGGCTCACTTAGGCAGAGGGGAGGGAGGGGCGCGCAGTGTGGGGCGGGCCTGCGGCGGCAGAGGCCGACGTGACGTTGCAGCAGCCCATGGCGCTCCGTGCGCTTTCCCGGGAAAGCCGTCCCCGGGTCTCGGGACCCCGGCAGTGGCGGGGTGCACAGGCCCCCCGGAAGGCGGGGCGGACAGTGACCCATGCTCGCACATAGGCCCCGCGGCGGTGGCGGCGGCGGCGGCGGGGGAGGCGGAGGCAGCGGCGGCCCACGCCTGTCTCCGAGGTCCGCGCCTTACCCGCGGCTCGCGCCTGTCTCCGGCGCTTCCCCAAGCAGCCCTCTTAATGCCCTCTCCTCACCCACCAGGGAACAAAAGGGAAAAAAGTCTCTTGCCTCTTCGGCAGCTCCAGACCCTTTCCCCGGACTCCCTCCGGGCTAGCCGTGGTGCACTAACCCCTTCAGGCTCTCTTCCTGCCGCCAGCCCCAGTCCTCTCCCTGCGCTCTGACTGAAAGTCGATACCCGAGCCTCAGCTCCCAGCCCCGCCCGCCCCGGCGGCCGAGCAGACAAGCCTCTCGGGCTGGTGTGTGCCTGAGGGCACCGATCCTCTGTGCCAGAATCTCTCCACTTTGTCCTCCGCACCCCTGTTGCTGTGCTCTCCTCCGCTACTCCGAAGCTTTTCCCCTCCGCCACCTGCAGTCTCCACCTGCGAAGGGGCTTGTAGTGTGTGGAAACCTTCCCTCCTTCACGGCTCCCTCCCACTGGTGCAGGTCCCGTCCCTATCCTATTGTCTCTGTTTATTCTTTTTTTTCTTTTGCCCTACCCAGGTATGTGGGGAGCTTCTTGCCTTTTGGGGGGTCTGAGGTCTTTTGTCAGCGTTCAGTAGGTGTTCTGTAGGAGTTGTTCCACGTGTAGATGAATTTCTGATGTATCTGTGGGGAGGAAGGTGATCTCAGCGTCTTACTCTTCTGCCATCTTCCTCCGGCGCCCTGGAATTTTGATACTCAACTTCTAGGTTATCTAATGTCCAAGCAAGTTAGAGAAGTTTTCTTGATATTTCCAATGTTCTTATGTGAGAGGGTTTTTTTTTTAACTTTTTATTTCATATTGGAGTATAGTTGATTAACAATGTTGTGTTAGTTTCAGGTGTACAGCAAAGCGACTCAGTTATACATATACATGTATCTATTCTATTTCAAAATCTTTTCCCACTTAGATTGTTACATAATATTGAGCAGACTTCCCTGTACTATACAGTAGGTCCTTGTTGGTTATCCCTTTTAAATATAGCAGTGTGTACATGTCAATCCCAAACTCCCTAACTACCCCTCCCATTTTCAAGAGTTGTTTACTTTCCCACTCACTGGCTGACCAACGAGTGGGAAGATCTATTTATTTATTTATTTGTTTATTTGTTTATTTATTTATTTATTTTTAAGTTTATTAATTTAGATCAATTTTAGATCTTCACCTGGCAGGAAGACTGGGGCTCTATCATGTCCTCACCAGGCAGTTCTCTGGGACTTGTACTGTTAACAAGACTTTTAGTGCACAGTATCCTCACAGGGTTATTATCAGTCACTAGTCTATGAAATGTGGTTTAGGTAAAAGAAGATAATGTAATCCACAAATCCACTTACCTGGGCATATATAAACTAAAAGAGAATAAAGCAGCAATGGTACCCAACCCAACCCTCTGAACTATGGAATGAATCCTCATCCTCCACTCTGGATACCTCAAGGCCACTGTGAATCACATGACTGACTTAAGGACTGAGAAAGGGCTCCCATGTCAAATGAAAAATTAACTGTTAGTACTTTTATCCTTTTGCTAGTATCAGTTCTGATATTCTCTTTTCACACCTCAATGAGTCATCTAATTTTGTGAGCATCTCTGATTGTGAGCATCACTCTGGAAACAATTGCTCTGTACCAGTTTTGAGTGTGTGGCATCTAAAGGCAAAGAAGTGTGTGATTTGACCTAATATCACAGTCATTCTGTGCTGATGTCCACATCATTAGAAATAGGTCTCTCCACTCACAGCCCCTGTGCCCGATAGGGGATTGTTGTATATCAAGAACTCACAAGACATATATGCAGATATGTCAGAATCTCCAATGAAATTTCTACTTCATTTTCTACTTCATTTTTAAGTGTCTTTTTCCATTCCCTGACCACCCCACTCCCACAAACTTAGCACAATAGTGTACCTTTAGTATTCATTCAATTTATATTTTAGACTTAATTTTAATCTAATATGCTTCCCCAGAGTAATGAGTGGTTAGTTCATGCAAATGCTCACAGGCACACACACAAACAAATGTAGAAATGCAAGTTATTCTTCAGACAGAAATGTCATGTAAGGGAACCCTAGCCCAAATATAGTCAAAGAAGATGCAATACACTGTCAGAAAAGTTTACTACCAGTTATTCTTATCAGGCTCTTTTTTTTTTAACATCTTTATTGGAGTATAATTGCTTTACAAAAGTGTGTTAGTTTCTGCTTTATAATGAAGTGAATCAGTTATACATATACATATGTCCCCATAACTCTTCCCTCTTGCGTCTCCCTCCCTCTCACCCTCCTTATCCTACCACTCTCGGTGGTCAAAAAGCACCGTGCTGATCACCCTGTGCTGTGCAGCTGCTTCCCACTAGCTATCTATTTTACGTTTGGTAGTATATATACGTCCATGCCACTCTCTCACTTTGCCCCAGCTTACACTACCCCCTCCCAGTATGCTCAAGTCCATTCTCTGGCAGGTCTGTATCTTTATTCCCGTCTTGCCCTTAGGTTCTTCGAGACCTTTTTTCTTTTCTTTTCCTTTATTTTTTTTTTTTTTTTAGATTCCATATATATGTGTTAGCATATGGTATTTGTTTTATTCTTTCTGACTTACTTCACTCTGTATGACAGACTCTAGGTCCATCCACCTCACTACAAATAACTCAATTTTGTTTCTTCTTATGGCTGAGTAATATTCCATTGTATATATGCGTCATAATCCATCTGTTCATGGACACTGAGGTTGCTTCCATGTCCTGGCCATTGTAAATACAGATGCAATGAACATTTTGGTACATGACTCTTTTAAAATTATGGTTTTCCCAGGGTATATGCCCAGTAGTGGTATTGCTGGGTCATATGGTAGTTCTATTTTTAGGTTTTTAAGGAACCTCCATACTGTGCTCCATAGTAGCTGTCTCAATTTACATTCCAACCAACAGTGCAAGAGGGTTTCTCCACACCCTCTCCAGCATTTATCGTTTGTAGATTTTTTGATGATGGCCATTCTGACTGGTGTAAGATGTTATGTCATTGTAGTTTTGATTTGAATTTCTCAAATGATTAATGATGTTGAGCATTCTTTCAAATGTTTGTTAGCAATCTGTATATCTTCTTTGCCAAAATGTCTACTTAGGTCTTCTGCCCATGTTTGGATTGGGTTGCTTGTTTTTTTGATATTGAGCTGCATGAGCTGCTTGTAAATTTTGGAGATTAATCCTTTGTCAGTTGCTTCATTTGCAAATATTTTCTCCCATTCTGAGGGTTGTCTTTATGTCTTGTTTATGGCTTCCTTTGCTGGGCAAAAGCTTTTAAGTTTCATTATGTCCCATTTGTTTATTTTTGCTTTTATTTCCATTTCTCTAGGAGGTGGGTCAAAAAGGATCTTGCTGTGATTTACATCATAGAGTGTTCTGCCTATGTTTTGCTCTAAGAGTTTGATAGTGTCTGGCCTTACATTTAGGTCTTTATTTCATTTTGAGTTTATTTTTGTGTATGGTGTTAGGGAGTGTTCTAATTTCATTCTTTTACATGTAGCTGTCCAGTTTTCCCAGCACCACTTATCGAAGAGCCTGTATTTCCTCCACTGTGTATTCTTGCCTCCTTTATCAAAGATTAGGTGACCATATGTGCATGGGTTTATCTCTGGGCTTTCTATCTTGTTCTATTAATCAATATTTCTGTTGTTGTTCCAGTACCATTGTCTTTTTTTTTTTTTTAGTAAATGTTGAAGGAATGAATGTTTTTTTTCTTTTTTTTTTGAATTTTTCAATTTTATATTATCTGTTTTTTTATACAGCAGGTTCTTATTAGTCATCAATTTTATACACATTAGTGTATGCATGTCAATCCCAATCACCCAATTCATCACACCACCATCCACACCCACTGATGACTTTCCCCCCTTGGTGTCCATACGTTTGTTCTCTACATCTGTGTCACAACTTCTGCCCTGCAAATCGGTTCATCTGTACCATTTTTCTAGGTTCCACATACATGCGTTAATATACGATATTTGTTTATCTCTTTCTGACTTACTTCACTCTGTATGAGTCTCTAGATCCATCCAAGTCTCAATAAAATGCCTCAATTTCCTTCCTCTTTATGATGGAGTAATATTCCGTTGTATACATGTACCACATGTTCTTTATCCATTCGTCTGTCAATGGGCATTTAGGTTGTTTCCATGACCTGGCTATTCTAAATAGTGCTTCAATGAACATTGGGGTGCATGTGTCTTTTTGAATTATGGTTTTCTTTATTTAGGTCTTCTACCCATTTTTGCATTGGCTTGTTTGTTTCTTTAATATTGAGCTGCATGAGCTGTTTATATATTTTAGAGATTAATGCTTTGTCCATTTATTTGTTTGCAAATATTTTCTCTCATTCTGAGGGTTTTATTTTAGTATTGTTTATGGTTTCCTTTGCTGTGCAAAAGCTTTTAAGATTCATTAGGTCCCATTTGTTTCTTTTTGTTTTTATTTCCATTACTCTAGAACATGGATCAAAAAAGATCTTTCTGTGATTTATGTCAAAGAGTGTTCTTCCTTTTACCCTAAGATTTTTATAGTGTCCAGTCTCACATTTAGGTCTCTAATCCATTTTGAGTTTATTTTTGTGTGTGGTGTTAGGGAGTGAGTGTTCTAATTTCATTCTTTTACATGTAGCTGTTAGTTTTCCCAGCACCACTTATAGAAGAGACTGTCTTCTCCATTGTATATCCTTGCCTCCTCTGTCATAGATTAGTTGACCATATGTGTCTGGGTTTACCTCTGGGCTTTCTATCTTGTTCCATTGATCTATGTTTCTGCTTTTGTGCCAGTACCATATTCTCTTGATTACTGTAGCTTTGTAGTACAGTTGGAAGTCAGGGAGTCTGATTCCTCCTGCTCCATTTTTTTCCCTCAAGACTGCTTTGACTATTCAGGGTCTTTTTTGTCTCCATATGAATTTTAAGACTTTTTGTACTAGTTCTGTAAAAAATGCCATTGGTAATTTGATAGGGATTGCATTGAATCTGTACATTGCTTTGGGTAGTATAGTCATTTTCATTATATTGATTCTTACAATGCAAGAACATGTTATATCTCTCCATCTGTTGGTATCATCTTTAATGTCTTTCATCTGTGTCTTATAGTTTTCTGCATACAGGTCTTCATTCTCCCTAGGTAGGTTTATTCCTAGGTATTTTACTCTTTTTGTTGCAATATTAAATGGGAGTGTTTCCTTAATTTCTCTTGCAGAGGTTTCATCATTAGTGTATAGGAATGCAAGAGATTTCTCTGCATTTATTTTGTATCCTGGAACTTTACCAAATTCATTGATTAGTTCTAGTAGTTTTCTGATGGCATTTTTAGGATTCTCTATGTATAGTATCATATCATCTGCAAACAGTGACAATTTTACTTCTTCTTTTCCTATTTGTATTCATTTTATTTCATTTTCTTCTCTAATTGCCATAGCTAGGACTTCCAAAATTTTGTTGAATAATAGTGGTGAGAGTGGACATCCTTGTATTTTCCTGATCTTAGAGGAAATGCTTTCAGTTTTTCACCATTGAGAATGATGTTTGTTTTGGTTTTCTGTTATATGGCCTTTATTATGTTGAGGTAGGTTCTTCTATGCCCACTTTCTGCAGAATTTTTATCATAAATCAGTGTTGAATTTTGTCAAAAGCTTTTTCTGCATCTACTGAGTTGATCATATGGTTTATATCCTTCAATTTGTTAATATGGTGTATCACATTGACTGATTTGTATATATTGAAGAATCATTGCATCACTGGGATAAATCCCACTTGATCATGGTGTATGATCCCTTCAATGTGTTGTTGGATTCTGTTTGCTGGTATTTTGGTGAGGATTTTTGCATCTATATTCATCAGTGATATTGGTCTGTAATTTTCTTTTTTTATAGTATCTTTGTCTGGTTTTGGTATCAGGGTGATGGTGGCCTCATAGAATGAGTTTAGGAGTGTTCCTTCCTCTGCAATTTTTTGGAAGAGTTGAGAAGGATGGTTGTGAGCTCTTCCCTAAATGTTTGATAGAATTCACCTGTGAAACCTTCTGATCCTGGACGTTGTTTATTGGAAGATTTTTCATCACAGTTTCAACTGTATTACTTGTCATTCGTCTGTTCATATTTTCTATTTCTTCCTGGTTCAGGCTTGGAAGGTTATACCTTTCTAAGAATTTGTCCATTTCTTCCAGGTTGTCCATTTTATTGGCATAGAGTTGCTTGTACTAGTCTCTTAGCGTGTTCTGTATTTCTGTGGTGTCTGTTGTAACTTCTCCTTTTTAATTTCTAATTTTATTGATTTGAATCCTCTCCCTCCTTTATGGATGAGGTTGTCTAATGGTTTACCAATTTTGTTTATCTTCTCAAAGAACCAGCTTTAATTTTTTTTTTTATCTTTGCTATTGTTTTCTTTGTTTCTATTTCATTTATTTCTGCTCTGATCCTCATGATTTCTTTCCTTCTTCTAATTTGGGGTTTTGTTTGTTCTTCTTTCTCTAATTCCTATAGGTGTAAGGTTAGATATTTTATTTTAGATTTTTCTTGTTTCGTGAGGTAGGCTTGCATAGCTATAAACTTCCCTCTGAGAACTGCTTTTGCTGCATCAAATAGGTTTTGGATCATCCTGTTTTCATTGTCACTTGTCTCTAGGTATTTTTTGATTTTGCCTTTGATTGCTTCAGTGATCTCATGGTTATTTAGTAACATATTGTTTAGCCTCCATGTGTTTGTGTTTTTTATGGTTTCTTCCCTGTAATTCATTTCTAATCTCATAGCGTTGTGGTCAGAAAAGATGTTTGATATGATTTCCATTTTCTTAAATTTACTGAGGTTGTTTTGTGACCCAAGATGTGATCTATCCTGGAGAATGTTCCATGGACACTTGAGAAGAAAGTGTAATCTGCTGTTTTTGGATGGAATGTCCTATAAATATCAATTAAATCTATCTGGTCTATTGTGCCATTTAAAGCTTATGATTCCTTATTTATTTTCATTTTGGATGATCTGTCCATTGGTGTAAGTGAGGTGTTAAAGTCCCCCACTATTTTTGTGTTACTGTCGATTTCCTCTTTTATAGCTGTTAGCAGTTGCCTTATGTATGTAGTGCTCCTATGTTGGGTGCATATATAACTGTTATGTCTTCTTGGATTGATCCCTTGATCATTGTGTAGTGTCCTTCCTTGTCTCTTGTAACATTCTTTATTTTAAAGTCTATTTCATCTGATATGAGTATTACTACTCCAGCTTTCTTTTGATTTCCATTTGCATGGAATATCTTTTTCCATCCCCTCACTTTCAGTATGTATGTGTCCCTAGGTCTGAAGTAGTCTCTTTAGACAGCATATATGTCCCTAGGTCTCCTTTTTGTATCCATTCAGCAAGCCTGTGTCTTTTGGTTGGAGCATTTAATCCGTTCACGTTTAAGGTAATTATCAATATGTATGTTCCTATGACCATTTTCTTAATTGTTTTGGGTTTTTTTTTTTGTAGGGCCTTTTTTTCTCTTGTGTTTCCCACTTAGAGAAGTTCCTTTAACATTTATTGTAAAGTTGGTTTGGTGGTGCTGAATTCTCTTAACATTTGCTTGTCTGTAAAGGTTGTAATTTCTCCTTCAAATCTGAATCAGATCCTTCCTAGGTAGAATTATCTTGGTTGTAAGTTTTTCTCCTTCATCATTTAAAATATGTCCAGACACTCCCTTCTGGTTTGCAGAGTTTCTGCTGAACGATCCGCAGTTAACCTTATGGGGGATTCCCTTGTGTGTTATTTGTTGTTTTTCCCTGCTGCTTTTACTATTTTTTCTTTGTATTTAATTTTTGATAGTTTGATTAATATGTGTCTTTGCATGTTTCTCCTTGGATTTATCCTTTATGGGACTCTCTGCCCTTCTTAGACTTGATTGACTATTTCCTTTCCCATATTAGGGAAGTTTTCATCTATAATCTCTTCAAATACTTTCTCATTCCCTTTCTTTTTCTTCTGAGACCCCTATAATTCGAATGTTGGTGTGTTTAATATTGGCCCAGAAGTCTCTGAGCCTGTTCTCAATTCTTTCCTTTCTTTTTTCTTTATTCTGCTGTGCAGTAGTTATTTCCAGTATTTTATCTTGTAGCTCACTTATCCGTTCTTCTGCCTCAGTTATTCTACTATTGACCCCTTCTAGAGAATTTTTCATTTCATTTATTGTGTTGTTCATCACTGTTTGTTTGCTCGTTCATTCTTTTAGGTCCTTGTTAAACACTTCTTAAATTTTCTACATTCTATTTCCAAGATTTTGGATCATGTTTACTATCATTATTCTGATTTCTTTTTCAGGTAGACTGCCTATTTCCTCTTCATTTGTTAGGTCTGGTGGGTTTATGCCTTGCTCCTTCATCTGCTGTGTTTTTCTCTGTCTTCTCATTTAGCTTAACTTACTGTGTTTGCGGTCTCCATTTCACATGCTGCCGGTTCACAGTTCCCATTGTTTTTGGTGTCTGTCCCCAGTGGCTAAGGTTGGTTCAGTGGGTTGTATAGGCTTCCTTGTGGAGGACACTAGTGCCTGTGTTCTGGTGGATGAGTCTGGGTCTTTTCTTCCTGGTGGGCTGGTCCACATCTGGTTGTGTGTTTTTGGTGTCTGTGGCCTTATTATGATTTTAGGCAGCCTCTCTGCTAATGGATGGGTTTTTGTTCCTGTCTTACTAGTTGTTTGGCATAGGGTCTTCAGGACAGTAGCTTGCTGGTTGTTGAGTGGAGCTGGTTGTTGGTGTTAAGATGGAGATCTCTGAGAGATTATGTGGAGCTGAGAGGTCTCTTTGTGGACCAGTGTCCTGAACTTGGCTCTCCTGCCTCAGAGGCACAGCCCTAATGCCTGGCTGGAGCATCAATAGCCTGTCATCTACACGGCTCAGAATAAAAGGGAGAAAAGAAAGAAAGAAAGAAAGAAAGAAAGAAAGAAAGAAAGAAGATAAAATAAAATAAAGTTATTGAAATAAATAAGAAATAATTATTTTTTAAAAATTTTAGGGCTTCCCTGGTGGCGCAGTGGTTGAGAGTCCGCCTGCCGAGGCAGGGGACACGGGTTCGTGCCCCGGTCCGGGAAGATCCCACATGCCGCAGAGCGGCTGGGCCCGTGAGCCATGGCCGCTGAGCCTGCATGTCCGGAGCCTGTGCTCCGCAACGGGAGAGGCCACAACAGTGAGAGGCCCGTGTACTGCAAAAAAAAAAAAAAAAACATTTTAAAGTAATAAAAAATAGAAAGAGAATTAAGAGAGCTACCAAACCAAAAAAACAAATCCACGAATGATAACAAGTGCTAAAAACTATACAAAAAATTTTTAAAAATTAAAAAAACAATAAAACAGACAGAACCCAGGACAAATGGTAAAAGGAAAACTATACAGACAAAATCACACACAGAAGCAGACACATACACACTCTCAAAAAGAGAAAAAGCCAAAATATATATATATATCAATTGCTCCCAATGTCCACCTCCTCAATTTGGGATGATTCGTTGTCTATTCAGGTATTCCACAGATGCAGGGTATATCAAGTTGATTGTGGATATTTAATCCACTGCTCCTGAGGCTGCATGGATAAATTTCCCTTTCTTTTCTTTTTTCACACAGCTCCTGGGGTTCAGCTTTGGATTTGGACCCGCCTCTGCATGTAGGGCTTATGTTCTTCCCTCAGACAGCACGGGGTTAAAGGAGCACCTGATACGGGAGTTCTGGCTCACTCAGGCTGGAGAGAGGGAGTGGTATGGTGTTCCATGTGAGCTTGCAGTGGCAGAGGCCAGCATGATATTGCACCAGCCTGAGGTGTGCAGTGTTTTATCCCAGGGAAGTTGTCCCTGGATCACAGGACCATTGCAGTGCTGGTTTACACAGACTCCCGGGAGAGGATGTGTGGATAGTGACCTGTGCTTGCACACAGGCTTCTTGGTGGCTGGACCAGCAGCCTTAGCGTCTCACCCCCGTCTCTGTGGTCTGCACTGATAGCCACGGCTCATGCCCGTCTCTGGAACTCCTTTAAGCAGTGCTCTTAATTCCCTCTCCTGGGGCACCGTGAAACAAAGAGACAAGAGAAAGTATCTTGCCTCTTCAGCACCTCCAGACATTTTCCTGGAGTCCCTCCCGGCCAACTGTGGCACACTAGCCCCTTCAAGCTCTGTTCATGCAGATAACCCCAGTCCTTTCCCTGAGATCGGCCCTCCGAAGCCAAAGCCTCAGCTCCCACCCCCAAACCATCCCGGAGTGTTAGCAGACAAGCCTCTAGGGCTGGTGAATGTTGGTCAGAACCGATCCTTTGTACGGGAATCTCTCTGCTTTGCCTTCTGCACCCCTGTTGCTGCACTCTCCTCCGTGGCTCCGAATCTTCCCCCCTCTGCTGCCTGCAGTCTCTGCCCATGAAGGGGCTTCCTAGTGTGTGGAAACTTTTCCTCCTTCACAAGTCCCTCCCACTGGTGCAGGTCCCTTCCCTATTCTTTTGTCTGTTTTTTTCTTTTTTCTTTTGCCCTACCTGGGTATGTGGGGAGTTTGTTGCCTTTTGGGAGGTCTGAGGTCTTCTGCCAGAGTTCAGTAGGTGTTCTGTAGGAGTTGTTCCACATGTTGATGTATTTCTGATGTATTTGTGGGGAGGAAGGTGATCTCCATGTCTTACTATTCTGCCACCTTGAAGCTCCCCCCTCCTTATCAGGCTCTTTTTATTACATGCTTTTAGTTGGGATATGAGCTTGTGTGCGTCGAGCAATAGTGCCTAACACATTATGTTAAAATCATATTATTAATGTCAATAGAATTGTCTATAATTCAGAATTATTTAGGACACTTAAGCTCTAAATGCTATCGGAATTAGGGGAAAAAAGAGAGAGATAAGGATGGGCTGAATAAGCAAGAGATGTTTTGCCGGAGAAGGGTAAATTTATCTGGACCTTGAGGGATGATAGTGCTTGCAGAGCTAAACAGGGAATGAAGTTCTATGTGGGCAGAGCAACATCTGTGGCATAACCCAGGCACATGTAGGTCTGGTGAGAAACTCACTGGACCAGGTTCAGACCCATGAAGTCCAGTGTGCTGTGTGTTTACATGAGCCTTTTCTCCTAGAGGTGTCTTCAGTGCCCATTTCAGATGAGAATACCTTTCTGGAAGTGACAACAATGTCAACTGAATTTTCGTATCTTTCCATTATACAATAAGGATGTGATTGTGTTGTTACATTTACGAGACAGTTTTTGAAATCTCTTTGAAGATAATTGTCAGTTCCTGCAGTAAAAATGAGCCCTTCATGTGACTTTCCCCCCAAAGTCCCCTAATCTGGTTGAGTTTGCAATTCTTGGCTCTATCATCATGTCCCATTAAGATTAAAATGTGGAGTGATTTCAAGGGGTCCAGGGCTGGGGCAGAAAATAAATGCATGATGTTCTAATTGCTATTTAACATCATGGAATTGGAAGGAATGAGGTTAATGGACCACCCCAATGCATATGCAATCTTCCTCACTCTGAATTGTTCTCTGGCACTTTTGATTACCCACTGAAGAAATATAGCCTCCTATGGAGGCTAATAGCATCCTCAGAGGTCTCTTTTCGTACCCTGTGATTAAACCATAATTTTTGCAAATATCCTTAACCTCTCTTCAGCTTTGAAAATGGTCTAGCCAGATTTTGAAAATGTCTTGCCTCCAGCATGTCCATAGGCATGGCAATCACCTGTTAATGTTTTCCAAGGTAGTTTCTATGTCTCATAACTTGTGCCATCATAAAACCTAGTCCAAAGAATATGGGCTGGGAAAGTTTGGCAAATGCACTTAAAGGAAACTGCCTTCAATGTGTTCAGTGAAATAGCTTTCATTTTACCACTAACATAAACCCATAATTAGACCTACTTGTCTCCAGTCATAACAAGTCCTTCTGCTTCTCAGTTCTGTTCCTACATCAAGCATGGGCTCAGTATCACTCTATACAATGCTCCTCTGCTTGATAAAACTTCTTCAAGAATCAATTCAAGACCTCCTGGACAGTCTAAGACACAAGGTCTTGCCCTTTGGTCTTTTCCTTGAATCCTTCCTGTCTGATCCACATACCTTCACTCTTAGCCAATGTCTGTAATTTGTCTTTTTTTTTAAATTTGATGTGTGTTTCTTCTTTCACTCTATTGCATCATTCTAAAGGCATATGCAAAATTTTAGTCTTTTTAGTTCACAGTTCTTTGGATCAAAAATACTCCTAAGAGGATGGCTCCAAGGACTCTCATAGATATCAGAACCTAATATAGATCACGACATCATAGATTTGTAACCATATTCTGCTATCAAATGAAGGTTTTGAGATCTTAGGAAGAGTGAGTTTATCTAGGAAGAGTAAAAGAGCTATGAATTACTAGGGCCAGAGTGTAGATTGTGATAAACTCTTATGAACCATGCATCCCTGTATTCCTGTTCTTTTATAGTGTTCTTTCATATTTATTCTTGGATTTTAGCTGTGATTTTCTTTGCCTATGGGACATTAGTAACTCTGAAAAACACAAAGGCATGAAATGCTTGCAAAATGGGTCTTGTTTTCTTGCAATGCTGCCACTTAAAAAAAAACCAACTCAGGATCACTCATTGGAGATAACATGACTCAGTAGACATCAAAAACAAACCACCAGACATAAGAGACCACCTAAGACCATCCATTCCCAGTTATCTTCCAGGTGACTATAACTACAGAGGGATACCAGACAAGACCAGAAGAAAGCCATCCAGCTGAGTCCAACCCAAATTTCTGACCCACAAATAAAATGGTGATTGTTTTTAAGCCACTAGTTTTGAGAATAGTTTATTTCACAGCAATGGATAACTAACACATATTTTAAGCAGAATAGTAACATGATCTAACTTAAGTTATAAAAGGATCTCTCTGACTACTGTGTGGAGTCCATATCATAGAGGAATAAGGGTAGAAACCTAGGGACAATAAAGAGACAATTGCAGTAGGTAAGGATTGATGTGGGATGTGAGAAGGAATCTGGACTAAAACGGACTGAGATAATTCTGAAATCTAGCTGGACACAACTATTTTTTCAAGGACAGGAAATATATCTTGACTGAGTCCCAGGTCTGCTTCCAGGTATGGCTCCTATTCCATTTTTTTCTCCATAACATTTGGTTACATCTTCTGAGAAACACTTTTTTTTTCCATATGAAAAATAGCAAGTGGTTTCCTATGAATGTCTTTCTCAGGCTGCTTCCTGATCTTTGAAGTTTGAGCCCTAAAATTCTCTTTTCATTTTGACTTATCTCAACCACTTTAGGTACAGACCATCAGTGCTTTCACTAATTTTACTAGTGCAGTCCTCTTAAAAATGTTGTGTGTTTCCTATAAATCTTATTTGTGTTCACCCAATGCCCCCAAAACCACATCCAGAATTGTTTTCAAAGCAAACATCTCCACAATTTAAATGTGTCAGGCTACCATAGAACAGTATTCTTAAGATACTTGTTACCTGGGAAACTCTACTAAGCACTGTCTTATAATCTTTCTGAAGTTTTAACAAAGAGTTTTACAAACCCTTTATTTGATCTTTACTGAGGCTATTTTTTAGTTTGAGAATCTTTAGTCAACCAGAGAGACCAGTGATGTGAAAGTTTTATTTTCCAACTCAGCCAGTCCTGGCTCCTCTACATTTTATCTGAATTTTACTTGCAAACTAAGTAATCAACACTATAGTTAGTCTCTTTCTTCCTATATTTTATCATATACAATTGAAAGAATTAAATTGACATTGTTAAAATTCTGTTTGGAAATCTCCTTAGCCAAATCCACAAGGTCCCAAGTACACTTTCTCTCTTACAATTACCACAGGTGCTCATTTGGACAATATTTTATACCCCCATAAATCACCATTTTCCAAGCCTCCAAAAGCACTTTACTCACCATTTTGCCTGCCTCCACTTTTTGGTTCACTCTTTTTCCAAACTTCACTAACAGATTCCTTCCCACTTTTCCAGATCCCTCCTGCTGTCCAATCCCAAAGCCTATGCCACATGTTTAGGATTTTAGTTACAACAGCACTCTGCTTCTAGATAATTTAATAGACTAGTAATGACCCCCAATAAATCATATCCCTATATCTACCACACCCTTGTGTAGTCCCTTCACACATGGACTCTGGGCTTGGCCATATAGAATATCAATAAACATGATGCAGAGATTTGAAAGTGCTTAAGCATTGGAGATGGCTCTCTTGAAATTCTGTCCTCACCATGTAAAGCTTCTGACTCTTCTGCTAGAGACACATGGCCCAGCTGACATCTTTACACAACCACCAGACATAGGAGGCCATTTAAGTTTATCCAGCTGAGATAAGTTGTCAGAATACCATAGTCGTAAGAGTGACCTCAAGCAAAACTAGCAGAAGAAATATCCACCTAAGCCCAGCCCAAATTCCTGACGCACAGAATTTACTTTTTATTAAAAAGTAAATGAAACTATTGCAATTTTAAGCCATTATGCTTTGCACTATATTATTAGACAGCAATAGATAACCAAAAGAGAAACTGGTACCAGGAGTGAGTACTATTATAATAAATACTAAATCATGTGACATTAGCTTTGAAACTGGGAAGCAGTTAGAATCTGAAAGAAAGAGAGGCTCATGTTATATAGCAGCAGAATAACTGACAAAAATATTGTTGGCAGAGATTTGGAACACAGAAAATGTACTTAATGAATTTATAACTCTGACTAGAACAATCTCTGGATAGAATGTTAAACAATGTCTGCTGGATATTTCTAGCTATGTATGATTACTGTAAGACAGGTACAAACTAAATATTGTTTTGTTTTCTTGTGAATTTGAAAGACATATGAAGGGCCCAAAATTTTTCAGACTGGAAAATAAAACTATTTTTCATCCCTAATCTCTCCAACTAGTCAAATATTCCCAAAGAAGGAAATGTCCTCTCTGTAAACATCAAATCAAGGGTATGGCTGTAACATCATTTGTTAAAACTTTAGAAAGATAGGGAAAGCATCCAATAAAGTCTCACAGGTAGAGCAAATATATCTAGGAATCTAAAGGTTGTGTCCATCACTAGCCTATCATACTTTAAATGGAGAGGATTTTACTCAAAAAGAAATGTGGTTATAGCATTTTTCATATCTTAGTGGTGTGAAAATAATCTTATTTGGAAGCCCGCAAGGCTTTTAGTGGAATTTTATTAGCTTGAACTAAATGGAACAAAGAAAGTTCAAAATAAAAAGAGACCTCTGATTGCTCAATGTGTACGTGCAGAGAACAGCTTGAAAGAGCTACTCATTTGCAAAAATAGATTCTTTGTTATGTAAAAGGAAATATGGACAGGTGAAGTCAAGTGCCTAGATGGAAGAGCTAAAACTGGGAGAGAAAATAGATAAGGAAACTTATCTATAAGGGAGAGAAATAGATAAGGAAACTATCACTGGAAGTAGAATTATTCCCTAATTAGGGAATATCTCTTGTCCAGATGAGTGGAACTCAACAACATGTGCCTGGTTTTATTTCAGAATTACTACAGACCAGTTAATTATTCAAGAATTTTGTACATCGGTTGTTTAACCACTGGTAATTTGATGTCAGCCATAATGGAAATATTTACACTACAAGTATCAGCAAATCTACAAATCAGAGATTTTAAATTTTTTCAGAGACCCAGTTGATCAGCACCCCATGGCTGCCATGTAAACAAGCCCAGGCTTATTTACTGGAGGATGAGAAGCCACCTGGAGCAGAGATGAATCATCCCAGCTGCAGCTCACCTAAACCAACCAGTCTACTACCTGGAAGGTGTGTGAGTAAGGCCATGGGGGACCATCCACACCCAGCTGACCTGCCAGATGACTTTAGAACTCCCCAGTTGAACTGCAACCTTGTGGGCAATACTGAAATGCTTATTGTTTTAAGCCACTAAGTTTGGGTGGTTTGTTATGTAGCAATAGATAACCAGAACAACAGGTTAATAATTTCTCATCCCGTTCAGTAAAATCCATAATTCTTAGTATGATGTAGTAATCCTACGTGATCTGACCACCCAATAGGTCCTAATCTCATTTCTTGGTACTCTTCCCCCTTGTGTAGGCTGCTCAAGCCACTCTGGTTTCTTGGTTGTTACTCAAATAGGACAAAACACTTTCTAACTTCAGAGCTTTTGCACTTGCCATTCTCCCTGAAACACTCTTCCAGGCAGATACCCACATGGCTCCCTCTTTTAGGTTTATTATCAAATGTCACATCATCAGAGGCTATCCTTCATAAAATAGCCCCCTTCACTTCATTCCCCTTCACATTGCTCTATTTTCCTTCATAACATATATCTAATAACTTGTATTATTACATGTTATCACATAATATATACACACATATATTTCAATAATCCATATGACTATATGCAATATACAGCAGGTACATACAATTATAATCACATGAATATATTACATATTACTATATTTTTTTATTTGTCTGCTACCAATAAAATATAATTTCTTTGAAAGCAGGGCATTATCTCTATTGTTCTCTTCCATATCTTTAACCCTTAGAACTAACCTGGTTAATAAGTATTTGTTGAATGAATTATTTATGTGGAATATGTTACATATCACATGTATGGCACTCTATTATGTACTTGGAAGAGAAGATAGAGAATAATGCAAAAATACAACCTATGCTTTGATAATGATAATAATATATATATACACACAGTGCTTCTATGTACCTGGCACTGAAGTATGTGCTTTACATATGTGAACTCATTTAATTTCTCTTTAATCCTATGAAGTATGTACTATCATTATCCCCATTTTAGAAATGAGGAAAATTAGGTATGGGGGGTTACATACTTGCTCAACATCCCACAGCTAATAAATGTCAGAATCAGATTCCAACCAAGCAGTGGTCTCGAGTTCAGTCAAGCTCTTTGCCAATATTCTATATGTCCCTCAAATAATTTATGGTCTAGCTGGAGAAACAAAAACATTCTTAAAACAGAAAATAGTTAAGTGCTGTGCTATGCCATTTAATTATAATTTCAACAAAAATTCAGAGAACCTGGGTGTTGATCAAACCTGTCATGGACAGAAGAGATTTCCTGGAGAAGGCAGGGCTTGGGGAGTCCTGAAGTGCCAACTGAGAAAAGCAGTCTCTCTAGGTGGAGGATTCAGCTTGAGTAGTGGAGGAGTAGAAAGAAAGAACTCAACAGGAGTGCGAAAGAGTGTTGGTGACCAGTGGTGATCTAATGGCCGGATCTTATATGTGGTTTTAGCGAAATCACAGGGCCTTGGAAGAAAGATCAAGCAGAATATGTTCTAAGTGGAGGAGTGATATTGTGAAAAATTCATCTTCTGATTATCAATTTATTTATTCTCTAAAAAAGAGTACCTCTGAGTACCTACTAGGTTAAAGGGACCTTGTTAGGTACTGTGAGAAGTGGGAAACTACGTGGGACATGACCCTCAGCTTGGAGAAAGTACATCCTAGTAAGGGAGATAAGACTTGAACCCAAAAACCTGATGGAGAAGGCGGATGTGTTGAGCGTCCTTGGGTTATTCACTGGGCTTCAGAATTTCAGAAAAAGGTTAAGATCCCTTCCTGCTGAGGAGCTTGGGAAGGATATTTTTTACTAGTAGTGCTGGACTTGAGACTTAGAAAACGGGTAGCCACCTTATACAATGGGTTGATTGAAGAAATTCCAGGTGGGAAAAGAGTGGTGGCTAAATTTACACCTACTATTTTAGCAAAGGTGGGAAATGGGTTTGAAGAATGAATAGACTGGGTTTAAAAACAAAAGAGGTGTTTCCTTAAATTCTGTTTCTAGAAACAGTAGATTCTCAAGATATTAAATTAAAAATGGATTATTTTTATTGTTTTTATATGTCTGTGTGCACATGCATGTATGTGTTCATGTTTGAGCCTGTGTTTGTACATGTGTGGTGGGCAAACACATTGGAAAACTAAAATAGAGGATTTGAACAATGCAGATCGTGGCTACAATGGTAAGTTGAGAACAGGTTGCAGAAATCCTTGGAAAGATTGTGAACAGAGAGGTGACATGAAAATATCAGCACGTGAAATCCACCTGAATGAGAAACTAAAGGACAGATGAGCTGCTGTTTAAAACACTCATAGAGTGTTCTAGATAGGAAACAACAAAAGATTCATTTCCATAAATAACTCTTAACAGAAGGGTGATGCAAAGTCATTTCTGTATGTTATAGTTCATTTTTAAAACCTCATCCCTACTCTTCTCTTACTTCTAAAATAAATGCATTACATGGAACAGGGTGACATTTTAATTCTCATTTCTTAGAGTATTGATATTCTGGGAATTCAGATTTCTATAAGGTTGGAGGCAGTAAGAGATGCCATCTAGAAATATTGGAAGCAAGATAAATGAGTGATCACTGGTTTCTGCTCCTGTGGTGCAGGCCCCCAACTCTGAGTAGCTCAAATGATTCACAGCATGAGGGCCCAAACCTAAGAGAACACCTTGTTCATTGGACTTCTCATTCTCAGCTGGTTCTCAAGAGTATCTCATTTTCCTCTCCCAGGGTCATTAATGCTATCACCTTGAATGCCGATTAAAGGGCATCCCTTGCATGAATTGGCATGGTTCCCAGATATGTATTTCATCCAAAATATAGAGACCAAATTACCAATAAAGAAATTATGAGTGACTAACGATGCTCTGTCTCTGTCATCCTCCTCCACAGTTGAATACTTTTCATTGTTAGGGACTCGTTTTTCCTTGTAATTCAGCTTCAATCTTCCCTCACTTGGCTTCCTTCCATCACTCCTAATTACAGATTAATAAAGCCTTTGGATTACTGTGAACAATTTTCATCCCTCCTGTCTCCCTCCTCAACTTTCTTCCAGAGGTTTCCCAAACCTAGAACTGTATCATATTGAAGGAATGGTGACCAAAACCCACAAGTTTATTCCATGGAATTAAGATCTAAAGTTTAAGGATGTATGCTCAAGCGTTGTTCTCTATTTTCACACATGATCCCTACTCCTAGTTTAAGGAAAGTATCCACTATAAGGCTGTCTGAGCCAAAGGCTGCCTGGAACAAACTGGAAGGCACAGAAATGGATCTGTGGAAGGTGCTTGCTGGCCAAATTTCAGTGAATGGGGATATCTCCTGAATTAATGAATCCGGTTGTTCCTATCTGCCAACACTGGCAGGAGAACCGTTGCCTGACACCTACTGGAAAGCCTTGGTTTTACTGGTCCCAGAAAGAAAAATACAGCTTACTTGTATTTCCTAACCTACTCTAACTCACATCCTTAATGTAGTCTCTTCCCCCTCAAGATAAGACTACCCCATGGAATCAAACATTGAAGGCACACGTAGGAGCAAACTTGAGTTACTAATTGTGTGATCTTGGGCAAGATACTGAATTTCTCCACGTATTTATTTTTAATATTTCATTTGAAAGATTCATCAAAGTTCAATGTGGTGAAGGATATGATAGTTGCCAAATCAAATGCTATTAATATTCACTGGGACAGGAGTTCAAAAGAAGGAATACTAAAGACTGGGATATTAAAAGTGGACTACTTAATCAAGAGAGGATTTAAGACTGACCCCCAAGGATGAGTAGTAACTGGAGACCCTGAGACAGTGTCTTCCAAGCAGGTGAGCACCATGAACAAAGACTCATCTTTCCTAAGGAACACTACCTTAATTAACATTGCCTTTTTCTCCTTATTTTATGTGCACACTGCAGTTATTAAGGTGTAAAATCCAGCCCAAAACTTAAATTTGGAGGGTCATCCCAAATAATTTGGAAGTAAAGATCTACTATTACCTGCCCTCTATACACTTTAGGATTTAAGAGTATAACAATCCTACCCCTTGATCCCTGCCACTATTACCCTTCTTATCCCACTCACCTCTAAATCATAAATACCAGCATAAATTGTATTTTGTAGAATGGATGACTAGAGAGAAATAGAGTTGGTTTTATTAATGACCCTGGATTGGGAGCAATGACATGGGCCTCCCAGTGCTATGGAAATCAGTCAGTATGGCCTGACTCTGGGGACGTTCTGACGGGCTCAAAGACACCTCTGGATGACAAGGGAGGTGAGGTGAAAGCCCTCCCATTGGCTACCCCTGGCCTGGAAATCAAACATGATTTATCTACATTAGTGAGCTTCATCTTTGTCTTATTATCCCAGCCACAGCTTGCGACCCAGGCCAACTCTCTTTCCTTTTAATAAACAGATTTGATAGGACTGATAGTTTGGCAATTTGTAGGGTAAATTAGATTTAATTTGCCCTGAATGCCACTGATTTCTCTTATTTCTCAAAACAAATCTTATCCAGGGCCGCATGTCATCTCAACACGTTCTCAACTGATACAGCTGAAAACAGCCAACAGACAGATTGAAATGAGTGAATGTTCTCCAATGAGGACATGACTTTCTCTCTTTTTCCTTGCTTCTTGTAACTTAGTTCACTTAGAAATAAGGTCCAGTATGGGGGCAGTGACTATGACAATAACAAAACCAGTGGCAATCACATTGTGTTGCCACCATTAGGTGTCTTGTCAGAATAAGCTGAATGTAGTGTCCTGTTACATACAAAATATCAATACTTTAGAGATTTTGCATAGAACTCATTCTGAACTGTAATATAAATGCTCAAGCCCTCTTAAACAGATTGCACAGAATACAATTTTACTTTTCCTTGCTGACTGGGAGCTGATTGGAGCATCATTTGTTATACTGTACTAGAGAGCAGTGACTACCTTGGGACTGTGTAGCTGACCATCTGCCCCTAAAGTAAATAGCTCTAGTCATGCATCTTGACTTCTCATCTTTCCTTTGTCTCTTCCCTCACAAACAGCTGTCATTCTTCAGTATGTGGAATACCCTGCCAGTTACAGCCTTCCCTCACCTCTAGAGTACTCATTAGTTCTGGTCACCAAAACATTCTGGCTATTGTAGCCTTGAACGTTCTGGCTCCCTTGAGGTTTGAGGCATGTGGCCTGGGCCTATCAATTTCATCACCAGTACAAGACCCCCATGAGTTTTCCTCTCTGACATCATGACTGAGCACTCTAGAAAGTGCCTGCTTTATCAAACTAGGTCTGAAGCAGAGCCCTCATCCAACCTATGATGACAGCAAAGAGATAAAAGCATTGCAATAAGCCATCAGGAGCTTGAGGCAATTTGTTACTACAGCATAACTTACCTTAACCTGGGAATTTTACTTTCACAATTTCTAACTTGAACATGCTAACATAGTTTGGAACTTGACATAAGATAACTAACCTGTTTTTGTGTTTTTTTGTTTGTTTGTTTGTTTGTTTGTTTGTTTGCGATACTCAGGCCTCTCACTGTTGTGGCCTCTCCCATTGTGGAGCACAGGCTCTGGACACACAGGCTCAGCGGCCATGGCTCACAGGCCCAGCCGCTCCGTGGCATGACGGATCTTCCCAGACTGGGGCACGAACCCGTGTCCCCTGCATCAGCAGGCGGACTCTCAACCACAGTGCCACCAGGGAAGCCCTGTATTTTTTTTAAATTGCTGTAATTAACCTTTCAGGGGGCTCTCATCTACAGGCAAAATGCTTCAAAATACATCAAACCTATGATTTTTGTTATTGATGTTTGTTTAGAATTCCTTTTTTAAACCTATGTATCAGTTGGACCAAAACTATATATAGAATGAGTGCCTTTTTCACTGTGAACAATGCACTACTCCTTTATAATGGAAACAGGCCAGTGTAATCAACCTGCCTCCAGGTAGCTGGCTGGTCACCCTGGGGAATGGTGTCATGTCCATGTTGTTTTTTGCTGCTGGCAGACTGAGCAGTTAGCAGTAGCTGTAGCCAATCCATCCTTGGTGACTAGCAGTACACGTAGCTGAGCCTACATATAACTTCCATCCCTGCCACCATGGCCACTTTGTTGATGAACATATTAGGGAGTGACAGGAGTGGCTGCAGAAAGAGGCTGCCTGGTATTCACAGAACAGGTCATCTTATCCTCATGATTATTAAAATCCAACATTACTGGCAACACCCTATGATGAGTATTCACATGGGACACAAATACACTAGGTGTCCATTCCAATAAGTCTAACTATAGGTCTTTTCCGCAGACCTTGTTGACACTAATTTGACACTTGTGTTCTTTCCACGTCCTTGACCAGCCAGCCAAACTATCCATAATCAATGAACTGGTATAGGTCTGAAACACTTTCCAACTCTCCTGGACCCTATCCAAAGTTCTGCCACTGGGGAGATTTCTCTTCACTATTGTCTTTGAGGACCAATTGGAACAAAGATATAGTGCAGCAACAATACACTTTTTAATGGTGACTATATCATGTAGAACCATCTATAAAACACAAGCCCATGATTTTCTTCTTCAGTGGACTGATGGTAGGGAGCTCCCTATGAGACCAGAGTTTGAGAGAGAGAAAAGAGTGTAGCAGAAGTAGAGGCCATGGGCATCTGGGCTACCTTCACATGCAATACATTAGTGCTCTCAGAGCCTGTTTAAGCCCAGTCTCATACATATCACTTCCATTTCATAATGGAGACCTCCTGTCCACACTCAACATCATGGTTTGTTGGATCACACAACACAACTTGCAATGAGCAGCTCAGGTCACATGGTAATTTAGTGGGCTGTGGTCAAACATTCAGTCTCTACTGAGGCCAAATAGAAAGCCAAAAGCTACAGGAGAATAATTATATAAAGAGATAATAAGGGGAGCCTGAACCAAGATGGCGGAGTAGAAGGACGTGCTCTCACTCCCTCTTGTGAGAGAACTGGAATCACAACTAACTGCTGATCATCAACAGGAAGATACAGGAACTCACCAAAAAAGATACCCCATGTCCAAAGACAAAGGAGAAGCCACAATGAGATGGTAGGAGGGGCACAATCACAATAAAATCAAATCTCATAACTGCTGGGTGGGTGACTCACAAACTGGCAAACACTTATACCACAGAAGACCACCCACTGGAGTGAAGGTTCTGAGCCCCACGTCAGTCTTCTGAACCTTGGGGCCAGAAACAGGAGGAGGAATTCCTGGAGAATCAGACTTTGAGGGTATGGGATTTGATTGCAGGACTCTGAAAGAACTGGGGGAAAGAGAGACTCCACTCTTGGAGGGCGAACACAAAGTAGGGTGCATATTGGGACACATTGGAAGGAGCAGTGACCACAGGGGAGACGAATCAGACCTACCTGCAAGAGTTAGAGGATCTCCCGCAGAGGCAGTGGGTGGCTGTGGCTAACCGTGAGGACAAGGACACTGGCAGCATAAGTTCTGAGAAGAACTCCTTGGCTTAAGCCCTCCCAGAGTCTGCCATTAGCCCAACCAAAGAGCCTGAAGGCTCCAGTGTTGGGATGCCTCAGGCCAAAAAACCAAAAGGGAGGGAACACTGACCCACCCATCAGCAGTCAAGTGGATTAAAGTTTGGCTGAGCTCTGCTCACCAGAGAAACAGCCAGCTCTACCCACCAGCAGTCCCTCCCATTAGGAAATTTGCACAAGCCTCTTAGATAGCCTCATCCACCAGAGTGCAGACAGCAGAAGCAAGAAGAACTACAATCCTGCAACCTGGGAACAAAAACAACATTCACAGAAATATAGACAAGATGAAAAGGTGGAGGGCTATGTAACAGAGGAAGGAAAAAGATACAACCCCAGAAAAACAATGAAATGAAGTGGAGATAAGTAACCTTCGAGAAAAAGAATTCAGAATAATGACAGTGAAGATGATCTAGGACATCAGAAAAAGAATAGAGGCAAAGATCAAGAAGATGCAAGAAATGTTTAATAAAGACCTAGAAGAATTAGAGAACAAAAAAAAAGACATGAACAATACAATAACAGAAATGAAAACTACACTAGAAGGAATCAATAGCAGAATAACTAAGCCAGAAGAATGGATAAGTGACCTAGAAGACAAAATGTTGGAATTCACTGCTACAGAACAGAATAAAGAAAAAAGAATGAAAAGAAATGAAGACAGACTAGGAGACCTCTGGGACAACATTAAACGCAACAACATTATAGGGGTCCCAGAAGGAGAAGAGAGAGAGAGAAACGACCTGAGAAAATATTTGAAGAGATTATATTCAAAAACTTCCCTAACAGGGGAAAGGAAATAGCCACCCAAGTCCAGGAAGTGCAGTGAGTCCCATACAGGATAAACCCAAGGAGAAACAAGCAGAGACACATAGTAATCAAATTGGAAAAAAATTAAACACAAAGAAAAATTATTGAAAGCAGCACGGGAAAAATGAAAACATACAAGTGAACTCTCATAAAGTTAAGAGCTGATTTCTCAGCAGAAACTCTACAAGACAGAAGGGAGTGGCATGACATAACTAAAGTGATGAAAGGGAAGAAGCTACAACCAAGATTACACTACCCGGCAAGGATCTCATTTAGATTCGATGGAGAAATCAAAAGCTTTACAGACAAGCAAAAGCTAAGAGAATTCAGCACCACCGAACCAGGTCTACAACAAATGCTAAAGGAACTTCTCTAAATGGGAAACACAAGAGAAAAAAAGGGCCTACAAAAAAACCCCAAAACAATTAAGAAAATGGTCATAGGAACATACATATCGATAATTACCTTAAACGTGAATGGATTAAATGCTCCAACCAAAAGACACAGGCTTGCTGAATGGATATAAAAAGAAGACCTAGGGACATCTATGCTGTCTAAAGAGACTGCTTCAGACCCAGGGACACATACAGACTGAAAGTGAGGAGATGGAAAAAGATATTCCATGCAAATAGAAATCAAAAGAAAGCTGGAGTAGTAATACTCATATCAGATGAAATAGACTTTAAAATAAATAATGTTACAAGAGACAAGGAAGGACACTACACAATGATCAAGGGATCAATCCAAGAAGACATAACAGTTATAAATATATATGCACCCAACATAGGAGCACCACATACATAAGGCAACTGCTAACAGCTATAAAAGAGGAAATCGACAGTAACACAAAAATAGTGGGGGACTTTAACACCTCACTTACACCAATGGACAGATCATCCAAAATGAAAATAAATAAGGAATCATAAGCTTTAAATGACACAATAGACCAGATAGATTTAATTGATATTTATAGGACATTCCATCCAAAAACAGCAGATTACACTTTATTCTCAAGTGTGCACGGAACATTCTCCAGAATAGATCACATCTTGAGTCACAAAACAACCTCAGTTAATATAAGAAAATGGAAATCATGTCAAGCATCTTTTCTGACCACAATGCTATGAGATTAGAAATGAATTACAGGGGAAAAAACATAAAAAACACAAACACATGGAGGCTAAACAATACGTTACTAAATAACCATGAGATCACTGAAGAAATCAAAGGCAAAATAAAAAAAAAAAAACTAGAGACAAATGACAATGAAAACAGGATGATCCAAAACCTATTTGATGCAGCAAAAGTAGTTCTCAGAGGGAAGTTTATAGCTATGCAAGCCTACCTCAAGCAACCAGAAAAATCGCAAATAAGTAACCTAACCTTACACCTAAAGGAACTAGTGAAAGAAGAACAAACAAAACACAAAGTTAGCAGAAAGAAAGAAATCATAAAAATCAGAGCAGAAATAAATGAAACAGAAAAAACAGACAATAGCAAAGATCAATAAAACTAAAAGGTGCTTATTTCAGAAGATAAATAAAATTGATAAACCAATAGCCATACTCATGCAGAAAAGGAGGGAGAGGACTCAAATCAATAAAATTAGAAATGAAAAAGGAGAAGTTACAACAGACACTGCAGGAATACAAAGCATCCTAAGGGACTACTACAAACAATGCTATGCCAATAAAATGGACAACCTGGAAGAAATGGACAAATTCTTAGAAAGGTATAACCTTCCAAGACTGAACCAGGAAGAAATGGAAAATATTAACAGACCAATCAAAAGTAATGAAATTGAAACTGTAATTAAAAATCTTCCAACAAACAAAAGTCCAGGACCAGCAGGCTTCACAGGAGAAATCTATCAAACATTTAGAGAAGAGCCAACATCCATCTTTCTCAAACTCTTCTAAAAAATTGCAAAGGAAGGAAAACTCCCAAACTCATGCTATGAGGCCACAATCTCCCTGATACCAAAACCAGAAAAGGGTACTACAAAAAAAAAATAAAAACATTACAGACCAATATCACTGATGAATATAGATGTAAAAATCCTCAACAAAATACCAACAAACAGAGTCTAACAACACATTAAAAGGAGCATACACCATGATCAAGTGGCATTTATCCCAGGGTTGCATTGATTCATCAATATACACAAACCAATCAATGTGATACACCATATTAACAAACTGAAGAATAAAAACCATATGATCATCTCAATAGATGCAGAAAAAGCTTTTGACAAAATTCAATACCCATTTATGGTAAAAACTCTCCAGAAAGTGTTCATAGAGGGAAGCTTCCACAACACAATAAAGGTCATGTGTGTTACAAACACACATCAAACATCATTCTCAATGGTGAAAAACTGAAAGCATTTCATCTAAAGTCAGGAAAAGACAAGGATGTCCACTCTCACCACTATTATTCAACATAGTTTTGGAAGTCCTAGCCATGGCAATCGGAGAAGTAAAAGAAATAAAAGGAAAGAAATTGGAAAACAAGGTGTAAAACTGTCACTGTTTGCAGATGACATGATATAATACATAGAGAATCCTAAATATGCCACCAGAAAACTACTAGAGCTAATCAATGAATTTGGTAAAGCTGCAGGATACAAAATTAATGCATAGATATCTCTTGCAATCCTATAAATTAATGATGAAAACCCTGCAAGAGAAATTAAGGAAACGCTCCCATTTACCATTGCAACAAAAAGAATAAAACACCTAGGAATAAACCTACTTAGTGATACCAAAGACTGTATGCAGAAAACTATAAAACACTGATGAAAGAAAGTAAAGATGATACCAGCAGATGTAGAGATATACCATGTTCTTAGATTGGAAGAATCAATACTGTGAAAATGACTATACTACCCAAAGCAATCTACAGATTCAATGCAATCCTTATCAAATTACTAATGACATTTTTTATGCAACTAGAACAAAAAATCTTAAAATTGGTATGGAGACAAAAAAGACCCCGAATGGCCAAAGCAGTTTTGAGGGGAAAAAATGGAGCAGGAGGAATCAGACTCCCTGACTTCATACTATACTACAAAGCTACATTAACCAAGACAATATGGTACTGCCACAAAAACAGAAACATACATCAATGGAACAAGATAGAAAGCCCAGGGATAAACCTACACACCTATGGTCAACTAATCTATGACAAAGGAGGCAAGGATATACAATGGAGAAAAGGCCGTCTCTTCAATAAGTTGTTCTGGGAAAATTGGACAGGTACCTATAAAAGAATGAAATTAGAACACTCCCTAACACCATACACAAAAATAAACTCAAGATTGATTCAAGACCTAAATGTAAGACCAGACACTATAAAACTCTTAGAAGAAAACATAGGAAGAACACTCTTTGACATAAATCACAGCAAGATCTTATTTGATCTACCTCCTAGAGTAATGGAAGTAAAAACAAATATAATCAAATGGGACCTAATGGAACTTCAAATCTTTTGCACAGCAAAGGAAACCATAAACAAGACCAAAAGACAACCCTCAGAATGGGAGAAAATATTTGCAAATGAAGCAACTGACAAAGGATTAATCTCCAAAATTTATAAGCAGCTCATGCAGCTCAATAACAAAAACACAAACAACCCAATCCAAAAATGGGCAGAAGACTTAAATAGGCATTTCTCCAAAGAAGATATACAGACTGCCAACAAACACATGAAAGAATGCTCAACATCATTAATCATTAGAGAAATGCAAATCAAAACTACAATGAGATATCATCTCACACCAGTCAGAATGGCCATCATCAAGAAATCTAGAAACATTAAATGCTGGAGAGGGTGTGGAGAAAAGGGAACACTCTTGCACTGCTGGTGGGAATGTGAATTGCTACAGCCACTATGGAGAACAGTATGGAGGTTCCTTAAAAAACTAAAAATAGAACTACCATATGACCCAGCAATCCCACTACTAGGCATATACCCTGAGAAAACCATAATTCAAAAAGAGACATGTACCAAAATGTTCATTGCAGCTCTATTCACAATAGCCCGGAGCTGGAAACAACCTAAGTGTCCATCATCGGGTGAATGGATAAAGAAGATGTGGCACATATATACAATGGAATATTACTCAGCCATAAAAAGAAACGAAACTGAGCTATTTGTAATGAGGTGGATAGACCTAGAGTCTGTCATACAGAGTGAAGTAAGTCAGAAAGAGAAAGACAAATACCGTATGCTAACACATATATATGGAATTAAAAAAAAATGTCATGAAGAACCTAGGGGTAAAACGGGAATAAAGACACAGACCTACTTGAGAATGGACTTGAGGATATGGGGAGGGGGAAGGGTAAGCTGTGACAAAATGAAAGAGAGGCATGGACATATATACACTACCAAACGTAAGGTAGATAGATGGTGGGAAGCAGCCGCAGAGCACAGGGAGATCAGCTCGGTGCTTTGTGACTGCCTGGAGGGGTGGGATGGGGAGGGTGGGAGGGAGGGAGATGCATGAGGGGAGGGAAGTGGGAACAGATGTATATGTATGACTGATTCACTTTGTTATAAAGCAGAAACTAATAAAAAAAAATGGGCCAAAGATCTTAAAAAATACCTCACCAAAGAAGAGACATAGACAGCACATAGCATATGAAATAGCACATCATAGGACATCAGGGAAATCCAAATTAAAATGACAAGGAGTTACCACTGCACACCTGTTAGAATGCCCCAAATCCTGAACACTGACATTACCATGTGGAGCAATAAGAACTTTCATCCATTGCTGGTGGGAATGCAAAATGGCACAGCCATTTTGAAGGACAGTTTGACTTTGTGGTTTCTTACATAAGTAAACATACTCTTACCGCACGATACAGCAATTGTCCTCCTTGGTCTTTATCCAAAGGAGTTGATAATTTATGTCCACACAAAACCTGCGCATGATGTTTAGAGCAGCTTTATTCATAATTGTCAAAACTTGGAAATAACAGAGATGTCCTTCAGTACATGAATTGGTAAATATATTGTGGGACATCCAGACTGTGGAATATTACTTGGCACTAAAAAGAAATAAACTATCTAGCCATGAAAAGACATGGAAGAAACTTACTTTATATTACAAAGTGAAAGAAACCAACCTGAAAAGGCTACTCTCTGTATGATTCCAGCTATGTGACTTTCTAGAAAAGACAAAACTTAAGACAATAAAATGATCAGTGGTTGCCAGGGGTAAGCAGCAGGAAGAGATGAATACACAGAGCACAGAACACAGAGAATAAGAACAATGAAAATGCTCTGTATGATATTATAGTGATGTATTTATATCATTATACATTTGTCCAAATCCATAGAATGTACAACACCAAGAGTGAAACTAAGGTGAACTATGAACTTGAGCGTTATGGTGTGTCAATATAGGTTCATCCTTGGTTAAAAAAAAAAAAAGCAATTACCATTCTGGTGAGTGATGTTGATAATGGAGGAAACTATGCATGTGTAGGGGTAGGGGGTAAGTAAAAAAGCTCTGTACCTCCCTCTAAATTTTATCATAAATAAAATTAGAAAAATGGAGAGAAGTTTGTCCAAACAAAATTAATACTTTAAAATGTATATCAGTTTCACTTACTTTAATCTATCATCTCATAGACACTTAACATAGCAGTAGGAAAACTATGGTTGTGGGCCAAATCTGACTCATTGCCTTTTTTTGCACATCTTGTGAGCTAGGCATGATTCTAACTACCTGGAAAAAAATTAAAAGAAAAATAACATTTTATGATACAGAAAAATTTTCCAAATTTTAGTGTTCATAAATACAATTTTTTTGGAACCCAGACATACTCATTTTTATATATATATATTATGTATCGCTACTTTTACTTTGCAAAGGTACAGTTGAATAGTTGCAACAGTGACTGTATGACCTGCAAAGACTGGAATATTTACTACGTGACTCTTTACATAAAAAGTTTGCTGACTCCTTACTTAACATATTATCTTGCAATTCAGTTTCACCATTTAGTTCATAGCTCAAAATATACAAGACATTTTGAGATGCTTGTGCTTGACACCTAGTATGTCTCCTCACTTGCTGGCTCCTTCTCTGTCTTGTTTTCACTTGTCTCTTCCTTCCCAGTTTTCCCCACTTCAGGGTTCTTACCATTCATTTAAATGGACGGTTCATAGACCTGTGGTTCATAGACTCACTTCCCCTTTTCTTCCCACTGAAAATTCCCTCTCTCTACTTTTTGTTTTGTTTTGTTTTGAGAGGGTGATAAAATATTGAGTAGATACAAAACAATGGTTATAAAATATCTATAGGTTATAAAGAATGAAAATAAAATAAACATCTATGTATCCTCCATCTAGGAAGAGAGGCAAAACATTATTATTTAAAATCTCCCTGGATATCCTTCACTCCTTTTATATTATTGATTCTCAAGGCTCACCTCCTCATTGAAGCCCTCCCAAATAACTTAGGCCAACACTGAGGGTGAATGTAGCTTACTATCAGCACACATACTTTAGTGATGATTTAGATACTTAGAATTTAGAAATTAGGTTTAGAAACTCAAATATCAAATATATTTAAACCACCCTCGAAAATGTATGCAGTCTCATATATGACTTTTTGCCTGTAATATTCTGTATACTAACTACATTCTTCAGTAATCTCAGGCTCTTTTGCAGTCAAGAGAGAAGAGAATTGCTATTGTCTTCTATGAAACTCACTTTCCACATTTACTGAATCTTTTTAGACACTTGGAAGATGGGTGTTCCCGATTTTAACATGCTACCATCAAATGGTGATTAAAACCTATGAAAGAATGTAAAAGAAGAAATAGGTCAACCTCACAATTTTAAATAAGACCAAAGTGACTCTGCTAAACTGAGTTAGTGAAATGGTAATCTAAACACTCCCTCCATCTTTCTTGCTCCCCCAATTTCAACTGTTTATAAATGTGATGGTGCTTAAAGATCAAAGAGACTAGTGCAGAGGAAAAAGCCCTGGGTTAACATGTAGGGATATCAAGGTCTCGTTCTAATTCCATTGTGAAGGCTCTCTGAGACCCGTGAAAATAAGTAACTACTCTCTTATCTTCAGTTTCTTCATCTGTAATTTCTGGTGTGTGTTCATGTCTATCATTCTCTGAGTTCATGGGCCATGGTCAGTATCAACAGATAACAAAGTCAAAGTTCCTGCCTCCATGTTCATCCCCTCTTCTAAATCTCTGCTTAATCAAACATGGCCTTCTATTCTAACTGCTAACTTATTTAAGGAATCGATTCCTGACATTTGATAGGCATTAGAATTTAGGCCTGGAAATCTAATATGACCTCACCATGATCCAGCAGGTCTTCTGAAGTCCAGACATCAGGCAATGCTGAAGAACAGGAGAAGAAAATGAGTCCTGTGACTCAACATGCCAATACCTCCATTTAACGAGGGGTTGAGGCTGACTTTGCTATTGCCAAGGAGGAATTGGCACCATTGGTACCAGCCAACTTCGGTTGTTCGCGTGGTCCAAGAAACCTGCTCAGGGAAACTTGCCCTCCTGTCCAACACAGTCCAAATAGTGAGTTTGGTAAGCAGCAGGTCTCTACAAAGACCCTACTCTTTAGAACAACCACTTTCTTCCTTTCCTCCCTCATAGATATCCTTGGCTACCTCCAGGTCAATCATATCACAGTTCTACCTATACCTGCCATAATCCCAGGTTAGCATTTCTCTCATGAAAAATGAAGTATTACCTCTTCATGGACTTTCCTCGCTTCTATGAATTTATATCTGATATATCCTTGATGACTTTGCTCCAACAAAACTTTGATAAACTATTTCATTCTTCATGTTCTACAATGTAGCCCCAAATGTAGATTTTCTTATGTATCTTCAGAATATAATCACTCTCTCTCTCCTTTCTCCCTTTGTTTCTTCCTTCTTCCCTTCCTCCCTTCCTCCTCCTCCCTTCCCTCCCTCCCTTCCTTCCTTTCTTTCTTTCTTCCTTCTTTCCTTCCTTCCTTTCTTCCTACATTCCTTCCTTTGTTCCTTCTTCTATTTTTTGATTCAATGTTAGGCCAACCCCCAATACCCTGAAATCTAATAAAGGACAATTGTAAGCCTTGAAATATGTGTTTTCTAAAGCTCCCTCAGTGATCCTGAGGACCAAGGCCATATGAGAAACACTAGTCTAGAACACATGTGAGAACCTAGGAAGACAATAACATAACCCCAATGGCCAAAATAAATTTATCAAAATGTTTAGGTATGATGTACCTTCTTATGGAAGTGTTATTTTTCCTCATTTACGGTTTATGTACTCTTCATTTAAGCATATTATAAATAAGCATATTATAAATATGTAGCATTTCCCCATTTTCCACAGCAAATTTACAACCACAAGTGAAAAGCGTATACAAGATTTGACCAAAGAGAGTTATGCCATTGCACAAAGAAGTGGTAGTCGATGACTCCCTCCAAAGGAGATACAAAGCAAAAATAAGAGCTTTAGGAAAGAGGTGCTTTGTCCTCCACAGGCCTCTGCCACCTCTTTCATAGTCCTGCTAATAAAAGAGACTTAAGAGTTTGTTTTTGTTTTCTTCCATTTCCTGGTTCTAGACTTCTAGTTAAGTAATAAGCATTTTGTCTCCCCCAGCTCAATTTCCTTCCTCTATGAAGATTTAGATTCAGGAAAAAGAAAAAGAATATCCTACTTAGGCCACAAATCTAAATTTCTGGCCCCCCAAAATCTCTATCAGATCTGGCCATACAGCTGTTAAAACCTGGTACTCTGATGGCCACTGTTCTCTTTGCACTTAGTAACTTTAGTCACCACATGGGTGGAGGAAGGGGTTCCTATAGGTAATTTGCTGGGGCAGATTTCTGGTTGTTATACCATCTAATGCCATTAAACCTTTATAGTGGCCATCTTCAAATATGGCTGCCAAAACTTCTCCATTTCCTGTGAAGCATGTCATTTCTCACACCAAAAAGTGGAGACTATATTCTTTCTCCTTAAATTTGTGATGGCGTTAGGAATTGCTTTGACTAATAGAATGTGACAGAAGTGTTGTTCTGAAACTCTTGAGCTCAATAAGCTTAAGCGGACGGGCAGCTTCTCCTTCCTCACTTTTAAGCCTTGCAACCATGCTGTAAGGAAGTACAAGATGTTAGACCATCTTGGACATCCCAGCCACAGCCAAGCTCTCAGCTAAAAGAAGCTGCATGAGTGATACCAATCAGTATTACATGATGCTAAATAATTGCCCAGTTGAGCTCTGTTTGAATGCCTGACACACAGAATTAGAAAAAATAATAAATTGTATTTTTAAGTTTGGGGGTTGTTCATTATACAACAATAGATAACTAGAACACTCTTCCTTACTCCCAACTAAAAGCTCATAGAATACAGCAGTTTAGATCCTGCTTAGGACAGGAAAAAGAGTGAGATCCTGTCTGTGTTACAGCAGAGTGGACTAATTGATATTAATAATAATGATCTTAAGCCATTGGTGACTTAAATGCTGCTTAAGGAAATAGAAATATCTACTTAAGCTTGCATGGTATATTTTAGAAATAATTCTACTTAAGTGTGTTAAAATTTTGAAGATTAATACAACAAACTTAAGGATATGTATCAGGAATCTGGAACATTAGTTTAAGTGGGAAGTTTCATTCCTGAGGAAGTTAGAAGTGATTTGTTGTTAGACAGAAGAATTACTCTCGCCTTGAGATCAAAAAGCCTGAAAAAGCAGATGAGTGCAGGGCGTGCAAAGATAACTAAACTTCATGTGAAAGAGATCTCAAGAGTAAGGTTTGGAAGGTTGGATGTTGAGCCCTAGAAAAACTCCCCACTAACAGTCTACTGTATGTTCTGACCTTGTCACTGAACAATGATTTTAGAGTGGATTACCTGAAAGAAGAGGTCTGGATCCCAACCTCACCACCACCATTTATCTCCTGTAGGGTTTTGGCTGAATTCCTTAGCCTCTCCTGAACCCTAGTTAAAGAAAAAGTCTGAATCCCACTAATTCTCCTTGTCGGCACCCTCTAGAGATTTCTGTTTGAGTGAAGAACATCACCTTCTCCTTTTGGCACTGGAACTGCTGAACCAGGATAACTTCTTGGAAGTGGTGAGTTCATCCATGTATGCAGGGCTGGCTGAGATCTTCTGATATATTAGTGTCCTAGGCCTGTTGTAATAAACTACCGCAAACGGTGGTTTAAACAACAAAAATTTATTCTCTCACAGTTATGGAGGCCAGAATTCTGAAATCAAGATGTCGCAGGCTTGGTCCCTTCTGAGGACTGGGAGAGAGAATCTGGTCCATGTTTCTCCTCTAGCTTCTGAAGGTTTATTGTCAATCTTCTTCAACATTCCTTGGCTTGTAGTTGTATCACCCTGAACTCTTTCATCTTCACATGACCTTCTTGTGTGCAAGTTTCTGTGTCCAAATTCCCCATTTTTATAAAGATACCAGTCATATTTGCTTAGGGCTCACTCTAAGAACTTCATTTTTAACTTGATTACTTCTGTTAAAACCGTATCTCCAAATAGGTCACATCTAAGGCAACAGGAGTCAGGACTTCAACATATATACATATATACAACATATACACACACACACACACACACACACACACATTTCAACCCATAACACTGGATCAGTTAGGATATGCTATTCCAGCCTGTAGAACCTCAGAGTCTGAGCAGTGTGATGCTTGAGCATACTTGGAAACAGTAAGCCCCACATATGTCTGTCCTGGTGTTTCCCAGAGATTGTATCAGGCTTCTTATGCCATCAACCTGCAACATCTAGACAAAGAGTCCCAGCAGTTATGCTGACAGCCCTTGCCATCCTGAACTTCTGCTGTGCCTCACTCCACCTGATGCCTCAAATCTACCACAACCCTAATCCCATCACTCCCTCAACAGGCTTCTCCTGTGTGCTGACTCCCCTGGCTCACTGCCCTAATCCTCTTCAAGATTTTTTCCACCTGGGTATTTTTCAATACCCAGAACACTGAACTTAAAGGGGCCTTTTATTTTTTTAAGTTTTTCTTTCCTAAGCAGGAGAAAACACCATATTTCAATGACAAATGTGTCTATCCTTTGCTTAGGAAAGGAAAAAAAAAACAAAAAACAATTCTCACAAAGCAGACAGGAATAGCCACTTAATGATTCAGTGGTTGTCTTGGTGCACATGCCTCCCTCTCAGTTAATTCTTTTACACTAACAACTGCTTTGGGCACCATAAATTATATACCTGTTTTGACTAAAAGGAGCTGCGTGACAAGTGGTAGGGGTTATCAAAATCGAGTCAACATTTACAAGCGCTGTCAGTGTGATAGACAGAAAGTCAAGGTGTAATCCTAATGTCTCTCTGGTGAAATATATACAGAGGCTTAACCTAATCCCTGAAGGAATGACAGGGAAAATAAGGTGAAAGAACAATTAGCCTCCTTCCATATAATCCTGAACTTACTGGTTGGATGCTTCCACTTCTTCCATTGCCTGACTCACCAAGTAGGAGCCAGGAAGTGACAGAAACCAGTGCTTTGTCAGCAGAGCCATTTGATACTTTCTGGTGGACAATCTACCTGCCTTTCACTGTATTTTTTAAAATATGTCATATCTACCCACACCCTTTCCTTTCTTTTAGAGAGTTGAAAAATCAGCACACTTGTCTCCATTTTTTTCTAAGTGGGAGAAAGTAGTTATTTGAAGAGAAGCATTATTTCTTTCTAATGCCATCCATCAGTTACTGAGTGCCCCCTTTGTGTTAACCCCTTGTTAGGCATTGTGGAAAATATGAGGAAAAGAAAGTAATATTCTTTGGCCTCTCAGAGTTCAGAGTCTAGTGTAGGGGAGGAAATAGATAAAACTCTACTTTAGTAAAAGAAAGTCTAAATATTGCTGCTATTTTTCACATGTGATCAAATTACCTCTTCCCTTTTAGTAGTAATGTCTTTGTGGTTTATTCAGCTCTAGGTATGGATGTGTACTAGGCATTCGTCTCTCTGGAGTCTTTCATTTAGCATCCTTTGTAACCAATGGGATATAGTTAAAAGTATACTGGTCAGGGTTCACAGTAGCATCTGTAGTACTATTTAAGGGCTGAGACCAGGAATAAGTAAGTATGTGGCTTGAGTCATACTGATATTCTGCAGTGAGATTATGTGCCCACAATGGGAAGTTAGCTAAAAGTCAATGATACTGAAGCTGGTGAAATATTATGACCAGGTTGAGGGAATCACTTGGTAGTTTTTAGAAAACAATGTTTCCTTTCTGCAATGGCAGTGATGTTCACAGTGCTCAAATGTACTATCGACTCTTCCTAACCAACTTCATATAACTCTGCTATCTTTGCTCACATATGCCATTTCCCCCAACCAACTTCAATTAAATTTAACTTAATAAAGATTGATAGTAATTATTATTACTGTAAAAACTAATCTTTTATTTTCCCATAGTGCTTTTATTATTTTTTTTTCTAAACCACTTTCACACACATTAACTAATTTAATCTTTACCATCTGCATGTGCCCAGCCAGGTGTGAGGCACTGTGAGAATGCAAGAAAAAAAGCTTTGCACACCTCCTGAGCTGTTAGGGACCTCCCTCCTATTGCTTTCCCAAGTCATTGTGATCAAATCCATCAGGCCTGAAGCCATCTGACACAGTCACCAAAGAGGAGATCTGGCTTCTTTCTGGGAGGAGAACATGGAAATCTGTTGCTCTGTCCAGCCTGACCCTATTGTCATCTCTCCATCATAGTCAACAGTTGACCCAGTTCCCAGGCTTGTCCCAGCCTCTGGGATTCTGGAGCTGTTATTCCTCCTTTCTAGATGGTCTCCATCTTTTTGTTTCCAATTCTCACCTCATCCTGGTCAGCTACCTGCACTTTCCCAGAATGTCTCCAGATTCCTTTACATTGCCTTTTGGCTCTCAGCTGAGTTTGCAACTCCTCCCAATTTAGCAACATCTGAAAATTTAATTAGCAGGAGGTTGTCTCCCTCTTCCACATAATTAATGAAGATGTTAAAATAAAACTGGATTAAGAATTTATTACACTATAATTTGCAGATCATTGCCATAGTTACTAGATAAGCTCTAACAAGGCAGGAGGGAGCAACTTGATAGAGCCAAGGGTATCTAAGCCATTGTGGTCTTTAACTCAAAGCCAAAGACAGTATGGCACAAGGGGAAGAGTTTACGTTGAGAGTCAAGAACCAGGATACTCACTGGTAGTCTGGTGCTAACTGGGAGAAACTACCACATTATATTCCATCCCTAACCCTCAAGGTACAAGCAGAAGGACAAGAGAATTTCCGCTCAAATGACCAAGGAGTCAAGGAGACTCTCATGTGAGGATGAAATCCAGGCAGTAATCCATTTAAAAGGGAGAAAATGAGGAATGGAGAGGGAAACATGAATCTCTTACTGAATATTATAATACTAGTAAGAAAAAGCCTTTCTTAAAGAGTGAACCAATAATATTAGGTCAAATACTAAGATCCCAGGAAGTACCTACTCCTAAATACCTATTCTTGGCTAACAAAAACAATCAACTCTAGATAAAAATTTTTAATCATAAAAGAAGGAAAGTTTCTAACATTTAAAAGTAATAGAGAGAAAAATTCTATACCTAATTTTATCTCAGACCATTCGCAACAAATACCATCTTTGCTTTTACCTTCTGCTGTCCTTCGTCTCCTTCAGCTTGGCTCTTCTTGAGCTACTCAATCCCATATCTTTCCACCAGTAAACAAACAAGGCTCCTCATCTGTTCCAGCATTCAGGTCAATTCCACACATGGCCCCTGTGATGTTCCTGGTCCAGGCAGCTCTGTCTTCCATCTTGGAACTGCCATCTCCTCTCTACTGGCCATGCCCACGCAGCAGAGAGCAAAGCTAGGAAAAAAATTAAGTGCATTTATGAAGGACAGGCACAAAATAGATTTTTGAAGGAGTTATTAGTGTATTTAGAATAATCTTAGCTTCACAGAGCAAATATTAAAGAAGTAGTGCTATGGTATGAATGTTTGTGTCCCTTCAAAATTCATATGTTGGAAACATAACCCCCAAGGTGATGGTATTAGGAGGTGATTAGAAGGCTGGCAGAACTACCATCTGAGGATCCAAGGAAAAGTCTTCCACCCAGAAAAGAGCTCTCACCCAACCATGCTGGCACCCTTATCTTGGACTTCCAGCCTCCAGAACTATGAAAAATAAGTTTCTGTTGTTTATAAGTTTCCCAGTCTGTGGTTTTGTTATGGCAGCCCAAACAGACTAAGACAGGTAGTCATTCTTGTGGACTTTTTTTTTTTTTTTTTTTTTTGCGGTACACGGGCCTCTCACTGTTGTGGTCTCTCCCGTTGCAGAGCACAGGCTCTGGATGCGCAGGCTCAGCAGCCATGGCTCACGGGTCTAGCTGCTCCACGGCATGTGGGATCCTCCCGGACTGGGGCACGAACCCATGTCCCCTGCATCAGCAGGCAGACTCTCAATCACTGTGCCACCAGGGAAGCCCCTTGTGGACTTTTTTAAGAAACTAAATATTAAAGAATATAATTCATGAATCTGGTTTTATTTCAAAGTCCTTTTGTTATGTCCAACATATAGGGATGTAAATTAGAATTGGCAACTCATGCATGATTTGAATGCTTTGTTGGCCCAATATTGTAAATTTCAGATGAAATTTGGTATCAGACACATTAATTTCTATTGTTTGAGCCCTTTATAGTTCTTTACATCAATGTATTGGAAAGGCAAAGGCCTATTTTGTTGAAAAAAAAAGAAAAAAGAAAGAAAGAAAGAAAGAAAGAGGAAATAAAATACAAAGTAGTGACTCACGCAAGGGAATACCTTGAAATTGGTATAATTTATAAAACAAAATACCCTTAATATGACAGCAGTCAATTTAGCTTGACATAAAAGAGGGTCTGTGTTTTCTTTCATTTATATTTTTATGATATGTAATGTCTTTATAATTCCACCACTCCACATCAAAGCCACCAACTGCTGAGTGCCTAAATAAGTAGCATGTGAAGAAAATGAATGAATTGCTAAATGTCCCATTACGTCCACAGAGAATATCCTTCTATTTGGAGTTAGGAATCTTAAATTGAGATGACAAATGAATGGTTTTCACTCCAGTGGAGGGAGAGTTTTGGCAACTTTATTACATTCAGCATTTGAATGGAATAAGGGCGGGGGAATAGAAAGAGAAATGAAGTTTTAAAAAATAATAAGTATTGTTGGTATCTGAGCTCTGACTCTAAATGTCAGTTCCTCTGTGAGACAGAGTGATGGGGACAGTAGGTGGCATAACACATGTATAAAACTCCAGTGAGATGGAGAGGAGGGCCTGTCACTGGTGTGATTTCTCTAGCACAAAGAAGCTATTTGGAGAATCTTAACAAGTTCCAACAAGTTTGGTCCAACACATTAGAACTGAAATCAAAAATTGAAAAGCAAAGAATGTGTGGAGGTGGTTAAAGGAAATCACAATAATCAGCAGCTCTATAGGGCACTTAACCATAGACACCCAGGGAGGCCCAAGGCAAAGAATAAGAAATAGCAGGAGGCTGGTGACTGCAGCATCACCCAGGAGTTCATTGACTTTAAAAATCTACCAAACATTGCAGAGGAAAATAGGATGAGCGCTATAGAGAATACTGTACAACTACTGATCTGTGGGTACTGTCTGCACACTAGTTGAAAAGGAATCCTTTAGTAAAAGTCCACTTTCACAAGCCCCCATTCATTCATTCTTAAAGCCTCAATAATGAAAAAATTTGTTTTTCATGTTCCAGATCCCTTCCCGTCTGTCTCATCTCTCTTTCTCTTACCATCTTCAAACTCCCATATAGACTTCCACTCAGCATGGCGCTTTGTGCCACACTTGATGATGGAGGAGGAATGGGCACTAGAGCCGTAGTGACCTCCAAATCAGGAGACAGGGCGTCCACAGGGGAAGGCATTTAACTTACTGGTCTTTAATTAAACAACTGACTAAGAACACACAACCAAAATATGCTAGATGTACCTTACTTTGAGGGTTGTGATCCCAGTACAGGTGACCAATTAGACATCAAGTTAATTATTTATTCCCTTAATGAGGTTGACTTGAAAATTTTTGACTATGGGGGAATATATGTGTGATGTGCATGTAGTCAGAGCATGATGGGAAGATGGTTGCCTTCCTCTCTGTACCTGTTAGGGTCTATATTTTAGACAAAATATTTCATAGCCAGATGGGGGAAATAAAACCTAAGAAATTCTAAGGTTCATCTTCTATGTAAATGGAGAGTAGCATTTTACTCCATTAACTGGGAAAATATTCTCTGCATGTGACAAATATGTCTTTAAAATTGCAACATAATGTAAATCAGAACATAAACTTTGGAACTTGAAAACTCTTCTTTTAAGACAAAATAATCAACAGACTGCTCCTCTCTGACCTCAGTTTTCTAATTACAGGAACAAATGGGTTAGATTACATAATTTCTAAATTCCTATACAGTCTAATATTGTGTGATCTTTAACAATACAAATAGTAATGCCACAACTACATAATAACATCACATCAGCAACAACAATCTTATCAAGAACCATTTGCTAAACACTTTCAAAGCACCAGACAGTGTGCTAAGTGGTTATGGACTTTACCCCATTTAATCCTTGCAATAACTTTATGAAGGAAAAATTACTATTCCCATTTTTATAGATGAAGACAAAAAAAGTTTTCCAGTATTATAATTTTGGGATGCCAGGATTGGGCTTCTAACTTACATTGAACCCCAAATCCTGTGTTCTTAATTTAAAAACATGTTATCTGGCATTTTAAATTTCCTTATCATGGTAGGAGGAGAAGATAGGCCACAACAGACTGAGAAGTAGAAAGGTTTTCACTATGTATTTACAATATTATTGGAGAGAAAAGACTCACATGGGGAAGAAATAACTGTACAGTTTGGTATGTGTGTAAGTGCCAGACTGAACAGACCAGTCAATAAGAACTACAGGATTTAAAGAAGGGAAAATCATTATTAGTTAGATACTAGCAACAAGCTTAGTTGAAAAGGTCTTCGTGTCATTGGGCTTTCAAAGGAGAGGCTACAAGGCAGACAGAAAGACTGGGAAATATTTTTCTGGTGGGGAAAAGCGCATTAGCAAAAGCAAACACTGGAAGTATTATAGCATGAATGAAACTCAACAAAGAAACAAGTTGACTTTACCCAGTTTGGAGGAAACTCACAAAGCTGATATTTTGCATAAAACATAAAAAATAAGTTAGTATATATTTTTTGAAATGGAGAAGAATTCAGAGACAACAAATTCATTGTGAGTTATGATTAATTCATTTACTTTTGCAAAAAGTGATCAGCATTTCTGTACCTACAATATTATGTCGGATTGGTCCTTTCAAAGGTATAATTGATAGACCACATGCACTAGGATCAACCAGGGCCTCTTGTTAAAAATGCAGATTGACTGATTCTCACTACAGACCCACTGAATCAGAATCTTTGCAAAATGAGCCCAGGAATTTGGATGTCCAAATGCTTTTCAAAATATTAAGATACTTCACTGAGGTATAACTTTCATAAAATAAAATGTACAGAACTTAAGTATTTATTTTGATAAATTTTGACAAAAATATGCACCCATGTAGCCTTTGTACCAGTCAAGAATACACAACATTTCTAGCACCCTAGAAAGTTTCTTGTACCCCTTTGCAATCAATCCCTCACTGCTCCAGGTAACCACTGGTCTGATTTCCAATCTCCATAGGCTACTTTTGATTATTCTAGAGCTTCATATAAATTGGGTCACACAGGATGTTCTTTTTTTGCATGGAGTTCTCCCTCTCAACATCAAGTCTATGAGAGCCATCTTGTTGTGGGCATCTGCAGTTTGTTCATTTTTGTTGCTGAGTAGTATCCCAATATATGAAAATATTATAATTTGTTTATCCATAGCCTTACTGATAGACATTTGAGTGGTTTCCAATTTTTGGCTGTTGTGAATAAAGCCATTGTGAAGATAATTATGTGTCATTTCATAAACAAATGTTTTTGTTCCTCCTGGATAAATAATTAGGAGTAGATTCACTGAGACATAGGGTAGGTGTATATTTAGCTTTAAAATAAGAATGACCAATCAGTTTCCTTAAGTGATTGTACCATTTGATATTCCCACCACCAATGTATGAAAGTTCTGGTTCCACCATATCTTCACTTGATATTTTCAAGCTTTATTGTTTTATCCACTCAAGGTCAATCTATATTTTTATGGTTAGTGCTTTTTGTGTCACAAGGTTCAAAGATTTTCAGTACCTTCATTATAATAATTCCTAACTTTCTTGTAAGTTCTTCTTTGACTCATGGGTTATTTAGAGATGTCCTCTTTAATTTCAAATATTTGGGAATGTTTCTGTATATCATAATATCATTGATTTTCAGTTTAATTCCATTGCAGTCAGAATAAATATTTTGTAAGATTTCAATTCCTTGAAATTTATGAGATGCATTTTATGTACCAATATATGATCTAGCTTGATGAATGTTCCATGTGCACTTGAAAATAATGTGTACTCTGCAGTTGTTGGGTACGGTATTCTGTTAATGTCAATTAGGTCAAGTTGGTTGATAATGTTTAGATTCTCTATATCCTAAGTGAATTTTTGCTTATTCACTCTATTGACTACTGAGAAGTATAACAATTCATCTATGATTGAATGATTTATATATGTATATATACCATTCAACCTGTTTACATTTAAATGATGTCTTATAGACAGTATATATATTTTTTTCCAGTTGATAATTTCTGCACTTTAATTTGAGTGTTTAGTCTATTTTCATTAATGTAATTATTTATATGTTTGGGTTTAAATCCATCACCTTGCTATTTATTTTCTATTCACTTCTCTGTTTTGTTTTGGTTTTCTTTTTTCTATTTTGGAAGGTTAATTGAATAGATTTAGTATTCTATTTTATTTCCTCTACTGGCTTTCTAGCTATACTGCTTTTTATTATTACTTTTCCTTGCTGCTCTAGGAATTACAATATGTATCCTTAATTTACCAGAGTATCCTTAGAATTAATGTTTTACCAGCTCACACATCACACTTCCAACTTCACAAATGTAAGAACATCAAATCAGTTCACTTTTATTTCTCTACCAACTGTAGTAATATTATTGTCATATATTTTATTTCTACATATGTTTTTACTCCACCTTACAATAATGTCATTTTTGCTTTAAAGAGTTTATTTACCTTTTTAAAGATGCAGACATAGACAATGGACTTGAGGACGCAAGGAGGGGGAAGGGTAAGCTGGATGAAGTGAGAGAGCAGCACTGGCATATATACACTACCAAATGTAAAATAGATAGCTAGTGGGAAGCAGCTGCATAGCACAGGAAGATTAGCTCTGTGCTTTTTGTACCCCTAGCAGGGCGGATAGAGAGGGTGGGAGGGAGATGCAAGAGGGAGGGTATATGGGGACATATGTATACATATAGTTGATACACTTTGTTATACAACAGAAACTAACACACTATTGTAAAGCAATTATACTCCAAAAAATATTTTTTTTAAAAAAGAGTTTACCTTTTAAAGAAATTAACTGAAGAAACTCTTAAATTTAGTCTCTTATATTAACTTGCATATTTAGCCTTTTTAGTGCTTTTCATTCCTTTTGTAGAAGCAAATTACCATCTGACATAATTTCCTGTCAACTTGATGAATTTCCCTTAAAACTTCTTAATGTGCAAGTCGGCTAGCAACAAATTTTCTCAGCTTTCATTTGTCTGTAAATGTGTATTTCACCCTCATTTTTAAGGATACTTTCACAGCATGTAGATTCTGGTTTAGTGAGTTGTTTTTTGTTTGTTTGTTTGTTTGTTTTCTTTCAGATTATGAAAGATAATCATTCCATTGTCTTCTGGACTTCATTGTTTCTCACAAAAAATCAACCATCATTCATATTCCACTGCATATAATGTGTTGTGTTTTTTCCCAACAATTTTAAATATGTGCTCTTTATCTCTTTGTCTTTGGTTTTCAGCAATTTGACTATGATGTGCCTAAGTTTGGTATTCTTTGTATTTACTCTCCTGCAACTTTTTATTATAAATATAGATAACCACTTCCCACTTCAGACCCATTGTATCAAATTTTCTAGTAATGTAACAAGGATCTAAATTTCTAAACAATCCTTAAATTATTTTTATGGACACTGAAGATTAGAGAATCACTAAACTACAGTAATAAAACTAATCGTTATCCTGAAGAAATTTAAGATATTTTATAAAGCTTAGATATATACTCAAAATGTATATTATTAGGATATAAAAACATGCCATATCAGTAGAGATGACTTGTTATGGAAATTCAGAAAAAAAAAGAAAATTAAACAATAAGAAGCAGAAGCTTTTTGGAAGGCATAGCCTTTAAGTAGAACATAAAATGTGAGTGACATTTTTATTTGGAAAGTTGGATGAGAATGTCTCCAGTTTAAGTGGTCACTTTTAAACACTATCAGGAAAAATAATTTTACCACCCCAACACTAATTTTGAAACCTCTATTGCTGACAGAAAATAAGGGTGAGAGACCAAGCTCAGGGAATATTTCTAACAGGCTTAAAAAGAAGGTCTCTGATATTTCAATATTTAATATAGAGCTGTACCCGCATACACAATATGTGATAATCCCACACTGAGTAGAGAAAAGAGACCTGGAATGTTTTCCAGCCCATTAACAAAATACAGTAGCTTCTTATTTTTTTAATGCAACATAACCTGGATGTCAGGTTGCATTAAGATGCCTCGGGTTATGATGACATAAATAGTTCAACATAATGAAACATGACACTGAGAAATATGGGCATCGATCTGTGCCACTAATTTAAAGACTCACTGGTTTTGCCTTGATCTGTTTTTATGTCCTCAACCAAGAAATGACACATGGATAATGGGTATTGTCTGCTTTGTTGTTCCCTGGGCAGGTTCCATAGAAGAGTTTTTCCATTATTGACACATCGTTGGTATTGACAGGAGGGTTATCATATCCTCTTTCTCATGGACTCTTGTCAAATGGTCATAACTTAGGCAAACAAGAACAGAATCATTCTAAAGGCAGTTTTCAGAAAAAATGGATTCTAACTGCATCTTCCTCACACTTTCAGTCTGCATTATAGAGATGAAATTTAATCTTAATTTATTCACATAATCAATAAAATATGGTACTAGGCTAGGGGCTAACGATACAAAGATGACTAAGACCTGACTTCATAGTCTTGTCCAGCATTTATTAAAATATATTTTTCAGAGTTGTTCCTTGAGGTAATCATAAAATCTCTGTGTTTTGGAAATACAGTTAAACACATAGCAGAGATTTGGGGGCAAAACTGGAGATTGAACTGATTCAGAAATGCCTGCCTCCCATGCATGCTGGAGCAGTGTAGTCACAGGTCTCAGCTGTGTGAGAACTGGAATTGAGCTGCCTGTAAAATATGGAAGTTGTCGAACATTCTCCTATCCATTAAACAGAGACTAGAAGATTCCACCCATCAGCCTGGGGAAATAACAAGGAAGCTTTTTATTTCCCTGATGCTATGGGTATGATCACTCAAAATATATTGGATACTGAAGCCTGCTCCAAAGGTAGCTGTGAGTTCCAAATTTATTCATGTGGAATAGAGACCCAAATTGGGAATAAACATAAAGTTGGCCTATAACTTGTGAAGCCTCAAAAGTGACAAAAGAATACTCTGTTTTTAAAGTATTTTTTCCGAGGTACAGAAACTGCTAGAGTCCAACAGAAAATAAATTCTGCTGATTATAGATAATAATAATAATAATAAATTACAAGCCATTTTAAGAAACAAATCTCCATGAGAGAGAATGAACACACATAATCACACCAATAACAAAAAAGGAGAGATTGCTTAAAACTCTTTAAAAAGACTTTAAAATAAGAATATTAATATGACTTTATAAAGCAAATTTAACAACGTTTTCTTAATGTTAGTGCTCTCTGTGTCATGTTTAACAAATTTTTGCCTATTCCAAGGTTATAAATATATTTTCCTATGTTTGCTTCTAGAAACATTGTTTTAATTTTCATATTAGTCATAGAGTAGAAAATACTTTTAATGCATATACTGACAAAAATCTCCTATCCAAAATATATTAAAAATATCTATAAATCAATAAGAGAAAGACAATCCAATAAAATAGTAGGCAAAAAACTTGAACAGGTACTTCACCAAAAAGGATATCAAACTGACCAATGGATATTTGAAAAAATGTTCACCATCATTAGTTATAACCTAAATGAAAATTTAAAACACTATGAGATACCACTGCACACCCAGCAGAATGTCTAAAATTATAAAGGCTGTTAATACCAAGGATTGGCAAGGATGTGAAGCAACTAGAATTTTTATACAATGATGAGTTTGATTGCATATTGTTATGTCCACTTTAGAAAATAATTTTGCAGAAAGATTAAAGCTAAACACATGTATAACTATGACCAGCAATTCAATATATAAGTATATAACTAAATGTAATATACTTATGTCTACCTAAGACATACAGTTATAAAGGCTGTTGACATAAAGGGAAGCTCAGTGAAAGGTTTATGGGAACTTTACTATTTTTGCAACATTTCTATAATTCTAAAATTACCTCAAATTAAAATTAACTGTTTTAAAAATGCCAGGCAGAAATAATATAAACTTAAGATTCCATTTGTATGGAATTCAACAAGAGTAATCAATGGCTATAGAGAATCCTTTAGGGGAACATTGACTCAGAAGGGACTAAAGGAGCCTTCTCTGGTTTTATACGTTTTTCTAGGTGGTGTATATATAGTATTTGTATAAAGAAAATGAAAAGAAAGAAACAGGGCTGAAAACTTAAACTTGACAAAAAAAGAATTCATTTATTTTTAAAGATATGATGAATGTAAACATGTAATGAGATAGGAATTATGAAAAAAATTGTAAGACAGATGAAACACAGAATAAAAAATTTCATATTTATCTTCTAGGGGTTCAGAAGAGGAAAGTAGTACTCCAAGATATAATGTCTGGGACAAGATACCTAATTTAATAAAAGATGTCTTTCAATTCAAAGACCACATTGAGTTTTAAATAGAGTAAATTAAATCTACAGCTAGTTCCAGTGTGATGGAAGGACAAAGTACCAGAGGAAAAAATCTTAAAAATTGCCAGAATTAAAACTCTCACTATTAGAGTGGGAATTTACAGATTAGCAAGGGTGGCTAGCATAATCCATGTAACAATGGATTAGAGTTGGGGATATCAGTATGAGCTCATCTTTAACTTAATTTAGATATAGATGATTACATATAGAAATATTTGTTGATATGTGTATATACAAAGGTTAATATTCACACATGTTTCTTTGCTGTCAGCTTAGAGAGCCTAAAAGAAAAAAAAAACCATTCTAATAGCAACAAGGAAATCTGGTGCCCAAATCTTGGTCTTTAATACCATCTCTAATAAAAGGAACAAGGAAGGGTCTTGGAAGAATGGCTGATTCTAGGATTGGAGCAAGAGGTATAAGGGTGAGCAATGAATATTTCATAGTACTGGAAAGTAAGGAGAAAAAAGCCAAAATCCCACAATGTTGGGCTTATGTTAAAGGAGCACAGAAGCCCACTGGAAAAAGCTGGAATATATAGAGCAACAAAATAAATAGAGCAGTGTTGAATTATAACTCAAAGCATAAAATAAATATCCATGAGTCCATACCAATAAAAATGGTTGAATAAACTAATATATGGGAAGAAGAGTCACATTTCCAGTACAGAAGAATTCTAAGTAATTTATGTAGACAGTTCACCTTCAAGGAAGGGACGCATAATTCTCCACTCTTAAGATGTGGGCTGCACATAATGGCTTCCTTCCAAATAGTAAGTCTGGAAAGGAGAAAAGAGTGACTTTACAGTGGAGAAATCTGACAAACACTACCTCAACCAGGTGATCAAGGTCAACATCAACAGTCATAAATCACAGTCAGAATACGTAGCCCTGATATGATGTGATGAAAATAGTACTTTACCTCTGTGGTTTCCCTCCCCAAAACCCATATCCCCAGTTCTATCATGAGGAAAATATCAGACAATTTCTAGTAATGGGGCATCCTATACAATATCTGATCAGTACTCCTCAAAATTGTCAAGGTCATCAAAAACAAGGGACGTCTGAGAAACTGCCTGTCAAGGAAACATAATGACTAAATGTAATGTGTTATACTGAGTGGGATCTTGGAAAAGAAAATGAACAGTAGGTAAAAACTACAATAACCTGAACAGACTATGGACTTTAGTTAATGGTAATGTGTTGATATGGGTTCATTAATTGTAACAAATGTGTCAAACTAATGTAAGATATTAATAAAAAGGAGATGTGGGTGTAAGGTTATGGGAACTCTCTGTACTATATTCTCAATTTTTCTGTAAATCTAGAACTTTTCTAAAAAATAAAATATATTTTAAAAATACCACCTATAGAGGAATCCCAGTTGGAATGACAGCAAAGTTGACAATAATAGCTATTAGTGGTGATAGAAGATTGATTATATGCAAAGGGATTGATCAAATAAATATATTGAAGGTAATGGATACAGAGTTTCTCACTTTTAGGGAAGACAACTATAAATATATAGAAAAAGCATAAATAAGACTGAAGTCTATGGTATTGGATTAGAATTGGATATAGCAGTATAAATTCAGGGTTTTAAAAATAGGTAAATGACATCAATAAGGAGAGAGAGGGAGATATCTAAAGGTATGTGTTTACTCACCTATTTCCCCTCAACACATACACATATGCTTTAGCTTGATCCACTTAGAGGGCCTGAGTTAAGTGACATCCCAATAGGAATGAGCACACCTGTAATCAAGATCTGGTTTTCTAAATGCCACTGCCCACTAAAATAAACCAATGCTCCTTGAAGAAACTTCTGATTCCAAGGCTTGGACAGTATAAGATGAAATTGAAACACCTTGTGACTGAAAGCAGGAATATGTTCAAAGAATGATGGGGATGTGTCAAAAGAACAGAGTCCTATTTCTAAAGTTCTTCCACTGACTTTGCCCAGGATAATTTCAGCATCAAAATAAGTAATGATAGTATCTGATCATAATCCATTGAATAAAATTAAGAAGCCATGAATATAAAAATATGAATGAATTCATTGGAAGTTCATTGATTAATGAGTATTTTCAGTCTACATGAAATTCTTAATAATTTTAAAAAGAAAAAGAATAACTTTATCATGGAGAAGGTAGACAGACACCAGGCTTAGTCAAGTGATTAAAGTAAATATTACCAGTAATGGGACAAATCAAAACGGTGCCACTTGTTATGAAGCAATGAGCAGAACACCACATTTCTCTGTGACTTTTCTGGCAAAGATATAAAATCTATATCTAATCACGAGGAACATCAGGCGAACCCAAATTGAAGGACATTCTTCAAAATATCTGGCCAGTAGTCTTCAAAAGTGTCAAGATAATGAATGTCAAGGAAATAATTGAGGAACTTACCCAGTTTGGAAGAAGCTAAATAGACAGGACCACTAAATGCAACATGTGACTCTGAACTGAATCCTTTTGCTATCAGTGATATTATAAGGATCCTTGCAGAAAAGTGAAAGGTTATGAAGATTAGATGAAATAATGCACCAATGTTATTTTTCTGACTTTGATGGTTGTATTATGTAGGAAAATGTCTTTTTTTTTTGAAGAAATGAATTCTAAAGCATTTAGAAGTGATGGAACATCCCACCAGTGACTCACAAAGGAATTGTTCAAAGAATAAAAAGTTATTTGTATTGCTAATGAAGGTTTTTTAAGTTTCTTTTAGAATAAAGATTTTAAAAAAATAAGTGAGAGCATCTCTGAGAGGCTGCAACCTGTCCCTCTGAACCTGCTGCCCGACACTGCACAGACCTACACTCAAACCAGCTATAACCAGTATCAGCATGATACCCAGCAGTAAAACCAGTATTATCAGAACCAGGGCCAGTGGCCCCCATACTGCGGGAGTACTCTGGGCACTCACCAGGTGGCACAAGTACAAAGTAACCAGTGTACCCCAGAGGCCCCGGCACCCCCGCAGGCATCTTCCACACACACCAGTCCTGTGGTGCTGAAGGACCATCCCAGGGCTGTCTCCTTGCCCAGCCTCCCTCCAACACACAGCCTCCTTTCTGAGGGGCTTCTCCTTTCCACAGAGAGCCAGGCATTTTTCTCTGGATTCAAACTGGCAACAGTGGCCTTTTAGTTTCTGTTTGCCCCCACCCCTCTTCCTCCTTACTTCCCTTTTGGCTCAGGAATCCTCTCCTCTCCCTTGGTCCTACGTGGCTGAGGGGGGGGCCCCATCCTGTTCATTCATCCCAGCCCTCCTTCAGCGCCTCAGCTCCTCAGATCTCATGCAGTTGGTTGGAAATTCTTCCAGGAGCTGTTTTACTGTCTGCTTTTCAGGATTAAAAAAATAATAAACTTTTTTTCTTAAACCCACAAGTTTAAAAATCAAACCGCAGAACAAGGAAGCAATGACATATTTTTTGATAATTACGTTTTTTTTTTGTTTGTTTGTTTGTTTGTTTTTGCGGTATGCGGGCCTCTCACTGTTGTGGCCTCTCCCGTTGCGGAGCACAGGCTCCGGATGCGCAGGCCCAGCGGCCATGGCTCACGGGCCCAGCCGCTCCGCGGCATATGGGATCCTCCCAGACCGGGGCACGAACCCGTATCCCCTGCATCGGCAGGCGGACTCTCAACCACTGCGCCACCAGGGAGGCCCAAAATTTATCGTCTTAAACTTTTTTTTGTTTGTTTTTTCGGTACGCGGGCCTGTCACCGCTGCGGCCCCTCCCGTTGCGGAGCACAGGCTCCGGAGGCGCAGGCCCAGCGGCCATGGCCCACGGGCCCAGCCGCTCCGCGGCACACGGGATCCTCCTGGATCAGGGCACAAACCCGCGTCCCCTGCATCGGCAGGCGGACTCTCAACCACTGCACCACCAGGGAAGGCCCTGATAATTACGTTTTTTGTTAATTTTTAGAGCTCATCCATTTTTATGTGAATCAGCTATTGATATTTCATCAAGATAACTGTTTCTTTGCTGAGTTCAGGTGACTGAAGTAAAGCCATGCCCTGGAAACAAAACAAAACACACCTAAAACAAAACTGTACAATCATCTTTAATATAACTTTTTACACAATGTCTCAGTTCCCTGTAACTTTGCACACAAACTTCTGTGTTGAATTGAATTTTAACTGCTTTTTGTAGCATTTGGAGAAAGTGTGACTATTGAATTTGAAACCTTTAAAGAAGAAAATATGGGAGCAAAATAAAATTTTTTTTCTGGCAAAGACTACAAGATTTTATTATAAGCAAACTCTCCCTCCATGAGAGAGCTCTTAAAAGACAGACTTTGTATATCAATGGAGAGAGACTTGGGGGAAGCTAAGCTTTGCTAACAAGAAAAGTTGTGGGTAACTGGAGCTTGGCCCCATGTCCTCTGCACTCCAGATCCAGCTGCCTTCAGAGCAAAGTCAGAGATTCAGCTCGGCAGCAACATACTTCACTTTTGCTCACAGTTCATTGGCCGAAATGAGCTTCCCATCCAGGAGGGAGGGAAGTATAATTCTATGACAGGAGAGACAGTCAATATTTTGAATATATCTCCCACAGCTTGATAAGAGGAAGGAGTGGCATGCAAGGAAAATATCAAATAATTAACATAGCAAGCATGATTGTGCATTAAAAGTATTGCCAGAAAATAATGAAAAATAGAAATTGGGGTTTTAGAAATAAGGCAAGAAATATAGGACAATGGAAAGTGAAGGAGATATGAGTTTTAAAGATTCAAGGTCTTCATACATTTTGGCTTAAGAATAAGAGTAAGATTAACTTTTAATTATCTTGGGTAAATGTGCATTTCAGACACAGCCATTAAGAATAAAAATATAGGGCTTCCCTGGTGGTGCAGTGGTTGAGAGTCCGCCTGCTGATGCAGGCGACACGGGTTCATGTCCCGGTCCAGGAAGATCCCACATGCCACGGAGCGGCTGGGCCTGTGAGCCATGGCTGCTGAGCCTGCGCGTCCGGAGCCTGTGCTCCACAATTGGAGAGGTCACAACAGTGGGAGGGCCGCGTACAGCAAAAAAAAAAAAAAAAAAAAAAAAAAAGAATAAAAAAGAATAAAAATATAGGGAATTCCCTGTCAGTCCTGTGGTTAGGACTCTGCACTTTCACTGCTGTGGCCTGGGTTCAATCCCTGGTGGTATAATGTATACCTTCTTATTTCAGTTGATTAAAAATGGAGTATAAAGAAATCATGTCTAACCCAATAGATGTCAGAGTAGTAGATTAAAAAATATAAATTAAGATAAACATAGTAAAGTGAAAAATGCCATATAAGATAACAGAAGCAAGTTTAAATATTCAAACCCCAGTTATGGACCAAAAGATTTCCCTATTTACCATCAACATAGAGGCCAATATTTTAAGTGGAGGTAGACCCTTAACCTGGGTCAGGTTGCCTGCAGACTTTGAGAAACCTTGGAAGTTTAGTTCTAGCTCAAGGATTTTCACCAGTAACCCAGACAGCCCCAAAACTCTTAATAAAATGTGTCATTTATAATTTTAAGAGCTGTAACATGAATTCAAGCCAGGTGAAATTTGTTTACAGAGCAATCTTACAGAGGCTTTTATCTAAATGTTTATGGTGCTTAAATGACACACAAAGGCATAATACTAAAAAAAAAAAAAAAACTAAGAAGTTATGAAAGAAATTTAGGAGTGAAGCAAGAGCAAAAAAGACAAAAAGAAAAAATGTAAAAAATCTTAAAATAAAAACTTAATTTTTGAAATTTAAAAGATGTTCAAAATTCTACTCTGGGCATTAGTGAATTAGAATTAAGAATTTAAAGATAATTAAGAGAAATAAGGATTTTTCTTTAAAAAGTCATTGAGGACCTGGAAAATAGGATGGAAGATTTCTAGGAAAGAATGGAAGAAAGGGTAAAGAATATCTAAGAAGGTAATACTTGAGAATTATCCAACATTTATGAAAACCAAAATAAAAATATCTAACAGAGACATTCTCAGATTTAAAAGAAACTTCAAAAGAAAAAAGTTAAACTATGGAACAGTGTGTGTGTGTGTGTGTGTATTATATATATACATATTTTATTTTTAGATGATATATGTACTCATACTATATATACTATAGATTATTATTTATTTATTCATTCATTTAAAACTTTAAAAATCCACTCCAGGTCACATAGAAGCAAAACTATAGAATATCAAGAATTAAATGACAATTTTAAAAGCTTTCAAAAATTGACAGATTGCTTTTAATAAAAGGAAATGACAATTAGTATGATAACAGGTAAAATTCCCTTTAGCAACTATAGGTGCCAGAAGATAATGGAATAATATATTAGAAGTACTAAAGGAAATAACTGTAAACCTAGAATTACAGAATTGTAAAGGACTGTAAAACAAAGGCATAATTTAGTCACTCAGCAGATTATCTTCTTTGTGTTTACTGTTTCACCTCCTGTCCTAGACTTTGGAGTATAGCAGGAAACAAAAGAGACAAAGCCCCTTTTCTCAAGCTTCTTTTCTATGAGGACAGACAGACAATAAATATACACTACATCATGAAGTGATAAGTGCTATCAAAAAGAAAAGGCAGGATGAGGGATACAGATTGGTGATTGGAACATGTCATTTATGAAGAGGCATCAAGGAAGCCTTTTCCAAAGACATGACATTTGATGAAACTCCTAAAGGAATCTAGAAGTTATCCATACAATTGTCTGAGGCAATTAATTCCAGATGAAGGACTCAAAATGACTTTTAAAGAAGAAGAGGAGGGTGAGGAGGGGAAGAAAAAAGAAGAACTCAAGGTTTTGGCCAGAGGAATTGATAAAATGGAGTTGTCATCTATTGTGAAGGAAAAAAAAAACTTCAGCAGATGCAGGTTTGTAGATTAAAGACTTAGAGCCTGCTTCTGTACCTGAGATATCCAATAAGACAATTAAATGAGGAGTCATGTAGGCAGCTAGATATAGGAATCTGGAATCCAGGGGAAACTGTTGGAACAAGAGATACATGTCAGCATCTATTTATTAAAGCTGTGTGTCAGGTATGAATAGCAATAAAAAGAAACATCTAGAACTGCACCCTGGGGAATGCAGGATGTACAAATAAAACAGGTGGAAAGAACCAATGTAGGAACCTGCATTAACAGAGGCCAGCGAGGTTGATGGAGAACCCAGAGAGCAGTACTCTAAAGATGAAATGTGGAATGTATTCCACAAAGGAAGAAGTGGTAAACAGTGTCCAATGTTGCTTATAGGTCAAAGAAGCGGAACACAAAGACATGACAATTGGATGTGGCAATGGAGGTCATTACTTAATAAGAACAGATTTGGTGGATTGAAAGTAACAATGACATTACTAGGGAAGAGAAAATGCAAACAGGATAATGTGGACAACTCTCTCCAAGAGTTTTCTTGAAAGGACAGTTTCAGTTGTATAAATGCTGAGTTTATTACCCATAGACTCTAGTCATAAAAATTATTAAGGCATCCACTTCAGCCAGAAGAACATGTACTTAGAAGAAAGTCTCACAATGATAAGCACAGAAATGGTTTTTAAATGTTAATAAATTTAATTTGCTATAGATTATAAATAAATTTAACCTTTATTCTAAAAAGTAGAAATAATTTCTTAAATTAATAAGATAGAGGGGAGGGTTGTTCAATGAAGAAATATGGCATGCTAAAACTGACAGAATTTTCAGAAAAAATGACTAAAACATAATTATAGTGGAAAATTTAAAGCATATTTTTCAGGGACTGACATATGAAAATGACAATAAATCTTTACTAGTATGGAAGTTTTGAACAAAAAAATAAAAATATTTATCTAATGGACATTTGCACAGCTCTCCTCAGAAAAATAAAGATACATGATGTTTTCAAGTGCATATAAAACATTTTTTAATTCTTCATATGTGAATAAAGTCACAAAGCTAGGTTCAGCCAATTTCAAACGCTCACTATCATTAAGGATATATTCATTGATCACAATATCACTAAATTAAAAATTAAGAGGAACAAGACAATTAAAAACAAGCTCAGACTGTTTTAATGATTGCTCAACATTTTGTGGGTTAAAAAGAAAATTATGATGGAAAATATAGAATGTTTTGAAGGCAGCTTTTAGCTACAAAAGTATTAATTTAAAATTATAATGATGGAAAATAAATGAATCAACTTTCAACTCAAAAGCCTGATAAGGAAAAGAATAAAGCTTTAAAAAGTAGAAGGAAATGAAAATGATAAGATCAGAGAGTAATTAATCATTAGTTGCATTTGTATAATGTTTATAATTAAGTAGAAAAAAAAACAAGAAATGCAGATAACCAACAAAATTTTTAAAGTTATTTTTTGAAAGAAACTAATAAGATAAACTTCTAATTTGAACACATAAAAAAATCAAAGGTAGAAAAGGCAAAAATAAACAATATTAGTAATTAATAAGAGAATTAATAAGGCATCAATAGATATATGAGATAAAAAAATAGAGCAATATTTCCATAACTTAATTTTTTAACTTATGTACATTTTATTGTTCCAAAACATTTGTTAAAATGAAAATAAGATTGTTAAACATGAGGAAAAAATACATAAAATCTTTGACAATGAAATTGAAACAGAGAGAAACTATAAATACAGAAAAGCACCTAGTGAAAATAACATACAGATGCAAAAAATGAGATAATCAATTTATTATAAAAATTATTTTAAAGAAGGAAAAACGGTAAAAGGACCCAATTTTTAAAAATTATTCTAGCATAACTTTTACACCACAGTTGGAAAAGGGAGTTTCAAAAAACTTATAAACTAAATCTTTTATAAATATAGGTACAAATCCCATAAATAAAACATTAAGACTTTTAACTTTATGTGTATTTTAAAAGATTGTATCATTACTAGGTAGCATTTTACTGAGAATGCAGGATTATCTCAAAATCAGAAACATCAGTTTACTGTTTATTGACAGATTAAAGGAAGAAATAACATGAAATACCAATCAATGCAGGAAAATAATTAGTTCATTCAAATTTGAAAATTCTTAAGTTAACTTAGAATACTTAAGTAGGGATATCCTTAACCTGATAAAGGATATCTATCAAAGCTTCCAGCAAACATCAAACTTAATTTTGAAAGTTTAGAATCACTTTCATGGATGTTAGGGAAGAAAATAAAGAAGCATGTTATCATAGTGTCATTCAACATTGTACCAGAACCCCATACCAACTCAATATGACAGGAACAGAAGTAAGAAGTATAAGAATTAAAAAGAAAGTTGGGGAGACCTTCAAGATGGTGGAGGAGTGAGATGTGGAGATCACCTTCCTCCCCACAAACACATCAGAAATACATCTACTTGTGGAACAACTCCTTCAGAACACATACTGAACATTGGCAGAAAAACTCAGACTTCCCAAAAGGCAAGAAACTCCTCACGTACCACGGTAGGGCAAAAGAAAAAAGAAAAAAACAGAGACAAAAGAATAGGGGCAGGGCCTGCACCACAGGGAGGGAGCTGTGAAAGAGGAAAAATTTCCACACACTAGGAAGAACCTACACTGGCGGAGATGGGGGTTGGTGGGGTGGGGAGCTTCAGAGCCATGGAGGAGAGCAGCAACAAGGGTGCAGAGGGCAAAGCGGAGAGATTACCATACAGAGGATCGGGGCCAACCAGCACTCACCAGCCTGAGAGGCTTGTCTGCTCACCCGGCAAGGAGGATGGGGGCTGGGAGCTGAGGTTTGGGCTTCGGATGTCAGAACCCACGGAGAGGACTGGGTTTGGCTGTGTGAACACAGTCTGAAGGGGGCTAGTGCACCACAGCTAGCTGGGAGGGAGTCTGGGAAAAAGTCTGGACCTGCCTAAGAGGCAAGAGACCATTGTTTCAAGGTGCACAAGGAGAGGAGATTCAGAGCACCACTTAAATGGGCTCCAGAGACGGGCGTGAGCCACGGCTATCAGTGCAGACACCAGAAATGAGCATGAAATGCTCAGGCTGCTACTGCAGCGACCAAGAAACCTGTGTGTGAGCACAGTTCACTATCCACACCGCCTCTCTCAGGAGCCTGTGCAGCCCACCACTGCCAGGGTCCCGTGATCCAGGGACAACTTCCTCAGAACACACAGCACCCCTCAGGCTGTTGCAACATCACACCAGCCTCTACCACTGCAGGCTTGCCCCACATTCCATACCACTCCCTCCCCCTCGCCTGAGTGAGCCAGAGACCCCTAATCAGCCATTACTTTAACCCCATCCTGTCTGAGTAAAAAACAGGTGCCCTCAGGATACCTACACATAGAGGCAGGGCCAAGTGCAAAGCTGAACACGAGGAGCTGTGCCAACAAAGAAGAGAAAGGGAAATCTCCCAGAAACCTCAGGAGCAGTGGACTAAATCTCCAAAATCAACTTGATGTACCCTGCATCTGTGAAATATCTGGATAGACAATGAATCATCCCAAAATTGAGAAGGTGGACTTTGGGAGTAAAGATTTTTTTTTTCCTTTTTCTCTTTTTGTGTGTGTGTACGTGTATGCTTCTTATGTAATTTTCTCTGTATAGCTTTGATTTAACATTTGTCTTAGGGTTCTGTCTGTCCATTTTTGTTTTTCTTTTTTTAGTATAGTTAGTTTTCAGTGCTTGTTATCATTTATGGATTTGTTTTTTGGTTTTGTTGCTCTCTTCTTTCTTTCTTTTTTTATTACATTTTATTTTTTTTTGTTTTTAATAATTATTTTTATTTTTTATTGAATAACATTTTATTTTATTTTATTTTATTTTTTCTTTCTTTCTTTCTTTTCTTCTGAGTTGTGTGGCTGACAAGGTCTTGGTGCTCTGTATGGGTTTCAGGCCTGTGTCTCTGAGCAGGGAGGGCCAAGCTCAGGACATAGGTCCACCAGAGACCTCCCAGCTCCATGTAATATTAAATGGTGAAAGATCTCCCAGAGATCTCCATCTCAATGCTATGACCTAGCTCCACTCAATGACCAGCAAGCTACAGTACTGGACACCCTATGCCAAACAACTAGCTAGAGAGGAACACAACCAACCCATTAGCAGACAGGCTGCCTAAAATCATAATAAGTTCACAGACAACCCAAAACACACCACCGGATGCGGTCCTGCCCACCAGAAGGCAAGATCCAGCCTCACCCACCAGAACACAGGCACCATTCCCCTCAACCAGGGAGCCTAGACAACCCAATGAACAAATCTTAGCCGCTGGGGCAGACACAAAAAACAACAGGAAGTACGAGCCTGCAGCCTGTGAAAAGAAGATCCCCAAACACAATAAGTTAAGTAAAATGAGAAGACACAGAAACACACAGCAGATGAAGGAGCAAGGTAAAAACCCACCAGACCAAACAAATGAAGAGGAAATAAGCAGTCTACCTGAAAAAAGATTTCAGAGAAATGATAGTAAAGATGATCCAAAATCTTGGAAATAGAATAGAGAAAATACAAGAAATGTTTAACAAGGACCTAGAAGAACTGAAGGGAAAACAATGAACAACACAAAAATGAAATTAAAAATTCTCTACAAGGAATCAACAGCAGAAAAACTGAGGCAGAAGAATGGATAAGTGATGTGGAAGATAAAATATTAGAAATAACTACTGCAGAGCAGAATAAAGGAAAAGAATAAAAAGAATTGAGGACTGTCTAAGAGACTTCTGGGACAACATTAAACACACCAACTTTCAAGTTATAGGGGTCCCAGAAGAAGAATAGAAAAAGAAAAGGACTAAGAAAATATTTGAAGAGATTATAGTTGAAAACTTCTTTAATATAGGAAAGGAAATAGTTAGTCAAGTCTAGGAAGCACAGAGAGTCCCATACAGGATAAATCCAATGAGAAATATGCCAAGACACATATTAATCAAAAGGTATCAAAAATTAAATACAAAGAAAGAATATTAAAAGCAGCAAGGAAGAAACAACAAATAATATACAAGAGAATCCCCATAAGGTTAACAGCTGATCTTTCAGCAGAAACTCTGCAAGCAAGAAAGGAGTGTCAGGACATATTTAAAGTGATGAAAAGGAAAAACATACAACAAAGATTACTCTACCAAACAAGGGTCTCATTCAGATCTGACAGAGAAATGAAAATATTTGCAGACAAGCAAAAGCTAAGAGAATTCAGCACCACCAAACCAGCTTTACAACAAATGCTAAAGGAACTTCTCTGGAAGGAAACACAAGAGAAGGAAAAGACCTACAGTCACAAAACTAAACAATTAAGAAAATGGTAGGAACATACATATTAACAATTACCTTAAATGTAAATGTTTTAATGCTCCAACCAAAAGACATAGACTGGCTGAATGGATACAAAACAAAACTCACATATATGCTGTCTACAAGAGACCTACTGGAGACCTAGGGACACATACAGACTGAAAGCGAGGGGATGGAAAAAGACATTGCATGCAAATGGAAATCAAAAGAAAGCTGGAGCAGCAATTCTCATATCAGACAAAACAGACTTTAAATTAAAGACTGTTACAAGAGACAAAGAAGGACACTACATAGTGATCAAACAATCAATCCAAGAAGAAGATATAACAATTGTAAATATTTATGCACCCCACATAGGTGTACCTCAATACCTAAGGCAAATGCTAACAGCCATAAAAGGAGAAATTGACAGTAACACTATCATAGTAGGGAACTTTAACACCCCACTTTCACCAATGGACAGATCATCCAAAATGAAAATAAATAAAGAAGCACAAGCTTTAAATGACACATTAAACAAAATAGACTTAATTGATGTTTATAGGACATTCCATCCAAAAACAACAGAATACACTTTCTTCTCAAGTACTCATGAAACAGTCTCAAGGATAGATCATATCTTGGATCAAAAATGAAGCCTTGGTAAATTTACGAAAACTGAAATCATATCAAGTATCTTTTCTGAACACAACACTAAGAGACTAGATATCAATTACAGGAAAGAAATCTGTAAAAAATACAAACACATGGCGACTAAACAATACACTACTTAATAACCAAGAGATCACTGAAGAAATCAAGAGGTAATCAAAAAATACCTAGAAACAAATGACAATGAAAACACGACTACCAAAAACCTATGGGATGCAGCAAAGGCAGTTCTAAGAGGGAAGTTTACAATCCTACCTCAAGAAACAAGGAATATCTCAAATAACCAACCTAACATTACATCTAAAGCAATTAGAGAAAGAACAACAACAACAACAATAAAAACACCCAAATTTAACAGAAGGAAAGAAATCATAAAGACCAGATCAGGAAAAAATGAAAAAGAAATGAAGGCAACAATAGCAAAGAGCAATAAAACTAAAATCTGTTTCTTTGAGAAAATAAACAAAATTGATAAACCATTAGCCAGACTCATTAAGAAAAAAAGGGAGAAGACTCAAACCAATAGAATTAGAAAGGACAAAAGCGAAGTAAAAACTGACACTGAAGAAATACAAAGGATCATGAGAGATTACTAAAAACAACTATATGCCAATAAAATGGACAACCTGGAAGAAATGGACAAATTCTTAGAAATGCACAACCTTCCAAGATTGAACCAGGAAGAAATAGAAAAAATAAACAGACCAATCACAAGCTCTAAAATTGAGACTGTGATTAAAAATTTTCCAACAAGCAAAAACCCAGGACCACGTGGCTTCAAAGGCAAATTCTATCAAATATTTAGAGAAGAGCTAAAACTTATCCTTCTCAAACTCAAAATATAGCAGAGGGAGGAACACTCCCAAACTCATTCTATGAGGCCGCCATCACCCTGACACCAAAACCAGAAAAAGATGTCACAAAGAAAGAAAACTATAGGCCAACATCACTGATGAACAAGCATGCAAAAATTCTCAACAAAATACCAGCAGACAGAATCCAATAGCACATTAAAAAGATCATAAACCATGATCAAGTGAGGTTTATCCCAGGAATGTAAGGATTCTTTAAAATACAAAAATCAATCCATGTGATGCAACATATTAACAAATTGAAGAATAAAAACCATATGATCATCTCAGTAGATGCAGAAAAATCTTTTGACAAAATTCAACACCCATTTATGATAAAAACCCTCCAGAAAGTAGGCATAGAGAGAACTTACCTCTACATAATAAAGGCCACATATGACAAACCCACAGCCAACATCATTCTCAATGGTGAAAAATTGAAACCATTTCCACTAAGATCAGGAACAAGACAAGGTTGCCCACTTTCACCACTAATATTCAGCATAGTTTTGGAAGTTTTGACAGAACAATCAGAGAAGAAAAAAGAAATAAAAGGAATCCAAATCAGAAAAGAAGAAGTAAAGCTGTCACTGTTGGCAGATGACATGATACTATACATAGAGAATCCTAAAGATGTTACCAGAAAACTACTACAGCTAATCAATGAATTTGGTAAAGTAGCAGGATACAAAATTAATTCACAGAAATCTCTTGAATTCCTATACACTAATGATGAAAACAGGAAAGATAAATTAAGGAAACACTCCCATTTACCACTACAACAAAAAGAATAAAATACATAGGAATAAACCTACATAAGGAGAGAAATGACCTGTATTCAGGAAACTATAAGACACTGATGAAAGAAATTAAAGATGATACAAACAGATGGAGAAATATACCATATACTTGGATTGGAAGAATCAACATTGTGAAAATGACTATACTACCCAAAGCAACCTACAGATTCAATGCAATCCCTATCAAACTACCAATGGTATTTTTCATAGAACTAGAACAAAACATTTCACAATCTGTATGGAAACACATAAGACACCGAATAGCCAAAGCAATCTTGAGGAAGAAAAACAGAGCTAGAGGAATCAGACTCCTGGACCTCAGACTATACTACAAAGCTACAGTAATGAAGACAGTATGGTACTGGCACAAAAACAGAAATATAGATCAATGGAACAGGATAGAAAGCCTGGAGATAAACCCATGCACATATGGTCACCTTATTTTTGATAAAGGAGGCAAGAATATACAATGGAGAAAAGACAGCTTCTTTAATAAGTGGTGCTGGGCAAACTAGCCAGCTACATGTAAAAGAATGAAATTAGAACACTCCCTAACACCATACACAAAAATAAACTCAAAAAGGATTAAAGACCTAAATGTAAGGCCAGACAGTATAAAACTCTGAGAGGAAAACATAGGCAGAACACTCTATGACATAAATCACAGAAAGATACTTTTTGACTCACATCCTAGAGAAATGGAAATAGAAACAAAAATAAACAAATGGGACCTAATGAAACTTAAAAGCTTTTGCACAGAAAAGGAAACCATAAACAAGATGAAAAGAAAACCTTCAGAATGGGAGAAAATATTTGCAAATGAAGCAACTGACAAAGGATTAATCTCCAAAATTTACAAGCAGCTCATGCAGCTCAATATCAGAAAAGCAAATAACCCAATCTAAAAATGGGCAGAAGACCTAAATAGACATTTCTCCAAAGAAGATATACAGATAGCCAACAAACACATTAAAAAATGTTCAACATCACTAATCATTAGAGAAATCCAAATTAAAATTACAATGTGGTATCACCTCACACCAGTCAGAATGGCCATCATCAAAATATCTACAAACAATTAATGCTGGAGAGAGTGTGGAGAAAAGGGTACATTCTTGCACTGTTGGTGGGAAAGTAAATTGATCCAGCCACTATGGAGAACAGTATGGAGGTTTCTTAAAAAACTAAAAATTTAACTACCATATGACCCAGCAATCCCACTACTGGGCATATACCCTGAGAAAACCATAATTCAAAAAGAGTCATGTACCACAATGTTCAGATAAAGAACATGTAGTACATATATATAATGGAATATTACTCCACCATAAAAAGAAATGAAATTGAGCTATTTGTAATGATATGGATGGACCTAGAGTCTGTCATGCAGAGTGAAGTAAGTCAGAAAGAGAAAAACAAATACCATATGCTAACACATATATATTGAATCTAAAAAAAAAAGTTTATTAAGTACCTAGGGATAGGACAGAAATAAAGACATAGATATAGAGAATGGACTTGAGGACACGGGGTGGGAGAAAGTGTAAGCTGGGATGATGTGATAGAGTGGCATGGACTAATATACACTACCAAATGTAAAAGAGATAGCTAGTTGGAAGCAGCCACATAGCACAGGGAGATCAGCTCGATGTTGTGTGACTACCTAGAGGGTTGAGATGGGAGAGGGAGAGAGAGGCAAGAGGGAGGTTATATGGGGATATATGTATATGTATATCTGATTCACTTTGTTATAAAGCAGAAACTAACACACCTTTGTGAAGCAATTATACTCCAATAAAGTTGTTTAAAAAAAAAGAAAAGAAAGGGAGAAAAATGTCCTTCTTGCAAATACAGTTTTCTTTTAGATTATTACTGGCAAATAGGGATGCTTTCAATTTTTTTTAAGTATATTGTTAATTGTACGTGTAAGTTTTCCTGGATTTTCTATGCAGACTGGGAAACCAATACTGAATGTTTTTTGTTGTTGTTGTTTGTAACACAAAAACTGGGGGGAGGGGAGTGGGATTTTACTTTCTCAGCAGTACCTTCAAACTCAAGTGAAATCCCGTTTATTTATTTATTTTAAATTTTTATTGAAGTATAGTTGATTTACAATGTTATGTTAGTTTCTGCTGTACAGCATAATGAATCAATTTTACATATACATACAGCCACTCTTTTTTAGATTCTTTTCCCATATTGGCTATTACAGAGCACTGAGTAGAGTTCCCTGTGCTATACAGTAGGTTCTTATTAGTTATCTATTTTATATATAGTAGTATGTATGTGTCAGTCCTAATCTCAAAATTTACCCCACTCCTTACACCCCTGGTAACCATAAGTTTGTTTTTTTACATCTGTTACTCTATTTCTGTTTTGTAAATAAGTTCATTTGTACTATTTTTTTAGATCCCACATATAAGCAATATCATATGATATTTGTCTTTGCAATCCCTTTTAGTTTTTAAATTGGAGGCTCCTAATTTGGGCATCTGAGATTTGATTAATATGACTGTGTTCATCTTTTTTATTCCCTTCATTTTTTTTTCAGTTAACATAGTAAATGGGGTCATTTTAAAACTCACTCATATTATTGAAACGTTGTTGTTTGAATCCACCCTCTTCACAGTTGTTGGGGTATTCCAGATTTGTTCAAAATGGTTTTTTTCCCCTGGAAAATTCAGATGTGGAGAACTGTTCTTTATTACATCCATAGTACATTTCAGATGAGTCTCATATTCTATACTTCTTTGAAAGCAGAACGATTACATTCATCACTTTAGTGACAGCTGAACCTGTTTTGCTTTTAAAGCACCAGTCACTCCACTTTGGATTTAGACAAAACAGGGATAATTTCAGCAGTTTTGGTGAGGAAAGTTTCAAAATTATGGTTTTTTGCACAACACCTTTCCTTGGTAAACTTGGAGATATTTGACAAAGAGTTTACCTAATTCTACCAGGCAGTGGGGAATTGGAAGAGGACAAAAAATCCCTAGGAGACAAAAAAGCATATATTCTTATATTTGAGGCAGAGAAGTCAGAAATATATTTGGTGTAGATGGAATGAAAAGGAACATTAAATTTAAAAATATACAAGTAGAAGATAACAGAGAGAATTTCTTTGGGTTTTCTCACATCCTACATGCTCAAATACAGATATTAGGGAGAAATCTGGGAAACATCACCTCCACTGCTTCTGTAGGTTAGTTCCAGTAGTCCTTTCAATCCAGGATCCTGTCCTAAATTAGCCCCCTGGAGTATGGTCTAACAGGATGTGTGTAGATGTTATAATTCTTGAAATTATTTCTTTAAGGGAAGGGTTTACTCCTCCTCACAAATCTCTAATTTTTCTTCAATAATCCAAGATGGCTCTATCATTTAGGAAAACTTTCCTCTTTGAGAGATGGCTCCCATAAATTTACATCCAGATATTTAGAGAAGGGCTTTTTTTTAAATCTTATCTCCACCAAGATACGAAGAATGTTCCTTTATTATGATATTTGGACAAACGGTGAGGAAGTCTATGCTTCTCACAATCCCCAAATGTTTAAATAGTCTTATGCATCTTAATTCTTCCCAAATACACAGACCACATATGTTTATTCCTTTCAGATTTCAAGTACCAAATAGGGCCAAAACACTGTGTTCCCTGCATGATGTGGTTTGAGGAATATTAGAGAAAACAGACCCATAAATAGATCATTGTACCAATGTGGGCAAACACTGCTATCATAAAAGAGTGTGCTGTGAGAGCACAGTTGTGGGTTGCCTTATTCTCAAGGGCATGTCAGAGATGATATTGGAGGAGACTATTAAAGACTAATGTGCAGCAAAACTAATGAAAATAAAATAGTCCAGGGAAGAAACTAAAGAGACTAATGCAGTGGCCATGGTTGTGGAGAAACTCTAATAGGTTTATGAGAAAATTTAACAGGTTTTGGTAGTTGTTGGGATAACAAAGAGTTTGTGATAACTCCCCAATTTCCTAGGACCAAAGATAAGGACCACAGGAGGATGTGATACTACCATGGGTTATTTTTGTAACCTTGCATGAATCACCAACTTTAGTTTTGTGATCCAGTAAATTATAGGGTCCCTCCTTGGGTACATAGGACCTCAGGACATTTAAAGTAGAAATAAAACTGAGAAGCTATTTTCAGTATCTCAAAAACTTAAATGAGAAGCAGATACTTACCTTATCATGATGTTGTTTGGGTTAATATTTGGGTGGAGAGTTGGATTTATAGGAACACTAAGTGTAAATTTGATTATTTCATTCTGAATCCAAGTTCTGATGGCAATGAGGTAGGTCTATGATGAACTGATAGGAAAAACAAGTAAGTACTTAATAAATACAATGCTATTGTCAATTAACACTCTCCAGCATTGTCAATGAGGAAAGATGTAAAGAGAAAGTTCTTAGATATGAGGACCACAATGATGTCTACTCCTACTCCAGGTTCTGCAAGCTTCCCTGAACTTCTTATAAAAATATGCTGTTCTCCTGAAACATTTAATCTAGTTTTAATAGTGCAAACTATTGCTGAAAAAGTTTCTGAGAACTCAATATCAAGGACTAACTGGATAGATAAGTGGTTTGCCTCAAAGCATTACACCATCACGGTAGCATCCATCTAACATGTTAGAAAATGGACAGGAGAAATGGTTGTCTTCTAAGAAGGGCAAAGTGAAAACATATTTTCTCCTCTTTAATCATATCCTTTTAAACCAGAAGAGACCTTTGCAATTTTCTAATATAGCCTCTTCTGTATGTCCTCTCCTTGAAGACTGGACCAACCATGAAGGTTATGTGGCTTATCCTATATTACACATTAATGTGAGGGCAGAATGTCAGAAGACTGGACACAGAGATGTTCCATAAGATTTTCTCCTTCCTGTGTCTACAATATTATAAAAATCTGTATTAGGAAAGGTGCAAGCAGGGAAACAGAAAGATTCTTCCTTATACCTAGTGACTGTTAAATGAGAGAATTTACAATGGAAGTAAACTTTACAACAAATGACTCTGATGGAATGTACAGATATTTTGATTCCAAATAAAGTAACAGTGGCCTAGAACTAGATGTAGAGATTCTGAAATTAGACGAGGAAGGTGTAATTTTCTTTCTAAGACATAAAAACTAGGAGTTTGTATCAAAGTATGCAATTATATCTTGGACTTATTCTTGCTTTAAATCTTACTTTCAAAGAGCATGTTTGAATATATTCTCCACTTGGTGTTATTTATGTTAATCAGTTTTAATATATTCTTTAATAATAATGTACTAGAAAGTTTCTTATTGTAATCTGCATCTTTGATAAATCACTTCGTGCATACATGACTGAGGCAAATTCTGCTACCTAGTGCCACTGCATGAATTTTGAGTTTAGCTCTTCATTTTGTTTTTAGTGGCTGAATCAACAGGATTTGTAGGTTGAGTCTACAAATCTAAAGTTAAAAAAATCAATAACAAACACAGGAATTTTTTAATGAATAAACATTGGTTCTTTAATTCATTTGTTCTCTGGTTTAGTCATTTAAATTTTGAAATTTGATTCTTTGAAATACTGACTCTTCTGCGTATTAATTTTTCACACTTTACCCTCTCACCACCCCCACTAACTTTTACCTGTATAAAGGCTAAATATCATCACAATATTAGCAAAACTTTCTTAATGCAAGTTGTCCAGCATTTCTCTGTCTCCAAGGAGCCAGGAAATAAAACATTTAATTAGCCTTTGTCTTTCAATATAATAAGTACAGAGGACAATAAAACCATTTTTTTAACTTTGAGACAATAGTTTGTGTCTGTTAAGCTGACAGTGTCATTCCTGCAGAATGAATTTCCATGGAAGATAAATGGAAAGTCACTCTAGTTGTATCCTGGAAGTATTTGTTAAAGCAATAATGATCATGGCCTAAGCCATTGCCCCTGGGATTAATGAGAGTCCAGGAGGAGTTGATGGTCCAAGATGCAGAGAAAAGTCATTGAACCCCAGATAACTATTACGTCCCTGGTAATTCACTGTGGCTAAACTCTGTGGATGGTGAGGCAGGCATATCATAGTGATGGGCCTGAGAGGGACAGCAAGAGATGGGTGGCTTAGTGAAGATGTGAATTTTCCAGTTCCCTTAAAAAAGATTGTTTTTGTACAGTTAGATATTTAAAGGCATATCTCACCTTCCTGCTTCACATCAGCAGTATGAAGCTGAATGATTTCATCTTTGTAGTATTCAACAGCACCACTCTTACTTTGATGGAATTGACACTAACTTCTCCTTATTTATCTTCATTCCCTTGTTTACCACTTACTTCTATTTTGTAAATACCCATTAATACCCAGTGTTTGATTGCTTAATACATAGTAAAGATAAACAAGAAGCAGCAAATAGTAAACATTTGTTCTCTAGGGTATGTGGCAACATCTTTGCCACTTCAACTGAACTATATGTATATAGAAATGTGTATTATACTCTGGAGTTGAGAGAAAATATAAATAAGTCTACTCATCCAAAAGAAGTATGTGGCAGCAGGAGTGTTCTAATGAGAAGACTGAGTCAGCTGACCAACTCCATTAAAAGTGAGCTTGGGAATCTCGTCACACTTGTTTATTTCTGAATCTTCCCTGTGTTCATCATTCAACATGATTTAAAATTCTTTATCAGAGACTTATTATGTGCAAAGAAGATATATTGGTGAATAAACAGATATTGTTCCTGCTCTGAACTACTTTTTTCTGACAGATGATAAGTTCTTAATAAATATTAACTGTTATTATTATTATTATTATTTACCAGACAGGAGGGATGGGATCTTGTAATCACATGATGTTCTCAATGATGGATGTCCCTCTTAAAAGTATCAAATACTTTGCTGCTACACCAAAATGTTTGCTACTACACCAAACATTCCTCATCAGGGTGGTTTAAAAATAGTTATGGTAAATTATAATTTTATAACCCCAGAAATATATTAAAAATGTAGATCTTTTATAATTCCTTCAATTAACAATAGACACTTCTTGATTACTTTTTAATTAAATCATTTCACTCTAAGACCTGGTAATTACAACAAGAAGTTATTAAAATTAGAAAACATTTGCCAACTCAGTACTTTTGATTTTTAAGTTTTTGTCATTTAATATTGACAAGCAGTCTGAAGATATATGAGCAAAGAAACTGATTTTAATATCTTTAGCTGCAATAATTAACTACAGGTGTCCCAAACAATGCAATGTTTCTTTCTTATCACATATTTTTCTGTGAAATCTATTGTTCTTGTCACCAACTAGATTTTTCCCCCCTTGGCCTGTTACACTATGTTTTCCTCCTATAGGGGTATTTTACCTTTTTTTGGTGCCCTGATGAAAATATGGCCACAGCTTATAATAAGAATCAGAGTTATTATGCTTTTGATGGTTTTATCTGATGGATCACCACATTACAATCTATAGGACAATAAACTTTCCCAATCAGATACATTCCAAGAAAGAAGAACATTAATATTGCTGGGGCCTGGGAAATGCACTGTGTGATTTGCCATCTCAATGCGTCAATAGGGTGACAATTTGCTCTCATCAGATTTCTTAGGAAGTGTGATATCTTTTATCTTCAGTGGCTGAATCTTCCTGGGGTAGGGGAGAGGTGGGGAGAAGGATTGTTTTTTCCTTTAGACAAGGCTTAAAGAAAAGTAAAAGATGTATTTCTATACTTCTCTTTGCAAATCAGTGAAAGCAAGGGGTATACACATCATCACTGATAGAAAATGGATTTTGAAACATAAAATTAGATCCATAGAACAAAATGATCCCTGCAAGCTGTGATCAGTCAAAGTAAATTCCCCCAAATGTAATTCTAAAGCATAGGGTGAGGTGCTAACTGCTGTCTATTGGAATATCGGTTTGACAAAACACACCTAGAAAAGATATTGACAAGCTCTTCAGTGTTCTAGCAGGAAAGAGATTCTTGAAATCAAGCCCATTGCTCCTCTGTCTGCCTTGCGCTGAGAAACCAAGGAAAGGACTGAGCAAATTTATCACCCCTTAACAAAGCAATAAGTGAAAACTGGTAAGTCTCTGGGCTTGATGGAAAGGTAGTATCCTGTTCGCGGTGAATAACAGCTCACTATATTCTACACTGATCAGAGAAAACCTAGGGAATCATGTTCTATTTGGGACACAACGTTTTTCTGAGGACAATGAGAAATACCCAAAGGAGGGGAAACATGGTGTGAAGAATGAAATGGAGAATAGAATAGGAAAGCCAAGCCCATTAAGGAAAGACAGGAGGGTGGTGTGACAGGAACAGGGCGGTTGCTTTCTACTATATAAGGGGTGTCATCATGTGGGTGGCACCACACAGGAGCAGAGGACAAGCTAGGACATATGAGTGGAGTCACAGGGAATCTAATTTCAAGTCAGAATCAGAAACAATATTCTGATGGTGGAATTAGCTTTTTCAGGCAGTGGTGGACTCTATTTACTGGAAGTATTCAAGAAAATCTGGGAAAGGTGTTGGAAAAGTGATGAAAGTTGGATAAATGTTAGCTTGATATGTGAGAAGAAACACAGACTGAAAACTGAAAGCCCCATGCTCCAGGTCCAACTCTGAAAATAACTAGCCAAGAGAGAAATCTCAGTTTAGCCAGCCTGGGTTTACTGTGTGACTTTGGATAAATTACAAGCCAGTGGGAGTATTGGCTATGTCAGATGCTTAGAGAATCAAGGAGGAGGTTTGAAGTCTATGTATGATCTTTAATCATTCTGCATCAGTCTTAAGAATGCGTCTTTGGTTGGTGAGGGTACATTTTATGTATACAAATAATTAATGAAGACATTTGCATGTTACCTCAATGGTATATATGTTTACATGTTTATAATGTATACATCCTGTGGAAGTGTGGGAAGAAACAAAGCAAAAAGGATTAGACAAGAGTCAGCTAAGCCATTGGACCTCAAAGTTTAAATTACTTAGGTGGCTTTAGGAAACTCCTCTGGGGCTTTACACTCTCATCCATGAAAAGAGGGACCAGATGAGATCATCTCTGGGGTGTTTTTTTTTTTAACATAAGAACCCATGATCATGAACATGTGCACATCATATACATGTGTGTCAATGCTCTAGCTGTGTTATGAAATGTAATACTACCAGACAATTTCATTGTAAGAGTATTAGTTTTGCCAATGTGCACAACTTTTTTTCATCCCTAGGACTCTAAAAGATGAAAACGGTAAAAGAAGAACCTTGGTAAATGCCTTGATCCACTAAGGAGATTCACAACATAAGCTTGATATTTCTTCACTTTTAACCATGCTGAGATAAGCCCAATATCTCTGTTTCTGCCTTACAGTTGTAAAGAAAACAATGTAAATCTTCTCAGATGCCTTATTTACATGTCTTTGAGATACAGAATCATAAAACATTAAAACATCAGGGAGACTTAGAGGCCATCTAATCTCAACACCCTCATCTGACAACAAGGACATTTAAACCTAGAAATATTAAGTGACTTAACTAAGGACACAGAGTTACTTTGGGCCAAGGCTGAAGATAGTTTTCAGTACCTCTAACTCTTCATCACATTATATTCTTTCATATAAATGTGTCATTTATCCATTCTCAGTAATGAGTCTCATGGCTTTAATATTTTAATTAAGGTTATTGACATTTAATTATAAATTCACAGGTAGAAATCTTATAATTTTTAAAACAATCTTTTTTAGTTTGGCTTAGTGTATTTACCACTCATCTTCACACTGATGAACAGGCTAAACCTTGGACCTAAACTTGCCATGACTTTGGAGGAAACATCTCAAAGCTAGTGTATAGAATCTGCAGACCTATTCATGAGGGCATTGGGGAAACCAGCTAGAACACTAATTTAATATGAACTGATGGCAGAGAGGATATTTCTGGAACAAACAACATCCTACAAGAAAGAGTCTAAGGCCCATGCCAGGAAGAACGAGCAAGGCTGGTTTGGCTGGAGAGTGAAACACGTACACACAATTCCCAGACATCTGATGGCTGCGTCATAAGGACTTGCTTGCCCAGCACCCAATGGATCTGGCAAATTCTAAGGATATCAGAATTGCCTCTCTGGCTAAGACTCATAGTCTACCTAAATAAGAATTCTGACAAAGCACGGAGAGAAAATTTGGTGAAAATTCAGATGGTTCTCTTAGATTGCCAAAATCAAATTGTCATTTGAAACTAATATCCCTTCAAAGTCTTGAATAATCCAAATTTGATTCCCGATACTGTTCTTCTTTTTCAAGAAGTTAGAAGTTTGATTTATCTGGGTGGACTAGTCAGATACAATAATCAAAACAATTATTAATGTGCAGAAAAAAAATGAAATTAAGCAGATGGGTTGCCCACATGTAGGCACAGTGTTTGATGTGCATCATTTCAAAGAAATCCTGTGCTTGTTCATTGGAATTGACCTGGGGTGGTTGGGAAATGATGTGGGGCTTCGATCAATATAGACACAAATCAGTTTTTCAGTATTTCCAACAATTTGTGACCATCCATCTGGGTTGAGAATATACAGAATGATTGTGGAAACAGAACAGTCCTCTATCTGGCCTGGCCTGCTGACCTTCTGGAAGTTCTCCCATAACTAACTCTAGCCTCACAGGTAAAGGAGGGGAAGGACAATAAATTAAACCATGTTTGTAAGTAGACCCCTGGCTGATACGAACACCTCCCCTGCATGGCTAAAACTGTAATACTGCTGGAGTCAGAGAGAGTCCCTGAAATGAATTCTCCTGCAATTTATTGTATATGCCCAGCTAAGTCTTTGCAGATATGTCACTCCCCAGCCTGCGGAATGAGGTTTCCTTGTTAATGTGACCAAAGTATGATACAATCACCTCTGGTCACTCATCAATCCAAATTATTTGATGTGGTTTTAATTAGCCCAAACAAGAAACCCAATAGTTATTATAACTGGACTCTAGAAAGAGGAAAAATCAACTCTTTGTTTACTTCTGGTGCCCCAGACGCATGAAGACACACCAAAATAATTGCTATTTATTTTACAAGATGGAAAAAATATTGACTGCCCTCTGGTCATAGAAGGCATTTTCTTTTGGGATTACAAGTGCAGAGATGAATTAGGTACACTTAGGATCAATATCTGTTTCTTTTCTTGGCTCAGGATGGGATTTGTCAAAATTCGAGAGCAGCTTCTATTGAGTGTCTGCTACAAATCCTTCCACTACTGAGTCATACACCTATTCAGGTTGAAATATAAAAGGCAAAGGGCTTTTTCAGCTATAATATCTGGGGTCAGGGTGCTGAATCGCCTCTCTGCCTTTGCCTTTAATGAGCTTTAGTTTGATGAAGTGCCCTTACTGGCAGAGAATGGAAGGGAGTAAAGGGTCCATGCTAGCAAAAGACAGTGATTCCCAGGGATGGAGGAAGATGCAGGCAAAGCACTCACTGTGAACTGGGAGGGAGAGAGAGAGGGAGGAAAGTGTCAGAAGAAACTGTGGATGAAACTATTCTAGCCAAAGATATTGAAACACTGAAGCTAAGATACATGGAACAAATTTCTTGAGCTCTGACTAATTTTTAGGACTGCGACAAGTAATTGATGGAATGATCAGCATATTTACTATCCTTGGGGACTCCAAGCCTTGAAGAAGATGCCTCTCTCTCCTTGATTGAGTACAGTTTAGGCAACAAGGTCACCAGATGTTCCACGGGCCAAGCCAGCAAAAAGTGGAGAAAGAATTCCTGAAACTATTTCACACATTCCTGAGGCAGGATTTGGGGGATTTGTATTTCACAGACTAGGACACAGATGTACGTCATCTAACCATAAAACATAAGTGTGGAAAAGACTGCTTAGATTTACCTTTGTGCATTCTAAACATCAAGAATTTACAAGGAGTAAATAAGTGTTTCATGTGGAATTGGGAAACAGAAAGAAGAGAAATGAGGTCCTTGACCTAAGGAAGCAAGACTTTAGATGGGGAGGCAAAGCCAACCACAAAGCTGTACAGAATGAGGCATGATAAATGTCAAGGATTGATGGGTGCCAATCACTGACAACAAACAGAGTAGCCACAAGTGCTGTGGAAATTAGACGAAGAAGAAAGCTATATGATGTGGGGTAAGGAGTCCCCTGGAGGAGATGAGTCTTGAGTTAGACCTCAGAGTAGAGAAAGGATCTGGCAACGTGGGCAGAAAGAGGTAGGAGCTAAAGATATGAATGAAGGGAAAGAGGTAAAGGAAGTGGCCACCGTGAAGGGGAAGGCAGCAAAGACCTATCCCTGGAGGCAAGGAGGGCATGTGCTCGGAGGAGAGAGAAGTGGACACTCATGTAGTTCCAACACCAATGAACTGAATCTTCTTGCCTTCTCCCAACTTCAGTTTTCTCTTCTCTAGAACACCTACTGCATAGAAATGTTAAGAAATTGAAGGGATGATTTATGTAAATCACCTACCTCAGTTCATAGCTCAGTACATTCAGTTCCCCCTCCCTGCACCCACCCCCAGCTCAGCCAAGGAGACTGCATCTAATCCCAGTGTTTTCTTATGTCTTGCAGTCACCCCTCATGAAAATCAGTGGTTGTGTCACTGGCACATAGCACTATCTGAGGGGGTCTTGACATATAAAACACTGTTAGTGCTATGGCAGTTGATCTCAGACTGCCGAGCCTTTTAAAAATCTTAGCTATGACTTTTTTTTTTATTTTCCATTTTTCCTCCCCCTGTCAGACTGTCAGCCGCCCTTTCTGATTCTGCCATTTTTGCCTGTTTCTTCTAATCTGCTATGGACTAGTAAACCATTGTGAGAATATACTAAATTTATGTAACCCTGAATATAGGGATTCAAGATAAGAAAGTCAATCAGTAATCCAGAGGTCTCTACATAACCACGTGAATCTTGATATGTGGCTATTTTTTTAAAAAATATTTTCTCACCAAGAGCTTTAAACCTATTGTTGCCAAATCCTTTAAAATAATAAAATGGGGCTTCCCTGGTGGCGCAGTGGTTGAGAGTCCGCCTGCCGATGCAGGGGACACGGGTTCGTGCCCCGATCCCGGAAGATCCCACATGCCGCGGAGCGGCTGGGCCCGCGAGCCATGGCCGCGGAGCCTGTGTGTCCGGAGCCTGTGCTCCGCAACGGGAGAGGCCACAGCAGTGAGAGGCCCGCGTACAGCAAAAAAAAAAAAAAAAAAAAAAAATAATAATAATAATAATAATAATAATAATAAAATGGCATGTAATAACAATCAAAGCTAAATTTCTTCAAAAATTTGAGGGTGGAAATTTGGTATATCTCTCTACTGTACCAGTTACCCAGTAATCTGGTGATTTAACCTCTTTCTCCAAAAACAGTCTCAGACCTCTAATTTTTACTTAAAGATAGATGGATGGCATCAGTTAAGCATAGTGCTACTCAGATAGTTTGCATGTTAACAGAGATGTCTTGAGTTATCAAACAGAAGCTTTAACAGGGAATCTTAGACCTTTGACTGAAGTAGTTGAGATTTTTGTGAGTCAAGGACTAGAAAGACCCTGTTAAACCTCATCAGGTATGTGGCCTCCTGCCTTTCCTGTTCAGCCCTAACAACCAGCAAACGAACTAAATCATTACAACCCGTATCACAATGTGCCTGCTTAGTAATACGTTTGACTGCCGGGTCCTAGGGCTATCTCTTCTTTTACTTCTCCTGGACTCATCTTCCCCAGATGAGCATCATGATAACTCCTCTTTCTCATGTCAAGGGTGTGTCTTAGAAATATTTCATTTATTTTTCAAAACAGGTGTCAAGATCCTTCAGAGAATAATACCATTTGAGATTAATGGGACTCTCTGATCTCCCAAGCTTCCTCCTCTCTGTATTATACAGTGAAATTGACTAGGACATTTCCAACTGAGAAAGTCGCATCTTCGGGGTAGATTTAACCATACAGGAGAATTAATATAAAGTGGTAATTGTTCAAAGACCAGCTCACCTCTCCTTGAAATTTCAGCGACTGGAAAAATTAGTCTCCTGTTTCCTTTCTGTTCCCTTTTTTTAAATTACAACTTGCTGAGGCACTAGCTAATACCCTTTAATCTCTTTTAATAACTACCCTATCCTTGGTTTCTCTAAGCATCCTTCTCAGGGTATCCACAAATCCAAGAATGCTCTTAAGATTGACTGACTGACTGAGCTCTCAGCTCTGTTGATTTACTGACATGAGGTTTATTCCTCAAGCCCTGGCTCGGCGGGGATGAAAGAAAGCAAGGATGTGAACTCCTTCCAGACCCAGGAAAGGGCTAACCCTCAGGAAATTTGGGAAGAAGGCCAAGTGCATTTTTAACTATGCTTCCCCACATTTCCTTAATGTTCTGTCTCTCAGAGCTCTCCTCTCCCCCCCCCCTTTAACTTCTTCCAACAACCTCACTATTTTCTAGGGGGTGGGATTACTAAGCACTCCTTCTTATAGTAATTTTACATATTCAAAGAAACCAAGTCATTAAAAGAAACACATCTCTACTGCAGGAATCACAAGCACCATGTCAGGCCCATAGGGGACACGTTTATGGCCACTCTCCCAGCCAAACGCTCACAGGTCATGCTAGGTCAGAAGCCGTCTAGTCCCTTTTCTTGTAATACTTGAGCACATCCTGGGTGAATAATGTCAAGTTTAAAAACAAGCCCCTAAATTCAGAAGGTCTTGGACCTGGCCTCAAGTTGCTTGCCATCACCACCCTTCTCCACAAGGTGTACAAATTTCATGAGAAGACATGACGAGGCAGAGTAAAGCAGTGATGGGAGCATTCAAGTATTTATTAAAGTAGCTACTTTGCTTGGCCAAGTGGAGGATAAAATGTGACCTAGGAGACAGGACTTCCATAGGTGACATAAGAAAAGGACAATAGTCCCTATGTGATCAAAGCTATAGTTCAGGAACTAAGTACCCAGGAAGGCCAGTGAAGGGAGATTAATGAGGATCCATGCACCCAAGAAATGTTTCATGAGACTTGAAGAGTGCTTAATGTTTAGAAAAAAGTGAGATAATATAAGATTATATATATATCACCATAACCCCAGAAGATGTTTTAAATTTAGAAAACACATGGCTGATTCAATCATTAGGGGAAGAAAGTGCCAAGTCATGCATGTGTAGGATACATATTTGCTTCACCTGAAGAGACCTCTCTCATAAGATATTGTAGGCAGGTTCTGCCAAAGAGAAGGTGGAATGTAAGCAAGGTATACTTCTAGCACCTACCATCAACACTGTACACAGCAATGCCAAGACTCTCAATCTCCCCTGCAGTCTAAAGGCCCTCACTAGACTATACTTCTAGAGCATCAGCATCCAATAGATGTATAACGGAAACTGCAAATGTAAGCCACATATGAAATTTAAAATTTTCTAGTAGCCACATTTTAAAAAGTAATAAGGAACAGCTGAAAGTAATTTTAATGTGTTTTATTTAACCTAATATATCCAAAATTTATTATTTCAATATGCAATCAATATAAAGCAGTTATTAATGAAATATGTTCATTTTATCATACTACATTTTCAAAATTCAGTGTGTATTTTACACTTACTTATCAGCTCAAACTAGCCACAGTTTAACTGCTCGATAGCCCCAGATGGCTAACAGCTACTATATTGCATAACTCAGCACTAGAGACATGACAGTCTTCAGTTTCAGACTCTTAGGTCACTACTTCCTTCAAATGTCAGTCCAATAAATGAATTCATCCTAAGATGCTGCTAATAGATAGCCATTATTTGCTATATCAGCCCTCTCAGATAATATTTTATCTTGGAGTGGGAATTTTCACATTGAAAGAAAGAGACCTTGTGAGCAGGGAGAATTTCTCTGAATATCAAACCAGACTGAGTGTGTGGAAACTTGTATATGAATTTCCCATTACACTCTGGAACCCTCCACACTCCCCAGACCCTGCAATAGTCTCCTCTCCATATGTGGTTTTGGTAGGGCTGGTGGGTACATAGTCTGGACAGATCTCTATGCTCAGAGGATCCTCCTAGGACTGCTAGGCCAGCTGTTGGCACCAAGATGACCCTGAAGGACCCAGGAGACCTGATGTCACATGAACCTGTTTATCCTTTCCCTCTCTCTGAATATCTAGTCAGTGCTAACCACTGGCCACCTTTTCTGGCCTGGGCCCACTCTCCATGTTTCATAAATTAGCCGTGGAAATTCCCAAAGGCTCTGGAATTGAAGACTGAAAAACAATGGTCTCAAGGAAATAGAGACCACAAGGTCAGGGAAATAGAAGTCCACTGCCCTGAAGCAGGTACTAAAAATGCTGCCTTGGGCTGCATTAGGGGAAGGAAGGTGACCTGACTGGATACTGACTTGACAGACCATCACAGGAGGATCCTGGCTGGGGTTCTGGATGTAAAGTTTCTAAGAGGATGTTGGAAAACATGGGAGTGTTGCAGAGAATACACACTGGCCCAAAGGCAGAATCTTTCAAGAAATCTGTATATAGAGAGCTGTGTCTGCTTGAATGTGATCCCCTGCTGGGCCACTCACAAGGTTGCTAGCCTTGGGCAAATTACTTTTTAAGTCTTGGTTCTTCAAGGTAACCTGGGGTTATAAAAGCAACATCAGAGGATTGTTACACAGATACACTTAACTGGGTGCCTGCCATAGAGTGTTTTCAATACAGTATGACTATTTAATAAAAAGGGATGATAGGTGATAGATGATAGATGATGATGATGATGATAGATAGATAGATAGATAGATAGATAGATAGATAGATAGATAGATTACCCAGCAGAAGCAAAAGAGAAAGAAGCAGAGGACCAAGTGACTGAGGATCAGAACACACACATACAGGGCAACCACATATGCACACAAACTTAAACATACATATGCACATGCAAGCATTATGTGTGCACACACAACCACAGCATGCACTCAGACACACACAGATGCATGCATGTCCAACCTTGCTTTGACATTCTGAATCTCTGAAAATTAGCATCAGTCTCCAATCTCTGCACCTGTAGCCAATAGTTTCCTGCTCCAGTGCATCCCTCTTCTTTATGACCTCATGGAGTATTGCTGTCTCCTGTGTGCCCTGGCTCACAGCTCTGGGAAAGGAAAAACAAAACTGAGACCTAATTGGGAAAGGAAAACAATGCCTTTTCTCCATGTAGTGTGGCAGACATTTGACTCTCTGGCTACACAATCTCATAGGAATGGATGATGCTGCTTGTATATAAAACAGCATGTCCCCTCTACAGAGATCATCCAGATGTACTTAGTAGAGATGGTAAATTATTGGTTGCAAGGCTCTGCTGCCCTGGAGTAATCAAATTCTCCTTCCTCACTCACTCACTTCAGACGCTGCATGAACCATGTGTAATTAATGCATGACTGGATTCGCTGCTACATTTTATTCCCACAAATCATGGAGGGTATGAAGGGACCTGTATCTGAACAACAGAGCAGGAGGCAAGGTGGTCAGGTAGAATGTGTAAGAAGAACCAAGAGAGGCAATTTGACAAGGAATTGCTAGACCTACTGTGTGTCGGCTGCCATGGGGTCCACAAGCAAAAGAGGCATGGCCTTGACCTTTAGGAGATAGGGCCCAATCCATGCAAGTGGGAAAGCAATACTGATAAGACAATACTGCTCCAAATAAGTCTGACTGATCCATATTTAGTGGTTACAAAGTACCTGGCTCTTTGATGAGTTTTTTGACATTTACCTAATTGAATCCTCACAACAAGTTCAGTTAAATATTATTATCTCCCTTTACAGATGAGAAAACTGAGAAATAGAGAATTAACTCACTTGCCCCGGGTCACACAACTCAGCTGAAAGATACCAATGCCTTAGAATGTTAAGGGAGTCAAAATTCCAACTGAGTGTGACTGATTGAGAGATGATGTATTTAACCCCTACAGAACCAGAGGGTGGAATTCCTCCCAATCACATACCCTTTTGACTTCTGTTTATACAAACCCAGTTGATGTTTCCAAAAACCAGATCATTCTTTGCCTTCACCGTGAAGTCTCTAAAATTTACCTTCTCTGGCATGTTGCATAAACATTTTCTTGTCTAACATGTTTAAGTCTTGTTTCTCCAACTAACCTGTAAGTTATTTGTACATTACATCAGAAGAGAGTACCTGTTACTATTAATACTCATGGTAGTAGCTGCTTCAGAAAGGTGCCACTTATTCATAAAAAAACAAATAGTGCAGTAACAACTCTGTCCTCAGTACAGTCCCAGGGCCTGGTACCATGCTCTCACAAAGCACACATTGTCCAACATATGAAAGGCAGTGTGAAAAGGTAAGAGTGGAGAGGGTAGTGTAAAAGTCAATCAAACACCCCACCTGCCCTCAAGGCACCACCATCAACTGTGGATCTGTGGTATTTCCTCAATAAATATAATTTATAATGCAAATCAGGAAGTGATGCCAATCAGGTTCCCTGACTTCAGGCTATACTGCAAATCTACGGTAATCAAAACAGTATGGTACTGGCACAAAAACAGAAATATAGATCAATGGAACAGGATAGAAAGCCCAGAAATAAACCCACACACCTACAGCCAATTAATCTATGACAAAGGAGGTGAGACTATACAATGGAGAAAAGACAGTCTGTTCAATAAGTGGTGCTGTGAAAACTGGACAGCTACATGAGAAAGAATGAAACTAGAACATTCTCTAAAACCATACACAAAAATAAACTCAAAATGGATTAAAGATCTAAATGTAAGACTGGATACTATAAAACTCTTAGAGGAAAACAGAGGCAAAAAACTCTTTGACATAAATCCCATCTTTTTCAATCCATCTCCCAGACTAATGGAAATAAAAACAAAAATAAACAAATGGGACCTAATTAAACTTAAAAGCTTTTGCACAGCCAAGGAAACCATAAACAAAACAAAAAGACAACCCTCAGAATGGGAGAAAATATTTGCTAATGATGCAACCAACAAGGGATTAATCTCCAAAATTTACAAACAATTCATGCAGCTCAATATCTAAAAACAAACAACCCAATCAAAAAATGGGCAGAAGACCTAAACAGACATTTCTCCAAAGGAGACATACAGATGGCCAAGAGGCACATGAAAAGATGCTCAACATCTCTAAGTATTAGAGAAATGCAAATCAAAACTACAATGAGATATCACCTCACACTAGTCAGAATGGCCATCATCAAAAAGCCTACAAACCATAAACTGGAGGGGGTGTGGAGAAAAAGGGAACCCTTCTACACTACTGGTGGGAATGTAAATTGGAACAGCCACTATGGAGAACAGTATGGAGGTTCCTTACAAAACTAAAATAGAGTAACCATATGATCCTGCAATCCCACTCCTGGGCATATATCTGGAGAAATCTGTGGTTCAAAAGGATACATGCACCCCAATGTTCATTGTGGCACTGTTTACAATAGCCAAGACATGGAAACACCCTAAATGTCCATTGACAGATGAATGGATAAAGAAGATGTGGTACATACATACAAGGGAATATTATTCAGCCATTAAAAAGAATGGAATAATGCCATTTTCAGCAACGTAGATAGACCTGGAGATTATCATACTAAGTGAAGTAAGTCAGACAGAGAAAGACAAATATCATATGATATCACTTATATGTGGAATCTAAAAAAAAATTTAGAAGATACCAGTGAACTTATTTACAAAACAGAAACAGACTCACAGACTTAGAAAACAAACCTATGGTTACCAAGGGGGAAAGGGGGGGTGATCAATTGGGAGTTTAGGATTGACATATACACAGTACTATATTTAAAATAGATAACAAACAAAGACTTACTGTATAGCACAGTGAATTCTGCTCAATATTCTGTAATAGTCTAAATGGGAAAGAATTTGAAAAAGAATAGATACATGTCTATGTATAACTGAATCACTTTGCTGTACACCTAAAACTAACACATTTTTAATCAACTATACTCTACTATAAAATATATATTTTTAAAACATGTAAAAAATAAATTAATTTTTTTTTAATTTAAAAAAAAAGAGAGAGTGATAAGTGCAGTAACGGGAATGCTAACTTTCAGGAGGTATGAGATCTAGAAAAGAGAGAGGTGTGGGAATAGATCCACACCAAAACTTGAAAACATGTGCTTAATGTAATTAATTTACAATACCAGGAGCCTTGGCTTTTGATATTCACTGTTTCACTTAAAGGTGCCTGCACTGATATTGACAACTGATCTGGCTTTGAATCTATAGAGTCTCAGTAAGGAACGGAGGAAGAGCGGCTTATGATTTGACTGGTATAATCACTCTGTTTTTCCTTCTAAATCCATTTCACTTCTCAAGTCAAACCGTAACCCTTTCACTGCTGTCATGACTTTCCCAACGCCAGGCACAATGATTCAAGTAAATCTCTGTACCTTGAATGTCCCCTGGGGCCTGTCACTCCAGGTACTCAGGTGGGTCATTGTACTGCAACTTACCCTTAAGGTCACAAAATCAACATGTCCTCCTTCCAAGAGGAGACTTCAGTTCTACTCTCCCCGAGTCCCAAATGGGATTCTGGAAGGAGTTTTCTCACCCTGTGCATGAGCGGGTCACCCATTCTTTTGTCCATTGCTCTGTGCCTCAGCGTGGCTATCTGCATCTCACTGTGGGCCAGTAGGGCTCCCACAGTGCATGGCTGGCTTGGTACTTGCCTCTCACCACTACTGTTGCTACCAGTGAAGAGGGGCTAAGCTTTCATAGTCTAACTCTGAAACTCTATCTTTTTCTCATGATCATCTCTTTCTGATCTGATTCCCTATAGCAGCCCAGTGCTGTCCCCTTCCCAGTAAGGCTCAGTCCTCCACGAGGGCTGGGTCAGGATGGGTTCAAGTACAGCCTCACACTACCAGACTGATCACTTTGATATACCCTCACGGGGTCCTGTTTTCCTCTCTGTAATTGGATTTATACCAACCCCAAATTATATCTACACATCTGACCCCCAGGAGGTATGGCCAAGTGACCCCAAACAGGCCATGACAGTTGGAAAGGCCTTGTCTGCTCAGAGCACACAGAAGCCCTGAATGGGTAGGAGGTATCATCCAACACTGCATGTTACCCTATCCAATGCCAGAATCACAATTCTACGAGTCACTCCTGTTGTCCCAGAGAAGATAGAAATTTCTGTCATGACCAAATTGTAAAGTGACCATTTCCTCTTCCTGCTATTAATTTTGTGTCCAAATGCATAAGATAGCAAAAGAATTCAGTTTATTTTTCCCACATCAACATTTTATCTATATGCAAGATAAAATGACATCTGGGTGATAGAGGAGGTGATTGATCAATTGATCAAAAACTGATATAGACCTTGGGTAGCTGTGTTCTTGAATTAAAACAAAACTATCTCATATTATTATTGAGAAATAATCTTTATTATCAATACTAATAAAAATAATAAGGTTATACTTTCTTTCTACATGGGTGCTTCCTGGATAAACAATTAGCATTTTTTAATGTAAAATCCTGAACAGTTTCATGTAATTAATCTAGCCTGGGAATTTCTGTTATACATGATCAAGCTCTTCCTCTTGAAGGAGGCATGGTGGACAGAGACCTGGGGAGGAGTTAGAGCTACAGGGTCAAGTTCAGCAGGAGACCATGAAAGTACCTGAGAGAGGAGAACTGAATGTAACCAGAGAGCCACGGAAGAACTTGACTTGCTCAGGGCGGGGAAGCTGGAGAGGATTTGGTGCAGATGTAAGGTTTCTAACTGGTTTAGGGTTCAATCAGGGAATGGTTTGGGGAACGTTGAGTCCAACGACCCAAACAATGGTTTAATATTCATAAAAAGTTACTCTGGATATTGCCCCATGAACAAGAGTCACTTGCAAATCTCATTAAAAATATGTCTTAATTTCTCACCTGTTTCCTATATAATCTCTGGAGGTGGAAGCCAGAAAACTGTACTTTTCAAGAAATTCCCCAGGTAAGCCTAACATGCAGTCATGTTTGGGAACCAGTCATTTGAACACCTAAAGAAACTTAGTCCATAGTGTCACTGCTCTGAGTACAGGGACACAGAGCCTAAGGCAAAATATTCTATCTTTGGACCACTACTTTTTTAGAATGATCTATCACATGTTGAGCCAAAATGCATCTCTCCACAATGTCCATCACTGGGTCCTGTTTCTATCCCTTGGGACCTCACAGAACAAACTGAATCTTTCTTCTTGATGATTAGTTATTTCATCCATAAATGAGCCAGAATGTCTTCTGATCCCCTGACCAGACCAGCACAGCTGTGGTCTTCCTCTGCCAGGGTCACAGCTTTGGGTGAGCTGTGAAGGTCATTTTGGAACTTGTTTGAAGAATTGGAGAAGCTGCAGCTGTTATTTTCATTCTGCATCCATGTATAACAACTCTTCGACCTGGAGGCTGAGCTACGGTCTACTAACTCGTCTTGCTCCTCTTGTTTTTTTCTTGTTTGTACGGCTGTTTTTCCTCCTTTCATCCCATATCCTTCAAGTGTTTTTTTTCCGTAGCTTCCCTGCAGCACAGCTCTACAGATTTGCACATCAGTAAAGAAGCCAGAAGAGATGCTGTTTGTGCAGATTCCTCCTTCCTGGCTGCAGAAGTGCCCTTTGGACCCTACAAGTAACTGCAGGTTCTGGGTTTTCTCTCTCCCATATGAAGCAAAACCACAGGGTAATGGACATGGGCTAGATCCCTGCCACAGGCTATAGCACCCTATCTTCCCCCTAATCCTACTTTTGGCCTTTGGTACAAATTTTGCTTAACTAGCACATGGGAAAAAAAAAAACTATATCATTCGGTCCAATATGTCAAAGATATTTGATTTGAAATATTATGTACAAGAGCATGAAAAAAAGTAAGTTGTTAACATTGAAATTATCTCTTGTGAAGGTCACTTATCCCCAAACCATCAAACCCCACACACCACACCCAAAGTGTACACCTAATGTGTGTGTTTGCTTTATCCTGGTGTCACAAACTCCATGCAGATAATCGGCATGTTTTTGTACCACTGCACTGCTTAGCATTTCAATGAAAATACATCATTTGGGTCACATGTACTCATACTACGTATCCAATGTTGATACAATGATAGCAAATCAATTGAATAGACAATAAGATGGCTAAAATGTGTGCAGAGAATCTGGATAATTTGACCCCATCTCTAGATTCACATTCACACTACTGACAGCTACACATGTTGCTTCCACCAGAAATCCAGCTTTGTCCAACTGTAACTTGGTCTTTGCCCCCATGGGGACTATGCCCTAGCTTCATGCTGGCCGAGCTTGACCTCAGTGCAAAAGTCTTTTGATTCTTCTGCCCTAGCTGGCTGCCCCTCACTCTGCTCAGGACATGAGAAACAGATTTCTGACTTTCCTGTTGTGCCTTTCAAATCATTTCTTGTGGGTCTCCAAATAACCAGCCAGCATTGACCATCTACAGAGGATCTGGTCTCAGGACACCTGCCTGTTTCCCACCTGTCTTATTCTGACCCAGAGACCTAGCTCATTCTGCAGGAAGCTTTCAGGAAAGGAGAGTGTGTGAATATGCAAGTGAGGCCCTGGATTGTGATGTAGGGTCAATACCAGGTACACCTGGGTTCACATCTTTGCTCTGAAAAATACTGGAGGTGTGATCTGCAAGGCTGGGCTCAATGATATCAACCTCACAGGGTGGGTGTGGGAATTAAGTGAGCTGATCTATTTAAGATAAATGGCAATTGGGCACCTAATAAATATTCATTCCCTTCTCCCTCTCTTTTTCTTACCCTTCATGTACATTTGACTAGAGGAATGACAGCTTGTCTCTTCCTAATGTAGCTAAATGATCATACCCTGAATTTGTACAATACTTTATAAAATACAAAACACATTCAAAAGCCCTTCACCCTAGCAGTTATTCTGAGTGGGCAGAGCAGATGTCATTATACTCATCTTTCAGGTGAGGAGATGGAACCTCCTAAAATGTTTAGGTGATATGTCCAAGGTCCATACTAGGAACTCCTGAGCAGAGACAACACGTCTTCTCAAGAGACTGTTAAACAATCTGAGGATCTGCTGGAGGAGCCACCCCTAGTCACCGCATGCACTCATCAGACCCGCATCCCTTAATAAACAAACTCTTCTATCATAGATTAGTCCCCCTGAGGGTTTGCACACAGCAATCTGACAAATGAATTCACATGCAGGTGCCAGGGGCCGATAATGGCTTAATATGTTAACATTCCACAAGTATTGACTTTTTTTTTTTTTTTTTTTTTTTTGCAGTACGCAGGTCTCTCACTGTTGTGGCCTCTCCCGTTGCGGAGCACAGGCTCTGGACTCGCAGGCTCAGCGACCATGGCTCACAGGCCTAGCCACTCCATGGCATGTGAGATCTTCCCGGACTGGGGCACGAACCCATGTCCCCTGCATCGGCAGTCGGACTCTCAACCACTGAGCCACCACGGAAGCTCCAAGTATTGACATTTTAACAAGGAAAGGCTCTGGACAATGCCTTAATGCAGGAAAAGCAAATAGATTCCGTCCTGAGCACCAGCTCTGATCAATTAGTAGTGGCTGCCCAGAAAGAGTTTTGAGAAGGACCCTGAGGCTTTGGGCTCAGAGGAAAGCCTGCCATTGTCAATGTCTGCCCTAGGTGTGGATAAGGCAGGAGAGGCAGGCGCACCACTCCTCACCCTTTAGCTCTGATCTCAGATCCACCAGAGACTTCCCAGGGAGCATCCCCAATCTCCACCCCCCACTTTACCTTAATTCCTACAGGATGAGCTAGATGAGCAAGAGGTGGCAAAATGGGGCTTGGACAAGTTCCCTGCATGAATCCTAGCATCCTCTGAGTCTAGGTTTTCTCATCATAAGCACTAAATATGATACTAGATGTAAAAGCTCTTTGAAAATTATAGAACATTATTCAGTTGTGAGGTGTGACTGCTATTAGTCCAAGTGCCACAGCCACCTGAAGAGGTGGGGAGTGTCCCAGTCTCATGTGGAATCTGGGGCAGAAACAGCTTATTCTTCCTTCACTTTATACCAGAATGAGGAAGAGGGTTTGTTTTCTGGGGTCACTTCATCCTCCCCCATCTCTCCTCCCCTCCTCTCCACTTGACAGGAGATGAACCAGAAAAGCTGTCCCGGCAGCATCTCCTCCTACCTCCCAGGCTGGGTATTGACATCATTATCTGGGTATCAGCAATAACAGATAGGAACGGCAGATACCGATGTTTCATTACCTTTGGTGCCACTGGGGATTTCTGCCCAGATATTTGGATTCACGTGACTTTCTTGCTCCGAGACTGACTTTGAAAAGTGTGAATTTGCCTCAGTAGGTTAACCAGTGCAGGCCTGAGGGACAGAGCACCTCTGGCCTTTGTATGGCCCTGGGTACCCCCCAGCCATGCCTGGTCTCACCTGGTTCTGTCCACAGTAATGTCAGGCTCATATTCCTAACATCATTCCATTGCTTGCACCATTAATAAGAAGCTTCTATGCCCGTAAAGCCCTGTATAGCTCTTACCTGGCTCTCCGAATTATCACATCTTTTCCTTGTCACTCACAGTTTGCTTCCAGAAAACTGGACTATCTACTGTTCCCACATACTCACCTCCACACAATGTCCTGTGCTGTCTGCTCTCCCTACCACACCCAGTCCCTAGTCTCTACCTTCTAAGTTCTACCCTTTGCTCAAAGTCCACTCAACATGGCACCTTCACGAGGTCCATGACAGACTTTGTTTTTTTTTGGAAAATTCTTCATGTTACTTTGCCCTACAGAGGATTTTTTTTTAATTGGAGTATAGTTGTTTTACAATGTTGTGTTAGTTTCTACTGTACAGAGAAGTGGAGTTCCCTGTGCTATACAGCAAGTTCTCATTAGTTATTCATTTTATACATATTAGTGTATATGTATTCATCCCAATCTCCCAATTCATCCCACCACCACCCCTTCCCCTCTTGGTGGCCATACACTTGTTCTCTACATCTGTGTCTCTATTTCTGCCTTGCAAACTGGTTCATCTGTACCATTTTTCTAGATTCCACAAATATGCGTTAATGCATCCCAATGTTCACTGCAGCACTATTTACAATAGCCAGGTCATGGAAGCAACCTAAATGCTCATCAACACACGAATGGATAAAGAAGATGTGGTACATATATACAATTGAATATTACTCAGCCATAAAAAGGAATGAAATCGGGTCATTTGTATGGATGTGGATGGACCTAGAGACTGTCATACAGAGTGAAGGAAGTCAGAAAGAAAAGAAAATATCGTGTATTAATGCATAAAGACTCTTTTCATTGGGGATCATTTTCTCTTCCTTTTAAATAAATATTTCATACTAGCTAACAGTTATGTAGTGCATGCATGTGCCTACAGTGTGCTGATTTCATAGCCATGATTTCAGTTAATTCTCACAATAGCCATAGGATTAGGCATTATTATTTATCCAATTTTATGGATGATCAAACAGAGGCTCAGAGAAATCAAAGAATTTTCCCTCAATAAAGCAGTCAGTACCAGGGCTGAGATTAAGGCCTCATTCTCTATCTCCAGGGCCCATGCCTAGAACCCCCACAGTCCAGAGTTTATTAAGACCAGCTCTGAACCCCAGGAGCATTTCTCCTGTTGACATAGATTATGTTCCACTTCATATAAAAACTCGTGGTGATCTTGACTCCATTTGACTGACTTGATTATAAACTCTGGTAACAAGTCCTCCCTCAGTATCCAAGGGAGACTGGTTCCAGGACCCCCACTGGATACCAAAATCTTTGGATGCTCAAATCCCTTATATACAGTCAGCCCTCTCTCCCACGGAGGTGGAACCCATGGAGGCGGAGAGCTGACCATAATCAAGAAGAGATTATATCTTCCTCAACTTTGTCTCCTCAGCACACAGAAATTGCTGAGTAACTCTCTGGATTTAACGAACCACCCTCTGATTCTATGACACCAGTCTATCTCCCCTGGGCTCCACATCCTGAACCCACCGTCTCACAGCTTAATCTGCTTGCATGTTTCAAGGAACCAGTTCTCCCTGCAGCCTCTCCCAAGTATCATGTTGTTTTCCTGCATCCTCTTTATTTGTGCTGTGCCATTTAACTCTCCATCCTCAATCACCTCTTCTTTTCTAAATCTCCAAAATTTAAAGCTCTACTCCTAGGCTACCTTCTTCTCCCTCCTCCTTTTAACCCTTACAGTGCACACTGGCCTGTACTGAACTACCAACACATATGTAGATGTTCACCAGCTCCTTCACTAATTGATAATCAGTAACACCCGTCATGTGCTGAGCTTCATATCAGGCACTAAGGGGATACAAAAAAAATATGCATTGCCCATACCTTCTATTTCCAACACAAGGGAGACAAGAGTTGTGTACATGAAAATGTAATAAAAAGGCCCAGTCACGTATAAGTGTCAGGTGAAGAATTTAGACAAAAATATATGTTAAAGTTACTCAGAGGAGGGTGAGAGTGTGTGCGTTCTGGAGCTTAGCTTGGAGGCTACCTGTAGGAGGAAGGGCTTAGAGGATGAGTCCAGTCTGGGTATGTAGGAAGGAAAGGGAACATGTTCCAAGTGGGGCAATTGTACAATCACTCGGTGAGAATATGAAACAAGAATGACTTGGGGGGCTTCCCTGGTGGCGCAGTGGTTGAGAATCTGCCTGCCAATGCAGGGGACACGGGTTCGAGCCCTGGTCTGGGAGGATCCCACATGCTGCGGAGCAACTGGGCCCGAGCCACAACTACTGAGCCTACGCGTCTGGAGCCTGTGCTCTGCAACAAGAGAGGCCGCGACAGTGAGAGGCCCGCGCACCGCGATGAAAAGTGGCCCCCACTTGCCGCAACTAGAGAAAGCCTTCACACAGAAATGAAGACCCAACACAGCCATAAATAAATAAATAAATAAATAAATAAATAAATAAATAAGAATGACTTGGGAAGGAGGCAATGAAGAGACAAGTTTTATGGGTGGGAAAGGTAGACCAAAAATGGGACAGGGAAAATGAAAACTATTGAAGCCTAGCTTCCACATGGAAAGTCTCTTACTCAACCTCTCATTCTACATAAGAGATAATAGAGGTCAAAGATGGCCCTGTGGCTTAGAAATAGCAAAGCTGGGATAAAACTGGGGTCCACGGAACCCCAGGTCTGTGCAACCAAGTGGAAGTTCTTTGGAGCTGGAGAATACCACAACACCTTGGACTAGATTGCTGATCTGAATCTTACCTGAGAAACAGCACATCTCCATGTGGTGACCATCGGCTTAAGGACTAGCAGTCCTGCCAACAACCTGGTGTCTCCCCTTGGCCAGGTTGCTTTAATTCTCAGAGCATGAGTTTCTTCATCTTGGGAAAAAAATAAAGTTTATGGTTATAGCTGAAGTCCAAGATCCTAGTAGTATTTAATGAGATGTTGATTTTCTAGTGCTTAGCACAGAACCTAGAACACAAAGACTTCTCAATATAAATTCCTTTTATATGAAACATGGGGGTGATAATGCCTCTCCCAAGGAGCTATGCAGTCTATGCAATTAAATAACAAAGAACCCAAAACCAAGAATTTGGAGGACCAAAAGTCTGTCCCAACTTAGATGTACAGAGGCAGCACAGCTGAGGTCTGCCAGCCACAACTCTGTGACTCCTGCTCTATCTAGCCCAGGGCACAATCCTTTGGAGATATTTAATAAAGGTTTCTGCACTGAATGGATTTAAATTGGATCGAATTTAATTGGATCCTTTGTTTAAAATTTAAAAGGCTGTCTCTGAGAAGAGGTTGAATGGAACACTTCTTGGGTTTGGAGACTGTTAATTCCAGCACTCAGACTTGACCTGTCCTATTGATAAGTCCCGACAGAACACCCCACTGTGTTTTCCCTCCTCCATTGTTCAGAGAGTTCATTGCACATGAGACCCACAGCTGTGATTGGGGTTTGCTGGGAAACGTCCCTCGTGATTACAAAGTTGCATTTTCTAGACCATTCTTAGCATATGCCCCCAAAGTGCCAAATATCGTCGGCTGATACACAGAACCATTTGTACCCTGCTCTGCCTTTCTCTCTATTCCAGGAGGTGGAAGCCTGGAAACTGTATGGCTCAGAATCCTTGGCAGCTCTAGGCTGCTCCCGAGGGGTACTCACTGGAGCCTGGAAGGCAGGAGGTGGGGAGAAGCCATTCTCCTCCTAGCTCTGGCAACAATTGGGGGTTTCAGGGAATCAAAGGCTCTGGCAACATCACTGGGGGGTTTAATCTTCAGAGATGTGAGCTCCTTTTATTCCTGCTCGCAGCAGAGGGAAGTGATTCCAATGGCAAGATATCTGCCTGTTATGGAGCTCCAGCCACATCAGCACAAGTGCCTGTGAAAGTGACACTAATGGCCAGCCGTGAAATGAATAGCTGACAGTCCAGGGGACCAGCTGCCACACTGGGTGTGGATCATGAGATGGAGAGAAAACTGACAATGAAGTTTCTTTAGCCCACTGAGAAAACTCTGCCTTCACTCCCATGGTCAGCTCAAGGAATGACCCATCCACCCTTGTTTAACAGGCCTCTGTGACTAGTGGTAGCCACAGATTGGGAGGTGGGACTCCATACCCGAGACAGCCTTCAGGGTAACCCTGAGGCCGAGACACAAGCAGAACACCAGTGCCCAGCTCCAAGCGTAATGTCCAGAGCAGCATCTAAGCAATGCTTAGAAAGAACATTTCTCTGTTCACATATCTGCCACTGCCAGGCCTCTGCTTCCTTTGCAGAGCAGGAGATCGGTATGCACTGGAGGTGCCTCTAAGGTAAAACTGCAGATTGTAGCAAGATTCACAGCTTTGAAACGATCTGTGCCTTAAAGTTATTGCTTTTTGTTTTGTTTTGTGTTTAGAGGGGGAAAAATAACAGCAACAAAAATCCAAACCTTTAAGAAATCTAATTATATGTTTGAGTTATAGACTGGTTTTAACAACAACCAAAAAAATTAACAGAAAAGGGGGTTCATTAAGAGTCTTTTGTCTCCCAAACAAGTGTGTTTTCCTAAGCCATAGAGCAAGCAAATTCTAATTGCTGGCTTCATTATACAGAAAAGTCTAAGTGTAACAATCAGAAGCCTTATTACACATACATAATTGAGTTTCATTGCAACTTATGAAAACATAAACTCTGTTAAACACACTTGCAGAAAATGTTGCATCATCAAATCAACACTTTTATTATACAAAAGTAATTGTGTTTAAAGACACCAAACATATGTTACTTAAACAAACAAAAAAAATGAGTTGTACTATGATTCAGAAGTCTAAATCTTGAATCTGAGAACAATGTTTTGTTTGCAAATGCAGAGCCAAAAAACGGGCAAATTACAAACTTTACTAATGAGATATAAAGGAACTTGCTCTGGAAATATTCTGCTTTGGAAATTCTGAAATCTCAAATTCCCTTTTCTGGCCAAATCTTTCATGAGCCTCCTTTCTTCCATGCCTGGCTTCTTCCAAATCTTTTTCATCATGAATCTTTATATTTTTCCTTCTGGTTTGAATTCCTTCTTCCCCCAATCTAACCCCTGATCATTTGAATGTTTCTTTCACTAGCACCAACAGTCCCTTTGTCCCCTCAAGCTTCCATCATTCTCACCAAATCACACCCACCTCTCACGAATTCTTGCCCTCTAGTTCCTAAACTCCTGTGTCTGGGGTGATGGACCCTATGGAGCATCCTGTCCTGCTTGTCCACCGGGAACTGGTGATCTCCAAGTCCAGCTGCTCCTTGCAACCTGCTCTGCAGCTCTCTTGCTTCCCCAGGTGACTTTCCTCCCTGGGGCCAGCTCATAATTTGTGGGGCCCAATATGAAATGAGAATGTAGGTCTCCTTGTTCAAACAGCAGGGGAGAAGTCTCTTTCTTTCTTCCATGTCTTTTTATTTGCTATTTAATACTGCACTCCCTTGAGCCCAGGGATACTTGCTGGAGATGGCAGATTCCGTGGTTGCTCAGACCCTTACCTCACATCTCAGTGCTTGGCCGTGTGCCCGATTTTCACCTCGCCCACACCTGCGTGCGTGAGTGGGTGGGAGTGGGGGAGCAGGAGCCAGGGCCCATCCTGGGAGGTGGGACCGCACATGAGCCAGGGCCAAGTCCCCATTTTACCACTGTACTAACTTACAAGACACAGTTCAATGATAAAACTTGTTAAAATTCCAAGATGGAGATACTCCAAGATGGAATACTCTCTGGGTACCACCACAGAGCATTAGAGCCCAACAGGGGGGCCCTTTGGCCCTGCACTGGTCGTTAGCCCATAAAACTGGCCCTTCCCAGTTCCCCCCATTCTATTCAGAGCTCAGGCACCTAGCACGTGCCTCCATCCCTGGGTACCAACCACCCTGGCTGCAGACGAGTGGGCCGTATTTCACAGGTGAGTCAGCAGCCATCCCAGCTCCTTCAGTTGCTCTCCAAGCTGCCTCCTCACTCACCTCAAGCCACACAGCTCCATCCCTTCTCTCACAGAAGAATAAACTCCTGCTTCATCCTGATCCAGGCCCACTCCTGCCATACAGGGTCCAGGCATGCCTCTTCCTACTATCTCCAAACCTCTCCTTCCTCAGGGTCCTGCTCCTCCCAGCCCAGCACACTACTAAGCACTCACCCAGCCTCTCCTTTGTGCCTCCCAACAAACTTGTACAGGGCGTGCTCTATTTATCCTCATTTCTCATTGAGTCTTAGAAGTTTAAAGTAACTTGCTCATGATTACATCACTATTAAGAAGCAAAACCACTATTTCAGCCCAGACTCCAAAACCTAAGAGCACTTAGCCACCGTGTCTTCCTTCTGGCATTTTAGAATCCTCTTTCTGCTGTCTTCTTCCTCCCAAATGGAAATTCTCTCTAGTAGTCCACATCCAACAAGAGAAAGTCAAACAAAGACAAAAACAAAAACTAACCCAAAGATATGTGTCATGATCCCACTTGGCTCAAATGCCCACCCTTTCTTCCCTTAGCTACCATACTTCTTCCTGACATCACAATATACACCCCCTACCCTTCTTTCCTCCCTCCCCACGTCCTTCCCATGAAGATGTCTGTCCTTGGTGGGAGCAGTCAGGGATGTTCTGAGGGAGCCTGCGGGTGTTTGTTACTGCTTTTCCTCCTCGACCTCTCTCCTGCTGTCAACTTGTTTCTCAGCATTCTCCATCCTTGGCTTGCCTGGGTCTCATTCTGCCTCTGTCACTCAGACCACACCTGGAATGGTGGCATCCCCAATCTACAGTCTTGCCCTCTCCTTCTCTGCTGTTTTCCTGCATGGCTCTCACCTATGTGTAAGAGTGTCCCAGATGCCACACACACACTGTGAGAAAGCAAGAACGATCACTGTCTACTCTACGGAAGATATAAATCAGACTCCTTACCTGTATCATCTCTTTGAATCCTCACCAGCTCTTCAAAGTAGTGAGAAATCCGAAGTCTGGAATCTCCACGTCCCCTCTCCACAGGTGCCCTGCTGAGCAGTCCAGAGCTGGGATGCCAGCCGGTTCGGCCTGACTCCAAGCCCATCTTCCACCACTTCCCAGGGTCATCGCCTCTATGATGCGTCAGTCACCTTTCAACCAAAAATTTATGACTTCCTCAGATTTTATCCCAGACACCTCAAAGTTAAAATATCAACATTTCACTCAACTGCTTCCCCCCAGGATTTTCTATCTTGGTTAATAGGTTAGATATTCGATCTTGCCGTTCCATTCCTTTGTTCAAAATCACTCAAGCGCTCTCTAATTCCTTCAGGGTAAAGTCAGAAATTTTTCTCCAGGACCTGCAAAGCCCTCCATGACCTGGCCCTCGTCTACCTGTGTGCTTGTCTTCAGCCATGTTTCTTGAAAGCATTCAGACCAACCAGTCTACTTGTAGCATCCAGCACTCTACCATATACCTTTCATCCAGCCATTTATTTGACAAATAATTGCTTATTGAGTGTCTGTTGGGTGCCATGCTCTGTTCCCAGTACCTTGGGTTATATCGGTGAACAAAACAGCTAAGATCTCACTATCTTTGAGCTTATAATCTAGTGCAGAGAGGCAGACTATGAATGATAAATGATAGTTATATGGTATATAATAACAGGATAAGTACTATAGAAAAAAGAACAGAAACTGAAAGCAGGGCAAAGGGGAATCACAAGAGCTTCCATGGTGCATAATCCCATAGCACACTCAGGGTGCACCTCACCAGAAGGGAACATGAAGGAGTTGAGGGAGGGGGTCATGCTGACACCTGGGAGAAGCCTGTCCCAAGTAAAAAGAACAGATGATGCAAAGACCTTAAGGTGGGAGTGGGCCCCAGAGAGCCTCAAAGAAGACTATCTCCCCACCAGACTGTGAGTGCCTTGACTAGAGCAGAGGCAGCAAAGGGGAGAGTAATAGCAGAGGAGGTTACAAAGGTTAAGGGGGCAGGTAGTGAAAGATCTTGGATACCACGAGGACTTTGCCTTTCCTCTGAGTGAAATGGGATCCCATAGAGAGTGATCTGATGTGACTTACACTTTAAAAGAACCACTCTGGGCACTGGGATGAAACAGACTACATGCAGGCAAGGACAGAAGCAGGGAGCCAGAAGACTATTGCAGTGACTTGGCAAGTGATGACAATGGATCAAACAAGGGTTGTAGCAGTGAAGGTGCGATGAAGTGGTCTGAACTTCAGCAAATAATATCCCCCTCAGTCTGGAATGTTCTTCTCCCACAACCCATCCAGTTGGCAGACTCACCCAACCTTCAAAAATATCCTCACCTCTTGGAAGCCTTCTCAGACCTGTTATCCTTGGCTAAATTCAGCAGTTCTTCTCTTTGCTCTCCCTCTGAACTCCCATAACACTACAGTACTTCATTATTAGAGCACATATCTGTCTATGTCAAAATTATTGATGTTATTGTCTATCTCTCCACCAGACTGTGAGTGCCTTGAGGCCATACTGCCTTATAGTTCTTTGTATGTTCAGGATACAGTTTTCGGAAATGCTCAATAGAAGATGGTGATGGAATAAATGACATAATTGTAAAAAGGAGTCTACATTCTCTGTCTCTATCCAGGCACAAACCCCCAGTGTCAGGAATTCAGGCACTGGTCAGTTCTCAGAATATAAATGCTCAGCAGTGATCATCCACACAAGAGCTCTACCACATACAGCTGCCAAGATGACACCCTTGTCCTCAGCTGCTGAGTTAAGGAAAATAAGGAGGGTTGGCAATGGATATGTCAAGTAACTGAATGGAAAGACACATGTGTTCTATCACCTCTATTCACCTTACTGGTGAGGAGAGGGATCCCTCACACTATGTAGAATGAGATGGCCAGGCACATGACACCTTACCCTGTGCATGATGAAATGAGATTAACAGCACGCACTAAGTCACACACATGCACAGCCCAGGGGAGGATGCTGCATGCCATGAAAGGTCACACAGAGTTTGCATTCAGGAATAGAGTGAACCAGCAGGAGCTGTGGGAGGGAAGATCTGTAGCAACAAGAGGAGGAGGTGATGCCTAGTTTCCATGTAATTGGCTTGTTTGAATGATCTTATGGGCTGGCCATCAGGTTGAAGGCCTGGTGGAGTACAGCTGGTCCTGCTGATAATGGAAATAACCAGGGGGAGAGTCTTTTCCATGAGTGGGTGTTATATCTGGTGAGAGCAGGGGAACTTACGGTTAGGCCTTTGGGGCCCTGTGAGGCTCAAAGATGTCAAGGCAGCATTTAATATTGCAAGTTAATTTCAGGCTTCCCATCACAACGTGGAAGTAAGAGAAGTGTTTAGGTCCAAGATTGGAAGAGGAAGAATATCGAAGAAGACAAAATTAGAGATGGTTCAAAACTTGGGGACAGGGCTTCCCTGGTGGCGCAGTGGTTGAGAATCTGCCTGCTAATGCAGGGGACACGGGTTCGGGCCCTGGTCTGGGAAGATCCCACATGCCGCGGAACAACTGGGCCCGTGAGCCACAGCTACTGAGCCTGCACATCTGGAGCCTGTGCTCCAGCAACAAAAGAGGCCTCGATAGTGAGAGGCCCGCACCGCGATGAAGAGTGACCCCCCGCTTGCCACAACTAGAGAAAGCCCTCGCACAGAAGTGAAGAACCAACATAGCCAAAAATAAATAAATAAACAAATGTGGGTTTAAAAAAAATTAAAAAAAATAAAAACTGGAAATAATAACAGTCCTTTATTAAAAAAAAACAAAACAAAACAAAAAAACACTTGGGGACAGCATTGAGATAAGGGCTTTATGACTGATGCAGTAGATCCAGACTAAGAGCAAAAGATAATCTGCTAGGAACACACACCATGACCTAGGCCACATGTCTAGGTTAGATGGATGAATTCATTCTAAAGCACACTGAATAGACAACTCGGGAGGCTCTGAATAGAGTTCCTGCTTTAGTCTGAAATCTCATGGAAAACTGAGCAGAGATGAGTTGGCAGTGGGATAAATGTGTGAACCCAAGAACTTATTTTTTTAATTGAAATATAGTTGATTTACAATGTTGTGTTTGTTTCAGGTGTACAGCAAAGTGATTAAGTTATATATATATATATATGTATGTGCGTGTGTGTGTGTGTTGTGTGCATGTGTGTGTGTATATATATATATATATATATATATATTCTTTTGCAGGTTCTTTTCTATTATAGGTTATTACAAGAAGTTTAATATAGTTTCCTGTGTTATACAGTAGGTCCTTGTTGTTTACCTATCTTATGTACAGTAGTGTGTATCTGCTAATCCCAAATTCCTAATTTATCCCTCCCCCCCTTCCCCTCTGGTAACCATTAGTTTGTTTTCTATGTGAGTTTATTTCTGTTTTATAAATAAGTTCATTTGTATCTTATTTTTAGATTCCACATATAAGTGATATCATATGGTATTTGTCTTTCTCTTTGTGACTTACTTCACTTAGTATGATAATCTCTAGGTCCATCCACGTTGCTACAAATGGCATTATTTCATTCTTTTTTATGGCTAAGTAATATTCCATTGCATGTATGTATCCATCTTCTTTATCCATTCATCTGTTCATCAGTGGACACTTAAGTTGCTTCCATGTCTTGGCTATTGTAAATAGTGCTGCAATGAACTATTGCATGTATCTTTTCAAATTAGAATTTTTGTCTTTTCCAGGTATATTCCCTGGAGTGGAACTGCTGGGTCATATGGTAACTCTAATTTTAGTTTTCTATACTGTTTTCCATTTTGGCTGCACAAATTTACATTCCCACCAACAGTGTATGAAGTTTTCCTTTGCTCCACAGCCTCTCCAGCATTTATTATGGGAGAACCTATTTGAATACCACATTCAGAGAAATATTAGAAAACTTAAACTTCCACCACTGATGCACTCATATCCTAGCAATGTTTCCCCATTTCTTGAGCAATAAACTCTGAATTCCTATGCCTGTTGGTGAATGCCCCATAGAAGCCAGTTCTACTTACTTAACCTTAGCTTTTATTGCTCTCCTGCAGGAACCATCCTTTGTCAAGTCCCACCTCCTTTGTGAAAGACTTCCAAAGAAATAAGGCTAACAGTGATGACTTTTTAGGTGATTAATCTCCAGCTATAAGAAAAATGGATTGGGTACCTACTCAATGCCAATACTATCCTAGGAATTGAAGATACAAAAAGATAAAAGATAAGCTCTTGCTTGCAAGGGGCTACAAACCTAGTTGAGGAGAAAGGCACATTCTTAAGTAAGTCAGAACAATGTAACATAACACATGCTAGGTTGAAACAAGCAATGCAGGATGAAATGATAAGAAATGGAGAGAAGGAAACATAACTGAACTAGTTTAGAGGGGGCAGGGACCTATGCTTTGCCAGTTCTACCTCATTATATATGGTACAAAAACAGGGATATCATCTATTTATGTACAGCCAGAGCCTAACATTGCGTCTAGATTACTGATTGATTGACTGCACAATTGACTGATATATGGATGTTTGCTTACCCTTTGGAATCTTTCAAATGTGCCTACTTCTGTTCTCTAATCATATCAGTAACAAATTAACTCATCTTAAAGGATCTTACCACCCTTGGGAAATTTAGTATCACTAACTTAATATCCTACCTTCTCGTGCTTGGAGGTAGGTATTATTACTGACATAATTAAAACCATATTAATTAGATTTTTTTTTAGTCAACTGGATTTCAGCAGACTCCAGCACTGGGGGTTGGGTAGCTATCTATGTTATGAGATATGAAAGGCATGGAAAGGCCTCTCTGACCCCAAAATATCACACCCAGCTGGACTTATAGAGTGGCTAACATTGGAAATCAACCCCATTAGATAACACAACTCTTGCCCATGCAGGAGTTGTTTTTGCAATGTGAATGCCTCTAGTATAGGTAAAACCAAGTCAGTAAGTATTTAGGGCCTTGGGGTTTTGTCTGTGATCTTTTTAAGAGCTACTCCTGTGTACCAGATGTTGCCCTAGGCATCATGGGGATACAAGATTGATCAAACATAGGCTCCTCCTTTAAGTACATCACTATCTGGTTAGTTGGAAGAAACCTGCAGTTACCCAGCCCTGCAGTGGATATTTACAAGGCAGCAGCACATAATTAAATGATGATTATGGAGTAATTATGAAAGAGGAGTTGGTTAAGAAGAGCTGAGATCTAGCCTAGATTTTGTCATTAAGGCACTGTGTGACCTTGGGGATTACTTGCTTCCAAAGATTTGCTCTGGGTCTGATGTCCTCTGCTTCCACTGGGTGATCTCTGTCTAGAGGTAGTTCATGCTTCAGAAGATCCTTGATAGCCTCAGAAGAGACAGAGATCAGAGCTTAGCATAGTGCCTGACATCTTAGTTCCCAGCCCCAGGTTGGCTTGAAATGACTATATCTCCCAAAGCAGGGTGAACAAAGAAACAATGGTGACCTGGAGTGACCAGGAGAACTTCAAAGATAAGGAGGAGTCTAAGATGGACTTGAAGGAGAAGGTGGGATTTGGAAGGAGTGGCATGGGGAGGGCATGGCAGGTGGGGTAAGAACTGTGAGGAGATACCAGCACATTAACCTCACTGTGAATGATCTTTATCAGACAGAGTTCTTTATATGTGATGGCTTTATATACCTTTGCAGAACATTAGCAATCATGTTCTAGGAAATGAAGACTTGGAGTTGAAGCTGACAGCAGCACAGACACACTCTGCTTTCCACAATGATACCCGTTTGCCCATTCTAGGCAGAGAGGTGGAAAGTTTTCTCTGGAAGTACAGCAAGCATTGAAACCCAGCGAACTTGATCCTATGTCCCAGTCCAGCCTTTGTAGCCCATTGGTTCCTACTGTGCGTTACAGGTCTGCCCAAGTCTGAGGGAACTCTTGTGACTCAGATCAAAAACAGCCTTCAAGAGAAAATCAACTGTAGCCCTTAAACCACTGCACTCATATCTTTGTTGCTGTCTTATTGGCTACTTTGTTGCGCTGTTGTTGTTCAGGGAGGGATGGATACTGAAAGTAGAGAGATACTGTTCTATAAGTATTCCCTGGAGTTGATGTCTTACTTGTGCTATTTCACCTTATCTTCACTGAAATTCTCAGGGGTAAACATAGGCTGCCTATTTTACAGATGAGGAAAATCAGGCTAAGTGAGGTTAAGTGACTCTCTCAAAGACCCAGCTAGGAAGTAGTTGAATCACAATTTAACCCTTCAAGCAGAAGCAGAAGTAGAGTAAGTCAAGTGAGTCAACCAAGGTGCAAAATGTCAGGAGGCCCTCATGCTCAGATGTTGACCCTGCACCTAGATGCCACCCCTGCACCTAGATGCCCCTGAGGTGAGTACTTTGTTTCACCCTAGTCCTGGGTATCCAGGACCCTCAAGGCTGTCTGGCTTCAAAACCAATACACTTACATCACACCCACATGTTCTCTACGGCCAGCTTTTCAACAGTAACATCAGCCCCTTAGGAGCCTATAGAGAGAAACGATTCCCAAGCAAGCCCCAGCCTGGGAATCTTAACTCCCAACTGCCTGCTAACCACAATCCCAGATGATGCTCAGACAAGGCAGAGCAGGAAAATAAAGACAGATAAATCATTTTCAGCCAGAACTGCTCCAGCAGGTGCCATGTAACACTACTCACAAGGAAAGAGATACTCGGCTATGATGTAGCCCCTGCTGGAGCTAAAGAGGGGTGCAGGAGCATAAGCTCCCAATATACCCACTTTTAGAGAGTCAGAACACCTTCAAGAGAACGTGTGCTCTCCAGTGTTCATGGACATCCTAGTTCCTTTAACTCGTATAGACACTGCACATAACATTCCCTTGGAGAGACTACACTACTGGTGCAGGAAATTGTTAAAAGACGAAGAGCAGAATAATCACTGCACCCCAGCCCAGACCCATCCCAGAAACAGACACAGCTGTCCTACACAGGGGGCCTCACACCCCTTCCCATTCCCTGTGCATTTGGGACAAAGAGAGCCTCTGTGTGAAATGGCAAGCTGTGGATATTAAGTTGGACAGCAGGGCTGTAAAGCCACCACAGAGGGTGACATTAAAGAGGCAGCATAAATCCCTTGAAGGCAGCAGTAAGTCTCTGTCAACACTGACATCAGGTTGTGCAAAACACACAGAGATTCAAGATGCTCATGACAGTTATGTTCAGAGTCTCTGTGGAAAAAGGATGTAGGAGAGTAAAGAAACTAAAAAGTGACATTCTTTGACCATTCTACTAGTCCACATGATCTCAACCCACTTCGTTTCCAAACTATTTGGCTTCCCAATCCTGTTTCATTCCAGAACATTTTATCCCATCTCATCCTCTCCCACTATGCTCCATTCCAATCCATCTCACCTCAGTCTATTCCTGTATCATATGCTGATTATGACTATTTTGTTCAACCTTATCCTATATTCTACCATTCAATTCAATCTGTAACCCATACACCCTTACCAAGCTAACCCATTCCATATATAACAATAATTTTAGTAACTGTCCTAATCTGATGCTCTTATGGAAAAAGACATATAAGCATGGAGAAATTGGTACTATAATTAGATGGACTCCAAACCTGCCTACCATGCTCAAAGACCCTAAATTATTGAGTAAAGTGAATATTAGAGAGATTTTTAGTGAGATTTTCAATTCTGAACCTTTCTCAAACAGACATTTTTATCAGCATATGGGCTGGAGACATAGAAAGTGGAGAAGAATGAGAACTAACATTTGCTCATTATGTGCAAATTCTGCTATGAACTAGAATTTGCTTTACATACAATATTTCATCTTATCCTCGCTACAACTTTAAAGGCTATCATTTTAATCCCCATTTTACAAATAACTGAGGCTCAAGGTTTAAAAAACTTGGCCATGTTACACAGCTAAGAAGTGCTTTCAGACCCAGTAGGACTGGTCACATGGAGCCCATGATCTTTCAGAGCTTCTGTCCTGTGTGGTTGATGACATGAGTGTGTGGTACTGGTGTCACAAGCTGTGGTAGCATTAGCAGTGGTGACAGTTGTTATCGTCATCATGCAAAATTGTCTCCCCATGATTGTGGATGACATAAAGCATGGAGCAGATATGGAAGCTGAAATATATAGTATATGAAATCGCAACACACATATGTACTTTGTATGAAAAGCAACCTCTGCCCAGCTCTGCCTAACACCCTAGTCTCTTTTGTTTCACTCCATATATTACTTGTTTATTTGTTGATGATCTCTCTCATCCAACTTGAAGGTAAGCTTCAAGAAGGAAAGCACTTTGTTTTATTCACTGGCATATACCCAGTCCCTAAAAGAATGCCTGGCACATGGTTGTGCTCAAATATTATTATTTGTTAAATGAATGACTGAATGGTAGAACATATTTCTAAAAGAAGTTCTTGATATTTGAACAATAAGCAAAAGATAAGATCTAACAGAGAAATTGTTCTACACAAATATAAGATGGTAAATACATGACTTCATTCAGTTTAAACTACTAGAACATAAATAAATAAATAAGTGACACTCCTGCCTCCACTAAACTGCTGGTCAGAATTCACCAGCACTCTGCAGGACAGGGGAAGACTGGAGGATGTTCGGGGAGGTGCTCAGGTTGACAAGAAGATTCTGAAGGTATTAGACCAAAAAAATTGAAAACCTGCCATGTGGGAAGGGTCATAGCATATGGGTACAATTCCAAAGGTAGAACAAGGGCCTCTGGATGGAAATTACATGGAGTTACATGTCAATACAGGGATAAAAATTCCACCATTCTGAAATGTTCAAAACCAGAATTGGTTAATTCTCCCTGGAAACCATTTTGTATCCTGGGGGGTGCCGCCAAAGCAGAGGCTGTATATTGGTTGTCCTTGTGCAATTCAAGCTTTAGATGGAGATTAGACTAAATGAATTCTAAGATTCTGTCAACTCTGAAACTTGATGGCTCTATGTTTCTCCTGGTCTTGCTCATCTGGGCATCCCCAGAAGCATCTAGAAAAGGCCCTAATGAAGTCCAGTCCCTGACATCAAAGTCCAGGGACTTGATAAGCTTGGCCATCTCCTCAGAACATCCTGACACTTCTGCTGTAGATAATTGTCATCCCCTGCTAAACCTTCCCTCAACCTTCCTGCAGACTCCACTATAGATGTCCTTCTCTTCTTCCTCCATCTTCTTTGCCTCCTCCCTTTCCCATCCCCATAATCTATGCATGTCCTGAATCTGGTCACCCCAGAGCCTGCTCTGTGCTAATTATTTTTAAAGGAAATCAATCCTTGTTTATGTGTCAGTGAATATGAGACAGAAGTCTCACCCAGAGAAAATGTACATGCCTCTTGAAGGACATTTATTATGAAGTAAATCCCAAAGGATCTCAGGTCTCATCTAAACCTGTAAGAAAACATAATAAAGGGTAACAGAAACTATAATAAGTGCTGGAGGTTGCAGTCCAACTAGGAAGGGACACTAGAGGATCCTGTTTGAAGTTGCAATTGCTTTGTAAGAATATTGTGTTCACTTAAAATGTCTATTGATTTTCAGTAACTTTAGATACAGCTTAGGGACATAATGGAAGGGTCTAGGGCTCCAAGCCCAATCTTGCTGCTGCCACTGATTTGGGGGTGAGAAAAACTGATGTCCCTGAATTCTTATCATGTTAAAATGACAATAAGCATATCTGAGGTGAAAGATAAGCCAGGAAAAAAAAAAACAAAAAAACAAAAAAACGCTGATCATGGTCACTGGGAAGATGTGGGCATCTTTTCTATGGGCACAATTTCTATTGCAATTGTGCAGTAGAAAGCATTGCCAGAGCCACTCCCCTGCCCCAGTAAAGACTTCTTTCAAAAGCATGGATAACAAGAATATAACCTTAGGGATAAAAGGCTGAAGTATATTGAAGGAAGTGGGTAGAGATGGGAAGACTCAGTAAGCAGAATTCCAAGACTACTCAGTGCCTCAGCAGTAAAATCATCAAGAGGAGGAGGAGGAGGAAAAAGGGGGGAGAGGGGGGAGAGGAAGAGGAGGAGAAAGGGGAAGGGAGGGGGAGGGGAGGAGGAGAAGGGGAGGGAGGGAGAGGAGAGGAGGAGGAGAAAGGGTGAGAGGAAGGGGAGGAGGAAGGGGAGAAGGAGAGGGAGGGAGAGAGGAGGGAGAAGAGAGGAGGAGGAGAAAGGGGAGGGAGGGGGAGGAGAGTGGGAGAAAGGGGAAAAGAAGGGGAGGGGAGGAGAAGGAGAAAGGGGAGGGGGAGGGGAGGGGGAAGGGGAGAAACAGAGGGGGAGGAGGAGGAGGGGTAAGAGGAAGGAGAAGAGATAACTATAGGAATTACTATTATATTATTATTTTGAGCTAATTTGAATATTTGTAAGTTGAAGCTATACTTGAAGTGCTTGATCTAGACCCAGTGGGGAAGTCCTCTGTAAGTTGTATTGCTAATCCACATCACACACAGGCTCGAGGCGGGCAGGGAAACTGCCCCAGCAGCCTAGTGACAGAATCCCCAGTTATAACATGGCTCAGAAATTTATATAAACACCCATGGAACTCAGTATTGCAGGCACTCACACCACGTTGGGGAAGCCAGCTTCCTGGTGAACCTCAGTACAAGAATGCAGATGTTTCCCATGGTCCAGAGAGAGAGGGAACCAGGGAGGAACAAGTCAGTCTGTTTGCCCATCATTGAATTCAAGGCTGCAGAGGTTGTGAGAGGCACTGGAGGAAGGATGCTGTGAGATCCTCCACATGCCCTGCTTTCTGAGGCCCACAGCTCTCTCCTCAGGCCACTTGGCCTCATTCCCCTTATCCAAGTTTCTCGAAAAAGGAGCTCTGGTTCTTCCTCTCTTTCTGTTCTTTATCAATACACCCCACCTGTGCTCCAACTTCACAAGGTAATGTTCATCAATAACAAGTTATGGACAAAGAAATACTTATGATGTCTTTTTTTTTTTCAATAAATTTATTTATTTATTTATGGCTGTGTTGGGTTTTCGTTGCTGCACATGGGCTTTCTTTAGTTGTGTCAAGCTGGGGTTACTCTTCGTTTCAGTGTGCGGGCTTCTCACTGCGGTGGCTTCTCTTGTTGCAGAACACGGGCTCTACACGTGCAGGCTTCAGTAGTTGTGGCATGCAAGCTCAGTAGTTGTGGCATGTGGGCTCTAGAGGGCAGGCTCAGTAGTTGTGGTGCACGAGCTTAGTTGCTCCATGGTATGTGGGATCTTCCTGGACCAAGGCTCAAACCTGTGTCCCCTACCTTGGCAGGTGGATTCTTAACCACTGCACCACCAGGGAAGCCCACTTATGATGTCTTAATGAATGACACTAGGTAAACCCCACTGCTCTGGCAAACATTTATTGAGAAACTTCTATGTACCCAACACAGTTTTGCAGTCATTAGATCCTGTTATTCTGACAGCAGAATAGCAAACATATCAACTCTTTTCTCAAAATCTATTTCTAGTTAATTTAAGACTCTTCCTGCTGAAGCCTGAGGGTCAAGAACAAAAAGGGGGTCAGGGAGCCTTTGACATCAGGCCACCACACTGCCGTTCTTACCACTCACTTGTTCATTTATTAGTACCTGTGCTTTCATACCTAGAAAACACATCTGCAGTCTCTGCTCTGTGCCACGGGGTGGGCAAGGGGCTGGAGAGCTGAGCCAAGAAAGTTGATCTGGCCCTAGGCCCTGGGGCACCATCCTTTAGCTCCTTGTTTTTCTGACATTAAATCCCAGTGAAACAGCTTTTACATTTTCCTGGCTGGACTGTCTATAGTCTTGAAGCAGAGGTACCCCTCCTCCCAGCACAGGGGCTTTCGTCTTTACTGATTGGATTGAATAATTTGATTTAATAAATCAGGAGAGTTTGCAGTGGGTTTTGCACTTTCATTATGGAAGATGTATGTAGTGTAGCTGCTGTTTGGTCATGTGTTTAATTAAATTAATGAATGAACATCTTTGGTGCTAAGGACTCCAGGTGCATAGACCCCCTTGTTCTTTAGCCCCCAGGCTTTATTCAGTAAGATTTCTAAGTTTACCACAAATAGATTTAGAGAAAAGAGCTGAAACTTACTTGTTATTCTTGCACTGAAAGAATGGGGTCTAGTGATCCCCAAGCGGAAGGTTTTCACCTGTTTGTACTTTTGAAGTTAATCTTGCTAACCCACCCATTCCCAACCCAATAGCCTGACCTTCAGTCACCTCCTGCTCACTTGGGGATACTTGCTCTCACACACTCGTTCTTACTGAGGAGACCCTGCATGATGACACCTTGACCATGGAGCGCTACTGGTGAGAGGGGCATTTTAACAAGGACTGAACTCAAAACCTGAGGGATGAAACACCAACTGTAGTGTTTCAGACCCCAGGCAGCAGGAAGGGAAGACGGTCTGTGTGCAGACAGCGTCCAGAGCCACTGAGTACTCCTTTACCAGCCTAGAACCAGTGCTGCCCCCTGGAAGGAGGAGTCTGGCTACACGGAGGGCCAGCCAGGTAGCCCAGCTGGCTCCATCATCACTTGATGGAGTCCATTTCTTGTGTTTTCTGTGGCTTTAACTGGATGGTTTATTCCTTCATGAAGCAAATGGAGCTGTAATCAAGGTCTTTGTCTCTCTCCCATATCTGCATGTAAGTGCTGAGGGTGGTGACAGCTCATCAGCCCTTGGCTTGCTCGGAAAGAGAGTTTTTTAAAGAAACAAAAGGAAAACAACTTTAAAAGTGTCCTAAGCTTTTGGGGACTCTGTGATTTTGGAGACGCCGCAGACAAAAATATTCTAAGTCCTCCTTAGCTTACTTTGAATAATATATTGGTCCAAACAAGCCAACGACTAGACTCCAAGCAGAGAGAAGGTACCTCCGTTTGCAATGTTAATGGGCTGCTTCACAGATCAGTGAGGAGGCTGCCCAAGTGTGCAATGCATGCAGCTCCCCAGCTGAGGAGAGCACCCTGAAATCTAGTTTAATGATAGTCATCAAGACAAGGATGTAGAGTCCTGAGTGAAGGGGAGGTGCTGTTCCAGGCACTACAGAGGCAGGTGTCAATTCGGTCCTTACGGTCTGGCTTTGGGTTTTGGAAACAACGTTGTAGAATCATCTATGTCCTGTGGTTGGACCACATTCATGGTTTTCAACTTCTTTCTGTAGCATCATTTATTATTAAATAGAATAAAATAGAATAGAAAAGAAAAGAATAGAATAGAATAGAATAGAATAGAATAGAACAGAATATATACTACAAAGAAGCCCTACATGTAAGTCAGGCAAAGAGGAAGCAAAGGTGGGATTCAGGGTCTCTCTCACTCTGACCAAAGCCCTTCCTACAGGCCTCCCTGGAGACGGGGGTATGGATTGCCTTAGGGTCATTGTACAAGTCCCTGGATTAGAAGGAAAGTAAGGGTCCCTCTAATCACAAGCTGTAGCTCTGAGCTACCAATACAAGCTTCACAGACAGTGGGAAAGTTGGCTGATTCTGCCTGGAAAGGGGGGAGTAGTTTGAAGCCAGTCTCCAACTTGCTTAGAAGACCATAAGACCATCATTTTGTATTAGAAGATAAATACAAAATGATGGTCAACTTTTCTGCTTTCTGGAAAAATGAACATCTGTCTCTCCTCTGTGGTTGTCACTAGTAATATTCACCAAATATCTGCAGTTCTCCACCTTCTGGACACATGGTAGGATTGTACTGCCTGCCCCTGTCCCTGGTTGGATGGGGTCATACAGTTAGCTCTGACCAATGAACTGTGGCTGGTGAGCCTTTGATTATGATGCCAGACCCTACAATGCTCTCTTTTCTCTCTGTCACAGCAACTAGCGGTGTCTGAGGTGGAAACTGCCTGGGTTCCTGGATGACTACAATGAATATATTCTCCTCCCCACAATGTTCCATGGTGGCTACATAGCATGAAGAGGAAAAACATTTTGCTACTTTAAGTCACTGAGATTTGGGGATTATTTATGACTAATGCATAACCGAGCCAATCCTGAGTTACACGTATTCTCAAGACACCTCCACGGTTCCATGAAACAGAGGTCAAGTTGGTTGGCTCTATGTTAGGAAAACAACCAGCCAGTTCATTAACTAGTATTTATTAACCCTAAAAAAATGCCCTGTCTCATGCTAGTCATACATAAGAGGGAGAAACAGGTCCCTGTCCTCCGAGACTCACCGTCTTAGCTGGAAATACACATTTCATGCAAGGAGGCCATGGGAAATATTTAAATATTAAAATGTGAAGGTGTTTGTTATAAAGACAAAGGAAATTCTACATTGGAGGGTGTTATGGACTGAATGGATGTGGGTCCCCCCAAATTCATATGCTGAAGCCCTAGTGAACTCCTAGGGTGGTTGTTTTGAGAGTAAGAAAGTAATTAAGGTTAAAGGGGTGATAAGGGTGGCACTGATGGATTAGCATCAGTATAAGAAGAGACACCCCAGATCTTGCCCTTCTTCTCTCTCCACGTGCCTATGCTCAGGAGGGGCCCTAAGTGGCCTTGCTAAGAAGGCAGCTGTCTGCAAGCCAAGAAGAGAGCTCTCACCAGAAACTCACCCTGCTGGACCTCAATCTGGAAAGCACAGCCTCCACAACTGGGCGAAAATTCATTTTTGTTTGAGTCACCAAGCCTGTGTTATTTTGTTATGACAACTGAGCAGATAAGAAAGAGGAAGAAATGTAATTCTGGACTCAGCTTCCAGGAGGACCTTCTGGAAGAGGCAGTACTTCTATGGCCTTGAGGAAGGAAGCTAAGAGTAGCTATTTGTGCCATTCACTGTATATATATTATTTAATTTTCATAAAACAGTAATACAACATAGGAACTACTATCCCCTTTGCAAATGCGGCTCAGCGAGGTGAAGAGTAGGAGACACACAAGATCTACAGATTTCCCAGATCCTTTCTCACCTCACAATGCTTGATGGATGGGGGATGATTGGCAGGAGGGGCAGGGGAGCTCTAGATGGCTAGGGGATGACATCTTCAGGAGTAGACTCAGAAAATGGATCTGAATGGGACTAAAGATGCTTCTCTGGAAGCAATGACAGATACAGTGGGGTAGGAAGTCTGGATGATATCAGGTGTGGCTGTACTACTATAGAAAGAGGTAATGAGGAGTCCCCACAGAAATATCTAAATATTTAAAACTCTGTTCTTGAAATTGTGATTAGACATCAGTAGACTCTTCATAGTCAGATATACTTTTTTCTGGCCATCTTAAAAATTGATCCAAGTCAGTTTTTAAGGTGTCCTAAAAAGCCTTTTTTGTTGTTTTTGGATTTGATATATTTCATCATTCTGACACAGCCTTGGGACAGAAGCCTCATCCAGGAAAATGTGAACTTTAAGTTGACTGCTTTGAGACAGTTAATCTAAATAGGGAGAGGGTGAAAGGGTGCATGAGTAACAGAAAATGCCCAGCTTCGTTATTGCCAAAAATTTCATACTCTAAAATAACAAAACTTTAATGTCCCTAATTGAGACTTCTCCAGAGCTTGGGTTTGCTAGAGAGAAGAGTGGATTGCCACTCTGCCCAGCAGATGGCTCAGCCTTCTCTCCTGCTGCTTTAATAGCCTTTTAGGTAATAACCTGTTTTATTAAGACAAACACCCAAACCCTTTAAGCTCCAGCAGAGATGAGCTTAAAAATAAAAAGCTCCAGGTGGCCACGGTGAGCTACTGAAACTTTTCTGTTCCTGTTTTCTTCAGTTTTACCCTCCCCTAGGGCAGGAGTTCCTGACCTGGAAACTACAGAGTAGTTTTAGCAGTCCATTAACCCCATGAAATTTAATACAAAATATTGGGAAAATGTGCACTTTTTCCAGGGAGAATTTCTCTAGCTAAAATTATCACATCCTCAAAGGGCTCTAAGGCTACAGAAAGAGCCACAGCCCTAGGGGTCCTTACCTTGATTCCCACTGAGACCACTGGAGTCTAGAGAGCCAAGGTGGCTGAGCAGAAAAGGTGCTGAATGCAGGTCCACTTTGTAGCTTCATCTCTACCATCTGTGGCCTCAGGCAAGGAATTGCCATGCTCAGGTCAATGTCCTCATTCAAGCTTCTTGCTTCTTCCTTTGCAGGGTTGGACATAATTGGCCAAGATTGGACTTAAAGTATATAACAGGCACTAAGTAAAACTATTCTTCCTAAAAGTATATAACAGGCACTAAGTAAAACTATTCTTCCTTTAATATTCCTATCCAAGCTGGAATGAAATAACCTCATTTACTCAGAAGAGACATAACCTCCATCCACCTCCACAAAAATCTTTCAGTATACAGTTCAGTAAACTCTGTGGTGTGCATCTGTGGTGGCAGGGACAGCATTCACTGGTGGATCTAATGAGCACCCAAACTCTAGGAAGGGAAGGGATCAATGCAGTGATGTGTTTACCAGGCCACTCCTGGGCAAAAATCCACCATTATCTTCTCACAATGTAGTAGAAAGACCATTGTTGTGGAAGCCGCCATACTCGGGTTCCAGTTGAGCTCCACATCTGTTACCCTTGAGAACTCTTTCAATCAATGACTTCATCTTTTCCGTCGAACGAGAAAAATAATACTGCCCCACCTTTTACACAGGACAGTGCTGAAGACAAAAGAGAATCTTGGATTGTATGAAATAATGAGTGTGAAACAACTTCGAAAGTGTTCTAAGGGCTGCAAAAATAAGGAATGGTCATCAACATTGTGATTTTCATCATCAATACACAAAGGCATCTTTACAGGACAAATAAGCACATTGGCTTAGAGAAAAACAATAATGCAGCCCAGATAAGCAGATAAGTTCTGGTCTCCGGAAGTTGGAAGCAAGCCATCTTTTCCTTTCCTCCTCTGGATTTTCCCCAAGACATATGAGGAAATGTCACATGATTCTGTATGTGGGCACTCAGCTCCTCTATGACCAATGTGTGTAGATTTCCTTGTTTTATATTCCCATAAAATGACACCACTAACCAGCTCCTTATGTCATTCTAAAAATGAAAGCTTTCTCCTCCGGTTGCTGCTGCTCCCCACTTATGTATTCCTACACACACGTAGGTATTCTTAGCAGTCCTTCTCCATTCATGCTTTTCTACCTCTTCTACCTAAAGGATACCTGAGTACTTCCATGGATCCTGCTCATCCCTCAAGGTATAGCTCGAAAGCCACCTGATGTGGACTTCTCTACTCGTCAGCCCACCCCAGCCCATGCTGGCCCTCCATCCTCTGCACTCCCACAGTCATGAACTCTGGGAACATGCACAGTGTTATTCACCATCCAAACTGGAACTTTTTTTTTTTTTCCGGTACACAGGCCTCTCACTGTTGCAGCCTCTCCCATTGCAGAGCACAGGCTCAGCGGCCATGGCTCAGGGGCCTAGCCGCTCTGCAGCATGTGGGATCTTCCCAGACTGGGGCACGAACCCGTGTCCTCTGCATCGGCAGGCGGACTCTCAACCACTGCACCACCAGGGAAGCCCCAAACTGGAACACTTTTAAGAGTCAAACAGGTAGCTGTTAAGTATCACCACCAGGACAACAGGTATACACAGAGTCTGTTCTGAGATAACTCAAATACATGGTCCCTCTAAGTTTGGGCTACACATGCAGGCCCTTTATCGTGTGGTGCCTGACTTTATTGTTTTACCATTCCTTGTAGGAGTCTGCTGTGCCCAGCTGGACTCTTATGGGACAAAACTCATCTTGGTTCTCCTCCACCATTCCACATTCATCTACTGCATTGCCTTAAATATGGTTCCCATGAGGAAAGAGTCTGCAATGGGGATTTGCATGCAAAAGCCTAATGAGACCTGCTCTCAGGAAGACCATCTGTGAAGGGGTAAGGCCAGCAGAACTGGGCACGAAGAGAAGTTAAATTGCACAAGACCAGAGACGTCTGACCTTCCTACAGGCAACTCAAAAGCTGGGATGGCCCTTCAGCATTGTTCCAAATGGAGGCAAGAAGCTCAAGACTTTGTACTTCTATATCAGTCAGTCATCAGAGGCAGGCTGCCACCAAATAAGGGACAAAACTTGGCCAGGAAGCTTCCTCCAGTCCAAGATGATTTCTGGAGAGAAACGTGGTTCTGAGTACTCCAAACAAACAGGAGAATGAGTAACTTGAAACTTGTATTAGTTTCCTATTGATACATAAAAAGTTATTAATGCACTGATTTACAGGCTTAAAACAGCACACATTTGGGTGGGGGGGAGGGATGGATTGGGAGTTTGGGATTAACAGATACAAACTATTATATACAGAATGGATAAATAACACTGTCCTACTGTATAGCACAGGGAACTATAGTCAATATCCTGTAGTAAACCATAATGGAGAAGAATATGAAAAAGAATATATATATATATATATATATATATGAATCACTTTACTGTACACCAGAAACTAATACAACATTGTATATCAGCTATACTTAAATATTTTTTTTAAAAGCACACATTTATTAGCTCACAGTTTTGTAGTTCAGAAGTTTAGTTGGACTTGGTTGAGTTCTCAGCTTAGAGTTTCACAAGGCTGAAGTCAAGGAGCCAGCTGGGCTATGTTTTTATCTGAAGGCTTAAGGAAGAACTTGCTTCTGAGCTCATTTAATTTGTTGGCAGAATTCAGGTCCCTGTAGTTGTAGGACTGAGGTTCCTGTTTCCTGTTATCAGACAGGCCTACTCTCAGCTCCTAGAGGCTGCCTACATTCCTTGCCAAGTAACCCCCACCACAGTGGAGAATCTCCCTTGGACTGAATCCCCTATATTTTGAATCTCTGACTTCCTACGTCAATGATTTCAATGACCCAGATTGAAAGGTTCATGTGATAAGGCCAGAAACATCCAGATAATCTCCATATCCTACGGTCAACTGATTTGGAACATAATTACATCTGCAGAATCCCTTCACAGCAGTACTTAGATTGATGTTGATTGAATAACTAAGAGAAGGTGTGTGCATGTGTATACCAGGGGCTGGGAATCTTCAGGAGAAACACAGGCCACCACAGAATCCACTGTAACCAGTTACTGAAAATCACTGAACTCCAAAGTTAGGGATACCTAGGCCATGACTGCCAGTTCTTTTCACTCCATTTGATTCTCACCTGTGGTATCTATTCTTACCGTGTGCTTCAACTTGAGTAGTAAAGAACCTCAATTCCCCCCGGGACTCTAAACCAAGAGGGTTGTTCCCATGTTCATACCTGCCTACCTCCAGCTTCTGGAGATCCAGGCCCAGATGGAGTCAAACCCAAACAGTCTAAACAAGGTTCAAAAACGTGATACTTATAAATGAAGGAAAAGAAAACACTGTATCCCCCTGAAAGGAATTCTTTCAACATCTGATTTCTTAGCTTAGAATAGTGGCTACAGGGTTAGGCCCCAGAGGTCTGCCTGTGTTCAAAGCCTCGTTCTACTGCTTACTGTATGTATTTGGGCAAGTTTTTTAACATCTCTGTGCAGCAGTTTTCTCCTCTGTAAAATGGGCATAATAATACTTTCCTGGTGGGATTTCTGTGAGGATTAAATGAGATAGTACATGAATATGGACTATTTTCCATTTCCCCTCCAGATACATCTTGCATCTTTCTCTGCCTTGCTTGCTCTGAGCCCTAATCAACTATATAGATGGCTTCCCTTGCCTTCTGTCTTCTGATTGGGTCTAGCCAGTGGGACACATGGAACACATATCTAAGGGGTATTTATTGTCCTGCCTCCCTCCCTCCAGGGCAACCTCAGGCTGGCTGCCTCCCTCGACCAAAGGTCACAACAATTGTTGAATGCCCTCTCCACTACAGCTCTCTCTTTCCAGGGTCTAGACATTGCCTCCATCTCTGTTCCTTCAAGTCAAGGGTGGTAACTGCCTGATTGTTGCTATAACCTGGATAACAACAGTCAGTCATCATGTGTGTTTTCCCTCCATCTTCTCACTCTTCTATAAATAGACATTATAACTTCTTTCACTCCTTTTCCTGCTGGAACTCATGTAAAACTGGCATGTAGCCGGAATTTGCTGCCTTCTAGGTGTTAACAAGTGTGGAATTACTGCCCAAGGATTTATTGATTTGTGGAACCCTCTTAGCCATAGATTTCCATCCCTCTGTCTCAACCGCACCTCATTTAATGCAGCTCCAAGGTCAAGGTAGAACGAGATGAGGACACTGCAACATCTGGAGAGGTTCCTGGTCTTCTCTATAGGCCCTGCTAGGGCTCCTCTTCTGACCACAGACCACCTCCAGGGACCCTGGGCTTTACTGAATTTCCTGTGGACCTCTCACAAACTCTCATCTCCTACATGGGGAAAGAACTTTCTGATCTGGTCTCCAGAGTATCCAGCAGTCACAGGGCAGCCGTCTCTCTTGCCCTTCCCTTACAGGTATCTGTAGCCAGCCCTCTATTCAACACACTTCTCCCCTTTTCTCTGCATCTTCCAGAAGCACATTTATTAAACTTATTGGCTGTCAAGGGTGGGATGTTTAAATGTTTATGAAAACCTACAGAGAACTGCCTTCAAAGCCAGTGTTTTATGTGTCAAGACAAAGTCAGCCACAGCTGACAGACAACAAAAGGAGGACAGTCACCCAACAGGTTAAACTGAGACCCCATTCACCATGGACTGATTGAGAATGTCAAAACCAGCAGGAACTGACTGACTCCCAAAGCAGGAGCACCTGCATCATGGTCCCACACCTGCCCCTACAGAGGGTGACCCCACTGAATCCAAAGCTCATAGATTCATGACAAGACCAAAGGTCATTCTACAGTGCACCATATCAACCCGTTTCCTTTATTAAGCAGGAAATCACATTTATGCGTTGGGTCAGCTGTCTATTCATTCAAGAAAAATGGGTTTTCTGAGAAAATGAAAATCATTAATTTACATTGAAATTTTACTGGGGAGAAATTCTGTTGTATTTGAATACAAATGGGAGAAAAAAATGCTGGAGTATTCCATTCTTCCTTTATTAATGAAGTAGGATACATAAAAGGCCCATTAAAATTACATAGAAGCCTCATAAGCGTCTTTCCCATCTTCTGACTCCGTCACTTTTTATGGCTTGAGAGCAACATTTCTGTGAGAAGGTGTTACCCAAACACAGGGACACTCACTCTCACACATTCACAGAGTATGGTTGTATTTGTCTATTCATTCATTACTGAAATAGGTATATTTTGAACACCGAGTGTGTGCCAGACACTGTCTTAGTTCCTGGGACCATAAATTAAGTTCCCTGCTCTGAAGGTGCTTACAGTTTAGTGGGGAAAATGAAGAAGCAAATGGGCAATTAAAGGCAGGGAAATCCATGAGTCTTGGGAGTTCAGATAAAGAACATCTAACTCAGACTTGGGACAAGAGGATCAGGGAAGGCTTCTAGATTGATACCTACCTGATGAAAAGGAGAGAATGACAGGGTGTTCTAGCCCAAGGAAGAGAATCTAAAAAGATAGATGGAAATCTTGCAGTAGTTCAGCAATATTGGAGCAAAGTGTTTAAAGGGAATAGAAGAAGGGTGTAGGAGAAGGGAAAAGTTCTAGGCAAACAATGATAAGCAGTGAGACTGGACAGGTAAGAGAAAATCCAAGGCTGATTAGGGAAGTTTTCCTCGAGGTGGTGAGTTTTGATTTGGAAGTTGAAAGTCATGGTTATGCTGGATGCATTCTTGGGTATGGAGCATTTGGCTGTAAACCAAGAAGAAGTGCCTTCATAGAAAATCACCTGTGCTGCTAAGACCTAAATTTATTCATTTACTCATCCATCTATCTGTCCATTCATTAAATTTTAATTGGTCCTCTAGAATGTGACAGCTCTATGCAAGGCTCAATAGAGAACTAAGAGGAATCAGACATGAATCTATGACTTAGTCTTATAGTCAAGCACAAAGTCAAGCTTTGCTGCCTTGGAAACTATTCTGTAACTGGAGGTAGCGGAGAAGTGGTGAGACCTGTAGGGTACACTCAAAGTGTTGATGGGGAATAAAGTCCCCTCCCTGGCATTGGAAACCATTACCTTGAGAAGAAACAAGTGATGCTTTCTGGTCCTCTTGAAAACTGTCTGATCTTTCCACTGACCACTTAGGCCATTATTGTAAAACAAAAACTAACTGAGCCACTGCTCCAGTCTCCCTCTTGACCCTCCCTAGTCACATGCTTCAGTTCACAGGCAGAGAGCACATTGCTTCTTGCATGTGTAGCACAGGGGTTCAAATTCCTGCTCTAACACTATGGCAGTTTGACTTTGATGCAGTTATTTAGCCAGTTATTTTGAGTTCTAAAATGGAAATAGTAATATCCACCTTGCAAGTTTATTTAAAACATAATATATGATACCTATTTATAGCATTTAAATTTTTAAAAGAAAAAGTTGTCCACTGAGTGTCGGAAGTTCTATATAAATTCTGGTGAAGTAGCATATGGCAGAGCAAAGGGAAAGAGTTTCAGAAGATGCTTCCAAACTGGACCATGAGAATCATCAGAAGAACCCATGTGAGTCAATTTAGGGACTGCCTTACCTAGGGGCAGAGTCTTTCCAGGAATTAATTCATTTATTCCTTCAATAAATAAGAATCATCCCTGTACTTGCCTCTGTCGAACCCATTGCCTGGAATAGGTGTCTCCCATTTAATCCTCCATAGTTTTGTCAATCTGATCCATCTTCCAACACCAGACACACCCCTGACCTCCATCCACCGCTTCGCCTGTCTTTGTAGTGTGGTCATATTTTAGTGGTCATGTTCTTTGCATTACACTGAGATTAGTTTCTGTTTACATATCTACTTTTCCTGGAATGCAATCTCTTTGACAGCAGTGATCATTTCTCCTCTTTATGTCTCCAGCAATGTTAGATGTCTAATAAATGTTTGTGTTGAATCAAGTGTGTGTGGTTGGTGCTTTGTAGTTTATAAAATGGTTCTATGCTCACTACCTCAGAAAATTTTAGGTACTCTTCAGAACAATCTTTGGAGTGGGCTGGAAAGATACATATGTTAGCTCCATTTTGGAGATGTAAAACCAAAATGAAATTCAGTTATTTCTGAAGAGCATTGATTCAGAAGTCTATACTGTGGGCAAGTCATGGAGCTTACACACAACAAGATCTAAGGGAGATAAGACAAGAGGAGAGGTGGCATGTTTCATACAAAAGAGAAAAATACAGTGTTACACCATACACAAAAATAAACTCAAAATGGATTAAAGAGCTAACTGTAAGACAAGACACTATAAAACTCTTAGAGGAAAACATAGGCAGAACACTCTTTGACATAAACTACAGTAAGCTCTGTTTTGACCCACCTCCTAGAGTAATGGAAATAAAAACAAAAATAGACAAATGGGACCTAATGAAACTTAAAAGCTTTTGTACAGCAAAGGAGACCATAAATAAGATGAAAAGACAACCCTTGGAATGGAAGAAAATATTTGCAAATGAAGCAACTGACAAAGGATTAATCTCTAATATATATAAGCAACTCATACAGCTCAATGTCAAAAAAAAAACAAACAACCCAAGCCAAAAATGGGCAGAAGGAGGAGTTTCAAGATGGCAGAAGAGTGAGACGCAGAGATCACCTTCCTCCCCACAAGTACCTCAGAAATACATCTACATGTGGAAGAGCTCCTACAGAACAGCTACTGAACGCTGGAAGAAGACCTCAGACCTCCCAAAAGGCAAGAAACTCCCCATGTACCTGGGAAGGGCAAAAGAAAAAAGAAAAAACAGGGAAAAGAATAGGGACGGGACTTGCACCAGTGGGAGGGAGCTGTGAAGGAGGAAAGGTTTCCACACACTAGAAGCCCCTTCCCGGGTGGAGACTGTGGGTGGTGGAGGGGAAGCTTCAGAGCCATGGAGGAGAGAGCAGCAACAGGATGTAGAGGGCAAAGCAGAGAGTTTCCCGCACAGAGGATCAGTGCTGAACAGGACTCACCAGGCCGAGATGCTTGTCTGCTCACCCACTGGGGCAGGCGGGGTATGGGAGCTGAGGCTTCGGATTCAGTATGATCCCAGGGAGAGGAATGGGGTTGGCTGCATGAACACAGCCTGAAGGGGTTAGTGCACCACGGTTAGCCCTGAGGGAGTCCGGGAAAAAGTCTGGAGCTGCCCAAGAGACAGAGACTTTTTCTTGCCTCTTTGTATCCTGGTGCACGAGGAGAAGGAATTCAGAGCGCCACTTAAAGGAGCTCCAGAGACGGGCATGAGCCGCGGATAACAGAGCGGACCCCAGAGATGGGCATGAGATGGTAAGGCTGCTGCTGCCACCACCAAGAAGCCTGTGTGCAAACACAGGTCACTATCCACAATTACCCTTCCAGGAGGCTGTGCAGCCGGCCACTGCCAGGGCCCCGTGATCCAGGGACAACTTCCTTGGAGAACACACGGAGTGCCTCAGGCTGGTGCAATGTCATGGCAGCGTCTGCCACTGTATGCTCGCCTGGCATCTGTACCCCTCCCTCCCCCCAGCCTGAGTGAGCCAGAGCCCCCAAATCAGCTGCTGCTTTAACCCCATCTTGACTGAGTGAAGAACAGACGCCCTCAGGCGACCTACACGCAGAGGCAGGGCCAAATCCAAAGCTAAACCGCAGGAGCGGTGTAAACAAAGAAGAGAAAGGGAAATTTCTCCCAGTAGCTTCAGAAGCAGTGGATTAAATCTCCACAATAACTTGATGTACCCTGCATCTGTGGAATAATACCTGAATAGACAAAGAATCATCGCAAATTGAGGAGGTGGACTTTGGGAGCAATGATATATATATATTTTTCCCTTTCTCCCTTTTTGATACTGTGCATGTGTATGCTTCTGTGTGTGATTTTGTCTGTGTAGCTTTGCTTTTACCATTTGTCCTAGGGTTCTCTCTTTCTGGTTTTTTTTTTATTACTATAAAAAAATTTTTTCTACAAAAGCATTTTTTTCTTAATATAATTATTAATTTTAATAACTTTATTTTATTTTACTTTATTTTATTTTATTTTATCTTCTTCTTTCTTTCCTTATTTTTCTCCCTTTTATTCTGAGCCATGTGGAGGACAGGCACTTGGTGCTCCAGCCAGGCATCAGGGCTGTGCCTCTGTGGGAGAGCCAAGTTCAGGACACTGGTCTACAAGAGACCTCTCAGCTCCACGTAATATCAAACAGCAGAGATCTCCATTACAATGCTAAGACCCAGCTCCACTCAATGACTAGCAAGCTACAGTGCTAGACACCCTATACCAAACAACTAACAAGACAAGAACACAACCCCATCCATTAGCAGAGAGGCTGCCTAAAATCATAATAAGGCCACAGACACCCCAAAACAGACCACCAGCTGTGGACATGCTCACCAGGAAGACAAGATCCAGACTCATCCACCAGAACACAGGCACTAGTCCTCTCTACCAGAAAGCCTACACAACCCACTAAACCAAACATAGCCACTGGGGACAGACATCAAAAACAAGGGGAACTATGAAGCTGCAGCCTGCAAAAAGGAGACCACAAACACAATAAGTTAAGCAAAATGAGAAGACAGAGAAACACAGCAGGTGAAGTAGCAAGATAAAAACCCACCAGACCTAACAAATGAAGAGGAAATAGACAGTCTACCTGAAAAAGAATTCAGAATAATGATAGTAAACATGATCCAAAATCTTGGAAATAGAATGAAGAAAATACAAAAAACTTTTAACAAGGATGTAGAAGAAGTAAAGAGCAAACAAAAACTGAGGAAAAACAAAATAAATGAAATAAAAAAATCTCTAGAAGGGATCAATAGCAGAATAACTGAGGCAGAAGAACGGATAAGTGACGTGGAAGATAAAATAGTGGAAATAACTACGGCAGAGCAGAATAAAGAAAAAAGAATGAAAAGAAATGAGTCTCAGAGACTTCTGGGACAACATTAAATGCACCACCATTCGAACTATAGGGGTCCCAGAAGAAGAAGAGAAAAAGAAAGGGATTGAGAAAATATTTGAAGACATTATAGTTGAAAACATCCCTAATATGGGAAAGGAAATAGTTAGTCAAGTCTAGGAAGAACAGAGAGTCCCATACAGGATAAATACAAGAAGAAACAGGCCAAGACACATATTAAACAAAGTATCAAAAATTAAATACAAAGAAAAAATATTAAAAGCAGCAAAGGAAAAACAACAAATAACACACAAGGGAAACCCCATAAGGTTAACAGCTGATCTTTCAGCTGAAACTCTGCAAGCCAGAAGGGAGTGGCAGGACATATTTAAAGTGATGAAGGAGAAAACCTACAACCAAGATTACTCTACCCAGCAAGGATCACATTCAGTTTTGATGAGATATTAAAACCTTTACAGACAATCAAAAGCTAAGAGAATTCAGCACCACCAAACCAGCTTTACAATAAATGTTAAAGGAACTTCTCTATTCAGGAAACACAAAAGAAGGAAAACACCTACAATAACAAACCCAAAACAATTAAGAAAATGGTAGTAGGAACATACATATCTATAATTACCTTAAATATAAATGGATTAAATGTTCCAAACAAAAGACATAGATTGGCTGAATGGATACAAACACAAGACCATATATATGCTGTCTACAAGAGACTCACTTCAGACCTAGGGACACATACAGACTGAAAGTGAGGGGATGGAAAAAGATATTCCACCAAAATGCAAATCAAATGAAACATGGAGTAGCAATTCTCATATCAGACAAAATAGACTTTAAAACAAAGACTATTATAAGAGACAAAGATGGACACTATATAATGATCAAGGAATCAATCCAAGAAGAAGATATAAAACATAAATATTTATGCACCCAAAACAGGAGCACATCAATATATAAGGCAAATACTAACAGCCATAAAAGGTGAAATTGACCGTAACACAATCATAGTAGGGGACTTTAACACCCAACTTTCACCAGTGCACAGATCATCCAAAATGAAAATAAATAAGGAAACACAAGCTTTAAATTTTACATTAAACAAAATGGACTTGATTGATATTTATATGACATTCCATCCAAACACAACAGAATACACATTCTTCTCAAGTGCTCATGGAACATTCTCAAGGATAGATCATATCTTGGGTCACAAATCAAGCCTAGGTAAATTTAAGAAAATTGAAATCATATCAAGTATCTTTTCCGACCACAATGCTATGAAATTATATATCAATTACAGGAAAAAAGCTGTAAGAAATACAAACACATGGAGGCTAAACAACACACTACTTAATAACCAAGAGATCACTGAAGAAATCAAAGAGAAAATCAAAAAATACCTAGAAACAAATGACAATGAAAACATACTGACCCAAACCTATGGGATGCAGCAAAAGCACTTCTAAGAGGGAAGTTTATAGCTATGAAATCCTACTTTAAGAAACAAGAAATATCTCAAAGAAACCACCTAACCTTACACCTAAAGCAATTAGAGAAAGAAGAAGAAGAAAAAAAAAAAAAACCAAAGTTAGCAGAGGGAAAGAAATCATAAAGATCAAATCAGAAATACATGAAAAAGAAATGAAGCAAACATCATTTGAAGCAAAATTAAATTTAGATTAATAAAACTAAAAGATGGTTCTTTGAGAAGATAAACAAAATTGATAAACCATTAGCCAGACTTATCAAGAAAAAAAGGGAGAAGACTCAAATCAATAGAATTAGAAATGAAACAGGAGAAGTAACAACTGACACTGGAAAAAAATGCAAAGGATCATGAGAGATTACTACAAGCAAGTATATGCCAATAAAATGGACATCCTGGAAGAAATGGTCAAATTCTTAGAAATGCACAACCTTTCGAGACTGAACCAGGAAGAAATAGAAAATATGAACAGACCAATCACAAGCACTGAAATTGAAACTGTGATTAAATATCTTCCAACAAAGAAAAGCCCAGGACCAGATGGCTTCACAGGCGAATTCTTTCAAACATTTAGAGAAGCGCTAACACCTATCCTTCTCAAACTCTTCCAAAATATAGCAGAGGGAGGAGCATTCCCAAATGCATTCTATGAGGCTGCCACAAAGATGTCGCAAAGAAAGAAAACTACAGACCAATATCACTGATGAACATAGATGAAAACATCCTCAACAAAATACTAGCAAACAGAATCCAACAGCACATTAAAAGGATCATACACCATGATCAACTGGGGTTTATTCTAGGAATGCAAAGATTCTTCAATATATGCAAATCAATCAATGTGATACACCATATTAACAAATTGAAGGAGAAAAACCATATGATCATCTCAATAGATGCAGAGAAAGCTTGCGACAAAATTCAACATCCATTTATGATAAAATCCCTGCAGAAAGTAGGCATAGAGGGAACTTTCCTCAACATAATAAAGGCCATATATGACAAAACCACAGCCAACACTGTCCTCAATGGTGAAAAACTGAAACCATTTCCACTAAGATCAGGAACAAGACGGCTGCCCACTCTCACCACTCTTATTCAACATAGTTTTGGAAGTTTTAGCCACAGCAATCAGAGAAGAAAAGGAAATAAAAGGAATCCAAATTGGAAAAGAAGAAGTAAAGCTGTCACTGTTTGCAGATGACATGATACTATACATAGAGAATCCTAAAGATACTACCAGAAAACTACTAGAGTTAATCAATGAATTTGGTAAAGTAGCAGGATACAAAATTAATGCACAGAAATCTCTGGCATTCCTGTACACTAATGATGAAAATCTGAAAGTGGAATTAAGAAAACACTCCCATTTACCATTGCAACAAAAAGAATAAAATATGGAGGAATAAACCTACCTAAGGAGACAAAAGACCTGTATGCAAAAAAATTATAAGACACTGATGAAAGAAATTAAAGATGATACAAATAGATGGAGAGATATACCATGCTCCTGGATTGGAAGAATCAATATTGTGAAAATGACTCTACTACCCAAAGCAATCTACAGATTCAATGCAATCCCTATCAAACTACCACTGGCATTTTTCACAGAACTAGAACAAAGAATTTCAAAATTTGTTTGGAAAAACAAAAGACCCCGAATAGCCAAAGCAATCTTGAGAACAAAAAACGGAGCTGGAGGAATCAGGCTCCCTGACTTCAGACTATACTACAAAGCTACAGTAATCAAGACAGTGTGGTACTGGCACAAAAACAGAAAGATAGATCAGTGGATCAGGATAGAAAGCCCAGAGACAAACCCACACACATATGGTCAACTTATCTTTGATAAAGGAGGCAGGAATGTACAGTGGAGAAAGGACATCCTCTTCAATAAATGGTGCTGGGAAAACTGGACAGGGACATGTAAAATTATGAGATTAGATCACTCCCTAACACCATACACAAAAATAAGCTCAAAATGCATTAAAGACCTAAATGTAAGGCCAGACACTATCAAACTCTTAGAGCAAAACATAGGCAGAACACTCTATGACATAAATCACAGCAAGATCCTTTTGGACCCACCTCCTAGAGAAATGGAAATAAAAACAAAGATAAACAAATGAGACCTAATGAAACTTCAAAGCTTTTGCACAGCAAAGGAAACCATAAACAAGACCAAAAGACAACCCTCAGAATGGGAGAAAATATTTGCAAATAAAGCAACTGACAAAGGATTAATCTCCAAAATTTATAAACAGCTCATGCAGCTCAACAGCAAAAAAACAGACAACCCAATCCAAAAATGAGCAGAAGGCTTAAATAGGCATTTCTCCAAAGAAGATATACAGACTGCCAACAAACACATGAAAGAATGCTCAACCTCATTAATCATTAGAGAAATGCAAATCAAAACTACAATGAGATATCATCTCACACCAGTCAGAATGGCCATCATCAAGAAATCTAGAAACAATAAATGCTGGAGAGGGTGTGGAGAAAAGGGAACACTCTTGCACTGCTGGTGGGAATGTGAATTGGTACAGCCACTATGGAGAACAGTATGGAGGTTCCTTAAAAAACTACAAATAGAACTACCATATGACCCAGCAATCCCACTACTAGGCATATACCCTGAGAAAACCATAATTCAAAAAGAGACATGTACCAAAATGTTCATTGCAGCTCTATTCACAATAGCCCGGAGCTGGAAACAACCTAAGTGTCCATCATCGGATGAATGGATAAAGAAGATGTGGCACATATATACAATGGAATATTACTCAGCCATATAAAGAAACGAAACTGAGCTATTTGTAATGAGGTGGATAGACCTAGAGTCTGTCATACAGGGTGAAGTAAGTCAGAAAGAGAAAGACAAATACTGTATGCTAACACATATATATGGAATTTAAAAAAAAAATGTCATGAAGAACCTAGGGGTAAAACGGGAATAAAGACACAGACATACCTGAGAATGGACTTGAGGATATGTGGAGGGGGAAGGGTAAGCTGTGACAAAGCGAAAGAGAGGCATGGACATATATACACTACCAAACGTAAGGTAGATAGCTAGTGGGAAGCAGCCGCAGAGCACAGGGAGATCAGCTCGGTGCTTTGTGACTGCCTGGAGGGGTGGGATGGGGAGGGTGGGAGGGAGGGAGATGCATGAGGGAAGGGATGTGGGAACAGATGTATATGTATGACTGATTCACTTTGTTATAAAGCAGAAACTAATAAAAAAAAAAAAACTACAATGAGATATCATCTCCCACCGGTCAGAATGGCCATCATCGAAAAATCTACAAACAATGAATGCTGGAGAGGGTGTGGAGAAAAAGGAACCCTCTTGCACTGTTGGTGGGAATGTAAATTGATACAGCCACTATGGAGAACTTTATGGAGGTTCCTTAAAAATCTAAAAATAGAATTACCATATGACCCGGCAATCCCCCTACTGAGCATATACCCAGAGAAAAACATAATTCAAAAAACACATACACCCCAATGTTCATCCAGCACTATTTACAATAGCCAGGTCATGGTAGCAACCTAAATGTCCAACCACAGATTAATGGATAAGGAAGTGGTACCTATACACAATGGAATATTCCTCAGCCATAAAAATTAATGGAATTGGGTCATTTGTAGAGATTTGGATGGACTTACAGAATCAGACAGAGTGAAGTAAGTCAGAAAGATAAAAGCAAATATATAATAACGCATATATATTGAATCCAGAAAAATGGTATAGATGATCTTAGTTGCAGAACAGAAATAGAGACACAGACATAGAGAACAAATGTATGGATACCAAGAGGGAAAGGGCTGGGGTGGGAGGAACGGGATACTGGGATTGACACATATACATTATTGATACTATGTATAAAATGGACATCTGGGGCTTCCCTGGTGGTGCAGTGGTTGAGAGTCCGCCTGCCGATGCAGGGGACAGGTGTTCGTGCCCTGGTCTGGGAAAATTCCACATGCTGTGGAGCGGCTAGGCCCGTGAGCCATGGCTGCTGAGCCTGTGCGTCCGGAGCCTGTGCTCCGCAATGGGAGAGGCCACAACAGTGAGAGGCCCATGTACAGCAAAAAAAAAAAAAAAAATTGGAGAGCTGATGGGAACATGCTGTACAGCACAGGGTGCTCACCTTGTGTGCTGTGGTAACCTAAATGGGAGGGAAATCCAAAAGGTAGGGAATGTCTGTATATGGCTGATTCATTTTGTTGTGCAGTAGAGGTTAACACAACATTGTAAAGCAACCATACTCCATTAAAAATTAATTAAAAGTAAATAAATACATACATAAATAAGCAGTCAAGTGTAAAAAAATTACAAAATTTTTAGAGGAGCTTTAGCAAGACCTCTTGGAAAAGGAGAAAAAGTATGGTTTTGAGCTTAAAAAAACAACAAAAAAAGCAAGATTAACTCCTTCCCTGCCATTTATAGGCTGAGTGATGTGAAAGAGAAAGTATTGACTCAACTGCTTAGTGTCTCTTTGCTCATCTGCAAAGGAGGACAGTTGCACCTCTTTTGTAAATTATTGTAAACATTAATTTTTAGATATATGCAAAATATACTGCTTTCAAACAAATATTCAATAAATAGTAAGCCACTCCTCTCCAACCCTCCCTTGGAGTTTGAGAAATTGGGTAGCATCATACTGGAAAAGAATCAGCAGGGGCTCCATGAAGTAACTAACATCTAAACTGGTCTCCCGTGGCTAATCCAGCAGAGATGGGGATACAAGGTTTTCAGGAGAAAACAAGTAAGTACAATGTGTGTTTTTCAAAGAATAGTTATGTGAGAGTCAATTTATGTCTGTAGTGTATATGTGTCTGAGTATATGTGTGCAGGTGTGTATGACTGTACACTAGCTATATAGACGTGTGTGTGAGTGTGCATGTATGTTTGTGCATGTGCAGTGTGTGTTGGTATGATGTGTATGCATTTGTGTTTAAAGCAGAGAAATGGGAAAAGAAGTTGGAAACAGGGTGTCAGACTTGGGAATCCCCTACGTTGACATGGCCCACAGAGCAAGGAGTTTATTCTGTAACATTTGAGGGGACTGGGGTAAACTGTTGGGCAGGGGAGGGCGCAAGCATGTCAGCCTTGCAGAAGGAGAGAGCAGCATTAGTTTTCTGGCACCCTGGAAGGAGGAGAGAGCAGATCCAGGGAAAAGAGTGAGGCAGTAATGGTGGGCTGAATGGAGGGATACCACGCAAGCTAGGAAGGAAAGAACAGCCTCTGAAGGAGTAGAACTGAACGTGATTTTCAAATGTCCAGTTAATGGGGAGAGGAGGAGTTAATGCTGATTCCAACATGTGGGGCAGCGTCACTAGGCAAGCTTGGTGCCACCCAAGAGGTTTACAAATCAGAGAGATACCGATAGGATCAGGGCCAAGTAGCCAACTAGACTTTTTGGTTTGGGAGCAGGAAGAAGGAATCATTTTAAAGCTATATATTAAAGTTGAAACTCTCATTAGAAAAAAAAAATCCCCTCCTGGGCTTTCTATCCTAAGAACTTTATTCTGATAGGTCTTCAGCCTCCTGCGTTCCCCAGAGAACTCTCATTTGAAGGAAAATACATGAGGAGAGGTAACATCCTCTCCTGAGTTAACCAGCGGCCCAGGGAGGAGACACTGCTCATTAGTCATCAGGCCAGAAAGCTCTCAGAGGAGGACCGACCCCACAGAAAGGGATTTGTGTGAGAGCGGTAAGAAAGATTCAAGCAAAATGCTGCAGTGCTCTGGGGGCAACAGAGGAACAATCCCTTGCCACTGGCCATCAGAGACCTCCCCTGAGGTCCTAGCATTTAATCTGGGGCAGAAGAGGGCTGAAAGGGGAGGTAGGGAGGGAGTGGGAATTATGAATTTTGCCAAGGGCCAACCTGAGCACATCAGGGACCAAAAGAAGAGCTATTTCCTTAATCTTTAGCACATTCCAGAGAGATACTGTAAATATGGTCCAGGCTTTAGACTCCAGGCTGAGATGAAGATGCATTTCCTGTCCACTCAGAGTGAGCTAAGCATGAGGCCTCTTCATGAGGTAGCTCTGAGTAAGACTCACCCCCTTCCCACTCTGATTTCTCCCAATGTGATTGTTTATTTCCTTATAAAGAGCATACAATTGTGGGGCATCAGGGCTTAGTACACCACCCCCAGCTGAAAAGCAAGCCCTACTGTGTGTGGTATATATTGGTTAGTCAATTCCATAATGCCATCGCAAATATCTTCCCATATAAAATTACATACTAGCGCCTCAGAACACAAAAATCCTTGCAATAAACAACACCCACAGAAGAGGTATATTCTGTCTCTTCCAATAAAAGTGGATAACTCCAAAGTTATTAATTCTGAATTCTGGAATAAAATACATGATTTTACTAGATTATTGCTTACTTTTCAATTTTCTTTTCTTTTATACAGAATACTATTCTTTCATTCAAGTGAACTTTTATTGAACACATATTATCAGTCAATAATAATTTTTAATTCTTAGTGTATGCTTACTTCAGCACTGGGTACAACTACAGAAGTTAAGAGGTGTAGATGAAGAATGTCACCTGCCATATCAGTAAACAAAGGATATTGCAGTCATCAAGGTTTCAGCCACTGCAGCCACCCCTGACTGTGCACCCTGAGGGGATTCAGGATGAAGAAAAGTAGGATACTGACCCTAGATAGTTAAGGTGTATACCAAAGGAATGTTTCAATGAACCCAGACTCTTGCATCTTCTCATACATGGAAAAATGATAAATTCATTAACTTGAGAAGTTTGATTTTCTTTAATTAATAGTAATCTTTTGATGTTCCAACTACCTGGGTTTTTTATTGCAAAAACTCCTATATAGCCTGGTTCCCCACTTAACTCTTCAGAGCAGTCCCTCAGAGCTATCTGAGAGGCTATCTCCTGGGCTTAAGTCCTCAGTGAGTCCACTAAATAAAACATAATTCTCAACTTTTAGATTGTGCATTTTTTTCAGTCAAAAGAGGCACACTAAGGATGCCTAGAATGGCAAACACAAGAAGCTTGGAGGTTTATTCCAGAATTCCAATCTCCCCTCTAGGATTCTAGCACCCTCTCTATAACCCTTCCAAGCCAGCATCAAACCTCAGCAACCCATTGCACTGAACTTGTTCTTTTAGTAAAAACCCAAGCTGTCTTCAAGTGGCTATAATCTATACAAGTTCTTCCACAGCCCTTAGAAAAAAAATTTATTAAATATATAGAGACCCACTCTCTCCTTTCCTCCATATGATGACAGCTAATATTCACTATAGCTCTCCTGGTCTCCTTAGTCTTTTCTATTTTATGTTAAATAACTCCCTGCCTTTCAACTTTCCTTAGATGTAACATAAGTAAGGTGATAAGAATAAACTCACAGATCAAGCTCTACAAAGACTGGTAGTAACAAACCATGACTGCTAATCACAGTGAGGCCACCAGACTTTGTTGCTAATATGTGATCCTAAATTAGTAAAGGGATGCAGGGAGGCTCGGGAGGTTCAAAAGCCTCATCCGACTCTTTGTGTCTGTAACTCTTGCCTCTGGTTAGTCATCATCTCCAGGTTTCCAGGACTGGGAACGTTGGTCAAAATAATATGCATCTTGCTGTATTTTGTTTTGCTTTTTAAACTATATATCCTGTCACTTTTCTACTATGTACAGCAGAAACAAAATGGAAAAGAGGGCAGGTTGTTGGTGAAGTACATTTGCTTGCTGGACTCATCCATCATTATTTTCTGGTATGAACACTACTTTATAATCAAACATCACACATAATACTTTCTTTTCATTGGCTGATTTCTCATCTCAATACATAACCCATCCTAATTATGCTTTAATCATATTCTGCTGAAGAGTTTTATGTCCTTTGATTAGTAACCAAAGGACTACTAAAGATTTCACAATTACTATAAGAAAGGGTATCAAGTCTTTGTTATGGTGTTATGGTTTGTATGGAACATTTTGAAGACTTTTCAGAGCAACTCTACTTTGATTTTGGTAGAATGTTCATGATCAGATCAATCAGAATTGTCCATTTAGTTTGTTGAATATTGAGAGGTGAACTTGGATAAGAACAGTAAATTCATACTCTGGTGAAACTGGAATATGGGAATGCTATAGAAAATGAGGGTTCCATGGATATTGGTGTGGACATGCTGTTTTAGGAGGACATGTCTGCTTGGAGCAGGGGTCTGGAGGCAGAAATCTTGACTGGGGACTTTTGCCAACATGCAGACATACCAGGATGAGGGTCTATCCCAGTCTGGCCTTAGTGAAAGTGGGAAGAGGAGACAGATTTTGCAATCCTAGAGACCAGCCCTGTAGGAAGAGTGAGAGAGAAGAGTAGTCAGTCAAGATCCAGAAGGTGCAGGCCTGGAGGATTGAGAGGATGATGAACTGATACAAGCATGTTGTTATTTGCTGAGATCACAAAGAAAATGTATGGAGGGAGGGCATCCAGACATCATCCAAACTTGAATACTCCATTCATCTATTCAAAAAAAGACCCATTTGCTTCTCTACTCTACCATACTGTATTGGTGCAAACAAATGAAACAAAGTATAAAACATTCTTCTGACCACATTGCAAGGGTAAGTGTAGAGTACAACACTCACAGATGTCTACAAAACAAGGCAGTATATAACAGATGAATACCCCAAAGCCAAGTGCCCATGAGGCTTCAAGGAAGAAAATAACTCTGGCCAGAAGATGTATGTGGTCTGCTTAGCTGTCTCTCCACCAAGTAACAACAGTATCTATGAGATGGAAATCTTATCACCATCTGCATGGAAACATAATAGAAGTGCCTTGAGGAAGGAGAGGAAACGTGAAAGATAGGTCTTCAGGGTAACTTGGGACACTTCTATTCCAGCAGGCTACTTTCACCAATGAGGTATAAAAGCCAAGTAGACAAGCTGTCAGGGCCAGGCCTGCCAAGCAAGCCCATTCCCATTTTTACTGAGGAAGAGTAAAAGAGCTGCGCACATATCTATGCCTTTTAAATCAGAGACATTCCCACCAGTAAATACAACACAGACATTGTACCAGACTTAATTGATGAGATGGGGCTATTCCTTCTTCCTTGTTGGGGTAGAGAGGGAGCCAAGAAGGGCATGGCATATTGGTTCAAGATGGCAGAGTAGAAGGACGTGCATTCACTTCCTCTTGCGACAGCACTGGAATCACAACTAACTGCTGAACAATCATCAACAGGAAGACACTGGAACTCACCAAAAAAGATACCCCACATCCAAAGACAAGGGAGAAACCAAACTGAGACAGCAGGAGGGGCACATCACAATAAAATCAAATCCCATAACTGCTGGGTAGGTGACTCACAAACTGGAGAACAATTATACTACAGAAGTCCACCCACTGGAGTGAAGGTTCTGAGCCCCACATCAGGCTTCCCAACCTGGGCATCTGGCAATGGGAGGGGGAATTCTCAGAGAATCAGACTTTGAAGGCTAGTGGAATTTAACTGTAGAACTTCGACAGGACTAAGGGAAAGAGACTCCACTCTTACAGGGCACACACAAAATGGTGTGTGCATCAGGACCAAGGATGAGGGAGCAGTGACCCCATAGAAAACTGAACCAGACTTACCTGCTAGTGTTGGAGGGTCTCCGACAGAGGCAAATGGTGGCTGTGGCTCACTGGAGGGACAAGGACACTGGCAGCAGAAGTTTTGGGAAGTAGTCCTTGACATAAGCCCTGGCAGAGTCCACCATTAGTCCCACAAAGAGCCTGTAGCCTCCAGTACTGGGTTGCCACAAGCCAAACAACCAAAAGGGAGACAGCAGCAGACAGCATCAGCAGACAAGCAGATTGAAGTTTTACTGAGCTCTGTCCAAAAGAGCAACAGCCACCTCTACCCAACACCAGCCCCTCCCATCAGAAAACGTGCACAAGTCACTTAGATAGCCTCATCCACTAGAGGGCAGACAGCAGAAACAAGAAGAATTTTAGAATCCTGCAGCCTGTGGGACAAAAACCACATTCACAGAAAGAAAGACAAAATGAAAAGGCAGAGGACTGTGTACCAGATGAAAGAACAAGATAAAACCCCAGAAAAACAACTAAATGAAGTGGAGATAGGCAACATTCCAGAAAAAGAATACAGAATAACGATAGTGAAGATGATCAAGGACTATGGAAAAACAGTGGAGGAAAAGTTTGAGAAGATGCAAGAAATGTTTAACAGACACTTAGAAGAATTAAAGAACAAACACATAGAAGAATGACAGAACAAACAAAGAGAGATGAAAAATACAATGAAATGAAAAATACACTAGAAGGAATCAATAGCAGAATAATGGAGGCAGAAGAACATATAAGTGACCTGGAAGACAGAATGGTGGAATTCACAGCTGCAGAAGACAATAAAGTAAAAAGAATGAAAAGAAATGAAGATAGTCTAAAAGACCTCTGGGAAAACATTAAACACAACAACATTTGCATTATAGGGGTCCCAGAAGGAGAAGAGAGAGAGAGAAAGGACCTGAGAAAATATTTGCAAAGATGATAGTCAAAAACTTCCTTAACATGGGAAAGGAAATAGCCACCCAAGTCTAGGAAGGGCAGAGAGTCCCATACAGGATAAACCCAAGAAGAAACATGCTGAGACACATCATAATCAAATTGGCAAAAATTAAAGACAAAGAAAAATTATTGAAAGCAGCAAGAGAAAAATGACAAATATACAAGGGAACTCCCATCAGGTTAACAGCTGATTGCTCAGCAGAAACTCTACAAGCCAGAAGGGAGTGGCATGATATACTTAAGGTGAAAAAAAGGAAGAACCTACAACCAAGATTACTCTACCTAGCAAGGATCTCATTCAGATTCGATGGAGAAATCAAAAGCTTTACAGATGAGCAAAAGCTAAGAGAATTCAGCACCACCAAACCAGCTCTACAACAAATGCTAAAGGAATTTCTCTAAGTGAGAAACACAAGAGAAGAAAAGGACCTACAAAAACAAACCCAAAACAATTAAGAAAATGGTCATAAGAACATATATATCAATAATTACCTTAAACGTGAACGAATTAAATGCTCCAACCAAAAGACACAGGCTTGCTGAATGGATGCAAAAACAAGACCCATATATATGCTGTCTACAACATACCCACTTCAGACTTAGAGACACATAGAGACTGAAATTGAGGGGATGGAAAAAGATATTCCACCCAAATGGAAATCAAAAGAAATGGAGTAGCAATTCTCATATCAGAAAAAAATAGACTTTAAAACAAAGACTATTACAAGAGACAAAGAAGGACAGTACATAATGATCAAGGGATCAATCCAAGAAGAAGATATAACAATTTTAAATATTTATGCACCCAATATAGGAGCACATCAATACATAAGGCAACTGCTAACAGCTATAAAAGAGGAAATCAACAGTAAGAGAATAATAGTGGGGGACTTTAACACCTCACTTACACCAAAGGACAGATGATCCAGAAAGAAAATTAATATGGAAAACAGAAGCTTTAAATGATACAATAGACCAGATAGATTTAATTGATATTTATAAGAATTCCAACCAAAAACAACAGAATGCACATTCTTCTCAAGTGCACACAGAACATTCTCCAGGATAGAACACATTTTGTGTCTCAAATCCAGCCTTGGTAAATTTAAGAAAATTGAACTCATATCAAGCAACTTTTCCAATCACAACATTATGATTTAAAAATCAATTACAGGGAAAATAACATAAAGAACAGAAACACATGGAGGCTAAACAATACGTTACTAAATAACCAAGAGATCACTGAAGAAATTAAAGAGGAAATCAAAAAATACCAAGAGACAAATGACAATGAAAACACAATGACTCAAAACCTATTGGATGCATTAAAAGCAGTTCTAATAGGGATGTTTATAGCAATACAATCCTACCTCAAGAAACAAGAAAAGTCTCAAATACACAATCTAAATTTACACCTAAAGGAACTACAGAAAAAGAACAAACCAAACCCAAAGTTACTAGAAGGAAAGAAATCATAAATATCTGATCAGAAGTAAATGAAATAGAAACAAAGAAAACAATAGTAAAGATCAATAAAACTAAAAGCTGGTTCTTTGAGAAGATAAACAAAATTGATAAACCTTTATTTAGACTCATCAAGAAAAAGAGGGAGAGTACTTAAATCAATAAAATTAGAAATGAAAAAGGAGAAGTTACAATGGATACCACAGAAATACAAAGCATCATAAGAGACTACTACAATCAACCCTATGCCAATAAAATGGACAGCCTACAAGGAATGGACAAATTCTTAGAAAGGTATAACCTTCCAAAACTGAACCAGGAAGAAATAGAAAGTATGAATAGACCAATCACAAGCACTAAAATTGAAACTGCGATTAAAAATCTCCCAACAAACAAAAGCCCAGGACCAGATGGCTTCACAGGCATATTCTATCAAACATTTAGAGAAGAGCTAACACCCATCCTTCTCAAACTCTTCAAAACTATAGTAGAGGGATAAACACTCCCAAACTGATTCTATGAGGCCAATCACCCTGATACCAAAACCAGACAAAGATGTCACAAAGAAAGAAAACAACAAGCCAATATCACTGATGAACATAGATGCAAAAATCCTCAACAAAATACCAGCAAACAGAATCCAACAGCACGTTAAAAGGATCATACATCATGATCAAGTGGGGTTTATCCCAGGGATGAAAGGATTCTTCAGTACATGCAAATCAATCAACGTGATACACAATATTAACAAACTGAAAAATAAAAACTGTATTTCAATAGATGTAGAGAAATCTTTTCACAAAATTGAACACCCATTTATTTAAAAAAAAACCTCTCTAGAAAGTGGGCATAGAGGGAACTTTCCTCAACATAATAAAGTCCATATACGAAAAACCCACAGCAAACATCATTCTCAATGGTCAAAAACTGAAAGCATTTCATAAAAGATCATGAACAAGAAAAGGATATCCACTCTCATCACTATTTTTCAACATGATTTTAGAAGTCCTGGTCACAGCAATCAGAGAAGAAAAACAAGTAACAGGAATACAAATTGGAAAAGAAGGAGTAAAACTGCAACTGCAGATCACATGATACTATACATAGAGAATCCTAAAGATGCCACCAGAAAACAATTAGAGCTAATCAATGAATTTGTTAGAGTTGCAGGATACACAATTAATGCACAGAAATCTCTCACATTCCTATATATACATATTTCTTTTTTTCCTTTTTTCTTTTTGTGACTGTGTATCTGTATGATTCTTTGGGTGATTTTGTCTGTATAGCTTTGCTTTTACCATTTGTCCTAGGGCTCTGTCTCTCTGTTTTTTGGGGTTTTCTTTAATAGTTTTTAGTGTTTGTTATCATTGGTGGATTTTTTTTTGTTTTAGTTGCTCTCTCCTTTTTTTAATTTTTTATTATTTTTTAATTTTTAATTTTTTAATATTTTTTTAATCTTTTATTTTAATAACTTTATTTTATTTGTTTTTCTTCTGAGCTGTGTGGCTGACAGGGTCTTGGTGCTCCGGAAAATATCAGGCTTGTGCCTCTGAGGTGAGAAAGATGAATTCAGGCCATTGGTCCACCAGACACTTCCAGGCTCCATATAATATCAAATGGTAAAAGCTCTCCCACTGATCTCCATCTCAATGGTAAGACCAAGCTCCACTCAATGACCAGCAAGCTACAGTGCTGGACACCCTATGCCAAACAAAAAACAAGACAAGAACACAACCCCAACCATTAGCAGAGAGGCTGCCTAAAATCATAATAAGGTCACAGACACCCCAAAACACATCACCGTATGTGGTCCTGCCCACCAGAAAGACAAGATCCAGCCTCATCCACCAGAACACAGGCACCAGTCCCCTACACTAGAAAGACTACACCACCCACTGAACCAAGCTTACCAACTGGGGGCAGACACCAAAAACAATGGGAACTACAAACCTGCAGCCTGTAAAAAGGAGAACCAAAACACAGTAAGTTAAGCAAAATGAGAAGACAGAGAAACACACTGCAGATGCAGGTACAAGGCAAAATCTCACTAGACAAAACAAATGAAGAGGGAACAGGCAGTCTACCTGAACAATAATTCAGAATAATGATAGTAAAGATGATCCAAAATCTTGGAAATAGAATGGAGGAAAAACAAGAAACGTTTAACAAGGATGTAGAAGAAGTAAAGAGCAAACAAAAACTGATGAAAAACACAATAAATGAAATAAAAAATTCTCTAGAAGGGATCAATAGCAGAATAACAGAGGCAGAAGAACGGATAAGTGACCTGGAAGATAAAATATTGGAAATAACTACTGAGAACAGAATAAAGAAAAAAGAATGAAAATAATTGAGGACAGTCTCAGAGACATCTGGTACAAAATTAAGTGCACCAACATTTGAATTATAGGCGTCCCAGAAGAGAGAAAAAGAAAGGGACTGAGAAAATGTTTGAAGAGATTATAGTTGAAAACTTTCCTAATATAGGAAAGGAAAGAGTCAATCAAGTCCAGGAAGTTCAGAGAGTCCCATACAGGATAAATCCAAGGAGAAACATGCCATGACACATATTAAGGAAACTATCAAAAATTAAATACAAAGAAAAAAATTAAAAGCAGCAAGAGAAAAACAACAAATAACATACAAGGGAATTCCCATAAGGTTAACAGCTCACCTTCCAGCAGAAACTCTGCAAGCCAGAAGGGAGTGGCAAGACATATTTAAAGTGATGAAAGGGAAAAACCTACAAACAAGATTACTCTACCCAGGAAGGATTTCATTCAGATTTGATGGGAATTTAAAACCTTTATAGACAAGAAAAAGCTAAGAGGATTCAACAGCACCAAAACAGCTTCACAACAAATGCTAAAGGAACTTCTCTAGGCAAGAAACACAAAAGAAGGAAATGAACTACAATAACAAACCCCAGAAAATTAAGAAAATGGTAATAAGAATATACATATCGATAATTACCTTAAATGTAAACACAATAAATTCTCCAACCAAGAAACATAGACTAACTGATGATTACAAAAACAAGATCCATATATATTCTGTCTACAAGGGACCCACTTCAGACCTAGGAACACATACAGACTGAAAGTGAGGGGATGGAAAAAGATATTCCATGCAAATGGAAATCAAAAGAAACCTGGAGTAACAATTCTCATATCAGACAAAATAGACTTTAAAACAAAGACTATTACAAGAGACAAAGAAGGACATACATAATGATCAAGGGATCAATCCAAGAAGAAGTTATAACAATTGTAAATATTTAATGCACCCAACACAGGAGCAACACAATATATATGGCAAATGTTTAAGCCATAAAAGGGGAAATCGACAGTAACACAATCGTAGTAGGGGACTTTAACACCAAACTTTCACCAATGTACAGTACATCCAAAATGAAAATAAATAAGGAAACACAAGCTTTAAATGATGCACTAAAAAAGATGGGCTTAATTGCTATTTATAAGACATTCCATCCAAAAACAACAGAATGCACTTTTTTCTCAAGTTTTCATGGAACATTCTCCAGGATACATCATATCTTGGGTCACAAATCAAGCCTAGGTAAATTTATGAAAATTGAAATTGTAATAACAAGTATCTTTTCTGTCCGCAACACTATGAGACTAGATATCAATTACAGGAAAAGATCTGTAAAAAGTACAAACACATGGAGGCTAAATAATACACTACTAAATAACAAAGAGATCACAGAAGAAATCAAACAGGAAATCAAAAAATACCTAGAAACAAATGACAATGAAAACACAACGGCTCAAAACCTATGGGATGCAGCGAAAACATTTCTAAGCGGGAAGTTTATAGCTATTCAATCTTACCTCAAGAAAGAAGAAACATCTCAAATAAAGAACCTAACCTTACACTTAAAGCAATTAGAGAAAGAAGAAAAAGAAATAACGCAAAGTTAGCATAAAGAAATCATAAAAATCAGATCAGAAATAAATGAAAAATAAATGAAGGAAACAATAGCAAAGATCAAAAATTAAATGCTGGTTCTTTGAGAAGATAAAAAAAAATTGATAAACCATTAGCCACACTCATCAAGAAAAAAAGGCAGAAGACTCAAATACAATTAGAAATGAAAAAGTAGAAATAACAATTGACATTCAGAAATACAAAGGATCATGAGAGATTACTACAAGCAACTATATGCAAATAAAATGGACAACCTGGAAGAAATGGACAAATTCTTAGAAAAGCACAACCTTCTGAGATTGAAACAGGAAGAAATAGAAAATATAAACAGACAAGTCACAAGTACTGAAATATAGAATGTGATTAAAAATCTTCCAAGCAACAAAAGCCTAGGACCAGAAGGCTTCACAGGCGAATTCTATCAAACATTTAGAGAAGAGCTAGCACTTATCCTTCTCAAACTCTTCCAAAATATTCAGAGGGAGGAACACTCCCAAACTCATTCTATGAGGCCACCATCACCCTGATACCAAAACTAGACAAAGATGTCACAAAAAAAGAAAACTACAGGCCAATAACACTGATGAACATAGATGCAAAAATCCTCAACAAAATACTAGCAAACAGAATCCAAAAACACATTAAAAGGTTCATAAAACATGATCAAGTGGGCTTTATCCCAGGAATGCAAGGATTCTTCAATATATGCAAATCAATCAATGTGATAAACCATATTAACAATTTGAAGGAGAAAAAACATATGATAATCTCAAAAGATGCAGAAAAAGCTTTTGACAAAACTCAGCACACATTTATGATAAAAACCCTCCAGAACACAGGCATAGAGCTTACTTACCTCAGCATAATAAAGGCCACATATGACAAACTCACAGCCAACATCTTTCTCACAGGTGAAAACCTGAAACCATTTCCTCTAAGATCTGGAACAAGACAAGGTTGTCCACTCTCACCACTATTATTCAACATAATTTTGAGAGTATTAGATACAGCAATCAGAGAATAAAAAGAAATAAAAGGAATCCAAATCAGAAAAGAAGAAGTAAAGCTGTCACTGCTTGCAAATGACATGGTACTATACATAGAGAATCCTAAAGATGCTACCAGAAAACTACTAGAGCTAATCAATGAATTTGGTAAAGTAGCAGGATACAAAATTAACACACAGAAATCTCTTGCATTCCTATTCACTAATGATATAAAATCTGAAAGATAAACTAAGGGAACACTCCCATTTACCATTGCAGCAAACAGAATAAAATACCGAGGAATAAACTTACCTGAGGAGACAAAATACCAGTATGTAGAAAACTATAAGACACAGATGAAAGAAATTAAAGATGATACACACAGATGGAGTGATATACAATGTTCTTGCATTGGAAGAATCAACATTGTGAAAATGACTAGACTATCCAAAGCAATCTACAGATTCAATGCAATCCCTATCAAACTACCAATGGCATTTTTCACAGAATTAGAACAAAAATTTCACAATTTGTATGGAAACAAAAAAGGCCCCGAATAGTAAAAGCAATCTTGAGAAAGAAAAGTGGAGCTGGAGGAACCAGGCTCCTGGATTTCAGATAGTACTACAAAGCTACATTAATCACGACATTATGGTACTGGAACAAAAACAGAAATATAGATCAATGGAACAGGATAGAAAGCCCAGAGATAAACCCATGCACACATGGTCACTTTATTTTTGATAAAGGAGGTAAGAATATACAATGGAAAAAAGACAGCCTCTTCAATAAGTGGTGCTGGGAAAACTGGACAGCTACATGTAAAAGAATGAAATTAGAACACTCCTTAACACCATACACAAAAGTAAACTCAAAAAGGATTAAAGACCTAAATGTAAGGCTAGACATTATAAAACTCTTACAGGAAAACATAGGCAGAACACTCTATGACATAAATCACAGCAAGATCCTTTTTGACCCACCATCTAGAGACATGGGAATAAAAACAAAAATAAACAAATGGGACCTAATGAAATGTAAAAGCTTTTGCACAGCAAAGGAAACCATAAACAAGACTAAAAGACAACCCTTGGTATGGGAGAAAATATTTGCAAATGAAGCAAATGAGAGAGAATTAATCTCCAAAATTTACAAGCAGCACATGCAGCTCAATATCATAGAAACAAACAACCCAATCCAAAAATGGGCAGAAGACCTAAATAGACATTTCTCCAAAGAAGATATCCAGATTGCCAACAAACACAGGAAAGGATGCTCAACATCAATAATCATTAGAGAAATGCAGATCAAAATGACAATGAGGTATCACCTCACACCAGTCAGAATGGCCATCATCAAAATATCTGCAAACAATAAATGCTGGAGAGGGTGTGGAGAAAAGGGAACCCTCTTGCACTGTTGGTGGGAAATATAAATTGATCCAGCCACTATGGAGAATAGTATGGAAGTTCCTTAAAACACTAAAAATAGAACTACCATAAGACCCAGCAGTCCCACTACTGGCCATATACCCTGAGAAAACCATAATTTAAAAAGAGTCATGTACTATAATGTTCATTGCAGTTCTATTTACAAGAACCAGGACATGGAAGCAACCTAAGTGTCCATCAACAGATGAATGAATAAAGAAGGTGTGGCACATATATACAATGAAATATTACTCAGCCATAAAAAGAAGCAAAATTCAGTTATTTGTAGTGAGCTGGATGGACCTAAAGTCTGTCATACAGAGTGAAGTAAGTCAGAAAGGGAAAAACAAATATCGTATGCTAACACATAGGTATAGAATCTAAAAAAAAAAAAAAAAAAAAAAGAAAGAAAAAAAATAGTTCTGAAGAACCTAGAGGCAGGACAGGAATAAAGATGCTGATGTAGAGAATGGACTTGAGGATATCGGGAGGGGGAAGGGTAAGCTGGGACGAAGTGAGAGATTGGCATGGACATATATACACTACCAAATGTAATATAGATAGCTAATGGGAAGCAGTCATATAGCATGGGGAGTTCAACTCAGTGCTTTGTGACCACCTAGAGGGGTGGGATGGGGAGGGTTGGAAGGAGACATAAGAAGGAGGAGATATGGGAATATATGTATATGTATAGCTGGTTCACTTTGTTATAAAGCAGAAACTAACACACCATTGAAAGCAATTATACTCCAATAAAGATGTTAAAAATATAAATAAAATAAATAAAAAATATACAAATGGGACCTAATGAATCTTAAAAGATTTTGCACCACAAAGGAAACTATAAACAAGAGGAAATGACAATGTTTAGAATGGGAGAAAATATTTGCAAACTAATAACGGACAAAAGGTTAATCTCCAAAATATATAAACAGCTCTTGCAGCTCGATATTAAAAAGCAAACAACCAATCCAAAAACAGGCAGAAGACCTAAATAGACATTTCTCCAAAAAATACATACAGATGGCCAAGAGGTACATGAAAAGCTGCTCAAAATCACCAATTATTAGAGAAATGCAAATCAAAACGACAATGAGATATCACCTCACACCAGTCAGAATGGTCACCATAAGAAAATATACAAACAATAAATGTTGGAGAGGGTGTGGAGAAAAGCGAACCCTTTTGCACTGTTGGTAGGAATGTAAATTGACTGAGCCACTATGGAGAACAGTATGGAGCTCCCTTAAAAAACTAAAAATAGAATTACCATATGACCCAGCCATCCCACTACTGGGCATATACCCAGAGAAAACCATAATTCAGAGAGACCCAGGCACCACAATATTCTTTGCAGCATTATTTACAATACCCAGGTCATTGAAGCAACCTAAATGCCCATCAACAGAAGAATGGATAAAGAAGATATGATACATATACAATGGAATATTACTCAGCCACAAATTAGAATGAAATTGGGTCATTTGTAGAGACCTGGATGGACCTAGAGACTATCATACAGAGTGAAGTAAGTCAGAAAGAGAAAAACAAATATCGTATATTAACGCATATAGGTGAAATCTAGAAAAATATTACAGATGAACTGGTTTGCAAGCAGAAATAGAGACACAGATATAAAGAACAATCATATGGACACCAAGGGGGGAAAACGTTGGGGGGGAAGCGGGTGAGATGAACTGGGAGATTGACATTGACATATATACACTAATATGTGTAAAATAGGTAACTAATAAGAACCTGCTGTATTAAAAATGAAATAAATTTCAAAAACAAATAGATAACAAGAGGCAGTATTGAATAAATAGAAAAAAAATAAGGGAGTGGCAGAAGCATGGAGGACTGATGTGGGAAGAAGGCTGGAAGCATTGATTTGTTCTCTCCATTGTGCTAAATATCCTTCAAGATCTGAGTAAACCCTATACGTCTCTAAAGTCCTGAAAAGTCTCACCATTTATCCTAAACTAATAAAGAATTTCAACTATATTATATTTCAAAGAGGAAAGGTGGGGACAGTAACTTGAGAGTTTGGTATTAACATATTCACAGTACTGTATATAAAATAGATAAACGGGCTTCCCTGGTGGCGTAGCGGTTGAGAGTCCGCCTGCTGATGCAGGGGACACAGGTTCGTGCCGCGGTCCGGAAGGATCCCACATGCCGCGGAGCAGCTGGGCCCAAGAGCCATGGCTGCTGAGCCTGTGCGTCCAGAGCCTGTGCTCCGCAATGGGAGAGGCCACAGTGGTGAGAGGCCCGTGTACCACAAAAAAAAAAAAAAAAAAAAAAAAAAAAGATAACCAACAAGGACCTACTGTATAGCACAGGGAACTATACTCAGTATTTTAGAGTAACCTATAAGAGAAAAGGGTCTGAAAAAAAAATACATATATATATATATATATATATATATATATATATATATGTATAATTGAAGCACTGTGCTGTACATCTGAAACTAACACAACATTGTAAATCAACTTTACTTCAATTTATATATATATATATATATATATAAAACAAATATATATATTTTATATATATATATATATATATATATATATATATATAACCAAAAACAGAAATTCAACTATATTCCTCTTTTTACTAATTGCTTTTTAAAAAAAATTATTTGGTGTGTATGTGTGATTTTCTCCACCTAAATCATGTTTCTTGGAGGCAGATTCTGTGTCCTATTTATCCTCAAACCCCACCCCCACCCCCGGTATGGCACATTGTGTAAGACACACTCAGTAAAGAGTAAATGTGACCCCAGAGTTGACTGCTTCATTGGACTTCCAGTGCAATCTAGAAAGAATCAAAGGCCCACGAAGAGGAAGACAGTATAAGAAGCCAACTCAGAAAGGGAAAAGATGCTCTATCTGGCTGTCAAGCAACTAAGATTTAAAGAGAAAAAAAAGGCTGCATCCTCAGTTAGAGGGAGCGAGAGCTATCACCTGCTTCTCCACTCAGGGGCAAACTCCACACCCCTGAGCATGACATGCAACTTCAGGAAGGAATAAGAAGGCTAAAAATCAGGAGGGCTGTAGGGGCTGCCGGGCAAGCCCCTTAAGCGGTAGAAGGGAACAGTTTATCGAAAGAAGAGAAATTCACGGATTTGTCCCAGTCCCATGAAGGGAAATCCTTTTCACATTCATCATTAAACCTTTAGCACTTAGCACAGTGACTGTCACTACTTAACACAAGCTGCCTGTATCCATGAAGCTGTGAGCAATCAATTAATGGACACGGGGAATCAATGAATGAATTCTGCACCAACTGTAAGTGCAGGCTTAAAAGACAGAGGTCAAGAAAAAGGATTCTGATCCCCTTTTGTTTGTTCAGCCACGTCTCTAGCTTAGGAGGAAAGGCAGAGACCCAGGACTCAGAGAAGAACCAGGTTGTGCGGTAGAGCCTTCACTGCCACCATACTTCTTGGCAATGGTGAAACAACATGAAAAATTCTTAATGTCAGACTTCAGTATACATCTGGATTGAATAGGATCAAATGGGATGAACAGAACTGAATTGCAACATAGAAAAGTAAACAGGTATGGATAAAATCCAGCTAAAGAGATGGAAAATTCCACACAGACTTTTAGATCAGCTTTGGCCCAGTTGGAACTGTAGAGTCACAGAAAAACCCGGGTTACCCAACAATTTCTGTAATCGTGGGAGGCATGTGAAGGTGTGTGACCATCAGATAAACCATCTAGGGTCACGGGAGTCAGCCTTTCCCTCTGCTGGCCTACAGCCCCCTTTGGGCATATGTTATCTGCTTGCACCACATGCTGTTCTGAGTTTTATGTATGAACAGGGGAAAACATCCAACTGTGTGGAAGAAATGAAAGATCTTTTTCTCCTTTTTCCTTTTTCTTTTCTTTCTTTTTATTATTATTATTATTATTATTATTATTATTATTATTATTATTATTATTATTATTTTGGCTTCTGCCTTTTGTCCTCCTAGAGGGGCATAACGCATTGGAAAGCTATCAAGAATTCATGAAGAAAAGGACAGTGACAACACCGACCAGCCCTGAAGCTCCTACTTTGTCCATAAGGAGGGGCTGGGGGCTTAAGGTCCTGGGGCAGGTCCTGGAAGAAGCAAGAAGGGAATCAGAACAAGATCTGGGAAGGGAAGGAGGAGCTGCAGGGGAAGGGGAAGGGTAGGCGTCCAGGGGCCGAGCATGATGAATGAGGAATGCTACGCTGCGGAATCACAATCTGGGAATAAGTTTGCCCTTCCCATCTGGTGGGGCTGTAATTATGGGAGGATTGAGCTGATGAGGCACTGAGGACCTTTTCTGCTTACGTTCACATCTTTCCTCTGTAATCATCTTTGAGAAAAACGTTAACTTGGAGATGGATAAACAGCTCAGAAACTCAGATAATCAGCTCAGTGGGTGTGGAGCCCCTGCCACTGGGCTGAGCTTATCCAGAACCACCTGTCTCATGGTCAGAAGATTCGGCTTTCCTATGGGTGTGCTTCTCCAGGAGCTGGGGTATATTGCTGAGAAAAAAAGACAGCAGTCTGAAATATCTGTCCCACTCCAGACCCCATTTGGACAGTGCTCTCTTCCAGAACACAGATGGGCAACTTGGAAGCTACTTATGAAATAAGTATGGTGCTTGCTCACAGCGTGGCTGGAAAAAACAAGTCTCACCCCATGAAGATGTCAGCACAGCAAAGGATGAAGCTCAGCCTTGGGCAGGGGGACATAGTGTAGCTAGGATCAGTAGGGGAAAGCTCCCTGGAAACAGAAAAGGAAGACATGGAGCTGGCTTTCCAGGTAGCATAATAACAGAATGAATAAAGGCAGGTGAGTTGAAGGGAGTGAGGCAAGAGCGGGAGCACTGGGCAAATTCCTTTGACAACTTCCATCCTTTGAGACCTCCTCAAATATTCCATTTTCCATGGATATTTTCCTATTTATCCCAGCTAGGAGTGTCTTCTAGTTCTTCTGAACTCTGGTAGCACATTGCTTTCATGCCTTTCAAGGTGCGGATTGTATATTGCCCTATGCTGAAGTTATTTACTTCCCTCACTTAAAATCCTTACTAGACCCTAGGATGCACAATGTCCTTAATATAAACCTCACCCAGATTAGAAATTTGGTAGAGGTTAGTTGGATTAATTAACCTATTAATGAATGATAGGAGGTATGTTTGGCAGGCATGGTAGGTAGAGGTCTGACTATAATTTGCAGATCTGATCTAACTCAGGAACTTGAAAACCCAAAGATCCAAAGTGAGCAAAATGCTTATCACCCCCTGTGCCTTGATGTTCAGCACACTCTTCTACATAGTGAGTTTCTTCCTTTGTTTTGTATCTTTTGTAGACTGGAGTCTGGGGCCAGCCATCTTAGTGGTTCCCTGCAAATCTCTATGTGCAAGTTCCTCCCCAATGAACATGCTCAAGCACACACAGAGAATTATCTGGAAAGAAGTAGTAAAAATAGAATTATGGCCTGGCGGTAGCTTAAACATGAGTATCTGTTTCATGTTTAAGAAATATGGAGCACTTAAATAATAGAATAGGAAAGTAACTTTATGATCCTAAAGCAGAAGGAATCATAAACAATAATAATAATAGATAATATAATGTATAATAGTATAAATATATAAATAATATAATAATAAATAATGAATAACATTCATGATACATTTTTATTGATTTCCCTTTTTTTAACACCTTTATTGGAGTATAATTGCTTTACACTGGTGTGTTAGTTTCTGCTTTATAACAAAGTGAATCAGCTATACGTTTACATATATCCCTGTATCTCCTCGCTGTTGCATCTCCTGCCCACCCTCCCTATCCCACTCCTCTACATGGACACAAATCACCGAGCTGATCTCTCTACTATGTGGCTGCTTCCCACTAGCTATCTATATTACATGTGGTAGTGTATATATGTCCATGCCACTCTCTCACTTAGTCCCAGTTTACCCTTCCCTCTCCCTGTATCCTCAAGTCCACTATCTACATCTGAGTCTTTATTCCTATCCTGCCCCTAGGTCCTTCAGAACCATTTTTTTTTAGATTCCATATCTATGTGTTAGCATACGGTATTTGTTTTTCTCTTTCTGATTTACTTCACTCTGCATGACAGACTCTAGGTCCATCCACCTCACTAAAAACTCAAATTCATTTCTTTTTATAGCTGAGTAATATTCCATTGTATATATGTGTCACAACTTCTTTATCCATTCATCTGTCAATGGACACTTAGGTTGCTTCCATGTCCTGGCTTTTTAAAATAGAGCTGCAATGAACATTGTGGTACATGACTTTTTGAATGGTTTTCTCAGGGTATATTCCCAGTAGTGGGATTGCTGGGTCATATAGTAGTTCTATTTTTAGTTTTATAAGGAAACTCCATACTGTTCTCCATAGTGGCTGTATCAATTTACATTCCTACCAACAGTGCAGGAATGTTCCCTCTTCTCCACACCCTCTCCAGCATTTATTGTTTGTAGGTTTTTGATGATGGTCATTCTGACTGGTGTGAGGTGATACCTCATTGTCGTTTTGATTTGGATTTCTCTAATGTTTAGTGATGTTGAGCATCCTTTCCTGTGTTTGTTGGAAATCTGGATATCTTCTTTGGAGAAATGTCTAGTTAAGTCTTCTGTCCATTTTTGGATTGGATTGTTTCTTTTTTTGATATTGAGCTGCATGAGCTGCTTGTAAATTTTGGAGATTAATCCTTTGTCAGTTTCTTTGTTTGCAAATATTTTCTCCCATTCTGAGGGTTGTCTTTTCATCTTGTTTATGGTTTCCTTTGTTGTGCAAAAGCTTTTAAGTTTCTTTAGGTCCCATTTGTTTATTTTTTGTTTTTATTTCCATTTCTCTAGGAGGTGGGTCAAAAAGGATCTTGCTGTGATTTATATCATAGAGGGCTATGCCTATGTTTTCCTGTAAGAGTTTTATAGTGTCTGGCCTTACATTTAGGTCTTTAATCCTTTTGAGTTTCTTTTTGTGTATGGTGGTGTTAGGGACTGTTCTAATTTCATTCTTTTACATATAGAAGTCCAGTTTTCCCAGCACCACTTATTGAAGAGGCTGTCTTTTCTCCATTGTATATTTTGCCTACTTTATCAAAGATAAGGTGACCATATGTGTGTGGATTTATCTCTGGGTTTTCTGTCCTGTTCCATTGGTCTATATTTCTGTGTTTGTGCCAGTACCATATTTTCTTGATTACTGTATCTTTGTAGTATAGTCTGAAATACAGGAGCCTGATTCCTCCAGCTAAGTTTTTCTTTCTCAAGATTGCTCTGGCTATTTGGGGTCTTGTGTGTTTTCATACAGATTGTGAAATTTTTTGTTCTAGTTCTGTGAAAAATGCCAGTGATAGTTTGATAGGGATTGCATTGAATCTGTAGATTGCTTTTGATAGTATAGTCATTTTCACAATGTTGATTCTTCCAATCCAGAAACATGATATATCTCTCTATCTGTGTGTATCATCTTTAATTTCTTTCATCTGTGTCTTATAGTTTTCTATATAGAGGTATTTTGTCTCCTTAGGTAGGTTTATTCCTCCATATTTTATTCTTTTTGTTGCAATGGTAAATGGGAGTGTTCCCTTAATTTCTCTTTCATATTTTATATCATTAGTGAACAGGAATGCAAGAGATTTCTGTGCATTAATTTTTGTATCTGCTACTTTACCAAATTCATTGATTAGCTCTAGCAGTTTTCTAGTAGCATCTTTAGGATTCCCTATGTATAGTATCATGTCTTTTGCAAACAGTAACAGTTTTACTTCTTCTTTTCCAATTTGGATTCCTTTTATTTCTTTTTCTTCTCTGATTGCTGTGGCAAAAATTTCCAAAACTATGTTGGGTTACAGTGGTGAGAGTGGACAACCTTGTCTGGTTCCTGATCTTAGAGGAAATGATTTCAGTTTTTCATGATTGAAAATGATGTTACCTGTGAGTTTGTCATATATGGCCTTTATTATGTTGATGTAGGTTCCCTCTATGCCTGCTTTCTGAAGTGTTCTTATCATAAATGTGTGCTGAATTTTGTCAAAAGCTTTTTCTGCATCTATTGAGATTATCATATGGTTTTTGTCCTTCAATTTGTTAATATGGTGTATCACACAGATTTATTTGCATATATTGAAGAATCCTTTCATTCCTGGGATAAAACGCACTTGACCATGGTGTATGATACTTTTAATGTGCTGTTGGATTCTGTTTGCTAGTATTTTCTTGAGAATTTTTTCATCTATGTTAATCAGTGATATTGGCCTATAGTTTTCTTTTTTTGTGACATCTTTGTCTGGTTTTGGTATCATGGTGATGGTGGCCTCGTAGAATGAGTTTGGGAACGTTCCTCTCTCTGCTATATTTTGGAAGAGTTTGAGAAGGATAGGTGTTAGTTCTTCTCTAACGTTTGATAGAATTCATCTGTAAAGCCATCTGGTCCTGGGCTTTTGTTTGTTGGAAGATTTTTAATCGCAGTTTCAACTTCAGTGCTTGTGATTGGTCTGTTTATATTTTCTATTTCTTCGTAGTTCAGTCTCAGAAGTTGGTGCTTTTCTAAGAATGTTGTCCATTTCTTCCTGGTTGTCCACTTTATTGGCCTATAGTTGCTTGTAGTAATCTCTCATGATCCTTTGTATTTCTTCAGTCTCAGTTGTTACTTCTCCTTTTTCATTCCTAATTCTGTTGATTTGAGTCTTCACCCTTTTTATCTTGATGAGTCTGGCCAATTGTTTATCAGTTTGGTTTATCTTCTCAAAGAACCAGCTTTTAGTTTTATTGATCTTTGCTAACATTTTCTTCATTTCTTTTTCATTTGTTCTGATCTGATCTTTATAATTTCTTTTCTTCTGCTAACTTTGGGGGTTTTTTTCTGCTTTCTCTAATTGTTTTAGATGTAACCTTAGGTTGTTTTTTTGAGATGTTTCTTGTTTCTTAAAGTAGGATTGTATTACTATAAACTTCCCTCTTACGACGGTTTTTGCTGCATTCCATAGGTTTGGGTCATCGTGTTTTCATTGTCATTTGTTTCTATTTATTTTTTTAATTTCTTCTTCGATTTCTTCAGAGATACCTTGGTTATTTAGTAGTGTATTGTTTAACCTCCATGTGTTTGTATTTTTTACAGATTTTTTCCTTTAATTGATATTTAGTCTCATAGCATTGTGCTCGGAAAAGATACTTGATATGATTTTAATTTTCTTAAATTTACCAAGGCTTGATTTTTGACCCAAGATATGATCTATCCTGAAGAATATTCCATGAGCACTCGAGAAGAAAGTGTATTCTGTTGTTTTTGAATGGAATGTCCTACAAATATCAATTAAGTCCATCTTATTTAACATATCATTTAAAGTTTGTGCTTCCTTATTTATTTTCATTTTGGATGATCTGTCCATTGGTGAAAGTGGGGTGTTAAAGTCCCTTATATGTGTTACTGTTGATTTCCCCTTTTATAGTTGTTAGCATTTCCCTTATGTATTGAGTTTCTCCTATGTTAGGTGCATAAATACTTACAATTTTTATGTCTTCTTCTTGGATTGATCCCTTGATCATTATGTAGTGTCCTTCTTTGTCTCTTGTAACAGTCTTTATTTTAAAGTTTATTTTGTCTGATATGAGAATTGCTACTCAAGCTTTCATTTGATTTCCATTTTCATACAATATCTTTTTCCATCCCCTCACTTTCAGTCTGTATGTGTCCCTTGGTCTGAAGTGGGTCTCTTGTAGACAGCATACATGTGGGTCTTGTTTTTGTATCCATTCAGCAAGTTTATGTCTTTTGTTTGGAGCATATAATCTGTTTACATTTAAGGTAGTTACGGATATGTATGTTCCTATTACCATTTTCTTAATTGTTTTGTGTTTGTTATTGTAGTTCTTTTCCTTCTCTTGTGTTTCTTCCCTAGAGAAGTTCCTTTAGCATTTGTTATAAAGCTGATTTGGTGGTGCTGAATTCTCCTAGCTTTCACTTGTCTGTAAAGGTCTTAATTTCTCCATTGAATCTGAATGAGATCCTTGCTTGGTTGTAGGTTTTTCCATTTCATCACTTTAAATATGTCCTGCCACTCCCTTCTGGCTTGCAGAGTTTCTGCTGAAAGATCAGCTGTTAACCTTATGGGGATTCTCTTGTGTGTTATTTGTTGTTTTTCCCTTGCTGCTTTTAATATGTTTTCTTTGTATTTAATTTTTGATAGTTTGATTAATATGTGTCTTGGAGTGTTTCTCCTTGGATTTATCCTGTATGGGACTCTCTGTGCTTCCTGGACTTGATTAAGTATTTCCTTTCCCATATTAGGGAAGTTTTCAACCATAATCTCTTCAAATATTTTCTCAGTTCCTTTCTTTTTCTATTCTTCTTCTGGGACCCCTATGATTGGAATGTTGGTGTGGTTATGTTATCCCAGAAGTCTCTGTGACTGTCCTCAATTCTTTTCATTCTTTTTTCTTTATTCTACTCTGTGGTAGTTATTTGCACTATTTTATCTTCCAGGTCACTTATCCATTCTTCTGCCTCAGTTATTCTGCTATTGATTCCTTCTAGAGATTTTTTTATTTCATTTATTGTGTTGTTCATCATTGTTTGTGTGTTCTTTAGTTCTTGTCGGTCCTTGTTAAATGTTTCTTGTATTTTCTCTATTCTCTTTCCAAGATTTTAGATCATCTTTACTATCATTACTCTGAATTATTTTTCAGGTAGACTGCCTATTTCCTCTTCATTTGTTTTGTCTGGTAGGTTTTTGCCTTGCTCCTTCATCTGCTGTGTTTTTCTCTGTCTTCTCATTTTGCTAAACGTGCTGTGTTTGGGGTCTCGTTTTCACAGGCTGCACCTTCTTAGTTCCTGTTGTTTTTGGTGTCTGTCCCCAGTGGGTAAGTTTGGTTCAGTGGGTTGTACAGTCTTCCTGGTGGAGGGTCTGGTGCCTGTGTTCTGGTGGATAAGGCTGGATCTTGTCTTTCTGGTGGGTAGGACCATGTCCAGTGGGGTGTCTGTGAACTTATTGTGATTTTAGGCAGCCTCTCTGCTAATGGGTGGGGTTGTGTTCCTGTTTTGCTAGTTGTTTAGCATAGGGTGTCTAGCACTGTAGCTTGCTGGTCACTGAGTGGAGCTGGGTCTTAGCATTGAGATGGAGATCTCTGGGAGAACTTTCACCATTTGATATTACATGGAGCCAGGAGGTCTCTTGTGGACCAAAGTCCTGTACTCGGCTCTCCCACCTCAGAGTCTCAGGCCTGACCCCCATCCAGAGCACCTGTCAGCCACATGGCCAAATATGTGGGCTGTTTCTTGCCTTTTGGGAAGTATTAGGTCTTCTGCCAGCGTTCAGTAGGTGTTCTGTAGGAGTTGTTCCTCATGTAGATGTATTTCTGTTGTATTTGTGGAGAGGAAGGTGATCTCCACCTCTTACTCCTCTGTCATCTTGAAGGTCCCTGCCTGATTTCCTTTTTATAGAGTATTTTTATTTCTCTCATAATCTGACAGGAGGGAAGGGGGCAGGTCACAACCCTTAAGAGAATGACATAGCCTTTGACATAAATTGGTTAGATCCGATTACACCCAAGATGGCAGAAGATTCAACTTCCAGTGGACCTTGATCCTCATTATATGCTCATTGTAATACATTAGCATCTGCTAAATGACACCCCTAACACAGGCGCCATGACAGTTCCAAGGACAGAGGCTGATCATAAAAGCCCAAACAGTGGACAGTGGCCCAATTACTGGAAATACCCACCTCATTCCCCAAAATAGTTGGAATAATCCTCCCACTTACTAGCCTCTGAAATTACCCAGCCCATAAATCTAACCACCCCATATTTTGAAGCACACTCACCTTCCGGGGTGACCCCATGCCCTGCAGCCACCTCTCACCTTCTGAGACAGTCCACACTTGGTCTATGGAGTATGTATCTCCTTGAATAAATCTGCTTTCACTCTACTTCAGCTTGCTCTTATATTCTTTCATGCATAAAGCCAAGGACCCTGACTTGGGACCCATCCCAGGGACTCGCCCAAGACCTGGGACATGACCATTCTCTCATGCCCCATTTTCCTGAAACAATATCAGTTGGTCTGAGCTCCACTCTCCACCCTCCAACACTGCTTGGACCCAGGCTGATCTTCATGGACCGAATCACCCAGGTTCTCTAAAGCCCTGGTTCCTGGGCCCCTGGAAGGAGATGAGGGGGTGAGAGGAGACAGCAGACAGGGTGTATTCCTCCAGCTCCCTCCCTGCATTCTGCACACTGGCAGTCATTGCTTTTCCCCACTGAAACCTCCTTTTCTTCAACTGCATCTACAAGTCTCTCTGAACCCAACAACTGCTTTGCTCCTTCAGGCCTGAGCCACTAATGCTGGTAATGCCCCTGCTCTTGACAGCTCTGGTGAACTTCAACACCTTTTGTTGATTTTCCTTAATGCTGTCAAACTAACCACACCATCTGGGTGCTTCCCATCCCTGTTTCCTGCAAGGACCTTGACTGACAGAAGATCCCATTGATCCAAAAAATGTTCAGGGAGAAAAAGGATGGTCCATGACCACCCTGATCTTTGAGATAACACAGAGCAGCACTGGGATATTGGAGCATTTGAGCTAGGTGGATACGTGCTTCTAAAACTTGCTCAGAATCTAAAGCCTCCATCTTTTTTTTAGTTTAAGTATAATTGATATAAAATATTATAAGTTACAAGTATACAATATAGTGATTCACAATTTTTAAAGGTTATATTCCATTTACAGTTATTATAAAATATTAGCTATATTCCTTGTGTTGTACAATATATCTTTGTAGCTTATTTTATATCTAATAGTTTGAACCCCTTATTCCCCTACCCCTATGTTGCCCCTCTCCCCTTCTCTCTCCCCACTGGTAACCTCTAATTTGTCCTCTCTATCTGTGAGTCTGTGAAACCTCCATCGTAACTAATCAAATAAAATCCTGAAAGCTGCATCAATAAGTTTATGTGGAGCACAGTAGAAAATCTCAGAGGAAGCAAACCATGCACTTCTCCCACAAAGGCCTTGCACTTTGTGGGAGAAGATCTCTTCTCTGCACTTTCCCCTCATCCATGTTCTTATCTTGGAGCTAATAAGCATTTCAGAAAGGAAAGTTTGTGCTGGACCCATGAGAGCTTTGTTACTTATTCCTGTTCTAATTTTTGAAACAGGAAAATAGAAGACACATGTAAAAAGTAATTCCAGGCCATACACATCAAGTGTCTTATTCTCATAGTAGGAAGTTTAGGCTATAGAAGTAGCTCATTTAGCCACTGCCCATTAGGGTGGTGGTTTTGTTAGAGCATGTCCCAGTCATATTTTTGTGGTAGTGTCAATGTCAAGGATGCTGCTAATCTAATACTCCTTAAGGGAGAAACTGACTATGATGTATGCAAATCACCAAATGGTTGAGATCTCCTGTTCCTGGATCTGGGGTGCAATCTCCAGGGGTCTCATGACTCCCATCATTGTGAGCACTCCTCTCTCAAAATAAGACACCCACCCCCAACGGCCCTCAGCATACCTCGTGTGAAAGCTCACTCTTCATTGATTGATATCATGGGCACACTATTCAATGCTTATTCAGTTGACACAATGGCTTTTAAGTTTGTTCTCACTGGGGGCTAGATGTCACAGCCTATAGACTCCTCAGGGCAGAGACCATGTGTTTTCTGTCACCTCATACAAAGCCCAAGTAGAGAGGGAGGTGGGGTTAAGAAGTAGAGAGGTTTATTTTTAAAAAACACTATGCAAATTCAAATTGTTAACACCGTCATTATTAACAGATAATGATGATGGGAATGGCAATGTTGATGATTATAATAATCCCTCAGAAAACATTCTTTCTTTCCTCTCTTTAGAATGCACAGTCCAGCCTGCTCTGTGGTTGACGGCAAAACGTACACTCGAGGAATCCAGGTAAAAGCTTACCTGATTTCCCTGAGCTTCTGGTAAAGTGCACAAGATGCATATGAGTGTGTGTGTGTGTGCGTGTGCTTGTGTACGTGTGCACGTGCTTGTGGATGCATGTACACATGAGGACCTGCAGACACGTAGATGGATTGCCTTCTGTCTCCGACAGGAAATGACTCCAAGGTAAGGCACAGGAGGAAGCTGGGCCGGCTGCAAGCTCCTGAGGTGTAACCATAACCATAAGGTCTGACGATTTGGGGAAAAATAGTTGGCAGTGTGGGAGATGTTCCTGTATTTTAGGGGAAGCATTTCTTCAGGCCATTGTGGACCAATAAACAGTTCAGTGTTTTCATTGTTCTAATTAATTTAATTAAGTTAACTTCCAAGGTGTGTTAAGAAGCAATGCCTTGGGTGATTAACTGTTCCCATATCAAGGTGTTTTCGCAAACACATTTACCCTGATTAGTGTACACATTATTATGTAATTAAATACCTCACACAGAGGAATTTATTTGTGCCTCCTTGTCTTCTAACAAATAAAGCAGCCCTCAGAATCTCTTGATTCCAGTTGCTAGGAGAGAGGGACAGACAGATGTAGACACACACTGAGATCTAACCTGAAAGGTAGGGACCCACTGCCTCTCCCAGGGCAGTGCCACCTCCCAGGTATTTACAGCCTGACCCCCTCCTGCACCCATTGTCTTTTCTCTCCTCCCAACTTGGTCCAGGAAAGGCCCCCATCACCTACAGTCAAGGTTCTTTCTTCTTCTTCTCCTTTTACAAAGAGGGTTAAAGAGGAGGGCTTTGCCTGGAAGGAATGAGGACTCCCTTTCATCTGTCCACATCCCTCTGAGCTAGCCTGCAGAAAACTCATGAAGTTCACAAAGTTTAACTTCCTCTACCTCCTCCTTCGGGTCCATCCAGCACATGCCACAAACTGTTAAGCCAGTTTCTATAAAGCTCACTCGCTATTGCTTGGAAGAGAAGGGCTCTGTCTTAATCCATTCAGGCTGCTATAATAGAATACCATAGACTGAGTAGCTTACAAACAACAAAAGTTTATTTCTTAGAGTTCTGGAGCCTGGGAAGTCCAAGATCAAGGTGCTGGCAGATTCGGTGTCTATTGAGGACCTGCTTCCCTGTTCATAGATGACTGTCTCTTGCTGTGTCCTCACATGGTGGAAGGGGCTAGGGAGTTCTATAGAGTCTCTTTTATAAGTGCACTAGTCCTATTCATGAGGGCTCCCCCCTCATGACCTAATCACTTCCTTAAGGCCCCACCTCCAAATAACATCCCATTGGAGATTAGTTTTCAGCACATGAATTCTGGGAGGACACAAATTCAGCCTATGTCAGGCTCATATTCTGAGATATTGAGCTAAGTGAGTGCTGGCCAGATACTGGGTTCTGAGATAAATTAGAGGAGTAGTTCTTTCTGGACAGGCCACATTCTCAAGGCCTTTTTCCTGATGGCCACCAACTTTATAATATGTATGATCGATCCTACCCATCCTAATTGTGCCCTAATGATCACAGTATTAATAACTTACACTCACTGATCACACTGCCCTGTACCATACTAAGTACTTTTGCCCTGATCTAATATAATGTTATAACTCCATGAGGTAGGTGCTATTATTATCACTATTTAACAGATGAGGAAACTGAGGCAAAAAGTAATTAGGTAACATGGTCAAGATCACCCAGTTCCAAAGTGGCAGAGTCCATGGAAACAACTCAGTGCCTTGGGACATTATAGGCCCTGTCCCCTGTGGTCAACTCCCTGCCCCATCCTCGGAAGAGAACACAAGAGCCTGAGAGCAGAGTCTGAACCTTCAGGTCTAGAAGCCCAAGGCCTGTGCCTCTGATGCAAAGCCAGACACGTTTCTTTGCTCTCCTGCCCCATTTGATGCAGTGAGACCCAGGCAACTTAGCCATCTCGGAGAGGATAAATTAAGTGACATTTCTGAGGAATGTAGAAAATACTACTGAAGGCCAAGTGAATCAATGCTGAATGCAGAACAAAACAGTTCCCACCACTGGGATCAGACTGTTCAGGTTGGTGGCAGGGAGAGAGAATTATGTGAGCTGGGGGCCAGCTCCTGAGGGAGCTGAGATTGATTCTGTATGATTGATGACTCGGAGACAGAATGCCAAGTCATCAATTGTCTCAGCTCATGCCACAGACGGCATCAAGATCACTTTTCCCTGGTGTCCAGCCTGAAAGATTTCTCTTCTGTTTGTTTGGCCTGGGGCAGGCGCCTGCCGGGCTCAGCTATGTAACTTTACCATAGCCTTCTGAGAAAAGACAGGTGACAATATATGGCAGGAGGGCACAGAACCTGAAGGAGAAACAGCAGAATTGAGGGTGGGGATAGAGCTGTGTGTGTGTGTGTGAGTGAGTGTGTGTGTGTGTGTGAGTGAGTGTGTGTGTGTGTGTGTGACACAGAGGAGAGAAGTGGCAATAATTCTACCCTAGGAATCCTGTATTCTGTCCATTTCCACTTGTGCCACTGTGTAATATTGACCAACTAAGATATTTTCTCTGTGATTATGTTTCTTCATATGAATCACAGTAACTAAGTTATTCTTTCTATCTCATCAGGATGTTAGGAAAAGACACTCAACCCTCTCCAAAATTTGCTCATGATCACCTGAAGGTTTAATATTTATTTCCTTGAGCTTTATCATGGGAAATTTTTTTTTTCTTGGGAAAATGTATGGTTTGCTTACACTACCTCACACTTGATTGTACACTGTTGGGTGGTCCACTATGGCTCCTGATTCAGAAGTCCTACCACTCAATTAATCGGGATGCTTTCTGAAGTTAGAGACCAGTTTTTCCTAGATCTTCTATAAGCCTGGAGCTTAGCAGACTTCATGCTCTATTACTATGTCCCCTGACCAGTTTTATATATATATATATATATATATATATATATATATATATATATATATATATATATATATATATGTAATATATATTTTTATTTATATATTTATATATATATATTATATATTTTTATATACATATTATATACTACATATATATGACCAATATGTCCTATGAATTCCATGAACCTATATAACTGGTAAACTAGTATCAGGAAGGCTACAGCTTAGAGGAGACTGAAGACATTAGAAACTTCCACAAATACAGCAAGTGTGGTTTCAAAGACAATAGAAGAGGGATAAGTGTATTGCTTTGGGAAGATAATATCAGGTTAAGAGAGAGTAGTGAGAAATCTCAATCTCTAATATTCTCTTTTGCTCTGTTTCCTCTGACAATGTTGATAAACTTTAACCTGAGAGGTAGAATAATGTAACTAAGAAGGAATTATAGCCCAATTTAAGTAAAAGGATGGTGGTAAAGCACATATCCACCTTTTAAAAATCCCTGTATCATATTGTAAAATGGGTAGTTCATAGACATAATAAGGCAACTGGAATAAAAGAGAAAGGTAGAAAGAAGAAAATAAAAAACATGCCCAAGCCACTATTTGGTGCTGAACATTACTAAATACTAGTTTTATTTCTCTATCACACCATCATTGTGTGTGTCTGTGTGTGACTGTGTGCATGCATTTAATTAGAATTTTAATATTTAGTCCCTTTAAATGAGTTCAAATATTTGGACTCAGACTGAGACTCTACCCCAGGGCGGAGAAAACAATCAGAATCTCTTCTATAAACAAGTGATCATAGAAATCCTATGTGAGTTAACTAAAAGAAATGTAAAAACAGTCTCATTTTCTTCTTAGATAAAGCATATCTTAATTTTTGTAAGTGATTTAACAAATAGCTCATGATATTCTTGAAGATAAGATAGAGAAATATGGGGTGGCATTTAGTCCAGGGATGCAAGAAGGGAATTCATGGCTGTACGTGTTGACCACACTCACAGTTGTTGGACGTGGATCATAAAGGTTCTTCCTGACCCAATCTTTCACTTAAGTCAAGATGAATGTGTCAAACATTCATCTGTTTATGTGATGAGTGTCAAACATTCATCACTCATCTGTTTATTACTCCAACAATTACTTACTAAGGGCCTGCCCTTGGACCAGGCACTGCTCTAAGGACCCAGGGTATGGCAACCAGAGCAAATTCACAGAAAGTGAGCTCTTCAGGCATCTGCCTGAAATAAATCCAGGCAGTGAACAGGTTGGTACCCTAAAGTGAAGGCATTGACTGACAATTAACAATACTAAGATTAACAGGAGAAAATGTAGCGAAATCTGTAACAGTCAAGGTTCTCCAGAGAAAGAGAAACAGTAAGAGATATTTATAATTTATTATAAGGTATTGGGTCGTATCCCACAACCTGCTGTCTACAGTCTGGCAACCCAGGAAAACCAGTTGTGTGTGAAGACCTGAGAGCCTATGGTTTAGATTCCAGACTGGGTCTGAAGACCTGAGAACCAGCAAGGCCAAGGACAGGCGAAGAGGGATGCCTCGCCTCAAGCATTCAGGCAGTTAGTTCAACCTTCCCCTGCCTTTTGGTTCTTTTCAGGCCTTCAATGGATTGGATGATGGCCACCCACATTAGGGATGGCAATCTACTTAGTCCACTAATTCAAATGCTAATCTCTTCCAGAAAGGCTCTTGCAGATACCCAGACATAATATTTAACCAAATACCTGGGTGCTTCGTGGCCCAGTCAAGTTAACACATAAAATTAACCCTTACAATATCTATCTAAATTTTAAAAATCACCCCCTTGGGAACACAATTAGCCAAAACTGATTTGAGCCATTCACATAAAGAAAGACTGAGACATTTCTCTCGAGTACAAGCCTAACAACAGTTGGATGCAGTTGCTAAAGAAAAGCTAATGGAGTCCTAGGCTAGCAAAGCATAATCATTATGTCGGCCCCAGCAGAGGAAGAGTCTGGCGTTCCTTGTGCTCTGGGCTGTTATACTGAGCTCTGGGCTCGGAACTTAAGAAGGGACTCTGACAACCCAAGATAAGTGAATCCAAACTCAAGGCCAAGGAGGTGAGAGACAGAAGCCTGGTCAGGAGAGAAAATAGAAGAAAACTGCAATGTTTAACTGGAGTAGAAAATCCACACAAGATGGAGGAGCATAGCCAAGGGGGACATGATGGAAGCTTCCCTTTAAGCCCCTGGGTAGATTGTTTTGGGAGGGCTGGTGGATTAATCCTGCATTACTCCCAGGATAAAGGGTGAAAATTACTGAAATACTGAAAGTTTTAAGTCAATATAAAGAAGAACTTTCCATTTAGCTGGAATGCTCCCTAAATGAACTAGTCTTGACTGTGAGATGGTGAGTTCCATTCCACCAAGGATGTTTGCACAACCAGGATCACTATGTATCAGGACAGTATTCAGTGTTGGTCAGAGGTTGGAGAACATGCCTCAAGGGGTCTTTCTGTTAGAGAGTCCATGAGTCTCTAATTGCTGAAATTTGGCTGTATAAAAGGGATCAGTAAACTGGGAAGTGTCCATTTTTGGCGTCTTTTGTTCAGTTCTCTAGTGGCCCTGAAAAATCCTATTCTCAGTTATCCAGTAACTTGGAAAGAGCACATGTGTGCTTCACTCTCTAGGGACTCACCCACAGGGCTATTAACATGTTCAATGAGATTAAAACCTAAATTTATAAGCTTAATTCCCACCAGTGGCATATCAATCATCAGACAGAGGCGGGCAGGGTAAAATTTTTCTGGGGCAGAGTGGACTTCCGAAAATCCCTCACATCAGGTTACCCAGGCTGCACTTGTGATTCAGCTGGCCATGGTGGGAATTCAATTTGTTTTATCAAATCACTTCCTACAGTCCCATCTTCATGTCTTCCATAAGGCTTTCCAGGGACAGCTCTGAACACTGACGCTCCCTCTTTTTTCTGAAGCCCAAGCCTATAACCCCCATGAATTCAGTGATGAAGTGAATTTGGTGATGAACTCAGCTGAGGAAGAAACAATCTGTTTCAGAGCAGTGGCAGATCCAAATATGTTAGTGAAACTCTGGAGGCCTAAAGCCATGGGGTGTTACAATGGAAGAGACAGAGAGGAAAAACCCTTTCTTCAAATGTAATTTCATCAGAAGCATAACTTTATCAAACAGATAAAAGCACATCTGCTCTGCCCAAAGCAGTGTTTAAGGGTGAAGGAGGCTGGAGCCTCATGCACTTCACCCTCTACATCTCCCACTCTCCCTTGGGGGGTCCCAAAGAAGCTTCTGCAGAACCTGGTTTGAAAACCAGTTAAGAGTCACTTCACATATGGGAAAACCGAGGCAAAGCACCCAGAAAAGAAAAGTGAATACCTCAAATAAACAGATAATTAGCAATGTGCATGGCGTTTGTTCTCTTGGCTACCACAGTGGTCATGTTCTATGCATGATTACATGGCTAAATTAAGAAGATAGGAAAGACATATGTCCAACTGAAAACAGTGAGTCACTTTTTTTTTAATATGCCTTTCATTAATTAGATCTGGGATTAGTTACATCTATTTCCCCCAAAGAACATGCATGGTGGTGAAAATGGGGGGGGAAATGGGTAGCGGGAGAGATGAGAGAAAATTCTGCCTAGGCAACACAAAAGCATATTTTTAAAAAATTTGCTTCCAGGCATGAGTTTGGCTTTTTTTTTCCCCATGGAATGTCAGCATCTTTAATCTCAAAAACAGCTTTCTCAGCAAAATAATAGTTCTTGGTCCATAGAAGCTGACCTTTGTTCTTGCAAAACAGAAGTTTGAATCAATGAAAAGTGGAATGTCCGTCCCTTATTCCCGTTCTTTCCTGGGATTCATGAACCTGGCTTTGTAAGATGGGGGGGGGGGCTGCATCCAGAGAAACATTTAAGGGAATCAGGGGAGGGGATCTTCTGTAAAGCCAAATTGTTCAACACAGTGGATGTCTACATTTTTTTAACATCTTTATTGGAGTATAATTGCTTTCCAATGGTGTGTTAGTTTCTGCTTTATAACAAAGTGAATCAGTCATACATATACATATGTTCCCATATCTCTTCCCTCTTGCGTCTCCCTCCCTCCCACCCTCCCTATCCCACCTCTCTATGTAGTCACAAAGCACCGATCTGATCTCCCTGTGCTATGTGGCTTCTTCCCACTAGCTATCTATTTTACATTTGGTAGTGTATATATGTCCATGCCACTCTCTCACTTTGTCACAGCTTACCATTCCCCCTCCCCATATCCTTAAGTCTATTCTCTAGTAGGTCTCTGTCTTTATTCCCGTCTTACGCCTAGATTCTTCATGACCGTCTTTTTTTTTTCTTAGATTCCATATATATGTGTTAGCATACGGTATTTGTTTTTCTCTTACTTACTTCACTCTGTATGGCAGACTCTAGTCCATCCACCTCGCTACAAATAACTCAATTTCGTTTCTTTTTATGGCTGAGTAATATTCCATTGTATATATGTGCCACATCTTCTTTATCCATTCATCCAATGATGGACACTTAGGTTGCTTCCATCTCCTGGCCATTGTAAAAAGAGATGTCTACTATTTTTAAGAAATAAGAACTTTATTTATATTATACAGTAACTATGACTGTATTCACATTTTTTTCTTTTTTTATTGAAGTTTAGTTGATTTACAAGGTCATGTTAATTTCTGCTCTCAGCAAAATGAATGAGTTATACATATACACAGTCTTTTTTATATTTTTTTTCATTATGGTTTATCACAGGATATTGAATATAGTTTCCTGTGCTATAGAGTAAGACCTTGTTCCATTCTATATATACCAGTTTGCATCTGCTAACTCCAAACTCCCAATCCAACCCTCTCCTACCCTCCTCCCCCTTGGCAACCACCAGTTTATTCTCTATGTCCCTGATTTTGTTTCTGTTTCATAGATAGGTTCATTTGTGTCATATTTTAGATTCCACATATAAGTGATATCATATGGTATTTGTCTTTCTCTTTCTGACTTACTTCACTTAGTATGATAATCTCTAAGTCCATCCATGTTGCTGCAAATGGCATTATTTCATTCTTTTTTATGGCCGAGTAGTATTCCATTGTATAAATGTACCACATTGGATGTCTACTTTTATGTTTTGTGCAACATGCAGAGAGCAGTCAGCAGATGGGACCTGAGGGGCAGGTGGGCTAACTTCCTCCCTCTTGACCTTACATAGTTAGCACTTAGTGAACACTGCATAAATAATTGAAAATTAATTGAAGTCAAGAATACCATGAGGCCTCCACCATACTTCCTCATTCTCATTCTCATCTTCCTCTCCTCTTTCTCCTCAAGTTTGTGACCTTGAGCAAATTACTTATCTTCTCTGAGCTTTAATTTCTCCATCAGCAAATGGGAACATACATGCTTTCATCAGAGGTTCTTTGCAAAGTTAAATAAGATGATATGGAAGTACTGTGAAAACAATCACCACAGGTTAATTTCCTTCTTTTCCTTCTTCCTCTTTCAGTTTTCTCCTTTATTTTTCTTCAGTCCTTTTCAGCACAAGTACACAGAAAACCTATACCTGTCTGGTTAACTGAGTGAATACTTGTATACCCAGAGTTCCTTGCCAAAACTGATACCCTTCCCCCACGTCTTGCTTTATCTTCTCAAAGGTGTATGGTTAAGAGAACACTCAGCTGCCAAGCCTTAGGAGCTGGTGCTAAGGGTTAGCAGAAGAGACTTATGGACCAGAGATGTCTTCATAATTGTGGAATCCAGGGACCATTTGGAGCCATCACTGGATGGTTGCAGGGTTGGAACCCACAGAGTTGTGCACTCAAATCAAAAGAGTTTAGGATAATGGTAAATCAGACCCTTTGAAGGCCTGATAAAACCAGGTGTCAGAGGAAAGAGTGGAATTGGAACCTTGAACTTTCTTCAAGAAACAAGAGAACACATGCAGCCAAAGAGGTGGAAAACCCTGAGCAAGCACCTGTGACCTGCAGCCATCTTTCAGATCTGCCCAGCATCCTTCTGGAATAGGCTTCAGCCTCCTGATACTGGGTGGGGCATCTTCAACCAGGCTCAACCAATCAGAGCTCTTCACCAGCTTTATCACATCTGCCCAAATCTTGTTGTTTTTTAAAACATCTTTACTCTGAGCCCAGTTCAGTTTTAAATGCTTTGCTTAGATCATCCCAATAACCCTATGAGGGATATTCTATTATTATCTCCCTTTATTATTCCTTTGTAAAGGAAATTAAAGTAAACAGAAATTAAGTAAACCTACACATGATCTCACAGCTAGTGTATGGAATGTACCCTAAGATAGGCTTATCAGAGATCTTTCCTAGAATTTTTCCAGACTTGTTCAAGAAAGAAAAAGATGCATGGGCTGCACTGCCCAACATGGGTGTGCCATTTGGGTCCATTCACATCTTTCTCTTCCTTTTCCAGATTGAGGCTGGCAGGATGTAAGTCAGGATCTGCCTGTAGCCATAATTCTTACCTTAGGAGAAGGCTGGTTTGGCCATCACCCAAACAACAGAAAGGAGATAGAGGATCCTGAAGAGGTCTGACCCCAGGTCCAGTCATCCCCAAGACCAGCTCTGTTCCAGGTCTGCCTTTTGTGATGTGATTCAAAAGAAGCACCACCCCCTCTCCCATATACACATTTTATTTTTGAAGTAAGATGGTTTGAGGTGGTATTTTTTGTCATTTGCAATCAAAGTGTTGATGAATTCAGTAACTCAGACAGCTTCCTATCTCTAACTCAGTAGCTTTTAACCTCCTCACCTGGTGACACACAGTGAAGCTCTATACAACCTGGCCCCTGAAAAGTACCAAGGGGTAAGGAGGATGGAGGTCAGCAAAAGACACTGTGGAGGGAACAACAGAGCACAGAGGCTCTGATTACCAGTGAGCAAGCAGGGGACCAAGGCAGAGCCTTTTTTCTGGATGGCCCCAAACATTCTGACAGACCCCTTCCTCACACCCATACATGCCCACCCCAGGCTGGCTGCTGCCCTCACATAACCCTGAGAATCTTGCCCACTGCTACTGTCATATTCATACCTGGAATACCCACAGATAATCTTTATCCAAAGACCTACTACTAGCACTTTAAATTGTAGGGAAAGTTCCAGGCCATCTAAAAGAGGCTCCCCCAAAGCAAGAATCCCAGCAGTAGCATCTGTGATAAAAGGTCATTTAGTGCCTGTCTAGCAACCAGCAGGGACAGCAAGCTTATTCATTTGTGAGAAAGCACTAACAAGGCTGAATTGTCTAGATGTTCAATGCTCCTCACTTCTCTTCACTGATTTTTTTTCCTTTTAAAATTTCTGTAAGTTATTCACTCACCACATCTTTATCCAAATTGTGATATTTTTCAGAAAAAAATATTCACTTGTATTCTCACTATCCAAATCTAATAGATATTAATAGTTTGATATATTTGCCTCAGATGATTCTTTTTCTGAGAAAATAGATAGTTGCGGATACGGGTGAGGTGTCCTGCATAACTCCCTCTAACCTCACTCATCTGAATGGATCCCCAGATGTACCACATCGCACTCTCCCTGGGACTTGACTTTTACTGCATGTGCATAGCCATAGAAACATACACATTATTTGCAAGTTTTTCATCTATATGTATTGCATTCTTTACACAATGTTAAGGGCTCAGATCATTCACATATATGCAAGCCGTTCGTCATGATGGATGTGTAAGTGTATTAGGTGAACATATAATTTACGATATACAATTTATCCCCTCTCTTATTGATAGACATGTATATTGTTTCCAATTTTTTGCTACTACAAATCATGCTGGAAAAATACCCCTGTAGACATCTACTTCTATACCTGAGTCTGTGTTTGCTAAGGTATACCCTAAGTAGTAGAATTGTGAGGTCATAAAGTATTTTTGACTTTAGTGCACATTGCTAAATTGCCCTCCAAAGTCTTTACCTATTTATTCTCCTATAAATAATATATAAAAATCCCTGGCCTTCAGATCTTCACCAAGACTTGGAATTATTAAACATTTTGACTGACATATGAAGAAGATGGTTTTTATTAATCAATGATGCATTTCAACTCCTGTTCATGTGTACTGGCTATCTTTGTTTCCTTTTGCATTGACTGTTAGATCATTTCCCTAGCTCATTTTCCTGTTAAACTGTTTAGCTTTTCTTATTGGTTTGTAGGACTTCTTTATACCTTCTGATTACCATTATTTTTTGTTATTGATTAAAGGTATTACAAACGTCTTCCCATGCATGGCTTATCTTTGAACTTTGTATATGGTATCTTCAGTCATACAAATTTAATATTCAATGTTAGAAAAATAAAAAATTTTTTATTTATGACTTCTGTTTTATACATCCTGTTTAAGGAATCATTACCCATGCTGATATCATAAAGATATACTTCTATATTCCCTTCTACAAGCATTAAATCTTGATTTCTACATTTTGTCTGTAATCCACATGACTTTTTTGTTTCTTCTTGATATGAAATTGGGATCCAATTTATCTCCACATGGAAAACCAATTGTAGCAGTATAATTATTTATATCAATATCTCTTGAAAAATTTGTCCTTAATTTCTCTCCTCAATCTTTTGAACACACATCAATCAAGAATTTATTCTCACTATTACTATAAAAATGCTCTTGACAAGGATGCTAGTACCTTCCTCTTTGCTAAATACAATAAGTACAATGGTTTCTCAGTCCTCATCTTACTTGACCCATCAACAACACTGGATACAGTTGATCATTCCCACCTCCTTGATGCACTAATGGGTCTCTTATGGGTTTCCTCCTACCTCACTTACTGATTTTTCTGTCTTTTTCCTAGCTTCTCCTCAACTCTCTCATATGTACCAGGGTTCAGTCCTTGGGTTACTTTCCTTGTCTATTTACAATTATTCCCCTTGGTAACCTCACAAATCAAGTCTCATGGCTTAATGATGCCTAAATACTGGTGCATTTCTAATTTTATCTCTAGTCCATATCTCTTCACTAAATTCTAATTTCATACACCCAACTACCTACTTGACATCTTCACTTTGATACTAAAAAGACATTTCAAAATTAAAGGTATAAAACTGAAATCCTAAAAATGCCCCAATTCCCCAAAATGTGCTTCTGCCACAATCTTTCCCAACTCAGTAAACACTATCCTTCTTATAGTTCAAGTGAGAAATCTCGGGATCATCTTTGTCTCCTCTCTTTAAATCTCATCCCACAATATCAGAGCATCCAGTTAATTCTGCCTTCAAAGTCTATCAGACGCTCACTACTCCTTACCATCTCCACTGCTGCAAGCCTAGTCAGCACTACCTTCATCTCTTACTTCAATTACTCTCTCTAAACTCAGCTCTCTGACTCTATCCTGTCCACCCTCTAATCCAGTCTTAATCCAGAAACCCAAGTGATCCTGTTAAATTGATGCCACTTATCTGCTCAAAATCCAGTGTCTCCCCATCTTGCTCAGGTAAAAGCCGAAGTCCTTTTGGTGACCTATGTGATCTGGTCTCTGGTCACCCTTCCCCTCACTCACTCCACTCCACTTCTATCAGCATCCTCACTGTTCCCTCAATATGCCAAGCATGTTTCTATCTCTGAGTCTTTGCCCTTGCTCTTCCTTTACTCAGAAATGTTCTTTTATAAAAAATAAATAAAATTCAAAAAAAAATCATGTTACAATGCAAGGGGCATTTCTGATTCTTAAGCTGAATCTTATGTAATGGTTTAAAATAAATACATCCTTAATCAAAAAAAAAAAAGAAAGAAAGAGAAAGAACTGTTCTTTTCCCAGATACCCTCACAGCTCACTCTTTCATTTCCTTTAGGTAATATATTTGTTCAAAAGTCCCCTGATGAACGGATGTCTTCCCTGGAACCCTAAAACCATAATTTCCACTCCCAAATATTCTCATCACTTCCCATCCCATCTCCCCCCTTATTTCCTCTCCATATTTATATTGTGTTATCATCTCTCTCCCCCTAGGATGTAAGTATCATAAAAGCTGGGATTTTTGTCTGATTAGTTCATTGCTACATCCCAGGGCCCAGAGCATACTTGGACATGAGTACTTCCTAGTCCCTTTCCGTGCTTCACCTTGTCAGTCTGGCTTCAGGTGAGTTGTTTAAATATGAACATACTTTCTCCCCATAGCTGAAGATCTAATGACCTTTACATAATTGTCACTCCAGGAAAAAATTGTGTTTATTCAACAAATATGTGTTGAGTGTCTACTATGTGTCAGACCTTGTGTTAGATGCTTGAAACACAATGGTTGGCAAGTTATACAAGGCCCCTACCCTCATGAATATACAGATCCCTCCTCCCCACCCCCAAAATAACTAAACAAGAAAATAAATAGATAGTTCAGAAATAGATTCCTATTGAATGGATAAGAAAATAAAATATTATTTTAGAAACACTATATAACAGATCATATTATGAAGTGATCAATATGAATTTCTGATTAATTAACAAAGTCAAGTATATTTAATAAATGGCTCATATATATATAGGATACTCTCTTAAATGCTTTAAATGCTTAATGGCCTCGCAAGGAACTACACAGCTCTTGTTAAACCAACTACACATCTTAGAAAATACAAATCAGGGAGCATGAACTGGCATCTATCCTATGTGTATGGAGCATCCATTTGGGGGCTGGTAGGAAGGAATGAGTCACTTTAGACCTAGTACACGTTGCTCTATTTAACCCTCACTGCTGTTGTAAGTGGAAGGAATTCCCAGGCTCCTTTCAAGAAGAGGAAACCAAGTATCAGAAAGCAGTCCCTCTGCTTTTAGTAATCAGGTGAGAATTCAAATTCGTGATGGTCAGATTCCAAGCCCTGTGCCTTCTACTAGTCCCCTGGATGAGTCCTGCCACAAATTTTCCAGTCTTTTCTACTCAGAGCTCATCTGTCATGCTGTTTAAGGACAGTCACTAGGCACAAGTCTGAAATCTGGAAATTTGTCTTTGCTCTCCCTCCTCTCACCCACCCCCACCTAATCTCCCACAATCCACATTCCCCTCCCCTATCGGTCAGTATCTATTCCCTAAGGTCCTTCATTCTCCGGAGGCCCAATGGATTGATAGCAGCTGCAAAACCCAGTCTCCTAAGGGCAGACTTATTTGACATCCTTCAGAACTTTAAGATAGGGCCAGAAGTTTTAATGATGGAATTTTACTTGGTTTTCTCCAGCTGTATGAGAAATGTTGATACATTTGAGCTTTCCCTGTGGTTCCTAAAAACACCCCTCAGGGAAATACAGCACTGAGAGGAACTCCAAAGAACCTCTGAGAGGGGTCTCCAACCGCATCCCGGAGGGGAGGAGGTTCACGAGGTGTGGATACCCGGATCTTCTCCCTACAGTTCCCAAGCACAGCTGCCACCCATGACAGGAAGGTGCAATTGTCACTGACCCTAGAGTGACCACGGACACTCTAGCACACATTTTTCCTGTCCAAGGTCCTTCAATGAGTCATTGTGAAGATTTGGAGGTGGTTTCTATAGAGTGCTGGCACACAGTAGGCACTCAATAGATAGCAGTGGTTAATGGTTCTTTCTCCCTCTCTTAACTAAGGGTTTTAGGTCCACCAGTCTTTCTCAAAACTATTTAATAAAGTCAAGAAACCCTTTGAATAAAAATGGTGATGGAGTGTATTGCCTAATTAACTGTGCTGGTAATTAAATTGCAACAGAAATGGCCTGTGTGCACTTAACTAGGCATTTATTATAGCTTAATAAGGTAATGGCTATATGATAAATACATGCCATTTGATTCCAAGGAAGAGGTTCCCTAAGCATTAACAAATGCCAGTGACGGGAGGAAAATACTACAAAGTTGGTGGAGTTTCTCTCATTTACTCCCTCACACAGTTCTTCAATTTTTTCATATCAAAAATATTCGACCAATTATACAAATACAATTAGACGAATCCAGTTGGTCCCTTTTGCCACAGTGCACCTCGGCTGCTGGCTTTGTGATTAAGCCTGGTGGAGTCAGGTGCCATGGGGAATGATAACTTAGAACTGGAAGGTCAGCTGGCTCACTCCCTCATGACAAACCTGAGGGCCAAAGAAGAGGCTGCCTCACCCAAAGTCACACAGGCAAGAGCCTCAGGATGAGAACCCAGCCTTCATGACTTGCTTTTATATGTTCTTTTCTCCACACAACTTGGTTATGTGCTTGTGAAAGTCAGTCTTCTCATATTCCCTGGAAGACTTTCTCCACCTGCTCATTGACCTCTTTCTCTTACAGAGTAGAAAGGCACTTTGTCTGAGACAGAGAATTAAGACACTGGAATTCACACTAAAATGTAAATGACTGATACACAATCTTGTTCAGATGGTGAGTTTTGACATAGATGACAAGAGAAACGGACAGCATTAGGCCAGCAATAAGCTGTAGCCAGCTCTCACAGGATCTGATTGCAGGAGCCAAATATGCATGTCCCTTCCCTGTTCCTCAGTGAAGTCGAGGTGGTTGCTTGAAATCAGACCTGGCATGAGGAGTATTTATACAATGGAAATCAGTAATTACTATAAATTGAGGCTTGCTTAAAAAAAAAAACTGATTTAACAGCAAACCACAAATTGAGGCTCTGTGGGTCTGAAGTGAGTGGGTAACAAGGAAGAAGGAGTGTGCTGGAGGTTGGCTTTGGTTGAGTGTGATTAAGGTCAACAGGACCCATTTTCCAATTGTGCCAAGAGTTGTTTCTGGGCACAGCTTTTATCCCCAGAATCTTTCTGATTCAAATCCATCTGCACAAACATTTTTTTAATTAAAAAGGAACTGAACACAACAAGGAGGTAAACAGGACTGCAAAAGAACATAATTCAGGACGCACTTTTGCTTGATTACTGCTGGTTAGCTGTCGAAAAATTATATATCTGAAACAGACTCTCCATTGGTTGGGTATGAAATGTAGTGTTTTCCAGAAAGCATTGTAGATTTGTTTTAAGCTTTGTAGAACTGAGGTGTAAAGCTCCAAAAATTACTGCTCTCATAATCACCTATCACTTAATTAAAACCCAATAATTGCCTTATGAGATCAAAGGAAATCCTTTCTGAATGCATGTAATAGACAAAAAGCCTAACTTTAATTTTTGATTTAAATCAAGCCATTTGGTTCTTTGTCATACTAAAAGACTAAAGAATAATAATAATGGTATTAGCCCAAATATATGAGAAAGCATTGCAAGATAGGATTTGGAAATTAAAAGAATACTGTATCAAGTGAGAAATCATATGTTTAAATCAATTACTTACCTGCTTTATGACTAATAGACATTAAATCCAAGGAGATTTAGAGAGTGGCTAGCACTGTTTTCCCTTCATAATATTTTTGGGTTATTTTTTAAATAGAAGCCCTTGGAGGTTGAAGCAACCTCTCTGTCTCCTGTGGTTCTACAATGAGATTTACTTCTTGTGACAGCAGAGAACACAAACTCTCCCTCATCTGGCCCAGAAGGTTGTGACCCCTCTATCCTCAGGACGTAGACCAGAACTCTAGAGCTCTGTGGAAAGCAGGTGGATGAATGACTCCACAGGTGAGTTCAAAGTCCCCAGGTGATTTGAATGTGTAGCCAGGATAAGAACTACTGCTTCTGGTCCCTGTCAGTGTCATTGTGTCTTGCTCTCTCTTCCAAGGTGCTCATGTCTCTCATCATTATTATCAAAGTGCAGAGAATAGCACAGATGCCCCTTCCCTTTTCTCCCATGATATGCATCTGCTAGAAGTAATACTCTTTATTGTTATATGATATTATTATCTCAGTTAAAACTCAAAATCATTCTGCCAGGTAGTTGTTGTTATTATTCCCATTTGATAATAAAGATGGTTTAAAAGTATCTGTCCAAACTAGAATAATACTGAGTGATAGGTCCAGACTCTACTCAGGTTCAGTGATGTGAGACCCAGAGCACCCCAACCCTACTTATAAAAATGCTGATGCCTAAACCTTGCTCCACAAGATTTTGATTTAATTGATGGATCACCATTTTTTTAAACAGTTCCAAGGGAGATTCTAATATGCAAACAATGATTTTGAGTTGAGCATCATCATGCCAGATATGGTCAAAATTCATGACCATCCCAACAAGCACAGGAAAAGATTTTTAACATAGGTAATCATTAGGGAAATACAAATCAAAACCACAATAAGGTATAATTTGACACCATTAGGGTGGCAAGTATCAAAAGAATAGAAAGTGTTGGTGATGATGTAGAGATATTGGAAGCCTTATGGTTTGCTGGTGAGAATGTAAAATGGTGCAGCCGCTGTAGAAAGCTGTATGGCAGTTCCTCAAAAAATAAACATAGAGTTACCATATGCTCCAGTAGTTCCACTCCTAGATATATACCAAAAAGAATTGAAAGGAAGGGCTCAGATCTTTTTACACCTATGTCCACAGCAGCATTATTCACAAGAGCCAAAAGCAACCTAAGTGTCCATCAACAGATGAATAGATAAAGAAAATCTGGTATGTACATAAAATGGAATATTATTCAGCCTTCATAAGGCAATTCTTACTCATGCTACAACATGGATGAAACTTGAAGCTATTATGCTAAGTGAATTAAGCCCATCACAAAAGGACAAATACTATGTGATTCCACTTATAGGAGACACCTAGAGTCGTCAAATCCATAGAGACAGAAAGTAGATTGGTGGTTGCCAGGGACTTAGAGAAGGAGAGGAAGGGGAGTGGGGAGTTAGTTAGAGTTTAGTGCACACAGTTTCAAAAAATTTTTAAAGTTCTGGAGATAGATAGCAGTGGTGAAGGTTGTAGGACAATGTGGATGGACTTGATGCCCCTGAACTGTACACTTAAAAATGGCTAAAATAGTAAATTTTGTTATGTATATTTTACCACAATAAAAAAATCCAATTAAAAATAAAAACTCCTGTCCATCAATCCCAAACCTGGGTGTGCAAAATCATCATGGGAGTGAACCAGCTGAATGCAGATCCTAGAGACCCACCTCTGGGGATTCTAGTTCAGAAGGCCCATCCAGAGTCTCACTCAGGAAACTGTATTTAACACACACACTCAAGGTGATTAAAATGCCAGTGGTCTCAGGAACCCATCTGAGAAACTTTACTCTTAGTGCTATTCTATATTCTTTGGTCCTATACTACAGGTCAGAAAGAAGAGCAGTACAGACTGGAAGGTAGACTGCAGTTCTCAGGCAGAGTTCACAGAAGTAGCAGATTTGAATTACACCTTGAACTAGTCCTTTCAGTGTGCATAAGAAAATCCTCCTAATGTACCTTTTTCCCCAGACCTGGCCTCTGGTTTTACCTCCTGCCTAATCTCTCAGTTAGAAACTGTTCACTGAAGCTCTCCATGGGCACCAGGCTCCATTCACTTGACCTTCTCCACTAGGGGCCGTACCACTGGAGCACCTTCCAGTCAGTTTCCAACATAAAAAGGAGACACCTCCCTGTGCAGCTTCAAGCAGCAATACCTGCTTCATTTCTAAACCCAATGGGGCTCCAAGCTATGAAGAGGCAGAGTGGTGGAGATGAGCTTTCACACCTATATTACTTACATGGAGGTGACTCCAAAGCCATGGCACAAAGGAGTGAGCTCTGGATGCAGACAAGCTGACTCCTCCCTAGGATATAGACCCAAAAGAGGTCTTTTCCCCCTCTAATGAGAGAGGAACCATCCCCAGGACATAGGTCAGCTGCAGGACTACCTCCATGGCCATGTCTTATTAGGCATGGTTAGCTCAGGTAGGGTATTTGAGAAAGTACAGTGAAAAGTCAGGACATGTACCCCATTGCTTGGAATCTAGAATAATTCATGTTAGAGTGCCTTGACTGATGAGATGTTGGACATTTTCTTTTCTTCTTGTGACTTTCCAGGATCTCAAAATCAAAGAATTAGTCTAATTCAGCCATTTGGGGTGGGTTTTTTTTGGATAGATTTTTTTTACACATCAAGATGTCAACTCCTTCTAAGATGGCCCCAGGACTCCTAGGCGACAGGAATGTAAAGCCAGTGAGTCTCTGCCCTCCCAGGAGGGAATTCTGCCTGAAGTCCATTTACTGCCCTCCATGTTGAGAAGCACATCCAGGAATTCTGAGGAGACCGATCTGTGCCCTTTAACCAGAACAGAAGCTAAATACACAGACCTAAACAAATCCCATTCCTGAAGTGTTTTCCTCCAAAAGCAAGGAGTGTGTGAGGGTGAAAAACCTCCAGCTCCAGAAACTGTTCTCTAGATGTCTGCTTCTTCATAATTCAGAGGATTTTCAGCCTAGAAAAATCCACAGGCTGCAAAGAGGACCACAGGCCCGACTGAATTACTCTAGAATTTTCCTCAAGAGATGCTTTAAAAACTTGCACTAAAACCCCCAGTTGTGGCAGAGTGGAATCCAAAGGGAGGCATGCACCTTCCCCAAGCTGGGCAGCTCTAAACAAGCCCCATCACTGCTCTGGACCCGAGTTTCCCTTCAACAGAAGAAGGTATTGAAGTCCATCACTCATACCCCAGAAGACAAGAAGTCAGCACGTTATTAAATGTATCTTAGGAAGGTCCTTAGAAAAAAGTCTAATAAATTCAATAAGACAAGGATGTCCACTCTCACCACTATTATTCAACACAGATTTGGAAGTCCTAGCCATGGCAATCAGAGAAGAAAAAGAAATAAAAGTAATACAAATTGGAAAAGAAGAAGTAAAACTGTCACTGTTTGCAGATGACATGATACTATACATAGAGAAACTTAAGGATGCCACCAGAAAACTACTAGAGCTAATCAATGAATTTGGAGAAGCTGCAGGATACAAAATTAATGCACAGAAATCTCTTACATTCCTATATGCTAATGATCAAAAAGCTGAAAGAGAAATTAAGGAAACACTCCCATTTACCACTGCAAAAAAAAAAAGAATAAAATACCTAGGAATAAACATACCTATGGAGACAAAAGACCTGTATGCAGAAAATTATAAGACACTGATGAAATAAATTAAAGATGACACCAACAGGTGGAGAGATATACCATGTTCTTAGATTAGTAGAATCAATATTGTGAAAATGACTCTACTACCCCAAGCAATCTACAGATGCAGTGCAATCCCTATCAAATTACCAATGGCATTTTTTAGAGAACTAGAAAAAAAATCTTAAAATTTGTATGGAGACACAAAATACCCCAAATAGCAAAAGCAGCCTTGAGGGGAAAAAGCAGAGCCAGAGGAATCAGATTCCCTGACTTCAGACTATACTACAAAGCTACAGTAATCAAGAAAATATGGTACTGGCACAAAAACAGAAACATAGATCAATGCAACAAGATAGAAAGTCCAGAGATAAACCCATGCACCTATGGTCAACTAATCTATGACAAAGGAGGCATGGATATACAATGGAGAAAAGACAGCCTCTTCAATAAGTGGTGCTGGGAAAACTGGACAGCTACATGTAAAAGAATGAAATTAGAACACTCCCTAACACCATACACAAAAATAAGCTCAAAATGGATTAGAGACCTAAATGTAAGACTGGACACTATAAAACTCTTAGAGGAAAACATAGGAAGAACACTCTGACATAAAGCACCGCAAGATCTTCTTTTTTTTTTTTTTTTTTTTCAGTATGCAGGCCTCTCACTGTTGTGGCCTCTCCCGTTGCGGAGCACAGGCTCTGGACGCGCAAGCTCAGCGGCCATGGCTGACGGGCCCAGCCGCTCCGCTGCATGTAGGATCTTCCCGGACCGGGGCACGAACCCGTGTCCCCTGCATCAGCAGGCGGACTCTCAACCACTGCGCCACCAGGGAAGCCCACACAAGATCTTTTTTGATCCACCTCTTAGAGTAATGGAAATAAAAACAAAAATAAACAAATGGGACCTAATGAAACTTAAAAGCTTTTGCACAGCAAAGGAAACCATAAACAAGACGAAAAGACAACCCTCAAAATGGGAAAAAATGTTTGCAAACAGACAGAGGATTAATCTCCAAAATATTTAAACAGCTTATGCAGCTCAATATTAAAGAAACAAACAACCCAATTCAAAAATGGGCAGAAAACCTAAATAAACATTTCTCCAAAGAAGACGTACAGATGGCCAAGAAGCACATGAAAAGCTGCTCAATATCACTAATTATTAGAGAAAAGCAAATCAAAACTACAATGAGGCATCACCTCACACCAATTAGAATGGGCATCCTCAGAAAATCTACAAACAACAAATGCTGGAGAGGGTGTGGAGAAAAGGGAACCCTCCTGCACTGTTGGTGGGAATGTAAATTGATACAGCCATTATGGAGTACAGTATGAAGTTTCCTTAAGAAACTAAAAATAGAATTACCATATGACCCAGCAATCCTACTACTGGGCATATACCCAGAGAAAACCATAATTCAGAAGGATACATGCACCCCAATGTTCATTGCAACACTATTTACAATAGCCAGGTCATGGAAACAACCTAAATGCCCATCGACAGATGAAGGGATAAAGAAGATATGGTACATATATACAGTGGAATATTACTCAGCCATAAAACGGAACGAAATTGGGTCATTTGTAGAGACGTGGATGGATCTAGAGACTGTCATACAGAGTAAGTCAGAAAGAGAAAAACAAATACCGTATATTAACGTGTATATGTGGAACCTAGAAAAATGGTACAGATGAACCAGTTTGCAGGACAGAAATTGAAATACAGATGTACAGAACAAACGTACGGACACTAAGGGGGGAAAGCGGTGGCAGGTGGGGATGGTGGTGTGATGAATTGGGAGATTGGGCTTAACATGTATACACTGATGTGTATGAAATGGATGATTAATAAGAACCTGCTGTATAAAAAAAAGTCTAATAAACTCTACAAATACAACATGTTTTCACACTTACACTGTTCCTAGTGCCCTTAATACAGGCCCCAATCTCTCCTGGGGGTGGGGAAATGAGGGGTGGCTTGTGGCATTCGGCAACAATTTACCCCACAGATAAATACACCCATCTTGACATTTTCAAAGCCTGGCTCAGAATAAAAGTCCATTTTTCCCCTGAAGCATTAAGAGAAAATGTGTATGATTATTATCTCTCTTAAAAAAAAATAGGGAAAGAAAGAGGGAGGAGGAAAGGGAATACAGCTGAACTGACACCAAGAAACTCACCATTTTATTCTGCACAATTGAATTTCATTAGTCATAGAAAATCAGAGATGGAAGAGACCTATTCGGTCACCCCATCTATCCCTCTGAAAGCATTAAAAGCTTTCAAATGAGACAGAAATTGGAGGTCCTGATTGCTGATGGTCATTAAAGATGTTTTTTGTGAAGAAAAATGTTAACCTTTATGTCCCTGACAAATTACACTCTGGATGGTGACAGGTTGCCTTCGCCAGGGCGCCCTGGCTCTGGGGTTGGAGGTCATCAATGCTTAGCGTGCATGCCACTAAGTGGCTTCATCAGGGACCCCTATTAGATAACCACCACTTGCTGGTTGAGAGGGCCAGCTTCCCTGCTCCTGATCTGCTCTCCCTGCATGAGAAGAGGAACACAGCTTCCCCTCCAAAGGCACCACTTTTCACAGGATGTCATCCTGCCTTCACTAACTCACAATGTGTTCCCCTCTGCTAAGGCCTCACGGCCTGTTGACAGAGCACCTGCACTCTCAGGATGTGCCAGGTCTTTGTACCCCTTCCTCCAACGAGAGTCCCCACTTTTTATTTTAGAGAGTTGTCCTTCTCCCACTCCAGGTGACTCTTGTGGGCAGAACCCTGTTTTCCAGTTCATAAGAGTGGTCCCATGCCCCAAGCCCACCTACCCTAGTAGTTCAACAAACTGACTACAATTACTGACCAGGAATGAGCAGATGACCCAAGGTACTCCAACATGGGCCATTCTCTGGAATTTTATATATCAACTCTGAGAAAAAGGTGCTTTCTCTTCCCTCTGATGTTGCTAAATTGGCATGATACCTAGCTGAAACTGCAGTGGCCACCCCAGTGCATGGCAATAGCCCCTCAGATCAGGATAGAATGAGGAAAGCACTTGAAAGTAGACAGAGAGAACTGTGTGCATCTCATGAGTCCCTAAGGACAGCCACCCCTGTTTACCCAGTTTGGGGATCCAATAAATTAAGCTTCTTCACTTAAGCTACTTTGAGCTTGGTTTCTTCCCCCGGGAATCCATGGAGTCTTGACTACTAAATGTCCACCATGTTTCTGCCATTCTCTGCTGATTTAAGGACAACTCCCACTGTGGGCCAGAAACCATGCTTTCTTCTTCTTTGCAGTGCCACAGACTGAGCCCCACCTCCTAGGTTATTAATAAGTAGTAGATCACTGGATTGTATCCAAATACCTTTGCCAGTAGGAACTAGCTTTTATTTTTCTTCCCTGCAGGGGCTGCTGGTAACTGAGAAGCATCACGAGTCATAACCCCAACTCAATGGTTCATGACACCCCAAGAAAGGCAATTTAATCCTTCCCAGGACATGCATTCTCTTCTAAGGATATAATAAAGATGGCTGGACTGACTGAAGTGTCTCTCAGCCCAGCTGGTCACTCCTGGCTGACCCCCCTTCTCCAGGATATCTCGTGTTCTGGCATTTCATTCAGTGTTTGGCTTTGCACTTTACATATCATGTGTGATTATCACACTTGTGTGAATTCCACATGATGTGAATATCACACCAACCTTCTTGTCACATTTTCCGGCTGTCGTGGATCAGGCCCCATTTGGAAACCTGCTCTTCAAGGCCACGGACAGAGTTTAGTGGAGGAACTTTTTCATAAAAGCCAAGGAGGCATGTGACATCAGCAAACCTTCAGCCCAAAGGCTGAAGGTAACAAGAAAAATTAGTCTTACTGACATAAGAAATAACTGAAGTTAAGACCTTAAACAAAATCATAAAATGTGTATGCCCTCTCCCTCCCCTGTGGCATCACCCTGTCTACATCCCTTCTCTGGTGTCCCATCCTCTAAAGTCATCTCCTTCCTTTCATCTCCTAAGGACTTCCAAAACCTTCATGTGGCCAACCTCAGACAGGCATCAAGATCATTCATTATGTAATGAATGCCAATATTTATTCATCATCCCAGGGATGAGATGTATGCTTTGTGTTTGATATTTAATACTGAGTCACTGAATCTAATAATAATAATAATGGCAACAAACACTTGTATAGCACTTCCTAAATGCCAGACACTGTTCTAACTGCTTTACAAAGATCAACCTATATAATCTTCACAATAAACCTTAAAGAGAGAGCTAATATTATCATCAGCAGTGAAGTTAGCTCATTGGTTCCCATCCATATGACTGATAAACAACAGTACTAGGATTGCTTTTTACCAAGTAGATATATGCAGTCAATGAAATTAGAAAGATGCATTATTTTAAACTGGGATCAACTGAGGTACTGGCAGTTTGGGAACAAACCAAAGAGGAAAAAAGGGAAATGGAAGTTGGAAACATAAGTCAGAATGGGCAGATGATTGGGGCTCACCTTGTAGAAGTGAGTAACAAGAGGGAATTTGAACAGGAGGTTGGACACTGAGAAGTCTGGATACCCATGCAACAAGTCATTTGGAGGGAGTTCAGCAGACGCTGCCCTAAGGGAGTAGCACAGGAGTCAGAGGTACCTCACAGGTTCAGTGGCCTCGAATGGCCCCAGGAAGAATGGCCCAGACCAAGGAACAGATACCCTGAGCAGGGCTCCACTAGTTAGGACTCAGGTTCTTCTTGACTGGGACTTTGTTTGCTCTATAGAGAACTATAATCTGAGTTTCAAATAATAACACAATGGTTAAAACACAGGGAATCCATATTTATAATAATAAATTATTATATATTATATATATTATAATGTTATATATATAATATTATATATATATTACATATATTATTATAATAAATTATTTTGATAATTTTAATTGTCCTTAGTAAAACAGATGATTTATATTTAATTGCCTTACTAAAATAAAATTAAATGGTTGTAACTATAATCGTTATATATAATATACAATGCACACTAGAAGCTAAAACCGTTCTGTTATAAACAAACACATGATTTAGTTAACAATTGCACATTTCAGATGTTTAAACCTGAAGGGTCTTTTGCTTCCAGGCAAAGGTTTCTCAGGCAGAGGTCTAATCTGTAAAATTCTGTTCCCTGTTGCCAAGTCAGGCCGTGCATATTCCCTGCCTGGGTAACTGGTGAGCTGACTGTGAGGAGGAAATGATCTCCTGATCCTTCACAAGTCAGCCTCAACAGAGGAAATGTTTATTTCCATTTTTAAAAGCTACTTCATTAAGGTATAACTTACCCAAATATACTACACATATTTTGAGTGTAAAATCTGATGAGTTTTTACAAATGGGTACGTCCATTTAAGCACCATCATAATACATGACTACTGAGTTGAACATAAACAAATGCAAACACGTATAGTACAATGAGGGTTCCTAATGATAAGGGATGTGATAAAGAAATTCAACCCAAATCAGCACACATTTGTTGATAATGAATTCAAAAGCACCAGGGCTTCCCTGGTGGCGCAGTGGTTGAGAGTCCTCCTGCCAATGCAGAGGGCGTGGATTCGTACCCTGGTCCGGGAAGATCCCACATGCCGTGGAGCGGCTGGGCCCGTGAGCCGTGGCCACTGAGCCTGCACAACCGGAGCCCGTGCTCCGCAAGGGGAGAGGCCACAACAGTGAGAGGCCCGCGTACATAAAAAAAAAAAAAAAAAAGCACCTAGGACAGTGACTGGCACATTAGACTCAAAGGTAATTTTACATACAAAGTGAAATAACTTCTATGTGCCTGACAGTGTGTTAGATTCTGTAAGTGCAGTGCCACAAAATATGATGCAAACAATTGAAAGAGTATGTAGAAAGGGATGCAAACCCTGAGAGAGGAACACGTTAGTGTGGGAATTAAGAGAAAGAAATGAAGACGTCCAAGTACAGAAACTTGAAAATCGTTCAAGGTAGCATTTTCCGAGCTGAGATTGGATAAATGAACTAGCTTTTGAAAGGTAAAATGTAGGAGTTATAAATGGTGAGAATAGCTTTCCAGAGGAACAGCTCCAGCAAGAGCACTGGAGTCTGAAAGCCAGTATGTGTTCATAGGATACCTATAGGAGGATAATGGGGGCAAAGGCTGAGAAATTAAGTTAATATGCATTTGAGAAGTCCCCTTACCCAAGATGCCCTATCTAGCTCTCTGATGACAATTACTCCACCACCAGAGGCCAAAACATTTATTTTGCTCAAAACTTCACTTATTAAAATGCAAACATATGCATACAGCTATGCTATATAATGCTCTTTAGGCTTTTGTTCTTAGGATAAACATGGAAGGAGGTTTTGAAGTAGGGAAGAACAGTGTGTGTTACCAAATATCCAAGAAAAGAAAGAGAGAGATGTCTCAAAAAGGGGTCAAAGAGGGCTTCCCTGGTGGTGCAGTGGTTGAGAGTCCGCCTGCCGATGCAGGGGACACGGGTTCTTGCCCCGGTCCGGGAAGATCCCACATGCCGTGAAGCGGCTGGGCCCGTGAGCCATGGCTGCTGAGCCTGCATGTCCGGAGCCTGTGCTCCACAGTGACAACAGTGAGAGGCCCGCGTACCGCAAAAAAAAAAAAAAAAAAAAAAAAAAAAAGTGTCAAGGAGCAGGAAACCAAGGAGACCTTAAAGGCATTCACTAATGTAAAACCAGTAAACCTTAAGACTCAATGTGCTGGAATGACCCAAGTATGAGAGCATTACTTACAACTATACATTCTGATTCAAAATGGAAGGTCTTACTCAGCCATCCTGCTATGTGACTGCTCTCCATCACTGACTGAGACCTCTATCAAAGTGTCAGCTCTCTGTAGGACTCCTCATCTTCCTATGTTGGGAGCCTGGATCCCAAGAGGTTAAGCCTTGGCTGCCATAACCAATGTGACTACAAATGAAGTCCAAATTATTCAGTACAGTGAGATTAAGTGTCCATCAGCCCTCATACATTTGATTCTTTCTCTCAGTACTCTTCAATTATGGGAAAGTCTTAACCCTGTGGTTAAGGTTATTTTGGGAGCCAACTCCTGCCAAAGACCAAGAGTGATGTGTACTATTAGAGTCCCACAGTTGAGTGCAGCTGTTTTCTGAGACTGTGTTTCCTACAAAATGAAAAAGCAGGCTGCCTCTCTCAGAGGTACTGATGCATAGAAGGCAAGAGGGTAATGGGCAGTTCATGCGGCAAACTGAGACTCTGGAAATTCAGGTCCACTTGAGTTATTTCAGATGTTCTCAGAGGCTCAAGGACCTTGAAAGCACTTTGCCTTTAGTCAAGTGAACTCTAAACATTTCCACTCCTCTTGAGTCTTCAGCTCCAATTTTGATTCCATCACTCTCAGAAGACTGAGAATTTGCTAAACAAATAAGTTAAAATACATTTATTGCTCACTCAATATGTGCTGGCACTCTGCTTTTAAGAAATTGACATCTTTATTGGAAAAACAAGACACCCAGTAATGAAAACATAGCCAATGAAAGAGGAACACAGCCAGGACTGAAGAAATTCTAAGGTTAGTAATAGTACAGAGAGTGGAAAATTATCTTGTTTAAAAACAAGTAATAAGTCATTAAAATGGTAGTAAGACTTCTCATTCTTCTTATGTTAAACAGAAATTTAAATGTTTTATACCCAACTCAAATTTCCCAGGCTTTAATTTTCTTTCATACGACCCTCTACAGACATGGAAAACCAGCCAATTCATAAAGTTCATTGATACCTAGCAGTATACTTTCTTTAGAAAAAGACAAATGGAAATACCCTTTTCATGTTCATTCTCTGACCTCTTCACTGGTTCTTTTAAGTTCCTCTTTGTCCTCTTAGTAACTAAATGTGAATGTCTTTAATGTTCTGACATTGGTCCTTGTCTATACTCTTTGCATAGTCTTCCCTGGAATACTCAGCCACTTTTAGAGTGTTAGAATGATAAAAAGATCTTACAATTCTGTGAATGCTCCGTGAAACCCTACTGTGTTCCAGTACCAAACCAAGGCCCAAACAGAATAACTGACTTTCTTGAAATCATACCACAACTCAGGTTTGGAACCAGTAATAAATCTCTGTCCATAACAACAAAACTCAAACGAGAAATATGACTTACATGGCCTTTCACTGTTTTCACTGAGTTGTTTGGTGGGACGTTTTAAGATTGTGTAGACACAAACTCAGTGCTCTAGACTTGTGCAATTGTAAACAAGTTTAGTCTAATGATTAGAAGTTCAAATATGAGTATCTGCCTTCTGGCAGAACATATTTCTTCTTGGGTCATCTAAGATAAGCACTCCTAAGAATGTACTTTGGGGAGCTATTTCATTAATAAGGTGACTCTCTTTGACCCACATTGTCAAATACAAATCCTCTATTCCCTTTCTTCTAGCAATGAATCAACAGATCTAATATATCTGTCAAATGAAAGAAAATATACACTTCCTAGCCTTCTCTCCCTTCTGTTTCCTGCATCTCCCAGATAAAGCCAACATCCTTTGAAAATGGATAAGAACTCTGTGACAGTGCTGACAACTGGCTCTAGTAAACAGAATGAAAAGGTTACTGGATTATTCATTTTATCCAGGTTCACTATTAACTGATTGACATATAGCTCTCAGCAATCCACTTAACCCTCAGGACCACAATTTCCTTAATTGTTAAATGAGAGTAATACACACTCTTCCCTCCTAGAGTGGTCATTCTTTCTATACCAATATATGTACCTTAAGTCCAAGTATCTCTATGGATGCTATGGTGTTTATTCCTCCACAATCTACCATGATAGATGTCCCCATTACTTATTCAGGTAACAGAAATAAGTTTAGCCTAGAGAAACCCCAAAACCTACTCTGTAAACACCATCAGTTAATTCTACTTCCATAATATTTTCTGAAATCTTCCTCCTCTTTATCCATTTCCCTTATTTTAAACTTTTACCATGCTTCATCTGGATTATTTCATTGGTTCCTAATTGGTCTATGGAGATCCCTGTCTCTGTCGTAGCCCTGTCAATTCATTCTCTACTATTATCAAAGTGACATTTCCAAAAGTTAAATCTAAGATATTATCTTCTATTTAATATCCCTCAATTGCATTGCATTCACAAAAACATCCACATTCTTGGTTAATTAAAACAGCCCTCAAAAATCCCTATCCTCACAACCTGGCCCTTACTAATACTATTTCCTCTAGCTGGATTTTTACTTTTCTTTTTTCCCTGCTTTTTTCTCACCAACATTTTCACATACTCAATTTTCCTAACATTCTTCATATCCTACTATATTACTGCTACTGTATTAGCTAAAATAGGTACACCTTCTTCGTATTTTCACAGTAGCATATGTCAAGACCTATGAAGGGTCTGAAATTTTATCCTATCTACAAACTAACAAGTTAGCCTGCCACAGTTTCATGGATGCTGGGAGGAGACATAAGACTTTGAGTCAATAATGAGAGACAGTTTATCACTCATAACATTGCAATATCCAGAGTGTCAGCATTTGCTCCAGTTTCCAATTCCTATAGGGTACCTCAAAGGGGGCTATAAGGCATCTACAAACATAGTGGGTGATATAGGAGAAGAACCCAAATCTTATGGAAGCCAAATATTTTATAATGGGCTGTAAACCCACCTGCCTTTTGCCCCAGAGGAAGAGATTCTCTATCTTCCAAGATTGTGTGTTACACTAACATCCTTGAAAAGATAGCCCCAAACAAGAGACAGTGAATGCCTCACTTAAAAGACATGCACAAAATTGAGAGACCCATTGAGATCTGTCTTCCAACACAGAACTTTCTGCAATAACGGTATTTATAACACTGAGCTCTTGTTATCCTCATGACTGTCTATCTCTGCCACTAGATTTTGAACTTCTTGACAAGAGACTTGTTATAAGGCTCCTTATTTAGTATATGACACATAGTTGGGATCTCAAATGTATTTGTCGAATAATAATAATTTGATCTAAGAAACATCTGAGATGCACATAATTTGTACATTCCTAAAGAGATAATTCATATAACTTCAATTAGATAATGGATGTGGAATTTTCTAGAAAGTTATAATGATCAATTTTTTAAGTAAGATGTTTTAATATCTTGAAAAGAATTCCCCAAATCACTTTCTTTTCCATTTTAAAAAATGGAGCAATTGAATTCTAAGATTGATTTATTACTCAAAGCCTCACCTACGTCTCCATTTTCTTGGATGTCTTTGAACAATTACTGTGAGAAAACACACCCAAATCCACACTGTCTTCACAGAACAATTCCTGATAAGGAGAGTTGTTATGTCTAATTCCATGGACTCTCCCTACTAGGTGAACAAACACGTCTATTTAATTCCCCTATAATGCCTCCATCTCCCTTGAGCCAAATCCTCCAGGCCTGACTTCTCCATCTCTCCCCTTACATGTCCCTATGTAATAGTCACACTATGAGACTCTCCCTTCCTGGGGTCTAGAAAAGGGTGGCATTATCTTCTCGTGCCCAGTCTCATTCATAGAGTTAGAATTTTCTGAGAGTCATGGAAGTAGTGTTCTGGAGTGTGGACAATTGAGGTGAGGGTCAGGAGGTTTGGAGTTTGTTACTAAATTAATGAAAACAATTTCCCTTCGACATTCCAAGGGTGGTCCAGCTCAGAACCAGCTCGATCTGCAGAGGCTATACATTTTTTGTGTGTGTCCCAAATTATCACCCTCATTGACTTGTTCTTTCCTATCAGTCTTCAAAAATCTTTGTCCCATCTACCGTTTAATAAATTAGGTACATTGTCTCAAGAAGATCATGATGACAATTATAATTTAAGAAGAGAAGATGGAAACTAGGGAGGAAAGTGCTCACCTATCGTCCTTTTTACATTTGCACATCATTAAAAACATATATGAGGTTTATTGTATTTTATTATCTTTTAATGGGGAACATTTATAAGCATTTATATTTATTTCTGTAATTGATGTTCTTAGGCTTTAGCACTTTATAAGATGTCTTAGCATTCACTTACTTTCCTATCTTTTGCTGGATTGTAATTTAGCTGCTTTTATTTTTTCTAACTATCTAAAAGGTTATAAATCCATGTTTTAATTGTATTAATAGATAATGTTTTAAATATTTTGATGAAGTATAAAATACATGCAGAAAGTGGTACATGTATATCTCATTATATTTTCAGAAATATAAAGCTATGGAAACAACAAGCATGTCAAGAAACGGCACGTTGTTGGTATCTCAGAAGACCTCTTGTCCTCCATTCTAGCCTCTGGCCCTCCAAAATTAATTGCTCCCCTGATTTTTAAGGGCATGAATTAGTTTTGTACTTTATATAAATGGAATTATCCAGTATGTACTCCTTCGTGACTGGCTTCCTTAGCTCAACATTATATGTATGAGTTATATCCACATTGTTTCATGTAGTTACACTGCATTCATTCTCATTGCTATATAGTAGTCCTTTGGGTGAATGTTCCACCCTATATCTACCCATCTGACTACTAATGGGCATTTTTGTAGTTTCCAGTTCAGGAGTATTGACAATAGTGCTACTTCTGGCTTCTGCTTGAGATGTAGAAAGGTAGAAAGAGTGTAACTCCTACTCTCACAACAAAAAATGCTGCACAATCTATAAATTTATAACTTTGCTTGAACTTGTCACCTATCTGAGCTTGCAGAACAGACAACTAATCTGAAATCTAAGTAAATACAAGTGTGTTTTTACAAGAAGAGATAGAATATGAGCACTTGCTTAACTGGGGCAAATGCTGCCGGACATGGGTGAGAATTCAGCTGAAATTTTTATTGAACTGTTAAGGCCAAGTAATGTGTCTCAAGAGAATACAGAACTTGTGAGGTTGTAGATATTGGGGAAACATGCAACTGTTCACAGGCTCTGCTGTATGCCCTTAACCAGTGATCACAAAAAAAGATTGATGAAAGTCCAGAAGAAGTGTCCCCTTGCAGTGCAAGCTTGAGGAGAGAGATCAGCAGCAGCTGTAGAAAGTCATAAAACACCATCCATGTTCTCCTTGTCTGGCACCTCTTCACAATAAAAGTCTTAAACTGCTGGGAGAAGGCAACACACACTATCTTACTTAGAGCAATGGGGAAGGCTTCCCCTGCATCTGGGGGAAGAGCACAGAGAAAACAAAACAATTTCTCCTTTATGAGAGGAGCAAAGATCTGAAGTTGGACCAGAACTTCCCCCCAGAGAAGGGCAGGAACACTGAGAAGACCACAGCCCTGAGGCCCAGGGACAGTGCCTTTGTAAGACTGAAACTTAATGAGAAGAACAGAGGATACACCTGCTCCCCACCACAGGCTAAGAATCATGAGGTAACAAGTGATAGTTGAATACTGCTGGCAGATGGACAAGAGCATGAAAAGAAACTCTCTCTGAAGCACAGTATACAGGGAAGGCCTAAAGCTAAGAGGAGATGAGACACTGAGAAAAATTCTCCAGTAAATCAACACCCAAACTCAAGACAGGGCAGTGCTTGAGGAATCAGAAGCATGTGATGTATGGAAGGTAACCATAGCAATAACAAATCTTAAATCCAGATGACCTAACTACATTTATGCAAATCCCCAAGCCAAAGTTTTAACAGAAGGAAAGGCATGCCTATGTTCAAGCATTCAAACTACTTACCTCAGCCTCAAGTGTCCTACACAAGGTATGTCTTTCAACAAGATATATCTTTTCAGTTTCATTAGGTCCCATTTGTTTATTTTTCTTTTTATTTCCATTTCTCTAGGAGGTGGGTCAAAAAGGATCTTGCTGTGATTTATGTCATAGAGTGTTCTGCCTATGTTTTCCTCTAAGAGTTTGATAGTTTCTGGCCTTACATTTAGGTCTTTAATCCATTTTGAGCTTATTTTCGTGTATGGTGTTAGGGAGTGATCTAATCTCATACTTTTACATGTCCCTGTCCAGTTTTCCCAGCACCACTTATTGAAGAGGCTGTCTTTTCTCCACTGTATATTCTTGCCTCCTTTATCAAAGATAAGGTGATTGAAACTTAAAAGCTTTTGCACAGCAAAGGAAACCATAAACAAGACCAAAAGACAACCCTCAGAATGGGAGAAAATATTTGCAAATGAAGCAACTGACAAAGGATTAATCTCCAAAATTTACAAGCAGCACATGCAGCTCAATAACAAAAAAGCAAACAACCCAATCCAAAAATGGGCAGAAGAACTAAATAGACATTTCTCCAAAGAAGATATCCAGATTGCCAACAAACACATGAAAGGATGCTCAACATCATTAATCATTAGAGAAATGCAAATCAAAACTACAATGAGATATCATCTCACACCAGTCAGAATGGCCATCATCAAAAAATCTAGAAACAATAAATGCTGGAGAGGGTGTGGAGAAAAGGGAACACTCTTGCACTGCTGGTGGGAATGTAAATTGATACAGCCACTATGGAGAACAGTATGGAGGTTCCTTAAAAACTACAAATAGAACTACCATATGACCCACAATCCCACTACTGGGCATATACCCTGAGAAAACTATAATTCAAAAAGAGTCATGTACCAAAATGTTCATTGCAGCTCTATTTACAATAGCCAGGAGATGGAAGCAACCTAAGTGTCCATTATCGGATGAATGGATAAAGAAGATGTGGCACATATATACAATGGAATATTACTTAGCCATAAAAAGAAACGAAATTGAGTTATTTGTAATGAGGTGGATGGACCTAGAGTCTGTCATACAGAGTGAAGTAAGTCAGAAAGAGAAAAACAAATACTGTATGCTAACACATATATATGGAATCTAAGGGGAAAAAAAAAAAGGTCATGAAGAACCGAGGGGTAAGACAGAAATAAAGACACAGACCTACTAGAGAATGGACTTGAGGATATGGGGGGGAGGGGTAAGATGTGATGGGGTGGGAGAGTGGCATGGACATATATACACTACTGGGCATGAGGTGGATAGCTGGTGGGAGGCAGCCACGTGGCATGGGGAGATCAGCTAGGTGCTCTGTGACTGCCTGGGGGGGTGGGATAGGGAGGTTGGGAGGGAGGGAGACACAAGAGGGAGGAGATATGGGAACGTATGTATATATATGGCTGATTCACTTTGTTATAAAGCAGAAACTAACACACCATTGTGAAGCAATTATACTCCAATAAAGATGTTAAAAAAAATTAACTAGACTTCCGGGGAAGATGGCGGAAGAGTAAGATGCGGAGATCACCTTCCTCCCCACAGATACACCAGAAATACAGCTACACGTGGAACAACTCCTACAGAACACCTACCGAACGCTGGCAGAAGACCTCAGACCTCCCAAAAGGCAAGAAACTCCCCACGTACCTGGGTAGGGCAAAGCGGAGAGATTCCCACACAGAGGATCGGTGCCAACCGGCACTCACCAGCCCGAGAGGCTTGTCTGCTCTTCCGCCAGGGCGGGCGGCGCTGGGAGCTGAGGATCGGGCTTCAGTCGGAGTGCAGGGAGAGGACTGGGGTTGGCGGCATGAACACAGCCTGAAGGGGCTAATGCGCCACAGCTAGCCGGGAGGGAGTCCGGGAAAAAGTCTGGACCTGCCAAAGAGGCAAGAGACTTTTTCTTCCCTCTTTGTTTCCTGGTGTGAGAGGAGAGGGGATTAAGAGTGCTGCTTCAAGGAGCTCCAGAGATGGACGTGAGCCGTGGCTGAAAGCGCAGACCCCACAGACGGGCGTGGGACGCTGGATCTGCTGCCGCCGCCACGAGACCTGTGTGCGAGCGCAGGTCACTGTCCACGCCCCACTTCCGGGGAGCCTGTGCAGCCCATCACTGCCAGGGTCCTGGGATCCAGAGACAGCTTCCCTGGGAGAACACACGGCGAGCCTCAGGATCATGCAATGTCACGCCAGCCTCTGCCACTTCAGGCTCGCCCCACACTCCACGCCCCTCCCTCCCCCCCGACCTGAGTGAGCCAGAGTCCCCGAAGTGGCTTCTCCTTTAACCCTGTCCTGTCTGAGAGAAGAACAGACACCCTCTGGTAACCTACACGGAGATGCGGGGCCAAATCCAAAGCTGAGCCCCTGGAGCTGTGAGATCAAAGAAGGGAAAGGGAAGTCTCTCCCAGCAGCCTCAGAAGCAGCGGATTAAAGCTCCACAATCAGCTTGATGTACCCTGCACCTGTGGAATACATGAATAGACAACGAATCATCCCAAATTGAGGAGCCAGGAGTCAGTGCTGTGCCTCTGAGGTGAGAGAACCAACTTCAGGACACTGGTCCACAAGAGACCTCCCAGCTCCACATAATATCAAATGGCGAAAATCTTCCAGAGATCTCCATCTCAACACCAGCACCCAGCTTCACTCAACGACCAGCAAGCTACAGTGCTGGACACCCTATACCAAACAACTAGCAAGACAGGAACACAATGCCACCCATTAGCAGAGAGGCTGCCTAAAATCATAAAAAGTCCGCAGACACTCCAAAACACACCACCAGACGTGGAACTCCCCACCAGAAAGACAAGATCCATCCTCATCCACCAGAACACAGGCACTAGTCCCCACCACCAGGAAGCCTACACAACCCACTGAACCAACCTTAGCCACTGGGAACAGACACCAAACACAACGGGAACTACGAACCTGCAGCCTGCCAAAAGGAGACCCCAAACACAGTAACATAAGCAAAATGAGAAGACAGAAAAACACACAGCAGGAGAAGGAGCAAGATAAAAACCCACCAGACCTAAAAAATGAAGAGGAAATAGGCAGTCTACCTGAAAAAGAATTCAGAATATTGATAGTAAAGATGATCCAAAATCTTGGAAATAGAATAGACAAAATGCAAGAAACAGTTAACAAGGACATAGAAAAACTAAAGATGAATCAAGCATCAATTAAAAACACAATAAATGAAATGAAAAATACTCTAGATGGGATCAATAGCAGAATAACTGAGGCAGAAGAACGGATAAGTGAGGTGGAAGATAAAATAGTGGAAATAACTGCTGCAGAGCAGAAGAAAGAAAAAAAAAATGAAAAGAACTGAGGACAGTCTCAGAGACCTCTGGGACAACATTAAACACACCAACATTCGAATTATAGGGGTTCCAGAAGAAGAAGAGAAAAAGAAAGGGACTGAGAAAATATTTGAAGAGATTATAGTTGAAAACTTCCCTAATATGGGAAAGGAAATAGTCAGTCAAGTCCAGGAGGCACAGAGAGTCCCATACAGGATAAATCCAAGGAGGAATAGGCCAAGACACATATTAATCAAACTGTCAAAAATTAAATACAAAGAAAACATATTAAAAGCAGCAAGGGAAAAACAACAAATAACACACAAGAGAATCCCCATAAGGTTAACAGCTGATCTTTCAGCAGAAACTCTGCAAGCCAGAAGGGACTGGCAGGACATATTTAAAGTGATGAAGGAGAGAAACCTGCAACCAAGATTACTCTACCCAGCAAGGATCTCATTCAGATTTGATGGACAAATTAAAACCTTTACAGACAAGCAAAAGCTGAGATAGTTCAGCACCACCAAACCAGCTTTACAACAAGTGCTAAAGGAACTTCTCTAGGCAAGAAACACAACAGAAGGAAAAGACCTACAATAGCAAACCCAAAAAATTAAGAAACTGGGAATACGAACATACATATTGATAATTACCTTAAATGTAAATGGACTAAATGCTCCCACCAAAAGATACAGAGTGGCTGAATGGATACAAAAACAAGACCCATATATATGCTGTCTACGAGAGACCCTTCAGACCTAGAGACACATACATACTGAAACTAAGGGGATGGAAAAAGGTATTCCATGCAAATGGAAACCAAAAGAAAGCTGGAGTAGCAATTCTCATATCAGACAAAATAGACTTTAAAATAAAGACTACTAGAAGAGACAAAGAAGGACACTACATAATGATCAAGGGATCAATCCAAGAAGAAGATATAACAATTTAAATATTTATGCACCCAACATAGGAGCACCTCAATACATAAGGCAAATACTAACAGCCATAAAAGGGGAAATCGACAGTAACACATTCATAGTAGGGGACTTTAACACCCCACTTTCACCAATGGACAGATCATCCAAAATGAAAATAGATAAGGAAACACAAGCTTTAAATGATACATTAAACAAGATGGACTTAACTGATATTTATAGGACATTCCATCCAAAAACAACAGAATATACATTTTTCTCAAGTGCTCATGGAACATTCTCCAGGATAGATCATATCTTGGGTCACAAATCAAGCCTTGGTAAATTTAAGAAAATTAAAATTGTATCAAGTATCTTTTCTGACCACAATGCTATGAGACTACATATCAATTAGAGGAAAAGATCTGTAAAAAATACAAACACATGGAGGCTAAACAGTACACAACTCAATAACGAAGTGATCACTGAAGAAATCAAAGAGGAAATTTAAAAATACCTAGAAACAAATGACAATGGAGACACAACGACCCAAAACCTATGGGATGCAGCAAAAGCAGTTCTACGAGGGAAGTTTATAGCAATACAATCCCACCTTAAGAAACAGGAAACATCCCGAATAAACAACCTAACCTTACACCTAAAGCAATTAGAGAAACAAGAACAAAAACACCCCAAAGTTAGCAGAAGGAAAGAAATCATAAAGATCAGATCAGAAATAAATGAAAAAGAAATGAAGGAAACGATAGCAAAGATCAATAAAACTAAAAGCTGGTTCTTTGAGAAGGTAAACAAAATTGACAAACCATTAGCCAGACTCATCAAGAAAAAAAGGGAGGAAACTCAAATCAATAGAATTAGAAATGAAAAAGGAGAAGTAACAACTGACACTGCAGAAATACAAAAGATCATGAGAGATTACTACAAGCAACTCTATGCCAATAAAATGGACAACCTGGAAGAAATGGACAAATTCTTAGAAATGCACAACCTGCCAAGACTGAATCAGGAAGAAACAGAAACTATGAACAGACCAATCACAAGCACTGAAATTGAAACTGTGATAAAAAATCTTCCAACAAACAAAAGCCCAGGACCAGATGGCTTCACAGGCGAATTTTATCAAACATTTAGAGAAGAGCTAACACATACCCTTCCCAAACTCTTCCAAAATATAGCAGAGGGAGGAACACTCCCAAACACATTCTACGAGGCCACCATCACCTTGATACCAAAACCAGGCAAGGATGTCACAAAGAAAGAAAACTACAGGCCAATATCACTGATGAACAAAGATGCAAACATCCTCAACAAAATACTAGGAAACAGAATCCAACAGCACATTAAAAGGATCATACACCATGATCAAGTGGGGTTTATTCCAAGAATGCAAGGATTCTTCAATATACACAAATCAATCAACATGATGCACCATATTAACAAATTGAAGGAGAAAAACCGTATGATCATCTCAATAGATGCAGAGAAAGTTTTCAACAAAATTCAACACCCATTTATGATAAAAACCCTGCAGAAAGTAGGCATAGAGGGAACTTTCCTCAACATAATAAAGGCCATATATGACAAACCCACAGCCAACGTCATCCTCAATGGTGAAAAACTGAAACCATTTCCACTAAGATCAGGAACAAGACAAGGTTGCCCACTCTCACCACTCTTATTCCACATAGTTTTGGAAGTTTTAGCCACAGCAATCAGAGAAGAAAAGGAAATAAAAGGAATCCAAATTGGAAAAGAAGAAGTAAAGCTGTCACTGTTTGCAGACGACATGATACTATACATAGAGAATCCTAAAGATGCTACCAGAAAACTACTAGAGCTAATCAATGAATTTGGTAAAGTAGCAGGATACAAAATTAATGCACAGAAATCTCTGGCATTCCTATATACTAATGATGAAAAATCTGAAAGTGAAATCAAGGAAACACTCCCATTTACCATTGCAACATAAAGAATAAAATATCTAGGAATAAACCTACCTAAGGAGACAAAAGACCTGTATGCAGAAAATTATAAGACACTGATGAAAGAAATTAAAGATGATACAAATAGATGGAGAGATATACCATGTTCTTGGATTGGAAGAATCAACATTGTGAAAATGACTCTACTACCCAAAGCAATCTACAGATTCAATGCAATCCCTATCAAACTACCACTGGCATTTTTCACAGAACTAGAACAAAAAATTTCACGATTTGTATGGAAACACAAAAGATCCCGAATAGCCAAAGCAATCTTGAGAACGAAAAATGGAGCTGGAGGAATCAGGCTCCCTGACTTCAGACTATACTACAAAGCTACAGTAATCAAGACATTATGGTACTGGCATAAAAACAGAAAGATCAATGGAACAGGATAGAAAGCCCAGAGATTAACCCACGCACATATGGTCACCTTATCTTTGATAAAGGAGGCAGGAATGTAGAGTGGAGAAAGGACAGTCTCTTCAATAAGTGGTGCTGGGAAAACTGGACAGGTACATGTAAAAGTATGAGATTAGATCACTCCCTAACACCATACACAAAAATAAGCTCAAAATGCATTAAAGACCTAAATGTAAGGCCAGACACTATCAAACTCTTAGAGCAAAACATAGGCAGGACATTCTATGACATAAATTACAGCAAGATCCTTTTTGACCCACCTCCTAGAGAAATGGAAATAAAGACAAAAATAAACACATGGGACCTAATGAAACTTAAAAGCTTTTGCACAACAAAGGAAACCATAAACAAGACCAAAGGACAACCCTCAGAATGGGAGAAAATATTTGCAAATAAAGCAACTGACAAAGGATTAATCTCCAAAATTTATAAGCAGCTCATGCAGCTCAATAACAAAAAACAAACAACCCAATCTAAAAATGGGCAGAAGACCTAAATAGACATTTCTCCAAAGAAGATATACAGACTGCCAACAAACACATGAAAGGATGCTCAACATCTTTAATCATTAGAGAAATGCAAATCAAAACTACAATGAGATATCATCTCACACCAGTCAGAATGGCCATCATCAAAAAATCTAGAAACAATAAATGCTGGAGAGGGTGTGGAAAAAAGGGAACACTCTTGCACTGCTGGTGGGAATGTGAATTGGTATAGCCACTATGGAGAACAGTATGGAGGTTCCTTAAAAACTACAAATAGAACTACCATATGACCCAGCAATCCCACTACTAGGCATATACCCTGAGAAAACCATAATTCGAAAAGAGACATGTACCAAAATGTTCATAGCAGCCCTATTTACAATAGCCCGGAGATGGAAACAACCTAAGTGTCCATCATCGGGTGAATGGATAAAGAAGATGTGGCACATATATACAATGGAATATTACTCAGCCATAAAAAGAAATGAAATTGAGCTGTTTGTAATGAGGTGGATGGACCTAGAGTCTGTCATACAGAGTGAAGTAAGTCAGAAAGAGAAAGACAAATACAGTATGCTGACACATATATATGGAATTTAAGAAAAAAAAAGTCATGAAGAACATAGGGGTAAGGCAGGAATAAAGACACAGATCTACTAGAGAATGGACTTGAGGATATGGGGAGGGGGAAGTGTAAGCTGTGACAAAGCGAAAGAGAGGCATGGACATATATACACTATCAAATGTAAGGTAGATAGCTAGTGGGAAGCAGCCGCAGAGCACAGGGAGATCAGCTCGGTGCTTTGTGACTGCCTGGAGGGGTGGCATAGGGAGGGTGGGAGGGAGACGCAAGAGGCAGTGGATAAAAAAAATGTAATTCTATATTTTTAATAATTTAGGAATTATTATTTTTAACATATATATAAATAGTAATAGCAACATCAACAAAAGTAATAAATTATGCCTAACAAGAAAAAAAATTAACTAATTAATTTTAAAAAATAATTAAACAACAACAACACAAAAAAAGATATATCTTTTCCCCAAAAAGCAAGGAAAAAAAAAAACAAACACTCTCAAGAGGCAATGCAATCAAAAGAAGCAGAAACACACATGACACAGATGTTGGAACAATCAGGCAATTTATAATAATGATAATTAATATCTTAAAGACTCTAATGAAAAGATGTATAACATGCAATATCAGTTGGGTAATTTTAGCAGAGGAAGGGAAACTAGAAAAAAGAGTCAAATGGAAAAGCTAGAAATGAAAGCACAGTAACAGAGATGAAGACTCATCAGTAGACTTGACAGAGTTGAGGAAAAAATCAGTGACCTTGAAGATAGGGTCATAGAAATTACCCAAATGGAAACAGAAAGAGAATAAAACAGTAGTGATGGTGTAGTAGCAGTAGTAGTAGAAGTACTAGTAGTAGAAGAAGTAGTAGTAAGAGAAGTAGTAATAGTAGTAGTAGTAAAAGTAGTAGAAGTAGTAAGGTTAGTAGTAGTAATAGAAGTAATATTGGTGGAAGAGGAGGAGGGTCAAAAACACAAAACAAAACAAACAAATGAAAGAAAATGGAATACAGAGAAGGGGAAAAGTGAGAGACAATGGGACAGAAAAAGATACATGTAAAAAAAAAAGAGCGGAGAACTTTCCAAAACTAATGATAATTATGACACCAAGCAGGGAAAAAAAATAAAACAAAACTGTACATGCCATATCAAAACTACTAGAAGCCAAATACAAAGAAAAATCTTGAAGGCCTCCAGAGAAATATGACATCTTACCTACAGAGAAGTGAAGATAAGAACAATAATAGAAGATGGTGGAGTAGAAGGGCGTGCTCTCACTCCCTCTTACGAGAGCACCAGAAACACAGCTGACTGCTGAACAATCATTGACAGGAAGACACTGGAACTCATCAAAAAAGATACCCCACATCCAAAGACAAAGGAGAAGCCACAATGAGATGGTAGGAGGGGCACAATCACAATAAAATCACATCCCGTAACTGCTGGGTAGGTGAGTCACAAACTGGAGAACACTTATACCACAGAAGTCGACCCACTGCTGTCAAGGTTCTGAGCCCCACGTCAGGCTTTCAAACCTGGGGGTCCAGAAACAAGAGGAGGAATTCCTAGAGAATCAGACTTGGAAAGCTAGTGGGATTTGATTGCAGGACTCTGACAGGACTGGGGGAAACAGAGACTCCATTCTTGGAGGGCACACACAAAGTAGTGTGTGCATTGGGACCCAGGGGAAGGAGCAGTGACCCCAGAGGAGACTTAACCAGACCAACCTGCTAGTGTTGTAGGGTCTCCTGCAGAGGCGGTGGGTGGCTGTGGCTCACTGTGAGAACAAGGACACTGGCAGCAAAAGTTCTGGGAAGTACTCCTTGGTGTGAGCCCTCCCAGAGTCCGCCATTAGCCCCACCAAAGAGCCTTCAGGCTCCAGTGTTGGGTCACCTCAGGCCAAACAACCAAAAGGGACGGAACCCAGCTGTTCCCATCAGCAGTCAAGCAGATTAAAGTTTTACTGAGCTCTGCCCACCAGAACAACAGCCAGCTCTACCCACACCAGTCCCTCCCATTAGGAAACTTGCACAAGCCTCTTAGATAGTCTCATCCACCAGAGTGCAGACAGCAGAAGCAAGAAAAACTACAATCCTGCAGCCTTCAGAAAAAAAAAAAACACATTCACAGAAAGATAGACAAGATGAAAAGGCAGAGGGCTATGTATCAGATGAAAGAACAAGATAAAACCACAGAAAAACAACTAAATGAAGTGGAGATAGGCAACATTCCAGAAAAAGAATTCAGAATAATGATAGTAAAGATGATCCAGGACCGCAGCAAAAGAATGGAGGCAAAGATCGAGAAGATGCAAAAATTGTTTAACAAAGACCTAGAAGAATTAAAGAACAAACAAACAGAGATGAACAATAAAATAACTGAAATGAACACTACACTAGAAGGAATCAATAGCAGAATAACTGAGGCAGAAGAATGGATAAGTGACCTGGAAGACAGAACGCTGGAATTCACTGCTGTGGAATAAAGAGAAAAGAATGGAAAGAAATAAAGACAGCCTAAGAGACCTCAGGGACAATATTAAATGCAACAACATTCGCATTATAGGGATCCCAGAAGGAGAAGAGAGAGAGAAAGGACCCAAAAAAATATTTGAAGAGATTATAATCAAAAACCTCCCTACCACCGGAAAGGAAATAGCCACCCAAGTCCAGGAAGGGCAGAGGGTCCCAGTTCCATACAGGATAAACCCAAGGAGAAACACGCCGAGACACATACTAATCAAATTGGCAAAAATTAAAGACAAAGAAAAATTATTGAAAGCAGCTAGGGAAAAATGACAAATAACATACAAGGGAACTCCCATCATGTTAACAGCTGATTTCTCAGCAGAAACTCTACAAGCCAGAAGGGAGTGGCATGACATATTTAAAGTGATGAAACGGAAGAACCTACAACCCAGATTACTCTACCCGGTGAGGATCTCATTCAGATTCAATGGAGAAATCAAAAGCTTTACAGACAAGCAAAAGCTAAAAGAATTCAGCACTACCAAACCAGCTCTACAACAAATGCTAAAGGAACTTCTCTAAGTGGGGAACACAAGATAAGAACAGGACCTATAAAAACAAACCCAAAACAATTAAGAAAGTGGTAATAGGAACATACATATTGATAATTACCTTAAATGTGAATGGATTAAATGCTCCAAACAAAATACACAGGCCTGCTGAATGGATACAAAAACAAGACCCATATATATGCTGTCAACAAGAGACCCACTTCAGACCTAGGGACACATACAGACTGAAAGTGAGGGGATGGAAAAATATATTCCATGAAAATGGAAATCAGAAGAAAGCTGGGGTAGCAATACTCATATCAGATAAAATAGACTTTAAAATAAAGAATGTTACAAGAGAAAAGGAAGAGAACTACATAATGATCAAGGGATCAATCCAAGAAGAAGAAATAGCAATTATAAATATATACACACCCAGCATAGGAGCACCTCAATACATAAGGAAACTGCTAAAACTTATAAAAGAGGAAATTGACAGTAACAGTAATAGTGGGGGACTTTAACACCTCACTTATACCAATGGACATATCATCCAAACAGAAAATTAATAAGGAAACACACACACTTCAAATGACACAATAGACCAGATACATTTAATTGATATTTATAGGACATTCCATCCAAAAACAGCAGATTACACTTTCTTCTCAAGTGCGCGTGGAACATTCTCCAGAATACATCACATCTTGGGTCACAAATAAAGCCTCAGTAAATTTCAGAAAATTGAAATCATATCAAGCATCTTTACTGACTACAACACTATGAAATTAGAAATCAATTACAGGGAAAAAAACTGTAAAAAGACACAAACACATGGAGACTAAACAATACATTACTAAATAACCAAGAGATCACTGAAAAAATCAAAGAGGAACTCAGAAATATCTAGAGACAAATGACAGTGAAAACAAGATGATCCAAAACCTATGGGATACAGCAAACGCAGTTCTAAGAGGGAAGTTTATAGCAATAAAATCCTACCTCAAGAAACAATAAACAACCTAACCTTAAACCTAAAGGAGCTAGATAAAGAAGAACAAACAAACCCCAAAGTTAGCAGAAGGAAAGAAATCATAAAGATCAGAGCAAAACTAAATGAAAAAGAAACAAAGAAGACAATAGCAAAGATCAATAAAACTAAAAGCTGCTTCTTTGACAAGGTAAACAAAATTGATAAACCATCAGCCAGACTCATCAAGGAAAAGAGAGGACTCAAATCAATAAAATTAGAAATGAAAAAGGAGAAGTTACAACAGACACCATAGAAATACAAAGCATCCTATGAGACGACTACAAGCAACTCTATGCCAATAAAATGGACAAGCTGCAAGAAATGGACAAATTCTTAGAAAGGTATAACCTTCCAAGACTGAACCAGGAAGAAATAGAAAATATGAACAGACCAATCACTAGTAATGAAATTGAAACTGTGATTAAAAATCTTCCAACAAACACAAGTCCAGGACCAGATGGCTTCATAGGTGAATTCTATCAAACATTTAGAGATGAGCTAACATCCATCCGTCTCAAACACTTCCAAAACATTGCAGAGGAAGGAACACTCCCAAACTCAATCTATGAGGCCACCATCACCCTGATAACAAAACCAGACAAAGATAGTACAAAAAAAAAAATCACAGACCAATATCACTGATGAATATAGATGCAAAAATCCTCAACAAAATACTAGCAAACAGAAGCCAACAACACATTAAGAGGATCATACACCATGATCAAGTGGTATTTATCCCAGGGATGCAGGGATTATTCCATATACACAAATCAATCACTGTGATACACCATATTAACAAAATGAGGAAGAAAAACCATATGATCATCTCAATAGATGCAGAAAAAGCTTTTGACAAAATTCAAAAAGCTGATTTATGATAAAAACTTTCCAGAAAGTCGGCATAGAGGGAACATACCTCAACATAATAAAGGCCACATATGACAAACCCAAAGCAAACATCATTCTCAATGGTGAAAAACTGAAAGCATTTCCTCTAAGATCAGAAACAAGACAAGGATGTCCATTCTCACCACTATTATTCAACATAGTTTTGGAAGTCCCAGACATGGCAATCAGAGAAGAAAAAGAAATGAAAGGAATACAAATTGGAAAAGAAGAAGTAAAACTGTCACTGTTTGCAGATGACATGATACTATACATAGAGAATCTTAAAGATGCTACCAGAAAACTTGAGAGCTAATCAATAAATCTGGTAAAGTAGCAGGATACAAAATTAATGCACAGAAATCTCTTGCATTCCTATACACTAATGATCAAAAAGCTGAAAGAGAAATTAAGGAAGCACTCCCATTTAGCACTGCAACAAAAAGAATAAAATACCTAGGAATAAACCTACCTAGGGAGGGAAAAGACCTGTATGCAGAAAACTATAAGACACTGCTGAAAGAAATTAAATATGACACAAACAAGTGGAAAGATATACCATGTACCTGGATTGGAAAAATCAACATTGTGAAAATGACTCTACTACCCAAAGCAATGTACAGATTCAGTGCAATCCCTGTCAAATTACCAATGGCATTTTTTTTGTGTGTGTGTGGTATGTGGGCCTCTCACTGTTGTGACCTCTCCTGTTGCAGACCACAGGCTCCGGACGTGTAGGCTAAGTGGCCATCGTTCACGGGACTAGCCACTCCACGGCATGTGGGTTCTTCCCAGAATGGGGCACGAACCTGTGTCCCCTGCATCAGCAGGCAGACTCTCAACCACTGCGCCACCAGGGAAGCCCACCAATGACATTTTTTTACAGAACTAGAACAGAAAATCTTAAAATTTGTATGGAGACACAAAAGACCCCAAATAGCCAAGGTGGTCTTGAGGGGAACAAAACGTAGCGGGAGGAATCAGACTCCCTGACTTCAGACTATATTACAGAGCTACAGTAATGAAGAAAATATGGTACTGGCATAAAAACAGAAAGATAGATCAATGGAACAGGGCAGAAAGTCCAGACATAAACCCACGCCCCTATGGTCAACTAATCTATGACAAAGGAGGCAAGGCTATACAATGGAGAAAAGACAGTCTCTCCAATAATTGGTGCTTGGAAAACTGGACAGTTACATGTAAAAGAATGAAATTAGAACGCTCTCTAACACCATACACCAAAATAAACTCAAAATCGATTAGAGACCTAAATGTGAGACTGGACACTATAAAACTCTTAGAGGAAAACATAGGAAGAACACTCTTTGACATAAATCACAGCAAGGTCTTTTTTGATCCACCTCCTACAGTATTGGAAATAAAAACAAAAATAAACAAATGGAACCTAATGAAACTTAAAAGCTTTTGCAAAGCAAAAGAAACTACAAACAAGACGAAAAGACAACCCCCAGAATGGGAGAAAATATTTGCAAACGGATCAATGGACAGAGGATTAATATCCAAAATATATAAACAGCTCATGCAGCTCAATATTAAAAAACCAACCCAATCCAAAAATGGGCAGACCATATGACCCAGCCATCCCACTACTGGGCATATACCCAGAGAAAACCATAATTCAGAAAGACACATGCACCCCAATGTTCATTGCAGCACTATTTACAATAGCCAGGACATGGAAGCAACCTAAATGCCCATAGACAGATGAATGGTTAAAGAAGTGGTACATATATACAATGGAATATTACTCAGCCATAAAAGGAACAAAAGTTTGTCATTTGTAGAGACCTGGATGGACCTGGAGACTGTCATACAGAGTGAAGTAAGTCAGAAAGAGAAAAACACATATCGTATATTAATGCATATATGTGAAATCTAGAAAAATATTACAGATGAACTGGTTTGCAAGCAGAAATAGAGACACAGATATAAAGAACAAACCTATGGACACCAAGGGGGTAAAGTGGTGGTGGGGGGTGTGTGATGAATTGGGAGACTGGGATTGACATATATACACTATATGTATAAAAGGGATAACTAATAAGAACCTGCTGTATAAAAAAATAAATAAAATAAAATTCAAAAAAGAAAAGAACAGTAATAGACTTTTCATCAGAAACCACGCAAACCAGAGGAAAATAAAATGGCATTTTAAAGTACTGAAAAAACCTGTCAATTCATTATACTCACCCAAAAAAAAAGTCTTTTAAAAATGAATGAGACAAATATTTCTCAAAGCAAAATAGAGAACTCGTTGTTAGAACACCTATATTTGAAGAAAGATCAAAGAAATTTGTAAAGGCAGAAAGAATATGATACCACGCAGAAACTGGACTCAACACAAAATAAAATGAAAAGGGATGAAAATGGAATTAATAAAGTAAAATAAATTTTTCTTTATTCTTGTTTTAATAGCTTTAAAAGATAACTGTTTAAAGCAAAAGTAGTAGCAATGAATTGTGTTACAACATATGTTAAAGTAAAATGTACGATAAAAATAATACAAAAGATATGAAAGAGAAATTGGGAATAACATTCATGTGAATGAAGAGAGTCCATTGTATTTAAGAAAAATATTGAACTCCAGGCTTTCTGGGACCACCCCCCCCCACCTCCTATGGAACTACCAGGGTGGCCAGAAGTGCACCAGACATAGCCGCTCTCAGCACCCAGGCTGGACAAGGTGAAGCCCTGATCACCCTCTGGAGTCAAGGGCTGCAAAGCTCCTCCTAAGACAAGCCCAAGGAGAAAGGAAAGCCAACTATTCTTATCTACTCCTGCTGCCTACTTCTCTGGAGTCCTTGACATATTTTTTCAGACACTGGAGAAAGAATTTATGCTTTCTCTCCTGGCTCTAATTCAGCTTCTTTTCTGGGGCTCCAGCTCTTGGGACAAAAGCCTCTCTCTGTAGAAATGCAAGTCTTCAGGCTACCTGGACTATGGAAGGGACGGTTCCCTGGTGGCATTTACTTTCCTTTCTGCTCTCTCTTCCAGCACAGCAAAGGAACCCACTTAGAAGTAATTTACAACAGAAGCAGGAAATCCAATCTCTTTGGCAAGAAAAATCTAGAAGAAAAAGCTGCAAGTAAAGCTCAGGAAGGTCGAATTTGAGACGGGAATAGCTGCAATTTCAATTGTGTGTCAAACCTGCAATGGCTGAGTGAACTCTGGGAGCTGCCTGGCACTGCCCAGCTCTAGGGGTGCTGAACTGAGCTAAAGAGGTTGGCAGGTGGTGATGAAGACAGTGCAGGACTAGTACAGGCACCTTCCAAAGAGGAGGCAAGGGGCAGGCTGGGGATGTGACACAGACCCAGCTGTACCTCCAAAGCTGCCTATACCATTCTATCATGTTCTAGTCAAACCTGAGTAGCGAGCAGCTACCTGTGTGAGAGGCAGGCCTGAAACACACAGCAAGACGGAATCTGCTGGCAGCAACCAGCTCAAGCTGGAGGGCAAAAGCAGTTAGTACCATGTAGCTGCTCTGGTAATGCCTGCTTTGCAAGGGAGCCTGAAAAGCAGCCAAGAATAAATAGTCCACACCCAGAGTCCAAAATCACCACCAATGTGCCTTTGAGGTGGCTTCTTATGTCACCCTCCATCTTTCCAGGAGACATCCGGGTACAGTATCACAGATGAGGTGGGCGGCACCTTCACACGCTCTCCTCCACCTCCTACAACTCATTGGGTCTATGCCTACAGGATGCAAACTTCCAAACATTGAACCTCAGGTCACTATAACAAGAAAGCTTCAAGAGCCTCTACGTGCAACTCAACACATTCGAAGCCCTGAGACCACTAAGAACTGTACAATATTAGCTAAGTCCACTGTCCCTGTCTCCAAGAAAACGAATACTCCTCTTTCAATGTCCACACATTGTTCCTCCACCACAAACACTTCTCTGACTGTGTCAGTCAAAACCCGATTCCCTAAAAGGATTTGTCTGTTACTTAGACATAACTTTTCACCTAACAAATAGACAAAGATTAAAAATGCCCAGTCCTGGCAAAATTAAAGGGAAATAAAGCATTTGCACACGGGCTTAGGGAGTTTACTCATTGGTACTTCTCTGAAGGTCAATTTAGCAACCTGTATAAAATGGAGAATGCATACAACCGTGGACTTGGAGTTCCTCCTCTAGGAATTTTTCCAACAGGGACGTGTATGAATGAGGATGTTCATTGAAAACCAACTCATATTGTGGGTAAGTCTGGAGATATTTTCTAGCTCTGGTTCCTGGCTCTGTCACTTAGAAGCTCTAAAACCCTCTGAAACTCATTTTTGCATCTGCAAAATGGGGTTACAGACAGGGTTGTTGTGAAGATTAGACAATATAATGCATGCAACCTGACACATAATGAAAACTCAGTAACTTTTCATTATTGTCCTCTTATTGGAATTCAAATATTTTTCCTATATGTGGATAGCCATCAATAGGATTTGATCAGAATTATGATAGATCTATGCAATGGAATACTATGCAGGCTTTCAAAAGAATAAAAGATCTATATACATATTGAATATCAAAAAAACACAGATTTCAGAAGAGCTTGTGTGTGTATTGTGGGTCTATGCATCTCTGTGTGGATGTGACTACGTCTGGTGTGGGTGTGTCTGTGTGGCATGTATGTCTGCAATGTGTGTGTCCTGTGTGTATATTTGTGGTGTATGTGAGTTTTCTGTGATTATCTGCAATGTGTTCATGTATGTGAGTTCTGCATGCATACCTTCAGTATGTGTATGAGAGATCTATGTGTGCCTGCAGTGTGTGCATGTGTGTGTATCTTGTGCATGTGTGTGAGCTCTGTATGTGTCATGAGTGTCTGTGTGTAAATTCTCTGTGTGTCTGTAGGGTGTAAGGGACTGCTGTGTGCGGTATGTGTGTACCTGAAGGGTATGTTCGTGTGTCTGTGGGGTGTGTGACTTCTGTGTGTGCATGTGTGGTGTATCTGCATGTGAGTTCTGTGTGTCTCTTGGGGGGGGGTGTCTGCAGGGTGTGTGTATGAAACCTGCATGTGTATCTGCCAGGTTGTGCAAGTTCTATGTGTGTGTCTATAGTGTGTGCAGGTGCCTGCCTAGGTAGTAAGATCAGAAGGTGAATAAGTACCTGGGCTCAGGAGTGAAGGGAGCCTAGGTTAGGTTCCTGCCCTGTCACATAATAGTGCAACCTGGAGAGATTAGACAACTCCTCTACTTCTAGTTTCTTCATCCATTAAAAATAAAACTGTCACCTCCAGCCCCTGGGCCATGTGAGGATTAGATAATAGAATGCATGGAAAGCACCTAACACAATTTCTGACACATAGTAGGTGCTCAAAGTGGTCCAGCTATTTTCATCGTGTCTGCATTTATAGAGAGACATCTGGACATATGTTGTCTCATATCTTAACCCAGCTGGGTGATAGCAATTGTTGTATATTTAATTTTCTCTTTATAATTTTCTATGTTGTGTGGCTATTTTGCATGCACATATATTATCTCTGTAATGAAAAAAGCAATACATACTCTTTTCAACAAAAGTTGCCTCCACGAGGTAGGTAAAACACTCTTCAAACACCGACCCCCATGTCAAGAATCTCTATCTTTCAGGATGAATCTCTACGCGTCCCCAAAATTCCCATCCTTATTGTATGACTGTATGTAATCCAGCACTTCTGGATTAAGAGCCCAGACTGTGATGTTCTGTCCAGAAAACCCTGCTTTAAATTCTCATGATAACTGGCATTGACCAGTTGTGGGGGCCACTTTCTATATTAATCCCACTAGAATTGAGTTTTCTAACCAGACTAACTTATTGTCACTTTGGAAGGAATGGTGGTAAAAGGCGGCTCACCATCAGCCTCGGGTGGGGGGGGTGGGGGCGGGGCGGGGAGAGACGCCGGGAGTGGTGGAGACAAGCCCTTGGCGGAGGGGGATTTCAGAGGTGAGCAGTTGCCACCACGGGCTGGCGGGAGCAGGGTGACAGCAAGCTCTGCATGAGTGGGGAGGGGGTGCAGGGAGACTAAAGGAAAAATTCACTTTCGTTACGATTTGGTTCAGGTCAGGTCCCCCCACAAGGGCAGGGTTCCATTTAGCATGTTTATCAGAATCATTTGGAGAGCTTGTTTAAAATGCAGATTCCAGGCAACCATTCCCCCCCACCAAGAGATTCTGGTACAGGTATAAAGTGGGGCCTAGACATCTGATTCCCAGGTGAGGACTGGATTCATCTTTGGGGAGCAATGAGGAAGGTCCCAGGGGATCAAAGTCGCACCGTGAAAAACCGAGTTTTCATAGCTGTGTGTCTTCAGTTTAGTTACACAACCTCTCTGGGCTCTTCACGCCAAGGAAATAAAGGTGACGGTCCAGAACAAAATGATGATGAGGCTACTAAGGATGGCCAGTTTCTGTGGAAAAACAGAAGCTGGTTGATTTGAAGCCAAGCACACTTTTCCCATTCTCTGAGAGGGGTCAGTGTGCTTTGAGGATGGTTTCTGACCGCCGGGTTGCCGGGCCTGTCTCCCCTGCGTCCGAAGCTTCCGCGGACCTTCCCGGTTCCTGGTCCCACGGCTGCAGGCTGTCTGCGAGTGTGCTCCACTGCCCCCTGGTGGTCTTGTCTGGGAAGGGGACCAGTCTCTTTCCCGACTGGGCTTTATCCAGCTCTGAGCGAACACAAGGCCCCCGGGGCCATAGGTGGAGAAGGGAGGAGGGGCCCACGAGGGCCGATTTCTGACACAGTGGAACCTAAAATCCCCCCTTCTCCTGGCACCATCACCACCTCCTCGCTGATGCTGGAGCTGTCACAGTGGAGCCTCACCACCTTGCCTCAGGGTTTCACGTTCCTGGATGCTTCCTGCACCCTGAGCCAGACTCTTGCTGGGAGCCGCACACAGAGAAGGGGAGACACACTTGTTGCCTCCGGAGCTGGAAGAGCCGAGTTTCACCCAGGAAATCACTGCACATGTGGGCGAGGCCGTGCAGAATTTTGCACCATAAGGGGTTACAAGGCCAGCCCCGGGAGAGAACGCTGCAGGCTGTGAGCATCATACAGCTCCAGCAAGAAGGACCAAAGGAGAACCCTGTGCTCATGGGGAAACCTTGGCCTCGGGGCACTGCCATGTGCAAGGCAGGTGCTAGTCAGAGAAAACCCGCTTCAGCCACCATCCTGGGAGGCCCATTGCTGCAAACCTGACCTTTCTGACCTTCCTGTTTAGGCCTTAGGCTGTACACTCCAGAGTCTGAGTCCACCACCAAGTCCCCTCCCTTCTCCCCACAGTGAAACACCCCTGCCCTGGACCCCCAGGGTGGGGATCTGGGTCAGGCTGATGCCCCTACTTAAGCCTTCCTGAGTCAGAACCTCACCTTGGTTATCATATTCCTTAGAGACCCTGCTGGTGTCAAAGGCCACAGGATCTGAGGGTGGATTAGTGGTAGAGTCCATAGAGGGCTACATGCCATCCTCTAACACGTGGTGTGGACATGGCCTGGCCACAGGGAGCAGACATTTGGGAAGTCCATCACTCCACTGTGTCCCTGTGTTCGGGCACATGCTCCCTGGGATTGAGGGCTTGCTCACTTCATAGGCTGTGCTCCCTCCCACCCCTACGTGAGAATGGAAGGCAGTGCTGGGGCTCCCAGAGCCATCACCTCTCATAGGCAGCCTCAGATGGTGTCATGAGAGAAGGAGGGAGATGGAGGCGTGAAGGAGGGAGATGGAGGCGCCTAGGCGACCCTCTTAAGCATGGGGGAATGAACTAGACTTCTGCTCGGCAAGCTGTTCTAGCTTCGGGCCCACCAGTATTTCCATCTCAGGCTCTCTGGAAGGGCAGATCAGCGCCGGCCTCCTTTAATGAGACAAAGTGTAAAGGAGCCTGTTGACAACCACAAAGCTACGTATAAATATGACATCTTCACCACCACTGTCAACCCTGCACTGGAAGTGATCTTACTGGAGTTGTAATCACTTTTCTTTTTTTCCCCTGAGATTTCATTACCCACCAACCAACGACTACTTCCCCCGTTCCTTGTTTTCTTTCTCCCCTTAGAAAACAAGCCCCCACATCTGTTTCAATTTAAACAGAAAGGGGTAACACAAATTACAAAGACAAAGAAGATGAATGATTGTATTTTTATAATGAATTGGGTGTACGTAGATTGATTTTAGCATAATTTATTCCATTTTACGCTTACGGAAACCCAGATGAAGCAGGAATATACCCAGTTCTAGAGACAAAGGGACAAAGGCTCAGAAAGGCCAAAATAGGATGTGGCAAAGCTAGATCTGGTCCTCGAATCTGAACCCCACATTCTCCTTATTTTATAAGTTGCTGGTCTTGGTGCTTGCCTGTAATTCCCAGTGCTGTTTCTTAGCCCTGCCCCTACAGGCCTGACATCATCTCTCCTCCACTCTTTTATTCCAGAGAGTTAGGTGCCTGCTGTCTGTCTGGCCTCTTACTCACAAGCTCTCATTCTCCGCCAGGCACACCTTACAAGTGCAGCTCGGGCCAGATCATAGCATGCTAGTGGTCCACAGAACAAGGAATGTTTGCAACCTGGTCAACCAGATGGAACATTCCACACCCACCACTCCTGCTCCCCCAGGAGAGGTGAGCTCAAGGCACTTTCTCTTATTCCATCCTCCCTCCCCTCAATGTACACATTGCTCATGACACAGCAGTCACTGTCTTCTCAGGACGGCCACTGGCTCAGGCCTCAGGTTTGACCTCATGCTGATTTCCTCTTCCTGAAACTAAATCCTGCCCCCAAGTCACTGTCCCGGTGACAGCAAAGCCATAGTGAGTAGATAAGGATGGAAACCGGAAGTGTTTTCCTCACTTGACTTTAGAACACACAGCACCTGCTTCCTACTTACACCTCTGTCTGTTCCTTCTCAGCCTTTTTTTTTCCTGGGGCTTCCTGGTTCTCCCAACCTGTAAACTTTGCAGAGCCCAGGCCCAGTCCGTCCTCTCTTCCTGTCTAGACTCACTCTCCCAGGGACATCATCCAGTCCCTGGGGACTTCCAATACCAAATATATATCCTGATGCCTCCTACCTCTACTACATATGACACCTTCACTTTGATGTTACATCAAAGATAATAGGGTTGTCTTAATCCATTCAGGCTGCTGTAACAGAATACCACAGCCTGGGTGGTTTACGACAAACGACAAAAACGTATTGCTCACAGTTTTGGAAGCAGGAAGTCCAAGATCAGGGCACTGGAAGATTCGGTGTCCGGTGAAAGCCTGCTTACTGGTTCATAGACAGCTGTCTTTTTGCTGTAAACTCACATTGTGTAAGGGACTAGGGAGGTCTCAGGGACCCTTTAAAAGGGCACTAATCCCATGCATGAGGGCTCCACCCTCACAACCTAATCACCTCCCAAAGACCCCACCTCTTAATACTGGCACATTTGGGATTAGGTTTCAACATAGGAATTTTGAGGGAATGCAAATATTCAGTCTGCTGCATTGGAGGAAACCAACCTCTTCATTTCTCCTCGAGCCTGATTTTCGGACAGTATCCTAGCATCTCAGTAGAGGCAACTGTCTTTTCAGTCACTCAGGCATGAAGTCATTCCTGTCTCTTCTTTTCTCTCCCACCCTCCATCAACCTGCCAGTAAATCCCATCAGCCCCACCACCTACATGTTTCTGAAATCCAACCACTCTTCCCCCTCCATGCCCCGTCTGCTCCCAGCCCCTCATCTCCCTCCTGAATCACTGCAATGATCCTGACTCTCCCTGCCTCTGCCCCCACCCCTCCTCAGCCTGTTGTCAGGATGGCAGTTCCTCATGCACCCACAGCAGGAGCTAGGGCCTCACACCGACCTTCACAGCAGATGCCGTGCACCCCAGCCTGTCCAGGACCCTATCGTTTACATCTGTCCTTGTGTGATTCCAAATACCACACCCTTTCACTATCAAAAGACACCCACTGGATAATGCATCATGTGTCGTCCCCCCAACACGCACGTCCGTGATCTGGTCTTTGTTCCTTGGTGCCCTCCATCCTCCTTCTCTCCCCTCCCCCAGCCTAGTTGTCCCTGCCCCACCAGCTGTGTCTTCTGCCTCTATCTGGAACCCTCTCTCCCCAGGTAACCTTATGTCTCCTTCCTCATTACCTTCAGATGCTTCCTAATAATGCCTTGTACACCCCCCTCTCAGGACAACATCCTGCTCACCGTCCACCCCCCTTATCCTGCTGGATCCTTCCTCAGAGCAGGTATCCTCACCTGGCAGCTACCTTTGTATTGCCTTGCTCCACTCATTAGAAGGTAAGCTTGCCGAGCCCAGGGCTTTTTCTTTCTGCTCATGGCTTCATCTCCGGGACCTAGAACATGGGAGGTGCTTAGTAAGTATTGTTAGAAGAATGAAGGAATGAGTGAATGAACGAATGTCCAGAATCAAGGCAAGTCACAAAATGTGGAGCTTTTCTCTTCCTGTGGACGCTTTAAAACCTGTTACATCTCGTCACGATGCACACAGGGCAGCTTAGATCGATGTAAACCAAGTAAAGGCTGGGCATCGTCAGTAACTCATTCTGGGCTGAGGTTGAGAAGATGTGACATTTGGGTGGACTGTATCACTGAGGCACACCTCAGGACTCCCTGAGCCTTTGCTTCTTTATCTGTAGAATGAAATAATGTCTAAAATTGTTTCTGGCACCAAAACTCTAGGATTCCACAGGTTGGGTCCCAGAAACGTGACAGCACAAAAGAACAGAGAAAATAAATGGAATCATCAGGAGAGTGATGATTGCTACCTTCTTACCCTGCTGTGTGGGCCCAGCATCACCCACTATCTCAGAAGGTGTTACCTGACACATGCGTGCTCTGGAAGCCCTGGGACCAGGACAGACACAGGGACAAGGAAGTGCCAACCTCCTTTAGAGTGCTGTCCTCCCCAGAGGGCTCTGACCTTTATACGTTCATGGGCAGTGACCTTATTTGTGAGCTGTATGTGTCAACACATTTAAGTGTACTAGCTGCGCACTGACCAACAACATCACCTCAAGTCATAACCGTGAAACAGAAATGCAGAAGAAATGCATTTGGTGGAACAGAGAACACAAAGTGACCTTCCTGGGGGGGGGGGGGGGCGCATAACGTCCCAAACTGCATGGGTCCTCTATGTCATGGGGAATGTGCCTGGGCAGGAGAAGAGATGAAAGAGCTAGCCCAGGATGCCTACCCAGTGTCACACCCACCACGGTCCTAGGTTTCCTGGAGGCCTAACCTTGTTCTCTGCTCTCGGAAACTTAATGGAAATGCCAGATCAGGGATTGGGCATGATTATTTATTCTATAAAATATTATTATATACTTTGTTATAGGTTCTATGTATATAGGATATTTATAATATATATAATAACTACTGGATATGAATGGGGGTGGGAACAGAGATCCTAAAAGATCTATCAGAAATAAAATTAAATCATCTTAGAATTAAATTTTAAGTCCAAGGGAGATTATTAATTTATTTGCAAAAGAAAAAAATCAGTTTACACAAACTAAGAATAAACTGATTTTCAAGTAACCAAATCAGACCCCAGCAGCAGGGAGCTGGCAGGAAAGGAAATGGGCCAATCTCTGGTGCCAACAGGCGTTTTTCTCTCTTCCAGTCCCTCCTTCACTGCAGCTCCCAGCCCAGACTCTGTGCTCTCTCCCCATGCCTATGCTTACGTTCTTCCCTCGTTCCCACTGAGAGGCCTCTGGAATCCTGTCCATCCTTCAAGGCCAGTTTCAAATGGCCCCCTCCCCAGTTTCCTCGGGCTGGGCCTTTTCCTCCTAGGGCAGTGGTAGTAGCTTGGGCCTCATCTGCAGGCCCCCAGCACAGGAACAGCCATATGCTCTAGTCTGCCTCGCCCCTGTCTCCCCGGGCTCCTCCCACCCCCAGCTATGAAAGGACCAGGTCACAGACTCAGGTGGGAAGACAGAAGATCCGCTCCAGATCTGGCAAGCCAGCAGTAATTTCCTGGAGCTCCTTGAAGAAATGAGTCCTGTTCTTAGGGTGGGCCTTGTACTCAGCACTCACCCCAGCACCAGCACCAGTGCCTGGAGTGTGATGGGAACATAATAAATAGGTGTTGAGTTAGTGAAGGAACAAACAAGTAAATAAATGAAATACACATGTACTCACAAAGATCTATTTGGACATATTTTGCTCCCCTAAGCTCTATCCTGGGTTACGATCCATCAGTTCATTTGCTACTTAGAGCATTCAGGAGGGGGCTGGCTCTGCATGGTATCAGGTTATGAAAACAATCTTGAGACCAGTATTCTATTCGATATTTACCTCCCACTGGTGCCCTCACCCTCAGTCGGTATGCAATCTATTGCCAAGGCTCTGGTTCACAGCGTTATACATACACTGAGTTTGTAATCAGAATCTAACAGAATCTATTTTAAATACATGGGGACTACAGTACATATGAATATGCTAATCAACTAAGCTTAATAGTTCTCGTTTGTATTAATGCAAATTAGGCAGCTGCATTTCTCACCAAATATTTTCCTTGGTATTTACTGACGAAATCAAGGTCCTTCTAATAAGTTCTAATATTTAATCTAAAAGCTCTAAAGAAGGTGCTTTAGTTGAGCATAATCTAATTTCACTGAGCAAAATTGCATCTAAAAGCAATATAAAGTTACAATTTGTTCCTTGTCAAATAGTAAAAATGGCCTTTAAATTTTACATGGCTTTGACCTTTGGTTTTTGCATTTCAATTAAACTTCCCTCAGAGCCCAGAGGATCAAATGTTCCCTGAGTGTGAATTAGGTCCTGGTGAGAGGTGGCAACTGGCCCTCTGCTTCTTTTCTTTTCAAACTGACATCTGTCTTCCTTTTGACACAGAGCAGAAGTTTCTCCCTCAGTGGCTGGAGCAGAGGTAAACAGAAATACCAGGTCTGGACAATGTCATATCTTTAGACCCTTGAAATTTCTACAAGTCAATTTTCAAAATTCATTCCTGGATCAGTACACCATGTTGCCAGACTTCCTATTACAGGTCTGAGAGTGACCCAGCCTCCCCTCTAAGCCATGTTTGAGCAAGAATTTTACCTTTACAATACTTATGGACATCTCTTATTTTGCTCAGGTTTCAAAAGAATCTGAGATACAGAGGAGGAGAGGTCATCTTTTGACTTTTGATAGAATCAGGTGCTCGGGTCTACAAGACACCACTCAATAGCCATCCTCCCCTTTCTTCTTGGTAATAGAGTCCAGTTTTTATTCAGGGCAACAATGCCCCCCGCCCAGCTAAAATACCACTTTTCGTAGCTTTCCTTGCAACTAGTAAAATAAAAAAATAGGAAAAAGTCCTGGCTTTCTAATGACATGGTAGAACCATCTTACTAGCCCTGGCTGTTACTTCCAGGCATCTTTGTACATGGTAGAAAGAAATCAGATGAGTTTTTACATTCTATGCAACTGAATCTAATCACATTTTTTGTGAAATTAGTTAGCACAGTTCCTGGTACATAAGAACTCAGTAAATTATAGCAATTAGTCAAGAATCAGATAATCGGTCTAGATGACACATCATGGGATCCAACCAAATACAGGGAAAGAGAGAATAGACAACAACCTCATGCCTACAAAGATAGAGCATAAATTGAGAACAATATGTAGCAATAATAACGATAACAATATTAGCAAATATTTGAGTTTATAGACACCAAGCACTACGCTAAGCATGTTACATGTATTAACTCCTCTGTATCCCCAGCATTAATGCAGCACTAGAAATATTGTAGGTCTTTGGTAAATATGTGTTCAATAAGCAAATATACTGAAAGGTGATACCTTGCTTACCTGGATCTGAACCTGACATGCTCACTACCTGGGTAAGATCTAGGTCAAATGTCACACTAACTCTTCAGTTCCCTGGACAACATGTCCCCTTGACCATGGTTTCCCCAAGGTTGGGATCATTTAGTCTCCAACTAACTGGGGAATTCTCATATGTAAGTATCATACGTGTCTTCCCTCAAAAAGGGGACTCTATCAATGCATCTCCTCCCTGAGCTTTGCAAACATATAGCACTCTTCAAGATTTTGCCACCTCCCTGACCTGGGTGGTTCCAGGATGACAACTTTGCCAGAGCCCCCTCAGCGGCCATCGGACGCACCATAGGGCTAGGCCAGCAGAGAATTCTGGAGCTTCCGTAATAACCTACCAGGAAGAGAGCACTAGCAGAGCTCACCTTTGCAATGGCCTCCTAAGTTGGAGTACTATTTTATCCAAAACACACTAAAGATCAGAAACATTGTGACTTCTTGCATTCATTCAAACTTACGAAGCACCTACTATGTGCTAGGCTATAAATTTCAAGAATGTCAGGGAAAAGATGGCATATTACTTTAAGGAGCTTAGAGTCCAGTGGGAGAGATAGACCCATAAATAAATAAAAACCATACATCTGACTGGTGCTCTAATGAAAGTATCAAATATCGTGGGGACATATTGGGGCTAATAAGAGTGGAGGTACTGTTGGAGCTGAGGCATAGGTAAGGGCAGAGATAGGAACAGAGGGGAAAATATTGCAGGAAAAGAGTTCAGTTACACAGAGATGCTGGGGTAACTGGGGTATAGGCATGATGCCCTTGTAATATGTCCACTTGACAGGCTGAACTACATTTCCCATAATTTCCTTTCTTGTATATTTATGGTCAAGGTGAGCCACAAGGGACATTCCTGGGAGATTTGGGGGTAGGGATGCAGAAGTGAAGCAACAGCCATTCCATAATTCACACATTGTTGCTGATCTGTTGATTCACCTCAGTGTCCTAAAGCAGCAGCCGGGTGAGCAATTTCACCACTTTCCCTCCGATCTGCCTTCAGTTCCTCTGGCTTCTGCCCAGCTTTGTGATGGGGCCCCGGCTCCTGCACTCTAAAGTCATCACCAAAATCAGAGGTAACAAGCCTCTGAAGCACAGGTTTCAGGCTGGGCTCATGGGTCTCAGCCCGTGCTTGCGAGCTGCAGCCTTCTCGGGATCTTCCTTCCCTGACTACCTGACTTCAGACCTCAACCTCCAGCATCAGATGAGGACACTGTAGCCTCATAGAACTGCTTAACCAGCTCCCACAATTGTGTAAGCGTGTAGCAAAATCTTTAATATATATACATGTATATATCTCTTACTGGTTCTCCTCCTCTGGTTGAATCCTGACCGATACAGAATCCTCATCAGAAGTGGGGTGCTGCTGTAACAAACACGTAAAATGTGGGAGTGGCTTTGGGACCAGAGTAGAGGCTAGAGGAATTTTGAGGAGTATCATGGAGAAAACCTAAATTGCCTTGAGTAGACTATTAGTAGACATGCACAAGGCGATGCTAGTGACGGTTCAGAAGGAAGTGAAGAACATGTTATTAGAAACTGGAGGAAGGGGGATCCTTGTTACATAGTGGCAGAAAGCTTAGCAAAATTGTCCTCTGCTGTAAGGGGAAAGCAGAACTTATAAGGGATGAACCTGGTTATCTAGCTGATTTCCAAGCAAAGGCACTGCCAGGTTTCTTCCTGCTGCTTACAGTAACACGAGAGAGGAGACAGAAATTGAGGAAAGTACTGTTAAATAGAAAGGAATCAGAACTTGATGGTTTTGAAAACTCTCGCCTCTCCAGGTGGCAAAACATGCTGAAACTAAGAAATAACTTCCGAGCACATCAGGGAAACAGGGCGTAGAGTTGAAGTCTTATCTAAGGATGAAGCCACTCCCTTCCTAGAGCTTCCTGAATCACCTCTGATAAGCTACTTATTTCATGCTCTAATTCTTTGAGAACCAACCTAAAATGCATCTTTATTTTTTTCTAAATTCCAGGGATTTGAAGCTCTCCCTCAGATTCTGGGCCATCACTTTCTCCTAGCTGTCACCCTGCTCTTGGGTTACTGTCTCTCAGTGCCTTTTGTGGAGTTCTTTTCTTAAGTCTAGCTCAGAAACTGGTGTTGCCCAGAGGTCCTCACTCACCTCTCCTAGAGGGGGATTTTGTACCATCCCACAGCTTCAAATGTCAATTTGCACATTAACACCTCACCTGAAACTTGTATTCAACCCCGTCGTCACTCCTAAAATACAGCCTATCTACTCAGCCTCCCACTGGAAATCTATACAACAGTGTTCTAAAGGCGTCTCCAGCTCACACAACCAGAACTGATATTCCTCTCCCTCTCCCTCTGTCTGTCTCTCTCTCTCTCTCTCTCACGCACACACACACAAACACACACCAGAGCAAATCTCCTTTTCTAAGACTTACCACCTAGTCTATGAAACTAGACCACCTGACTGGAACTAATTCACCTCATTTGAGTTCCAGCTTTACCTGATTGTGATAGCTTGGACAAGTTGTTTTTTTTTTTTTTTTACCTTTCTGTGTCTCACCTTCTCTCGGGTTAATAATAGTTCTTATATCCTTAGGTCTTGTGAAGCTAATATGAGTTCCACACGTAAAAGAAAACAGTACTTGGCACATATTATATTCTCCATAAATTTTATCTGTCAATATTGGTATATCGTCATGAATTGTATCATCCAATAATCCTTGAACTCCCCTATTGCCCTGCAATACACAACTCTTCAATTAATCATCGAACTTGTTCTACCTCCTAAACACCTTCAGAATCCATCCACTTCTCTCCTTCCCAACTGTCACCTCCTTAGTTCAAGCCTTCATGATTCCCCCATTGATCACAAGCAGTGTACAATTGCCATCGCCCCTTACCTAGGTTTCATGTGTCCTGTAACCAAAACAACCCCACCCCAAGATACCTATGTTCAGATCCCTTCTCCGTACTGTAACCAGAATATCCTTCTAAGCTAAAACTTTCATCATGGCTCCCCCCTGCATAAGAGGCCTTAAGAATAAATCTTGAGGTTTTAGCCAAGCACAGCAGAATCCATGCTCTCTTGCCTCAGTGCTCACTGTCCTTAGCCCCACCCTCATCCCCCTGCCTCTTGTGCTCCAGTCATTTTGAACTATTGGCAAATTTTGAACCGTTTGTACTTTTAACATGTTCTTCCTCCTAGAGTCTTAAGTGCTAAAAAATAAGGACTCTTCACATCAAGGAATACCCTTATAATCATACACATATAATGATGTGTCCAGAACTTAGCAACAGGTGAGTAAGGTCTATGGTCCTGGGGCTTGCGATGGGAGGGGTAGGGAGATGGTCAGATCAAGCCCCAAAGCAGTGCCTGCTGTTAGCCCTGGGCTGCTCTGACCACTTCAGAGGGCGGTTCCCAGCTGAATGTGACCCCAAACTCTGCCTTCCTTGCTTCCAAGGCAACAGATAACTCGTGGACTGCCAGATAACGAACCTAACCCTAGGAAAGGTCAGGTAACTCCACCAGTAGAAGCAGATCTTTCCTGCAGCAGTGGGGGAGATTTTCACAGGAGCACTCTGATTGAAAGGCTTTTATGTTACAGGGTTTGGGTTTCCTTCTATTTAAAAACAAAAAAACTTCCTTTAAAAAAAAGTAGTCCTCACAGTCTGTCAAGCATCTCCGCATCTCCATTAGAATTCAGAGTATTCCACAGTAATTACAAAACAGCTGTAATGGAAAATTGGTAGTCAAACCCATTTTCTAGCGACTAGAACGGTGAATGGGCTCCATTATGTTCCTAATTCTCATTAACTTAATTTGCATAGGAAACAATGAAGGAATACGTAATGAGGTACAGTGGGCGAGCAGCCCAGCCCTCACCCCCTCAGAGCTGGGTTCAACCCACACTGACCCACGCGAAGTCTGAATGCCCAGCAGGGCTGCTCTCCACTTGATGATTTGCAATTGCAGATTCAGAGCTAGTTCCAGGATGGGGTCAGGTGAAGGATGACTCTGGAATCGCCTTGCATATGCGGTGCAGGCTACGTTTCTTCTCCCACCCCCACCCGAGCTTCTGGTAAGACAACAAACTGGAAGAGAAGGAGGAGGGAACTTCTTTTGGGGTAAGCAATTTCAGGCTTTGGCTGTGTGTGCACGCGTGTTGCTTCCTACAAATCTGGTTTTAAGTGTAATTAGCTCCAGCAAAATGATGAGATCGGCAGCCAGGGAGCTGGATGGGTTAGGGGTGACTTGCTGGGCCTGAACTGGGCTCCTTTTGGGAGGTGAAGCCAGCAGGGCCTTGTCCCAGTCTCCACTCTAAGCAGTGACCACATCAGACCAGAGGCTTGGCTGGCAGACAGAATGGAACTCAAGATGAGGCAGGGATGGATCACAGACAAAACTCCAAGCTCCAAGTTATCTCCTGACTCCATCTACCAAGCTGTGAGTAGTGGAAATCTAGAAGTTGAACCCTCTAAAGAACAATAAAAATTGGAAAAAAAAGTGACACATTCAACTCACTATTATTGACCAGCTATGATATTTCAGACCCTATATTAGACAATCTCACTGAATCCTTATAGCAAAACTACAAGATAAAATTATGTCCATTTTGCTGATGAGGAAACTTAGGCTCAAGCAATTTGCTATGCTAGGGCTATTTAACTATTAAAAGGCAAAGCCAAGACTGAATCTGTCTTCTGAACCAAGCTAGTCTAGTTCGGCCGATACTTCCCAAACTTGCTTATTTCATGGCACACGTGGGAAATGATAATACAGCTGACCCTTGGACAACACAGTGGTCAAAGGCAGTAACCTTCTGCACACTCGAAAATCTACATATGATTTACAGTCATCCCTCCATATGAACAGTTCTGCATCTGAAGATCCAACAAACCTGGGATTCTGTAGTACTGTAATATTTACCACTGAAAAAAATGTATGTACAAGTGGACACTCACAGCTCAAGCCTGTGTTCTTCAAGGGTCAACTGTATTTTTATGGAACCTCAGAGTGAAGAAGAGGGGACTTGGAACCTAGAGAAGTTTGCATAACCCCCGACTGGGTGAGAGGATTAATATTTCAAGCTATATGGGTTGGAAAGTCTAGTTTATAGGAAAAATGGTGGCCTCTTGTAGAGATAATCTGAGACCCACCAGGAAGATGAGTATATCCCAACAGTGTCACACTGGGTGATATGGAAGTGCCTGAAATGTGGCACTTCTGAAATTCCAAATCAGTTTGGATCAATTGTTGCCCTCCCCAATCCCTCTTTTTATATGCATATTTCTGTGGATGGTGTATAATATTCATCCCATAAAGAAATGTAATGCAAGGAGCATTTATCTTTTTTTTAATTTTTTTACTTATTTTATTTATTTATTTTTGGCTGTGTTGGGTCTTCGTTGCTGCTCACGGGCTTTCTCTAGTTGCGGTGAGCGTGGGCTACTCTTCATTGCGGTGCGCAGGCTTCTCATTGTGGTGGTCTCTCTTGCTGCCGAGCATGGGCTCTAGGTGCACGGGCTTCAGGAGTTGTGGCTCGCAGGCTCTGGAGCGCAGGCTCAGTAGTTGGGCACGTGGGCTTAGCTGCTCTGTGGCATGTGGGATCTTCCCAGACCAGGGCTCAAACCTGTGTCCCCTGCACTGGCAGGTGGATTCTCAACCACTGCACCACCAGGGAAGCCCGAGGAGCATTTATCTTGAAAATGATCTGGGTTTGTTCCCTAACTGCCACTTAATAGCTGAAAGAGTTTATGTAACTCACTTCCAGGGGACTGGACCAGAGAATCTTCATACTCTTAAAACTCTGCAACTTCTTGTGCCATGGGTTTTGCTCTTGAGGTGGGATGGGACCAGTGATATGATGCAACCTGCTAAAAGGAAGAACGGCACAGGCAAACTGACCTAAAACAAGTTCTTCCAACAACCAGCTTCTCCCATCTGGTCCACACTACTTTTCACTCCCCAAATCTCCAACAATTTCCTGGGAACCTACTAAGTCCTGGGAATTACACATGGTTTCTAATCTCTATAATAGCACTATGAGATGGGTTTCCTCATCATCATCAGGTGAGGAAACCATCACAAGGGGTTAAAGCTGCACAGCCGAGTGTCTTGTCTCAGGTGGGTGTCCAGCTCTCTCTCACCCTGAATGCTGGGCCTTCTCTATTTTTTTGCAACAACTTGCTGCCTCTCTTTTAGCAAAACTCTCTGAACCTAGAGTTGATGGCACACTCATTCTCATTTCAGTGAGTTCTCAGGGAGGACTGGGGAAACCAAGCATGTCCCATCTTGTTTGTTCCCCAACCTCATCCTTGGATATGCTGTCTGCATCCAGGAGACCTGGAGACTTATAGTTTAAGCATAACTTTTGCCTGAGCTGACTAATTGGATTGGTTCTTCAGGTGCCATGCACATGAGGCCCAGACAGAGACAGCCTTGCAAAACAACACAGTATGGAGTTTCCTTAAAAAACTTAAAATAGAGTTACCATATGATCCAGCAATCCCACTCCTGGGTATATATCCAGAAAACATGAAAACTCTAATTCGAAAAGATAATGCACTCCAATGTTCATAGCAGCACTGTTTACAATAACCAAGACTTGGAAGCAACCTAAGTGACCATTGACAGATCAACAGATAAAGAAGATGTGGTATACATACAATGGAATAGTACTCAGCCATAAAAAAGAATGAAATAATGCCATATGCAGCAACATAGGTGGACCTAGAGATTATTATACTAAGTGAAGTAAGTCAAATAAAGACAAATACAATATGATATCACTTACATATAGAATCTAAAAATAATTATGCAAAAGAACTTATTTAAAAAATAGAAACAGCCTCACAGACATAGAAAACAAATCTATGGTTATAAAAGGGGTAAAGAAGGGAGGGATAAATGAGGAATTTAGGATTAGCAGATACACACTACTGTATATAAAATATATAATCGACAAGGACTTACTGTATAGCCCCAGGAACTATACTCAATAATATCTTGTAATAACCTATAATGGAAAAGGATCTAAAAAAGAATATGTGTGTGTGTGTGTGTGTGTGTGTAACTGAATCACTTTGCTGTACGCCTGAAACTAACACTGCATTGTAAATCAACTAGACTTCAGTTAAAAAAAAAACACAGTATGAGATGATGGAAAACAGCTAGTCTGCACTACTGTGAACAGACCTCCCTCCTTTCTGTCTGTGCCTACCAGCAACCAGTTCATATAGCACTTGGTGTTTGTTGATTAATGGATTGACTTATTGCTTTTATTACTACCCAAGACTATTTGCTGTTACGTACCTGATATGTGCAGTCACTGTACCAGGAGACATAGAGAATTTTCATTACTTCAGTTCATAAAGCACATTTCATTTTTCTAAGTCTTCCTGTTGTTACTCAGAACTGCTTGGTTGGGACTAAGCATTGGAAGATGGCCATCTTTCTTGATGCTAACCACATGGTTTGTGGGTATACTGTTGTTTATGAAAGGAAGAAGCTCAAGAGACCAAGTACAATGTTCAATTGTTTGTTCCATTTCTCCCCTGATTTCAAAAACAAATATTGGCTCACCTATTATCCAAGCACCAATCCCAAGCCATCCCCACCCCCAGATGGATTGACCTTTAGATTCATTTTCCTGTGGTTCTCCAATCATGATCCCTCATTGTTCTATATATAAGAGAACAAAGCTGAAGATGTTCTAGAAAGATTCAGAGCTGGTTTGTTGTTCCCTTCTTGGATCCACTCAATGGCACTTACACACTGGCAAAACCCACTTGTGGCTGAAGTTTTCCACACAGTGTTGCAGGCACTCAGCATTCTCTCAGTTAAAGAGCCTCTTGCTGCGTTCCTGGGAACCAGCACCACACTGCACAGCTCTGCCAACAGCATCACTGCTAGATTCTGGGCTTTGAAACCAAATAAAAATTGATATGTGTGTAATCACATTTGTTTAATTAAAGTAACACATCTGTGCCGTAAATATTCCAGCACGAGCTGGTCAATAGCAAATCCTCAGCATGTACAGTAATAATTGGCTAATGTAATTAAATGCATGTCAGAGTTTTAAAAGAAAATATAATGAGATTTCATCATTTTATATGTACAGGTAATTAGTTCTTAGGAGTGTGAGTAAAAGCAAATTATCTACAGATTTGAACTATCAGCAGATAATTCAAATGACCTAGTTTGGGAGAGAAAATGGTATCTAAAAATGAGAGAAGTTCAAACCAAAACAAACATTCCCTACGATTAAATCTGAGAGCTAAGTTAAGAATGAGCATGTATAATTTTGCTGAACATGTTTTCATCAAGCTTTCCTTTAAGATAAGTTGAGCATTAGTGTGGGTACCAGGTTGGAGTGACATCTCTCCTGGCTTCCGCTCTTCTACTGGCTCTTCAGACATCCAGGAACATTTTAGTACCAAGTTCTGGGTCATTTTGAATTAGTATTTCTTTTACTTTATATTCAATCTGACTCAGGCTTCTGCTGCTTCCTAACAATTCCTATTTGGCCTGAAAGTTATCATCCTGAATTCGGGATAGCATGTGCTCAGGGAGGCTGTGGGAAGGGCATTCCAAGAGTAGGGAACAACACACACAGATGCAAGGAAGTAGGAAACACATGGCCTGTTTGGGAAGCAACAAACTCAATCTGAATGGAGAAGATTCCAGTAAGAGAAAAGAGGAAGCTGTGACAGTCGAAATAGACTGGGAAATGATGGACAGAGACTTGAATAGCAGCCAAGAAGCTAAAGCATCATTCCTCTGAAGGCAGCACGGAGTTGCTGAAGATGCTGTTTCTGCTACTTCACTCAACACAAATCATACCAAAGCTTCAAAAATCTCAACACCCAAAGGAAAACTTGCTACTCTGAGAAACAGTTAAGTCCTCATCCCCAAAGCCTGGCAGGTTTGAGATTAGGGCCCTTCTTTTCCAGAATGGGTTGTTATCTGGATGCTCCTCCCTCACTTCAGGTGATTCCTCAGTTCAAACCCCTTCCCTTCTCTACACTCCCAGAAGTGATGACACTGGCCCCCTTAAAGGCCCCTTAGTGGTCACAGCTCTGGATTGTGAATCCTGTCTTGTGTGAATCTTATTGCCATAACCAGGCATGGCAAGGATGGTGCCAGTTTATTCTATGCATGTAATTTTAGGTTTTTAATATGTATACCCAGGGAGGGATAGATTGGGGGTTTGGGATTGACACGTTCACACTGCTATATTTAAAACAGATAACCAATAAGGACCTACTGTAAAAAAAAATTAAAAATAAGAACTTGGAAAAAGATATATATTCACAGGTTGTTTCATTGCATCTTTGCTGCCATGACCCTGTGTCAGGAAGCAGGAGTAAGAAGATAAAATGACCACAACACACGCAAGACAAGCCCATCATTTGATGTGAAAGGGACACGTTTTTCACTCGTTGGAGGACAGAAGCTTTACTGGTGACACAGTCAGTGGCTATACAGAGGGACACCCCCCCACCCACTCCCTGGTTTGCACGCAATGATCAGAACCTTCCTTCTGTGGGACGGTTTGTTCTGGTGCATCAGTAGCCGGGAGTAATGGTCAACATGGCCCCAAGTTTAGGGTGTAATCATTGGAAGTTCTTTCAACAGCAATAAAAAATGCAATAAAAGTGATAAAGAGGAAAGTTATAGATTAGAAGAGACAAAGAAACATGTCAACTAATAACAAAGTGCAGACCTTATTTGTATCACCCAACAAACTGGAAGTGTACATATATATGTATATTTTAATATAATATTAATATAATATTAATATATTATATTTTATATAGTTTTATATAAATATATAGTTAAAGAATTAGATATAATTATAATATATAATTGGAGAAATATTAACACTTACTAGATACTTGTGCATAGAGAATTTTTGTTAAGTTTATTAAGTTTTAGGTGTGATCATTCGTGGTTATAACTTGTCTATCATTTTCAGAAAGAGCCCTTACATTTTATAGATACAAACCAAAATACATACAGACGTTAGGATAAGATGGCGTCTGTATTTCCTTCAGAGTAATCCAAGGAGAGGATAGAAAATAGATATGTAAGGATGGGAATGAAGGAACCAGAATGGCCATGTACTGATCATTGTTGGAGCTGGGAGATAACTACATAGGGTTCAATATACAAGTTTCTTGTATATATTTAAATTTTTCCTTTAAAAATGATGATGGTTGCACTTCCCTGGTGGCGCAGTTGTTGGGAGTCTGCCTGCCAATGCAGGGGACATGGGTTGGTGCCCCAGTCCTGGAGGATCCCACATGCCGCGGAGCGGCTGGGCCTGTGCGCCATGGCCACTGAGCCTGCTCGTCCAGAGCCTGTGCTCCACAATGGGAGAGGCCACAACAGTGAGAGGCCCGTGTACTGAAAAAAAAAAAAAAAAAAATGATGATGGTTATGACTTGCAGTCAGCCAATGGCAGAGGTCTTTCTGCAGCTGGGTTGCTAGTTTATGGCCAGGGTTTGAGGTTGTACTGAGGCTGGAGTCCTGGGTTCCATTTGTGACAAGGGTTGTAAATTCATGATTTATCAGGTAGGGAGCAATCTATGACCAAATAAAGAGTGCAGGAGAGGTCAGAACAAGAGACTGTATGAGCATGGTTAGGGTATAACTTTGGGTCTCGGCTTGGGATCAGTCTGTGGCCAGCTTAGCAGGAAGTTGGAATTAAGAAGAAACTGTCTGGATCCAAAGTAAGAATTCATTCTTTCGGAAGTTGAAGATGGTCTATGCCATCAATTAGGGAAGTATCTACTTCCAGAGCTAAAATTCAAATTGGTGACCAAATGGAGAGGGATTTGTGGGTATTCTCTGTGACAATGGCATGGGGTGGACAGTGTGCTAGATCTAGTATGACGTCAGCTCAGTGACTGACCCTTGGAAGCCAGTGTGTAGTTGAGGTCAGGTCATCTGTGGCTGACTTGGGGGGGTTAGTTTGCAGTGGGAGTGAAGGGAGCCTACAGTTCAGTTTCTTGATAGGGTTTGGAGGTGGTTTTGCATTCTGCGTCGCATGTTGGAGTTACCTACAAGGGGAGGGGACATAAAAGTGCCAATGCCTAGATCCCAGCTAAGCCTGGTGATCCTAGAGCCTTGGTCTTAGTGGAAAACCCTGGGTTAGGGTGTCAGAGAGTGATGGAACTAAAGAATCCTTTGTATCTGGAGTTAAGGGTGTTCTGTGACTGGAGTTGCAAGTGTAGGGGGTAAAGCTATGGCGTCTTAATAGAGAAAAGATATCTGGGCTCCAGAATGATGCAAGGTTTTTTTTGTTTTTGTTTTTGTTTTTGTTTTTTTTGCGGTACGTGGGCCTCTCACTGTTGTGGCCTCTCCCGTTGCGGAGCACAGGCTCCGGACGTGCAGGCTCAGCAGCCATGGCTCACGGGCCCAGCCGCTCGACGGCATGTGGGACCTTCCCGGACCGGGGTACGAACCCGTGTCCCCTGCATCGGCAGGCGGACCCTCAACCACTGCGCCACCAGGGGAGCCCTGCAAGTTCATTTTATAAGCACTGTGTTCTAATCCCAGGGGCCCTGATTCAGGCCACTCAAAAGCACATACACACAATATGGTGCCTTGATTTAAAACAGCGCTCCTAATCCACCTCTATGACATATGTGGGAGTCTTTTTACCTGAAGCAAGAATGGGTTTCTCCACTAAGAGGACCTGATGCTACGTGGTCTGGAGCCTCTGACCTTTCAAGAGATCATGGATAGAATGGTCCAGTAGCCATTTGCAGCTACATGGATGGACCTAGAGATTACCATACTAAGCAAAGTAAGTCAGAAAGACAAAGACAAATACCATATGATATTACTTACATGTTGAATCTAAAATACAACCCAAATGAACATATCTACAAAATAGAAACAGACTCACAGACATAGAGAACAAACTTGCTGGTGCCAAGGGGGAGGGAGAGGGATGGATTGGGACTCTGGGACTAGCAGATGCAAACTATTATATGTAGAATGGATAAACAACAAGGTCATACTGTGTAGCACAGGGAACTATATTCAATATTCTGTAATAAATCATAATAGAAAAGAATGTGAAAAAACATATATATATATATATATATATAAATATATATATATATAAAACTGAATCACTTTGCTGTATGCCAGAAATTAATACTACATTGTAAATCAACTACACTTCGATTTAAAAAAATTGTCCATTAGGAAACTGAGCCACTGACATTGGCCTCAGTTGATCCGTGTGCCAGTCCACTTAGCTAACCCACCTAGCAGGACCTTACCAACAACAGTATGTACAGTAAAATGTATAATGGCAATGGGGTTGAATGGAAAGAAAGGCAAGAGTGTTTTAACTTAAATGCTGGAAGAAGGCAGAGAGGGAAGATGCATCTCTTAGCTTTTCCTTAATCAGTAAACGCTTCCTTGAAGAAGTGAAATTCTGCTCTGCTCTGGATTCCAACTAATCAATCCACAATATGGTTAATGTACACCTGTTCTTTGTACCTGTGAGGGTCATGGCTCTATTCAGAAGCAGCTTGTGACCTAGCATCAGGGGCTCAGGGTCAGCTGGACAAGGAAGACATTGGAGATGTCTTGGTGGGTATGCAAGGAGATGGCAGGGTCACACCACCACTGGGTTGACTCCTATCAGTTTAAAGGGCTCCAAATGGTCATCTGTCCAGAAGAAGAGCTAGTCATTTTTTCCCTATCAGATAGTCTCTGGTATCCAGAACTGGTCAGAATGTTTCCTATATGAGACCTGCGACCACAAGAAAGTGTTCTATAGTTCCTTTGGGGTGGCCTGCCATCCATTAGAGTCCTGATCTGGGTGCTGGTGATATGAGAGAGCACACAGAAGAGGCAGGTATGGGATGAAAAGTTGCTGAAGGAGGAGCCCAGAGAAGTGAGAGGCAGGATAGGTTGACCAGAGTTGATGGCAGTGATAGATACTATAGTTGCCTATCAAATGTTATCACTTTTCCTTCTTACAAACAGAACGACAATTTAATTCATGGAGGCAATGTACCCAGTTTCAAAGATCATTTCCTGGCCTATCTTGCTATTTAAGACAATCATGTGATGTAGTTGTAACCAACGAGATATTAGTGAAATTCTTCTGGAGATATACATAAAATATACCTTCTTTCATTACTCATTATTTCCAAGTTCCAAACAATTTTTTTTTTTTTTTGCAACAAGAACAAGAGGCTTGAAATCACCATTTCATGGACAAGAACATCCTCAGACATGTTCCAGAATTGAATGAATTCTCCTTGGTCATTTTTCTGCAGCTACTGTCAAGGAAAGAGACCTCTTCTATGCTGAAGCCACTGACCTATGTGTATGCTAGAGCCTGGGATGGTGCTATGACCATCTTCTGCTAGTCCAGTTGCCATCTACTTAGCCAGGACATCCAGGAAGCCTGGGCAACAGGAGAAGAGGCACCTCTTACCTCACTGTTTCCCCAAGCACTAGCAACACCAGGAAAAGGATCTGAGTTGTCCATACCCTATCCTTACTCACCTATGAACTTGTGACATCTACACAATTGGAAAGGAGGAAGGATACACAGATGATCTGCAAGTGTCTCTTTAAGCATGGCAATGGCTGTGGTGAAGGCTATGGTGAGAACTAAGGTATGCTGGGCTCTAGGTTTGGAACAAAACTCTTCCATCTTTACTTTGAATTAGTTTAGGTCACAATAAGTCAAGGGACTAGAAGGTATCTCTAGCCAGAGTATGCATCAGTGACTTATGAGAGTCACAAGACCATGAAACAGACCAGAAACCCTGTGTGTACCTTCTGCAGTCAACCAGGGGAGTTCTTGGCTGAGCAAAATCCAGCCAAGAGAATGGGACTAGATCTTGATTGTCTCAGTTTACCAAGATAAGACCTCAGAGAATAACTTTCCAAATTTCCCTCCCAAACAAGCAGGAGCTGCAGGCTCTTGACCATGCTAGGTTACTTGCAAACAAGAACTAGGAATGGAGGAAAGCAGGTTGTGAGAGGTGCAGCAAATGGGAACTAAAGTCTGTGTTTTAATGAAATATTATTCAGCCATAAAAAGAAACAAAATTGAGTTATTTGTAGTGAGGTGGATGGACCTAGAGTCTGTCATACAGAGTGAAGTAAGTCAGAAAGAGAAAAACAAATAAAGTATGCTAACACATATATATGGAATCTAAGAAAAAAAATGGTCATGAAGAACCTAGGGGTAAGATGGGAATAAAGACACAGACCTACTAGAGAATGGACTTGGGGATATGGGGAGGGGGAAGGGTAAGCTGTGACAAAGCGAGAGAGAGGCATGGACATATATACACTACCAAACGTAAGGTAGATAGCTAGTGGGAAGCAGCCTCGTAGCACAGGGAGATCAACTCGGTGCTTTGTGACCGCCTGGAGGGGTGGGATAGGGAAGGTGGGAGAGAGGGAGACACAAGAGGGAAGAGATATGGGAACATATGTATATGTATGGCTGATTCACTTTGTTATAAAGCAGAAAATAACACACCATTGTAAAGCAATTATACTCCAATAAAGATGTTAAAAAAAAAAAGACCAACTGTGAATAGTTAAGTAAAGGCCATAAAGTCTAAATGAGGTTACAAGAACCAAAGGGCAGGGACCCTGGCAGAGAGCAAGCAAGATGGAAGAATTCATTTCCAGAGGTGGGATCACTTTCTAGCCTATAGTAGGGAAGATACTGTGACAGATGACTGTTGACTTCAAATTAAAACAACTCAATATAAGTACCATTATTACTTGGAAAATATCATTATTATTATTACTATTTGTTCATGAAAATGAGGAAGTTGAAGGTCTGCAAGATACACAGTCAGGCAGACAACACCTGGCAGAAGATCAAAACAGGGTTGTGACACCAAAGCCTGAATTATCTTCTTTAGTCCTTTGTGGCCCTCATTGCATGGTGTGCCTGTGCATGTATATGTATGTGTGTGTGTGTGTGTGTGTGTGTGTGTGTGTGTTGTATTGGGAGGTGGGGATGAGGGGACAAGAAGAAGGCAGAGGGTCAGCCAGAAGAAAATTATGCTAATAATGGATAGTCCTGAATGTCTAGCAGAGAGGTTTTCAGTGGATTTAACAATAAAGATGATCCATTGTAACTCCTTGAACCAAGGCAGTGACCATAAAAGTGCTGTTTGGGGATTCTTAATCTTGCAGAGAAAATTGAAAGATGAACGTTTGGGGAGCAGGGCACTTGGGCTCCAAGAATCAAAGTTATCCTCATTCCCCTCCTTGGCCACTGACTCAAGAATAACCAGCTAGTTTCATTGTCATATTCCCCCTTCAGTCTTGTCTCCTATTTCTGAACTGGAATGTAGGTTAGTAACTATGATTCCTTGTATCGGGATTTGCACCCCTGAGAGAAGTTTTCTCCATAAAAACACAGCAATTTGTTGAATCTTCACCAGTCCTCATTTCATATGAAAGAGAAATATCACAAGGAACACCCTCCCTAACGACATTCTGGGACTGAAGTTAACCTCCCACCTAAAGTGGAAAACCCTGTGAAGAGAGCCAAGCAGAGCAGGCAGCCTTATATCTTAAAAGATGTGACCCTCTTGGATAGAAACTTGGAAGAGATGGTGTCAGGGGTCTCCTCCAACTCTGTGATATCATGACTATGAGATTCTAATTCTTAAAAATATGTCAGGTTCAGCTTCTGCCTTTAAGCAGACCTACAATCCTGGAGGAAGCTCAATTTCTGGCGCTTGCCAAGCCGTTCTGCATTCCAGGATCTTGGCACTTGCTGTTTCCTCTTCGTGGATGGCTCTTCCTCTCGCTCTTTGCAAAGCTGGCTCATTCTCTTTCTCCAGGTAATTGCTTTAAATGGCTTTTGCTCACAGAGGGCTTTCTTAACCACCTACATAAGTGGATCACTCTGTTTTTTGTTTTTTTCATTTTGGAACACTATTTCCTACATGAATCTTACCACACTATTATAATATTATACTTTGTTTGCTTGCTAACTCCACAGATATGTTTACTGATGGATTACCAGCTTGTAGCACAGTGTCTGGCACATAGAGGACACTCAAAGTGGCTGGAAGGAAGGATAGATGAATGGATGGATGGATGATGGAGGGATGGGTGATGAAAGCATGGATTGATGATGGATGGAATGAGGGAGGGATGGATAGATGAATAGATGGGTAGATGATGGATGGATGGATGGATGATGAATGGATAGATGGAGAGAGGGAAAGGTGAGAGGGAGATAAGAATGAATGAATTATTAAGTGTGCAATGAAAAAAGAAGGTATCTGAGGTCAAATGGGTTTGGAAAATAAGTTCTCTTTCCTTCTCGGAGATTCACAGTGCACATTAGCAAATTAAAGGGTCTGAAAATTCCCCCAGTAAGAAACAACTTGCTTAATTTTATTTAACCCAGCATTTCTTAAACTTATTTTAACTCAAAATACTTCCTTTTCATGATACTCTTACTTAACATTCTGCCAAAGAGTGTTCTTTAAAACACTAGTTTAGAAAATCTGCTCCTTTATAAACATTGCCATGATGTTGAATAGTAATTATTTTTTAACTCCCTTTTCAGACTGTGAAGTCCCAAAAAATATAGACCGAGACTTACTCATCTCTATAACACAAATGTATAGCACAGTGCCAGGCACAGAGAAAATACTCAGAAATAATTGAGTAATTGAGAAGGAAGGAAAGAAGAGGAAGTGAGGAAGGGAGGAAGGGAGGCAGGAAGGGAGGGGGAGAGGGAGGGAGTGGTGGAGGGAAGTAGAATGCAGCTGGGTTACTAAATCACTTCCTGATATGTACCTTCAATTGACTTTGAGGCAAATAATAAAATGCTAATAATGACCTACTGAATCAGAAGTCAGAATTATGTTAACCATCTCAGATAAATTCTAGATTAGTAATTTACCTAGGTTAGGATTAGAGTTAATTCACAATAAACACTTCCTACCACCCTCCCACATGCATGCATGCAGACATAGTGTCCTTATGGCAGACTGTCTCCTATTTCTGAAAGATAATTACTATATTTAGAGTGTTAGCAACAATATTATATACTGGTTAAGAGTATAGGTTCTGAAGTCAAATACAGTCTCCATCATTGTCTGAATCTTGCCTACTCTAAAAATATACCATAGAGTGAGTGGCTTATAAACAACAGGAATTTATTTCTCAGTTCTGGAGGCTGAGAAGTCCAAGATAAAGGCACCGGCAGATGCAGCCTCTGGTGAGGGCCTGCTTCTGGTTCATAGATGACCATTTTCTTATGGTGTCCCCACATGGTGGAAGGAGCTAAGGGTCCCTCTGGGTCTTTATTATAAGGGCACTAATCCCATTCATGAGGGCTCTACCCTCATGATTTAATCACCTTCCAAAGGCCCCACCTTCAAATACTGTCACAGTGGAGATTAATTTTCAACACATGAATTTTGAGAAGAGACACAAACATTCAATTTATAGCAACCGGTTACTAACTGTGTGAATTTTGTCAAAATATTAACCTTTCTAAGGCTCAGTTTCCTCTTATGTAAAATGCAGATAGTAACAGTATATAATCACAGTACTGCTGTGAATACTAAATTAGATAAATATGTCATGGGCTTAGGATAGTGCCTGGTATGAAACAAGTAATCAGTAAACTACTGCAACCTGTAGGACTCCCTTCCTGATGATGACATCAGGAGCCAAGGCATTTCATCTCCCGGGTGAAGAATGCCATGAGAAATGTTAACTCAGAAGAGCAATACTCTTTAAGATTTCAGGCCCATAGAAGGACAATTTCAGGGGCTGGGGCTCTTCAAAACTTGCCTCAAGATTCTATCTCCCCTTTCTATACCTTGTGAAATTGCACACAAGCCTGTTTCATCTAGTACTTTGTAGATGCTCTCTGCACCAAGGGGCTGGTGGGGAACCACAAAAAAACATACTTTCTCAAGAGAAAATTCAACTCACACTGGCTTGTAGAAATGCACCTGGAGCCGGCTTTGTCCCGCTCCTTCCTTGTAATCATGTAGAATTCATTCCTTTTTTTCACACTGCTTTTTGGGTTTCATGAATTATAAACACAGGTACTTTTTATCTGCAGTTTTCTGTGTATACCTAATGATGGAAGAAGTTGGAGAGGCCATAAGAGGCAGGATGGGGCATAGTCTTGACCTTGGATGGGATTAAGGAGGAGTGGGGTAGGGAGGGAGTGTGCTTTAAAAAGTAGCACCTAGCTCAACACAAATATATAAGAAATACCCTTTGAAATGAATTGAATACAAGTATGCAATAAAATAATTATTATTTTAAAGGAGGATTTAGGTTCAGAACAAATACAAGTCCCCTTTTCTGACTTCAGATGTACCCCATTTATTGCCTAGTGGAAGAGTTACATGCTCAAAAGGCTGAAAGGAACACAGATAGTCATATAATCTCCCTGCCTCTAGACAAGATTCACCTTAAATCAGTTCAGATGATCTTTACTTCTCTTTTAAATAAAATTTAAACTTATCTAGAAAATCCCAGACTCTTAGAAGTGGAAGGAACTCCTTCCTGAAATCCAACATCATTGACAGATGGCTATATAGGCTTGGAGGGTGGAGGAGGGTGGGTTCAAGAGCTGCAGCCCATATCTTTAATCTTTAGAAAGTTAGTTCTTGTGTCAAGCTGAAATCTGCTTCACTGTAACTTCCATCTGCTCTTCGAGTTCTGCCATTTAGAGCTGGGCAGAGCGGGTCTGCTCACTTCCATTTGATACCCTTTCATTCCTGACCCCCACCTCCCATCATCCCTCCTCTGTGTTAAAAACCTTCCTTCCTTTTGAACGTCCCCCCACATGCTGTGGTTTCTATACAATTTACCATGCCAGTGACCTCCCCGTGAAGCCACATTGGTTATTGTGTGTCTTAAAATGCATCTCCTAGAACTAAGTCCAATGCCCCAAATATGTTCAGATAACATAGAGCAGTGAGGCAACCAGTGGTTAAGAACAGCAAGTATTGCAATGAGATACCCTTGGTTCCACCACGTCTTAACTCTGTATCCTGCTACAAGTTAAACTTTCAGAATCTAAGTTTCTCCATCCATAAAATGGGCATAATAATAAGATTGTCAGCCAGTGTAGTCATGTATAAAAAGCCTTAAGCACAGTGCCTGGCACATGGTTAGTGGAAAATAAACAGTGGTTACAATGAATGTTGGTGTTATTTGCATTATTAGACATGATATCCCATTAATAGTTTAAAATTTTTAACAGCTATTCATGCTGTTAATTCACAAAAGATGAGTCAGCCAAAACACAAATTTTTGTTTTAGTTGTCATCAAGCAAACATGTCCCCTATTTTCTATTTTTTCAACTTGTAATTCAAATCCAAATTCAGAATTTGTCTGTATTCATGTTTATCTTCTGGCTCATTTGTCCAACATATAAGTATCATCTTTTATGGGTGTAAAAGAAAAGACCCTTCCTTGGCTATGAGCTGTAGGACTTGACCACACACAGAATCTAGAAGCTTTTCTAACATAAGCAGGATCCCCATGTAGTTGAGATCGTCTTACATTGTTTTCTTTCCCCACCTGGGACTACAGTTTCTAAATTTCCACCATTAGGAATTCAACCTATGGGTTCATTCAACAAGTTAAATGTATGTTTGTTGAAAGCCTTCTCTATGGAAAGCAGTTTTCTGAACTTGGGCTACACAGTGGATGAGACAGGCAAGACCCCTGCTCTCATGGAGGGTACATTCCAGAGGGGGAGATGAACAAGAAAGAAGTACATGCCCCAGATAAGTTCAGACCAGAAATTTTTCAAGGAAATAAAGCAAATGGCAAGATGAAGAGGGATGTGGGTGGAGAGAGGACCACTAGATTGAGCGGTTCCAGAAGACACTCACTAACTAAAGCGAGGCTAGGAGCTGCCAACCCAACAGACTCACGAGTCAGCATTTCCTTCCCCGTCTCTTTGGTTGCTCCTTTTTTACAGACATGAATGACACCAAAATGTATATCATATAAAGGTAGTCAATTGCTCTATCTTCAAAACTTCTAAAAGCCTGGCCCAGATTGTCTACCCACCACAAGCTCCTTGGGCTCATCAGCCTCCTTTGTCATTGCCAAGAATGACAACAGCTTTGTGTGGTAATCTGGAGCAACACTTGCTCTTTGGAAGTTATGGGAATAATTAAAATGGGAAACATAGTTTTACTAAATTGGTTCACTTGAGAAACAAATCCTATGGGATCCATAAGGAGCTGGGTACAGGAGGTTTAGTTGGTGGGCAGAATCTGGAAATCATTTCCCTAGAGCTCAGGCCAGGGAGGGTCCCCACTCACTCCCTGGATCTTCTCTAGCTCAGGGTTCAGAGCACCCCCCTCACTAGGCAAGGTGACTTCTCATAAACGGAGACCTCCCTCTTTTCTAATCAAAGGATTAGAGGTACACTGGCAAAGGGCTTAGAATCTACCTTATTTTCTCCCAGAGTTCCAGGCAACCTGCCCATTCATAGCAATTTGGCCTGCTTGCTTCCCAAGATGAGCTCTCGCAAGCTAAGTTTGGGACTTTGCTTTTGTCAACCCTATTGAAATCATATGAGAAAATGAGAAACTTAACCGTGTTAACTAATAAATACACACTGGTCACAATCTGGGGGGACCCTCCACTAGTTACATGAGTCTGAAGCTGAGATGAAGAATAATTGGCAGGTGAGCTTGAAGAGGAAAACAAGGCCACAAGTTTGAGAGGGAGGCCTTGCTTTTTCTTGTGGAATAAATCTTAAATCAGAGATCTGAGCCCTACCTCACCAGATGCTGGGCCACACACCCACTGTTGCAGAGAGGGGTCTTTTTTCTTAGGTAACATGGTTGCTCTGTACTCCCCACCTCATCCCACCATAAACCCCTCACTGGTGCCTTCAACATATATTCTCAGAGTACCATTTCCCTGGAGTAAAGCTATGTGTTGGCTGTATGGATATAGGTATGCAAAGTCATAGAAAACTTTCTGGAAGGATTCACACAAAATGCTAACAGAAGTTACCTCAGTGGAAAGGGCCTGAGTTGAGGAAAGGTTTGGTCAAATAGGATTTTGTTTTTAATGTAAGATCTTTATATTTGGAAGGAGACTATTTTCAAGAATTACTTGTGCAATGAAAATTAATTATGTGAAAAAAGAACACACACACACACACACACACACACACACACACACCCCTATCATCTGGATAGAAGGGAACTGGATAGACTTTAAGGGGAAAGAAAGAACAGGCTCAAATATCCATTCAGCACTAAATATGAGGACACATCAAAGAAATACATAGAATTTCTGGGGAAATTCTACAATCAACTAAGTGGTCATTCTGTGCAAACTATATGAAAATGACATATCTTCTGAATGAAATTGCTCCAAAAATGTCAGTTAATTCAATAATAAACCATGTTAAATAATTCAGAATAAAAAAATTGGGGTTCAAAGGGATGGTGGTGAGTATCAAAACCATCTGAATATAGAATTGAGTCTAAATGGTTGTAGGAAATGTGGATGCAAAACAAAATGAAAACATTTTTTAATCAAAAGAATATACATAATATAAAAATAATTAATTATTAATATTCTGGTTCTGAAATTTCCCAGTAACTGCAAAAAAGCAGGAAGTGAATAGAAAGCTAAAAGTATAGGCTGAAGTAAAACAGTACTAATTTCTTCATCTGCAGAGCAGGCAATTGGCCTTTCTGCTTCATTTGGGCAAGTTCCTTCAACTTTCTTTGTCTATGTTTCTTGCAGTGAAAACTAAATGGCTAAAAACACATACATTTTTTGCACAGTGCATGGCATATATTAAGAGCTCAGCAAACATTATGTACAATAATAATATCATAATAATTATTATTATTATATTGAGTTTGATACTTGTAAAATACAGGTGTAAGTATGTTAAGCTGCTCAATTTTTCAATTCTTAGTAAAATTAAAAACCAGATGCATACTTAACAATTCACAAGAGAAAACAAAAGCAAAAAGTACAATCTAAATATGAATGACAGAAAACCAAAACACAAAGAGAAATAATGAATAAGAAGCATGAAATAAAAGGTAAAAAGATGAAAAATGAATGCATTGTGGCAGTAAGGTGCTCTTGGCTACATGTATTGAAACTCTGATGTAAACTGGTTTAAACCACAAAAAAGAACTGCCTTATTTTATGTAACAAGAATGCTAGGTATAAGGACAGCCACAGGGCCATTGATTCAGAAGCTCAGGGAAATCTCCAAGAATCCAGGTTCTTCCCATCTCTTTATTCTGCCATCCTTATGAGGACTCCATTTCAGTCAGACAGCAAGATGGTACCCCATGCTCTATGGCAGCTCCAGGTGCAGCGTCAGACATGATGAAGACCCACAGGAGAAAAGAGACTGCCCTTTCTTGTGGCTTCCTTAGAAACAAAGACATTTTCTCCAGAAAAAAACCCAAACTCATTTCCTTTCTCAGTGTCTCGACCAGAACTGAGTTACCTGCCCATTCCTGAGCCAATCACTAGCACAGGTTGGGATTACATTTGAAGCAATCAGGCCCACCTCAGAGCTGGGGTGGAGTCAGTTTCTCCCCAAACCTGGGGTGAATTCCTGGAAATATCTGGCTCCATTAGGACAAAGCAAGAGGGAACCGATGCTGGGCAGAGGACAGCAATGTCTACTACAGGTATCAGTTTGAGAAAAAAACTATCAATCTAGTTAACTCCCTCATTAGTAGACAAAGGCTTTTCATGTTTGATCAAAATACAAAATACACAACTCAAACAAAGTTAGAAATAAAGGTTAAATGCTTAGTCAAGATGTAGGTACACAAAAGGAAACATGGATAGAAATTGCAAACAAAGCATTAAATAGGCCAAGAGGGGCATTTTAAATTGATTATGGGTGTAATCCACAATTAGGATGCAACAAATGCACATCTTCATCTCACATTATATTATAGCATCATAGAATGTAAAGCACAGTCTCTGAAAATAAGAACACTGAGAGCCATACAGTAATCACAGAAAAATTGGACATGTATCGACCAGGTTTTGGCTGATCATATTGCCAGTGAAGAGTGGAGGGTTCCAGATAATATAATTAATAATGTTTATTTAACATATTTATAATTTAAATGTCTTCTAAGTGCTCTAATCTGGGCCTCAAAAAAATAGAAAATTCAATTGATGGCACCAGTTATGATCATTTTAAGCACCCACATGCCCAGGCAGCCAATAACACCCTTGAAGAGCCTCCCTGCTGTTCCTTACAGCCCCTCAGGGCTCCTCATCCCCAGGGTTGCTACATCAATACAGAAGACCAAGAAAACTAGAAGAGACCTTTCTTTTAAGCCTTATGGCCAAGAGCAGACTCCAGGCTTTACCAAGGCTTTACCTAGTGCTCATAAAAAGGGAAAGAGAGAAGAGATTATTCTTATGAAGAGATGTGCCATTCCAGAGAGTGACCCCAGGCTTACCCACAGGGTCCCTCCAGCTGCTCTCCCTGCTCCACTCTTGCTCTATCCTGGAGATTCACCTTCCTGTCCAGCTGTGCTCTAGTGTATCTCCTTAGGCTATGTTTGGTTTCCCCAGGCTTGACCCCTGTTCCAGGCACAGGCTGACCATGGGAAAGTCAATCAGCTTCAGATGGAATCACTCCCTTCGACAACTGGGTGTGCTCTGGTCCCACCAGTGATACCAATCAAACATTTTACCTTTCTATTATGTTTTCAAAACGTTTAGGACTAAATTTCCCATACAGACACGTAGCTAACGCTATATACTACTAATAGAGTATATCTTTTCAAATGTGCATGAAGCACTATGAAAATGCATACTATATTAACCATAATAAAATCTGAAAAAATTGCTAAGAGGTGACATTTTGCAACGGAATTACAAAGAGTAGAAACAACAAAATACAACCACTTGGAAAATGAAGAAGTCTTTCTAAATCATACTACATCTAAAATGTTTAAATGACTATTTAGAAAATTGAAATGAATGGAAAATTATATATAAAAACATCTGTGCTACAACCAAAAATTTTTCAGTGATAATTATGAGGTCTATATAATTAATTTTACTAAATAAAATTTAAAATGAAGTATGAAAATAAATGAATAAAACATCCAACTTAGTGATCAGATGAAAAATAAACCCAATAAAAGCAGAAATTTAAAAATTAATGAAAAATAGTGAATTAGAAATGAGAAAACTGATAAATCCTAGAAATAAAGCTTTGAAAGGAAAATCCAAATACCTAAATATCTTGGAAGTATGTTCAAGTAAATAATAAAGAAGACACAACAAAAAGTTAGAAAAGAGGAAGTAAATATATCCATAAGCTTTAAAAAAATTATACAACAATGATGAAATGGGCACAGTTTTCTAGGAAAATATAAGTGAATCAAAATTTAATCATGAAGAGAAAAAAGAGCTGAACTGATCAAAAACAATGAGAAAAATCTCAAAATGTAAATATTTATTATCTCCCAAATGGCACAGAAAAATATGTGTGTTCTTTATAACCCTCAAGGAACAGACTATTTCCATGCTCTATAAACTATTCCAGATTTTATTTTTGATGGAATATTTCTAGTTTATTTTCCATAGCACTTATACCTAAACTTGGTAGACATACACACTTACATACTCACATACTGCATACAAACACATACACACCTACAAATACTACTTAGTGACAATATAAATGCAAAAATCCTCAATAAAATATCAACACAAATCAAAAATATAAGTATACTACTGAAAATATACATGATCAGATAAATGAGACTTCAGAAATTTAAGGATTGTGATGATCTTTTTAAATCTATCAATATCATTTCAACTTTTATAGAAAACATAATATTCCTGATATATAAAAGGATACTAAGAATAAAGCTTTCTTCCTTTAAAAAAATTCTATCTTGAAATAGTAGTGGACATTTGGTTAAATGAGAAACCCTGTAGGAGTCCACATTAGAGTGAACATCAATACAAAGGATACCATATATCACTGCTTTTACATAATACTTGGGAAGATGTAGCCAATGCAGCAAAACAAGAAAAAATAATGAATTATTATATTTAAATAAAGAGGGCAAAAGGAAAACTTAAGAAAAGCAACCAAAATATTTATGGACAAATACAAAACACACACACTCACATACACACACACACACTCCACAATGGCTTTCCACAAAAAATATCAGCAAATATATGAAATATCTAGCAATAAATGTAGGAAATAAGTAGCAGTTGATGAAGAAAACTATTATACTTTACTGAGGGACATAAAAGAGTCTTGAATAAATAAGAAACAAATAGTATTTCTGGACAGGAAGAAATATTTTGTTTGAAATAATATCATAGATATATCATTTCCTCCAAAACTAACTCATAAGTTTCAGTTCCTTTTAATCAAAATGCCAAAATCCTTTGAAAATGTAATATAAAAATCCACCTCGAAGAATGAACAAGGAAACCCCATGAAAAGAGAGTAATGAATGGAGACTAACACCACCAGATAATAACACTTATTTTATCATAAAACTCAGTAACTAAAGCAATATGGTGCTGGATTCATTGCCAAGTAAATCAAGGGCACAGGGAAACAGTTCCAGAAATAGACTCTAATACAAATTAAAGTTCAGCATTTGACCAAGATCACATTCAAAATCAGGAAGAAAGAAGAGAATATTTAATAAGTGGCTCTTAGACAACTGATTACATATTTGAAAAGAAAATGTTAGATTTCTGTCCTATATATATCATATCCTATAAGTATAGATCCATTAATTATAAAATGAAGGGAAGTAAGGAGGAAGGGGGAAAAGGGGGATAAAACAGAAGAAAATGTATGTTATTTTAAAATGTAATCTAAACCTAAAAACAAAGACACTGTTAGAGGAAAGAATAAGTAAATTTTAATATATAAGAATCAGAAACTTCTTTTGAGAGGAAGGGGGAATCACTACTTAATTTTTAAACAAAAGCAAATATCTGGTGAAGATATTTGTACCATGTATCAGAGTTCTACAAAGAAATAAGATTAATAGAAAACGAACAAAGGATATGAGCAGGTAATTTCAAAAGGGAAATGAAAAATAAGCAAAAATAAGAAGAAAGTATTTAGTATTTTATGTAGACTAAAATACTACTTTTTCTTTTTGTAAATTCCATTCTTCAATTCTGACAAGGTTACACTGGAAACATATGCCTCCAAATATTGTTAACAGGAGTCTAAATTGGTTCAGACTTTCCGGATACCAAAAAGTATCAAGATTTGATTTTGATTTTTTTTAAATTTACTTGTAGCAATATTTCCCAAGGAAATAATTTGAGACTTGCCCCATGTATAAATGTGTAAAATGTGCCCACAAATGCTATATTTTTAACTTAAAAAAATGAATAAAGAATAAATTTTATGCCTTCCAAATAGGGCTTTGGTAAAATATGTTTCCAAAATTTTGACAAAGGTGTTTGTAATAGATTGGGTGAAAAATCCTGATGAGTAACTTTATCATGTATAGCATGAATGTGAACTTAAGTTTGTAAAACACAGCAAAGGTAGATGAGAGAGACAGAGACAGAGACAGTGAAACAGAGAGAAAGAGACTAAACATAACAAATGTTAGCTAAGAGGTGGGAATATAGATGTGTTCTGTTTTCTTTTTATATAATATCTTCCTGAGTGTTCGCTTTTTAATTTAATAAATAAACATTGCTTTTAATATCAGGAAAAGTGTGTTGTTTTAAAAATAGTCATTGTTTGCATCAGAACTCTTATTTAGGTGGAAGTATTTGGATTAGTGTCAAATCTCCTTGAACTCTATTTATGCTTTCAGTGTAGTGCCCACAAATAATCATCACCATCTTTATGCTCAAAAACTCCTTTGTTAAGCCCCTCTTCATTTCAGGTAGGTGGTATATACTGGAGACTCAAATATATAATAAATTCACTAACACTGAGGAATTTGAAGTCCTGTTTGGCCTTGCATGTGGAACATGATGCCCCATTGAACTTGTATTTATTTTATTCATTTTTCATTCTCTAGAAATAATCTTAGTCTTCCTTACAAGGATAAATCATAATTGAGGAACAAAGATGACTTGCTTTCATTGACAAAAAATGGCTCATCATCAGGCAAGGGCAGTAAGTAGACCATTCGTTTCTGTGCTTCTGACAAAGAGAAAGTGCCTCCCCCCATGGTCATCCTGGGGAGGAAAAAGGAACAGTATTTCGGACACTAGGACCCTTTCTGACACCACAGCTAGGGCCTTAGGAGACAGTCATAAATGGGGGTGAGCCAGTAAAGTAAGAGAACTGTGGCCCAGGGAACTATGACAAGGGACAAGCTTGACTTGATTGGCCCAGGGAGTGAATCCTTCTCCACACAAGATCCTGGTAAAGATCTTCATCCCTGCCCGGGCAAATTTAACAGAGATGTTCATGATCTAATGTATGTGTTAATCAGCTCAGGCTGCTAAAACAAAGTACCTTAGACTGGATGGCTTATAAACAACAGAATTTTATTGCTTACAATTCTGAGGCTGGAAGTTCAAGATCAGGGCAGCAATATGTCATGTTCTGGTGAGGGCCCTTTTCCCAATTGCTGACCACTGACTTGTGTTTATATCCTCACATGGCAGAAAGAGTGAGAGAGCTCTCTGGAATCTTTTATAAGCGCACTAATCCCATGCATGAGGGCTCCACCCTCATGAGCTAATTACCTCCCAAAGGCCCCACCTTTTAATACCATCACATTGGGAGTTAGGATTTCAGCATATGAATTGGGGGAAAAGAAACATTAAGTCCATTATATTAAAAAAAATCCTGATGTATAACTTTATCATGTATAGCATGAATATGAAATTCAATCTGTAAAAGAAAACGTATTTTGTCCCATCCAGTAGTGCACCACCAACAAGGACTCTGAAAGAGGACCTTTCATGAGCATCAAGATGTGGCAGCAAGAAGAAATAGCAGGACCAGGAAAAGTAGGAGCTCCCCACACAAGCCTGTCATTTAAGGATGACACCTCCCCCTTTTGGATTTTGTAGGCCCTTGTAATTTAATTTTTCTGAAAACTTGATTATACATTCAAAGAATAAGAGATAAATCACAGTAAAGAGAACTACACAAGCAAAAAGGAAGAACTGGAAATGCTATTGTATCTAAAGGGAGCAATGAGTGGTTGTATTCTCTTTCCATGTGTTTATTATTACAGTTTGTCTCTGATCTAAATTTAAAAACTGTTTATCTCTCCTCACAACAGCATGTGTCAAAAAAAAAGGAAAGAAAGAAAGAAAAAGGCTTAAATTGCATTTACCTAACTTGATTTGCCAACAAAGAAATCACTTTTTTCTTCTTTCCTTTGTTTTTACTCAAGATATTTTGTTCTCCTACTTGGATCCCAAATGGGAGAAAATAATAATCAACGATTGATTTATTTGTGTGGAAAAAATGATTTGATGCTGTTTCTTGTTGTTGACAGAATGATCTGGGTAGAATTGCATTCCATTGATAAAACTGTGGTGAAATGTTATTCGCTGGATGAATAAAGTTAGAAGTCAAGAGAAATTGCTTTGGCTCACATGATATTTTTTCAGCCGTCAGTCATCTCTTGGCATTTGATCACATCATCGTCTCTGCTCCCATCATATTGACTTCGTTGTCTGTTATTAATTGAAGCATGACTTTCCTTTCAAAACTACAACAAAGTGCACAAACTCTGGAAGATGGAAGAAATTTTACTTTTACTTTTCCTGGCTCCTTGACTGTCTGGTCCTCTCCAGAGTAATTCACTTTCCTTATTGGTTTACTTCAAATATCACAAACAGATATGTTCTGATTTTAGAGACATACTTTATAAAAGGACACTTCCCATGACATGACTTTATTCAGGATATCTTCAAAAGCCCTTATGAAGATACAAACTTCATAACAAAACTCTCTTACTATGAAGTAAGAATACTCCATGGTACTGAGAAATTTAAAAAAACTGATAACATATCACAGCCTAGGTGCATCCCACAAGCATAATGTTGAGTGAAAGGAGCCAGAATCACAAGATACACACTGTATGAGGTGATTTACATAAAGTCCAAAATCAGACAAGACTAGTCACTGATGTTAGAAGTCAGGGGAATGGTTACCATTGGAAGCTGTGACTGGGAGGTGGCGGGTAGGCTACTTCTGCTGGTAAAGTTATGTTGTTTGATCTGCATGTGATTGTAGAGATATATTCACTTTTTTAAAAATCCCATCATGTTACACACTTATGGAAATCTTTTGCATTTTTGTTATATTTTATAAAAATGCACTAATTTTTTTAAAATTTAATTACTATTATTTTTTTTTCTTTTTTAGCCCTTCACTGATTAGATGCTAAAGTAAGAGGTAAGGTGACTGAAGGTGATCCCAAGTTTATCTCAGACATTGGTGGGTGAGTGTGAAGAAGGACACAGAGGACATAGGAGAGGGTCTTCTTTTGGGGGGAGAAGGGGTTGGTTGAAAGAAGTTGAGTTTGAGGTGCTTGCAAGTCAGGACAACCAGTCTAAACTCAGGACCACTGAGATGAAGCATATATTCAATTGTCAGTACAATGATGATAACTAGAGGCTATGAGGGAAAGGGATTGCAAGGGAAAAGCAAAATGAGAAGAGGAAGGCTGAGGAAGGGGCAGGAGAAGGTGCCTGTGGTGGGCTACAAATTCCGATCCCATCCCCGGGTACCTGGGCAGTATGGACTTCCACTCCATTCAATCTCCGTGGAGCCAGACCTGCCCCTGGGGCCATCTCACCCCGCAGGAAGTGGGGTGAATCCCAAGGTTAGGCCTTTCCCCAATTTACCATCTTGACCTTAACCTCAGCTTTTCACAGTCACACACAAACTCCTTGCACATATTTGATGAACGATCGAAGGCCTCACAGACGTGTCCCGAGTCATAGTAGATTGATAGAATTTTGCAATGCCAAAAAGAAATGAAATGGAAACCACAGGTGAATGTAGTTGCTGTGTGCGTGTGTGTGTGTGTGTGTGTGTGTGTGTGTGTGTGTGTGTTGGCAAAATGAGGGGACCATAGGTACAGGAGATTTATATTGAGCTTGGGCAGAGTGATGAGGAGGTGCAGTGGGGACAGTTATTAACAATTCTCTCATTTATAATTCCCTGTCCCCCTTCTCCCAGTTCAGTTCAGTAGAGACACCCATAAAATCAATTCTCTCTCATCCTATAGGTACTCAGTAATATCTGACAACAGGAAGGCCAGCTGCCCCAAGACCCAAACTGTGATTCCCAGCCCTCAAGGTCATCGTTTGCTTGACCCTGCTTGCCTGGATGGGGCGTGTCTCAGTCACCCCCAAAGCTTAGTCTGGGAGGAGAGCAAACAGGTGTCCACTAGCCTTCCCATGAACTGCATGCAGCACCACTGGCTGCCAGTGCGCGGACCAACCATGCAAACTAAGGACTCGATCAAGGTTTCCATCTTTATCTCTTCTTCTAAGAAATAGGCAACTTCCCTTAGGAAGCTTTGGAAAATCTGCATTTCTTTCATTTAATCAGAGAACCATCTCCTCAAAAACAAATGAACCAAGATGAAGTTCACTGACCCTGCCGAGGTGCTCCTGGGGGCTCCCTGGGCCACTCGGTGACTGTGGGCTGACTCAGATCCACTCATCCACTGGGGCCCTGCAGGAAGAGTCTCCATCACCGGATCCCAGTCTGAAGGCTCCATCTCTCCTGAGAATGAGAGAAACTCACTAAATTCGGCCCCTCCTCCTGGGCTGCAGTCTGTGTGAGAGCAGAGATGTGACAAGGGTGACCCTCCCTGCTCCAGAACCACCGATACAGAGACGAGAGAAAGCAGCACACACACAAAGGCACACGATGACACACCCGGAAAATTTCTACACCAGTCAAATCCCCCACACACAGACACACAAGCACACAGATTATGGGACACACACATGCACACCCAGTGTCCCACAATAACATCCACAAACATTCAGTATATACACGCACACAACCTTCCCAGCAAGACAGCCAAGGACACCCACCCACGTCTGCCCAGTGCTGTGTGCACTCCTCCCCTGCCCCTCCACCTGCATTCCCCGGAGCAGTGCAGTTCAGGCCCAGAGTCAGAGGGAATGGAATTTGAATTGCTGTTCTAATTTCCACTCAAGAGCCGTGGACCTTGGGCAAGTTACCCAACCTCACAAGCCTCCACTTCCTCATCTGCAAAATGGTGGTAATAATATGGGTAAGGCTGCTGTGAGGTTTCAATGGGGTAAAGGATTTAAAGTACTTGGTACCCTGCCAACCGAATAGCTTATGTTCCATAAATGAGGTGGGTGGGTTTACAAGCCCACACTCTCTCAATCACAGAATCCAAAAGGATCTGAAAACCAAAAGAATTTTCATAACCTCGCCTGGACTTATAGAAGCTTTTATGATGCTTATTTATCTCACTTGGCATCAGTATTAGTAGGTTTTGCTGCAGAACTCAGTGTGGGCAGTTAGGATACTGCCCGGTTGCTACCAAGATTTTACTTCTAAACAATATTTATCGCTCTACCTTTCAGAAATCTGAAAAGTCTTGAATTTTGAAACATATATGGCCCCAAGGGTTTGGATAAGGAATTGCATACCAGTATAACTATTACTCTCTGTAGTTTTTATTTAAAAAAATAAGAATAAGGGGCCTCCCTGGTGGCGCAGTGGTTGAGAGTCCGCCTGCCGATGCAGGGGATACGGGTTCGTGCCCCGGTCTGGGAGGATCCCATATGCCGCGGAGCGGCTGGGCCCGTGAGCCATGGCCGCTGGGCCTGCGCATCCAGAGCCTGTGCTCCGCAACGGGAGAGGCCACAACAGTGAGAGGCCCGCATACCGCAAAAAGAAAAAAAAAAAAATAAGAATATAGGATATGTCATAATGAGGATCACAATTTGATTAGGTCATAATGTGATAGCACTTGTTACTATCACTACACCCTACTCCCTGCCCCTTTAGCCTGTACCTCTAAGCGTGAGCCAAGGTGGAGAGTTCACACGCCACCCTTCTTCCTTCCCCTCAGATCCCCACTTTCTCGTTGCACCGTCCCCAACTCAGGAGGGACTGAAGCAAATCACAACTGCCAGTAGGATGAGTGCCAGGCCATCCACGGGTCTTGCTCGCGTACAAATCTTCCTTGGCTAATGCAGCACATGCTGACTTCTCCTATACAAACACACACACACACACACAGTTCTGCTGGCCCCACTCCAGGGCTCCATGTTAGGCCATGTTTCAGAGCTGCTGGGGAGGGAGGAGGAAGCATCTCTCTCCAGATGCCCCAAGAACACTTGGACAGCAAAGAACAGACATCTCAGATCTCACGTCCTGAAATCCCACACCTGTCTGAGGGCCAAGACCATCAACAATGACCGGTAGATCGCTTCAATACCTTACAGTAGCTATAATGGAAAAGAAGCTGAAAAGGAACATATATATAGGGACTTCCCTGATGGCACAGTGGTTAGGAATCCACCTGCCAATGCAGGGGACATGGGTTCAAGCCCTGGTCCAGGAAGATCCGACATGCTGTGGAGCAACTAAGCCTGTGCACCACAACTACAGAGCCTGCGCTCTAGAGCCCGGGAGCCACAACTACTGAGCTCCCATGATGCAACTACTGAAGCCCGAGCACCTAGAGCCCGTGCTCCACAACAAGATATGCCACCGCAATGTGAGGCCTGAGCACCACAGTGAAGAGTCCCCCCGCTCACCACAGCTAAGAGAAAGCCCATGCGCAGCGATGAAGACCCAACACAGCCAAAAATAAATAAATAAATGAAGAACATATATATACATACATATATATAACTGAATCACTTTGCTGTGCATGAAACTAACAAAACATTGTAAATCAACCATACCTCCGTTAAATAAATAAATTAAAATAATCTTTTTAAAAATTGCAATCATAGAAGAAAAGCAACCAAAAACAGCAAAAAGATAAAAAATGACTAGTAGGTCCTGGTGCTACTGAGAAGTGTACTTGGCTTTCCTTCCTCTTGGAACACTAAGCATGCTCAGTGAACGGGTGGTTCTCTCAAAGTCCCTGTCACCCGAGATCACAGGCTGGACCTGGACTTTTCTGCATCTAAGTCCTTGATCTCAACCTTGAAAGCTCATTAGAATCACCAGGGGAGACTTTGAAAACCCCAGTAGGTAGACCACACCCTAGACCTATTAATCTGGAATCCCTGGGGATGAGACCCAGGAATCAGTATTTTTTTAAGCTCCTCAGATATTTCCAATGTGCAACCAACACAGAAAACACTGTACACTGGGTTTCTGGGTCGAAGACCACACCTGCACACTGGTGTTACTAAGTCCCCCCAGTGATCTTCCCCTAGGTGACCCCAGGAGCCAGGGACTTTGGCCTGGGTCCTGAGAAAGGGGACTCTTCTCTGAGAGATTGTTTCTTATTTATCTGAAATTCAAAATTTAACTAGACATCCTGTATTTTTATTTGCTAAATCTGGCAGTGCTGGGCTGGGGGATTGGGTATTCACCCTGACTGCCTCCCACTTGTCATGAAAGTTTGTTTATGCAAAAAAGAAGAAAAGCAGTCATGTTATCTCAGATGACATTCATTCCATTTGCCCAATAAATACAACTTACACTTTAAAGAAAATGAACAATTTAAAAAATCAAGCTTATCCATATTTTCTTTTTCTTCCAGAGACATGGTGCTTATATCACGCTGGCCCTTTTCCTCCTTGTCACAGGCTCTTCTGAGCTGAAAAGGAGGGAATGAGGGGATGCCTTCCCTTTCTGGGGGTACTGTGTGAAGGTACAACTGAGGGGTCACTGGCAGAAACTCCCTCAGCCACCTCCCGCCTGCTGCTTTTCCCCCAGGGACTCCAGAAGGGCCCTGGGCTCAGGCTCTTGTCTGCCCCAAACCTGGGGAGCTTTACTCAGGGAAACAAGCACAGAGGGAACTGGGTTGCAGCAGAGACCGTGCTAACTGGAGCAAAAGATTTCGCCAACTGGAAATAGAAGCTCTAGGCAAGCTCAGGCTCAAGGAGCCCTGGGAAACTAAGGGTCTGACTCCAGCTTGGCTCCCCCAGAGAAGACAAGGCTGAATCTCCACTGAGGCAAGGCGGAAAAAGTTCAGAATGAATCAATTATCAGCAAATATAAGGCAATCAATGTTTGTGTCTTTTTTCTCCTGTCTCTCTGCGAATTTTAAAGTCTTTATAAGAGGAGGAATATTTGCTCCAGAGCCTCAGGACTTGCCGGTCAGGACGATTCAAGCTTCACCACTGAAGAGACTCTAAAAGGGTCATGGAGGGTGGCCTGGGCCGGGAGCTGTCATCTTACTCTGAGCAGCCTGCTGGGGCTGTGCTGAGCCCTGGTTGGCACTCTTGCCGACCCCTGAGGGTTTTGCATAATATCCAGCTTCTTCAAAATGTCATCTTCCCCAGTCTCAGGAGCATCCTAGCTAAGATCACAGCCCTGCCTCTAAAGCCCACAGTGCACTGCTACACATCTCTTACATAACCTGGTCCCTTCCAGCCACCACCATCTGTGTGCATCAACCCTACCAGATGCATGATGGGGTGTAAGTGCACATCCCACCGTCCTTTTAGCCACACAGCAGCTTGTCTGAAATATTTGGTGGATGAATGAGTGAAAAAATAAATTAGGAGTGACAGCCACCTCCCCTTTAAATATGCATATTTACTATCTCCTTCATCTTTCAATAGCCTCATAATGACAGAAGGACTGCAATTATTTTTTGTTTGGTTGGTTGGTTGGTTTTTCTTTTTTCTTAATTTATTATATTTGAAGTATAGTTGATTTTCAATGTTCTGTTGATTTCTGCTGTGGAGCAAAGTGATTCAGTCATACTTATATATACATTCTTTTCCATATTCTTTTCCTTTATGGTTTGTCACAGGATATTGAATATAGTTCCCCGTGCTATACAGTAGGACCTTGTTGTTTATCCATTATATATATATATATGTAATAGCTTGCATCTACCAATCCCAAACTCCCAATCCATCCCTCCTCCACCCCTCTACTCCTTGGCAACCAGAAGTTTGTTCTCTATGTCTGTGCAGGACTGAAATTATTAAGCTCATTTTATAAGATAGAAAACAAGATTTGGATCTATGACTTTCCCCAGTGGGCAGTAACTCATCTATGGCACTAGCCTGGTGCCTCCCACCCTGTGGTCCTGCCTCGGTGTTACTTCCCCCGCACAGCAGTGCCTCTTCACCAGGCTACTCAGGCTTGAAGGGCGTGCTGGACACAGGTCTCCAAATGCCTGAGAGCCATCACCAAAAACATGGAGAGCAGATATGGCCTATCTCTTCAATAGTAAAGAAATAATTAATAGTAATAGCCATCTCAAAATATTAAGGAAAAGACAGGAACCTCCATGTATGTAGTTTGGATAAAATATCCAGACAGAATCCTTTCAAATAAAAATTATTGTCAACCAGAGCCCACTCTCAAAGCTAGAATGTTTTCTCAAGAAAAGCAAAGTATTGTAAATCAAAGTGTCTCTTTGGGGTGTATTCATTTATTGAGTCATTAACGAAAGAGGCTTTCTGTCCTCACAGAGGCTACATTCTAGCGAGGGGTAGATAGACAATACAAAATAAACAAGCAACACAGTGTCAAGTTGTGGTGTGTGCGATGAAGAAAACAAAACAGGGTAGTACGACAGAGGAAGACTGAGGAGCTGCTTTACACTTGGTGTCAGGAAAGTTCTCTAAGAGGACGTGACGTCTGACCTGAGACCTGCCTGACAGGAAGGAGGCAGCCCCGTGAAGATGCAAGGGAAGAGCATCCAGAGGGAGGGACAACCCTGGGGCTTCGAGAAACAGAAAGGCCAGTGTAGGGAGAGTGGGATGAGCAAGAGGGGAGTGAAGTAAGAGGCCGGACCCCATGAAGCCCAACTATGAGATGGCCTTGCAGGCCAGGATAAAGAGTTTAGACCTTTGTCTCAATGTGATAGAAGGGTTTGGGCGGAAGAGTGCATGCTTTGATTTACATTCTAAAAATGCCATTGGCTTTGTGAAGAGTGGATTTAGGTAAGACGTAGAAGCAAGGAGATGAGTCGTAAGAAGGCTGTTGGAATATTCCCCATTATGAAGATTGTGACCTGTCCCTGGTGGAGAAAGAAAAATTCGGAGGGATGTAGAATGTTATTTTAAGCAAAGTTAGTAGGATTTGCCAGTGAAAGATATCCAGGGAATAAAAGAGCAAGGTAAATGAGGATGAGGCTTCTGCTTGGTTTCAGCAACTAGATATATGGTGACACCATTTAGAGTTCAGGAAAATAAAAGTTAACAGAGGAAATCAAGAGTCTCCTTTTTGGGGCTTCCCTGGTGGTGCATTGGTGAAGAATCTTCCTGCCAATGCAGGGGATACGGGTTCGAGCCCTGGTGCAGGAAGATCCCACATGCTGCAGAGCAACTAAGCCCATGAGCCACAACTACTGAGCCCACGTGCTGCAACTACCGAAGCCCATGTGCCTAGAGCCCGTGCTCCACAACAACAGAAACCACTGCAATGAGAAGCCTGCACAACACAATGAAGAGTAGCCCCCGCTTGCCACAACTAGAGAAAGCCCGTGTGCAGCAACGAAGACCCAACACAGCCGAAAATAAATAAAATTTAAAAAAAAAAAAAAAGAAAAAAGAGTTTCCCATTTGGGTGTTTGAGGTCTGAGGTTCATAACTAGACATCCAAGAAGAGGTGATGAAAAGACAGTTGGATACATGTATCTCAAGATGATGGAAAAGGCCAGGCCTACCCATTTGAATATTGGGGTCATTGATAGAGGGTTAGAATTAAGGTGAAGGAATTCCTTGAAAAGAGATAGTGTAATTAAAGAAGCAAAGGGCCCAGGGTGATGCCCCAGGCATATCAACATTGGGGTGGGTCAGAAGAGCCAGCAAAGATGAGCCAGGTGTGGTCAGTGAAGCAGGTGGAAACTTAGAAGAGTAGGGAATCAGAGCGCCAATGGGCCGAAATAATCATGAAAGGCTTCCTGAAGCAAGTGGTATTTAAGCCAAGCCTTGGAAATGGGGTGGGATTTAGATCAGTGTAAAGCAGTTATGGGCATTCCAGGTGGATGTAAAAGTGTGAGGAAAGACTCAGAGTGGGGCCGGGGCAGTGAGGATCAGTGGTGACAGGCGGGAAGAGGGATCATTGCCCATGCACTGGGGGCCACCAGCAAGGGGCTGACCATGTCTTCCACAGCCCACTGTCTCCCCCGGGCCTCAGACACCCTAGATGCACCAGGATTCAGGCCTGAGCATCCAGAGCTGTTGCCTCCTCCCTCCCCAACCCCATCAAGCAAAGGGCCCAGAAAGGGCTGTCCAGGACCCAGGTCCCTTTGCCCATTGTGCAGCTGGGCCATCTGCTGCCCTGGATCAAACCCCTCTTTACCTGCAGCCTCCTCTATGGGAGGGACACCATGGGAGTCTTCATCCCAAGAATTCAGGAAATGAACTCTACTTGAAGCTCTACTCCCTTCAGCCAACTTCCTGTAACCCCCTCTCTGCCCCAAATTAAGGTGGTTTCTTAATCAAGCTTCATTTCCCAGCCTCTCTGTAAGTGCAGGAGCCTTGTCTTTCCAACTTTCCTACTCACCTGCTTCTAAAAGTTTGCCCAGGGCTTCCCTGGTGGCTCAGTGGTTGAGAGTCCGCCTGCCGATGCAGGGGACACGGGTTCATGCCCTGGTCCGGGAAGATCCCACATGCCGCGGAGTGGCTGGGCCCGTGAGCCATGGCCGCTGAGCCTGCGCGTCCGGAGCCTGTGCTCTGCAACGGGAGAGGCCACAACAGTGAGAGGCCCGCGTACCACAAAAAAAAAAAAAAAAAAGTTTGCCCAACAGTCTCAGCTTCTCCAGATTAAACTTATTTTGAGGAAACTTACAACCTACCCAGACAAAAAACCTGGGCTCCAGCCTGGGCAAATCACACTCCATTTCTGCAGTGTCCTCTAACACCTGTCAGCTGGTGAAATACTTCTCATCTTCAGGCCTGAAAGCAAGAAATAGTCTAGAGCTAGTCCTGAGATCTGACTCCTCAGGAGAGGACCGATTCCCACAGGACACCGGGAGGTCACTACCTTGGTTAAGAGGGAAAGCTTCCTGGATGAAGAGAGAGAGTGGATTGGCTAATTTGTGTACTGGCATCTTCAACCTCACCCCAATGTAAGGGAAGCCCCCACAAGTGTGTGCACACACATGTAAATATGCATACATTACACAGACACACAAAATCATGTTCACCAATCATGAACTTATGTATAGAAACCACTCTAGTGATGCTATTAGAGGCCCCTCAGATATGCCCCCTTAATAATGTCCATGTTTCCACATACACGTGCACACAATTATGCAGTGTTCATTTTCAACCTGGCCTTTGTTTCATAAGGGAGGACAAAGTTTCCTACCAACTGGTTTCTACAATGTGCTTGGTGCTGCCGAGAGCTCTTCCTGTCCCCATTGCCACCTGATCTGACTGGGGGCTGATGGGCTGACCCCATGTGTTCTGGACCTCCTGCTTTGGGCATGCCTCTCTGTCCTGTCCCCTGGCTCTAGCTAGTCATGTGTAACCATTTGTACAAGTTAATGTCTTATTTGTATCTGTTCTTGGGCCTTTTAAATATGCATGTGTGCCCTAAATACTGGCCTGCGGCAGAAACCACATGTCTCAAATTAGGCCAGGAGGCTTGGGGTTCCCCAAGGGTTCAGATTGTTTGTCTTCCACCAGCCTGGAGACACCTGGTGATGCCATGCCTTATGCTGGAGGCTGCTCCAAGGCTGGGCCCTTCAATTCTATTTCACCAGGTATTCTGTCAGGCCCACATCAGGGCTGGGCACACAGCAGATGCTCTATAGGAGGCATGAGACTGTCTGAGGTCAGGGGAGCTATGAACCCCCTCCTCCTAGGTACTGGTGTGCTTTCCAGTCCTCTTTTCAGCCAGTGCACACAAGGGCCCAGTCCTGTTTGTGCAACCAGGTCTGGTAACACAGGCGTACATAACCATCTGTCCACATGGGTCCAGTTTCAGAAGCACCAGAAAGACCCTTTGGATGCTCCAAAACCTTGCCCATCTGCTGGTTAATGCCCAGTTTTTCTTCCATCACTGGAGATAAAACACAGAGGACAAGTCTCTCTTGGAAGATGATACAATGACTCTGACATTATTCCCTCTAACAGGCCAGTGTCTGATTCCATCACCTCTTTGAGGGAGGGGATGAGTACAAGAGCTCTGGGGGCCTACTCGTGATGAAGGTGCAGGGGAAATGACCTCCAGGAAGGAAGACTGAGTAACAGATGGGAGACCCAAACTGGACCCTCATGCTATGTTCTACCTATCCTGGTTCTTGTTCTCTTTCTTTATTACCTCTCCTCTGCTCACCACCTTCCCCTCCACTGCCCACCCCAAGTGTAATAAATAGTATCTAGAAGAGGCAAGATTGTGGAGGTGAGCAAGAGCAGCCAGTCCTCTGGTCAGAGCATCAGCACCCCCTTCTTGGGTGCTCTGGCAGCACTTTTACTACACTGTTATTACAGTAGCTCACACAGGGCATTGGAGTTGGCTGTCGACCACTGGTACCTCTGGTAGATGGCAAGTAGCTTGAGTAGCAGCTGGGTCTTATTTCTCTTCATATTCCAAGTACCTAGCACTGAGCCCGATGTGGTAAGCACTCCATGAGTACTAATAAAAAATCTATGAACACAGGGAGAACTTCTTATAGGTTGGGTTCCCCAGAAAGCAGACTCTGAGATGAAGATTGGCAGACAGAAGGTTTATTGGGATGTCCTTGGGACCCACACCTGTGAGTCAGCAGGAGAAGTAGGATTGGGCAGGAGGAGTTGAACTGCAGTACAGTCACTCCAGGGAGTTCTGGAGCTAATACCCCATCTTTATACACCATCATCCACAAGTCTCTGCAGGAGGGCTAGCCCAGGGTGCCAACACTGCCAGCAGCTGGGGGAAGGAGTCCTTCAGTGCTGAACAGGGGGTCTGCAACCTCTGCCACAGAATCCTCAATGGAGTGTTGGTATTTAGGGAACAGATAGAAAGGTACTAGCAGAAGTGTTGTGGGACCCAAATCAGGAGCCCTGTGTGCTAATCCACACATGTTTTTTGATCTTGGACAAGTCATCAAATCTCTCTAGCTATTTGTAAAATCAGGATGTGGAATACATCAGTGGTTATGATTACTGGCTGCTCACTAAAATAGCCTGAGAAGTTTTTCAAAGTTATCCAACTCTAGTCCCCACCTCATACCAATTGAATAAGCATATCAAAGGGTAGGAGCCCAGGCATCAGAGTTGTTTTGACACTTCCTGGTAATTTTAACAGGCAGCTGAGTTGGAGAACCAAAGGCTAATACATGGTCCTTGGGGCCCCTTCTGGACTGATGTCTAATATCCATGCACTAGATTTCCAGTGTCTATGCTCTGTAGCCAAGAGCTGGCCCCCTATGTGCATAGAAAAACCAAAGTGACTCGTAGCTGCAGAAGCCCCTCCAAATTCACCCTTTGTGTGGACTGACTGAATTGTGTTCCCCCAAAGTTCATATGTTGAAATCTAACCAGTACCAGAATGTGACTGTATTTGGTGATGAGGCCTTTAAAGAGGTAATTAAGTTACAATGAGGTCATTAAAATGGACCTTAATCCAATACGACTGGTGTCCTTATAAGAAGAGAAGATTAGGACATAGACATGTACAGAAGGAAAACCATGTGACAACACAGGGAGAAGATGGTCATCTACAAACCAAGGAAAGAGGCCTTGAAAGAAAACAACCCCGGTGACACCTTGATCTCAGACTTCCCACCTCCAGAACTAGGAGGAAATAAATATCTGTTGTTTAAGCCACACTTCAACCCCAAATCCTTCTGCCTTCTTTCAATTTCTCTCTCCAATTTATTCCTCCATTTCCTCCAACATCAGAGTTCATAAACATTCTCAAAGGCTCCCTTTCCCTCCAGGTTTAAATACTGATATCACAGGACAGAACTTAGGAAACTTCCATCCCTGTGAAAAATTATTGAAACCTACCCTGCAGATCTGTTCCCTGACATCTTCCTACCCTTTCTGTCTAGTTCATTTGTGAAGACAGAGTTGATCAAAGTCCTTCCAAAACAGCCAGCCCCTTGGGCTCATTCTTAGTAAAATCATGGAGGGAAATGAGTAAGAGGACATTTATATGGAAAGCTAATTTTATGTGGAGTAGTGGTGCTATTCAGAGAACTTGAGGAAAGCCAGCCTGTGGCCAGTGCCTGAAATTCAACCATCCACAACATCCTTGGGTGTTAGTCAAGGCCTTTGTTATAATGTCAGTGCCAAAGAAATGTGAAAACAAAGCCATTATATGCTGTTTATATTTTAGGGTCAATTTGCTATGAAGTTGTGTTCTATGAGCTGGTTTGATTAATGGTTGTTGGAGAAAATTAAGGCGTTGGCTACTTAAAAGAAAAAGATGAACTTGCAGAAGGCCTGCTGCCCAAAGAGGCTGCTGCTCCAAAGTAATGGCCAGCATCTCCTGTCTTATTTCACAAAAAGCCCCCAAACAAATAAACAGGGAAATTTCCCAGCATGGGCTTTTATTGAACAGGCATTCCCAAGTTTCTCCAGTTACACTCCAAATGAAGCCAGTTGATTTGTCCAAATAAAAATTGTAAGTACAAAGTGTTTAAATAGCAAAGGTGGGTGGGTAGAAGGAACTTCTGGTCCATCTTCCACTGTAAGTAAATTCTGGTTTCTAAACAATTCCCACAATGACCTGTAGGTCCTGTGAACCCAGTACTGCATTTCCTGGGGAGAATTTCCCTGAAGAATGTACTCTCCTTACACACTGTTTTGCATAAACAGGAATGAAGTGTGGAAAATAAAAAGTTCCAAACAGGAGATGCAATTATTTTAGGTCCTTTTCTACAGGAAAAGAAAACATAATCCTGCTATAATTTTCTCTTTACTTCCCTCCCTCGTTCTCTCCTCCTCTTCTACCCATTGTTTAATGAGCCCCATAATTTTTCTCCAGAGAACTTTTCCCCATCATATAACACAACCTTGGAAATACACATCAGCTCTAGTTGTATGGCCTGAAAAAACAGGAGAGGCCTAAAGAAATGTATTCACCAAAAAGTAATCAAAGGAGTCTGTGTATCAGATAAGGCTGGGTGGCTTCTGATTTCTTCCCCTCCCCTAGTCAGGTAATTCTCACTTTAAGAAAACTCTCTAAGATGGATGCTTGGCATTGCCTTAACATTTGGCCAACACCAAGCCTGAAGAAAGAGTGTTTCAGAGGTCTTTCACAAGATCCTGGGACTCAAAGCTGTTGGCTTTTGTTTAGGGTGGACTAGCTATTGAGCCAGGGAACTTTCTTACCTGATTCTGGTCACTGCCTTCTTACCTTGTTCCTGTGTGTGAATCACTGGTCTCGATCATCAACACAATCCGGCCACTATAGGATGTGGTTCACCCTGCTCCAGACCCCACAGAATAGCCCGCTGTTCACTAACCCCATTCTTGTTTGCTGAGTTTGCCTAAATTGGCTGACTGTTGGGTCCCTCAATTTTGTGCTGCCCACCCCAAGGTCCCGACTCTGCAGAGAAGTCACAGAGGGAGGTTGTAAAAAGAATGGGATCTGCAGTGAGCTAGCCTGGGGTGGAGTCCTGGTACCGTTTACCAACCGAGTTACCCGAGAATGTCATTGCTTCACTCTGACTACTTCCTCATCTATAAGAGGAAGAGCGATGTTACCTGTCTCAATAACAGGTTGGCTGTGATGAAGAAGAGTTAACACATGTAGCATGCTGAGAACAGTGCCTGGCACATACAAGCACTGGCCGGCTGTTTGCTTCCTCATAGGCTTCTCCCCACCTTGCGCTTCTTGCCCACTGGGACACTCCTGTTGCTGACCAGCCACCCCCTTTGAGCAACAAGTTTTCTGTCTACTGCACTGAACCCCACCACCACCCCCCATGTCTGCCTCATGCAACTGGGCCAATCTAATTCCAAGGCCTAGCCACAACCTCACCTAAGTCACTATAGATAAACAGCACTGAATACAAGCCATCTCATCCAAAAATCATTTACTGAGCATGTACCATGTGCCAAGAACTATACCGGATGGGAGGATATACAATGAAGAAATTGTCTTCTCAAAGAGCTTGGAGTCTTGGGGCTTCCCTGGTGGCGCAGTGGTTGAGAGTCTGCCTGCCAATGCAGGGGACACAGGTTCGTGCCCTGGTCCGGGAAGATCCCACATGCCGCGGAGCAGCTGGGCTCATGAGCCATGGCCGCTGAGCCTGCGTGTCCGGAGCCTGTGCTCTGCAACGGGAGAGACCACAACAGTGAGAGGCCCACGTACCAAAAAAAAAAAAAAAAAAAAAAAAAGAGCTTGGAGTCTGATACACTCATAGAGTGTCTCAAAAATCACAATGTAAGTTTACAGCAAAAAGGAGTCTTGTTTCCCCCTGAAATAGAACCCACTGTATACATTTAGATTCCCCCCAAAGTTGAATGTCTGCAGTTTTCAAGGCCAAGCTCTCTGGGTCGACTGAGATGGGTAGAATTTGGTCACCTATCCCAGCAACCTATTTAAAGACTGACTTTCTCCGTGTTGTAGGGAAAATGGGTCTACAGTGAAGGTACCCTGGAGAGAAATCCCATTGGCATGTCACTAGTTCCTACATATAAAGCCCTTGTTGCCATCAAGAGATTGTTTATGGAGGCTATACTGGGAGACAGAATCTCATTTTAAAATTAGAAAACTAGTGAAATTGGTGATCCTTGTTTCTTCTCTGATTCATTCCAGCACTGCTATATGTTTGTGTTCCTCCCGATTCTTAATGTGTTGGTATTTGGAGGTGAGGCCTTTGGAGGTGATTAGGCTGCAAGGGTGGACCCCTCATTAAGTGGGATTAGTGACCTGATAAAAGAGAACCAAAGATTCTTCACTCTCTTCCACCATATGAGGACACAGCAAAGATAGCTTTCTATGAACCAGGAAGCAAGCCCTCGCCAGGCACTTTATCTGTCAGTGACTTGATCTTGAACTTCCAGGCTTCAGAACTGTGAGGAGTAAATTTCTGTTGTTCATAAGCCACCCAATCTGTGGTACTTCATTATAGCAGCCCAAACGGACTAAGGCAATCACTGTCCCACTCACTCCAGTCCTTAGGAACCCAGCTTGCTCACAGGTGTTCATGCTTATTTTCCTATTAGGAAATAAAAGGTGTTGCAATGAACCTAGCCCATCTGTGGAGCTGGACCTGAAGGTATTTCTTGTCCCAGGGCCTTCGGCCAGCACCAACCGAGGATTGTCGGCAGTCCTGGGGTGAGAAGTACCCAGGCTTCAAAGTGCTCATGGGCCAGTGGGCATGCACACTGGGTGCCTCGGGAGGGGGACCACATATGGAGGTGGGAGGCACAGGGCTGCAACATTTCAGTCAACAGACCCTTATGGTACAGTCTATTCAGTGCAATAATCACGTTCCCCAGAAGACGGCCTAGGAGCCCTGAGGCACAGTGTGGGGAAGCTCCAGAAACCTTCCAGGAAAAACAAATGGGTATATTAGACTCAAAGAGGGCCCCAAAGAGGGCAATGTTTAACCCAAATGATATAATGTTTAAGCCAAGCGAGAAAAACACCTCAGGCAGACTTGCAGAGAGCCGCACAGAATGATGGGAATCTTAGCACCAGGCGACCGTGCACTCCAAGGATATTTAAGACAGCCTTGTGAGTGGTCTGTGTAAACCAAATGAAAAAGCAGAACCTGAGGTAGCCAGTGCCCCTCAGGAAGCTGTTTTCCCAGGTCTCAGAAACTGCCCTCCACTCCCTCCTCCTCTCTGCCTTCCCCACTTACTGCTCTGTCCTCAGGGGCCGCGGTCAGGTGGGTTCCCTGCCTGGGTCTACTTCTGCAGGGTGGGGTTTGGGTCCCAGCAGAGGACTGGAGACTTCAGACCTTCAACTCACCCCCCTTCATCTATTAACAGGGCATGAAAGCACGTCTGTCCCCAGGAAGCCCATTTCTGCAGCATCAGCTTCAGAAAGCAGTTTCCCCACTTCCCTAATGCCTTTTCTGAGACACAGAGTAACTCCCAGGAATGAGAGCTGAAGCTCTTCCTCCTTTCTGTGATCTGTGCGTCTTCACAGCATCAGTGTCACAGAGCCCAGCACCAGGAGCACACGGTCCCTTCCAGGTGCCTGGGGCTCCTTCCTACACACATACCATTGACTCCTCCCTACACATCTCCCACCCTCATCCCTTTTTCTCAGCACTCTTTCATAGTTGACAGTCACCCTCATCATGGCACATCACAAGTATGTATTTACTTGCTGGGCACCCCCTGCAGACTACCTCCAAGCCTATGAGCCAATAAATGTTGATTGCTTGTTTCCTTCAATCACTCTTCTCCTCAAGGAGGCCTTCTTCTTGGCCAAACACAATTCAGTCTCATCACTCCAGCCCTCTAGAACCTCATAGGCAGTCTTGAGATGGTTTGGCCCTTTCTCAAGTTGACTTACTGTGTGTGCTTCCCATGGGATCATATTCGCAGCACCAGCACAGGATTGGCACATACCAGGAGTTCAGTGTTTGTGGGATGAATGAATAAGTGAATGAACAAATGAATGTGTCTTTCATGGCAGACAGCTCTCAAAAGAGTGCGGCTCCATCTCTTTCACTTAGGTCTTGACCTGTCGCCAGCATGGTTCTGCACATAAAGATGTTCACTCACATGTTGGATGATTGCACTTGCAAAAACTATTTGGATGGTTTTCTTTCGAGGGATAACTTTTGTCCTCTCCATCTTTTAATACCTCACCCATCCCTGTCCTACCCCATTCTCCCCACACTGAGAGGCCAAACCTCCTTCTGACCCATTTTTTTTGCCCTCCCACAGCACTGCCTGCTAGTCTGAGCCAACCACGCCCTGCCATCCTGATTATTAAAGTGCTGGGGATTTGGGGCTATTTCCCCTGCACAGAGGGTTGTTGCCAGGGCAGGCTCACAGTCTCTGCTGCCTCTTCTGAATCCTCGAAAGGAGAGTGTGCTGGGCTCACCATGAACTCTGAACATTCTGCTTGTCCCGACTTGAATCATAACTGTAATTCACTTCCCAGAGGCCCCTTCATGGGGGCCAATTCTGAAATCTGACAGCAGTGGCCCTTGGCTCTCCGTGACCATAGACCCTCCCTCAGTGAGGGGCTCAGTCTGAACCAAAGGCACCTGAAACAGCCCTTTTGTTGTGAAGCTGCATCCTTTTTATGTCGTAACTCTGTTGCCCAAAAGCCATGTGCAATGTGCCTTTTCTAAATCAAATCAGCCTGTAGTGTCTTCAGAAGTGCTCTCCCTTCTACAGACAGATAGAAATCCAGATTCATTGTCACACTCAAGGCTTCGCATGCCACTGGAGCCTGCTGGCCCTTCGCTTCCCCCAACTCCCACCTGTGCCCCAGACAGCCCAGCCCTCCCCCACTGCTCACTCTTGGCTTTGCTGGGCCGACAGCCTGTGGGATTTCCACTCCCCAACCTCAAGGCCAAGTGTTCTTCCTAGTCTCTCCTTAGGAAACCTCCCAGAGCCCCAAAGTCTCCCTTTAGTCTCCCAGCAGACTTTGTTCCAAAACCACGGTCTATGCCACATTTTCCCATAAGGTTGTTCATTCAGGTTTGGGGAATAAATGGAGTCTAATTGTAGCAAAGGAGACGCCCGCCTAAAGCATCCTATAGGGAACTGATAGGGAAACCACCTCCTCTGACATGAAACCCATCATCCTCTAGGGTTGGCAAAGTTGGAGACTCTCCCCCAGGGCTCGGGGAGAAGCTAGCCCTTGTACACCAGCACCCACCACTGAGTCAGCTGGTCCTCCAGAAACTCACCTTACCACCATCTCCACAGCCTGGTAGGGCAAGCACAAGTCTTGTTTGCATCCCGCCCAGGCAGGATCACTCCAAGAGTCAGAGATTACATAAGGGAAATAAGCTGCTGTGCACCTGGATGATCAGGCAAACCAGGATGGTGATGGTGGGAGGCATCAGAGACCAGGATTGGGAGGCTGCCTGTAACTCCCTCCACGCAGGGGCAAAGTCAAGTGCAGTGAGACCCTCACATGATCCACGGCCAAGACAGAGATGCAATGCCAGAGAGACCCTGCCCACTGGACTCCCACCAAGATTCCCATTTCCTGTAGATGCTTCACTTCTCTGCAGTCAATTCTGAAAATTATTGTGCCCTGGACACAAAGGACATCCAGGGTGTGACCTTGCCCTATGACCTCAAGGGACCACCATAAACAATACAATAATCAACAAGGCCAACGTTTATCTGAGAGGAAGCCGCCTTCATTGAAGGCAGGTGGGGGATGTCTTATGATAGTCTTTTCTTCATTCAGTCATTTTCAGTACAGGGAAAACTGCTCTCTCTCCCACTACTCCATCAATAGAGAAGTCTGCTAAATCCAAAGTATTGGGGGATGAACTCTACCATGTGAGTTTGGGTTTGAGAAAGAGAAGTTGAGGGATCTGAGTAAGAAACTGCCCACCAAGAAGTGACAGAGCCAGTAGGATGCACTAGTTAGTCTGGTAAAGTGATTCAGGATGATGTGCTAACGGGCTGGGCCCAAGGAGCCTCCCCTGCTTCTTCCCAGCAGCATCTGTGCATGTGTGGGGCCATCTGGAGGGCGTCCCCGCCTGATGATGATGGGATTTGATCTGAATAGCAGAGGGCAGCACCGGCTGGTCCAGACCACAGGCCAGGCCTGCCTGGTGAACAGCTCCGCACAATCTCCCCTGCAGCTGGGACGCGTAGAGTCAGCTCCAGGGCCAAGGGAGAGATGCCAGGGCAAACCACACAGGGAAGGCCACTTCTCCCCTCCTCTCCTATTTTACAGCACGTGCTTTGGGGTTGAAGTGAATCAAGGGCAGCTTGACCAACACAACTGAGAGTCTAAATATCAGCTCAGACATAGGAGAGAGGGCATCACAGGTGCAAGAACTACTTTGACAAGGTTTTTGAGGGGGGAATGATCGTGTTGTGTTCTAGGGACAGAAAAGAAATCAGCTGATTTGAATATCAGCTTCTTTTTCATTAGAAGAAAAAAGATTGGGGTTTTTTCCCTGTACTTTTTACAAAAAGAAATTAAATTTCTCTTCATTGATCTCACACAAAGAAGACCACTCCTTCCCTTAAGGGGTTTAAAATCTATCAGTAGGTAGAAAATAACAAAAATGTATCCTAATTCAGGCCTGAAGGTGAAAACACCACAGCACATGAGGAAGGGCGTGGAGGGCGTACTTTCAAGGAGAGACAGTTTAAGGGAGGTCAGAAAATGCCAGCATTTAAGAGGGTCTCGATGTAAGGATCATAACAAGAAAACTGTCCCAGGACTTGAGAATGCTGCTCCAGGGCACAGTTCCTCTGGGTTTGGCCCCCGAAGCCCCATGTGCTGTAGAGAAAGCAGGAAAATCATTTCCAGGTAAGATGTGCCCACAGTCATTGCTTCAGTGATTCTGCAGGTGGGGACTCATATCTTTCCTGTCTCAGTGATTTATAATAAACGCTGAGGGTGCCTGGAGCCATCTCTCTGCATTGCTAAGTGTGTGCTTCACAGCTCTTTGGGGAGAGACAGAAGAGCTGAGCCAGGCTTCCAGCCCATGCAGGTGACTGAGTGGGAGCAGTGAGGTTTGCAGGGTAAAACCAGAGAGAGATTTTCCCCTCCTCCTTCTGTTGTCCCTCTCCAGACCCCACCCCATACTCAGCCTTCCTCGTGAGGGGTACAGTAGAAATGGGTAACAAAGAAAAGGTTGTGCTCCTACCTTCCTCTGCTATAAAGAGAGAGGACAAACCCTGGACCAGAGTCCTAGTAATAGGGGACAGGATCTGCCTGTGTGGGATGCCCACTGAGACCCTCCCATATCCTAGAGAATAGCACTGCCCAAAGCTGGTTCACATAAGCAGTGGTGTTGAGACTATAGGATTCTTCGTCCTTTTGAGAAGTCCACCACCCCTTTAGTGCCTGTCTTCCTGACCTTCAGGGGCGCTCAGTGATATCAGGTCCTAAAGGAAAGAGGGTCTTCTCCATCTGATCCAAATTCCTCCTTTTAGTGTGATCAGCCAATGCTCAGCCTGCAGGGAGCTCTCAGAGAGGCATTTGGACATTCAAAGACCTATGCAATCCCACAGATAGGTGTCATTTCAGATGGCTGCTCTGCATTGGCCTTTGGGAGCTTTGGGCAAATTATTGAATCTCTTTCAGCTTGAGTGTCAGAATGACTAACTTTTCAGGTAGCTTGAATGACTGGGATCACACATATAAAGCTCTTAGATCAATGTCTATGTGCAAAAAATTACATCTTACTTTACATCATTTACAAAATAAAGCCCAGATGGATGAAAAGCTTAATACTTTTTAAAAATAGAAGAAAATATCGGGAAATGTGTTTATGATGTTGAGGATGTGGAAAGTCTACTTTTAAAATAGGATACAAAAGCAAGTCATTAAAGAACAGGGTGATACAAATGAACTAAATCAAAATTAAGCACACTTGGGGCTTCCCTGGTGGCGCAGTGGTTGAGAATCTTCCTGCTAATGCAGGGGACACGGGTTCAAGCCCTGGTCTGGGAGGATCCCACATGCCGTGGAGCAACTAGGCCCATGAGCCACAACTACTGAGCCTGCGTGTCTGGAGCCTGTGCTCCACAACAAGAGAGGCAGTGATAGTGAGAGGCCCACGCACCGCGATGAAGAGTGGCCCCCGCTTGCCACAACTAGAGAAAGCCCTCGCACAGAAACGAAGACCCAACATGGCAAAAATTAATTAATTAATTAATAAACTCCTACCCCTAACATCTGAAAGAAAAAAAAAAAAGCAGAATCAGAACAGATTAAAAAAAAATTAAGCACACTTACAAGACAAAAAGCAAACAATGCATGGGAGAAAATATTGTCACCAAGTATAACACAAAATATGTCTTTAAAAGATCTGCAAAAATAATTAAGAAAAAGATATGTATCCATTCATCTGTCAACGGGCACTTAGGTTGCTTCCATATCTTGGCTATTGTAAATAACGTTGTTATGAACATTGGAGCACATTTATCTTTTCAAATTAGTGTTTTCATTTTCTTCAGGTAATACTCAGGAGTGGAATTGCTGGATCATAAGGTAGCTCTGTCTTTAATTTTTTGAGGAACCTCCATACTGTTTTCCATAGTGGTTTCACCAATTTACATTCCCACCAACAGTGTTTTATTGTTACCTTTTCTCCACATCCTCGTCAACATTTGTTATTTGTTGTCTTTTTGATAATAGCATTCTGACAGGTGTGAAGTGATATCTTATTGTGGTTTTGATTTGCATTTCCCTGATGATTAACAACGTTGAGATCTTTTCATGTGCCTATTAGCCATCTGAATGTCTTTAGAAAAATGCCTATTTGGGTCCTCTGAGCATTTTTTAATCAGGTTGTTTGTTTTCTTTGATATTGAGTTGTATGAGTTCTTTATATATTTTGGATATTAACCCCTTATTAGACATACTGTTTGCAAATATTTTCTCCCATTTGGCAGGCTGCCTTTTCATTTTCTTGATAGTTTCCTTTGCTGTGCAAAAGCTTTTTAGTTTGATTAGGTTTCACTTGTAAGTTTTTGTTTTTGTTGCCATTGCCTGAGGAGACAGTTCCATAAAAATATTACTAAGACCAATGTCAAAGGGTGTACTATATTTTCTTCTAGGAGTCTTTATGATTTCAGGTCTTACATTTAAATCTCTAATCCATTTTGAGTTTATCTGAATGGATAAAGAAAATGTGAGATATATATATATTATATATATATAGTCAGAACCTCTTTTTTTCTTTTTTTTTTTTGCTGTATGCGGGCCTCTCACTGTTGTGGCCTCTCCCGTTGCAGAGCACAGGCTCCAGACGCGCAGGCTCAGCGGCCATGGCTCACTGGGCCCAGCCGCTCCGCAGCATGTGGGATCTTCCCGGACCGGGGCACGAACCCGTGTCCCCTGCATCAGCAGGCGCACTCTCAACCACTGCGCCACCAGGGAAGCCCTATACACACACACACACACACACACACACACACAATGGAATATTACTTAACCATAAAAAAGAATGAAACCTTTTCATTTGTGACAACATGGATGGACCTGGAGGGTATTATGCTTAGCGAAATAAGTTGGACAGAGAAAGACAAATGATTTCACTTATATGTGGACTCTAGAAAACAGAACAAACAAATATAACAAAACAGCAACAAGCTCACAGATGCAGAGAACAAACCAGTGGTTACCACAAGGGAGGGGGGTAGAGGAGGGGCAAAACAGATGAAGGGGATTAAGAGGTAGAAACTAGCAATTATAAAATAAATAAGTCATACAGGGATGTAATGTACTACACAGGGACTATAGTCAACATTTTATAATAAGTTTGTACGGTGATAATCTATAAAAATATCAAATCACTATGTTTTACACCTGAAGCTAACATAATATTATAAGTAAAGTATACTAAAATAAATAAACAAGCAAATAAATAAGAAAAAGAAACCTAACTCAATGAAACAATAGGCAACAAACACAACAAGTAATCCCCAAAAGATACAGTACAAACAGCCAATAAATATATACAGTGGCTCCACTTCACTAGGAAGAAGGAAAGTTCTAATTAAAACACCAACAAAATTCTGTATCCTTTTTACATCTTAGATTGGCAAAATTAAAGTTCGGTAATATACAAGGATGATGATGTGGTATGAAAGAACATAATTTGTACACAATTGAGGGAAGTGTAAGTTTGCACAACCACTTTTGGAGAGAAAAATGACAACCCTTGAGAAAATTTTAAGATGTATACATACAATAAAACATCTACAAGGACGCTTAGTACAGCACTGTCTACAGTAAGGGGAAATGTTAAACAATGGCTAAGTTAAATGTGATCACCCCATAATATGGAATAGTATGAAGCTGTTAAAATAAATATGGTACACCTCTATGTTCTGGAATGAAATAATCTCTAAGACACACGTTGAGTGAAAAAGACATATAGGTATATACCATTTATACTAGATTAGATATATGATAGATGATACTTACATATACTCTATGATTTTCCACGATCACATATATGTACGTAGATGCCTTCTTAAAAATCTTAGCAGGCTGCATACCAAACTTAAAACTGATAAATGCTGGGGAGGAGCTAGGAATGAGAGTAGTCATATGGAAATAATTTTCACTGTAATGTTTTAATTTTTACAAGATCAGACTTCAAAGTCTGATCTAAAGGATACATAATGATAACAGCTAATGTTAATCGGGAGATTATCAGATGCCAGACCTTGTTCTAAGTGGTTTCTACGTACGTTTTCTCTTCTTGTATGTTTCTGTATTTTCTATGTTTTCACTTTCATCTTCAGGACAACACGATGAGGAAGCACTGTTCTCATCCATCCTGTAAGTAAAGACAGTGTAGCAATAGAAAGATTAAGTATTGCCTACAGTTCCCACCCCAAAGTAGTTGCACAGCTGGAATTTGCAAACTGACAGCCAATCTGGTTAGTAGCCGTGCTCTGTATGTCCTATGGCTCCTTCTTGGCTCAGGGCAGAACATCTGTGTCAGCAACCACCTGGGCCCAGGTAGTGGGCAGCCCTTCCCAGCTGAGGGCCTAACTCTCCCCAAAGAAGACCCGGTCTGCCTTCTCACAGCCCAGACACATCATACTGAGAGGATGGCTTGCTAAGGGGTGGACCTTGAAGAGTAAGAATAATTGGGGAGCCAGTACAGGCATATGGAGTGGGAGATCACACCATATTCAATCCTCCTAAATTGGACATGAATTATTCAAAGAAATTAAAGAAGAAGAAGAAGAAAACCACTCTTGCAGTAAATTGATTCTTTTATTTTTTTAACATCTTTATTGGAGTATAATTGCTTTACGGTGGTGTGTTAGTTTCTGCTTTGAGGGGGAAGGGTAAGCTGGGACAAAGTGAGAGAGTGGCATGGACGTATATACACTACCAAATGTAAAACCGATAGCTAGTAAATTGACTCTTATCTGATGATTAGCAAGGGGGAAAATGAGGCATTTGGCACAAGGCAAGAGCAATAAGTGAAACAATTCATTTGAAACAAATCCAACACTGACTCCAACCTCGGGCCACCAAGTGCCAGGAACTTCACCAGACTGCTGCCCACATGCCAGCCAGAGATGGTTCCCCAAACAAAGTTTGCTAATGAGGGTCTTCTTCCAGGAGCGAACCTCTGCAAAAGTGAGCAGAAGGAGGCAGCATACATGCAATTTAACAGCCACCAAGAACTGGTCGAATCAAATACACTCCACACTCAAAGCTTCCATGACTTGAAACCCCCCAGTAGACCACACAATGGTGGAGGCCATTGTCCCCAAAATCTCCATGGAGGTGTACCCAGCTAGGGAACCAGAGGAAGGCCCTAGGACATTCCTTAGAGAAATATCTGGACAAGGGGTTTTCAGAACCCTTGCATCGGAGTACTAACGGGTAGCACTTATTGGGTGCTTGCTTAGTGCCGTAAGCTCTGCATGTATTACCTAACTTAACTCTCACTGTAATATATAACTACTCATATTACCCCCATCTCACAGATGAAGGAACTGAGGTATTGAGTGGTTGCCCAAGGTTGTGTCATTAATTTGTAGGTGCCAGAGGAGGGACTTGAACACAGGGACCCTGACACTAGAGCCTATTATGCTCTAATCATACAGGATAGTATTAAGGCAGAAATTCTCAGGGTAGAACCAGGGAATCTGTATTTTAAGCAGCTGCTCAGGTGATTCTTATGCACCCAAAGTTGGAACTTTAGAATAGCGTGTGCTTCAGATAACCGGGTTGCTTCTTTGGGGCTGACTCTGTAATTTAGCTCATCCCACTATGTAGACTGCTTTCCTTCAAGGATCAGTGTTTTCACCTCTTGACATGTCCCCTGCCCCAACCCCAATCCCAGACCCCTTAGCACAGTTCCAGGCATAAAATTCAGTGAATACATTTTAGTCCAGGGAGATGACTCTGGACCCAGGGTCTAGAAGCTGAAACTCACATTTCAGTTGTTATGAAATTTGCCTGGGCAGGTCCCTGCAGCTGGTTTAGCTTCCACATTCTCAGCTATTCAATGAAGATAATGTCAGAAGTGGATTTTAAGGATAATGTTTTTTAATTATCTCTTTTATTGGGTGTTTATTCTGTGATGGGCACTATGCCAGGACCTCTGCCATGCATTGACTCATTCTCAGGAAACTTCAAGGAAAGTACTGTTAAAAGGGACAGGTTTTCAGAGACACTAGATTGCTTGGCTAAGCCTGCACAGCCAACAATGACGGAAAAAGCATTCTTACTCAGGTCCCTTTGATTGCACATCACACACTCTTTCCCACATACCACCCAGTGTGGTCAGCCTTTTCTCAATCCCATGGATATAATGAGAACCAAATGAGATCATAGATATATCAGTAGGGTGGGCTAGGCTATGCTGTGATTAAAGAACAGCTCCAAATCTCAGAGGCTTAAAATAGCAAACGTTTACTTCTTGCTGTGGCCACATATCCATCAGGAGTCATCAGGACATTTCTGTGTACCATAATCACTCAGGGACCAAGACGGAGCAGCCACCATGCTGAGTGTCGCTCAAGGGAAGCAGGGTCAAATTGTGCAAGCACATTGAAAACTTCTGCTCAGTTAACAAGGTGTACATCTCATCTACTCATATTCCATTAACCAAAGCAAGTCTTGACCAGACCCAACGTCAGTGGGGTAGGAAAGCATGGCAAGGGCAAAGAAGAAACAATAACTGTGAACAAATAATCTACATAGACCATGGATATAAAGCATGCTTTGGAAGGTACTCAAGTGAAACAGCATGAAGTATGTTTTCTTCCATAGCAGCATGGTGGCGGCCCCCTGGCTCCAAGCTGAGTCTCCACATCTGCAAACCCATGGATAGCTCCTCTGTTATCAGTAATCTAATTATGACTCTTGTTTCTGCTCAATTATTAAAGACAAGGCAGTGAAGAGCCCTGGAAGAGGAGGAAAATCTGTTTTGCAGCAATGACAAACCATATTTCATATGCATAAAGGAGAGAAATAAAAGAGCATTGCTTTTACTCTTATAATTGCAATTTCCTGCTCGTTTCCTTTTCAAATTAGTGGATGTAATTGTTTGGTAATAAAATATCAGCATAATATATTAGAGGCAGAGAACAGACGGGCTTAAGGGACAGTTGCCAAGAACAGAAGGGAGAGAGAAGAGTCAACAGAATCAGAGTGTACAAACCTTGTGGGTCTTTCACAAAATGTGTACTAGACTGTGTCCCAGCCCTCTCCATGCTCTTCCTCCATGGCTCTTAACTGAGGCAAATGAATGGTCCTTTAAGATAAATCAGTATTCTCCAGCTACCTTAAAATTCGAGTCAGTACCAAGTTCAGACTGGAAAGAGAGAGAGAGTGGGAGGGAAAACAGGAGTGAGAGTTAAGCAGTGACAGAGTGACTGTGGGGCAGTCCAGATTTGGGAACACACTTGGATTTCATACCAGTTCCACCACCAGCTGGCTGTGGCACCTTGGGAATATTATTAACCTCTCTGAGTCTCCATCATTCATTGGTAAAGAAGGAGGGAAAAATATCCTGTCTTAAAAGGTAGGCGCTCCACAAAGAGTAGCTATTCATATTATTAGAAAATTAGAGCGAGTGGTTTACAACCCTGCAGAGAGGGGAGTGATGGATGGACCACAAGTGTTAACTTTTGGCAGATGTCCAAACTAGGGAAGATTTTTCTTTATTGTCTTCAATTCTACCATTAGCTTCCATTGTCTCCACTCCGGGGCACTTCTCCCTTGACTGCCCCACTTTTTCAAGGCCTAACCCATGTCCCAGTGTTGTCCTCAGGTCAATGGTACCTGACATTTGCCATGGCATTAACCGGCCAACCAAGATTCTACCAGATAAAGAAATCCTGAAGGAGGCTGTCATGGAGGAATGAACGGCTCCTGGGTGGGGCATGTGCTATCACCTCCCACATTACACTGTCAAAGCAGCCACCACCTTGCGTGCCTGCCCTAATTGAGTGTTTGGACCCCATAGGTGAGCCCTAAATTGGGAGTCACGGGAAGTTAGAAATTAAATAACCTCAGAAACGTCCAGACTGCCTAAGGGAGGAGAGGAAGCCAAGTCCACTCGTGTGGAGGTTCTGAGCTCTGCTGCTCTCCGATGTGGGCACACCAGGAAGTCACTTGGTGGCATGAGTTCAGAGACCTGGAGGTCCTCCAGCTGCTGACCTGGGGCTCCCAACCTTCAACAGTAGCAATTCAGGTTTCTTTATACAAACATTGGTGAGCAGATGCCCCTTGGAAAGTATCCCCCATTTACCCTGGAATTTTACTTGCTGATTCCACAGTTGGGGGAGAGTGCAAGAACCTTCCTGAGGAAGGTCACAGGGAAGGGAAGTTGAAAGCTGATGAAGAACTTCCTCATTCAGCCCTGACCATGTCCCCAGGGAGGTGAGCCATGCCAGAAAATAGGTCTGTGGGAAGCTTTCCCAGCAGGACCAAAAATCAAGAAAATGACCCTCCATTCCAGGAATAGAAAGTTAGTATATTCATAAAGAGGAACCTTCTGGCAATAAAGAACTGAGGCTGTGGGAAGCTGGGAGTTCTCTTGACACTCTATCCCCAAAGCCACTTCAATTTAAAATGCCCCTAGCAGAGAGTCTTATAACAAATACAGTCATTTTCCTCCAGAAGGAGAAAGTCTGTGTAGCAACTCCTCCAAGGGAGATGCCAGGCCAAGGAATAGGAAGGTAGAGAGAAATGCCCAGAGAACAAAGGATCTTGAAGAGCATCTCTGTTCTGTTGGTACCTCCCTGTAAGGCTTGACTTTGCCTTTCCCAGCACAACCTCTGGGGCCCCATCCCAGTCAGAGTCAAAGCCAGAGATGCCTTGCATCATAAGACCCCAGACGTTCCCACTCAGGTTCTCACTAAATCAACCCACAAATACTTAGAGAAGACCTACTGTGTGCCAGGAAATGCACTGGGTACTTATTAAGCACTGCCTAAAAATTCTGGAAGTGCTGGACTCTTCAGGTGTATGGAATGGTGAGTCAGAGACCCTGCCAAAGTCCTTGCCAGCATCAAATACAGTTAATACCTGTGCATTTGGGGATCCCGGAGGCCATGACTGAGCACAGCCAGGGAGCCAGCCCTTGAGGAGGTGAAGTCCAAAGTGAGACACAGTGAATCCCATCTTCTGGTGCTTTCCTGGACTATGGTAGCAGGAAGGCATCTTTCCTACTGAATTGACCAGGTACTCACTGTCCTCACACGCAAATGTGTCATTACACTGTCCCCAGTAGTAAGTCTAGTTGGGGTCGGGGGGAGCGGGGGGTTATGTGACTCTCATCTCATAGCTACCTGAGAGACTTGACTGTATCTCACAATGCCTGGAATAGAGTCTTGCAATATGGTGCATTGTACACCATATTAAGTAATATGGTGCATTGTGTCTATACGTATTGAAGGAATTGGGTGTCTAAATGTTTTTGCAAAGCGACTGTTGTTGACCCAAGTTCATCCCTTCTCCCATGTGCCGAGTTTCTCAGGAGGTTTCTAGAATTGGTCAAAAACACACGTAGGTTAAAAGAACAAGGTTTCCATGCATATGATGCTTAATATAAGTGTGTATTTCATCATTTTCAGTGCTTCTCTGCAGGGGCTGCCTGGACCTGGATGCATTTTCTCAGCCAGTCATTCCCAGGCAGGAGAACCCTTGAAGTTTGGCTCATCACCTCAGAGTGCTTAGATCTTGAATTTCAAGTAGAAAAGCAGTAAGATTCCAATAAGGCTAAACTTGAATGCTCTGAAAAAACACAGTTATGACTCTACCCTGTGTCCCCATTTCCTCCACCTACCCAAACCCTAACCTGAACCACAGTGCTCATCATCTGTACCGTGCAATTGAGGCTTCAGGCTACTTGATTGTAACGTCTCTTTTCTTGATTTTTAACCTTTTTCTCATTTTGTTTTGGTCCCTCATCTAGACTGTAAGGCCCTTGGAAGGGCAAGGATGTGAAACAAGATAGAACAGGACACTTCCTGCTTCATTTTTCAACCGTACCCCTTTATGCAGAATTTACAAAGGAAAAGAAATCGAACATGGTTTTGCAACTTTTACACCCCTCAGCTCAGTCAAGGATTTAAAGTGGAAAACGCTATGTTCTCTCCCCAGACCTAACAGAGGGTTCTCCAACAGGGCCACATGCAGGAATTTGAAACTATTTCTGCACTTAAAAGACACAGAGCGCTGCCACCTGACTCACACCTGAGAAGATTAAGGGGACTAGAGGCAGGAGTCTGACACCCACCTGGAAATCTGCCGGGTGAGGACAGAGTTGACCAACGACTCCAGTGGTGAGGGCTGCTTCTCCGTGATTGGCCTTCTCTCTGAGAAGAGAGCAAGATATGCATGAGTGTTTTTCGGGGACCAGATGTGGGCCAGGTGGAGAGAGGCTACCTAGGGCCTTTTTGCATCCTAGCCAATGAAACTGCCTAAAGGAAACAGGGTCCTCAGTAGAAAGAGATTCAGGGTGTACCACTGGATGTCCATGGAAAAAGAAGATGTCACAGTGTCCAATTGAATTAGACAGGGGTCACACACAGGTCAGGGAAACTTCAGAACAAAGGGACCCAGCAGGGAAACTCTGAAAATCACAAGAAAGTGCCCTCAAGAGGAAGAATCTGGCCAATACCAGAGACCATGATGTCCCCAGCCAAGCCGATACAGTCTGATCCACTCACCACTCCCTCCCATGCCTCCAACCTCATGAGATTCATTACAGGGCCTCGTGACCAAGTCAGGGAAGATATGAGTAAGGAACAAGGGAACAGCAGATAGCCAAAGAACTGTGCCTCGTGTCCCACCCAGGCTTCCAGCCCGAAGCAGTTCAAATCAGAGAAGGGAAGTATAGGCAATTCCAAGTTTGGTTCAGAGTTTTGATCATCACATGAGACTATGTATACTATTTATTGGCTCCAGCCTGTGTTTATGGCCTACAACGATAGCATCTAAAAATGAGCAGAAAAGCCATGAGAACTGCCACAGTTCTCATTGAGCACTGGGAAAATTACTCTCCCTAAGGAAGTTTAAAACAATGTCAGAAAACAAAAATAAAGTCACATGTTGATGATGTCTAAATCATTCATATTCAAAATGCTATGGAACAATGCCAATGTTTCAAAGATCTGGACAAAAGTCCAACTTTTAAAAATAAAAAACATGATCCCCAAAGTAAGAGAAGTTAGGCACCAAAGAACTAATTTGATAGTAAAAAGTCAGAAAATAATCATGAGGGCCCACCCCAAGCTTCCAATCCACCCCAATCCACATTCCAAGAGACCACAACACCTGTCCTGTGGATGGTCACAGCAGGATGGCACATATAGCAAACAAGACCAAAATCTGTGTGGGTCATTTAAGGAGATAAACAGTAAGCCAGGGTGTGGGTTGGCTGGGAAAGCTAATAAACGCCAAACAACAACAACAACAAAAATCCTCTAATTTAAATATATTTTTTAAATTATAAAATCCAGCTGTGTTCCTTAATTCAACTGAATCTTTTTGACACCAACAACTTGCTAAGGCTTCAAAGGGCTGCTGAAAAGTAATGAACACAGTACCTCTAAGTACCAGGGCCTCCTGGGAAGGTATCTGAGTACCAGGCTCCCCTTAATGACATTGTCCTTCTGAAAAGTCAGGGACCACAAGAGACGGTGCCAACTCTCAGGAGTTATGACATGTCCAGGAAGAGTACAGGGTACAGATGTTTGTATCCTGGTCCCTCACCATTCAAATTGCCCCCATAGCAGCCTCGCTCTGGCAGTGGGGTTATTTTCCAAAATCCAAGGAGGTTGTTTGGAAATGGAAAGGAATGCTCATCATCCATCATCATAAACCTCTTTTTATCCAGCAGGGTCTGAAAAAGTGGGAAAGTGGATTACAACAAGGAGTGTGTTGTGGAAAGCAGGAGGTTGAAGCCTGGTAGCTGCCCCCTCACTGGCTCCCCAAAACCACCGATGTGGGCATCCATACAGCTGTTCTCTCACCCTGGACGCTTCCTACAGATGTTGCCCCTCCATCTGCCACAGAGTCCCTCCAGGATCATTGCTTTCAGCACCCCAGACAGTCCTCTCAGCTCTCTTATTTGCATCTTAGTTTTACATTCCAAGAATCTCAGCTTGCTTGAGGATGAAAGGCTTGTATAAAGAAATTTTTCTGACAAAATCATCCTATGTCAACTTGTGACAGGGGAGGAAATCTCCTTCAAAGACCAAACCAAGCATCCAACATAGGAAGGAGGCTGTCAGAATTCTCTGCTAGTTCATCTGCTTCAAGGCCACCAACAACAAAAACAGCAGAGCTGACCAGTATTAAATAGTTATTTTTAAATTTTCTTTTTACCATTTTCAACATTATAAAGACCCAAACTAAAGTCACAGCTAATAGAGTAGTCTCTCCTTACACTTAGCATTAGTTTCAAAGGAGAGTTTCTTTTATAATCCTTCCTCAGATACCAAATCCTCCTCATCCCCCACCTAAGATGTGCTTTACACACAAGAGGAGATGAGTCAGATGCTCAGGGGATTTGTACAGTAAGTCACTAAAACTCAATTTCCCTGATACTCACATGGAAGGAAAAGAAGAGGAAGAAAAGGCAAATGAACAAAAGGAAAAATGAAAGTCTGGTTAACCTAGGAACTTGAAAGAGAAATGCAATCAACCGGCTCTGAAGTTGAGGGAATCAGGAGCTCTATAACCAAATGCAAATAGGCCCTGGGTGGAAAAATTGTGTGGGAGGTGATGGAAAAGTGGAGAGAGGAAGGAAGATGGAGATTTCTTTGGTACTTACCTGGCATCGACTTCAAGTCATCTTTAAGTGGAACTGACGGCATTACAAACACAATAAGCACTTCTAGACAAACTGGAATAGCAATCACTTCAGGAGCTGGGAAGCATTCACAATTTTGCTGTTGTCAACGCTTTCAGTGGCTTTAATTTTCAATGGTAAGCACAGCTTCTATACAGTGTTGTCAAAACCGCAATGAAGTCATGTCATGGAATATTAAAGGGCCAGCCCGCGGAATGCCAACACAGAGATTTGAATTTCATGCTCACTCCTAAACATCAAGACAAATATGTCTAATTTCATAAAAACCTGGACAGCCCCAGGGAGGCTGACAATCATATCTATTGTTACCCAAGTTTGCTAGAAGAAAACCTGGCCTTCTTGGGTGCATGGAGCCAGAAGGGAGGAGGAAGGAGAGGAGAGAGAGAACGGAGGATTACCAAAGATAAGCAGTAAAAAATGGCCGACAGTGTATGGATTTTGTCGACTGGGGGCAAAGCTCTGATTGCCTCCCAGTTGCTATCTAATTTGACCACTTTGGACTCAACCCTCCTAAGTGGTACTGAGAATTCTCTCTAAAGGAATTCTTTGAGCCTAACAAAGTGATATACTTCACCTCCAAAGAAACATGTACTGGACGTTTCCTACCATATGTCAGCCTGTCTTAAACAAAATAGGCAATGCTCGGAGTTGCCAGAGTGACCAAACTGTTTGGGCTATAATGGAGATGGATTTTAGGAACCAGTGGGAGCTTAAGTTTGAGAGGTGGATGGGGACAAAGGTGGGAAACATCTCCACTGGAGACTTTTCAGCAAGTATTAACATGTTAAATGTGGTGTTCCAAGAAGATTAATTCTAAGATTCACAGAGTTCAATTTGCTCCAAAATAAAGAGCAAAATGCAGGCAAGGACATGGTCCTTTTATGAAGAAGGAACATAATGAAAATGGTTCATAGAATAGGCTCCTCTTACTCTTAACATTCACTTAAAAAGATAGGCCCTTTGTAATCCCTCCTCAGACACCTAACCCCCTGATCCTCGCTGCCACCCACACCCCAGATCCACCTCACATTTGGAAGAAAAATACCAATTATACTAACAATCCGAGGGTCAAGTGTTGTTTTCAAGCCTTCTTAATCCATTTTTGCATCATGGCATTTTAAGATTTATGGGTGTTTTCACAGCTCTTATCTTGTTAGATTCTCGTATTGATCCCATCAAGAAGGTACCTAATGATACTAATTTGATAATCACCTTTTCCAACCCATTTTAAAGTTACCAGATGTGATGCCCGAGGAGCTATGACTTGTCCAAGGGATTTGCTTAAGTTCCATCTTAGGAGTTCTGACTCCAAAACTAATAATTGTTTCATCTCATTTTCTCCTCAGACTTCAGGCAGGGTTCCTGTGTTTCCTTCCACAAAGCTCACATCCTGATCCAGTTGAGATGCCTGCAAAAGAAACCCAGGATTTAAATAATACTTGTTCATTTTATGAGGACATGGGTCTTGTTTCAGGCATGATGAGGAGGGAAGATCTGAGTGTCCATGGAGAGTGGATGGAGTAATTCTTTCTTCCCACATTTCACAAGAGCACATTTATCTCCAAAAGCTAGGAAAAAATAGGCATCATGAGTGATAGAATGAAGAAACAATGGGCAAAATGTAGGCAAAGAGGCAGAAAGTCATATATATAACCTCCTTCCTATGGCATTTATAGCCAGGACTAAATCATCTAGCCATTGATTAGTTTAATTTTGACCTCTTGTTAAGGGTAAGGACTGTGCATGCTTTTGCTATATTTTCTAAAGCAGTGGTTTCCAATTTTTGTAGTGCTCAGACACATATGAGATGGAAGACACTTGTCAAATACACAGATTCCTGGGACATTCAATGCCAGTGAGTCTCATCCAGCAGGTCTGGAACCATGTTTAATGAATATCTTTAGGAAATTAGGTGGTTAGGTCATGGAATGGATATTGGGAAACTTGCAGGAGGCAGGAAATATGACTTGAAAGAGGCAGGAAATATGACTTGAAATAAGCAGGAAGCAGATCTATGAGTGCCTTCTACTGCATGCCAAGGCATTTGGACTCCATCTTAAAAGCAGTAGCAATCCTAATAGTATTTTAAGCATGGATGAGGCCATAATTATTTATTAGAAAGATTACTTTGGTTGCAAAGTAAAAACTGGATCAGGCAGGTAAAGCTGGAAACATATAGAACAGTTAAGAATCAGACTCTACCTGAGTCCCTGAACTGGGTCAGCTCTGAAGGAAGCAAAAAAATGGGCAGCTCCAAGAAGCAATCAGAAGATCAAGATCCTTGCTGATGGACAAGATGAAGAGATGGAGAAGGAGAAGTCAGGAATGACTTCTAGCTTTGTGCTTGGACAACTGGGTGGATAATGATGGATGTTTATTAAGTGCCAACTATGAGCTAGGCTCTATTCCAGTGTGGAGGCACAGCAGGATAAGAAAAGTTGGTCAATTTGGAAGTGGTGGATCCAAGATTCAAATGCTAAAACCCGCATCAACTGGGTCTAGAGTTCATGCTTCTAGATGCAGATGGAGATAGAGAAAGACAATGAGTGTGAGTTTAGAAGCTGAGTTAGGAAAGGAGGAGAGGAAGAACAGAGAGTGAAAGAGATGTAGAGAGTGGATAGAGAGAGGAGGAGACTACAGAGGAAGTGGAATCCTGGAAATCACAAGAGGAAAATATCTGCCAAGATCCTGCAGGAAGAAGGACATTAATGCCATACGTTGCAGAAAGCAAGATAAGAACCAAAAATGTCCTTCAGGTTCAGCCACCTGTAGGTCATTGGAAAATTCACACTTAGGTCCATGAATTGGTATGGGGAGATGGCAGGGACTTAGGCAAAAGAAAAGTGATGAGAGAGGTGACAATCCTCACAGCGAAAGGTGATGTCAAGGAAGAGAGATGAATTATTCTCACACTGAGCTTATGAGGCAGCAAGGTCTTGAAGAGGCTGTTAAGGAGGAATAGAGAAGGTAGTATGGATATTTGAGGTGAGTGAGGCAGAAGTGAGAGTGATGAGGGTCTGAAATGACAATCTTTAGGGATAAGAGGATATCATGGACCCACAAAGCGGTTGCTGGGAAATGCTGAGGACCTAGTGAGGCTGTGGCTCCACCACTGGCCTGGTTGTGGTGGGGTTTTCTCCAGCTGCACCCCTCAGCTTGAGTCTAGGTGTATGGCTGGGTCCACAGCTGAGGATTTTCAGGAAGGTTTTGTGTGGATATACAGTTAGATGGGATAAGAATAAAGTAGATAGGTGTTTTGATTTGAGTGAGTAAGTAAATAGTAAAGAAATGGGTGGCTGGATAGATGGATTACATCCCTGAATGTGGCCCCCAGAGTACATGTCCCCATCCAACCATCATGAAGCAAGGAAGAAGGCAAAGCAGGAGTTCACAGGCCACATTCTCACAGGGAATCCAAGAATGGGTTATTGAAAGGTTGTGAAGAGCCTTTAGCGCAGGCAGCTGTGCCCTAGGAAAGCTCACCTCTACAGCCATGCCCTAGATCGCAGCACAGGGCAGCCCACTGAGCCCAGGGTCTTAGGGAGAATCACGTGGCATGGGCAGGCTCTTCCCGAGTCCATTAAATTGGGGAGCCATTACTTCTGAATGTAGCACTGGCACTGTGTCCTCATTCCCCTTTTTCTCTTCCTCCACATATCCTAATTTCTTTCCTTCAAGGTACAGGTCAAATCATGCCTCCTTAATGAAATTTCTCATGCCCCAAGGCCTGACACATATTAAGTGCTCAATAAATAATAACGACCATTTTTTCATGATCATGATTAGTGTTGTTTCAATGGTATGTGATTTCTTATATCCCCAGCCAGCCTGTGGACTCCCCAGAGGCAATAAACACACCTTATCATTTCAACATTCCTGCACCCCTCCTCCTGCCCGTGGCAGTTTGCCTGCAGTGGTAGATGACCTTCAGTTTATTCCCAACCCTGAGGGTGACCATGGTTGAAGTCACCTAACCAAACTGTCCAGAAGAAAAGTGTGAGGATAGAAACTCTGGGAGAGGAGACAACAGGGAGCCCCAGTACCTACAGCCAAATCCTGTCCCTACCTTCAGAGAGAAGTGTTTGTCTTCTCTCTGAAGACAAACTCAGTGTATCACTGAGGGCCATCAGGAAATGGAAGGTAACCAAACTGGGGTTTTGAAAAGAATTTGATGATGGGACTAGGGACAGGTTTCAGGAAGCCAACAGTAGATGTCAAGGCATCCAAAGATTCAAATAGCAGGGTCCTGAGGGACCAGGGGAGGGAGGAATTGACATTACCAGAACCCAGGGAGAGCTACAGTACTGGAAGAGGGCCCGCGTGGCAGGAGCTGCAGGTGTAGAGAAACAGCTACAACCAGAACTGTTTTCCCAAGTATAAGAGAGCAGGACATACCATATGCTAACACATATATACAGAATTTAAGAAAAAAAAAATGTCATGAAGAGCCTAGGGGTAAAACAGGAATAAAGACACAGACCTACTTGAGAATGGACTTGAGGATATGGGGAGGAGGAAGGGTAAGCTGTGACAAAGCGAGAGAGAGGCATGGACATATATACACTACCAAACGTAAGGTAGATAGCTAGTGGGAAGCAGCCGCATAGCACAGGGAGATCAGCTCGGTGCTTTGTGACTGCCTGGAGGGGTGGGATAGGGAGGGTGGAAGGGGGGGAGACACAAGAGGGAAGGGATATGGGAACAGATGTATATGTATGACTGATTGACTTTGTTATAAAGCAGAAACTAATAAAAAAAAGAGAGAGAGAGCAGGACAGAAACACCCCGACCGCACTCTCCTTGTCACCTCCAGCATCCTGCTTGTGTCCCATCGCTGAACTCAACAGGAAGACAGACAGAGGCTGCAAGGGAGCTTGGGGGAGATAGTGTGCAGGGCTCAGCATCAAGGGCAGCGAGCAGGACAGTAAAGGGCAGAAAAAGGCGGAGTGTAATCATCACAATTAGCAAAGACTAAGAACCAGATGAGGGAATGTGGACCACATATTCATCAAAGAGTTAATATTCTCTGAAAGGGCTGGACACCTGATTGACAGGAGGTAATGACGATCACTGACTAAGTGTTTGCTTAATAGTTGTTGGAGACACACTAGGAAAACCAAGCAGTGCCCGTTCAGGCAGAGTAGGAGCAGTGCTAGCCTGATGTGGAATTTCATGACTCTGTGTCCAATAGCAAATTTAGGGATGATCATGAAACCTTCTTTTCCAGTCTTAGCCTCATATCCAGCAATCACTACCATGCAGCAATGGAATAAATAGCTAAAAATAAACTGAAGCCTGGCCTGAGGAAGGGAAGCAGCCCTACCCTCACCAGACCTGAGACAATGAAACATGAGCAAGTGGGTATCCGTCAGTTAAAAAGAAAACGCCCCTAGAAATTCCAGGGGAGAGAGGTCGACACGCCGGGGTCACTGGTAGCATGATGTAGGCAGTGACCACAGAGGCCCTGATGGAACTGGGGAGAGACTCTGATGAAACTCACAGACCAGTGGTTATTTTCTTCCTGGAAGGGAAATCAGGCTGGGAAATAAGCAATGATGCTCCTGGGATTAGCAGTGCAGCCCCTGCCAGGAGCAGGTGGTGATTCAGCGGGCTGGAGAGACTAGAGCCCCATATCCCTTCCCCACAACAACTGTGAGTTTTATTAAGAGATGCTCAGATTCTATGAGAGTGGGGATTATGTGGAACTGATCTTAGCACCCAGTTTCTTTCTCTAAGACCTTATGAAATGAGTATTGGGAGGCTGGTAAGGGAGAAGTCAGTCCCTAAAAGCCTCATCCCTTAAGTAGCTGGGCCACAAGGACTCTTGGCAAAATTTCCAACTAGGTCACCCATAAAGGTGACATAAATGGGAGGGGAGATGAGAATAGTACCAGACCCTCTTACCTTTATAATTATTATTTTGTGATATAATTCATGAAACAGTGCCCTGAAAAGGTAAATAAATATAAGGTATTATAAGAGCCAAGAAATGTAACTTCATATGCAAATGAGACATAAAACGAAATTTTCCTCTTCGGATCAAAATATACCTACACAGCCACACATGCAGTTATGTATTACTAAGCATCAGAACCCTTCAATGGCACTTCTCATTTGACTCAGAGGAAAAACCAAAGCCTTACAATGGCCTACAAGCCCTCATGATGTGGCCCCCATCATCCCTCTAAACTCATCTCCAGCTGCTCACACAATCTCACTCCAGCCATATTGAACTCCGTGCTATTCCTCCAACATGCCACAGCCTAAGGCTTTAGCATAATAGGCTGTTCCCTCTTCCTAGTTGCTCTTCCTCCAAATACATGCCCACCTACTTCTTTTCCAAAATCATTTCAATGAAGCCTGCCTTGAACACTCTAATTAAAATTACCTTCACCCCAACCCTCTCAGTCTCTATACCCTTTCCCTTTATCTACTTTTCCCTCTTTTATTTCCACTACACATCACATTCAATCATACTATTTAGTTTCCTTATTTGTTATACTTATTGTTTGTTGTCTGTTTTCTTCACTACAGTGAAAGCTCTGCAAGGACAATGATTCATACATTGTTCACAAATGCTTAGAACAGTGCCTGGAATATATAGTCACTAAGTAGGCATTTGTTGAATGAATGAAAGAATGAATAAATGCTCTACCATGTGTCAGACCTTAATTATGAGTCTTCATTCCACTCTGCTTGTTCCTAGCATAATTCTTGTCACAAATTAATGCTTCATAAAGGATAATTGATGATGTCATTTAGTCAACAAACATTTATTGAGAGCCTACTTTACCTAAAACATGATGGGAGACACTAAGAAATATAAGATATCCAAGCTACTCTTACAAAGTAATTATGTAGCTAGGGGTGTGTTCCCCAATACCCAGTTCTCCTCCCCTCCCAGACACCTAGAAAACTGTACTTTTCAACTGCCTTGAAGATGGGCAGTTGTGTGACTAATTGGCCAATGAAATTTGAGCAAGAATGATGTTGGCCACATCCAGGATGAGTCAGTGAAAAACATCAGCTACCCCTGGACAGTGACTAAAGTGGCCCTGTACCCCAAGATACAGTTACTAGCTGGAGGAGACCCACTAAGTTTGGATCCTTGAACAAAACAAGAAAACTTTCTAGTGTTGAGCCACTGAGATTTGGGAATCTTTTGTTCCTGCACAACATAGCCCTTCCTGATTATCATGGGGTGTAGGGGGACTACGAAACACAAGAATGATAAGAACTGAGTAAATAGCTTTCATGAAGCTGGATGTAACAAGTGGCCAGTAAGTGGTCCAGACGATCACTGAGGTGTCCATGGAGAGGCAGGAATGTTGGAGAGCTATTGGGTAGATTGAATGAAAGAACTGAGAGCATGGTAAGGATGAGTCGTATTTAGATAAGAAGAAAAAAAGAAGAGAACGTTTTAGTTGGACAAATGGCTTGAAGGAAGACATGATGATGATGATGATGATGATGTTAACAGTGATGGTGGGGGCCATTGATGGGAGTGTTCATGAAAAACAAAGACAGCTGAGGTAATAAGGACAGGCTGATCAACTCACTAATTCATAAGCGTGACTCACAGAAGTATCAGCATCAGGACAAGCCCAGCAAAGAGAAGAACATTTCCCCTCCCATTGCCCCCACGCACATTTCACAGGAGCAAATGTTACTTAAAATTCAATTTACCCTTTTTTGTTGATTTAGGATGGCTGTTTAATTAGTTTTTAGCATTGCATATTGTTTATTGTCCTTGTTTCAATAGAAGTTAAAAGTGAGAACGTTTACTGCTCTTGATTTGTAGACAAAATAAGTAACTGTTCCAGATTTCTCTCCTCTCCCCTTGCCACATTTCTGATTTAAAAGTGTCTCTGACCTAGTGAATTGCTTCTAAATCATATCACTGTGGTTTGCTGAACTTCTATTGCATGGAATTCCTCCCCTAAGACAACATCCCTACAGCTGAGAAAACACATCTTCTCTCAGTGTTTCAAGTGAAAGGATGTCTGATAACAAATGTAATAGGCCAAAAGAACATTTGTCCTCTGGAAGTGGCATCATCCTCAATAAGGAAAATTCCACAAAAAGCTTACGCTAAGAATTTCACTTTGGAGTTCACTAAGTCGGGTTCACTAAGTCTGAGCAAACCTCAGACTTGCCCATGAACCAAACCAAACTTGCAGAGGGCTCCAGGCTGAGGCCATTTCTTTTCATTGTGGGTCTATAATTAATAAACAAAGGGGATCAACTAGGACATGTGTTGGGAACCAGGGAATATGTAAGCAGAAGAGGGTCTGCCCCCACATTCCTCACAGCACTATCTGAGGACACATAATTAATTCTCATGGAAAGGAGGCTAACAGTGCCTTGAGAGCAGCCATGTTACTCAGGCTCCCTTCATGCTGCCCCGGCATCACAGCCTGCTTGCCCAGGTGCTTTTGACGGCCAAAAAGAGGAGCCATCTTAGAAAGAACTTCCTGAGAGAATTGAAAACACAGACAACTAATAGGAGTAAAGATTACCTAAAGTTCTAAAAATGAGACTGGGAGGAGACTGATACAAACATAGCACATGAAGAAATGGTCTATTTTAGGAATATTCCTATCCGTGGGAATTGCATAAGTGTTGGAGGGATGTACCTTTTGAAAAAGAGTTTTTTTTTCTCTTGAAGCCCACCAGGATTTCTGCCTTATTGAGCTTCCATTCTTCCAGTCATTTCTAACTTCTCCTCCTATACTGATATAGAAGCTCTGCCTTGCGCACATGCATACGCACGTACACACACACACACACACACACACACAGCATGAAAGCATAGTTCAGCTCAGCGGTTAGGAGCTTAGATGCTGGAACCAGCCTCCCTGGGTTCAAACTCAGCATTCTGATTCTTTAGATCTGTGACCTTAGTCAAGTTACTCCATCTCCCTTTGCTGTGATGTTTTCATTTGAATAATAGGGCCAGTCATGGTATTTACCACATAAGGCTCTTGCAGGGATTGGACGGAGTGATGTGTGGAACATACTCAGAACAGTACCTGGCTTGAACCTGTGTCTTATGTTTCGGTTATGGTTCTTACTGTGTGCCTGTCAATTCAGTGGGTGGTTAGAAGAATCCCTGCAGTATGCTAGTGCTACGGACTACAGAGAGAATTTCATAGAGTCTCCACCCTTGAGGTTGTGATAATCTGGTTGGGAGTACAAGACTCAGAGAGAGAGAGACTAACTAGAGAAGATTCTAGGGTGTGCTTGAGGGTCAGATCAGAGGGCGCAGCTCCTGGCCCTGAGTAGCTGGACTCCACACATGTGCTCAGCTCTTTCCTTCCTTCCTGTATGACTCCCTCCTTGCCTGAATGCAGTAGGGCAACCATGGAAGCAAAGTCCACATATATCAGGGTGTCATGATGTCCAGGGGAAACTTGACTTCACCACACATTTCCCTCCCACACTCCTCTGTCCTGAAGCCTGGGGCTTCCCACTATGGCCTATAGGCCCAGCCATGCAGAAAATGGGTTGAGAGGTGTTCCCTTATTAAAGTTCTTCGAGCTTGACTATTAAACAGTCAAGAAACACCTCTCAAAATAGCCTAACTTGCTAAGGTGGCTTTGGGCTTCCAATCTGCCACTGCTTCTCTCTAGAGGGAGGGCAACAGCCTGCACAACAGGTCTACTCCCCATCAGAGCCCAGGATGGAGGTGGGACGAACCACCCGGCACTTTGTCTGCCATCCTTTGTTAGAAACTCACAGCCTCTTCATCTTAGGCCAACAAGAACACGTTCTGTCTTTGTTTTCTTTCCACACATAATCTCTCACCCCAGGACACCACAGGGCATTGTGTAAAAATATGATAACTCCTAAACATTTCAATAACACCATCCCACCTGTGCTCACATGTAAAACAACTCACAATTCCAACTGATAACCAGATAACCAGATGCAGGAACAAGGTGGGGCTGAGGAAGGAGTCCTTCTTGAGTCATTTTCTCCCATTACAGGCTCACAATTCAGAGAAAGGAGGTATCAGAGGTGGTTGGGCAATGAAGAAATGCTTCCCAAAGCCCAGAGGAGTTTAGAGATGCTTGAGAAGTGCTTCCAATTAACATGTAAGGCAACAGTTAGAAATGGCGAGAGGATCCCAGATGTGGGAACTGGCAAAGGCAAAGGTGCAAGAGAAATCAATGTGGCACCTGTAGAGGATGTAGTGCTACAATTATAATGACATGACATGCAAATCGGCCGGGGGTGGGGTACAGACATACATACATACATACGTGTTTATTTATATTAGAGGACATTTCATACTATAAAATGCATCTACACAAATTACCTCATTTGATTTTCACAACTGATCTGTTGGATTAGCAAGATATGATATGATTCTTCATGTCACAGGGAAGAAATTCAAGCAGAGAGAGAGAAGTAATTTGTTTAGCTCATTAGATTAGTAAATATGGAATTTGGATTTCAAGCCACAAGTTCTGATTCTAGGCTCAATGCATTTTCCAGATCCCCTCTTCCCTCTCCTTTCTCTTCTCCTCCTCTCCCTCTTCTTCTTCCTCTTCCCCTTCCTCACCCTCTCCTGCTCCTCCTTCCTCTTCATTTTCTTCTTCTTTTCCTCTTTTTCCCCCTCCCCATCTGTCTTCTCCTCATCAATATGGTTACCTCCATCTTTATCTCCACCTCTATCCTTATCTCTATCTCCCTCTCCCTCTCCCTCTCCTTCTCTCTCTCCTTCTCTCTCTCCTTCTCTGTCAGTCCTGTTTGTACAGAGGTTGGTCAGGCATCTAGGATAGGGCTCCTATGTGCCCTCTGAACCTATACCTCCCTTCAGTCTCTCTCAGGAGGCCTGGATCCCAATCACTCTAACCTTTCCCCATGTGCCATCTCCTTCCTGCTCAAGGGATGGAACCTGCATGTACACATTCTCTTACCACTGGGCAGTAGAGTGTACCTGAGGCAGAGGGGAGTCCTTCGCAGAAGACCCATCTGCTGAGTCAAGGACATGATGTCCCAGGGTGAAGACAGGAAAAGGAAGAGAGAAAGGGGGGCCCTGGGAAATAATGGGCACAAGAAAGAGGAAGTGCCAGTATGGCAGCTGGGTCACCTGCATTCACGGATCTAAATGCACATAGAGGGCTGTAACAATAAATAAAAATAAACAGAAAAAGAACTGAATCCCTGAGGAGGAAAATGGCAGGCTGCATATGTAAATGTCACTGTCAGATAGTCATTCCTGGCCACTCACCTGGCCCAGGGACCAGACCCAGCCCAAGGCTCAGAGAGCTTGGGCATGTGCTCAATGTAGAAAGAGAGAACCTGGTCTCTGAGGCCTCCCCTCATGCAGTGATCTCTAGAATCTTCCATGGCTTGGAGGACCCCATAGGAATCCTAGATGCTGCCACAGACACCATGTCTCAGACATACACACACACGCACGCACACATCACGTATCCCATCCCACTCACCTGTGGGACAGGACCTTGTGCTGGGACAGGACACAGGAACAGGACCCTGTGCTGGGAAACTCTTCACCCCAGACCCTCATCTCCTCCTCTGCGATGCCTCACTTGGAAAGGCTGACAATCTCATTCCCATACAGGTGACAATGCATAAGAAAGGGACTTCCAAGTCTTTGTCCTGGGTTATATATGTATTGATGGAGAGCCATGCCTTAGGCCAAATAAAAGGACGAAAATGCTGCACAGGACACACACCTCATTTCCCTTTGGTCCCCAGGCACAGGGAAGTGGAAACTCTTAGAAACTTTAGCCTTGGCTCAACCTCCATTTGGAGCGCTAGGGACAGGGACAGAGGGTCCTGGCCTCCTTGATTCCCACTCCAATTTGCACTTCAGAGAGCTCAGGGCCTGATGTGCTCTCCAGAGACGTGAACCATTCCCAAAGAAATAAGAGCTCTCAGTTCATCCCACCCTCCCCTTCCCCCGCTGTGTCCACAAGTCCATTCTCTACAACTGCATCTCTTTTCCTGCCCTGCAAATAGGTTCATCAGTACCATTTTTCTAGATTCCATATACATGCATTAATATACGATATTTGTTTTTTGTTTGTTTGTTTGTTTGCGGTATGCGGGCCTCTCACTCTTGTGGCCTCTCCCATTGTGGAGCACAGTCTCCAGACACGCAGTCTCAGCGGCCATGGCTCACGGGCCCAGCCACTCCGCAGCATGTGGTATCCTCCCAGACCGACGCACGAACCCATGTCCCCTGCATCGGCAGGTGGACTCTCAACCACTGCACCATGAGGGAAGCCCCCAATATTTGTTTTTTTCTTTCTGACTTACTTCACTCTGTATGACAGACTCTAGGTTCATCCACATCACTACAAATGACCCAATTTCGTTCCTTTTTATGGCTGAGTAATATTCCATTATATATATGTGCCACATCTTCTTTATCCATTCATTTGTCAATGGACATCTAGGTTGCTTCCATGTCCTGGTTATTGTAAATAGTGCTTCAATGAACACTGGGGTACATTGACAAATATACACTACCATGTGTGAAATAGATAGCTAGCAGGAAGCTGCTGTATAGCACAGGGAGCTCAGCTCAGTGCTCTGTGATGACCTAGAGGAGTGGGATGGGGGTGTGGAGAGACGTTCAAGAGGTAGGGGATATATGTATACATATAGCTGATTCACTTTGTTCTACAGCAGAACCTAACACAATATTGTAAAGCAATTATACTGCAATAAAAAATAAATAAATTCAAAAAAATTTTTTAAAAAGCAAAAAACAAAAAAAAAGGGAAGAAAGAAAGAATAAGAGCTCTGAGAGGCCTCACTTCTGCTCCGGGGCTGCAGAGCCTGGCCCCTGGGAGGCCCTGCCCCTGGAAGGGCCGAGACTTATCCTTTCTCACTCAGCTGCTCCTGGCACCCTCCCCAATCCCTGCAAGTGGAATCCCTCAGAGCCCCTCTGAGAAGTCCACAGAACCCTTTGGATTGGTTTCTCTCTCTCTCTTAGGAGAACAAGTCATTCCTCCATGATCTAAATTGCTTTGTGGTTTCACCCTGCTGTAACCTATTTTGAGCAAACAGAAATGCCCAAGTCTAGGTGTTTAAGAAACAAAACATTCTTCTTCTTCGCACATCCCTTCCCCCTTCCAGGCCCAAGCTTCTCCAAATGTGTTTCTTACCCACAAACATACCCTCCAAGCTTTTCCTCACTTTTCTCCTCTGTGCCTCTGGGAGACTACTTGGTGCTTAGCAGTGGATGACTTGTTAGGACAGTGGGGCTGGTGTCTTTCTGGAAAGAGGAGTGGGAGGACAAGGTCCTCCCTCCAAAGGGAACCAGGGTAAGCAAAGGCACTGATGGAAGAAGTGAGTTTATTGTGAAAAGGGCCCAGGGCCACTGGGCTCACTGGAGCCAAAGGGTTCAGGCAGGAAGGAGGCATCATGAGAGAATAGAAATTATCAAAACACATTGACCCTCAACTATTTAGACACAACATAGCCCTGTATGCTTTGCCATGGAGCCCTCACCCTATGAGCATTCCATGGGGATGAGCTTAATGGCTGGAGCATTTGTAGTAAGATCCCCAACCCTTGTACCTGATCAAACACTGCTTTAAACTTTAAGCAGGGCCATTCTAGAACACACTTCTCCTTAAGAGTTGTGTGTATATATGAGTCTTATCTGCAAAGAAACTATTAGCTCCTCTAGGACAAGGACCAGATCTCCCCTGGCATTGCTCTTCCTTCTCACCACCCCCTCCATCCAAAGGCAGCGCTGGGTGTGCGGTAAGGAGGTCACATGCTGTAACTGTGGGAAAAGCCAGACTCAGAGATGCAGGCTTGCAAGAAACCTGGGTTTTAACCCTGGACCTAATTATCCTGTGACTCTGGGAAAGTCACCTAAATTCTCTGAACCTTTCTTTCCTCACCTATAAAGTGACACTTGAGCTACTTTATTTCTTTAATGGAAAATCAGCTTGAAAATGCTTTAAATTAAAATACACTATTCAAATCTTAGGTACTACAGACTTGGCATTCACACACTCTATGCTCCATCTTTGACTGCTTGCAAGAGACCCCCAAATCCCATGGTATGACAAGAATTAACCATTCTGCTGGGATCTGAATTCCTTCAGGGGCCAATAAAGTTGAGGCATCTGTGCTCCTAGTGGGTGAGCCTAGCTGACTGCCCAGCATCCATCCTTCCCAAGTGCACCCCACACCTCTCTTTAGAAATCTGAAGAGCAATGGCAGTTTCTATGTGTGTCACCTCTGTCTTCATAACATGTCTTGAGTTCCTCCACCTGCCCACCCTGATCTAACTAATCGCCCTTGGGCTGTTGCAACACCCTCCTAACTAGTTGTCTTACTTTTAGTCTTCATCCCTGATGGTCTGTTCTTAACACAGTGGCTGGTATTTTTGAAAATCATAAGACAGATTCTGTCATCCCTTCATTCAAACTCTCCCATGTCTCCCCAGCCTCCCCATCACATCCGGGGCTGTCTGAGGGCACAGAGTACTGTGGACAGCTCCTGGATGGTACTGAGTAAATACTGGTAGAATTAATAACTGATCGCTACTGCATTTGTAGAAAGAGGGAATTATACATGACTGTGTTTTTCATGTGTTTGAGATTCACAAAAGCCTCGGGATATAATCTCACAGATGTCAAGACTTTCCCATACTACAATAGTAACTAATCCACACATATTTAATTGTATATGGAAATGAAGTGAATGACACCTAAATCCACATTTCCAGACAATGCCCAGAATTGGTGTACAAATAAATCCAGGACTGTGCATTGAAGCATGAGGTTAGCACACATGCAACCCAAGAGAGGATAGGGTCATGGGACAGAGTGAGATGGTAGGGGTCCTGGACAGGCACAGAGAGCCCTCTTGGAGGTGGTTGGGCAGGACAGTGATCCCTGCCCACAGGGGAGAGGAGCTACCCCGGGTGACTTGCTAAGAGAATTCTATGGAGTATGTTAATTTCTGTGGACTTCAGAGGCCCCATAACTCTTGGAGATTAATAAGAATCTGGGGAGTATCTGTCTTTGCCAGCTGCTTTCATTTGCGCAGTAATAAAGCTCGCCTTTCTTGTTTAATAAAAACAATGTGGAAACAAATGGTTCTGTGCACAGTGGAACTTTAGAGAAATGAATTCGATGGAACAGAGGCATGCATTTCATCATGCTGCTGGTTCCCCATATCCAAAACAGAAGCCGCGTTTCCTCTCTCCCACCCACTCTTGCACACCTCACCCTACATTTTGGTGGTGCATCTGGACCTCTCCCTGTTGCAAAGGGCTGGTGTGTCAGATGGAGAGGGACAGGCAAGTCCCCTGCTTCTGCTGGCCTGCACTTATTCCTCAAACAGAGGAAGCCAGGGCTTGGCTCTTGAGATCCCAGTGGCTGGAGGGAGGTGGGTGGAAGCCCAGTCCCAGGCTGGCAATAAATATGATGAGGAGGCACCAGCTCTCCTGCAAAGGGAAACAAACGTGCCTGTGAAGAGTGAAGAGTAATGGGCTGAGAAACAGTTTAGAGGTATCACCGGAAAATGGATAACTAATGGGTCCTGGGCAAAAGTTGGTTCACATCGCCCATTTGTTTGTACAACATGCGCTGGCAGATGACACAGGGAGGACAGACAGTCCCCATCCAACTGCCTCCACCAGTAACGAGCACCTGCTAAACAGCCATCGCTCTGACCCCAACAGTGCTTCTGATGTCCCCCACCCCTAGTTTCTCAACTGAGGACACGATCTCCCAGCTTAAACGTACCATAAAAGCAACAGGCTTTGCTAGAAGGTTATGCTTCCTCTTTAAGGTCCTGTATGACCATCTGAAAAGTGGTACTAAGGCTGGAGAGTATCCAAATGATGCTTTATGATGAGGAGAGAGACTAGTGGACAGCCTCCCACTGTGGGAGAAACTGAAAAATACAGGATTTATTAACTTCCTACTATGTGCCCTGCCCCACTGGCCACCATCCCCAGGGTGACACATGAATCACAGTAATGAATTAGAACTTCTTTAAACTAGACAAGTAGGGGGTCTGGTCTATCTGCACTAATGAAGATCTGATTTATTAACCATCTTTAAAGAAATGCAGTTTTATTACTTTCAAGTATAAGCATTGATTCATATCAAGTGCCAACAAGTATTGCCAAGTGGAGGTCCTGATGGCCCTGCCTTAACAAAAAGATAAGATTAATTTGTAATTAATGGCATCCATTTGCATGGAAACAATTAATGGGCTAAAGTCCTCATAAAAACAGTGCAATCTATTAACTAGATTAATAATGTCCCTTTACAATCTCAGAAAACTTATTAGTTTTTTCCAGAAAAGGCAAAGGTCAGCTCTTCGGGAGCCTGGGGGCTATGCTGAACCCAGAGAAAATTATAAAAATGCCCAGGCTTGTTTGCATGACCCCCAGCTCCCTTATCTCTTTTTCCTTCTCAGTTTCTCTCAGTTGGCATTTATTGAGGGCAACTAAAAGAAATTTAAAGAGAAAAGTATAGGATAATCTTTGACCTCAAGGAGCTTACAGCTTGGCTGGGAAGACAAGACACAGACATACTAAAATATTAGGGGGAAATTCAAATGCTTGATCAAAGCATGAGTAATAAGTTCCAAAAGTGGTTGAACCCCTTAGTTGTGCTAGTCCCTGTAAGAATCCCTTGACATGTGTATGTTAATATGTAAACAACCCTGGGAGGTAGGCATTATAGTTTCCTTTCCCAATCCACAGAGGAAGAAACTGAAGTACTGAGTGCTCCATACCTGGTCTACATTCACACAACTGATAAGATATGTTATAACCAGTCCTCAGAAATGGCCCCACAATGAACCATACCCACTGGCATTCACACCACTGTGTGGACTCATCCTCTTGAAACGGGGCTTGTTCTGTGACTCACTTTTGACCAATAAGGGTCTTGCAGAAGTGGTGGCTTGTGACTTCTGCAGCTAGATCATAAGAAGCCTTACACAGTCTGCCCAGGCCTCTGCAAACACTTCCTCTAGGAGAAGCCAGCCACTATGTAACAAGTCCAACTACCCTGAGACTGACATGCTGTGAGGAAGCCCAAGCTAGCCACATGGAGAGGCTATGTAGGAAAAGAAAGATGCTTAGGAGGTCCTCAGCTATTGTAGCCATGCCCACTAAGGTCCCAGACATGTAATTAAAGGCTCCACCTTGGAAACAGAGCCCAGTTGAGCCTTCAGTTAACGCCAGCACCAGCCACCTTCTGACTACAACCACAAAAGAGACCCCAACAAAGAACCACCCAGTTGAGCCCAGCCAATCCAGAGAACCAATAAAATATGGGTTTTTTCCCTTATGATTCTCTGCAATAGATAACGAGAACTAGTTGTAAAATTTGAATGACGGCAGTATAATTCCAGAGTTACAAAGCATAACCACCATTCCAGACCAGCAGTTCAGTATCATAGACCACTGTGTGATAACTGCATGTGTCTGTCCACCTTATCCCTTAGTTTGGAGAATCCCAAGCAGGCTTGCTCCTTCATTCAGATTCCTGTCCTCTAAGAATGGTATTCAGTCTGTGAACATGCTTCAGAGATGCAGTAACCCCACTCAGCTTCTGTGGATCAGCACCCATGACACAGGTACTAAAATACATGGCAGAGGGCAACTGCACCTGTCCTAAAACCCATTTTAATGCCCTCCTTGCAGCTGCTGTGCCCTGAGTACCCTACTCTGACTTACATGTCTCTGGTCTGAGCCCCATACCCTGATCCCTACTTTTTTTTTTTTTTTTTTTTTTTGCGGTACACGGGCCTCTCAGTGTTGTGGCCTCTCCCGTTGAGGAGCACAGGCTCCGGATGTGCAGGCTCAGTGGCTATGGCTCATGGGCCCAGCTGCTTCGCGGCATGTGGGATCTTCCCAGACCGGGGCACAAACCTGCGTCCCCTGCATCAGCAGGCGGACTCTCAACCACTGCGCCACCAGAGAAGCCCTCTGGTCCCTACTTTTAAGTTCATACTCCCCTCTCCCTAATACCCCGTTACCCCACTGGATTCATGGGGATTAGGCTACTGAGTCGGCTGGTACTTAAATTTGCTTTAGAACTAGGCAGGTGTCACTCTGAACTCAGATGAATTTATACAGAGTCTGACCAATCCCTGGACTTTGGTCTCTATTGGTCAACCCTCCAATAAAAATGCGTCCTTGCTAAATAAAGCTTTGTATTGTGGCCTATTCTGGCTTTGGGGTCTGCTGGCCCTAACAGCACCAACCAGAGGCTGAGACCCATGTACATTAAGGTGGACAAATAATGACAACAGCTCAAAATGTTATATTGCCTTGGCTGCCACCAAAGAAAGTGCATATTGTCAGAGTCAGTCTATTACTAATACAATGAAGTTCCTATTATAAAATTCCTGACATCTGTACATTATGGTCTAGATACTTTGATGAATCTCTTTTCAAAATCCCTGGACATCCCACCAGGTCACTTCCTCTGTGTACATATACCAGTGGACTGATCTCTGGTGACCGTCCACATCTCCAAGATTTTATTGGGATCCCTTTCTATAGTTTAGAACAAAACCAGGAGTTCAACTGGAGGATGAGGCTGTAAAAAAGGAAAGATGTTCTTTAACATCTCCCTCTCTCTTCCTCTCAGCTGTCCACACCTCCCAGCCCAGAAGGCTCTAAAAGAAAGCTCCAGATAACGAACCTCCCTCCTGAAGATGCATGCGACAAGCAAGTACACAGTACACGTGGAAGGTGGAAGATGACTTCCTGGAGACATCACTTGCTGAAGGCTCTGGCTAAGTCCCACTGAGGCAAATCACACAGCCAGGGTCAGGAGCCCTGATCTGGAGGCGACAGCCTGAGTATAAACTTGGACTCTGTTACTTTCTTACTCTGCAGCTTCAAGCAAGTTCTTTAATGTCTAAGACTAGTTTCCTCCTCCATAAAATAGGGTTAGTAGTGCTTACTGCATAAAATTAAATGAGAAAATATTCATAAAACTCTTACATAAAACATTAAATGTTATCTGTTAGCAATTGTAGCATATATGCGCAGTTTTCATATTTTTGAATCAACTTGTAAGTGTTCAATATTTGGCCACAAATTGTATCTCCAGATTTAATTCAAATGCATAGAGTAAAAAAGTTCTCATATAAGAATTTATTGAATCCTCATAAAATCACTACCACAACTACACTTCTCTTAATGATGAAAATGAGATCTGGAGAGGTGCAGTAACTTGTATTATCATCTCAATTTTTCAAGTTAAGGATCTAAGACCAATGATGTGGCCAAGGTGGCCTAGCCCCCTGAAAAGAGAGGAAAGGTTTGAATCCTATCTTTGAATTTGAAATTTGACTCCAAGCCCATGACCCTCCACCCTGACCTCACTAATGTAACAAGTCACCTCTCCACCAACAGGCACTTGTTGGAGCACCTACTTTCTACCCAGTCCTAGAAAAGATATGAGAAAAAAATTCCGAGGCCCTCTTCTGAACAGTTGATGAAGGAGAGACAAGGGAAATGTCAGCATTATAATTATTGTTTTAATGAATACAGAGGACATTTTTAGATGTGTTCCAAGTTTAAGAAGGTCTATAGCACTTCCAAAATAAGAAGAGAGAGTAAGACCTGGAAGATAGATATTGGGGATGTATGTCAGGGCCATTCCAGGAAAGGATGGGACACTCAAATTAGAGGGTTTCTTTGCAGAGCATTTATTACAATGGGGCAGGTAGGGTGACAAGGAAGCAAAAGGAGGGCCAGGAGGAGCAGCAGTGGAGCTGTGACAGGCCTCAGACTAAAGGAATGAGGAGAGGGAGGGGTCAGGGTCACTGAAAGGGAGAGAGGCTTGTGTAGAACACTGACAGGGGCAGAACCTTACAGTGACAGGCAATGTGGTCCCAAGGGAAGGAAGGAGGAAAGGAAACACCTTGACTCTACATTAAGTCCTTCCTTAATGGCCCAACCAACCGGAAGCCAGAGGGCTCACGTGCCTGTTGATGTACAGGGCATCCTGCAGGGCAGAGGGCAAGTGAGCAGTGGATCTGGAGGGCCAATGGGAGATATACAGTGTAGAGGGCTCTGAATTGTGATTGGAGACTCATTAGATCAGGAGAAGAAAGTTGAGGGAGCCAGCATTTGAAGGCAGAATGAAGATGTGAGACCAGTAGAAGGCAGTGGATGGTGAGAAAACTGGCTTCGTTGGGCTGGGTGGGCTTGGTAGGGGAAGAGTGGGATTTGAGGCTAGGCCAAATGTTCTGGATCATGGATTAGATCATCAGATCATCCAGCATGATGCCCAGCACATAGTAGGATCTCAATAAATCTTTTTGAAGAAATAAAGCAGCACAACCATTAAATACGTGGCTATGAGAATGTGGGGTGCAGCAAAGGAAAGCCCTCCCTAGATCCTACATGGGAAGGGGAGCTAGTGCAGGCAAACAGGGAGAACAGGCTTCGTGCCTTTTCCTCTTCCTGGCCTCTCTTTGTGGAATCACTGCCCTACTGCAGAACGTTATGGCATATACCCCATCAGGGCAGATATAGCCTAATGAGGCCCAGCAGAGCCACATTTCCTTCAAAGAGAGTCTAATTCTAGGGTTTTCACCCCACTTTTATCTTGAGCAGTAGCCCAAGACACTTACATTGGGATTACTGGAAGGAGGGTTTCTGGGTGGTAGAGGGCACAACAGTGCAGAAAAGAGTAAGGAGGGAGCCAAGCAAAGAGGCAGGTTCTCTAGACCACAGTCTGAAGGTGGACTGTGCCGGTAGGCTCCTGCCTCGACCTCAGACCTAAGGGTTTCCTCTCTCCCTGCTCCAAATTAACACTCAGGGCTGGGACTCTCCACCATCAGTGTAATAACACAGAGAAATCCTACTTCCTTTTTGTTTGAGTCTCCATGGGACCTTGTGCTGATGTGTCCATTAAATATTCATGGAATGAACAGAGTAGAAGGGAAGAAGGCAGGCAGGAAGGGAGGAGGGGGTCCTCGAATGGTTACCCACACCAAGCCCATCAGTAGCATATCCTAACTATCACTCATGTCTCTCCAGGACAACACAGGGTGCTGTTGAAAAGACAGGAGGGCCTCCCTGGTGGCGCAGTCGTTGAGAGTCCGCCTGCCGATGCAGGGGATGCGGGTTCGTGCCCCGGTCTGGGAGGATCCCATATGCCGCGGAGCGGCTGGGCCCGTGAGCCATGGCCGCTGGGCCTGCGCATCCGGAGCCTGTGCTCCGCAACGGGAGAGGCCACAACAGTGAGAGGCCCGCATACCGCAAAAAAAAAAAAAAAAAGAAAAGACAGGAAAAGAAGGCTTAGTTCAGTTGGGGGACAAGACTGTGTTAAAAGGCATTCACCAACTACCACTATTAAATGGCAGGCTGAGTAACATGGAACTGGTCATAAATGTAAAAAATGAATGCATGCAAAGTACAGGTCAGGGGAGTGTGAGACTGAGTGGCTCAAAGGATTGCATTCTATTTTGATAGGATGAGCGAATGGAGCAAGGTTTCCCAGGTGAAGGATACGGCCTGGATGAAGGCAAGGAGGTCAGAACAAAGGAGACCTGTGTCCAGAGCAGATGCTCTCAATTCACATCTACAAATATTCACACACACACACACACACACACACACACACACACACACACACACCACGATTGGCCAAGGTACAAGGGATTGAAGATTAGAAAGACAGAGTCCCTACGCTCCAGAGCTGCCAGATCGTTACCAGTTCTGAGAATCTAGGAGAGGTGAGAAACTAGCCAGGCCTCTTAACCAAAGATTCTTCTCAAGGAACACTGGAAGGCTGGTAGCCTGGCTTCTGCTCAGACATCCCCAGATAGGGGTTGACATAGGGTCATCTTGATTCTCTCTTGGACAGTTTTAATTGATAGAAAGTTTGTTCTATAATAACTTAAACATCCCAGTTGCTCTGAAATAATGTTGTTTTTGTTGTCACAATCATCATCATGATTATGACATGATTATTATTACGAATATGCCTCTCAGTTTCTCCATGCCCGCTTCTCTCTGTGGACTCTCCCAGGACACCAGCAGACTCTGCAAGAATGTTGGGGCCACCGTCCTCCTGGGCAGGACCTACTCTGATGGCCCTACTCTTTCTCGGGTGCAGGGACTTCAGATCAGGGAAGCCCCTGCTCCCAGCACCCTTGTCCTCTGTGCCTTGGTCACAGTGGGAAACCCATCGAAGGCTCCAGCCTAGCAGGAGAGCCTATGTTTCCGGGCATCACATGGCAAGAACTGTCATGAGAAATGGCAAGTGAAATCTCAGAGCCTCCTGCACCACCTGGCCTGTTGACACCACCCTTTGAAAGCTGTGGGAAGTAGGAAATTGCTCATCTTCTTTAATCAAGGACACTTTTTAAGATGCTTAAGTACAATACTAGTTAAAAATGGGCAGTTTTATATAAAGGAAAGGAGAAACAGTACAGCAGAAATGTAAAGTATATCAGATTGAATTAGTTTTTCTTGCCACAGCATATAAACAAAACTGTTTAATTAGAACACCTTGTTTTTATTGCCTTCTGAGCAATTTTTCCATGATGAGGAGAAAAATAAGAGAGTGAAGAAGGGATTCTGGAATCTCTCAGGGACTCCCAGAGGTCTCCTCTGCTTCCCCTAATGAACCAGCTCCTGGGGTGCTCCCCCTGCATTCCCCGTAAGTGCCCCTGGCACCCCCTCTTCCCACTCATCCCCTCCCCCAGCTGCCTTCATTTGCAGAGATTACAGCAGATTTTATGCACAGAGGGGAGATGAGGTGTGGTCTCTGACATAACTTGGGACCCCAAAAAACTGGAGAGTCCCCAAGGCTCCAATAGAAGCTGGGAGAAAGGAGCAAGCCCTGGGCTGGAGTCCAGCATCTGGTCCTGAATCTGGCGCTGAGCGGGGGCTGTGGGTTCTGTCCCCCTGCTTCGGCCTCTGACTCTGCAGTTATGTAGGGGAGAGACACCTGCCAGTCCCCACACTCAAGGATTCAGACTTGTGTTTTGGACCTCATGCTACCCTACACACCCACCTGGTACACAGAGGCCTAAACCAGGGGAGCTGAGAAGGATGTATAGAAAGCAGCTGGTTGCCCCTCAGCCCGCTCAGGCCCATATGACACCCCAGTCTGCCCACCTGCAGTGGTTCTCACCTCCCCTCCCCGATGTGCACACGTCCTCACACACACACCCGTGCTTCTCCCCCCACCCCTGCCATGGCACTCACACCTGCAGGGGTGTGAGTATTTGTATTTTTGGTGTCTGGTTGGTTTCTGAACAAGCAGAAGATTTAAGCTTCTAATCCATCTGTTGGGTGCAAAGCATAATATATTCTGGGAGTGGATTAGGGGACTAAATTTGGGAAATGTGTTGTCAAAATGTGGTTTTGCAATGCAAGCTTATTGATGAGGGTGGCATTTGGAGTCTGGAGGCCTTTTGGAAGTCGCTGTGCGAGGAGGGGCAGGGGCTGGGAGGAGCAACAGGTGTACAGAACTCACCCTCCACAAAATGGTGGAAGTGGAAAATTCCTTCTGGGGTACCCCAATCACCACTTTCTGGACCCTCTCCTGTTTCTGCTCTCCTGTAGCAGGACCCTCTACCTTTCAGGATCCCTCCCCTCTATAGTAGCACCTTCAGGATACTGACATATTTATTCACACTCAGGAGTGACATCTAATAATAAAACATAAATCTCGACTTCTTTCTCCGGTGTGGGCATTTTAATGATGTTCAAATCTTATGTTCTCGTAGTAGGAATGCAGGCATCAACCAACATTTAGAGATGATACTGGGAGTGGAGACAGACTGGGAGACCCACTTCCCAGACCCAGACCCAGACACAAGTGCTCACTGGTGGCATCTCAGTCATGTGACACCTGGGATCAGTTTGGTCATTAGAACACAGATACCCATGGACCTGTTGCCCATGGACGTGGCCGAAAAATGGCTTCAGTCTATCTTGTTCCTGACACTAACTTCCATATCCCTCTCCTGTGCCCCCGGCCTCAGATAGGGGTCATGGGAGTGTGTAGCTTGGGATGCAGAAGTCAACTGCAGACTTGGGAGAACTAAGCAGCAGCCATAGGGTTACAGGGTTAGAGAGTAAGTGGAGCTGAGGGATATAGGCTGGGGTGGAGTAAGCATCCCAGAACCCATCACTCACCCATCCAGGTGGAACTGGGCACATCAAAGAAAAACAACAGGGTCCTAAGAGAACATCTACAGCAATGTAGCAATCCCCAGCATCCATGACTGGTAACTACCAACCTCCAATAGATTATCCCCAGGGAGGGAGATCTCACTACCTCTCAGAGAGGCTGACCACCATGCTCCTGGTGTGGAATGATGAGACAGGGGAGAAAAGACTGACCCTTGATACATGAATAGATCAGAAAGATCAGAATCCAGTCTCACTATAAATTTGATATAAACGGTTAGGATGAAATCTCCCCATCAAACTCACCCTGCCTTTTTCCCAGCTGACTTGAAGATGGGGCTGAAACCTCTTCCAGTTTGTAGGCTTTGCTCATAACTGACCCCTGTCATCCCTTATCTGAGAATTGCCAAGTATTAATCAGTCCACTGTCCTTCTCCAGACAGGGGCTTAGTGCCCTGGAGCATATGAGAAGTATAGTCCTTGGCTTCAGAAAGCTCACAGACCATGTGGGGCTGAGAGAGAAACTGCTCCTAGGACACAGAGTGATTTCAGTTGGGGCGGGGGAACATGCTGTAGGGTAGGATGTGGATAAAGTCAAGGAAAAAAGTAAGATCCTTTAGTTGGAAGTCACAGACACTGGAGACCCCACCCCTCCCAACACCACTGTCCCCACCTTGCTTCTGAACAGGACAGCCCTCACCTGACCCATTTCTCATTACAATCTCCAAAGCCATTGACCCTACCTATCCCTTTCTTTCATGGTCAGTCCCAGTTCGTCTCAACATGACCTTGGTGTCTTAAAATAGAGTCTGTCTGTATCGCTTCATGGACTAAGGTCACAGAGCCCAATTCTGCTTTCTCATGGTCCTCTCTGCAACAAAGGGAAGCACAGGAAATGGTTCAGGGTTCCATATTTAGAAAATAAATGCCCTGGTGCTGCTGTGCCTTGAGTGGAAGGATAATAGACAACAACAGAGGAAACACTGATGCTAATGATGGGATTGAGACTACCAAGGGGACTTGATGTAATCATTTGACAGGAGAGAATCATAACAGTGTAATGAATATCCCTACTGGGGTAAAGAATACCAGGAGTAAAAAGCCGGAAAAGCTTGAGCAGTTCCTTTGGTGGTTTCCATGTCACTATCCTTTCTCCTATTCTCTCCTGCATTATCAGTTTTTCACTTTCTACTGGATGATTACCATCAGCACATAAACATGCCATTAAGCCACATGTCTTCCATTAAAATAAAACTCTCTTGACCCAGCTTTTCTCTGACTACTGACCCATTTCTTTGTCTCTGCAACAGGCCTCCTCAAAGGATTATCCTCTCTCAAATTCCTCTCCTCACTTTCTCTTAAACCCGCTCTTCACAAACACCTCTCAACCAAAACTTTTCTCATCATGACCCCTAGTGACCTCCACGTTGCTGTGTCCACCCATCAATTCCCAATCTTCATCACACTTGCCTTCCAGCAGCATTGGACAACACCTCCTGGGACTCCATACTCCCTCTGTATGTGGAGGGCTTTTGAACATCACCTTGGTCCTCTTTTCTAACAATGCTCACCCCCTTGCTGATATGACCAGGCCCATGACTTCAAATACTGATGTGGGCTCATGAATCCCACATTCATCTCTCGTCTAGATTTTGCTCCTGGTTTCTAGACGTGTGTCTCTGACTGCCTAGGTGACAATCTCCACTTGAATGTCTAAGAACCCTCTCAAAGTCAACGTGTCCAAAATTGAGTACCCAATTTTTTCCTACCCAAATCCTATTCTGCCCACACCATTTCCTGTCTCAGTTACTCAGGCTGTGAAATCATCCTTGGCTCTTCTTTTTCTGTCACACCCTATATCTAATCTGCCAGTGGATTCTGTGGGCTTGACTTTCAAAACACATGCAAATTCAAGATGTTCACCCCCTCTGTTGTCATCACCCAACCCCAATTAACTATTACGTCCTTCCTTGAGTATTCTCACAGCCTCCCTTACCTTCTTGGAAGTATTCTTAACACAGCAGCCATGTGCTTTAAAACATGTTTCATGGCATTGGACATAAGAACCATGTCATGTGCTCAAAACCTTCCAGGAGCCCCTCACTCCACTAAGACTAAACTGAAGCCCTTGTGATGACCAGCAAGGCCCTCCTCCTTATGACCTCTCCAACCTCAACTCCTTTACTCTTCCCCTCGTTCATGGTCTCCAGTCACACTGAACTCCATGCTGTTCCTCAAGCACACTCTGCATCCCTTAGGCTCTTTGCTCTGGGGTCCCCTGACTAGAACTTTCTTCCCCCCAATGTCTGTTTGGCTCCCTCCATCTCCTTCTTTCAAGTCTTTGCTCTCACTTCCTCGAGAAGGCCCACCTGACCAACCTATTTAATCCTGCAACCTGCCCGCACAGCATCATGCCCCATCCCCTTACTCTCCTCTATGTTCTCCCATAGCATCAATGTACTGTATCATTTACTTATTTTCCTGTTGTTTTATGCTTATATCTTCCCCTGCTGAAATGTAATCTCCACATGGCCAAAAATCTTTGTTTCCTTTGTCCTCAAATGTATGCCAAGTGCAGTGTGTGGCACACAGGTGTTCAATAAATGTTTGTTAAGTGAGTAAATTTTCCTTTTTCTGCCCAAACACAGCCTGCTTCACTGGTTCCTTCCAGCTTAGTTCTCGATGAGTCTTGATCTTTGGGATAACATGCCTGCATTTCTGACAATAACAGTTACAGCAGCTACAGAAGCTATGGCTTATGCATTGCTTACAAGATATGTAACCTAACCAATCACATGTGAAGTGCTTACAATACACCAGGCAAGGACCATGACAAGGACCGTCTCTTTCAATTTTTCCCATGGTTCAGAAAGGTAGTATGATAAAATGCATTACTGGATCCAGTGTTTCATCCCCACCCCACCTGTAGCATCCATACCACTGAGGTGCCCTTATGAGCCCAGTGTATTCCCTCTCCCCTTAACTTTGAGTGTGGCCATGTGACTTGTTTTGACCAATGATATATGAGAGAAAATGACAGCAACAAATTCCAAGTCTAGGCCCTAGAAAACCTTGTATGTTTCCTCTTGTATTCCTGCAATTCTGTAATCCCCAGGGGATCGTGCCCGGGCTGGCCCACTGGTACGAGAGAAAAATAAGAGACATGGAGCCACTTCAGTGAAACCCAGCCTATATCAGACAGACTTCCTTGACCCCCAGCTACATGATCAGTAAAAATGGTTGTTTTAAGCCACCGATCTTTGGGGTGGTTTGTTACACAGCAATAGATAAGTGATAGAGCTATTGCTGTGTTTCACATTGGCTTTGCAAAGGTGAGTAATCCACCCAAGATCTCAGGGCTGGTGGGTAGTAAAGCCAGGGTTCATCTCAGGCCTTCTGATCCCAGAGCCTACATGCTAACCACCAGGAAACTCCACCAACCCCTTTCTTGCCTTCTCTGTTCTGCACTACACATTGCTTGGACATATTCTGAATTCTTCTCCAAATATATTTACTTATTCATTCATTTGTTCAATCATTCATACTTTCAAAAACTAAAAGTTGATTATCACACAGTGCCAATAATTTGAAAGTTGCTGGAAATGCTGAAAAAGAACCTGAGCTATGTAAACAGAAGGGTACCAGAAAGGGAGAAAACACAGAAAGAGTATAGCTAGAGAGAGATGTGTCCAAGATGAAACTGAGAACAATCACAAAGTAGACAGTGCTGGGGACAATTGTTGTGAAGGTTCTCAGAAAGCAGACCCTGATGTGGCCTGGAGCACCCAGCTTTGGGACAAGGTGTTTGAGATAACGAGACAGTTTCTCTCCTGGGTGCTGTGTAGACCTAGCCCTCCTTCCTTACAGATACTCCTTAACCCCCATGACCTTTCACTTCTCTCTCCTCTCTGAATACGAGAAAAGAACCTAATATTATTAGTTACTGCCACTCAATGTTAAAAATAGACAAGCCATTTTCAGGCTTCATCAAAACAATATCATGATGAGTCACTTATTTTTCAGGATCGTGAATATCCAGAAAATATTAAAACGTTCCCAAGACAGCAAGGCAGCTCTCATCGTAAGAACATGTGATTCTTTCTAAGATTTGTGACTTGCCAGGTGCCATATGGCTAATAAGTGATATAATGCTAATGAGTATTTAAGGATGAACGAGACAATGTATAGAGAGAGGAAGCACGTCACTCTTTGACCTTGGGTGAGTTGGTAAACCTTTCTGAATCTCTGTTTCTCTATTAATAAATTGGAAATGAAAGTACCTAGTTCATAAGGTTGTCGTGAAGTTTAGATAAGTTAAAAAATAAAAGGCCCAACATGTGTTTGTCACTAATCCTTGGGCACTGATGCAGCATCATGCCGTCCATTCAATAAATATTCAGTGAATGTCCACCACATGCCAGGTTCTATGTTATGTCCTGGAAATGCCGAGATACACAACATGGACCCATCCCTTCCATCCTGGACTCACTGTCTAGTAAAGGGTACAGATAAGTAAAACTGGCAGATCCAGCAGAGTGAGCCGCTTGCCCTGGTGGGTTATGTACAGGGTAAAAGGGAACACTGGCCAGTTTGCATTTTCAAACTTACAGTTCCCAAACCTAGGGCACTTGTAAAAACCTCAGAAGAGATTTCAAATGATAACACAAAGAACATATTCATCAGGGTGTACTTACCCTGTCACGAGATAGGAAAGACACATTCCAAGTACTCTGATGACACAACCCCGGAATGGGGACTTCCAGCCCAAAAGGAAATGGTCCAGCACTATGAAAACTCAATGAAACAGACAGAATTGTATCCAACTGGGATGTCTGCTTGTCCTCATTCTGCATTAATCCTACCTATGTATTGAATGCTTATTCCACGACCTCACATAATTCTCACAACATTCTCATGAAGTGAGTGCTGATATTTAACCCCTTTTCACAGATGAATGAACTGGTGCTTAGAGACATTTAGTAAAACTTGGAATTGATAGTTAGGAACTGACAGGGCTGTGACTCAAACCCAGGACCTCCTAAGCAGTGAGGGTCCTTCTCTCTCTCTTCATGGGCCTGTCTGGTGGTGCAAAAGAGCCTCTTGTAGGGACTTGCAGACCTAAGCCTATTTATGATTGCTCCCTTACCAAGAACCACAAGATCAAATTGGGGTTATAAATATAAGGGCTGTGGGTGATCTATGCAGTTTGAGTTACTTGAGAAGACTTTGAAATACAGTTAGGACTTCAGTTTGTCCCTGGGTGGAGAAGAAAAGCAACATCCGTTCTGTAATTCTTTTGATTAAGATGCATGTTCTGTGTACTGAGCTGTAGTTTATTTCTTATTCATCTGTTTCGGTCCTCTTTCTTAGAACATCTTAGATGCATAAAGAAAGAAAACAACTGAGCTGCTTCTATTACTGTAATTACAGCATGATAGGACTGTAATTGAAGAGTAAACCACCTCAGGGGCTGGGGAAGGAGGGACAAATGCCAAGGCAGTCACCCGTGCCTGTAGGAGGGCAGGTCGCGGGGCTTGCAAACAAAGCACTTAAGTTCTCAGTACACAAGATTCTTATCTGTTCCTTCTAGCAAGCCCAGCATGACCCTGACTTAGGAACTAGTTATTAGTTCATGATTCTATCTGCTCCCAGCCCTTCCAACAAGAATAATTCTCTTTTCAGACCTCCCATAACCCATTAACCATGCTTCTTTGGGACGATTTGGAACTTTCCATTTTGTGTGATGTTTATGTACAAGTGCAAGTTACTACTTCTGCTCAGCTCTCACCTCCATGCAGGCAGGCTCTGTTTTAACATGTCTTTGGGTCCCTCACAGCAGACTGTGTGTTTCATTAATGTTCATTGAAAGAATGAAGATACAGCTCCATCCCTTGGGGGAAAACTTGCTTTAATCACACTGGCTTCCTTTGAGGATCTGGATGAATGAGAAAAAAGAATTTGGGTCCTGTTCTCAATTTCTACACAAGAATGTCTGTCTGGTCCTTGGAAATGTCTGTTTAAGTCTCAGAAGAGTGGTAACTGCTAAGATCAATTGATGAAGACCCTGGGCAAGACCCTCATCAAATATTTAGAATAAAAGCTAAAACTGAAGGATACTAAACCCAGCAAACTCCCCTTCCCCTCCCTGCCTTGCTTGCTCTGAGCTTCTCCTCCTCTCTCTGCATCGTCATGGTCCATCCCCAACCTCGCCTCAGTTTAGGCCCTCATCACTGCATCCTCCGGTATTTCAGAAGCTCCTGACCTCAATCACTCCCCGCTTCCTTCTAACCTGTATAATGTTTCCAGATGAACTTTCTGAAACTCTTACGTTAATTATATTGAGAAATGAATAAACACAGTGGTTGCACACAGAGCTTTAGAAATAGCCAGAGTTGGACTCAGTCCCAGCCCTACCATTTACTAAGCCTCAATCATCTCATCTATAAAACAATGATAATAACAGTACCTGCCTCATAGGCAGTGGTGAGAATTAAATGAAATATTATATATATTTACCAGAGTACCTGACTCCTCACAAGTCCTCAAGAGATGTTCAGGAACAGAAAACAATAATTTCCCTGTTCCCTAACCTGAAATGGTTCTTGATGCCTACAAGGCACCTCCCTTTGCTTGGCATCCCAGGACCTCCAGAAGGTAAGTGCAATCACCCCTGCAGCTCTGCCCCCTACACAACCCCCGCAAGTCCCCCCTCTGCTTCAGCCAGAATGACACAATTTCTCCATTTAAGGGTGCTGGCTTCTCCCTCTACTACTGACCTATATCTTGTCATCCTACATCTGGGTAAATATTTGGGAAATGATCTTTAGGAGACCCCCTCCTCAGAATGTATCTTAAGATATAGCCCAGATTGATTTGAGAATTCAGTATTTTATGTATGAGTATGGATGTGGGTACATGTGTGAACACAAAGGAAAAACAAGGTAAAATTAATCTGTTATTATTGTAATAAGGCCTTTCATACATAAGAGCAAAAGAAAAATACATAAAAAGATTACTAGATTTGACCACACGAAAGCTTCAAAACCTCCCTACATCTAAAAAATACATCACAAACAAACCTGGAAAACAGAAAGATCAAATGAGGAAAAAGCACCATATATGCTAAACAAAAGAGTAATAATTTATAAACAGCTGTTACTAATCAATAGGAGGAAAATACCAATGGAAAAAAATAGGCAACGAATTTAAACTAGCAAATCACTTTTAAAAAATAAAACTCAGATGCTAAAGAAATATATAAGAAAATGCTACCCTTCTAATAATAAGATAAAATTGGAGTAAAGCCCAAAGTTCCACTTTGGTCTCTCAGATAGGAAACTGTCCTTTGCAGCCAGTAACAATCAATACTGGCAAACCAGCAAATAAACAGGGACTCACCCTGGCAGGATGGGCAGCCAGCATGACCTGTCCTAGAAGCCACTATGATAAGATATGTAAAAGAATTTTAAAATATGGATAACTTTTGACCAATAATTCTACCTTTAGCAATTAACCCTAAGAGAATAATCACAGATGAGCACCAAGATCTCTACATAAAGGTTTTCATCAGTGTTTTTTGCAATAGAAAAAAAAAAAACAACAGCTTAAATTTCCAACAGTAAGTGATTTAAAAGTAAATCATAGCATAGTCAAAGAATAGAATGTTCTGTAGCCTTTCAGCATTATATTTTAGAAAAATATTTAAAAGTTTAGGAAAACATTCACAAAATATTTTAAGTAAAAAAAGTTAAGTAGGATTGCAAATTTGTAATACATTCCCAGGGAAAAAAACTAGGGGAGATGGACCTGGAAATGCTAAGTAATTATTATCTCATTGGTAATGGGAGGAATTACCAATGTATAATTTTGTTTATTATAATTTCTTTTCTGTGTTGGTGAAAAATGAATACAAACTAAACATAACCAAATGGACCCTACACAGGCTTCAAAGTCAGCTCAAAGCCTTACTTCTTCCATGAGGTCTGTCCTGACTCCCACTTTCAGCCATAATTATCCATGTGATACAATCACCCATTTGATCATACGCTTCCTAGTATTGCTGACTAATTATTCCAGATTAGTCTTCATTAATTAGTATTAGTTCTTCCGCAAGATTTCACTCAAGACCACTCACACCTGGATCTACCTACCTTTTTCAAGATGGCTGCAACAAGTTCTCCCATCCCATGTGCTCTTCTTACAATTGGCATTGACATTCCTCCAGTGAATAGGCAAGTCATGTCCCCTGCCCTGGCACCTGAGCCAGCCTGTGATGACAGCAGAAGTGATACTAGGTGACTCCTGAAGGCAGAACATACAAGAGGATAGTGCTTCCACCCAGTTTCCTTGAGATGCCCTTTTTTTGGAAACCAGCTGCCATTCTGTGAGGAAACCTAAGCCACATGGAGAGTCCAAGTGTAGGTGATCAGCTGACTAAGAACCTCAGCTGAAGTCCCAGTCAACAGCCAGCAACAACCACCAGTATGCAGGTGAGAAAGCCTTTACGATGACTCCAGCCCCTTGCCACCAACTATCTGCCTGCAAATACCTGAGAGACCCTGAACAACAACTGCCTGGCTGAGCCTAGTCGATCCTTGAACTTGCAGAGATGAAAACAATAAAATGATTGCTATATTTTAAGTCATTAAGTTTGGGGGAGATTTGTCACACAACAATTGATAACTGGAACTTACTTATACTTCCTCTTCTCCTTCGCTGCCTCACAGCTCTCCTCTCAAGAACACTTTCAGTCCTAAATCCTTTGGCCCTATAAAAATTAATCCATGTATATTTATTATACAAATGAATGAGTGAATGAACGGGAGTTCTAAATGCCACTGTATTCCTTAGTTTCAAACTTATGCATGCTGATGAGTCAATTCTTAAGAACTTCCTGACCTAAGAGAACCAGCAAAGCAAATCCTTTTTATCCTTTTAGAGTCTGAACTTCGTTTCCTTCTGCATAACTTCTTTCAGTTACTCCTCTAGCTATCCAGCATGCACAAAAGTTTCATTCGCTAAAAAAGAAGAGCTAATAAAACAAGAGGACCAATGAACAAACTGACAGCACTGAGCTCACACTTTTCTCAGGAAGAAACCACTTTCTAGAAAAAGGTGGTTCCTCTTTATCAACCAACATGTTAGCAGGATATTGCTATCTTCATTCCCCCAGTCAATAGGGAGGCAAGCTATTGACTTCAGAGTCACTAGGAGGAGTCCCAAAGGGCAGAGCCCTCAATTCCATTAAGCCACCATTGCCACAGCCCTAGCACATGGCACCACCTTTGTGGTGTGGTTTGTAGGGCAAAGGGCCTTCTCTGTGCTAATCTATCATTTCAGATCCCCTCAAGGGGTAAGCACTTTCCTCTCCAGCCTCTTTCATTACAGAGAAAGCTCCCTGGGAAGGGAGCACATGTTCACAGTGTGACAGAACCAGCAACAGCACTATTGTTATTCTGTCCTAACATCACAGAACGTGTCCCTGGGATTTTGTCCCTGGACTGGAGGGATAACTGTGCACAACTAAGGCAGGGGTTCATGGGTGAGGACATCCACAGAGAAGAAAAAAATTAAAGGAAAATAAGGCTAGGAACTCTGAAATCAAATTTCTCACGTTTTACGATCTCACCAAAATTGAGTGGTGTTGCCAGTGCCTCTCTTTACTTGATGGTAACTGATTAAGTTGGGTTAATCTCTTTTCTTTTAATGCTTTTGGGAATCAGTGAAATTGGGATTACCTGGAACTCATGTTGCCCCCTCCTTCACTAGCCCTCAGAGACCTTAACTTGTCCCTTGCTGTTGAGGATGCTGTCAGTGACATAAGAAGTCAGACCTCAGAGTTCCTTTGCCTTAATGCTGCCATCTCACCAGTTGGACCCAATTACTAGGAAAAGCAAGGATGTTGGGACTCAAGGGTGGAAATAAGGGGTAGAGGACTTATTTCGAGCACAACCTCACATGAAATGCTCTCCAAAGGCAGTGGGATCGTCTCAGATGTTGAAGAAGAGTTTGATGATTGACTTTTCACATCCTTCCTCCCTAGACACACTTCAGAGAAGGAAAATGAGGATGATTGGTGCCTTCTTGTATTAACCTTACATTTGGGAGGTCAGTGGTTTGTTCGGCCACTAGTATCAGCGTGAGTTGGTATCTCAGTGCACACTGCTCTGAGCCCACCAGAAAGCTGGTGCCATGTTGTCATATACTTGGTAGAACTGACACTAAGTATTTGGTTAGATAGAACTGACCACAGAAAAAGGTATTTTCTTTTCCCCTTTCCCAGAGGTAGATTTTTTTTTTTTGCCAATAATCTACTTTCCCAGACAAGAAAGTAAAGTTCAAGTTAAGGTTTGTCCCCTAGATTTCCCAACAAATTTCTAAAACCTAGCTCCCTGCTGTTGTCACCACTGTCACTATCATCATCCTCACCATGTGCCCACAAGCTCTATCTTTCCCGTCACCCAATCAGGTTGGTCTCATTACTTTCCCCATCTCCATCATTAGTGCCAATTAATCATCACCATTAACATCATCAGAATAATGGCCTTAGCAAACCCCAACTGGGAGAGGCCTGTTCCCACCACTGCAGGAATTTCCATATTAAGACTTCTGAGCCCGTGAGCTCTGGAATATACTAATAGAGAGAAACCGTATTGGAAAAGACCCCTGGGAGAAGCTGAGGGAAAGCGTGCCCCAGTCACCTCTCAAAATATCCAGCAAGAAGCCATCGGGGAGCATGTGCCCGTTCTTTGAACTCCCTCAAAGTACCTTTCATCTGTTCTAAATCCAGGATCGTCTTTGTACAGGGCTTGCTGTTTCTGGATAAATCCTTGGCCCTTGTTCAAGCCCTGGACTGTGTCAGGATGTTCCACAGACCCCAGCAGGACAGCATTGCTAAACGAGCGTTTCCAGCGGGACCCCTTTCTTGTGACACGGATTCCAAATCCCAGCCCAAAGCGTCTGCACTCAGCAGTACAACATGGCAGCGACCGCGTTCTATTCTCATTTCAACTCCTGTCTTCCTGGAGGAGGCCCCCCACACCCACCACAAGAGAGTCAGCAGCTGATCATTCTTTCCTGAGGCACTCTATTTTCGGCTTCATATCATATCACAGACTCTCCCTGTGGAGCAAGCTAGCGAAACACTTTTTCCTTGCCTAAGCATTTGCCTTGTATCTGATTCAAATCTCTAACCTGGAAATTGGGAGAGTAAGCCAACAGGACACCAGTAGGAGGGCCTCCTGCTCTGCCCTCAGATTACACCTCAGTCCAGGGACTTGCTGTGTGATACTGGGCTGATATCCTTCCCTCTCTGAGCCCCCATCTCACTACCCATTGTCAGAGAGTGTTTTGCACCACCTGCTTCCTGGATGTGTCAGAAGACAAACTCTGTTTTCCAATGCATATTACCAAATTGTAACACTTTCCCCTGGTATTTTTTTCTTTTTTTCTTTTAATTTTTTCTAATTGTCAAATGGTTTTTTATTGAAACATTTTCCTTTGTAGTTCTTAACTAGGTGGGCATTCTGCTGTAACACTATTGATGTCATGTATGATGTCATGAAGGCAGCCATTAACACCGCAACCCACAGACTATGCAGTCATCTCTAATGGCTCCAGAGAGTTCTCTGGCTAAAAATTAGTGCTGCATCTGTCACGCAATGCTGACAGTGTCATCAAAAGTGGTATTTCCACTGAGCTTAATATTGTTCTTGATGATGATCAGGGTAGAGGCAATGGTACCACCTCCATATAGTTCTGTCTCTTCTGAATAGCTGGTTTCACTGTAACCTTAGACCCATCCAGCGACCTGCTGCCTTGGTGACATCATCATCAACCTTTTCTGGAGACAAGTTCAGGGGGCCGATGACAGACATAGCACTGGCTTCCCCACAGATACAGCTCAGGTACGCGACTTTAATCTCCTCAAGGTCAAACCTGGGCAGTTGGCAGAGGCAGCTGGGGTAGGATGAACTCAGATGAAGGATAACCGAAGAAAGTTGCACCTTGGCCTCCTCCAAGTCAAGAGCCAAGAGCTCCCTGGTATTTTTACACAGTCTCTATCTCTTCATTGCATTTGCATTTAATGTGTCACATAAGCCACAACCTGTGAGCAAAGCAAAATGGTCTTATCCCGTTTTACAAATAAAAACACAGATCAAGAGTAGTAGGTACCTCGGGCTTCCCTGGTGGCGCAGTGGTTGAGAGTCTGCCTGCCGATGCAGGGGACACGGGTTCGTGCCCCAGTCCGGAAAGATCCCACATACCGCGGAGCAGCTGGGCCCGTGAGCCGTGGACGCTGAGCCTGTGCGTCTGGAGCCTGTGCTCCACAACGGGAGAGGCCACAGCAGTGAGAGGCCCGCGTACTGCAAAAAAAAAAAAAAAAAAGAGTAGTAGGTACCTCTTTCAAGGTCTTGGCTATCTGGATAGCGGCCACTTTGGGACTGGAACCCATATGTCCTAATTGCTGGGGCTAAACTCCTTACACTTCCCCCTCACTGCCCTGCATGGAATGAACACGAGTAAGTCACAAAATGAGCCTGAAACCAGTGGAAGGGAGCAAGAAAACTATGAGTGGATTGTGAAATGTGAGTGAACTGTGAAAATTATCCATTTAAATATACCTCACACTCCTATGGGGACACTTGTCACATTAAAACACAAAGGTCCACGGACCACTTAGAGTTACAGGCAAGATGTGAGTGCCAGAAGAGGACTTGGGGGTCAGCTCACATTTTATAAAGGAGAAGAGTGATGCCCTGCAAGGCCACTCACTAGTCCAGGCCACTCCAGGACTCAGAAGTTCATCCGATGCCTGTTTCCAAAACCCTTCCCTTCAGAACAATTATCCCTCCTTCTATGAGAAGGACGTGACCTCCTCACAGTGGTAGAGGCTCTGGCATTTCACTGCAAGCCAAGATAGTTGGCCCTCAGCCATGGACACAGGCAGAGAAACTGAACATACAGCCAAGGAACTTCAGAGTCACTAGGTGGAGCATCCTATGAAGCCACCTCCCTGCAGCCTGCCACAGCACCTGAACTTCCAACATCAGGTATCCAGGTCCATGGATTATGGCACGGAGGACTGCAGTGCAATTGTGAAAGTGCCACACAGGATTATTGATGGCCAGAGCAATTTTTAGCCATCAGTAGCCTACTATAACTTAATCAAATAAACCTTGGCAGAGGGCAGGGCCCTGAAGAGATGGAGCACAGCACAGGTGTGTTTTGCCAGAAACAAGAGGGAATAAGTGGTCCCTGGCCTGAAACTAGGAGTTTAGACTAAGGAAACTCCTCAGTCTGGAGGACAGTCCTGGATACTTGGGCAGCAAAGGGATGCAGGGGAGAGGAGCAGTGATGACATTATGTGGGTACAGAAATCTTAACTGGGCCAAGTAGTAAAAAACCCATGCAAACTGGCTTAAGCATTAATAAAATAACAAAATTTAAAAATAAAATAAAATGGAATATACTGGCTTATGAAACCCAAAGGTCCAAAGGTGCACTGGCCTGAGGCTCAGCTGTCTCACTTCTCTGCCTGGCACTGATTTCCTCTGGGTGGGCTGAGACCTCCTCCAGGACAGCAAAGAATGCCCATGGCCCCCCCCGCGGCTCCGCAACCCCTACAGAAAAAGAACTCCACCTCCCCGGAGTGCAGAAGTGGACTCTGATTGGCTACCTTAGACCACGTGCCCCTTAATCACTGAGCTCTGATTAGCCAGGTCTAGATCATGTGCTTCCCCAGAGCTGTGTTGGACTGACAGCCTCAACTTTCATTCAGGAGGCCGATTCAGCCTGGGCCGTGCCATCAGCCCTGCCCCTCACGTCCTCAAGCCTATGCCACACGATGGGGGTCCCTGGAGGACACACAAACACACACATACACACACACATACACACTTAGGAGCACCTCTGCCACCAGGACTACCCAGCACTCTTCTGGGAAATGTCACAGTGATGGGATCCAGATGCTCCAGGGTGCAAACTGCTGGAAAGAAACCCAGGGCTCCCCCAGTTCTGAGCAGGACAGTTCCTCGGGAAGGGAACTGTTAAAACCACTATCCGAAGTAGCGTTATTCGTTTAGTTGTCTATTGTTTGCTGGCGTTCTTGTCGGGTACAAATATTAGCTCTATGAGGTCAGAGACTGAATGTTTCCTTGCTTGTGGAATCCCCAGCACCCAGAATGGGTAGTACCTGGCCCAGGATACAAACTCAGTAAACATTTAAGCTTGTACCACTGAAGCAACAAGTGTGTCTTTTAGGCTGTCCTCTGAGCTTCACCCCTACTCAGTTCGGGCACTGCCACTGCCCCTCTAGATTCCAGGAGCAGCTTAGGCTGACCACGATCAGACACATCCCTTCCCCTGTATCACTGGAGTACAACAGAGACTGATATAGCTCTCACCTCTCCAGATTGCAGGTACAGAGGGGTCCTGCTCTCCCCTTCCCCCTCCAGGGCCTACCCACACTTGGCAAAGTTAAGCCTTGGAGGTCTGCCTAAATGAGTACACGCCCATAAGGGGGGAACAGCTGAGGGAGCTCCAGGCGGGGTGTTTAGGGCCTGGGTGGTCCAGATCACTGTAGTCTGAGTGGGGCACTAGGAGGCCAAGAGCACCAGGATTCTGGGGCCTGCATGGAAGGAAGTCCTGCTGGTGGGAGAAGGGAGCAGGAGAACAGGGAGGGGAGGTGGCAAGTGGCCTGAGCAAAGCTTTCCTTCTCTCACCCAGACCTGTCATTTCCTGTATCTCTGGGGGGCTATGAGGGGGGTGCTGTCGTCTTCCTTTCTGCACAGATACCTGTAATCATGGGTTCCATCGACTCCCCATCCCTGTGTGGAGACTGCTCGCCATACCAGCTCCAGACCAGGGTTGCCTAGCAACTCAGAGTCCTGAAAAGAAAGAGAGAAAGCAAAGGAGCCAGACAGGAAAGGGCAGAGGGAAGTGGGTCTGGAAGAGGGAGGAGATACCAGGAGCAAACTGCCTTAGGCCCAGGCTCTCTAGTCCTTAGGACTGATCCACCCACCTCCAGCTGTCCTCTCACTGGCCATTAGGTGCCTGACATTCTACCACTGGAGATATTTCTCTTTCAATCCACTAATCTCCCTTGAATTGCAAATCCTCTAGAGAGGCTCTGCCCACTGCGCTGTCCCACTTGACCATGGGAAGAACTTGTCAGATGCTCTTGGGGAGAAGGAAGGGGGAAATGTGGAAATGAAGTCTAATCGCATCCTAATCTGCCCTGTGCTTCCCACCACATTTGATACTAATTCAGTCCATTCCACTCTTCTCCATCCAAAGTCTGTCCACAGGGGCAGGGCCAAGATGTCAGGTTTGGGTGTTTGACAGCCAAATCTGTGGGGCACTCAGTGAGCTGCTTACCTCATGGAGCCTCAGTCCTTTCTAAAATAATCTTCAACCATGAGATTGTTGTCCAAGTTAGGAAAAATAATGCATTTGAGAATAACTGACACAATATTTGGCACTTAGTACACATATATGCTAGTTTCCCTTCCTGAAGATTGGTCATAATGCCATGGTCACTGGGACCCTTGCAGTCCATGGAGCCCTTCTACTGTGGTGCAAACTAGCCAGACTCTAATTTTGGAGGTAAAATTTAGCTCCAAGGCTGGAGAAATCCCCAGAACCTAATTCTGACTTTAAAGCTGGGAGACTTCAATCCTTACTCTTGGGGAACACATCACCCAGTGGGCAAAGCAGAGTCCCAACAGTGGGAGTCAGAGAACCACAGATGATGGCACAAGGTTTTGCTCCTGAATTAATCAGGTATTCTGTCGGCTTTATTTTTCCAGCCTGATGGAGCCATTCTTGCACCTGGCTGCCTTTGATGGGTCATTTCAGTTAACCTAAGGTGGTACTTACAGCTTAGCCTATCTATCATCACGGTGCAGTGGGAGTCAAGGCTGGGACTAAGAATTTGTCTGGAATTGGGTTTGCCATTCTTTGGCTGGTGTTAGACCTCTAGACAAAAACAAGCTTCATTTCAGACCCTTGGAGCAGGATTTAAGATCAAGATTTGGCTGGCAAATGAAATGATTTTGTAAACTAATAATCTTGGGTTTATCCATCCTCCTATCCATCCTGCACTTACGAAGTTGGACCCAGTTCTGCACTAAATATAAGGGATACATGAGAAAGAAGAAAATGGCCCCAGCCTGAAGTTTCTGCCTAATAAAAGAATACTAGAAAATAGTCCATCATTCAAATCCAGTTAGAGCGTTTCCTCTTCTTAGGGCAAGCGTAGTCCAGAGGTGGAGTTGGAAATAGTATGGTCAGGGTGAGAGGGCTCCTGGGGCAGAGGGAACTTTTTGAACCATCCTATCTCCACACAAACTACCAAAGCAAATTACGAAACTAATTTGACCTTTTCCAATATCCATATTCCTAGCCTACCCAAACTCTGGAAAAAGGTGTACCTAAGAATGGAGAGAAAAGTGACAGGCAAGCAAGGACCCCAAAGCTTGAAAGATATTAGAGGGGTTAGGAAATTGACAGGAGAGGAAAGAATAAGGGACAAGAGTGCCCCCAGTGTCATTTCTATAGCTACCCATTGGGTGTCTGATTAACAGTCTTAAACATCAGCTCAGCCCTGAGTCTTCATCCATTCACTGCTCTCCAATTAAAGCTGTTGTGTCCGCCATGTTCCCAAGGCCTGTGTGTGCATGTATGTCTGTGCGTGCACATGTGAGTATTGGGAAAGGACATCAGTGTGCCTGCTGAGGAACTGAGGGTCACCTACAGTGCATGCAGGTGGAGTCTGAATGGTGTGTGTGTATAAAACCGTGTGGATTCATGATGGAAAACACTCATATCAAAAAACTGATATTAGGGCTTCCCTGGTGGTACAGTGGTTGAGAGTCTGCCTGCCGATGCAGGGGACACAGCTTCGTGCCCCGGTCTGGGAAGATCCCACATGTCGCGGAGCAGGTGGGCTCATGAGCCATGGCCGCTGAGCCTGCGCACCCGGAGCCTGTGCTCCGCAACGGGAGAGGCCACAACAGTGAGAGGCCCGCGTACTGCAAAAAAAAAAAAAAAAAAAAAAAAAAAAACTGATATTAAATAGTAAACTGATAATAAAGAACTGGCTCGAAAGCCAGAAATCCCTGGAATCTTTGGAAATATCTGACAATTTGGTTTCCTGTGGGGCCTCTGTTCAGTTTTATTCCTGGTACCAGCATGTGCAGCAGAGAGATGGTCTGAGATCAGAGCCCCTTTTCTCTGAGTTGTCCAAGGCCTTCCCGGGGATTATTTGAGCATCCCCGCCATGGCTGTGGTTGTATTTCATATTTATCTCAGGTGGGCTGGTCTCCTCTGCAGTGGGTGACCCACTTTCAGGGCAAGACAGAAGGCTTGAGCGTCAGACGTTTGGTCTCTGCCTGACACCTCATGCACTGGGAGGGGTGCTGGCAGGGAAGAGACCCATGGCCACCCCTTTCTGGCCCTCACTTCTGTCCCGACCAGGAGGTTTCTCATCGCCCCCAGGGTGTGGCCTCTCATTCCCACTCCTGGCCTTTGTCTGTGTTGTGCCCTCCACCAGGAACACTCTCTCCTCTCCTTCTCTGTCCCTTTGGACTCTGCATCCTGCCTGGGGTATCTCCCCACCCCACAACTGACACCCCCCAGATCCCCTTGCCCACACAGCAGCCTCTCTACTGTCTCCCCTCAGACTGTCTGTGCAAACCACTTTGGTTTGCACAGACAAATTATATTCTGTCTTCTAGTCGTTTCTAGCTGGATTTTTTTCTCTCCAACTGAGGCAGGAGGTTGCAAATGTGCTTCCCTCTTTGACACCTCCTCCCTTGCTACGGTCTTTGCCTTAGGCCAGGCCCTTAATAAATCCTGCTTCTGTTGAATTAAGTGTAGCAACCCTGCTGGAAGACTCACAGCTGGATGGCTCAAAATTTACCTGAGCTGAGGACTTTAGTGTTTGCATCAAGCCACTTCTGTGAATCTTATAATCGGAGACTGACAATTCCCCTTTGAGGAAACCAGGAAAGGGCTTATTACCCCCACGTTACAGATTAAGGAAGGTGAGATTCGGGGAGATTCGTGATTTACTCTAAGGTCAAGTAGTCAGGCGAGGGCATCCAGACAGCCAGTCCTGATTCTATAGATCCTACACTCTTTTCACTACTGTATGTGGCCTGGGTGTTACCCTGATGCCACTCACATCCTCATCTCAACTGTTTGTTCGCACCCAGTACCCTCCAGGTGATGTCCCTCCGTCTACCTTCTAACTTCCCTTGATCTCCAAAACCCCACCAGCGGTGCTAAATCCTTGGTCGTATTTCTACTCCAGCCACATTGGAAAGAGGTTCAGAAACTTGATCACTATTGTTAACACTATTAAAACTAGTGCTAAAATATGAACACTTCAAAGGGGATGTGAGTTAGAGCAGTAATGATCCCTTAATCCACTCCCCTCTCCTGGCCCAACTGGCAGAATTTCAGAAGAAAAAGATGGTTTAGACCCATTCCATCCAATATGGTGGCTATTGAGTACTTGAGAAATAGCTAATTCCAACTGATATATACTTTATTTTTTAACACTATTATTATTTTTTATTTAACATTTACCTAACCATATTTTAAACCTTTTTCCATATAAATGTAAATAAATCTGCTTCACTTTTCAAAATTATGGTAAAGCACACAAAAATTACCATCTTAACCATTTTATTGTATAGTTTCTCATTAATTATATTCACTTTGTTGTGTAACCAATCTCTAGAACTTGTTGATCTTGCAAAACTGAAGCTCTGTACCTATTAGACAACTTCCCATCCAATTGATATATAATTTAAATGTAAATAAACACAAAATTTCAAAAACTTATTTTGAAGAAAAGGATGTAAAACATCTTATTAATAATTTCTTATGAGATATATTGAAATTAGAATATTTTAGATGTAGTGAATTAAATTTAAATGCATTCATAACATTAACTTCACCTGCTTCTTTTTACTTTTATAATATGTCTACTAGTAAATTTTACATTATATTTGTGGCTCACATTATATTTCTATTCAACAGTGCTGGTGTGGCTCATACACTTCAAATTTCTAGGACTCTTCAAATAACTCCATGCAGGTAGCCATATGCTCAGATTGTGTTTGAGGTCCCATTAGATGCAGCAATAAGAATTCAGAACAGCGTCTTTTGAGAAGATGGTACTTGTTTCTTCCCAAAAGTTGCCCCTAGCAGTCAGCTTCCCTGACCTCCCAGGGTTGATGGTCTGCCCCACCACGGAAACACTCAGCATTCCCAGCTGAGCAAGCCCTGACTGAATTCCCTGGGCCAGGCTCACTGCCTGGGTGGGGCACCTCTCTAGTCCCTTTGTCTTCCTGCATACTCTAGCCCGGCCCCAGAGGGAGGACTGCTAGTTAAAGTCATGCCTTAACATTCTGCATGCTGCCATGGAGTACTGAGAGGTTATGCATGCTCTCTGCTGAATCTCCAATGTCTTTTAAGAGGTTGCTGACTTTGACCAAAGTGAAGATCCTAACTCAGGCTGGTTTAGAACAAATTAAGTTGGATCAACAAAGAGTAACTGACCACTTGTTGGTAAAGTTTGTCTTCCTGTGCAGTACATGTACTGGGCACATAGAAGCAGTTAATATAGACTTGCCCTCCTCAAATATATAACAGTTAGAAGACCACTCATTGATAAGCAAAGACTTAAATAATCGCAACTCAAGACAAAAAAATAACCTCAAGACTACAATGGACAGTTTTTTTTTTGTTTTTTTTGATTTTTGCGGTATGTGGGCCTCTCACTGTTGTGGCCTCTTCCTTTGCGGAGCACAGGCTCTGGATGCGCAGGCTCAGCGGCCATGGCTCACGGGCCCAGCTGCTCCACGGCATGTGGGATCCTCCCAGACTGGGGCACGAACCCGTGTCCTCTGCATTGGCAGGCGGACTCTCAACCACTGCGCCACCAGGGAAGCCCAATGGACAGCTTTTTATCTTAGAGTTTAGAAGTCTTCCAGTTAATTTCCACACCCAACACAGCCTCTGTGGCATGGTGGTGGGAAGGGGAATTGAACACCAGCTGAAGCTTGGAGTCAGATTTACTGGCTGTGGGACCCTTAGCAGAACAGCCTCCTGTCCACCTGAGCCTTGGTTTCCTCTATCATGTTTTAAAGGTGAGGTGTGGACTGGTTGATCTCTTTAACTACGTGTAATTCTGTCCTCCTTGAATGCTGAAATCTAACCTTTAGCATCCCCACAAAGGCCCACAGGCACTGTTTCAAACTTTTGGTAACATAGAGCTCCCTCCTTGAAAAATATCTACGGTTTTTCAGAGATCTTCCTCTAAGGAGCTGCCCTTATACTCTCTCTAACTTCCACCTGCAAAGTGGTACCAAATGGCTGAGTAGATTCTAGTTGCTCTAGGTTTCAGAGGAGGCCAGGGCTTGTCAAGATGGAGGAGTGATCAGCTAATCCAGGGAGGGGAGGAGATTTCAGTGCAGCCTTGAATAATGGATCATATTGGACCTGCAGAAAGCAAGAGTATAGAATAAACCAATGCAAAAAGAAAGGAAGGAACAAAGGGAGGGTGAATTAACTTCTGGCCTGAAAGAGAGACCCAGGGAGAGAGATGGTTCAGAAAAAGGAAATACACAGGTTTTCAATTGCCCTTTTTAGTCTGCAGAAGATCATCTCTAAGTGAGGTAATAATATTTATAACCATTAAATGAAACATCTAACATTTATTGAGTACTTGCTCTGTGCTAAGCACTTATATTTCATTAAAACTTCATAACCACCCCCATGAAATAGGAACTAAATGTTTCCTATTTTACAGATTAAATAACGAGGCACATGGAGGATTTCTTTTTGCACAAATGTTTGTTCTAGCTCCAAATTCTATTATCTTGTGATTCATAAAAAATATCTTTGTTTCTGTTGGCACTGAAAGGCACCTGGAGATTTAGGACAGTAGATGACAATGAAATGTCTTCAGCAGATATCCCACCCCATAAATAGTTCTTGAGGTAAAGAGAGTGCCTCCCCCTTCACCCAATGCCTTAGTGTGCATGCTGGTGGAGAGAGGGTAGGTTCAGGAGGGTAGGACTTTTGGGATGAAGTCAATGGTCAATTTCTTGACAAGAAAGACGGGGTTGCCTAGGAAGGTGTTCACAGTCCATATTCCATGGGATGGCTCCCACTGGTCTCTGCTCTCATATCCATGTCACCTCTTGATGGCCACATTGCCCTAGAACCATAGCTTGTCTCCAAAGATTCCACATAAGCCAAAGGAGGCCACCCTCAGAGGCCACTGCCTGTCTCAGCTCCAGCAAGAAGCTTTGAATAAAACAAAAAAAGGAAACCACAAACAGCCATTTTCCAGTAGAGCAAAGGGCCCCCCAAAACATGAATCCACAAAACTAAGAAAGTCTGTAGATCCCAGGCTGCCCCTCACAATGAGGAGGGGGTAGGTAGGGGGTACACAACAATGTCATTTCATATGATTAAAAAAATATTGCATAAGTAGGACCAAGGAAAATAGAATAAAATATAAACTAAAAATAAATGGTTGAGTCAACTCATCTTTAATGCTTTTCTCTGTAACATCTATTTTGTAAAATGGAATACGACTTTCATACTCCGACTACAAATTTAACCTTGGCCACAAGTTATGATGTACATTACAATACCCTTTTATTATGTTACACAGTATTGTGGTAGTTTTTTTTAATCTATTGCTAAGCCCCTAACAGTATGTCTGCGTCAGTGGAGCCCATCTGTCACAACCACAGTGGAGATATTATTATGTAAATAGTTCTAGGGCCTCCTTTTGGGGGAATTTAATATACTGTCCTAATATCCCAGCCAGGCAAAAAAAAAAAAAATGTTTATGAAAAAAACTCTTTTTTTCTTTTTTCTTTTTTTTTTTTTTTTGGTTTGTTTGTTTTGTCTGTAGAGAAAGGCAGGCTGAGTTGCTGAGGGTTTATTTTTTTTAATAGTTCAAATCTCTTTTCTTCTCTCTCTCATTCACAATGTCTTTAAAAGCTAATGCTATGGCTCCTAATAAAATAAAATAAAATACATGAGAGACTTCTTTTAAACACACCAACAGAAGTGTAGAGCATTAATATCTTGCAGCCTAGTGCATTAGCCATCTTTTCTATATTACAGTCATATTTCAATAAACTAAGTTTTCTTAGCAGGTGCCATCTTGGATTATTTCTTTATTAGGCTGAGTTATAAAATATGCAGAATGGTAGGCTGAATTTTTTTTATTTATTGAGGGTTTTAAAGCTTTGCCAAAATCCATACAACTAAATCTTTCTCCTTAGAGGTGGAGAGGCAACACCTGGAAGGGACCTGCAGGCACTTTTGCTTTCAGGGCTGCCAACCAGGTGGCTTGAGGAATGAGGGCAGGACAGAACATAGTGTGATTTGCAAACAGAAGATGACAGTTCCCCAGACTTCTTAGTGCATCTTAATTAACCAAGTCAGGATTTTAGGGCAGCACAAAGAAAGGGGCTACCGAGACCTCCCAAGCCCACATCAACCATGTCCCCGATTTTACTCAATCAGGCATCAAAGGTTTGCTGAGCCCTAGCCAAATGGTGAGTACTTTGCAAGAAGCAAGAGAAGCAAATTGCATGTACTCCAAGACCTCAAGGGGCACCCAGTCTAGATGGAGAGAAGCGACACCAGGTAGAGAACTGCTTGAGGGTTGTCTTAGTCTGTTCATGCTGCTGTAACAAAGTACCATTAACTGAGTGGCTTATGAATGACAGAAATGTATTGTCCACAGTCTGGAGGCTAGAAGTCCAAGATCAAGGCACTGGAAAATTCAGTGTCTGCTAAGAGCCTGCTTCCTGGTTCTCCTTTTTATGTTTTCACGTGGTGGAAGGGCAAGAAGCTCTCTGGGGACTCTTTTATTTATTTATTTTTCTCTTTCTTTTCCCCACCAGGTTTATTGAAGTATAATTGACAAATAAAAATTGTATATATTTAAGATGTACAAGATGCTTTTTTGTTTGTTTGTTTGTTTTATTTTTTACTTTTGGCTGCATTGGGTCTTCATTGCTGTGCATGGGCTTTCTCTAGTTGCAGCAAGTGAGGACTACTCCTCACTGCAGCACATGGGCTTCTCATTGTGGTGGCTTCTCTTGTTGTAGAGCACGGGCTCTAAGAGTGTGGGCTTCAGTAGTTGTGGCACGCAGGCTCAGTAGTTGTGGTTCGTGGGCTCTAGAGCGCAGCCTCAGTAGTTGTGGCACACAGGCTTAGCTGCTCCGTGGCATGTGGGATCTTCCTGGACCAGGGCTCTAACCCATGCCCCCTGCATTGGCAGGCAGGTTCTTAACCACTGCGCCACCAGGGAAGCCCACAAGATGTTTTGATCTACATATATTATGCAATAATTACCACAATCAGCTAGTTAACATTTCTCTCACTTCACATAGTTACCTTTTGTATGGGGGGGGTGGTGGGAGTGGTAAGAACACTCAGGATCAACTCTCTTAGCAAATTTCAACTATACTTTATTATTAACTGGTCACCATACTCTACATTAGATCTCCAGTACTGCATCATCTTACAACTGAAAGTTCATTACCTTTGACCAACATTTCACCAGTTCCTCTGGGGCCTCTTTTATAAGGGCACTAATCCCATTCACGAGGGCTCCACCCTCATGACCTAATCCCCTCCCAAAGGTTCCACCTCCATATACCATCACATGGGAGATTAGGTTTAAATATAGGAATTTCAGGGGGTGGGGACATAAACATCCCACCTATAGCTGGGTATAGTGGTCACGTGACAGTATGGATGGTTCTGACTAAGGGCTGTAGGGTTGGACAGAGGGAGCTGTGGTGCAGGGCTGGCTAATCAAGGGAAGCTTCCCGATGTGGGGGGGTCTCAGCTGGGCCCAGAAGGAGAAGTAGGATTTAGCTAGATGGAGAGGAGAGAAGTTGCCACCAGGCGTCACAACACAGGCACACATCTGTACTTTTTCCAGGCAGAGGAAAGGGCATAATGGAGGTCTGGGGGCAGAAAGAACAGAGGAGATGATAAAGAAGCAGATGGGGTCAGGGTGGCAATTCCCCATTTCAGCTTGCTGGGATCAAGAGAGGTCTAGGAACCAGGTGAGGCGAACCCATCCAGCATCTGTTTCACAAGGGGCTAAGCTTCCCGGCAGTGAACTCTCTTAAAATAAGCAGAAATCAGGAAGCCAAGCTTGGCCCAGGAACAGAGAAGTAGTTGTTGTGATCAGGCTGAGAGCAGCATGATCCTCATTCCTCACACGCCCCTCCCAGTCCAGCCATCTCTCAGGTCCAAGGGGAAAAGTGGCTATGAAACAGGAAGGAAGGAGACAGGGCACAACCTTTGAAAGAATGACATAGTCCAAGGACATGACATAAACTGATTAGAACCAAATGGATCCAAGATGGCAGACAAGTCGACTTCCACTAGACCTTGAGCCTCAGTATACGCTCACATAAGCCAGCTAAATGACACACCCACAGGCGCCATGACAGTTCCAAGACCAACCATAAGGATCAAAAAGTGGGCGGTGGCCAAATTCCTGTAAATCCCCGCCCCTTCCTAAAATAGCTGGAATACTCATCCCACTCATTAGTCTACAAAATTACCTACTCTTCTAAGAACTGACAACCCCATACCCTGGTGCCTTTCTCACTTTCTGAGATGGCCCACACTCTGTCTGTGGAATGTGTTTCTCTCTAAATAAATCTACTTCTCACCTATCACTTTGTCTCTCACTGAATTCTTTCTGTGATGAGACATCAAGACCCTGAGCTTCCGGTGCTTTGTGACCGCCTGGAGGGGTGGGATGGGGAGGGTGGGAGGGAGGGAGATGCATGAGGGAAGGGATGTGGGAACAGATGTATATGTATGACTGATTCACTTTGTTATAAAGCAGAAACTAATAAAAAAAACAAAAAAAAACAAAAAAAACAAAATAAATAAATAAATAAATAAATAAATAATTTTTTAAAAAATTAAATTAAATTAAAAAAAGACCCTGAGCTTCATTGAGCCCTGAAACCAGGTGTGTGATTTCAGTTGGAAGACTGGGTTTTGGCTGGGTTTGAGCCCCAGCTGCATGGGTTCAAGTCCCAATCAGGATTTTGGCCGGGCTCAAGTCCCAGCCACATGGGTTCAAGTCCCAATCTGGGTTTAGGCTGGGTTTGAGTCCAGGCACGTTGGTTCAAGTCCCAATCTGAGGTGCACAGTTTCAGCTACAAGGCAAAACCAGAAAATGCCGCTTCACCAAAAGTGTTGCCAGGCATCACAGCACAGGCTTCTACTTGTGACCCCCATCAAAAGGACACAGAGGGGTAGGGAGACATCCTCTGACATGTTGACTGCGCACAGCTTTAGTCCCTGGTGTCACCTGGGCAATGGATGAGGTGGCCACAGCAGCAGTGGTGCCCAGCGGCAGATTGCAGGGGTGCATGGGACAGGAGAGTGAAGGTGGGCATGGGCCCAGAGCAGAGAAGGCAGCCGCGCCCAGAGGAAGCGGTGCCCAACAGTAGCGACAGCAGTGCCCGGTGGGTGGGGCCGCTACCCAGATTTACAGGAAAGTACATATTATGAAATGTAATCCGGGAAGCTAAGTGTCTTGGTAGAAAGATGTTTGTGAGCATCAGCAAGCGGCTATAGTGAATGTGACTCCATTTATGCACCAGCACCATGCCCTAGGAAGCTTGACACACACGGATGAGGGGAAAGGAAGGAACACTGGAAGTTGGCTGGTACTGAGGTTAGGGATGTGGGACTGAGAGCAGGCCTGCCCGTGGCAGTGTGAAGTCATGTGGGTGACTGGGCATCCTCTGTATAGTTCACTGTCTTCAGTCAGGATTCAGCTAAGCACCTCCAGGCAGAGGGGCCCTCCCTGCCCTGCCTCCAGACAAAGCTAGTTCAGGTCAGAGCTGGCAAACAGGAGCCTGGGAGAATTCCCTGTGGCTTAGCTACGCGCAGCACTTGGCTTCTTCATCAGCGTGGACCACCACGGCAAGAGTGGTCAGGGGGTGACACCATGAAGGCCTTATCTGAGCAAACCAGGAGTGCCTTGTCCCAATAGAGGAAGGAGCCCCACAGGGAGAATGAACTTCCTCTGGTCTCCCTGTGCTCACTGCAGGAGCTCAAGACAGTTGGGGGAGAGGAGAGGGGTTGAGAAGCAGGAAACAGGGACCTTCCCAGCAGGGCTGAGTCTGGAACTGGCTTTGAGAAGCAAAAAGAATTTGACTTGGGAGTAAGAGGGGGTCCACTGGGAGCAGAGGACAAGCAGTGCCTGGGGCCCCCTCATCACACTTCCCCAAGGCAGTCAGGATCCAAACATGCCAAGTTCCCCTTAAAGTCCCAGCCAAGAACCTAGGGGTAAGATGGGAATAAAGACACAGACCTACTAGAGAATGGACTTGAGGATATGGGGAGGGGGAAGGGGAAGCTGGGACGAAGTGAGAGAGTGGCATGGACATATATACACTACCAAACGTAAAATAGATAGCTAGTGGGAAGCAGCCGCATAGAACAGGGAGATCAGCTTTGTGACCACCTAGAGGTGTGGGATAGGGAGGGAGGGAGGAAGGGAGATGCAAGAGGGAAGAGATATGGGGATATATGTATATGTGTAACTGATTCACTTTGTTATAAAGCAGAAACTAACACACCATTGTAAAGCAATTATACTCCAATAAAGATGTAAAAAAAAAAATGTAAATGGAAAAAAAAAAAATCCCAGCCAAGAAACCCCAGCTCTGCCATTTGCTACATTGTGATCTTAGGCTATTTTCACAATCTTTCCGAGCCCCACTGCCCTCATCTGTAAAAGGGCATAACAACGCTTACCTAGCAGGACTGTTGTGAGGGGTACATGAGTTATCAAGGGCCACACAGTAGGTGTTCAACAAATGGCAAGCCTCTCTCTGCCTGTAGTTCCACTTTGGTGTTTGGGATTTATGTCCCATGAACTAATATAAACACACCTGTGGCATCTAATTACATTTCAACCTTCACCGCACACCCCTCTCCAGGAGGGTAGTGAATCCCAAAGTCAATCCCCTCTCCAGGGACCATCTGTGGAGTTTCCTTGATGTTCAGACACACCCTTCCAGTGTCTGCCCCCAAGTCCCACTGCTCATCAGAGGACACATATAAACTCTCTGGGTCCGTGCAGAGCTTTGAAGAGGCCACAATTAAAGCGACTGAAAACATGTGATTTCAAGGGGCCATGTGAACCTAACCCTGAAAGAGGCCAGAAATATCAGGGGGGACTTTCCTCAATTTAGCTTAGATCCCCCACAAACGTGCAAGGCTGCAGGGAGAGCGGCGTCCTAACTTTACCATCACTGACCACAAGAGGGTCTTGGCAGGATGGGTGAGAGCAGAGAGCCCAAAGGTGGAAGGGCTCCCCAGGGCAGGAGGTGTTGGGAAAGCCTGGGGTTCCCAGGATGACTTCACCAGCAGTCTGGCTGTGACAGCTCTGGAAGGTAAATTATAGGGACCCCTCTAGGGCCAGGACAACAACAGGAGCTGAGATTTGGGCATTGTCCACCCCCTCCTCCAGCCTCTCCCCACTAACCAGGTCTAGTGGGTCCCCTGAAATCACCTCCCACTCTCACAGAAGTAAGGCCATGGAAGCGGCCTAGCCTGACCTGGCTGCCCTGAGGACATCTTCATGGGATTTGGGAAAAGAAGGAGGCAGAAGAGGAAAAGGAAGGACCAGCAAAGCAGCCATCTGGAGAAAGAGCAGGATGGCCTTTAAAAGTGAGATTTCCCGGGGAAGAGCTAAACCAGAACCTCTTTTCATCAAATTAGCAGTTAAGACCTTCCAGGTCTTGTGGCAGCTTCTCAGAGATTAATTATCTGTCAGCTGAGAGGCAGAGGGGGGTGGATGCCCCAGGGTGACACCAGGGGATGGGGGACTCTGGAAGAGACTAAGAGGACACCACAGAAACCATGGAGGCCTGGGAGACAAGCTTTCCCTCCTTCAGGGGCTGAAAGTTGGCCCTGACACCTGAAACCATCTGGCACTCCCTCAGGAAGGGCACTGCTGCAGGGACCCCTCCGGTCAGACCCCACCAGGCCTGAGGTGCTGCAGCAAGATGAAAGGCATTGAGGAGAGGATGAGAGCTTTCAACTTTTATCTGAACCCCCTCTATCCAAACTCAGGTATCAGGTAGCAAAGGATGCTAAAATGAGATTTATGAAATATTTTTTTCCCCAAAGTCATCAGGATGGGACTTTAGGTCCTTATTTTACAGCTGATGATTTGCCACTCAAGAAGACTCACCAAGACCATGCAGTGACTCTGTCGCCCCAGACCCTGAGTCCCATTTCCATGTTCTTTCCATAAACTCATTCAAGCGGAGGTTAGGGCAGCTTTGGTACAGCCAGTCAGCTCCTCTTGTGCCTGGAACTGTGATGTCTAAGAGCAAATGCTTCTTCCCCTGGCTGACCCCAGGGTTGCCCCAACTGCTCATCCATTGCCTACGTCCAGAGCTGATTTAGCTGTTTGGACACAAGTGGCTGATTAATAAGAGGAAAAGCAAGCACGGTGGGAGGGGCCTAAGGGGGCAGGCACGCCAATGTGTGGGGCAAGAAGTCCCGGGAAGAGGTAGCTCCATTTGGAAACACCCCCACCAGGATGCAGATGTTCCAGCAGCTGGCTGGGCAGCAGGCCTGGCAGGAAACTGCTCCAGCGCTGACCCCAAAATCCATGCCTCTTCCCCAACCCCCTTCTCAACACTTCTGTCCACCCTTCTCCCTGTCTTCCCTATCCCCTACTCCCTTCCCGCTTCCTATGCTTCCCACCTCTTTTCCTCCCCGTTGCTGCAATTCTCACCCACTCCGTCCCTTACACCTTGTCCCTTTCCCCTTTCCCTCCTTGGCATTTTCTCTCTCTCTCTCTCTCTCTCTCTCTCTCCCTCTCCCTCCCTCCCTCCCTCTTTCTCTCCCTCTCTCCTTCCCTCCCTCCACGTCTGGACTTTCTGGTGCTGAGTAGTTCATCTGGGAAGAACAGCCGACCTGGCAGTGTCTGGGTCTTTTCCTTTTGGCCAAAAACAGGAGTGCAGAACAAGCAAAATGTGCATAAGAGAAGAGGAGAAATTTCATCTAAGAACACGTTGTCTCATCTAAGGACACATTCCATTCTCATACTCCCTCCATTTGATAGATGGATGGGAAAAGAGAAGATAATCAGCCCATTGAACAGTTGGAACTCATAGGGCACAGACATGAAATCATTTGCCTTTTTCCCAACCCCTGTTTTCAGACGATCCCTGTCAAATCCCTTTTCCCATCCTCAGTGATAACCCAGGCATATCTTATTGCTGGCTAATCACTTCCAATGATTAAAAAAGCACAAATGAACTGAGCCTTTTTCAGAACTCCATCATACATCCAATAAGGCATCATCTCCTCCCTTCCTCCAACACTGGCCAGGCTCTTGCCTAAAGGACAAAGAGATGATAAAGGGAGCTTGGTCTACTCTTAAGACATCTCCTACTCTCCACGCCCACCCCCTGCCACCTCTCATGTGCTGGGGCAAAAAGGATAGAAAAGATGGAAAGTGACAAGTGTCTTTTACAGGAGTGGTGCTATGGTAGTCCTTTGAATTGACAGGCCATTGCTGCCTGTTGGCTTCTACACTTCACTTGCTCAATCGTGGTGACCACAGCGGCATCTCTGGAAGCCACTCACAGGGCCTACCCCTGCACAGTGCCCTCAAGGGGGAGATTCAGATTCCCCTCCACCTATTTACCCTCTCATCACCCTCTACACCTCTGCCACTGGGCTCCTCTCCCCAGGCAGCCAACCCCTTGTGGATGGACCAGGGAGGTGCTGTAAAGGGGAGGACATGAACACTGAAGGAAGAACCTAACTTTTACATTTTAAAACATTCTTTGGCTGGGAGATCCAGGATTCTGTGTTCTGATCCCTCACTAGCTATCTCTGTGTCAATTGACCTTTGAAGTTAGCAGAGCTGTATTCAGATTCTAGTTTGTAACTTGCTCACTTAGTGAATTTGACCAGTTTTCAGCCTCTTTGTACCCCAGTTGCTTCACCTGCAAAATGGGGATAATAATATCTTCATCCAGTGCTGCCAAATATGATAGAACTTAGCACAGGACTGGCACAAAATCAATGTACCGTAAGTACTGGGAACAGTATTTTGCCTCTTGGAACCCTAGTTTCCCTCATATGTAAAATAAAAAGGAGAGTTTTGAACTCCCAAGTTCCTTTTCAGCTTTCAATTCTCTAGAATGTATACATTTATCTCCTCTGATGGGAGTATTAGCTATGTCTATGCTGGCAGGAACACAAATCTCCTTCCATGCTTGCCCAAGTATGCATATTGAATGGAGAGGCTGGAGGACTCCGATATCAACAACCCAACCCTTTGAGGATCAGTCAGCATCACTCAGGACTACACACCCAGGCTGGACCACTCACCAAGCCTAAGAGAAAATAAGGATGGACAATTCAGCATTGTCCATGCCCAGTACTAGAGATGGGAGAACACACTCTACTCAAAGGGGTCTGGACTGCCATCTGGGGATCTGGAAAATCGTAATTTCTTACTGTGATATTTTTGTTTCCAAAGTTACGAACCACACCAACCACACAAGCCATCTCTAGTAGATGGATCAAAATTTTCAATACTATTTCTCTTACTGTATTTTGAGTAAGTGAAGAACAGAAAAGGAACTTCTTTTGCCCAAGGTCACACAGTATCTAGAATTGAAACTCTCTTCATTCTGTAATTAGTCTACTGGCCAAATTGCCTCTAAAGCACTTTTCTCCCTCTCCTGAGCCATCCCTCAGGCTCTGCTAGGAGCAAGGAGAGGAGACCTGAGACCTTGGGGATGCCTGGTACTTTGTTCTCTTTCCAAGCTGATCAGACTGAGAGCCACTGAGACTCAGTGAGGGAAGAGCAGAGCTCAGCAGGTTTGGAATGACTCCAGTTCATAGCATTCTCTGCTCTCCCTGGGCCCCCAGTAAAGACAAAACCCAACAACCCCAGTACACCAAAAAAGAATTCAATAATATATTGGGATTTCCCAAAAACCCATGGAGAACTTGGCCGGGCAAAGGACATGTCAACAGCTCTTTTGATGAGTTCAATGTAAATGAATTAGAAACAGATGGGCTAAGTTTCCCTTCAAATACACATGTGCTGGAGAGTTACAGCTGAGAAAATGCTTAGATCTGTGCATTCCCAGGGACTGGTCCACCCCAAACAGAGTGGGATATTTTGCTGAGTCTCAAACGCTGGCTTCTTCCCCTGTCCCTAAAAATAACTGAGCTGTCCAGCTGCTGGATGGATATTTTCTCTTTTGGTTTTGTTTCATTTGTTTTTCTCACAAAGCACCCGGGTGATAAATGACTTCAAAACCTGGTAGAATGTTCTAGAGAAATCAGGCATCCGGAAAAGTAAAAAAAAAAAAAAAAAAAAAATCTGCCACTCTGCTCACATCATTCCCCTCACTGGGTATCCTGCCCCTTGAACATTACCTGTCATTACTTACCCATCTGTCAATGTCAACCCCAAGATCTACTTCCTCTGAGAAATCTTTGGGGATTATTTTGGTCTTCCTGGACATAGAAATAAATCATGGCAACAACATTTTGAGCGCTTAGTACGTGCCCACAATATTCTGAGTATTTAGTGAATGTCTAAGATAAGGCCTTTGCCCTCAGTGAGTATTTTCTCTAATTAAGAAAGTCCTACAAACTTGTGAAGCAATTAAGAGATAATAACAGGTGGTACAGGGAGGTCAAAATTAATGACACAAGCATTAAGTGGCTTCGGGAATTCAGAGAAGGTGCTGTGTGTATTAAAGAGGTCAGAAATCTTGATAGTAACCAATATCTATTAACGGCTGTGTTTGGGGGAGTTTCACAAATGTTTTCTCTTCGGATCTTCACAAAAGCCCTTTAACATAGACAGGGATTGATTTTACAGAAGGGACTCAGGAAGATTAAATGTCTTGTCCACGGTCATACCACAGGTAAGTGGTGAAGTAGGATTAGAGGGCAGACCCATGGCTTCTAACCCAGGCACGCTCGCCTTACGTCACACCATGTTTTGCAAAGGTCTGTTAAAGTCAGACAGGTGAGGTTCCCTGATGTAACTACAGCCTTATCCTGGAATCTCCTTATGACTGGAACATCCTGGACATTTCTGAATATGTCCAAAGTTGACCTTCACACTCCCACCTTCCCATTTTGCTAATGAAATGCACTCACCTGGGATTTTCTCCTCTTCTCTGCCATTTTTAAAGATTCAGCCTAAGTCTGTACCTAGGATTTCTCCAGCCTAAAATGTTTTCTCCTTTTTTGGAACAAATAGGACTTACTGGTTGCATTTCTCACTTGTCAACTAATTATGCACTGGGTTGCACATCACTTCTGTTACCTTGGATGTTTATTTAAATAATCTTAGGTTATTGTTTAGCACATCAATGTTTCTTCTTCTGCAGAGATTAGTTACCTCTGAGGAGAGCTTTTATGTCTGATACATGCTCCCAGCTGTTTTGAGAGTGTTTCAATGGCCACAATGAGCAACTATGTCTTGATAAAAGTAACAGTCTCCACCCATGATGATGACTCCCAGCTGCAGCCCCAGGTCCCATCCTGCTGTAGGACTGTCCACCTGAAAGTTCTACATGCTTCTCAAACTCCTCATGTTGAAAATACTACTATCTTCCCCTAAAACTAGCTTTCTTCTAGATATTTCTCTTGCTTCAGAGGCAATGTAATTCTCCCAGACTCCAAAGGTAATCATGAGCTTTGATCCTGACCCTGGACTCCTGTTGATTGTTAATTTGAAGTTTCTTATATGTGTTAAAGGGGGCCCTATCATTCATGTGTTGGATGATCTGGCAGAGATAAGGAACAGATTCCTGGGGGGTGGGGGTGCTGTAAAGTGAAAGGATGAGATACACAGGTGTTGGGCTTCACCCCGCAGGCCTGCAAACCCTGTGTTTGCCCAGCTTCAAGACGGAAGAAAGAGACCGGAGTCAGCAACAGAGACATCAATGGTTTAATGTGTCGGGGAGCTTACACGTCTGAAGCAACGTCCTGGAGCGACACCCCACTGTGTGCAGCAGATGGTGGGCAGGACATGGCAACAGTCCTCACTCCCAGAGGAAAAGGGAGATTGCCAGTTACAGGGGAATTGATGTCAGGTTGGCTCATCGGTTACCAAAGAAACTAGCAGAAGGACACGCCCCTCACTGCCCCTTTGATAAGAACAACCACTAGCTGGGGCCTGGGGCAAGTATGTAGGAATGTCAGTCAAGTGAGTAGGGTATAAGTGAAGCAGCTCGGCACCCATGGGTAGAGCAGGGGATGTACAGAGAGCAAGAGATCAGCCACTTTGAGTCGCCTGACCACAAAACAGGGAAACAATTAGACAACAACCCAGACCCTGTGTTGTCAGTTCACGTTGCAAGTGCCACGGGTATGACAAGCTTTGGTTGAAGTAAGTCAAAGATGCTTCCTGGAAGAGGATTCAAGTGAGCCTTGGAGGCAGGGAGGGCTGAGTTGGGAGGAGAAGGCTCTGTGGCCTGCCCTGGGGGGAGGGAAGAGAAGATAAAAGCATAATCCTGTTCCCAGGCATCAGAAGAGATCCAGAGGAAAGGCAGATGAGACAGGGAAATGCTGAGATCCAGTAGGGGATATGTCCAATGGGGCTGGCTCAGGGAGCTGAGAAAAAGAATACCAGAACCAATGTTCGGAACCTAGACTTCTTCTCTCTTCTCTTTCAGAACAGAGCCAGGTGTAGTCTCCCCATGGCAGGATTCTGGGTTTGTTCTTATGTGACCATGGTACATGCTTTCAGCAGCTTCATTGTCAGCAAGAAATTGTACCCAGAATAAGCCTTCCACACCTCCTTTGAGAGCCTCTCTCTCTGCCCCTAGAGTCTAACTCCCAGGGTGCCTTGGGGTACCCCCAAGAACAAGAAGCTCAGGAGAGCCTCACAGAGGCTGAAGGATGTGGGCAGCTGAAGCCATTGGGTCTCAGCCTTAGTGACTGCGTTACCTCCATGTCCCAAGGCGATTTTTCAAAGGGGCAAAGAGGAAGTCAGCCAGCTTTCGAAGTTCCCCACCTGGGGGAGGCACTGGGGACTGTCGTCAGAATCCCACCTTCCCTCTCCTTCCTTACTGTGGTAGCCATGAGAATGATCATCCTGGACTTAATGGAACATAAATTACTAAGGGCTCCAACTCCTAATATTTTAAATCCATGGACTATGGCTCAAGGACTCCCAGAGGCTTTGTAGAACTTTCCTTAAATTAATCTAAGGATGCTTCCACCCAATGTTGTCTCCATCTCCTTCACAAAGTCAGATTTGGATGATGGTCTGAAGATTGTGTGTGTGTGTGTGTGGTTGTAATAAAAATGTAACAGGGAAGAAGCTTTTGTATCCTATTACAACTTAATCACTAAAGGGATGTTGTCTATAAGCTTAAATTATGCATAATGGCCCATCTCTGGGAACCCTTCTTCCCAGGTAATGAGCATTAAGCTAAAATACCTTTCTTTAGCTCACAGGAAACATCCTGATTAGGCCCACCTGTGAATGACTGCAGGGAGGAAGAAATTAACACATCCCCTCTGGAGGCTGATGGGAACCAGGAAGTGATTGACTTTACTCTCTCCCTTTTTAATATAAAAGGAGCCTGAATACTAACTCAGGCAAGATGGTTCTTTGGGGGATGAGTCCACCATCTTCTCAGTTTGCTGGCTTTCCGAATAAGGTCGTTATTCCTTGCCTCAACAACTCGTCTCTCGATTATTGGTCTGTGGTGCAGCGAGCAGTATGAGTTTAGACTTGGTAACAAAAACACATAATATGAAATTTACTTTCTTAACAAATTCTTAAGTGTACAGTACAGAGTTGTTAACTCTAAACACAGTGTTATACAGCAGATCTCTAGAATTTTTTCAACTTGCATAACTGAAACTTTAAACCCATAGAACTCCCCATTTCCCTCTCCCCCCAGGTCCTGGCAACAACCATTCTACTGTTTCTGTGAGCCTGACTACTTTAGATACTTCATGTAAGTGGAATCATGAAGTATTTGTCCTTCTGTGACTGGCTTACTTAACGTAGCATAATATTCTTGAGGTTCATCCCTGTTGTTACATGAGAGGATTTCCTTCTTTTTTAAGGTTAATTTATATTCCATTATATTATGTATTTACTGCATTTTCATTATTCAACAATAAGTGGAATTTAAGTTGCTTCCACATCTTCACTATTGTGAATAATGTTGCAGTGAACATGGGAGCACAAAATATCTCTTCAAGACCCTGACTTAAATTCCTTTGTATAAATACCCAGAAGTGGAATTGATGGATCATTTGGTAGTTCTATTTTTAATTTTTTTGAGAAAATGCCATACTGTTTACCTTAGAGTCTGCACCATTCTATTTTCTCACCAATAGTGCCAAGTGTTCCAATTTCTTCAAATCTTAGCCTACACTTGGTTTGGTTTGGTTTAGTTTGCTTTGGTTTGGTTTGGTTTGGTTTGGTTCCGTTTTATAGTGGCCACCCTAGCAGGTGTGAATTGATGTCTCATAGTGGTTTTGATTCACATTTCCCTGAAGATTAGTGATGTTGATGATCTTTCCATATACTTGCTGTTCATTTGTATGACTTTTTTAGAGAAGAATCTGTTCAAGTCCTTTGCCATATTGTCAGCTGATCTTCAACAAAGGTGCCAAGGTTACACAATGGAGAAAGGATAGTTTCTTCAACAAATGGTTGAGAAAACAGGATATCCACTTGCAAAAGAATGAAATTGGACCCTTACCTTACACAATACACAAAAATCTATTCAAAATGGGCTAAAGACTGAAACATAAGGCCTGAAACTGTAAAACTTAAAAGAAAACATAAGCGAAAATCTTCATGACATTGGTCTTTGCAATGATTTCTTAGATATGACATCAAAAGCTCAGACAACAAAAGCAGAAACAGACAACATCGAAGCAAAAATTTTCTGCAAGCAAAGGAAACAATCAATAGAATGAATATGCAACCCACAGAATAGGAGAAAATATTTGCAAATTATGTATCTAATAAGGGGTTACAACTCAATATCAAAAGGACAGGTGACTATTCTAAACCTTCCCTGGTTCCCTCCCTTTTTTATGTCATAGAGGCTGTTCCCTCCTTCACCTCTCCCTGTGCTCAGAGATCAGGCAGGGAATATAATATCAAGGATTTCATTCTCACAGAGGTGCCAGACACTGAATATGTCTCTAACATCTTCCTCCCAAGGGCAACTGCCTTTAGGAGAGTCTTGAGAGAAAAATTATAAACCAAAGTAATAAATCTCTAAGAGGTTGCAGGTGTGGGTAAAGATTTCAGGTACTTTAACAGGTGGGTAAAGGGTTTGCTTACCTTCATTTCCAAGGGTCAGAGAAGGCTTCTCAGCATTCTCAACATTCATCAGATCTGCCTGCATCCACAATGGGTAGGTAATATTCCTAATCCAAGAAGATTTCAGAGCATCAATATCACCATTAATAAGGAGTATTTTAAAATCTCAACCAGAGTTTATTCACTGCTTTCAGAGCTCCAAACACCAAACGGTATGATTCTTCCCACCGCCACAACTGCAGAGACTAATGGAATGTGGAAAGTACTACAGATGAGCCCTGAGGTGACTAACGATTCGAGGCAGTTCTTTTTTTCTTATCATATATCTTCTGGGATACTTTTCTTTGGAGAATAAAATTGTAAAAAGAAAAAACTCTTTAGGAAAAGATGTTTATTTTGTTTTTACATAAAATAGTTCTAGAACTTATGGACCTATATAAGGCACAGGAAAAAGAAGAAGGAAGAGGAGGAGGAGGAGGAGGAAGAAGAGAAAAAGAAGGAAGTAGAAGGCAAGTGTTGTTTGTCTCTCAACTCTGTCCCATCTGTTTTGTATTGCAAAATTATACCACACATACAGAAAAGTACCTAAAATATAAGTATATACTTTAATAAATAATTACACTACCCAGGTCAAGATAAAGGCATTTCCAGCATCCAGGATCCCCTCCAACTGCCTCTCTCTCTCTCTCCAACCAAAGGTAACCATTATCATGATATTTATGATAATCATTTGTTTGCTTTTCTTTATAATCTTATCACCTAATTGGAATTCCTAAACACTACAGTTTAATTTTGCCTGTTTAGAGCCTTATATAAAAGGAATCACATATATATTCTTTCATGTTCAGATTCATTTGCTTAATATTAGGCTTGTGAAGTTCATCCAGGTTTTGCATGCAGCAGTAGTTTGCTCACTCTCTTTGCTGAATAGTATGCCACTCGATGAATATACTAAATTTTATTTATCCATCCTACTGGCGATAGGCATTTAGATTGTTTCCGGCATTGGGTTATTGCAAATTATCTCTTGGCCTGTGTGTGCATGAATTTCCACTGACTGTACACTTAAGAGTGAAACTGTTAGGTCACAGGATCTGGATATCTTCAGCTCTGGGAAGCACAGCCAAACTGATTTCCAACATGGTTGTGTCGATTTACACTCTCACCAGTATTGTATATGAGCTCACACTGCTCCACATCCTTATAAAAACTTTCTATTAACTTTTTTTTTAATTAGCCATTCTGTAGTCATGTCTCATTGTGGTTTTAATTTGCATTTTCCCTATTATTATTGATTACTAATGAAAGTGGACATGTCAGATGAACACATGGTCTTTTTGTGGAAAACCTGTTGAAATCTCTTGTCCATTTTTCTGTTGTGCTGTCTTTTTTTTATTATTGATCTCTAGGAGTTCTTTCTTCTGGAGTTGGTTTTATGTGTTGCAAACATCTTATCTCATTCTTGGGGTTGCATTTTCACTCTCTTGTGGTTTCTTTTAATAGACAGAAGTTCTAAATTTGAACGTAGGTAAATTATCCATCTTTTCCATAGAATCAGTGTTGTTTCCTGTTTAAAAACCTTTTCCTCTTCTGAGATTATGAAGATATTCTCTATCTTGTCTTCAATAGGATTTATTATTTTGCCTTTTACATTTATATATACAATCCATCTGTAATTTTTTTTTAATGTTGTTAGGTAGGGGTCAGAATCATTTTCTTTCTTTTTTAACCTTATAGAGATCTATTTTGTTCTGCAAGCATTTATTGAAAAGACCATTCTTTGCCCACTGCAATACAGTGTAACATTTGTCATAAATCAAGTGCTCATATGTACACGGGTCTGTTTCTAGGCCATTTATTCTGTCTCATTCATCTATTAACCTCTTACCGCAACAATACTGCACCATCTTAATTATTGTAGCTTTAAAATAAATCTTAAAATTCAATAGAATAAATCTTCTTATTCCTCTTCAAGAGTATCTTGTTTATTCTTAGCATAATTTACATCTTGTTTGTCTTTTTTTAGGTTTATTCTTAGAATTTCCTTTTATATCTTTGATGGTACTATAAATGGTATATTTATATTTTAAATTCTAATTTTCTAATTGTTTATGGCCAGTATTTCAAAATCAACTGGTTTGTGAGTAGTGACCTGTTTACAGAAAGCTCAGTAAAGTGATTTGTAAATGTTAATGATTTATCTGCAGATTTGTTTAGGTATTTTTTACATATACAACAATATAAGCTATGAATAAATACTGACAATTTTATTTCTTGCCTTGCAATTAAAATAATGTTATTTTTCCACTTGTCATGGTGCATAGGTTAGGGTATCTTATACAATGTTGAATAGAAATGATGATAGTGGGCACCTTGGCCTTGGCCATGATCTCAAAAGAAAATCTGTCAACATTTATACATAAAGTATTATTTTTTGTTTGTCATGCATTTTTTTCATATAATTAATAATTGTTATTTTTAAGAAAACACTTTATGGAGATAAGCTTGACATACAGAAAGCTGTCTATGTTTAACATATACAACTTGATGAGTCTGGAGGTAGGTATGCATCTATGAAACTACTGCCTCAATCTGTGTCATAAACATACCCATCACCTCCAAAAGGTTCCTCCTGCCCTCTTAATTATATTAATTTTTTGTGATAAGCATGTTTAACATAAGATCCACAACCTCAGCAAATTTTTAAGTATACAGTACAGTCATGTTAACTGTAAGATCTATGCTTCACAGATCTCTAAGATGTAAAACTGACACTTTGTACCCTTTGACTAATACCTACCCAATCCTACCTCCCCCGAGCCCCTGGCAACCACTACTCTGCATCCTGCTTCTATGAGTTTGACTATTTTAGATTCCCCATATAAGTGATAACATGTAGTATTTGCCCTTGGTACTGGCTTATTTCAACCCAGCTGAAAAATGGGCAAAGGAAATAAATATACATTTCTTCAAAAAAGGTATACAAATGACCAATGGGTATGTGAAACGATACTCAACTATCACTAATTGGCAGAGAAATGAAAATCACAATTGCAGGAACTATCACCTCCCACCTGTTAAGATGGCTACTTTTTTAAATGATAATAATAAATTAAAATTTTTTAAAATAAAAATTATTTTTAATAAATAAAAATAAAAAATAAGTGTTGGCAAGTATGAGGATAAATTGGAACCCTTGGGCACTGTTGGTGGGAATGTAAATTGTTGCAGTCACAATGGAAAACAATATGGAGATTCCTCAAAAACTTAAAAATAGAACTACCATAAGATACAGCAATTCCACTCCTGGGTATATATTCAAAAAAAAAAAATTAAAATCAGGATCTTGAAGAAATATCTGCATTCCCATGTTCACTGCAACATTACTTACAATGGCCAAGACGTGGAAGCAACCTAAATGTCCATGACTGGATGAATGGATAAAGAAAATGTCAGCACACACACACACACACACACACACACACGAATATTATTCAGCCATAAAAAAGGATATCCTTCCAATTGCAAAAAACATGGATGTACCTGGAAGACATTACACTGAGTAAAATTAAGTATTGTTTAAGGTAGGGGTTTTGTACACCTCCTTTATCAAAAAGATTATCCTTTATGGCAAGGAAGTTTATTTCTATTCCTAGTTTGCTAAAGTTTTCTTTTTATCATAAATTTTATCATTTTTCTTGTACCTATTGAAATAATCACATAATTTTTTCTACTTTAGTCTGCTAATTTGGTAATATATATTCATTGATTTTCAAATATTAAGCCAATTCTATACTCACAGAATAAACCCAGCTCAGAAGTGACAGATTATGTCTTCCCATATATTACTGGGTTTGGTTTGCTTTTTGTTTAGGATTTCTGTCTAAATATTTAGGAGAGATTCTGGCATTTACCTGATACTTTTCTTTTCTTTTTCAAAGATTTTGGTATCAAGTTTATGCTGGCTTCATAAACAAGTTGGAAAATGTCCCCTTCTTTTCCCTGTGTAGAAGAGTTTGGTTAAACGGGCATTATTTCTTTCTTAAAAGTTTGGTAATTTTTTTTGATGACACTTTCTCTTTCCAAAGTTTTCTTTTTTGGGAAAATACAAAATAAATTCCTTTATTAGTTATAGATCAACTTGCATTTTCTGTTCTTATGTTATGTTTAGTAGGTTGTGTTTTTTCTAGAAATTTGTCTTTTTCAAATAAATTTTCAAATTATTTGCAGAGTTTTTATATTACATTCTCTTTTTTTCCTAATGTTTTCCAAATCCATAATATTCATTTTTTCATTATTTGTGCTAGTTATCTTTTTTCATGCTTACTCACACCAAGAGTTTATCAATTATGTTATTCCTTTCAAAGACTATTAGTTTCATTTATCTTTTATTTTGTATGCTAGTTTTTACTTCTATATTTTTGTTTCATCTTTACTTCAATCTTTTCCTTTGTGTTTATTTTCAAGTTTTGTTTCTAACATTTGAAATGATTTATTATTAGTTTTCAGCCTTTTTTCTAATACATAAATTTATGGACATAAAGTTGCCCTTTAAATACTTCTTTTGCCACACTCCACAACTGTATGTATTTTATGTTTATTACAATCCAATTCCAAATAATTTCTATATTACTTTGTGACTTCCTCTTTCACAAATGGTTTATTTATTTATTTTTATTTTTTGAATTTTATTTTATCTATTTTTTTATACAGCACGTTCTTATTAGTTATCCATTTTATACATATTACTGTATACATGTCAATACCAATCTCCAAATTCATCCCACAACAACCCCCCCAGCCACTTTCCCACCTTTGTGTCCATACATTTGTTTTCCTCACCCATGTCTCTATTTCTGCCCTGCAAACTGGTTCATATGTACCATTTTTCTAGGTTCCACATATATGCGTTAATACATGGTATTTGTTTTTCTCTTCTGACTTACTTCACTCTGTATGACAGTCTCTACATCCATCTACGTCTCTACAAAGGACCCAATTTTGTTCCTTTTTACGGCTGAGTAATAGTCCATTGTATACATGTACCACATCTTCTTTATCCCTTCATCTGTCGATGGACATTTACATTGTTTCCATGACCTGGCTATTGTAAATAGTGCTGCAATGAACATTGGGGTGCATGTGTCTTTTTGAATTATGGTTTTCTCAGGGTATATGCCCAGTAGTGGGATTGCTGGGTCATATGGTAATTCTGTTTTTAGTTTTTTAAGGAACCTCCATACTGTTCTCCATAGTGGCTGTATCGGTTTACATTGCCACCAACAGTGCAAGAGGGTTCCCTTTTCTCCACACCCTCTCCAGCATTTGCTGTTTGTAGACTTTCTGATGATGTCCATTCTAACTGGTTTGAGGTGATACCTCATTGTAGTTTTGATTTGCATTTCTCTAATAATTAGTGATGTTGCTTTTCATGTGCTTATTGGCCATCTGTATGTTTCTTTGGAGAAATGTCTATTTAGGTCTCCTGCCCATTTTTGGATTGGTTCATTTTTTTAATATTGAGCTGCATGAGCTGTTTATATATTTTGGAGATTAATCCTTTGTCCATTTATTCATTTGCAAATACTTCCTCCCATTTTGAGGGTTGTCTTTTTGTCTTGTTTGTAGTTTCCTTTGCTTTGCAAAGGCTTTTAAGTTCCATTAGGTCCCATTTGTTTATTTTTGTTTTTATTTCCATTACTCTAAGAGGTGGATCAAAGAAGATGTTGCTGTGATTTATGTCTCAGAGTGTTCTTCCTATGTTTTCCTCTAACAGTTTTATAGTGTCTGGTCTAACATTTAGGTCTTTAATCCATTTTGAGTTTATTTTTGTGTATGGTGTTAGGGAGTGTTCTAATTTCATTCTTTTACATGTAGCTGTCCAGTTTTCCCAGCAACACTTGTTGAAGAGACTGTCTTTTCTCCATTGTATATCCTTGCCACCATTGTCATAGATTAGTTGACTATAGGTGCATGGGTTTATCTCTGGGCTTTCTATCCTTTTCCATTGACCTATATTTCTGTTTTTGTGCCAGTACCATATTGTCTTGACTACTGTAGCTTTATAATGTAGTCTGAAGTCAGGGAGCCTGATTCCTCCATCTCCATTTTTTTCCCTCAAGACTGCTTTGGCTATTCGGGGTCTTTTGTGTCTCCATACAAACTTTAAGATTTTTTCCTTCTAGTTCTGTAAAAAATGCCATTGGTAATTTGATAGGGATTGCATTGAATCTGTAGATTGCTTTGAGTAGTATAGTCATTTTCACAATATTGATTCTTCCAATCTGAGAGCATGGTATATCTCTCCATCTGTTTGTATCATCTTTAATTTCTTTCATCAGCATCTTATAGTTTTCTGCATACAGGTCTTTTGTCTCCCTAGATAGGTTTATTCCTAGGTATTTTATTCTTTTTGTTGCAATGGTAAATGGGAGTGTTTCCTTAATTTCTCTTTCAGATTTTTCATCATTACTGTGTAGGAATGCAAGAGATTTCTGTGCATTAATTTTGTATCCTGCAACTTTACCAAATTCATTGATTAGCTCTAGTAATTTTCTGGTGGCATCTTTAGGATTCCCTATGTATAGCATCATGTCATCTGCAAACAGGACTCTTTTATTTCTTCTTTTCCAATTTGTATTCCTTTTATTTCTCTTTCTTCTCTGACTGCCATGGCTAGGACTTCCAAAACTATGTTGAATAATAGTGGTGAGAATGGACATCCTTGTCTTGTTCCTGATCTTAGAGGAAATGCTTTCAGTTTTTCACCATTGAGAATGATGTTTGCTGTGGGTTTGTTGTATATGGCCTTTATTATGTTGAGAGAGGTTCCCTCTATGGCCACTTTCTGGAGAGTTTTTATCATAAATGGGTGTTGAATTTTCTCAATAGCTTTTTCTACATCTATTGAGATGATCATATGACTTTTATTCTTCAGTTCATTAATATGGTGTATCACATTGATTGATTTGTGTATATTGAAGAACCCTTGCATCCCTGGGATAAATCCCACTTGTCATGGTGTATGATCCTTTTAATGTGTTTTTGGATTCTGTTTGCTAGTATTTTGTCGAGGATTTTTGCAACTATATTCATCAGTGATATTGGTCTGTAATTTTCTTTTTTTGTAGTATCTTTGTCTGGTTTTGCTATTAGAGTGATGGTGGCCTCATAGAATGAGTTTGGGAGTGTTCCTTTCTCTGTAATTTTTTGGAATAGTTTGAGAAGGATGGGTGTTAGTGCTTCTCTAAATGTTTGATAGAATTCATCTGTGAAGCCTTCTGGTCCTGGACTTTTGTTTGTTGGAAGATTTTTAATCACAGTTTCAATTTCATTATTTGTTATTGATCTCTTCATATTTTCTATTTCTTCCTGGTTCAGTCTTGGAAGCTTATGCCTTTCTAAGAATTTGACTAAGAATTTGCAGCTTGTCCATTTTATTGGCATAGAGTTCCTTGTAGTAGTCTCTTACGATGCTTTGTATTTCTGCAGTGTATCTTGTAACTTCTGCTTTTTTGTTTCTAATTTTATTAACTTGAGTCCTCTCCCTCTTTTTCTTGATGAGTCTGGTTAATGGTTTATCAATTTTGTTTATCTTCTCAAAGAACTAGCTTTTAGTTTTATTTATCTTTACTATTGTTTTCTTTGTTTCTATTTCATTCATTTCTGCTCTGATCTTTATGATTTCTTTCCTTCTACTAACTTTGGGTTTTGTTTGTTCTTCTTTCTCTAGTTCCTTTGGGTGTAAGGTTAGATTGTTTACTTGAGACTTTTCTTGTTTCTTGAGGTAGGCTTGTATTGCTATAAACTTCCCTCTTAGAAGTGCTTTTGCTGTATCCCATGGGTTTTGGATCATCGTGTTTACATTGTAATTTGTCTCTAGATATTTTTTTATTTCCTCTTTGATTTCTTCAGTGATCTCTTAGTTATTTAGTAACATAATGTTTAGACTCCATGCTTTTGTTTTTTACATATTTTTTCCCTGTAATGATTTCTATCCTCATAGCGTTGTGGTAGAAAAGATGCTTGATATGATTTCAATTTTCTTAACTTTACTGAGGCTTGATTTGTGACCCAAGAATGTTCTGTGTGTACTTGACAAGAAAGTGTGATCTGCTGTTTTTAGATGGAATGTTCTATAAATATCAATTAAATCTATCTGGTCTATTGTGTCATTTAAAGCTTGTGCTTCCTTATTAATTTTCTGTTTGGATGATCTGTCCATTGGTGTAAGTGAGGTGTTAAAATCCCCCACTATTATTGTGTTACTGTCGATTTCCTCTTTTATAGCTGTTAGCGGTTGCCTTATATATTAAGGTGTTCCTATGTTGGGTGCATATATATTTGTAATTGTTATATCTTATTCTTTGATTGATCCCTTAATCGTTATGTAGTGTCCTTCTTTGTCTCTTGTAACATTCTTTTTTTTTAAGTCTATTTTATGTGATATGTGTATCGCTACTCCAGCTTTCTTTTGATTTCCATTTGCATGGAATATCTTTTTCCATCCCCTCACTTTCAGTCTGTATGTGTCCCTAGGTCTGAAGTGGGTCTCTTGTAGACAGCATATATATGGGTCTTGCTTTTGTATCCATTCAGTGAGCCTGTGTCTTTTGGTTGGAGCCTTTCATCCATTCATGTTTAAGGTAATTATCGATATGTATGTTCGTGTTACCATTTTCTTGATTGTTATGGGTTCTTGATTGTTTGTAGGTCCTTTTCTTCTCTTGTGTTTCCCACTTAGAGAAGTTCCTTTAACTGTAGAGCTGGTTTGGTGGTGCTGAGTTCTCTTAGCTTTTGCTTGTCTGTAAAGCTTTTGATTTCTCCATCGAATCTGAATGAGATCCTTGCCGGGTAGAGTAATCTTGGTCATAGGTTCTTCCCTTTCATCACTTTAAATATATCATGCCACTCCTTTCTGGCTTTTAGAGTTTCTGCTGAGAAATCAGCTGTTAACCTTATGGGAGTTCCCTTGTATGTTTTTTGTCATTTTTCCCTTGTTGCTTTCAATAATTTTTCTTTGTCTTTAATTTTTGTCAATTTGATTCCTATGTGTCTTGGCATGTCTCTCCTTGGGTTTGTCCTGCCTGGGACTCTCTACGCTTCTTGGACTTGGGTGGCTCTTTCCTTTCCCATGTTAGGGAAGTTTTCAACCATAATCTCTTCAAATGTTTCTCAGGTCCTTTCTCTCTGTCTTCTCCTCTGGGACCCCTATAATGTGAATGTTGTTGCATTTAATGTTGGCCCAGAGATCTCTTCATCTGTTTTTATTTCTTTTCATTCCTTTTTCTTTATTCTGTCTTCCAGGTCACTTATCCATTCTTCTACCTCAGTTATTCTGCTATTGATTCCTTCTAGTATATTTTTCATTTCAGTTATTGTATTGTTCATCTCTGTTTGTTTGTTCTTTAATTCTTCTAGGTGTTTGTTAAACATTTCTTGCATCTTCTCCATCTTTGCCTCCGTTCCTTTTCCAAGGTCTTGGATCATCTTCACCATCATTATTCTGGATTCTTTTTCTGGAATGTTGCCTATCTCCACTTCATTTAGTTGTTTTTCTGGGATTTTAGCTTGTTCCTTCATCTGGTACATAGTTCTCTGTTTTTTTATCTTGTCTATCCTTCTGTGAATGTGGTTTTTGTTCCACAGACTGCAGGATTATAGTTCTTCTTGCTTCTGCTGTCTGCCCTCTGGTGGATGAGGTTATCTAAGAGGCTTGTGCAAGTTTCCTGATGGGAAGTACTGGTGGTGGGTAGAGCTGTATGTTGCTTTGGTGGGCAGAGCTCAGTAAAACTTTAATCCACTTCTCTGCTGATGGGTGGGGCTGAGTTCTCTCCCTGTTGGTTGTTTGGTCTGAGGCGACCCAACAACACAGCCTACCTGGCTCTTTGGTGGGGCTCTTGGTGGATTCTAGGAAGGCTCTCACCAAGGTGTACTTCCCAAAACTTCTGCTGTCAGTGTCCTTGTCCTCACAATGAGCCACAGCCATCCCCCGTCTCTGCAGGAGACCCTCCAACACTGGCAGATAAGTCTGGTTCAGTTTCCTATGGGGTTACTGCTCCTTCCCCTGGGTCCCGATGTACACACTACTTTGTGTGTGCCCTCCAAGAGTAGAGTCTCTGTTTCCCCCAGTCCTGTCAAAGTTCTGCAATCAAATCCTGCTAGCCTTCAAAGTCTGATTCTCTAGGAATTCCTCCTCCTGTTGCTGGTGCCCCAGGTTGGGAAGCCTGACGTGGGGCTCACAACCTTCACTCCAGTGGGTGGACTTCTGTTTTATAAGTGTTCTCCAGTTTGTGAGTCACCCACCCAGTAGGTATGGGATTTGATTTTATTGTGATTGGGCCCCTCCTTCCATCTCATTGTGGATTCTCCTTTGTCTTTGGATGTGGGGTATCTTTTTTGGTGAGTCCCAGTGTCTTCCTGACAATGATTGTTCAACAGTTAGTTGTAATTCCAGTAGTCTCACAAGAGGGAGTGAGCACACATCCTTCTATTCTGCCATCTTGAACAAATCTCCTTATCTTGTTTTAATTGCTTGAAAATAGTAAGCAATTATTTTAAAGTCTGTGCCTGATATTTTCAGTATATGGATACTCTGTGAGTCTTTATTTGGGCAAGTTCTTATTCATGTTGTCTTTGCCTCCTCATATGTCTGGTTATCTTTGACTGTATGTCAGATAATGTATTTGAAAAATTATTTACAGAAATAATTTGACACCTAGAATGTCAGTTTTTTCCTCCATAGGTGACTTTTTACTTGATTTTGCTTTACACTTGAGGACAATAATCTTGGATTGCCTTAATCCAGTTTCAAGTATCAAGAATTTCTGGGCTATCCAGTGACTCCAGCTAGGCTGGAGTGTTAAGAGGATTCTTTTACTTCTACTTCACCTGTCCTTTCAAAGTCCCACCCCAAAATGAGAGTGATTTACCAGTGCTTCATCTCTGGATTTTTATCCTCTCCTGAGAAATTCTTTAACACTTTGTTAGATTTTCAGTGCCTTCAGAGTGCTCCTTTTTGTTGTTATTCATCTCTTCTAGTCCTCAACAGAAGGGTTTGTCCAAATTAATTAGTCCCTCAATTCTGACACTGTCCCACATCTGACACCTAGGAATCCTATACTGCCTCTGTCTCCAGAGAGACCTCTGCCCATCTCCACCCCTTAGCTAGACACATGTTACTACCAAAGGGAATTGGAAGAGTTGTAGATTGTTATCCAGTGACTCAGCTCCAAGTCACCTCTGCCCCAGTCTGGCCTTGGCTTCATGTCTCAGTACTAGTAAATGGGCTATTATCTTATCCTTGTAACCAAATAATACCCACCACAGTTCTGGTAAACACATTCATGTCTTTTTCTTCACAATTAAAGGCATTCCCTGTTCTCTATACCCTCCAGAACTGGATCTCCACCTTGCTCCTTTTCAGGAGGTTCCTAGTCTCCTGCAAAGAGGCTACAGCATCTCTATGGGTATAAACCAGGACCCTGGAACCTGCCAGTGTTCCTGGGATGCCACCTGCTGGCCAGGTCCTCAGTTGCTGACACTTGATCCCTCTTCCTGTCCTTTATAGGACTTCCCTGAGGCTGTTTGTCAGGGCATTATCTGGCTGCTCCTAGCACTCACCGTAAGAGTCTTTCCTGAAAAGCTAGACTTCCGCCTACCCTTGCCCTTAGGTTTACCCATCTAGGGATGTTCTTGCCTTTAGCTGGGCTCCAGCTGAGTCTGTCCAGGCTGCCAAATTCCATCTGTGCACCCAATCCCACCAGGAGGCAACCTGGCCATAATATGAGGTGAAGGACCTGAACCACAATAAGGGAGACTATAAAAGATTCATTCATTCATTCATCTACTGACATTTCATCTTCATGACCTGGGATCCCAGAGTGAGGGAGGGGGTAGGCATGTTTGTAAGTAAGTAAGACATAACATTAAATTTCTAATTACCAATAGCTTAACTACTCAAAAGCTATTGGCTTTAATCTTACCATCAAGTTGCCTTTTCAACATTGACTGTACAGTGATAATACTAGGTCTAGGAGACCAGTTTGTCTAGGACTTAACTAAAAACTATAAAAGCTTACTCCTAAGATAAAGCCTATTTAAAATAAACACAGTATTCATTTTTATGTAAAGACTGTTCTGTGGAAGCTTTGCTTTATTTATTCACTGAAATAAAACATTTATTTAGGCAGGCTCTGACCTGGAGATACAGAGAAAAGGGACTGGGGGATTGTCCTTGAGGGGTTCCCAGTCTGTTGCATTGTGCTAAGGGCCATGATGGAGGGTAGCAAGCACAGAAGGGCCTGAGCATCTATGGAATAAGAAGTCCAAGAGGGCTTCTGAGCATTGACACTGGGCCTATTCTTGGCAGTCAGCAGTCAGCTGGATCCTGCCCCCATCCCCACCTCCTTCTCTTCTGACGCTGCTCACTGACTTCACAGATACATTTTTCAAAGTGTAAAAGTAAAATTCAGCTCAGTGGGTCTGAGTGACTGCTTACTCCAAATTAGTAGAGTTTGACTTAATGAGGTTTAAGAGGGTCATTTTTCTCCATGTAGTCAAATGAGTCCATGCTCTGCCCATGAGGCCCCTAGAGTAAGACCTTGTTTTATTTCCTCAAGCTCTATCCTACCTGCTCAGTCTCCTCATTTGAAGGTCTAATTATTTCCTATTGGACAAACTGACCTAAGTCCTCCAAAGTCCCCATCAGGAGGGCTAGCAGGACATATGCTCTAATACCTCTGCTATATTTCTCAGTTTGTTTACCAAGGAGTGTAAGCATTTAATAATCTCCAGCTGCATACCTGGTCCTTAGGTATTATAGCTTTTTAAAATAAGGTTCCTATGTCAAGTTTGCTTATAATCTATGTCAGTGAAAAAGAGATATTTTCATGATAACTTAATCAGTGCACATTTATTTATTCCACAAGTAGTTTTTGAGTATTGAGGATGTGCTGGGCATTGCACTAGACATCAGAAGCCCTAAGCCACTAGGACAAAAGGACAAGCTAACAGAAGACTACAGTATACACCCCTTCCAAGGGCTCTTCCCACATGGGTCCATATGGTTTCATAACACCCTTCCCACACAACCCTCTGCCATAGCTTGTTGGATTGGATCAGATCTGGGGTGAGCACTAACTCAGGAAAGACAATCTCTGTGTTGACTGCCAGCCTTTGAAGAGGTGGGCACCTAAATTGTGAGCAAATAAGCTCACTGGTAATCAGCTGAATATATCATATATTCTCTGCTGAAAAACTTTTATGGGGAGAAAGAAAGTGGGCCCGTTGATAATGGGACCACAGAAATCACACCAAAAGCAGCCAGTCTGCAAAGCCCTTAAGTCTTGAGTTTGCTCCAATAAGCAGAAGCTACAAGTAAACAAAAATTCCAAAATGAGACAGAATAGTGGAGGATGTGGCTGGTCATTAATGGAAAGAACAGGAGATTATAAGCTCCTGCTTCTCAGGGGGCACCAAGATAACCTGGGCAATAGAGCAGCCTGCTTGGAATCTGAAAGTCCTCCCAGACCCTGAGTATCACAGCCTCAGCATGGCCCCACTCTCCTGAGTTTCTGTCCTGGGAGGTTCAGCCTGTGCCTGTGGGAACCCCACATGATGTAAACCCAAACTCTTGTTGTGAACTGAGCATCTTCCACCTTAAAGAGTCTGAACGATGCAACAGGAGATTCCCACTCCCCAGAGCTCTGGCCAGCTGGTGGGTATTCAGGGAGGCTACCCCATCCGCATCCTGAGGTCTGAGCCCGCCATTCACATAGGCCATGCCCCGATGCAGGCTGCTGATGGAGACGTGGATCATAGTTGTTAGAAACAAATTACTTATGGTGAAGCCAGGTGTTACTCTAGAGGTGCATGGCTGCCTGGGAAGAGGAAAAGGAAGGCCACTCCCTGAGCAAGACAGAACTTGGATCCTTCTTAGAAGACAGGTCATCCTTCCTTCATCACCCTCCAACCTCCTCCCACGCCTGGCCCCACAGATCTGGGTCAGGACAAGTGGGAGGTGAGAAGGATGAGAGGTGTGAAGTGACAAACCTCAGGTGACAAATGGGGAAAAGGCCACAGGACAGATTGCTTCTCCAGGGGACACTGAAAACTGTGCCAAAACTTTATGCAAACAAAGATCATATTTATGCAAATACCGACAAGGGCTCTACTAGTTGCCAGAGGCAAAAAGGCAAGTTCTGAGGGGAGAGAGCTCTTGACCTCCCTACCTTCCATACAGTCAAAGGATTGGAGCACAAGTCTTCAAATGTTGGGTCTTTAGGAAGCTCAGCCCAAACTACAAACAGATACGACTTCCTTTAGCAGGACCAGAGCTTCCTTTTGGGTGTAGCCATACTCAGTGCATTTAAACCCTGAACCCAGACAAACCATGCTTGCTGTCCCTTGCTGGCTCCACCCTGCTCTCTTCTCAGGGAAGTGCCCCATGCGACAAACTTTTCTCCCTTCTCTGCTCTCCACACACCTTCTCCCTCACCTCAGCACCCTGAGAGGTGACTAATGCTAACTTAGCACACATTTCTTTCTAAGACAGTCAAGCATCATACATATCTGAACAAGTACCTTCAGTGCCTTAATCTAAAAGATAGGCGTCTCATAATGAAACTCCAAGAAGAAACATATTTTGTTTTGTTTTGTTTTTGAGGGTTTTTTAAACTTTTTATTTTATATTGGAAGATACTTGATTAACAATGTTGTGTTAGTTTCAGGTGTACAGCAAGCAGGGGGTGGGGGGATGATTCAGTTATACATATACATGTATTTATTCTTTTTCAAATTCTTTTCCCATTTAGGTTATTACATAATATTGAGCAGAGTTCCCTGTGCTATACAGATATATACTTTGGATGGTGAGAGGCAGAGACCTCCTTTAGGTTTCCAAAGTCAACTGCACAAGCAACCGGCCCTCACCCGGCCAATGACAATGATGACCCCACCCCATGACAACTCATTCCTTCCTGGGAATCCTCAATTCTGCATGTAAATTTTTATTTCCCAAGTGGTCCTGCACCTGAGGCAACTCCCTTGAAGGAAAAAAAGCGGGGGGGCTAAATTTTTAGGAAACAACTTCCCCGGAGGCATGGCAGGACTGGCTTCTGGAATTCATTTTCCAGCTAAGCACTTTAGAACAGTGTTTCTTGTGGTTATTAGCACGAGTGACAACAGCCTTTTTCTCCCTGAGCCACACAGATTAAGGAAACCTAAGACTACATTTCTAAAATTGTTTCCATTTCAACCCACAGAGAATCAATACAAGAGAAGAGCATCGCCTTAAACACTAACGTTATCCAAACTCAAATTCATTTCTGATGGATCGGTGGCTGGGTTTTCTCAAGGCGAGGCCAGGATAAATATACACATTTCCTGAGACGCTTTCTCTTCCTCAGCAGCACCTCCCCCCCAACCTCCCTCCCTTCCTACACATGGAGAGGGCAGAGAATGATACACTCACACCACGTCGTCCCTTCAGGACACAATCTGTATTAGGGAATTGGGAAGCTATTTCTAGCAAAAAGGTCCTGGAGCTCTGCTAGAGCCGTCTGTCAGCACTGACTCTGCGTCTCAGGGGTCTGCGATCTGTTGGGAGATGCCTAGCACAAGCTGCAGAGAGCCCTGGGCACAGGGTGCAGACATAGACACCAGGACCGTCCGTAGTCACTGTTCGACTCAGCCCTGCCCCAACTTGTCTGTGCTGCTGGGCTCCCTTAATTTCACCATCACCACCATGTATTCAGATGGTGCTCAGGACCCAGCATGGCCTGAAGCAGGAGGGGTTGAAGCTACAGGTCCACATGTCCAGGCTCAGCATCCAGTCATCGCTGGCCTCAGATGTCTGCCTTTCTGCCCTCCTGCTCCCTGAATGCCTGTCCTCACTTTCTTATTCCTCAGGACTCAGCTCAACCTCCCTGAGGAAAGCCTCCTTCCCAAACCCCTTTGTGGGGTCGGGCGTTCTCGTCTGTCTCCTATCATTACACCCAGGCACACCTCCACAAAAGAGATGCTCCATTATTTGATGCGGCCACCTGTGCAAGGTGCATGTCTGCACTGCACATGGCTGTTTATGTACCTCCCACATCAATACAAACTACCTGACTGCACGGTCCATGCTTACTCAGCAGCGGATCTGAGACAGCGCCTGTCACACATTTTTTATTTAAGAAAAGGAAGAAAGGAAGGAAGAAATAATTGAATGAACCCCAACCTGGACTTTGTACCCAATGAACAAACCTAGCTTCTGCTTTCATTCCTGAGATTGTAGTGAAAACTTCCATATTGCTCAGTTCCTGCCATCAAAAGATGGATTTTTCTGGCCTTTGACACAGGATTTGGCTGTGTGATTTGCTTCGGCCAATGGAATATTAGCAACTGTGACCCAAGCAGAGGCTTGGAAACACTTGCTCAGTGGAGCTTGCCCTCTCTTGCTAGGAATCCTGCAAACATCATATGAATAAGCCTGGGTTCCTATAGAAGGATGAGAGACCTCTTGGAGAGGGAGGCCCAGCTGCCCCCACCATCCTTGCTATCCTAGCTGAGGCCCTGGACATGTAAGGGAAGCCATTCTAGACCACCCTGCCCCAGCTACATGCCCAGACTGGAAGAACTTCACAGAATCATACGAAATAATAAATCATTGTTTTATGCCACTAAATGTTAGGGTTGTTTGTTTGCAAAAGCTAGCTACCTGATATGGCCCCATTTGCTATGCCAGCTTCAGTAACCTGTTCTCTCTCCCTTGCCCATTTTCCCACCATTCTGACCCCGTTTTACTTCCTTCAACAAGCCAAGGCTCTTCTGACTCAGGACCTTTGTATATGCTGTTCTCTCCACTGGGTTTCTCTCTTCTACGTTCTGAACCTGACAGACTCCATTTCATCCTCCAAGTCTCAGCTTTCCTAGTCATCCACGCCAAACATTGTTCTCTCTCATAAGCGTTCCCTATCTCGGTACCACACTGCTGATCCAGCCCCTATTACTGAAATGTGGCCTGTGATTGCTGTACCAGTAGGCACTGTGCTTTACTCACATGCCTGAATCTCCTTCCCGAACTTTCTGTGGGGTAGGTCAGTCCCTCCATTGGCGGCTTTGGATCTTATTCACACTAGTTCTTCCTCATCCCAGTTTTCCCAGCCCATGGCTGGCTACCTTCAAATATGTTACCAACAGAGTGACCCAACAGAAATTACAAACATGATACACAGATAAAACCAGTTTTATACCCAGGAGGGTGAAGGCACTATAGTCATTTCTGATGCACTGGAGTCAGTTCAGGCCAACCAAAAAGCAGCTTGGAAGATCAACACTCAAGCAGAGTTCTAATGGATGACAGAAAAGGTCAATTAATTTAGCCCCACCCCATTCCCAACTGTCATGAGAAATTAGTGAGGCGAGGGAAGGTGTGCAAGTGGTGTGGAAAAGCAGAAACATCAAACCATCACTCAACAAACATGACAGAGGACCTACTGTGAGACAGCGCTGAGATCTCCAGCTGAAAAAATACAAAAGGAGGCAAATACTAGCATAATGAGGAAGCCAGGGTCATGTACGAAATAATCATCAATTAATCTAAGCCCCGGTGATGTTGTCCTGGATTGTGGAGGGGTACAAGAGGATCGGGGGGGATCCCCCCCAAATGGCAAATGGCGGGGTGGGGTGAGAGGGTTTGCTGGGAGAAGGAGGTGTGGGTGGTGAATACACAGAGTGTGGGCTGGGCCCTAATCCAGTACAGGAAACAGTGGGAGATGGTGCAGACACAGCTCTGGTCCTCAACCCTACATGCCTCCCTCGGGAAAGGGAAAGCTAGGGTCTAGCTCAGAAGAGAGCTACCTCACCCCAGCAACAGGACTTGATAAAACGTTGGTGCATTTTATCAGGCCCATAGAATTAATGGGAAGAGCTCACCTGGGGAGATTCCACCCATAAGAATTATGTCCAGCCGCCCTCTTTCCCCTGACTCTACTGGTTTGGACTCCATGCAGGTCCAGTCCTGGATGTTGTCCCACTTCACCTGGGCATCTTCTGTCCCAACACTAGTGAGACCCTGCCCTCACCTCTTGGGTGGTATCTGATTTTGTTCATTACCTCTCCAATATGAGTCTTGCTACCTCCAGTGCTGTCCTACTGGACATTTACTGGAGTAAAAAGCCATCACAAAGTTCAAGGCTGTCTGATTTATTGTCCTTACAATCACCCAGCTAGAGCAGACTGGAGGGTTGGCACACTTGTCATCATCATGGTGTGTGGGAAGCGGTTGTCCACCCTTTCCAGGCGCCATCATGATGGTCAGTCCAGCACCTCCCTGTGGGAAAACACCAGAGCAATGATAGTGCAGGCTTGAAGGTCAGCTTCTTGGGAGTTTGGCAGAAGTCTAAATATTCCGTTGTTCTGGCTGGGGAGAAAGAGAAAGGGAAGAACGGATTATGAAAGTATCTTAGCATTGGTCTCAGTCCCAGATTCCTCATATGTGGCTGGGGACTCAACTGAGGAGCAAGACTTCTGCCCTAGGGTGTGGCCCAAACACAGAGGGATCTCCAGGATAGGAAGCTGTCCTCTGGAGGCTGAGACCCCTCTGATGGGGCCCTTTTGTAGAAGCTGTGGGACTGCACATTCAGTCACATCTTGGAGTTTTAGGATATGGTGACAAGTTTGAGCTCAGGGAATTCCAAGGGGACACTGAGTCACCACGTTCCTCTAGGAGGTCTAGTGTCTGGATTGAAGTGCGGGGTCGGGTGGGGGTGAAGCATCCTTGGCCTGACCTTTGGCTGGGTGGAGGGATCCACAGCCAGAAAGATTATTACACGTGGGTCAGGAATATCCAATCCTCTTTCCCAGAAGGTTTACCCTGTGAAAGGTATAATTTAATGAGGCGGTCACAGCACTGATATTTAGTAAAGAAATTAGAGTCATATGCATTTTCAGTGACGTGTTATTATATGATTAGATTTAAAATGTTTCTTCCTGAGGAAATTCTCACTGCTCATCATAGAAAACTAACAACTAATTTTAAGTTCTTGGAAGGCAAGGGTGACATTTTTTTTGCTTGATTGTTCCACAGCATCTAACTGCATAATTGGCAAAATAAATAATTGCTGTGTCTGGCTGAATTTGAATGAACACTGATGAGAGACAGAGAGAGAGACTAGGAACATTGACCAGTGTTTGAAAAGTAGCATTTATTGTTAGAATATCCTCTCCTGACCAGATTCAGGTTTGGGATAAACCAAGTTTAGTCCAGAAGAATCACACCAAAACCTCTGAAGTAGTTTGGCTTAGCAGATAAGCTCAAGACTATCTATTTATTAATCATTTGTTTAATGATTCAATACATTTATTAAGCACCTACTATGTGTAAGCAGAGAATCATGCCTCCCCACAAAGTTGATGGCGGAATTGGGTGGGAGCTAGAAAATGCACATCCGACATGGACATTGCTAATGAAAGAATAGACTCAGGCTGCTAGTCAGGGAAAGAGTAAGGGATTTCTCTTTGCATCACCATCACAGAATCAAACACTCAAGGTTACCTTACATTTAATGCCAGCCTTTTGTTTTCTCCAGTTTCTGCCATCCACCTATTTTCTCCTTCTGCATTATTTACTCTATACTATTCATTCTGACTTCAATCACATCAACCCTGTCTGGGCAATTCCAAGAGTAAAAATTTAGTGCAGATCTCAGCTCCTCCTCAGAGCTAACCTCAGCTCCATCTAAACCTGCTTCAGTCTACAATGTGCAACTGTCTATAATGCCGGTCTAGCTCCTAACTATAATTTACCTTTATCATGCCTATTGTTTCCTGTGGGGAACTCTATGTCCCCAGAAACTTCCCTCAAGGGACAAGGTTTTCTCCTTCTCTTGGTCTCCTTGGATAAGACAGAGTACACAGTTGGAGCTTAAGAAAAACAATTCTCAAATGAGTAAATCAAAGGGTAAATGAATGGATTATCTATTAGTTACTGTAGATATGGAAAGGCCTTGCATTTGGTAAGTGAGTCATCTACAGGTTAATTTATACTAAAATGTGAATGGCTAATGATTACAAACAGATATTTCTGCAGGATGACATTTGCATTCAGTCAGGGACCTTTAGAGTATTAGCCCCCCCAAAATATGTTACAGTGAGTCATTAAGTTAGATGAATATAACCTAAGCTCATGGTGCTGTAACCCATTTAACCCATTAACAAGCCCTGGCTCCTCTTCACAATATCATCACTATCACCAGTTGATTCGATAGTGGTATCACAAGCAGAAGTCTGTGTGTTTGGTGAGACTCAAGGTTAAGGGGCATATGAGTAACCCCAGCCCATGTTATCAAGCTCTGACCTCCCAAGGTTATGGTAAGCAAGAAAGCAACTACCCCCTCCCCACCATCACCATGCCCTCACCACCTATACACACACACACACACACACACACATACACACACACATGCACACATATGCAAACATCCTTAGAAATCTCACGGCTCCCCATTCCTCTCAGCAGAGAGTGGGTTTTTAAGATAAATTCCTTTAAATGTTGTGTGCCTGCCAGCCACCGATGCAAGGAATATAATTAAGATGGAAAACAACCAAACCCTACAAGGAGCAGCAGCAGGACAAGACTGGGTCACCTCAGTGAAAAGTCCTCTCTCCCCTGTGGCTCTGAGCTCAAGAGCTCCCCACAGGCAAAAAAAAAAAAAAAAAAAAAAAAAGTGAGAGCAGAAGGGAACACAGGAGTAAAACAAAAGTTATATTTATGGAGCTCTGTCGGGCAACCCCCTCACCACCCCCTGCTGGCTTGACCCCTGGGGTCACCTTCCAGTCTGGGGCTGGATCACCATGTTTCACGATGTCCTTTCCCACAGGTCCCAGATGTCATAGGTCAAGTGAACTCAGGTGGGACTCCTGCTGAGCACTGAGCAACAGGGCATGTGGTGAAGGGGAGGATGCCCAGGGGAGGGAGAAGGAAATTGTGAGAGCTATAGGGGTGACTTCACATCAGTGACCAAGAGCCCCAAAGAGTTGTGATGTAGCCAACCTGGGCTCCAGCAGGCCCTGAGATCCCCAGTTCAGAGGATGGGGAGGTCCAGCAGCATGGGCTGGATGGCCAGTGTTATCAAATTTGGGTGGGGGCAACATCCTTGCCTGAGGTGTTTGGTTCATTTAGAGCCAGAAACTGTCCACTAGCTTGGGAGGCAAGGAACTGAGTTCAGGCACAAAGAGTCTAGGCAAAAACTTGCTGGAGAGTCAAGGCCAAACCCAAGAGGCCTGAGTTTCAAGACAGCTTTCTGTCCCTTCCCAAAGAACTGGATGGCAGGTTAGAAAACGGCAGCAGAAAATCCTCTTGAGGGTTATATAATTAGGGCCTATGGGACTGAGTTTCAAAATCAGGTAGATGTGGGCTGAAATCCAGCCTGTTCTTTTGAAAAATGAGGAGAATACCTCCCTATGGAACTATTGTAAAGGTTAAATGTGATAATGAATGAAAAGTGATTAATACAAAACCAGGCATATATTTATGGTATCATGATGGTGCTGATGGCAGAGATAGGGCTGCTGGTATTGAAGGGAAAATATTAACAGTGACATCTAGAGCTACTGAAAACCAAACTGTCAATTTCAGATTCTACTGGCTCATGGGGCCAGGTGACTAAAAGCTACACTGCTGGGTCAGGATTAATGCAAAAAGTGAAGAACTGTAGACTGAAAGCTGCTCTCACTCCAGCTATCCACTGCTAGAGCTGGCGGAAGCTGTGCCCAGAGACATAGGCAGCTTATCACTCCTCCCATATGTACCACATTGGCTTGGATTGTAGAGTTAAAAGACACATTAGCAATCAGCTTGCCCATGCATGGAAACTGATCTGCACAAGATCACACAGCTGGTTTGTAACAGAGCAAGAATCAGAACGGAGGCCTCCGAACCCAGAGCCTAGTATTCTTGCCATTCTGCTGGAGTTCTTCATCCTCGTGATGATCAGGATGCAAGAAAGCATCCATAACTACCTCGCTCCTTTCCTCACTGCCCCATCAGCACACAGACCTATTCTTCTAGGGTTGGGTAGCTCTTCTTGTGGGAAACAGACCTGTACCAATGAACAGGCCAAGCATGGAGAAGCTATACGCCTGCATGAGTCTCCCTTCCTGGATATGGAGGCCACCTCCTCACTAAGGCACAGGTAAGGGGTGTGGATGCCATGGAGAAGAGCCAGCTTTCCCCAAGAATTCAGATACTGGTCCTGCCCACTTTTTCTCCATATCTTTCTCATTGTCATGAGACACCAACTACTCTTCCAAACATGAGGCATGAATCAGAACTAAAATTCTGTTTCTTAAATTCACAATTGAAAAACAACAGCATTTACGTTAGTTATTTTTGTCTAGGATACAAGGGCAGTCTATGAATATAATACACACAGTTGGAGAGGAGGAGACAATTCATCCCACATCTCTCTGCCAACCCAAAGGCCAACTGAACCAACTTCGTGACTTTCCATAGTTAAGAACATACCACCAGCCAACTAGAGTGGTTTAACCAATTCTTAGAATATTGAATTCAGGTCTCATCTGAACTGATTTGGTTTGTTGATTTAAAGTAGTTAAATTGAAATGAATTAATTTAACTCCATGAATTACTGAGTTGAATTATTTGAAGTAAAGTAAAATGAAGTGAATCTAGGTTAGTTCATTTTTTAGACTCGGAATAACCAAGGTCCTTAACACTGAGTTGATGACCAATGGATACTGGTGTTGACCTTCAGTAAATAATTGTTCTGGAAAACTGGCACCCAGACAGGGTCCTGCACAATGTAATTGCTGGGTTCTGCAAGTAAGGCCCATCTGGGGCCAGGGAATCTAGGTCTGGCTCTGGGTGTTCATCATGCATCATCATGGAACCCCACACACAGAAGGGGGACAGGAAACTAGGGGTGCTTCATGACTGGGGCAAATCTTGTAGCATGCAGACCTTGTTCATACCCTAACCTCTAAATTTAATTCAATCTTCTTTGTTAATATAGAATTCAAATGCTGATCTTAAAATTAAGAACCTCATGGGTGTGGTGTTGCTTAAAAGAAAGACTATGTGGGTCAAAACATACAAACCTACAGAATATTTTAGATATCCTCTGTGTCTTCTACTCTCCTTCCCTGTAGAATTAAATATATTTTATACAGTGAATATTCACATCTTCCCCCTTCTCCACCAAGAACACGACTTCTACCAATTTTTTCTTCCGATTCCCATTGTTATGTAAGCTGAGTGTCTTGGAAATAGGCATATATCTTAAAAATAGGCTTATCCAAATAATTTAGCTGTGAATGTGGTATTCAAGCAGTCTCCAGCTTAAGAGCGTGCTCTGTTCCAAAAGCTTGAGTGGATGTCAGTTTTCTGATGCTCAAAATGCATTTTCCCATAGAAACCATGTTGTGCATGGTGGTTAGGGCCCCAGGCAGCCCACAGAAGCCTGCCGAAGCTCCATGTAACTAGAGTGCAATAGTGTCCTAATAACACCCTAGACCCCAACATTTCCTATGAGAGCACATTTGGAGTTCTAACTGGGGACTCCTCCTCCCCTCCAAATCCCACCTCTGATGGTTGTGGGATTGGTCACAGGATCTCCTCAAGTTCCCAGAGAAATGGATCCTCAAGGCATCTCAAGTTCCATCTCAAGTTCCAAACACCTCCCCTGGAATTCATCAGTCTTCTGCTTTTCTTCCACATCTTGCTATTCACAGTTAAATGATGTTTTTCCTCACAACACACCAATCCAAAGCAGGGAATCAGACAGATGCTCACCCAGGTTGTCCTGCCTTTAGAGAGGAGAGCAGTGGGGAAAGGCCTCACCTGGGAGGCATGTAGCGTGGCTCGCATTGTGTGCTCTATCAAGCCCTGGGTGGCTGGTGGAGAGGGAGAAGGAGGCCCAAGGAGAGTAGGTGGGAGTGTGTCTAAGAATAACTCCATTGTCTTAAGAAGCACCCTTAGTGCACAGAACTGGGCCAAACACATCAAAGAAGGAACAAACTATACATGAGGGTATGAGGTCAAAACAGAAGAAAAACAGATACACGTCCCTTTCAAATGATAATCATCCTTGGGTACATTATTAGGTGAAAAACAGAATAAACAAGAGGAAACAAGACAGAATGAGAGAAGGTGAAGGAAGAGATGCCATAGCTGAGTGAAAGTGAGTGCCCTCTCAGGAGATCAGAGAGCACCCCATTAGCCAGCATGCCTCTGGGTCCTGCCAGCCCACAGCAGCTTAGGCACTGGGTGGAAATTCCCTCGGGCATGCTAGCAAGGTGATTTCTCCGTTGCTCCTGACTATAGTTATTTGTTTGTTTGTTTTTTCAAGTTTTGGTTTTTGGTTTTAGTGTTTAGCCAAAAGTCACCTATTCAGTAAAGAATTGATATGATTAATGTTTGGAGAGAGAATCCATGTTGTAATTTTTTTCGTAACCATAAGGTAGATAACTCATCCTCACAGCTCTCACTAAATTCTATTTCCAGCTTCCATTGTTGTACTGGAGAAAGGAAAATAATTCCATACCCAAAGTTTTGGGGCTTCCTTTCATGGTTCAGAAGTCCCTTTCCTTTGGTGAGGTAAGCACCACAAGTATTCAGTGGATCTCATCCGTCAGGAGGAACACAAGGGGTGACCGAGCCCACCTGCCATCCCACGCTCTAGTCCTTTGGGCATCATCTCTGCAAAAATAATGGCTTTCACCATCAACAAATGAATGGGTAAACAAAATGTGATCTATACATACAATAGAAGATTATTCAGCTGTAAAAAGAAGAAAATTCTGGCACATGATACAATGTGGTTGAAACTTGTAAACATTATGCTAAGTGAAATAGACCTCACAAAAAAAATTGTATAATTCCACTTACATTAGATACATAGAGGAGTCAAATTCATAGAGACAGAAAGTAGAATGTGGTTTCCAGGGGCTGGGAGGTGGGGAGGAAGAAGATGGGGAGTTATTGTTTAATGGGTTCAGAGTTTCAGTTTGGGATCACGGGGAATGTTCTGGAAATGGATAGTGGTGATGGTTGCACAACAATGTGAATGTACTTAATGCCCCTGAACTGTGCACTTAAGAAATGGTTATAATGGCAAATTTTATCTTATGTATAGTTTACCACACATACAAAAACTAAATGGGCTTCCAGCCTCTGCTCAAACACTCCATTCTAAAAACATGTATTCAGTGAGGACGACATGCAGTGTGTTGTTCAAGGTTGCAATTTTCAATAAGATGATCAGAGGAGGACTCATCATAAAGGTGAAGTCTGGACAAGGACTTGAAGTGGAAGAAGCCATGGCAATATGTGGATAGAGAGAGAAAAGCCAGTGCAAAGTTCCTGAGGCACTTGATGCCTTGATGTGTGGGGACCAAAGTGATGCTGAGACAACTTGCATGGGTTTACATGGTTGTGATTGTAATACTGCTGGAATTTCCAAGCAGAGATATTCTTCAGGTGGTCAATACTGGATTAGAGATGGAGATATCCAATTCAAGTCTCATCCACATGGAAGTAAGGAAGCTAATAGCATAGGCTAAGCATTTAAGCATTCTTTTCATTAAGGCATCACACACTCACCCTCTGTTGTGGCCAGTGATGCAGAGTTTGGGCCAATGTGGTTCAATTTATCCAGAGACTAAACTTCCCTTCTCCTCTCACAGTGTGAATCTAGGCGCTGGAGTGATTCTAGGTGACCAACCACTCCTCAAACAAAATTTTGACAAATGCTTTTTTAGTCCACTTTTTAAAAATCCCAGAACTTGCTCTCACCTTCTGGGGGGCCTGGAGCCTCCATTTCATTTTGTTGTATAAAGGAGTGAGTGGGTGAATAAACAACATACATGAAACCATAGAGAATCTGGTGCTGGAATATTAGTTAGTATTCCAGGGACTCCTGGAGGTCTAGTGAGAAGGAGAACTCACAGAAAACTTTTGAGGAATTAGGAATAGTGTAAAAGAACAGGGGCTGCTATGGATGGAGCACATCATGGGGCCAGAGCCGAGTGTCTAGAATGGTATAGGTGCCCCTACCAAAAGTGTGTCCTAGGACTTGTGTTCAAAAGGCCAGAGTGTATCCATACACACTTTGGGATTAAACCCAAGGGTCCCATCAAATTCTAAGCCTTCTGTTCTTCTTCAGTGATTTCTTTTTTTTTTAAACATCTTTATTGGAGTATATTTGCTTTACAATGGTGTGTTAGTTGCTGCTTTATAACAAAGTGAATCAGTTATACATATATATATGTTCCCATAACTCTTCCCTCTTGGGTCTCCCTCCCTTCCACCCTCCATATCCCACCCCTCTAGGTGGTCACAAAGCACACAGCTGATCTCCCTGTGCCATGCGGCTGCTTCCCACTAGCTATCTATTTTAGTTTTGGTAGTGTATATATGTCCATGCCACTCTCTCACTTTTGTCACAACTTACCCTTCCCCCTCCCTATATCCTCAAGTCCATTCTTCATGACCTTTTTTTTTTCTTAGTTTCCACATATATGTGTTAGCATACAGTATTTATTTTTCTCTTTCTGACTTACTTCACTCTGTATGACAGACTCTAGGTCCATCCACCTCACTACAAATAACTCAATTTCATTTCTTTTTATGGCTGAGTAATATTCCATTGTATATATGTGCCACATCTTCTTTATCCATTCATCTCTCGATGTACACTTAGGTTGCTTCCATGTCCTGGCTATTGTAAATAGAAGTGCAATGAACATTTTGGTACATGACTCTTTTTGAATTCTGGTTTTCTCAGTGTATATGCCCAGTAGTGGGATTATTGGATCGTATGGTAGTTCTATTTTTAGTTTTTTAAGGGACCTCCATACTGTTCTCCATAGTGGCTGTATCAATTTACATTCCCACCAACAGTTCAAGAGTGTTCCCTTTTCTCCACACCTTCTCCAGCATTTATTCTTTCTAGATTTTTTGATAATGGCCATTCTGACTGGTGTGAGATGATATCTCATTGTAGTTTTGATTTGCATTTCTCTAATGATTAATGATGTTGAGCATTCTTTCATGTGTTTGTTAGCAGTCTTCTTTGGAGAAATGTCTATTTAGTTCTTCTGCCCATTTTTGCATTGGGTTGTTTGTTTTTTTAATATTGAGCTGCATGAGCTGCTTGTAAATTTTGGAGATTAATCCTTTGTCAGTTGCTTCATTTGCAAATATTTTCTCCCATCCTGAGGGCTGTCTTTTGGTCTTGTTTATGGTTTCCTTTGCTGTGCAAAAGCTTTTAAGTTTCATTAGGTACCATATATTTATTTTTATTTCCATTTCCCTAGGAGGTGGGTCAAAAAGGATCTTGCTGTGATTTATGTCATAGAATGTTCTGCCTATGATTTCCTCTAAGAGTTTGATAGTGTCTGGCCTTACATTTAGGTCTTTAATCCATTTTGAGCTTATTTTTGTGTATGGTGTTAGGGAGTGTTCTAATTTCATACTTTTACATGTACCTGTCCAGTTTTCCCAGCACCACTTATTGAAGAGGCTGTCTTTTCTCCACTGTATACTTTTGCCTCCTTTATCAAACATAAGGTGACCATATGTGCATGGGTTTATCTCTGGGTTTTCTATCCTGTTCCATTTATCTGTATTTCTGTTTCTGAGCCAGTACCATACTGTCTTGATTATTGTAGCTATGTAGTATAGTCTAAAGTCAGGGAGCCTGATTCCTCCAGCTCCATTTTTCGTTCTCAAGATTGCTTTGGCTATTCGGGGTCTTTTGTGTTTCCATACAAATTGTGAAATTTTTGGTTCTAGTTCTGTGAAAAATGCCAGTGGTAGTTTGACAGGGATCACAATGAATCTGTAGATTGCTTTGGGTAGTAGAGTCATTTTCACAATGTTGATTTTTCCAGTCCAAGAACATGGTATATCTCTCCATCTATTTGTATCATCTTTAATATATTTCATCAGTGTCTTATAATTTTCTGTATACAGGTCTTTTGTCTCCTTAGGTAGGTTTATTCCTAGATATTTTATTCTTTTTGTTGCAATGGTAAATGGGATGGTTTTCTTAATTTCACTTTCAGATTTTTCATCATTAGTGTATAGGAATGTAAGAGATTTCTTTGCATTAATTTTGTATCCTGATACTTTACCAAATTCATTGATTAGCTCTACTAGTTTTTTGGTAGCATCTTTAGGATTCTCTATGTATAGTATCATGTCATCTGCAAACAGTGACAGCTTTACTTCTTTTCCAAGTTGGATTCCTTTTATTTCTTTTTCTTCTCTGATTGCTGTGACTAAAACTTCCAAAACGATGTTGAATAATAGTGGTGAGAGTGGGCAACCTTGTCTTGTTCCTGATCTTAGTGGAAATGGATTCAGTTTTTCACCATTGAGGACGACGTTGGCTGCGGGTTTGTCATATATGGCCTTTATTATGTTGAGGAAAGTTCCCTCTATGCCTACTTTCTGCAGGGTTTTTATCATAAATGGCTGTTGAATTTTGCCAAAAGCTTTCTCTGCATTGACTGAGATGATCATATGGTTTCTCTGCTTCAATTTGTTAATATGGCTTATCACACTCACTGATTTGCGTATATTGAAGAATCCTTGTGTTCCTGGGATAAACCCCTTGATCATGGTGTATGATCCTTTTAATGTGCTGTTGGATTCTGTTTGCTACTATTCTGTTGAGGATTTTTCCATCTATGTTCATCAGTGATATTGGCCTGTAGTTTTCGTTCTTTGTGACATATTGGTTTTGGTATCAGAGTGATGGTGGTCTTGTAAAATGAGTTTGGGAGTGTTCTTCCCTCTGCTATATTTTGGAAGAGTTTGAGAAGGATAGCTGTTAGCTCTTCTCTAAATGTTTGATAGAATTCACCTGTGAAGTCACCTGGTCCTGGGCTTTTGTTTGTTGGAAGATTTTTTATCACAGTTTCAATTTCAGTGCTTGTGATTGTTCTGTTCATATTTTCTATTTCTTCCTGGTTCAGTCTCAGCAGGTTGTGCATTTCTAAGGATTTGTCCATTTTTTCCAGGTTGTCCATTTTATTGGCATAGAGTTGCTTGTAGTAATCTCTCATGATCCATTGTATTTCTGCAGTGTCAGTTGTTACTTCTTTCTCATTTCTAATTCTATTGATTTGAGTCTCCTCCTTTTTTTCTTGATGAGTCTGGCTAATGGTTTATCATATTTGTTTATCTTCTCAAAGAACCAGCTTTTAGTTTTATTGATCTTTGCCATCATTTCCTTCATTTCTTTTTCATTTATTTCTGATCTGATCTTTATGATTTTTTTCCTTCTGCTAACTTTGGGGGTTTTTTGTTCTTCTTTCTCTAATTGCTTTAGGTTCAAGGTTAGGTTGTTTATTCGAGATGTTTCCTGTTTCTTAAGGTGGGATTGTATTGCTATAAACTTCCCTCTTAGAACTGCTTTTGTTGCATCCCATAGGTTTTGGGTCATCGTGTCTCCATTGTCATTTGTTTCTAGGTTTTTTTGATTTCCTCTTTGAATTCTTCAGTGATCACTTGGTTATTAAGTAGTGTATTGTTTAGCCTCCATGTGTTTGTATTTCTTACAGATCTTTTCCTGTATTTGATATCTAGTCTCATAGCACTGTGGTCAGAAAAGATACTTCATACAGTTTCAGTTTTCTTAAATTTACCAAGGCTTGATTTGTGACCCAAGATATGATCTATCCTGGAGAATGTTCCATGAGCACTTGAGAAGAAAGTATATTCTGTTGTTTTTGAATGGAACGTCCTACAAATATCAATTAAGTCCATCTTGTTTAATGTATCATTTAAAGTTTGTGTTTCCTTATTTATTTTCATTTTGGATGATCTGTCCTTTGGTGAAAGTGGGGTGTTGAAGTCCTGTACAATGATTGTGTTACTGTTGATTTCCCCTTTTATGGCTGTTAGTCTTTACCTTATGTATTGAGGTGCTCCTATGTTGGGTGCATAAATATTTACAATTTTGTTATATCTTCTTCTTGGAGCGATCCCTTGATCATTATGTAGTGTCCTTCTTTGTCTCTTCTAGTAGTCTTTATTTTAACGTCTATTTTGTCTGATATGGGAATTGCTACTCCAGCTTTCTTTTGATTTCCATTTGCATGGAATATTTTTTTCCATCCCCTCACTTTCAGTCTGTATGTGTCCCTAGGTCTGAAGTGGGTCTCTTGTAGACAGCATATATATGGGTCTTGTTTTTGTATCCTTTCAGTGAGTCTGTGTCTTTTGGTGGGAGCATTTAAACCATTTACATTTAAGGTAATTATTGATATGTATGTTCCTATTCCCATTTTCTTAATTGTTTTGGGTTTGTTATTGTAGGTCTTTTCCTTCTCTTGTGTTTCTTGTCTAGAGAAGTTCCTTTAGCATTTGTTGTAAAGCTGGTTTGCTGGTGCTGAAGTCTCTCAGCTTTTGCTTGTCTGTAAAAGTTTTAATTTCTCCATCAAATCTGCATGAGATCCTTGCTGGGTAGAGTAATCTTGGTTTCAGGTTTTTCTCCTTCATCACTTTAAATATGTCCTGCCACTCCCTTCTGGTTTGTAGAGTTTCTGCTGAAACATCAGCTGTTAACCTTATGGGGATTCCCTTGTGTGTTATTTGTTGTTTTTTCCTTGCTGCTTTTAATATGTTTTCTTTGTATTTAATTTTTGACAGTTTGATTAATATGTGTCTTGGCCTATTTCTCCTTGGATTTATCCTGTATGGGACTCTCTGTGCCTCCTGGACTTGACTGACTATTTCCTTTCCCATATTAGGGAAGTTTTCAACTATAATCTCTTCAAATATTTTCTCAGTCCCTTTCTTTTTCTCTTCTTCTTCTGGAACCCCTATAATTCGAATGTTGGTGCGTTTAATGTTGTCCCAGAGGTCTCTGAGACTGTCCTCAGTTCTTTTCATTGTTTTTTCTTTCTTCTGCTCTGCAGTAGTTATTTCCACTATTTTATCTTCCACATCACTTATCCGTTCTTCTGCCTCAGTTATTCTGCTATTGATCCCTTCTAGAGAATTTTTCATTTCATTTATTGTGTTGTTCATCCCTGTTTGTTTGCTCTTAGTTTTTCTATGTCCTTGTTAAACGTTTCTTGCATTTTGTCTATTCTATTTCCAAGATTTTGGATCATATTTACTATCATTATTCCGAATTCTTTTTCAGGTAGGCTGACTATTTCCTCTTCATTTATTAGGTCTGGTGGGTTTTTATCTTGCTCCTTCATCTCCTGTGTGTTTTTCTGTCTCTCATTTTGCTTAACTTACTGTGTTTGGGGTCTCCTTTTTGCAGGCTGCAGGTTCACAATTCCCGTTGTTTTTGGTGTCTGTCCCCAGTGGCTAAGGTTGGTTCAGTGGGTTGTGTAGGCTTCCTGGTGGAGGGGACTAGTGCCTGTGCTCTGGTGGATGAAGCTGGATCTTGTCTTTCTGGTGGGCAGGTCCACGTCTGGTGGTGTGTTTTGGGGTGTCTGTGGCCTTATTATGATTTTAGGCAGCCTCTCTGCTAATGGATGGGGCTGTGTTCCTGTCTTGCTAGTTGTTTGGCATTGGGTGTCCAGCTTGCTGGTCATTGAGTGAAGCTGGGTACATCAAGTTGGTTGTGGAGATTTAATTTGCTGCTCCTGAGGCTGCTGGGAGGGATTTCCCTTTCTCTTCTTTGCTCGCACAGCTCTCGGAGTTCAGCTTTGGATTTGGACCCGCCTCTGCATGTAGGTCGCCAGAGGGCGTCTGTTCTTCACTCAGACGGGACGGGGTTAAAGGAGCAGCTGATTCGGGGGCTCTGGCTCACTCAGGCAGGGCGGAGGGAGGGGTACGGATGCGGGGTGAGCCTGCAGCAGCAGAGGCCGGAGTGACATTGCAGCAGGCTGAGGCGTGCCGTGTGTTCTCCCTGGGAAGTTGTCCCTGGATCACGGGACCCCAGCAGTGGCGGGCTGCACAGACTCCCGGAAGGGGAGGTGTGGAGAGTGACCTGTGCTTGCACACACGCTTCTTGGTGGCAGCAGCAGCAGCCTTAGCGTCTCGTGCCCGTCTCTGGGGTCCACGCTGATAGCCGCGGCTCGCGCCTGTCTCTGGAGCTCCTTTAAGCAGCGCTCTTAATCCCCTCTCCTCGCGCACCAGGAAACAAAGAGGGAAGAAAAAGTCTCTTGCCTCTTCAGCAGGTCCAGACTTTTTCCTGGACTCCCTCCCTGCTAGCTGTGGCGCACTAACCCCTCCAGGCTGTGTTCACGCCGCCAACCCCAGTCCTCTCCCTGCGCTCAGACCTCCGAAGCCCGAGCCTCAGCTCCCAGCCCCGCCCGCCCCGGCGGCCGAGCAGACAAGCCTCTCGGGCTGGTGAGTGCCGGTCGGCACCGATCCTCTGTGCGGGAATCTCTTCACTTTGCCCTCCGCACCCCTGTTGCTGCGCTCTCCTCTGCGGCTCTGGCTCCGAAGCTTCCCCCCTCCGCCACCCACAGTCTCCACCCGCAAAGGGGCTTCATAGTGTGTGGAAACCTTTCCTCCTTCACGGCTCCCTCCCACTGGTGCAGGTCCCGTCCCTATCCTTTTGTCTCTGTTTATTCTTTTTTCTTTTGCCCTACCCAGGTACGTGGGGAGTTTCTTGCCTTTTGGGAGGTCTGAGGTCTTCTGCCAGCATTCAGTAAGTGTTCTGTAGGAGTTGTTCCACCTGTAGATGTACTTCTGGTGTATGTGTGTGGAGGAAGGTGATCTCCGCGTCTTACTCTTCCGCCATCTTGAAGCTCCCTATCAGTGCTTTCTTTCTTGTTAGTACTCCCACTGTGAAAGGAGGAATAGGATTTCCAAGAATTCTTGCTACTTTGTAAACATTTTTGTTATATGAGGTTGTATATGGCATCTGGACTTCCAAACCATTTTGAGGGCATTTCAGAACCTTTAATATACTGTATTTCACTCTGTTTCCAAACTATACATCACTGCCCTCACAAAGGCCATGACCTCATCAAAGGAAACAAGAATATCGTATTCATTTCTGTAGCCTATGTTCACAGCACAGCATCTAACTATAACTGGCACTCAGGAAGTATTTATGGAATAAATTAATGACTGCTATTGATGCAACTAGAATAAAGTTTCAGTGTTTAAATGTGTCTTAATACCCCATTCTTCCTGCTATATTTAGAAGGGTTGGTGGGAATGGTTCCATTTTACAGATTAGTGACATAAAGAGTGTGTTAGTTATCTGCTGCTGCATAACGAATTACCCCAAAAATAAGTGGCTTAAAACAATCTGCTTTTATTATTTATTATTATCTCTACTATTTTCCTTTTTCTGTGGATCAGAAATCTGGGCATATCTTCTGCTCTAGAATCTCTCACCAGCTACAATCCCGGTGTCAGCTAGAGCCACAGTCAATTCACGGTTCAGAGCGGGCAAGATCTGGCTCCAAGCTCACACAGCAGTTGTAGACATGATTAGGTTCTTTCAGGGCCACTGGAGTGAGGGTCTGTCTCAGTTTCCCACTGGCTGTTAACCAGAGGTTACCCTCAGGTCGTTGCCATGTGGGTCTCTCCACCAGGACACCTTGCTTCATCATAGCCAGCAAGCCAAGAAGGCAAGAGATAGAGGGCCAGCAAGATGAAAATCAGTCTGCTATAACTTAATCTCACACGTGGCCTCCCATCACTTTCACAATGTTCTGTTTGTTAGAAGCAATTCACTAGGTCCAGCCCACACCAAAGGCGTGAACTCCACCAGGCAGAGGTCACTGAGACCCATTTAGAAGCAGGTGACCACACAGGGCACTGAAGCTACCTCGGTCCTTCAAGATCATGCAGTGGATTGGAGGTCGGGGTCGATGATTGGAGCTTTGAGCTCTCCAGTCTCCTCCTCCCCATCCCGAATGGTGCTATGCGGCAGGCTTGTGGGAGTGGGGCGAGTGGATGGGGAGGGACAGGAGCAGAGAGTGAGGAAAGGGGAACACCAATCCACTTGCTTAAGTTTACACTGGAGCAGAATTTACATTTTTCACGTTATCAACGAGTTAGGCAGAAATGAAAGGTGACTACAGGTATGGATTTATTACCACTAATGCAAAAGCTGTGCCTAATAATATTTTAAAGCATTTCCATAGAATACATCTGTTCAGTTCAAATTTATAATTGGGGTCTGAAAAAAAGCAGTGGTGATCAGGGAGTGCCAAAGAGCTGAGTTTTCCCGGCCTTTTGTGTGCAGGTTTTCTGGTAGGGAAGGGAGTTATTTGGGCTGCTTTTGGTCCAGAAATCATCTCTGGTGAATTCAGCCATTGAAAAGTCCCCCACTCTGCCCCTCACTCTATGATGCTGCTCAGCTGTCACCATCCCCTATGGAAGAAAAGAAAGAGCTTGGGAAACAGTGCTGGGCAGGGGAATGGGTTCTCAAATCTGAAAGATGTGTGAGTGATTAATTGAGATGATTCTGGACCCAAAGACTTTCCCCTCCTCCATCCATAACTCCACTGCCTGAGCCTCCCCCACTGTGTCCTCAGGTTTTTCCTCCTGTGGGCTTAGCTCCTCTCCATTCGCAAACCAGGTGTGTATGTGTGTGTGTGTGTGTGTGTGTGTGTGTGAGAGAGAGAGAGAGAGAGAGAGAGAGAGGGAGGGAGATGGAGGTGGGGGAGCTGAAAATAGCAACATGTTTTTTCTGGGCTTTTTAGAAATAAATGAAGCATGATGAGAACAAAGAGAGGTAAGAGTGGATAACTGAGTTTGAAAGGTGGGGAGAGGCAAGTGGTGAAAGGAAGGAGGAGAGAATTCCACATCTGGTACTTTTTTTCCTCACTCTTCAGATTAGGTCTTCCCATGTGAGGAACAAGAAAACTGAGGCCAAAGAGGTAAAGTAGCTTGTGCAAGGTGACATAGCGGTGCATCAAAAACAGTGTCCCAGTGCTGCCTGATGTGCCTTGGATGTAACGGCAGCCTGACCATGTCTGGGGGAGCAGCTGGCCTTCCGCCAATAGGGGGTTGCCAGTATGATCCTTCTCCCTCCATCTTAGAAATTATATATATATATATATATATATATATATATATATATATATATATATATATATATACTTCTTGTTTCTGATTGTTCAGACCATTTTAGATGAAAAGTGAGCATTCTAGGAGACCATTTCCAGGAGCAGAACACTGGAGCACATCATCACAAAGTCCCCGCGAGTGAGTGGAGCTGGCAGCAGGACCCTTTGTGGTGCTCCAGGCACACCAGCCCCTCAGCCACACTGTGCTGTGAACAGAGGCTCCTCAGACCAGAAGGATGAGTTGAGAGTGAGGCCTAATAGGAACAAAGGGTCTTTGAAGCCCCAGAAGAGGCTTCTGGTTGCTGAGCGATGGAGTTTCCTGGAAAGCTGGCACCTGCCTACCAGTGGGGCCTCCCGAGAAGTTTAGGCAAGTCTGTCCATCTAGGGACCCCAGGTGACAAGGCTAGCTTTACCTGAAAGTGGAAGCAGTCTTTACAGCTGATCTTCAATAGCCCAAGAAAGGAAGAATTTCAAGGAGGAGAAGCCAATTGTGGACAGTTATGACAGAGGAAATAATGCCAACCCCCTCCAAAGCATGTCCTAATATGTCCCCTTACAAGGTAAGGGTGGGATTAAGCTATTGCTGATGAAATGAGGTTGCTAATCAGCTGACTTTATATAGGGAGATGAGCCTGGATTACTCAGGTGGGAACAATGTCATCACAAGGGTCCTTAAAAGAAGGAAGAGGGAGACAGAGTGTCAGCATCAGAGTGACAGGATGTGGGGACTCAACTGGCCATTGTTGGCTTTGAAGATGAAAGGGGGCCATGAGCCAAGGAATGTGGGTGGCCTCTGGAAGCTGGAAAAGGCAAAAAAGAATGATTCACCTCAAGACACTCCAGAAGGAATGCAGCCCTCCCAACACCCTGATTTCAGCCCAGTGAGACCTGTGTCAGATTTCTGACCTCCAGAATTGTAAAACAATGCATTTGTGTTTTAAGCCACTAAGTTTGTGGTTACTTGTGGCAGAAGCCATAGGAAGCTGGTAGGAAACAGTGTAAGTTGTCTAAGTACAGAGAGAAACTCTGTGGGGTCCAGAGAAGCCACGGAATTCCTCCCCTGATGTGGGGCTGGGAGGAGGGGGGCAGCACCCAGTCCAGGCAGGGTGCCGCTGGTAGAGTTAGAGGGGAGTCTGAGCAGGCTGGTCTCACTCCTAAGCCATCAACGGCTGTCGGTGAGACCCCAGACACAGCTCGAGAGGCTCTCAGCCTTCTCCCTGGGAAGCTTTGGAGTCATCGTTTAAAAGAATTCAGGAACCACTAGCCAGTAACAGCCACCGAGAAGACCCGGCATCTCTGACGTCTTCACCACCTCTCCTGTTTTTTTTTTTTTTTCCTTGTAATGTTTGACAGTTGAACACTTTAAGGAAAGGGCTCTGTGATTTACTTCATGCAAAACGATGCTAAAGAACAAAACAAAACAGCTTCAATTCCCCAGTCAACCAACAGGGTTGCCAGAAACCTGGGGTAGAGAAACAATTGTTGGCAACAAGGGAGAAGCAGAATCCTGGTGGAGCCTGAGACAGGGAGAAAGAAAGGGCTTTCACAGGCTGTAAGAAGGTTGTCCACACAGGCACGGAGCCAGGACCACAGGAAGCGTGTGGCTACATCCCCAGAAGGGACCACTCTGTGTTCAGCTCAGGCCTGGCATGAAGTTGGCACTCAGCAAACGTGAGCTGCTCTTATTATTATCATTATTACTAATAAGAAAGAATGTCCTTTAGAGGATGATTATCAGATTACCCTCACATTTTTTAAAAAAGCTTGACATTCTGTCATACGATTGTTTTATCTGATTCTTCCATAACCATGTTGACATGGTAGGACAGGTGGCATTTTCCCCTCCATTTTATACATTTTTAAATGTCAAAGTGGAACACGTACTTGTTTTGCATGGACTTCAGGGGTAAGGACCTCAGTGGGCATCATTGCCAAGAGGCTGCAGGACAGAGAAGGAGAGTCAGCAGGGGCACGAAGGCACTGGTCTCAGAGCACCTCGGAGACACCCTGTGCGACCTGTGTGAGGAGACAGAGAGCCCAGAAGCTTGGACCCACTGTCTGCAGACCTCACAGCTGGCCACTGATTGGACCCAGGCTCCCAGATCTCCACTCAGGCCCCGCACCACCCTGCTCTGAACTTCCAGCCTGCCCTGTCTTGAGCTGGTTAGGACTGGGGCCATACATAGAGGAATACCACCCACCTGGCAGGGCTCCCACCCTTCCGAGGCTCAGAGCCACACCCTGGTAAGGTTTCGAGCCACTTCTGCCTTCTTCTAGTTACCAAAGAAAAAAATACTGATTGTAAACACCACTTTAAAAGCATGCCATCCGACAGCCGGCTCAGCTGCAGTACATCAGCCTGAATTGTACTCATTTATGGTGAAGCATTTTATATTAATGTTTTCATTGCTTATCACAGACACTGGCTTTAAAGTGCTTAAGCCAGCTGTACTGAGTTATTTATTAGGCTTTTATTTCCAAGTTGCCTTTTCCTTAAATAAATTGTTTGTTTTACTTTCATACATTTAAGAATCCCTCTTGTCTCCTGTCAATCACTTCTGATGGCTGATGTGAATGCATCCCCTACTTCCCCAGGATATCAGATCCTCTGGAAAGAATGCGAACTGGAGCCAGAAATGCTGATGGAAGGACAAGTTTCCAGTGAGATGGAGAGTTTAGTCTCTACAGGGACATTTAGTTTTCCTTCCTCCATTTCCTTCTTTATTCCCACAAGCTGGATTCTACCTCCACTGTAACATTGAAGATCTTCAATGGTTGCCTAAAGAAAACTGATTGGACATCTGGACTATTGATCATCTGCCTCTCCTTGGTTCTCTTCCTGACATTCTGACCACTCCTCTATTCCCTTCATTAACTTCACCCTATTCCTCTTCCCTAAATGCAGGTGGTCCAAGGGTCAGACCTCAGGCCTGTCTCCTTCAGAACTAGCAGCCACATAAAGTCAAGTCTAAAGACACAATGATGAGATACCCCACTTCCTTCCTCGTCTGGGGCCTCAGAAGACTGACAATAAGACAGAAAGCTAGAGGGTTTGTTTCTAGAGGGTCTGCATTTGTGAGTTGACTAACAAAATTTCCAGGACCCAATCACTCCACACTGAAGCCCATCAGTCAACAAGGCCTACCCATAACCACAGAATTCCAGTCAGCAACATGGTTCCTCACTCTGAAATATGAAGCGATAGCCAAGGATCAGCAGACATTTAAGAAGAACTCCAACAAAAACCAAAACAAAACAAAAATTGTAAATAAGGGACTCAGGAAACAAAGGTAAAGAAGGAAGCAAAAGAATTCCTTTAAAAAAAAAACTATAGTTAATATCTTCAGAAAAACTAGGTAGCCATGCAACAAGAACAGAAAGCTACTGTAAAAGAGCAGTCAGAAAATAAAAGTGTATGGATTTTAAATATGGAATAACTATAATGGAAAATTAAAGTCTTCTAAAAGATAAATCTAAGAAATCTCTTAGGAAGTAGACAAAGAACAATGAGATGGAGTGAAGAAGAGAAATAATAAGAAAATTAAAGGAGATCCAGTAGCCTTTAATAAACATTTCAATAAGAGAGCCCAGAGAGAACAAGGAAGGTGATTACAAAAAATAAATCCCAAGAAGATTTTCAGAACTAAAGGGTATGAAATTTCAGATATAAAGGTTCCATCAAAAGGTCAAACATATGAATGAATAAAAATGCACACCTACATATCTCATTGTGAAATTTCAAAACATCTGGGATAAAGAGTAGAAATAAAAGCTTTCACAGAAGGACAAAAAAGAGATCTCACACACACGGCTAGAAATCAGGAAAACATCAGACTCCTCAAAAGCAACACTAGAACCTAAAATACAGCAGAACAATGTATTTCCATCCTAGAATTCTATATCCAGCCAACTGGTAAGTCAAATGTGAAGAGATAATAAGGACATGTTGAGATATGCAAGAGCTCTAAAATTTTACCCCTTGCGTGTTTTCACAAAAACTTCTGGAAGAGGATCTTCACCAAATCAAGGACTGAAACAAAGAGAACACAAGATCCAGGAAAGAAGAGGTCATTAGAGGAGACAGTACAGTGGAACCTGGGGCACGAGGGGTGCAGCAGGCCTAGAAGGGGCCAGTCCAAATCGAATAGAGCGAAAGGCTGGGGACCCCAGAGGGACGGTCTCAAGAAAAAAACCAACACCATTCAGTCACCCAATGGGTTTGACAGTTTTGGGATGTTGGTAGCTCTAGCAGGAAGTCTGGGAAAGAATCAATGGTTGGTACATAGAAAACTAGACAAATTATTAAATCTGACCATTTTTAGCTCTTAGAAAAACAAAAAGTTGTTTAAGAAAGGAAGTAATCGTACTTGTATTCTTTTGTGAATATTTTCATAAATATACATATGAAAATACTAAAAATTCACTTAGAAAACTGCAATATAACTAGGCTGGGAGAATGGAAAAAAGAGAAGGGGTGGTGTGTAGGCTGAAAGAGAGAAAGCCTGAACTTCTGCAGATGGAAGTTAAAAAAATCGTGTCCTGAAGATATAGCAATATAATAACATTATTTAGAAATATGAAGGTAAATAGCAGCACTAAGAGCTCCGAAAGTTGAAAATGGTGTTTCTCGGGCGTAAGACTCATGAGTAAGGAATAGGAGGCAAAGGAACAGCTAGGCTTTTTTTGTAAGTTTTGTCATAAATTTGAATTTTGTAATCATGTACATGTATTAGTTTGCTAGAAAGTAAAAAATTAATTCATGTGTATAAACTTAATGATATATGCAAAGCTGCGTATTCTAGAAAAGGCAAGAGTCCACTATGAGCAGATGTACAATGGGGAGCAAAAGCAGATGCAGACCCTGCCCTCTTGGATCCTCTTTTCAAATGACATGCTGCCTCTTACCTCTGGACCCTGCACAGAGTGCTCCCTGTCCACTTGTCTGTCTGGAAAATGCTGACTGGATTATCGAGACTCCTTTCACACCTTCCCTGACTCCCCAAAGCAGCCAGGCCTGTCCTGGGTCCTGCTGCCCTTTGTGCAAATCTCCAGCAGCCACTATCTCATTGTACCGAGCGTGTGTGTTTGCAGGCCTATCTCTCAACTAGTCATGCAAGGACCTCATTTTACTCTGAGTGTGTCCCTAGTGCCTAACAGTGTCTGGCTCTATATCAAAGTCCTGTAAGTGCATGTCAAAGAAAGGCATGCATGGATGGATGAGTGGATGGATGGATGCATGCATGCATGCATGCATGGACGCATGGATGCATGCATGCATGGACACATGGATGCATGCATAGAGAACCAGGCTGTGTTTCCTAGCTGTCATGTAAAAGAAGGAGCAATACTGGCTGTTTAAATAAACAAGGAAGACGGGGAGAACAGGAAATACATAGGATACTGACTGGGCCACCCTCCCCGGGCTAGGCATACAGGTTGCACAGAGTAAGCCACTAGAACCTCAGTAATAGCTAAAGAACTATATTTTTGCTTCTGCAATACTTGGGACCCAATGTGCACACAGAAGAGGGTAAAAAAAGGGAAGTGATACAGAAGGGGGAGGCAGAGACCCTAAACACTTCCTGGCAGTGGCACCTGTTCCCAGCTTATGTCTTCGAGCAGGAAGCTCATATACCTCTCGGTGCTACGGAATGTTGCTCTCAGCTCACAGTGATCATGAAGGCAGAGGCCAGGGCGCCTCCGACAATGACCCTCCATGGCCAGTACCAGGGGCTTGATGAAGGGGTAGAGTTCCTCTCAGGCCCAGCCTGCGGGTGCCGTCAGCACTGCTTACACTCATTCTTTCCACAAAGATCCCCAAGCAAGTGGGCCAAATGCAGGGATCATGTGCAAGCCCCCTCATGCCCCTGCCCCATCCAGCAGAGCCGTTTCCTAAATTGGGAACCTCAACTTCACAATCTGACTCTAAAGGGCAAGGGATATTTGTCCAAGACTCCAAGAAAACTTCTAAAGCCCTACTGATGCGACTCTGTCCCCACCAAAGAATCTTTAGTAATTGAAAATTAAATGAATTTCTCATACATTCGTCCAACCCTGGATGGTAGCTGGTCAGCTTTGCGGCATGATTGAAGGGTTCTGAGAAGGCCACACTGCCCCAAAATATCTCCCCACTGGCCTGAAATTCTTCATTGCACTTTATAACCATGCCTGAAATTCCACCAATTAGAAACTCATTTACAAGCCCCTCTTGTAAAATGTGCAAGAGTGATTAGCTTTATTTGATGCCACTCCAGAATCTAAAATTAGGACCAATGGTTGGGCCTAATAAAGAAAAATTGATGGGCTTTAGTTTGACTGAAAGAGGCTTTTCTGTCAGTTCTTGCTCTTCATAATGGGACTGGCAATTCCCCTGAATGACAGACAGATAAGCCATCACTTAAGACAAAATCTCCTTCTGGACAGCTCTAAAGGGGCAGAAAGTTCTTCCTCTCAGTGTATTAAAATTTGCTTCCCAACACTCTCAACAGTTTGCCCTAGGTCTGCTCTCAACAACACAAAGGGAGTCTAATTAGCATCTCCTTGTCAGATATTCTAAGCCAGGCCTCCTCACCCTAGGAGCTCCCCGAAGTCCTTCCTCCATGTCTAACAGCTGGACAATCTGTGCGCATTGATTTGGCTAAATAAGGCATGACTCCAGGATTCCTTGCCTGTCCACCAAAGACTGGCCTCTAGTTGGGTAGAAGTTGTAGTGTCTGTGCCATGCAATAAGTCTTCTATTCTCTGCTTCCCACTGACAACCTGTTCTGGCAGTGTGGGGCTGGAAGCATCACATGGATGTTACAGTCAGATAAGGCCATGTGCAGGGAAGTCAAATCAAAGAGGAGGGCTCAAGAATGTACTGACACCTGGGCTGACTGGGTTTGGCAAGACATGTACAGGGTGCAGGAGACCCTGAGGATGTGGTCTGATGTCAAGCCAGAGGTTGTTTGCTCTGTATTTCTCCATGAAAGATCTACTCTTGAAGGCTCAAAGCCTGGCCTTCTAAGCCCTCACTAATTGGAGGCTTCAAACAAGTTTCCTAGGCCTTCTGAGCCTCTATTTCTTCATCTATTCAATGAGGACTTTTCTATCTAGCTTCTGCATAGAGTCCCATGAGAATCCCATGAAATGAAGGACTTGAGGATACTTTGAAAGCTGTAGAGCAAAGCGCTACACAATGGCCCAGGGTGGAGATCACGGTTGACTTCTGTCTGACTGGGGATAGTCCAGGTCCTTAGCTGGGAATTAAGGCCAGAAGGAGAGCCAACGCTCTGCTGTGAAGTGTGTTTCTAATTCAGGCAGGAACTGAGTGTTCCAGAAGCCTAATGGTAGACTCATGGCCTCTTGTACCTTTTTCCAAAGAAAAATAATACCTGATGAAACTGTGTGGTTGCATCTTCTGACATGTTGCATGCAGTTTGGAGTCTGGGGTTCATCCCTCGGCATTGTCCGTTGCATGGAGGTGCCTCACTGGCCACACGGGTCTACGGGCCACACAGCCAGGTGTGAGTGGAGACATCTGTCTGTGTTCCTCACCAGCCAGTCCTAGAGCAGATCTTTGCTTTTCCAGATATAGAGGATATGAGAGCCAGGAGTGGAGGGAATGTGGAGTTCCTCCAAAGGGAGGGTAGAATCAGAGATTGAAAAGGAAACATGACTGAGTCTGTGATGGACTTTCCAAGGCAGCCCTAACTGAAATGTTTTTCTTGACCTAATTCTGGGCACAAATCAAGACAGACCAGCCAGGAAGCCTGGGTCCCTGCTCTTCCCCTAAATGTGGGTGCAACTGGGAGTATCCAGGCCTCACTGTTCTCTCTTGTAACTAAGGGAGCAAGACTGGGTGATCCTTTTTTATAACTTCATTTTGATCCTTACATTCTACTCCCCTCCCACCCCCAAACACGGCTATCTCCTGACATCCGTCAAGACTCAGCCCTAACTTTGTTTTCTCAAGGAGGCCTTTCTACTTCCCTTAGGCCAGGCTAAAGCTCTCCAGACACTAACAAAGCACTTCTAGCCTTCCTTCCCTCTTCTCTCTAAGAGCTCTGTGATCACCTGATCTTTCTATAGCCAATGTGCCTGGCACAGAGTGGGTATGTAATTAATTAAAATTAAAGGGGAGAGAGAGAGAGAGAGTCCTCTCAGTAAAGGTGGAATCACCAGCTCTCTTAGAATGCAAATGGAGACTAAGAAAGAGCCCACTGCCCTGAGCAAAGGATTTACTATTGTGATTAACTACAAATAAACTCAAACTCTTAGCAGCCAAGCATCTTCCATCAAGACTTGGATTTGACCAAGGGAATGTGTGATTTCCAAGCCTAGGCTTCGAAAGGTCTTGTAAGCTTCTTATCTTTCCACCTTTTGAACTCTGAGACAACCCTGTGAAGAAGCCCCAGCTAGCCTGCTGGAAGTTGAAAGCCCCCAAGGAGAAGAAACAAGGCACCCCAGCCAACAGGCAGCTAATTCCTGGCCAATAGCCTACCAACTTCCAGACATGTGAGTGAGAGCATCCCAGCTCATCAAGCCACCAGCCAACCCACCAGATGACCAGAGACACCTGAGAAAATCCAGCAGAGATGAGCTGAACCAACCCAGGACAGATAAACATTGAACTAAATAAAAAGTTGTCATTTTAAACCCCTGCATTTTTGTAATGATTTCTTACAGAGTGAAAATTAACTGATACAACTTTTCCTCTACCCCTTTTTGTTCAACTTAGCAGATCTAACTCTTGGCTAGTATCATGGAGGCAAAGGGCATGGACTAAGTTGTATTAGTTGTATCAGGAGTGCGGGAGCCTTTTGAGGCAGACACAGCCCACATCCTAATCCCTGCAGCACAGCTTTAGGTTAGGGAAACCTGTATATGTGGATATCTGTGACCATGATCAGTCATAATAGATAATATCTAAAAACGCATCTATAGTTCTTACTTCATGCCAGACACTTGTAAGAGCTTTACATCTATTATCTCATTTAATTTTCAAAACAACCCTATGAGATGGTACCATTTTATTTCTGCTTTACAGATGATAGCACTGAGGTTCAGAGATGCTAAGTAATTCTCGCAAAATCCCACTCTAGGAAATGGTGAGGCTGGAGTTTGGTCTGATGCAGGCTGATCTCCAGAGTCCTTGCTCTTACTCAGGATGCTAACCTCTGGCAAGAAATGATGGCTGGACCCAAAAGGGCATCTCCCAACAGGGAAGGGAGATGCAACCTGGTGACCCAGGATCAGTCCTAGAGCTTATGGGGTTTCATGGGGACAAGGTGATTTTGGCACAGAACGTGTGGAAACTGGAAATGCCTCAGGACCCAGTCCCTCTGGAGAAGCAATTTGGGGAAACTGTGGCTCAGCATGTGAGAGTGAGGATCCAAGTATAGGAAACCCCAGGAATGGCTGTGGGTACAGGGATCTGGACCCACAAGGGCATCAGGAGGGTACCAGGGAAGGGCCCACAGACAACACAGGCCCTGTAGACCAGAATGCAGCAAAGACACCACCCCCAAGTAGGTGTGTCATGGTCAGACGGAGCTTTCAATTTTTTCTCTCCCTGCTTTTGGGAGAATGTGCATGGTCAGGGATAAGAAATAAGGAAACGGACTTCCTGATGATAAGAGAAGTTGAGGTCTTACATGATTGATCAGGAAGATAAAAACAGAAGTGACTGTATTTGCATCCAAAGCAAGTGAAATGGTCTCAGCGGCTTCATAAGTATTTCTTGCGTAGAACTGCATGGTTTAGAAAGTGCCTTCAAATATTTTATTTGTCTGTTTGCTTCTCATAACCCTGCAAGATGGGTAGGACTGGTGTCATTGTTTCTGCTTTTCAGATGATGGGGCTGTGGCTCAGGGGAAGTGCCTTGCCCGGGGTCATGGAACCCATGGGAGGCAGAGGAGGATGCCAACGCAGGACTTTGCCCTCCAGATCTAGAATTCCCTTCCAGTGGGCCATGGCACCTCTCCATAATCATGAAAAGCATGTAACAAATAAAGAGAAGTCATAAATAAGGACAGAAATCCAAGGGAATGCACATGGGTGACTCATTATCAAAACAGTGGTGCCAGACCCTAGAGGAGCCCAAAGAAGGTCACCGAATCCCCCACGGAGTCAACAATGGCCTCAAGGAAGAGCTGGGGGTTTGAGTTTGATTTAATTCATTCAAGCAACTCTTTGTTTCGCGAATGGTTATTTGAAAAGCTGCTGACAAATTCCATCCAGTTACTTTTTAGCAACAAGTTGCTTGGGGCTGATCTGCAAAATAGTCTGCTACTTGATGTAATCCATTTTTACCCAAACTCTTTTATGTGCTAAACAAATCACGGCCATTTTTTTATGTTTGCTTGTTTGTTAGCTGATAAACAGAGGCTGTTTTAGGGCAGCAGCCCCAGGTCCCCTACCCTAACACCTGCCCACTTTGGGCCAAGTCCCAGCTGTGGTTATGGCTTTGATGGCGAACACAACTTTCCATGGCTCATTGTTGAACAACTGGAAAAAGACACAAGCGAGAAGAGGACCGGCCCCCCAGCGTCAGAAGTCACTGGCATCGAGAAATTGCTGAAATGAGAGGAATTATCATTTCTAGAGTTGTCTTTTGATAACAAATTGCTGAGGCCTAACTACCCACAGATTATTCTATCTGAGTTTATCTTGTTGCCACAGATCCACATGCTATAATCAATCACGCTGTGTAGCCGTAAAACAGCTTGATAGTACACATGTATTCGCCTCAAAATAAAGTTGTAACATTTACACATAATAACTTATCATGCTGCAGGCTTTGCCTGATGTAGGCTCAGTATCATCTGACGTTTTATTGGATCCCACACAAACTTTTGCCTAATACAGTCGTTCTACAGAGAAAAGTTAATTGAAGTCTTTTGTATCAAAGAAATTAAAAAGAAAGAGAAGGAACTGAGGCAACCTGCTCTGGGTCTGAAGAGAGGCCAAGGTGGGTAAAGGCTTGAAGGAGAAGGACAAGGTGGGCTTCAAAGCCCAAAGCCAAGCCCATCACCCCACTCACTGGCCATGCGCTCTGCAGACCTCAGCTGCCTTATCTGTAAAATATTTAGCATCACCAAATGTTAAAATGTAAATTATACAGAGAAAGTCAGGGAGATGCAGGAGGATGCAGAGCTGGGCAGGAACGAGGTACAAGGGGCCAGTACATCATAGGGCACAGGTGGCCATACCCACCAACTCATATAGGGTTGGGTGGAGTCAAAACAGTGTGAAAATAGTTTGAGGCTTTCTTTGTTGACTGTCATTCTTACTAAAACCTGCATAAATGTTATTCATTTGTTGACTTATTCATTATCTCTGTCTCCCCATGGCACCCCATCCCAAACATCAGTTCCATTAGGCAGAGAGTTGCCATCTCACACACCGTGGTGTGAGCAGCACCTGGTGTGTAGTAGACACTCAGTAAACAACTGATGAATGAAGGAAACGTAAATGAGTGAATCAGTTAGGCCTGGAGGATACTGCCTCTGACACTTCTGAAAAACTGCCACAGGTGTCCTACTCTGGGCAGCCCCTCTGGCCAAAGCCCTGGGCTACATCTCTCCTTCCACCTCCATCCAAACTCACTTGTGCTGTGCCCACGCTCTCAGTGTTATGACCAACCTAAGAAAGCAAGAGCAAATGGTCATGCTGCTCTTTGTGGACGATTTAAGTATCCCTCTGCTCTCTACCCTGATCAGAGGGCACATGGGATGTGGAAACCACTTTGGGGACACACTTTAAGAAACCCCAGAAACTAGGTAGTGCCATATAAGTAAGCAATGCTTTTTATGTTGTAGAAGTACTCAGTGAATTGGATGAAATGAACAACTATGCTAGTTGTTTTCAGGGCATCAACATCATCCATGAAGTTTTTGCAACTTACCCCTCAGGCTCTACTTTTAGAAGGCCTGATAGAATAGGTTTGTAATGGAGCCTGGGCAGTTATGGTTCCTAAAATTTCACAGATGATTTTGATACACTCTGAAAATTGAGAACAGCAGGGCCAAACAATGACTTATGGCCTTCCCCCCCCACTTCAATTCTAAGTGCAGTTTTTAAATGCCTTTGGGGGGGGGTGGGGAGTGGGAAAGAATGGATGTAGTTTTCTAAGAATTCAGAAAATCTTGAACAAAACCGGTAACTCAAATAGTGCGAGTTTAACATCTGACCCCTCTAGTTTTCACCGTCCACTGAGCATGCCATCCTCACTCCCTGCCCCTGTCCTAGGTTTATGGAATTCTTCAACCACCTACACTGTCTTTTGCATCTTCAATGCCCTCTCCAAATCACACCCATGTGTTTGCAGAAATGATGTATATGGTTAATCATGTGAAAATCAGTTGACATTTGGGCAAAAACCTATTTAAACACTGTCTTACTGAGACCTTTAAAATTTGCCTTGGGATGGTCCACTCATATTCACTAATTTATTCACTAAGTGAACAAACATATTTAACCCCATTCTGTCAGGAACTGTGCTGGGTGCTGGGTATGGAGCAGTGAACAAGCAGATATGGGGACACAATCCTTGCTTCATGCTTAAGCTTCATAGCTTAAGAGCTATCTGCTACTTCCAGCTTAGCGCTTTGGGAAGTCAATGGTGGAGACAGCTCCCAAGAGTTTAAGGAGACAGAGATCTCATGAAGAATCACAGACATTATTCTGATGATTATCCATGCAATCATCCAGGGTTTCATTCTCATACCCTAGTGGGATGTAAGAGGCTGAGATTTCACGTGACTCTCTCTAGGAGGGGCTCCTCGGCCCCTGGCAAAATATAACAAAGGGCAAGTGGAGTTTAACCATAAACTCATGAATAATTGCCTGGGAAATGGGCCTGGTGCCTTGGCTCCTCTGTCCGGGTTGGCTGTGCCTTGCTGAAGCAGAGATGTAAACCATGACAAGTGCCTGTGGTTGCCTGGTTACCATGGCTGTGAGGTGGGGAAGGAGACACAGGAGCAGGCTGGGCACAGAATGAAGCAAATGAGCCTGGTATTAGGGTGTTAGGGGTCAGAGTTCTTCCCTCTTCCAGGCCAGTCTGTGTCCTTTGCACAAAGCAGCTGGACATGGCTTGTGGTGGCCTGGGCAAGCCATGAGGCAGGAATTAGGGACATTGCCCATGACATTCTACACTTATTCACAGCCACTGGGGCCCTAGGTTTTGCTCTCACCCTTCTCAGCACAGGCCATTCTGTTTGTCTAGAATGATTTGAGCAGCACCAGGATGGCCCTGGCCCTGGGAAATGGTCCAGGTGGGAGGGATTAATCACCACGCAATGTTCAGCCTTTTCATCTCCTAGTTCCTATTGCCAGCAAGTCCCCCCTTTCCTAGCCCAGACCTCTGCTACCCCTGGGATACACAGGCCCCCCTCCCTACCACACTGCACACACCCTTTCCCTTTAGTTAACCGGAAGCCAGCCTAGGACTTTCAAAAAGAGCTCTTATTAGGAAACCCTAGGAGCACAAAGAAGAGAAATAGATGAGTGTAATAATGCTTCACATTTGTATAGCACTTTGCAGTTTGCAAAGCACTTGCACATTCATTACCTCATTTACCCAGCATGAATTCCTTCCCCTGACTTAAGTAAAGCCTAGCCAGGGACTGGCACAAGTTCCACTGGGAGTTTCCTCCATCCCCACCTGACCACCATTGGTCAGGCGACATCTGGCAACACTGGCAGCCTCCGGGGGCCCTGATGGTCCCCCAAAGTCTGATTCCTGGTCTCAGGTCTGAGTGCTACTTTTTCCCAGAGGTCACTTTCTAAAGCATTTTCACCAACTAGTTGTTAATGGTGGGTCTAACTGAAGTTTCTCGTTTCCAGGACAACACTGGGTTTGGTGTGTCTCAACTTATTTATGGAGAACTATGATACCAAGCATTCATTGAGCACTTACTGAATGTCAGGCACACTGCTTTTTAGGTGAATTAACTCATTTCTTCCTCACGAAAATCATCAGGTAGACAGTATTATTGCCACTTTATAGATGAGAGAGGCTTAGTAAATACAAGCCATATTTGACATTGTAGAGGAAATCAGTTGGGTGAAATGCAGGACACTGAGACTGAAGTCCTTTTCTTTACTGAGTCATTACCTTAGGGATGCACACATTCAAGATGCATTTACCAACTTCCTCCCACCTCTCTGGCGGGCCACAGGACCCAACAGAGAATCAGTCGTGGCTCTGCCCTGAGGAGCCCACTGGTTGGCTGGTCTCCATCAGCCTCTCCTACTGCTGATGATATAATGCAATGAGTATTATCACAGATGCCCAAACCTGGTCCAGGGGCCAGAGAAAACTGCCTTGAGGGCATGGCATCCATGAGAAGGGGGAGACGATGTCCCCAGCAGAAAGAGCAGCAGAAATAAAGGTTTGGAGGTATTGGAGGGCGTGAAACATTTAGGAAATTCAGTACCACTAGTCAAGTAGGGTGGGTGAGTCGGATACTGAGTCAAGGGGCTCGGGCTTTTTCCTGACATCACAAAAGCACTATCAATGGGTTTTAAGCAGAAGGAGCTGGCTATTCCACCTGCAGCATAGGTGATACAGAGGACTTTTACCCTCAAGTTATTTTTTTAAATTAAGTTCTTGCTTATCATCATCTTATTGTCCTATCGTTGTTTCTTTCCAATAAAAGGGAGTTCAGGTAGGGGACTCATTAAATAAGGCTCTCTGGCCACTGGTTGCTAATGAGCTAGCTTTGCCACCCTCTACTGGGGGAAAGGTAAGATGATTTTCTCCATTCTCTTCTGTTCCATGATCTCTCTCCCCCCCATATTACAGGCTTTGGGTCACTTAAGCTGTTCTGGTCTGACAGATGACAGCAAATTCCAGGCATGTGTCTCTGAATACTCATAGTTTCCATTTCTTCTGGATTTACCTTTATCTTTGATGTCCATCTGCAATAGGCACCACTGTCCACATATGCTGTCAGAGTTCACAAATTACCCCTCACTGTTCCATGCCCCAGTTGTCAGGCGTTAAAGAGCCAAGGCTTGCACAGACCTTTGGGCTGGCTGGCTCTATGCCAATGTTGCCCTTCAACTCTGAGAGGGGACTTCTGGGGGCGGGCCAGGGCCAGGTTTGGAGGAACCCAGACACTGGAACCTCCTTGCCCTTGGAGGGGGGGGCATTCTTTATTTGGTTTAGCATGCAATTGAAGCAGACATGGGCATGGAGAAGTGAGGGTAGAGGGGGCCAAGGCTTGCCAGCCAGGCCCACCAAACCAATTCTGGTGATTGACAGGGCTGCAGGTGGCATAGCCAGCTCCTTCTCCTAGCTGGGACTGTCTTATATAGGTCAGAAATGTCCACGTCCCCAGCTCTGAGTACAAATATAAGCTTGTCTTTGGCTGTCCCCCTCTTCAGGGTCAAAGTCCTGTTTTACTTCCACAGATGGGAGAGGCCTCAGAAATTACATTCTAACCAACCTAGGTTATGATCTGGGTTTGAGACACCAAGACAATAGACACTGGTTTCCTTGGATCATGACAGGCTAAAGGACTCAGAGAGTGCTGAGGTCCATACACAATTGTGTGGGGTAGGTCTGCCAGTTGCTTTCATCAGACCCCAAAAGGGGTCCACAGTACCCCCCGCAAAAGGTTAATAAGCCCTGATGTGAAGGTGCTTGCTGATCTGCATTCATCAATCCTATGGCAACCCTCCAAGCCCAGGGCCGGCCCTCCCTACTGTGGGTCTGCCGGACCACATCCAGTTGACCCAACTAATGCAAACACAGCAATAATTTATTTCAGTTCAAAGAAATGCAAATTGGGTTAATATCCCTTTCTGTGAACCGTCACATATTCAATGTAAACTAATTCATTTCTACAGCAGTGAATTTTTCTAGAAACAAATGATACTCTGTTCTGCACAATTCAAACTAGCACATTTTTTAATGCAACAAACATTTATAAACCACCCGTCCTTCCCCCCTTCCCTCCTTCCTAAAAATACCCATTGCAGCACCATCTTCTAGCCTACAGCCTGTCATCCCGAACTGCTGCATTGTATTTTTATAATGGGACTGTTTCAATCCCAGTCATCAAATTACCCTGTTTATTATTATCCCCATTTTACAGATAAAGGAACTAGGACACAAGGAGGTCACCTGCCTGGCCCCTAGTCCCAGGGCAGGGCTATAATGAAGAAACCATGTTTCCTGGTTACCCTAGCCTTGGGAGAGCAGAGGCAGGCGGGCAGGCTTGGTTATACTTCTGGAAACATCCAGTGTTTAGGAAGAGATGATGCCTGTAGCCTCTGACCAGAGGCCAGGGCAACGCAAGGAAGACCACGGTCAGCCTTGCAGTGATGCCTCCTGAGCCAGCTGCCCTGGACAGATCTGTGTGACTCCATGTGGAAGCAGGAGTCCCGAGAGGGCAGAGAGGAAGCGACGGGGTGAGAGGGAGGCTTCTCAGGCACCAGCAGCTTAGAACCGGCCTGAAAATCTGGAGCCCCGATAGAAAGGGCATTTGCCCAGGAATCCAGGCCCTAGTTGGCACTGCCTCTCCCTCACTAGCCCTGACATTGCAGGATAGTCCCACCTCTCTGAACCTCTGTTTCTCAGAGTGAATGATGGCCTGGATTCCATGATATCCAAAGGCCTTTCAGGAGCACCAAAGGGCGCTTTGTGAAAGGACTCCCAAAATTGCCACCAGTGCCCCCTCCCCGCACAGTGCTGGAGCCCTCTTCAGCCAAGGCCCAGAGGCCGGGTCCTCTGCCACCATGAAGCGTCCCAGACCTCTGTCGTGGGCGGTCAGGCTGCTGTAGGACAGCCAGCTCAGTGGATCATAACACCAGGCAGCTTGTGGGTTGATGTCATCCTTTATATATACAAAATTTCATGCACGTGCATACACACACACACACACACACACACAATTTTTCTGAACATGTAGTTTTCGATTTAAAGAACTAAACCCCGGAGATGGGATTGTTTCTGGCTCCTTTCCAAGACCATGATGGCAGAAACTGGGGACTTCGTCCTGGTGCCCAGCAAAGTGCCACATCCAGGTACCACCTCCTCAAGAGCTGTCTGCGCTGTCAATCTGTGGGCTCCGAGGCTACAGCAACTGCTCCACTTGTGCATGCCCCCCCCCCCGCGGATGCCCCAGCGTCCAGCCCCGCACACGCTGGGCAGAAGTGGGTGTGGGGAGAGAAGCCACGTCAGAGCCATAGCATCAGCGCTCTCCTGAGGCAGATTTTGTTATTAATAAACACGATGCTTCGAGCATTTGCTTACGATTGTTTGATATTTCAGTTTTCAGTAATTTTCTCAGTTAATAATTTATTAAATGGATTATTTGTCATTTCAATTTATTAAAAATTGATAAAGGGCTCATTTCTTTTTTCCCAAGCTGGGACACACAGAGAGATATACAGGCCGGAGTACAAATTAAAGGCACCCTACTTCCTTCCCCTCCCTGTCCCCGCCCAGTCACCCATACCCAGTGAACACCCTCGGGTCCCCCCTTCCCAGTGGCTCTTCGCTCCGGGGTCCAGCGATGAGGCTGGAGAGGCCCGCCCCACCCCCTCCCAACCCCCACACCACCCATCCCCTGGCTTCTTATCTCAGCTCATCTCCCAACCACGCCAGAAGCCGGACGGCCTTCAGCTGCCCGGCGCAGCTAGAAGGATGCCTTACGGAGCCTCCAGCAACGGTGGACTGCGCATGCCCTGTTCGAGGCAGACAGTGGTGGGACCCGAGGCGCCACGACTGGAGCAGGAGGCAGGAGGTGAAAGAACATGCAGGGAGACCTCAGCAGTGCTCTCTGCTCTCCCTGTGGCCACGCCCACCCTGGCGGGCAGCTCTCTTGTGTTTAGTGCTATTCATTTCTTCGTGGCTTCTATAATCTGACTATATTCTGATGGTGGTCCAGCCTATGTTTACCGAACAAGCATATGAAGGCCTTTCAGGAGAAAGACAAAAGCAGGACAGTCTCCTGATCCTTTTCTCTCCTCCTTGTCCTCCTTTTCTGCGTCCACTATACGCCTCTCTTATTCACCCCTCTCTCTCTCTTTGCACTCTCTTACCATCGCTACGACCCGCCCTGCTCTCTCCATTCTCCTTCCCTATACCTTTCTTCTCTCTGGACCTTCCTCCCCAAGCACTGAGGATCCGCGGGCTGGTTAAATGCCTTCATTCCCATCTGTGGGCACAGCCTGCAAGGGGTCTCATCAGAGCTTCACCACCAGCTCCCTGAGGTCAAAACAGCTCTGACCTGTTTTCCAGGCTGAGAGGTAAGCCCCATGTACCTGGGTCCTAACCTCAGGTCCCACCCAACCACAGCAAGAAAAAATGACAGTGCCCTCTGGATCAAAGATAGTACAGATGAAGGCCTACCCAGCTACAGCAGAACCTTAAGGGCAGAGGAAGAGGAAGAAATCATGGGTGGGCGGGAGGGTGAGCAGAGAAACAGCAACCACCATAAAGTCACTTTAGCCAAGAAGGTTTGGTCATCGTTTTGCCATTTTTGTCTGCCTTCATGGGCTCCTTGAGATCCCATGGATCACTGTTTTCCAGAGCGCTTTTCCCCAAGATGAGTTTAATGGACTTATAAAAGTCACATTGTGCACAAATTGGGAAGTTCCTGAAGCACCGTGCCGGCTCTCATGCATATACACTCGCAAAGTTCCCACAGCTGAGCAGGGAAGGCAATTCAAGGCACAAAAACATCCTTGAGTAAATTACTTCCTGTTAGTATGTCACACATTTCTTAGATAAGACTGTAGTTCCAGGAGGTAACAGCAGCAGCTGACAATAAAACTTTGCACTTTTTTATATATATTTTCCCTGCTTTCTATTTTGTTGTAGTGTTTTTTCTTTCCCCTCAAAGTTACATAACATCACATCCAACTCCTTGCTCCCAGGGAAACAATGCCTCCTGAGGCTTTTCCTGACTCTCTCCCTGTGGGATTGTCCAACTTGACCTGTAACTTCAAGAGCCAAGGAGGAAACTCAAAGGGGCATTGCCACATCCTGAGGACAGGAGGCTTGGGGTTGAGGCTTGCTCCATCCCCCTCCCATTCCTCCCCAACTCCAGAGCTAGCCACAGCTTCCTGCCTCTCTTCAAATCCATAATTCTCCACTGAACAAATACCAAATGCCTTACACCTGAGCAAGATGAGCTGGAAGAGACAAGAGAAGAGAAGAGTCCATCGTCTAGTTACTGAGTAAGAAAAGAGAAAAAGAAAGTAAGTATATGAGGAGTGACAACATGAGACTTATCCAACCAGGCTGCAGAATCTTGGCTGGAGGGAGACAAGGTCAGGTTAAAGGAGGCTGTGACCTAACACTAGGCTTTGAAGGACAGGTAGAGGACAGAGACATTCAGGGCAGTGGGACTCCACCTCATCTTCTGGAAAATGAGGCTTCCTTTATGCTGTTCTCCACAAACACAGTGGCACCTGGGTGTTTAAGTACATCGGGATGGAGTATGAGAAAATAATGCTCCAGCAAGCGTCCCCAGTAGGGAATTGATGTTTCTGAGCAAGAATTTCTCTTGTCCCAAGAGTTGAAAATGTCTCTTCAATACAGGGATGGCCCAGTTTGCCAGCCTTTGGGTTGGAAGTGGAATGCACCCATGGATTTTAGTCCATGCTAAAATCCTACACCTCCAGCCCAGACCTCTCCACTCTCCCAGGACAGAACTGCCCCAGACCTCAAGGGCATGGCCTCTTGGGAATCTGTCTGTCCTCCAAGCATAGGTCTGAGGCTCTTCTGGCCTTTTCACCTTGCAGTAATTCCTTATTCCCACAGTCTGGAGAATTCAGAATCCTACACTCTCCTTGGGAGAATCCCACACTCTTCTTGGGGGACTCCCATACTCACCTTGCCTTCAGTTCTCTGGCCTCTGTTCCCCTTCTGGCTCCAACTCTCCCATCTGCAGGAGCCTCATTCCGGTGGTCCTCATCTCAAGCTCAGAACCAGCCATTGTACTAATGGCAACTCCTCCCCTCCTCCTTCCTGAGAGCAATCATCTCATTCTCCTCGGATCTCAGGTCTAAAAAGTCTCCCAGCTCAAGCTTATGGCTGAGGAAGTGGTTCAGTTTTCTGCAAGGAATGTTGCAACCCTGTCCCTATAAAAGGATGGGAACCCAGACCCTAAAGAAACATCAGAACCACAAAATGCAGACAAGACCCACACCCACTGAGGAGGAAGGTGGGCAATGCCCTCTGGGGTACTGGATGAGACAGGGCTTTTTAAAGGAAACAGCTCTGAATTTTGTAGAAAATGAGGTCATTTTTTCCATAAGTGGACAAGGAAATAAAGGATTAAGGAACAAGGATTAGGGAAGGAGGCGTGGGATGTCATTTTGTGTAAATGCCACAAAATGGTGAATATAATTATTTTAACTTTTCAGCCAAAAGTTTTGATATTGCACTCATTGAAACAATGGGAAAAACTATCACTAAAAAATAAAAACACTGTCAGATCAACCCCCTAATTGTGAACAGTCCAATGCCATCTTTTTTTATCAGTGTGGAAACATCCTGAATATTTTAGGACTTTTGGACCTTAATTCTCTACCACTTTTAATTCAAAATTGCATCTCCCCCCACCTTCTCCCAGGACTCTTAATTTCTCTTTTCTCTCCACCATCATTTATTTAAGCCTCCTAACTGTATTATTTATCTTAACATCATATCTGTATTATTTATTTTACTGTAGCTCCATAACAATATTATTTAAGTCTATAAAATAAAGCTTTTTCCCTTGAACTCTCTGTGCAAAACAAATTGTATTCTACTGAAACATTCTTTGAAATGTCCTTCTTTTCTACCACTGGATAATAATAATAATACTTTGCATGTATATAGTACCTTTTATCCTGGGATTATTTAAGTCTGCAAAAGCAGTCTGTCTGAATCCTCTCTGCAAAAATCAAGTTGTATGAAAATATTCTTTGAAATGCCCTTTATTTTTCACCACTGGCTGGTACAGAAATGCTCTTTGTGCATTACTTTTCACCTAGGAATTCCCAACTGGTTCTCTAATTAATACCCACCTACTTAGAAATGTCCAGGTAAATATTGTCTCCACTTCCTGAGTGGAGAAGACCTCAAAGGACAGGAAATATGTGTAAATCAGAGGACATCGCACCTCACAGCTCCTCCCTGCCTTTGAGATAGATCCTCACAGCCTTCCTCCTCCCAGCCATCATCTAGTTTTATCAAAGAAACATGGACTGAGCTCTGGAATCAGACTGCCTGGGTTTAAATCCACTTATTCCCCAAGCAGGTCTTTAAGCCTCAGTTTGCTCATCTGTACTCAGCATCCTCCCCACATCCTATGCTTAGCTCAAGCCTCTCCCACATCCAGAACTGTCCTTCCTATTCCTAGCCACTTGTCCACCCTTCAACACTCAAACTCCAGGTCCACATCTAAGACAAGCAAGTGGCAGCCCCTAACCTTCTCCAGTAATGGCAGTGGTACCGGCATTTTCATTTTGGATGACCCTTGGCGTGTAATGCACAGGCAAAACATCCTAGACCTGGATTATGTGTTATTTTTCAGTTTTTAACTGTCTCTTGTGAGTGAACTTTCATGTATTGATGGATTCACTCAACAAGTATTTATTATCTATTATGTATTGGGCACTCTTCTGCCTCTAAGGATACAGCTGTGAACAAAACAAAAACCCCAGCAATTTCAGAGCCGACACTCGTGTGGGAAAATAGATCCACCATCAGGTCTGTAAGGCTACATAGACTCAGCTTCTTCTCTCCTAACTCTCGAAGTGCTGAACCAAGAATGGTGCACACAGCAGGGAAGCAGAAGATATATTTACCTGATTTTTTAAAATATTAATGATAAAGATATAGGAGTCCTTGAAATTATAATGTTAACAGTTTTCTCTAGTTTCAAAAAAAACATTTTTTAAAAGTTGTCTTCACTATACTTCAAAAAAAAAAAAAAGTTGCCTCCAGCCCCAAACTGGTTATTAAGTCCCTAAGTAACCTTATAATGTTTTATACAGTCAATCTAACTCTTTCCAGAAGTACCTATCACTGTGAAGTGGATCAAATCTACAACCTTCAGTTGCTCATCTGTCACATGGGGCTGGTGCCTTTGGGCCTTATTGAGAGGAAACAATGAGACAGCCAATCAAGGGCCAGCACGAAGCCTAGCGCAAAACAGCAGCTTAATAAACCACAGTATCACATCAAATTACATCCTTTTCCTTCTCGAGGCTCTGGTTCTAACTCCATGTGATGACAGTGACTGAAAAGTTTGGGCTGATGAAAAGGGCCATCTGCTCTCCCCAGCGAGGTCCCTCCTTAACACTGGAACACAGAGCAGGACTCCTGTCTCTTTTGTGGTTTCTGTCTGAACACCAAGCACTCCACAGCCTTCACTGGAGGCACTCGCCCCATGACACTGGGTTAAGGTCTGCTCTTTACACTGTCAAACCTCTTCCACCTTCCTTTGTTCTTTTAATCCCCCTCACCATTTCTTGAATTCTGTGTTTACTGTGTCTTGTGTCCTTGCATTCCTTTGCATTCTTCCCCGGGATGATTCACCCTAATCAATTTCCAGGTAAATATTGCTCCTTGTTGTACCCATGTCCATATTTGTGTGCCAACTGGAAGAGAACTGTAGTAGATGCTCAATAAACATTATTTGCATGGAATTTGGTTTGGTGTGGACTACATGAAGTAGTTATAATTACCCCCACGTTAATAGGTCAGAAAGGGAAGCCTGCCCCCTCCCAAGTTCCCCTCACTTGTAGCCCACACTGCCTCCTTTCCCTCAGAGAATAGAATCATTCCTCCCCAAAGCTGCACATTGTGTGTTCTTCCTGAGTACCTTCTCTGTGTCTGTAGTTGTGCTGGGCACTGAGGATACACTAAGGAGCAAGCCACAGTCTCCTGTATGCAAACATCACAATCTAGATGGGGAGACATACAGAAGTAGGCAACCAAAATACTGTGTGGCTATACCATGGGATAAAGCACAGCGTCCCATGGGGCCATGTATCATGGTCTCCTAACCCAGTTATACCAGGTCAAAAGGTTTTCTGACACATGGAGTAAACCAGAGATAGGGGTCAGGGAGATGGTAGACATTCAGGCAGAGGGAACAGTGCAAAGATCCCTAGGCAAGCAAGCATGTTCAAAGAACTAAAATAGTTCAGGGTCTCTGGATCCAGGGCCAGATCCTGAAGGGCCTTCTAAGCCCCACTAAGGAGTTGGGGCATTTCCCTGAGGTTACCAGAAAGACATTGGAGTCACTGAAGTTAATTAATCAGAGAAGTGACATGACTAGAAACAAAGAAAGCTCCCATGAGGGCAGAAATGGTTACCAGGAAGAAAGATAGGTGAGAGATAAGAAAAACCCTTGGAGGATTGATTTAGAAACTACTTGTTTAAATGTTTCTAAAAATGATCTTATATGTAGAAAATCCTAAATATTCCACACCAAAAAAAAAAAAAGAAAAAAGCCAATTTGAGATAATAATCAAATTCTGCAAAGCTGTAGGATACAAAATCAACACACTAAAATCAATTGCATTTCTATACACTAACAATGAACAACCCAAAACAAAAATCAAGAAAACAATTCCATTTACAATAGCATCAAAAAGTATAAAATACTTAGGAATAAATTTAACTAAGGAGATGATAGATTCGTATACTGAAAACTAGTGTTCCTGAAAAAAAATTAAAGAAGGCACAAATAAACGGAAAGTCATCCTATGTTCATCAACTGCAAGACTTAATGTTGTTAAGAGTTTCGTACTACCCAAAGCAAACTACAGATTTAATGCAATCCCTATCAAAATTACAACCATGTTTTTTGCAGAAATAGTCAAATCCACCCAAAAATTCATATGCAATCTCAAGGGAGGCTGAATGGCCAAAAAAATCTTGAGAAAAAATAAAGTTTAAGATCTCATATTTCCTAATTTTAAAGCTTACTACAAAGCCACAGTAATCAAAACAATGCAGTACTGGCATAAAGACAGATGTATATACCAATGTAGTCATATACAGGGCTCAGAAATAAATGCTCACATATATGATTAAGTGTTTTTCAACAAACAGAGCTGGGAAAACTGGATATCCACATGCAAAAGAATGAAGTTGGATCCTTACCTTATACCATATAAAAGCAACCCAAAATGGATCAAAAACCTAAACAGAAGAGGTATTAGAAGAAAATATAGGGAAAAACTTAATGACATTGAATTAAGTAATGGTTATGAAAAGCACAGGCAACAAAAGCAGAAATAAATAAACTGGACTATATCAAAATTTGAAACTGTTCATCAAGGGACATAATCAACTGAGTGTAAAGGCAACTCACAGAACGAGAGAAAATATTTGCAAATCATATACCTGATAAGGGATTAATATCCATAATATATAAAGAACTCCTACAACTGGAAAAAAACTTGATTAAAAATAGGCAAAGGGCTTGAATAGACATTTCTTAAAATAAACATCCAAATGGCAAACAAACACATGAAAAGATGTTCAATATCACTAATCATTAGGGAAATGCAAATCAAAACCTCAATGAGATTATCACCTCACACCCATTAGAATGGTCACTTCCAAGAAAAACAGATGCAAGGGTATAGAGAATTTGGAATCTTTGTGCACTATTGTGCAAATGTAAAAAGGTGCAGCTGCTGTGGAAAACATCATGGCAGTTCCTCAGAAAATCAAACATAGAATTACCATGTGATCCAGAAATCCCACTTCTAAGTATATACCAAAAAGAATTGAAAGCAGGATCTTGAAGAAATATTTGTACACCCATGTAAATAGCAACATTATTCACAATAGTCAAAAGGTAGAGGCAACCCAAGTGTTCTTTGACAGATGAATGGATATATAAAAGGATAAACAATGGGATGTTATTTAGCTTGAAAAAGAAAAGAAATTCTGACACTTGCTACAACATGGATGAATCTTGAGGACATAATGCGAAGTGAAATAAGCCAGTCATAAAAAGTCAAATACTGTATGATTCCACTTATGTGAGGTACCTAGAGGAGTCAAACTCATAGTGACAGAAAGCAGATGGGTAATTGTCTGGGGATGGAGAAAGGGGGAAATAGGGAATTGTTTAACGGGTACAGAATTTCAATTTTGCAAGATGAAAAGAGTTAGGGATGTTGGCTGTGCAACAATGTGAATGCATTTAATACTACTGAACTGTACACTTAAAAATGGTTAAGATGGTAAATTTTATGTTATGTGCATTTTACCTCAGTTAAAAAAAATTAATGCAATTGAGAAAAAAAATGTTTCTAAAAGAATGATGGTGCTGTGAAGCTTTGCTTCCAAACTTCAGTTTGGGATCATTTTCTCCTCCATCACAATGTCAGGCACATCGGTATCAGCTTTTCCCCATTGTCCTCTCAGAGCCATAGGAGTCAACCTAAGTGTTGACAGAAGATTAACATAGCTCAGCTCTGTGGCCAAGTGGTCTGGCCAGTCCTTCACCCTTAAATTAGAGTCCCCACAGCCGCACAAGCTCTGGCTTGCCCTGCCCTGCACACCATGGTGGAGAACACATGGGCTGGAATCCTGCACATTGGCTGCCTCTGACCAGAGGGAGAGCAAGACCTAAGCTCAGCATCTTCCACCCCCAACCCCCAGCTTCTCATCTCCATCCCCCAACCCATCGAAGGGAGCCTGGGGAGATGTCAGGAGTGTAGCTGTCCCTCCACTGAGGCAATGAGGAGTATATATTCTCCCCCGAAGAGCTACTTGGTAAATTAAAAATTGCCCCAACCCCTGTTTTCAAAGTTTTGTACAGAATTACACAAAGGGCAAGAGAAAGCAAACAGTCTTCTTTATCTCCCCTTCCTGGTTACCCCCATTTCCCTCCACAGGATCTGAGGATGAGTCAAAAACTTAGCACACAGCAAGCACCATAATTTTTAGAAGTCTTGTTTGAAAATAATTGCTCCAAAGTATCACCATGACCTTGGTGTCAATGGGGTGTGGGGTTTTTTGGTGATGAGCTTTTCTTAATCCTAATGGGACTTCACTATCTTTGAAGCCTAAGGACTTCAAGAAACTGAGGACTTGTGTGCAAATAGGAAGCATAACCAATGTGTCCCCAGAGATTTACTCTGCCCAGAGAGGGGACGTGTGTGGAGGGAACTTTTTTTTAATGAATTTATTTGTTTGTTTGTTTGTTTGTTTTTGGCTGCATTGGGTCTTCACTCCTGCGTGCAGGCTTTCTCTAGTTGTGGTGAGCCAGGGTTACTCTTCGTTGCAGTGCGTGGGATTCTCACTGCCGTGGTTTCTCTTGTTGTGGAGCACCGGCTCTAGGCGCACGGGCCTCAGTAGTTGTGGCATGTGAGCCCAGTAGCAGTGGCTCACAGGCTCTAGAGTGCAGGCTCAGTAGTTGTGGTGCACAGGCTTAGTTACTCCACAGCATGTGGGATCTTCCCGGACCAGGGCTCAAACCCGTGTCCCCTGCCTTGGCAGGCGGATTCTTAACCACTGCACCACCAGGGAAGCCCGTGTGGAGGGAACTTTTGATTGGTCAGTGGCGTCCAGGAGCAGTGAGGCCAGAGATGCTGGGTCTCCTCCCCCAACTCACCCTTTTGTATTTGCAGCTGGAGGTTGAGGCTAAGGGTCTGGGTACATCTGCATAAGCACATCAGGGCTTCAGAAGGAAAGAGATGGAAGTCCCCAAGCCCTTCTCCTTGAAGCATGGAGTTATTGAAACACACCAGATGGACTAGAGTAAGACTGACCTAGACCGAGTGGCAGGAAAGGAGGGCAAGTTCCCTGAAAAAAAAAAAAAAAAAAAAGGCTCTAATGGAATAGGGCCCAGACTCCATGCCAGAGCTCTGTAAAGGGAGAACAGTTCAGGAAGTGTCACTTGCTTGTCCCTCCTGCTAACTCACTCTCCCTAATGCAGACAAGGGGGATAAAAGGCTTCCTGGGAGTAAGAAAGAAGGGTCGTGAGGCCTGCAGCCCGGGCTTTCTTGAAATGAGGTGACCCAGAGTCTCCCAGATGAAGAAGCATCCTCTCTCCCAGGCGGCCGTCCACAGCTTGGACAATCTCAAGAGGCCCACTGCAGTGGCCTTGGAAGCAGGGAAAAGCTAGGTAGACTGATTCTCCAAACTGAGGCTCCAAGAAAAGGCTGAATATTTTATAATAAACATAACAAAAAATTACTATTGAAATCAGTAGAGATTTTCCCACAAAGATGTGCCATCTTTACCTTAGTCTTGGCATCCCCCGTGCCGCACGGCCTGCCCTGAGAACTCGGGGGCCTCAGTTCCAGCAGTGTGGGCTAATGTGTGGGTCTCAAGATCAGAAGCGCCAGTGGGTTTCTTCCGGTGGCATAGCCCCCACCCCACCCCACACCGTGGAGGTGGCTCATGGACCTTCTGTAAAGTGGAATGAAAGATCCTTTTGGTAGTCCAACACTAGTCAACATATTCCCGGTCTCCACTCCAGAAATCCCATCAAATTCCTTCCATAGCAGATGGAGCATCTCCCTCTGGGGCTGCAGGAGTGGAATATGAGTGGAACATGGCATGCAGCAGAGAGTAAAACATTAGGCCCTTGGTGAGTCTACGGGGCTCTAGGACTAGGAAGACTCATGAGGTGTGGAGCCAGTTTCTGAAACTCAGCAGACCCAGGGCTGGATGCCAGCATGGGTCACAGGGCCGAGGGGTGGCTTCTGAAGAGCTGGGTTCAGAATCAATTAAGCATAGGGCTATTTACTGACCACTTTAGATTACATAGAAAAGGAAAAAAAATAATCCACCATGAAAATGAAATCCTGTCAGTAACCCCAATAGGCTTGCCCACCAACTAACAAGAACAAGGTAAATTTGAGCTCAATTTACTCAGATGGATAATAAAACTTTCAATTATGGTTGCATTATTTGTTGCTATATGGTTGAAAGATTAGGTGACAATATGCAAAAAACAGTTTCTTCATATTATAATATTTAGTAATGTCATTTTATTTTTTATATGTTTCATTAAATTGTTTTGTGGCTTTATTATCTACCCAGATGCACAGCCCAGAAATACAATTATTCAGATTTAGAAGCAATAAAATTTGGCATGCATTTTCTCGTATTCAGAATTCCTGCATGTTAAAAAGAAATTATAGCATTCTTCCCACATTGCACTGCTCTGAGGCCCTCACAGACCCATTCATTAACCGAAGACATTACAGAAAGCACACCATTTAGGTTAAAAGGCCCTTCGGATAACAGATATGCATGCACGAAGCAAATATTTCAGTGTAGCCCCGCCTTTTGATTATGACAATAATAGAGGCAAACGGATACGCGTTTGCTGTAATGTGCTGCTCGGTGATGGATCCATTGAGTGGTGAAAACTCTGATTGCAAAGCAGCACACAGAGAAAGCATTATGACAACAAAACCTATCTTCGTAACTATCAGGAAGTGGGAGTTTTACTACTTGGAGAAAAATGAAAGCTTCCTGGGGAATTGTATTTCAGAAGAGTTCTATAATATGTGAACCCTAAACATATTTCAGCTGCCCATGGAGCGGTGGGTGTAGACAGGTAAGGGTTGAGGGATGGTGGCCACTCAGCTCAGAAATATTTCTTCCAAGTCACTACCTAGGGCTCAGAAGCCCCCTATTAAAATTCAACTAAGTTCCTTGGGGATATTTGTCTACCACTGGGACACTAACATGTGTTTAACAGACGGTTCCTTGAAATCATGGGAAGCAAAATGCCACTACATCAAGAAATATAACGCAAGACTATGTCAAGATGGTTTTGTTCTGGGGACAGTTAATAGTGTTAACTGGGGGGAGGTGTCAAAGAGGGAAAGAAGGTAACAAAATGGGATCTTACACACAAAATAGAGGAAAAGATAAATTACAAATCGAAAAACTATATTTGGGACACATACCACCAACAAAGGATTAGTATTGAGGATATACAAAGAACTACTATAGGTCTGTAAGAAAGGAGCAAACAAGATGATAGAAAGAAAAGGACAGACGACGTAAAGAACCATCTCACAGAAGGCAAAACACATATGGCCAATAAACATTTGAGGAAATATCAAGGAAATGCATAACGAGTTGCACCTGATTTCCATTTAACTGGCAAAATTAAGAAAGATGACACTGGGCTTCCCTAGTGGCGCAGTGGTTGAGAGTCCGCCTGCCGATGCAAGCGACGTGGGTTCATGCCCCAGTCCGGGAAGATCCCACATGCCGCGGAGCAGCTGGGCCCTTGAGCCATGGCCGCTGAGCCTGTGCGTCCGGAGCCTGCCCTCCGCAACGGGAGGGGCCACGGCAGTGAGAGGCCCGCATACCGCAAAAAAAAAAAAAAAAAAAAAAAGATGACATTAAATGTTAGAGACAATATGGATCCAGAGGATTGCCAGGGGGAGAGAAAATTGGTAAAACCTCACTGGATAAGAATTTGGCATTATCTTATAAAGTTAAATAGTCATATATCCTACAATGCCCAAATTCTGTTTCTAGGTATATACTCAAGAGAAACTGGTACATATGTGTACCCGGAAGGATGTACAAAAGCATTCATAGCAATACTATTCTCAGAAGAAAAAATCTGGAACCATTCCAAATGGATAAGGAAATTCTAGAGTACATCACAATGAAACATTGTAAAGCACTCAAAACTAATGAACGGCAGCTACACACAACTATGCGGTTGACTCTTGGCAATACCATATTGTTGAAAAATGCTAGTTCCAGGAGACTACAGACAACATGATTTCTTTTTCTGAAAACTTTAATATATAATAAAACTATCTTTTAAAGGGGATGATGAGCACAAGATCCATGTGAGTCCAGCAGACTATTAGGGTCTAATAAAATTGGGCACATGGGTGGTTGCTGTGTTGTTCTCTGAAGTTTTCTGTATGATTGAAATATTTCATAATAAATTATTTTAAAAGCAGTACTTTAACATCAGACAGGCCTGCTGTATTCGAGTTTTCGTTCTCTTACCAGCAACCGTAGATGAGACACTTGAACTTCCCAGTTAAAGATCTCAGTTTCCTTATGTGGAAAACTGGAGCAGTAATAATACACACCAATGTGTAAAGGACATCGTACAGGGCTTGGCAATAGCTATTACTTTAAAAACCAAGTTTTTTTTCTGTTAATAATAATATAATTAATCCAATTCTTTTCCTTCTCCTATATGTAATGTCCTTACATCTACCAAAAAAAAAAAAAAAACAGGTCAGTCACATCGAGCCTTTTGACCGAATTAATGTAGCACATGCTTTGGGGCAGTGTGTGAGATGTATTTACTTACAAGAAGGCTGGGCAGGTCCAGGCTTGGATGAAACCTAAAGTATGAAAGGTAATAAGTATTGGTGCCCACACATCCATTGGCATTCCCTAAGAGCTCCAAAGCCTCTACCTGCTGCCTTATCTCTGCTATTTCCTATTTAGGAGTTAACAGATAACAGAGGTTTGTGAGTATTCCTGTGTTTTGAGAGAGGATTCTTAGAAATAAAATATCTTTCAGATCCAAAGTCCTGATATAAAAAGCAGATTAGATTCTGCCCTAAACCCCCTCAAATCACACCAAGTAGAAATTTCTTGTAAAACAGGACTGGAGCTGGGAATGCAAAAGTCATGTGCCCTGACTTCTGAGCCAATATTCCTGCATTTATACACGCACGCACACACACACACACACACACACAGAATTTTCTCACCCAACCTCTGCTTCTACATGTAAGTAGAGCCATCTAGAACAGGCTGAACATTGTATCCTGACATCCTGTTGTGGCCTGCAGAGTAAAGGTCTTGTCCCTGGAAGTACACATGGTCTCCCTTGAGAGGGACAATCATCCCAGAGTCAGTTATCCAAAGAGATGGCAGGTTCCCGAAAGGCAAGCCTCAGGCAGGGAAGAGAATCTTGTTTCTCTCAGAACCTCATTTTATAGGCTCTGTTCTTCAAGGAGTCAAGACGCCTGGGGTGAGCTCCTGGGTAATAGATGCTGAAGTGATGCCCCCCCCCCCACCCCGCCCATGGAGACAGGCTGGGAGCCAGAATGAGATGAATCCTTTCATAACCAAAGAGCAAGCTGTAGGCTACACATAGATTCTGTAGTGCAGCATCCTCCCTGGGCTTGTTTCTCTTTGGCTTTCTTCCCAAGGACTCAGTAAAGAATTGTTGGAGCACACCAGTACCATCCTCCTGTTCCCATGCTTGTCTTGCTAACATGCATTCCTATGTGAGAATTAGTGGTGGGTCCTCCAATAAGGGCTAATTTTTATGTTTTTAAATTCATAAAGTGAAAACAGGATTATAAAGAATGTTTGAACATGGAATAACGTCTCCCTATGACTCATGACCAGAAGTTCTTACCAAACACCCCTTCCTCCAATGCAGAGACTTTTCCCACTACTACCAACTAGATCAGTGAGTTAGCTCTTTCTGTGTAACAACCCACTCCAAAACTTAGTGATCTGAAACACCACTTATTTCGTATTATCTCACGATTATGTGGGTGGGCAATCTGGGCCAGGCTCAGCAGGGTGGTTCTTCTGCTGGTCTCCCTGGGATCACTTCTGTGGCTGCATAAAGCTCACAGGTGAGATGAGGGCTTCTTGGTCTAGGATGGCCTCATTCACATGTCAGGCAGCTGGTGGTGGCTGTCAGCTGGGGTGGGCAGGGCCACTGGGCCACATGTCTCCAGCAGGCTTGCCCTGTTCATTGACAGTGTGTTGGTTGAGGGTTCCAAGAGCAGCGAGGGAAGACAACTTCACGGTGCAATTGCTTCTCAGGTCTCTGTGTCACATTTAGTAATGTCCCATTGACTAAAGGCAAGCACATGGCCAAGTCCAGAGTCAGTTTAGGAGGGTATAAATACAAGAAGGGAATTATCACAGCCACTTTTTTAAACTATCTTCTATACCAGCCTTAAGTAGCCTGGGTCTTATTTTATGAGATAGGAAAGAATTTTCCTTGGACACACCACACATCCATACACACTCACATACTTACGTCCACACGTGCACACAAAGATTCATTGCATATTCTCATGTTAAAGCACATGTATGTACACATCATAGTTACACATGGCCCCAGACACGGACACATACCCACAGGAGAGAGTTACATGGAGATACACATAAAGCTGGTCATGTGTATAGGCACAAAAGACCATTTATAAGGCAAGGTTTTTGCTGTACACACTCCGTTTCATTTTAGCTTTCAGCTTTTCCTTGAGAAAATCTGCCACAGCAAATTCTCGAGGAGGAATCTGCTGCTACAACCCATCCTTTGATATGAAGGGTTAAGCGATTAAAGATGACCCAGCCTGCCAGCTGCAGGCCCGTCTCTGTGGTCTGATTTCTCAAGATGATACAGCTCACTTCCCAGTGGTGATTGCAAGATTTAAATCTAAGTCAGAAGAGAGAAAAATGCAATTCTTGGTGCAGTGTTAGAGCACAGCCAGAGACAACATAACTGATGAACAGACAGTTTTACAGAATTGTTTAACCATTTCACCGAATGGAAAATAAGGAGATGCATTTTCATAGAGCTTCAGAGCTTCAGGACCTTAAGAGGTCCCCTGGTCTAGAACTCTGAGTATCTAAAATGGATGTGCTCTGTTCTAGAAAAGATATGGCTTTTTATTTTTATTTATTTATTTATTTATTTTTTGCGGTACGCGGGCCTCTCACTGTTGTGGCCTCTCCCGTTGCGGAGCACAGGCTCCGGACGCGCAGGCTCAGCGGCCATGGCTCACAAGCACAGCCGCTCCGCGGCATGTGGGATCTTCCCGGACCGGGGCACGAACCCGTGTCCCCTGCATCGGCGCGCGGACTCTCAACCACTGCACCACCAGGAAAGCCCCAATATGGCTTTTTAAATAAAGATCTCTTCATTCTCCACTGAAAGCATATGACTTTGGCCTATGTTTTCATATCTCTATGCATATATTATCAACAATTTATAATTAATAAGTGTTTACATTCATAATTTTTTAAAGTGACAGTATTATGGGAAAATATATTTAAAGTACGATTACATGTACTTTCATTTCTCTCACATTTTTTATGACTATGGGGGGAAAATCTTTTTTTCTACAGAGGCAAAATTTCTAGAGACTGTGTATCTGAAGAGCCAAAAGGGGTTTCAAATATGGAACACTCTTATAAGCTCACCAAGCCTCCCTTTAGACTTCCAGCCCAGGACAGATCTGTAACTCCACTCTGCAACTCCCTACGTGAACCACCTTTAAAACTGATCCCCCTACTTAATGCTTTCTGGATCCAGCCAAGTTCAGCCCTGCCCTCTCCCTTGCCCAAGCCCACTTGGCTGATGGATCACACCCAGTGTCTCAGTCTGTTTGGGCTGCTATAACAAAGTACCCTAAACCAGGTGGCTTAAACAACAAACATTTATTTCTTACAGTTCTGGAGGCTGAGAGTCCAAGATCAAAGTGCCAGCAGATTCAGTGTCTGGTGAGGGCCAACTCTCTGCTTCACAGACGGTTGTCTTCTCCCTGCATCCTTGCATTGCAGGAGGGGCAAGGGAGTCTGCGCTCTAGAGCCTGCGAGCCACAACTACTGAACCTGTGTGCCACAACTACTGAAGCCTGCGCACCTAGAGCCCATGTTGAGCAACAAAAGAAGCCACCGCAGTGAGAAGCCAGTGCACCACAACGAAGAGTAGCCCCCAACTCGCCACAAATAGAGAAAGCCCACACACAGCAACAAGGACCCAATGCAGCCAAAAATAAATAAATTAAATAAATTTTTTTTAAAAAAAATGATAGACTAGGGAATCACAGACCTCCTGAATGATGTACCTCAACATTTCCAGGTTCCTTTACAGCCAGGAGAAGCCCCCATGGTGTGACTGTCACACACACACACACACACACACACACACACACACACACTCAGAGAATGGGTCCTGCTATGACGAACTGATACAGTTGCATGTTTTAACAATGCATTAACCATAAATCTATCCCGCAATTTTTTTTAAAGAAGCTTTTAAAAAGAGTACAATGCACTAGCTCAACAATCTATGAAAATGAGAAAGGTAAAGCTGGTGATAAATAGAGTTGAAATATGAGTGAGGCCGCACTAACTTCACACAAAAGGCGAGGAAGGTCTGACCCCTCACTCAGAGCCTGCCTTCATCCTCAAAAGTGCATTTCCCCTCACATCACCTCAAATCATTATCTGGCAATCCTGTAGGCCAGGGAGCAGCTGGTTAGAAAACAGAGGTCCAGAGAGAAGAGGTCACAAAGGAGTTGTGCTAGAGGCAAAAGGAGACAGGTCGTGGCTCCTCTCCCACATCTGGAAGGGCACTCCTGGGTCTCCCTGCCTGTCCAAACCTCCATCTTCCCCAGCACTGCCCTCAGGATGAAAGCCATATCCCAAGTTTCCAAAGGCAGGGTCTGAGTCTTAGATGCTTAGATGCTTCCCATCTACCCTCAGAACCTAGCATGGAGGGGGCTATACACTGGGCCCTCTGGGGTGGAGGTTGTGGTCAAGCATATGGAAGAGTCCCTCGAATTCTGCCAAATACAGCTCCAAGGTGGGGGCAGCCCGCAGAAGTTTCCAGGAAGGGGTGGGCAGGGATCTGCTCAGAGGGTTGGACACACCCCTGCTTGGAGTTTAGAATGAAGCATATGCCTGCCCAGCGCCCCTAAAGCTCCAAGGCCGGGATTTCATACTTCATGCTCTGCACGTGAAAATGCTTACTTTGAAGGGAAGAAAAAAGTCAACAGAACAAAAAACATCAGCCCATTGCTAAGCCACGCGAGCTGACTACATTCCTGCAGCCTGTCTTGGGCCAACCATCCCAGAGAAGACAGGAGTACAAAGCGCCCACCATTTGGAAGCTGACGGAGCAGTTTGGGAAGTCAACACGTTCACGGACATGAATGAACAGTGAGGTTCCCATCGGAGTTCTCATCCCTTAAATGCTCTCGGGGCTCCCAGTTCAGATCTCTGAAAAGATGTGAGGGCACAAAAGCCAGAAGGGCTTTCATGGGAGGTTTGAACCTGGGCCTGAGCCTCAAAGAATGAGCAGGTTGGGATGGGGTGTGTGATGAGGTACAGGGGTCCGTCACAGGCAGAGCCAAGAGCTACAGTTCAAAGGAGTCCAGTTGGAAATGAGACATCAGACGCTGCCTGGCCAGGGTAAAAGGTTTGAATTGAGAAACAGAAAAGATACTGGAGGGTCAGCAGGTTCCGATCACATGGCCCTTGAATGCCATGAGGAAGAAGCTGACCTGTTCATCCACTTGGAAGGGATAACAACATCAACGGCTCCCCCTTGGTCCTTCGGCATTTAGCGGAAATGGAAAGGAACACAAGCAAGACGGGAAATCGAAGACCGGGATGGTACCAAGGCCTAGTATGGGACCCAAGGCCCTTGCAAATGGTCCCAGGGCAGATCCAGTCTGTCCTGTAGTCACTAGGGCAGTTCTGGAAGCCGGTAGTGTCCTGATGCTGCACGGTGCCTCCCCCAACACGCTGCAAGCTCTTCTCAGATGGCCGTGCTTAGGCAGCTCCAACCTTGACCATGCAGGAACACGAGTGGTGGTAGCACCAACGAGGAGCACCTGGCCGGTTACAGAACCTCAGGTAGGTGTGGGGACAGGCTGCTTGGGTTCACTTGGGGACAGTTGTCTAACGGCTGCCCCGTCTCCCTCTGCCAAGGGTAGGAGATGGGGCTGGATGGAGGTGATGCCCTAAGCTGATGGAGCCAGAAACTCTTTGATACTGAATACCTCTCTGCAGAGTATAAGAGGGATAAAAGAAAATTAAAATTAAGACAATGAAAATAAACCTGGTAAAATAAGTTATTCATTTTTCATTTTCGTTGCATACCAGGAAATATGGTATGTAGCTTGACTGTAAAGACCAGTTGTAGGAGAAAGCAGTAATGATCTGGGAGTGATCCGAGGATCACCTGGATGGCCCATGAAGAGTCTCCCCAGTCCACCAGCCCCCATGCCTTCACTCCATTTTTCCATTAGACCCTTACTGATACACGAATGCCCCATTACAAACTCCACAGGTATTTTTTGGATTAATATGCTGTATTTCAATTTTTATTGAACTATATTTGACATGTGTCATTGTGTAAATATAAGGTGTACATGTTGATTCGATACATTTGTATACCATAATATGATGGCCATTGTAGGCAGTAGTTAACACCTCTATCATGTCACATAATTATCAATTCTTTTTTTTTTTTAATTTTTGGCTGCGTTGGGTCTTCATTGTTGCACGCAGACATTTTCTAGTTGTGGCGAGTGGGGGCTGCTCTTTGTTGAGGTGCGTGGGCTTGTCACTGCGGTGGCTTCTCTTGCTGCGGAGCATGGGCTCTAGACGCACGGGCTTCAGTAGTTGTGCACAGGCTTCGTTGCTCCACGGCATGTGGGATCTTCCCGTACCAGGGCTCGAACCCCTGTCCCCTGCGCTGGCAGGTGGATTCTTAACCACTGTGCCACCAGGAAAGTCCTTAATTATCATTTCTTTTTTGTGGTGGGAATAATTAAGATCTAGTATCTTAGAAGTTTGATGATTATAACACAATATTGTTGTTTATATTCACTATACTGTGCTTTAGACCTCTAGGATGTATTTATCTACTAGTTCCAAGTTTGTACCCTTAAACAACACTTCTTTTTACTCCCCCAGCCTGTAGCCCCTAGTAACCATCATTTTACTCTCTGTTTTCAGGAATTTGGTTTTTTTAGATTCCACATATGAGTGATATTGTATCATATTATACAGTGTCCTCAAGGTGCACCCATCTTGTCACAAATGGCAGGATTTCCTTCTTTCTCGTGACTGAATAATATTTCATATATATTACCATATTCATTCATCTGCTGATGGGCACTACGTTATTTCCATACCTTGGCTATTATGCATAATGCTGCAACATTACTGGAGCATGAGGGTACAGATAGCTCTTTGATATCCTGTTTTCCTTTCCTTTGGGCATATACCCAGAAGTGGAATTCCTAGATCATATGGTAGATCTATTTTTATATTTTTGAAGAAACTCCATGTTGTTTTCCATAGTGGCTGCACCAATTTACATTCCCACCAACAGTGTACAAGGGTTCCCTTTCTCTACACCCTCACCGGCGCTTTATTTCTCTTGTCTTCTTGATGAGAAACTGCAGTCTGGTTTTACTGAGCTACTTGGGGTTTCCCCAACATTCCCCAACACATCATGCTCCCCAGCCACCAATCCTTCTACTGGCCACAATGCCTCCTTCCCTTGTCTGCCACGTAGACATCTGCTCCTTCCTGACTCAGATGAAACCTAGCCTGGCTGCTCCCACAGTGCTGCATCCATCCCTCTTTAGCACCTGGCTCATTGTTCTGGGATGATCTGTGTAGATGCCTGTGCCTCCTTTCCCCCACAGGAAGTTTCCGAGAACAGAGGTCATGTTTTATTTTGTATTCCTAATGATTGAGTCCTAAATGTAAATGCTAATACCTTTATCTCCTGCTGGTATTTCTCCTGGGCCAGTTTGTGAAAATGGGCAGGATTTGATGCAAGAGAGTATCAGGAACCAGACAGGACAGCGTGCCTTGGGGGAACAGACATGCTTCTTTATCTCATCAGTGAGGTAGGTGACCACATACAGTATAAACTGGCAAGGCCTTAGGAAGGGTAGGATACCCACATGGAGAGACCCTCCCAACCTGACCACTGACGCCCAAAAGAGTAATAATAGTCACAATAAGGTAAAGAGTCTGGTGATATTGACTATCCATTTGCGTGTTTCCTGTGGCCCAGGTGCTACACTAAGCATCTGACATGTCTGATCTCATTCAATCCATACAACAAAACTAGGAGGGAAGTTATACTCATCCCAACTCCATAGGTAAGGATGCTGAGCCTCAGAGAAGACACATAACTTGATGATGGTCATGCAGCTGGCCACTGGAAGAGTCGTGATTCAAACCCACTCATCTACCCCAAAGCTCTTACTTTCCACTGTGCTGTCGAACAAGAAATCAGGCTGAAACTGCAGGTTTCATTTGGTGGGAAAACATGTTTATGCACATTTACACTGTCTTCCTCAAATCCTTTCAGACCATAACAAGGCATTAAATAAGTAATTATAAATAGGGATTTTAGTAAATTCACATCCACACACACTTGCCTAAAGCCCATTCTTCCCCCTTAGCGAGAGCCTCCCTGTGGAGCGGGAGGTGCAGGTGCCAGACTCCTGAAGGAGATGACGTTAGGGAACAGGCAGGTGGTGGGAGGGGGAGAGGATAGAAGGCTCTGAGTGGAAGCTGCTGGAGAAGGCAGCTCCCTGTCCTGCAGATTCTGTCTTGACAAAGCCCCTCTGCCACCCGCAGCTACTGTTGGGATTCAGGACCCTGCTTACCCCAACCAACTGTCTGCAGTTGCCTCACAAGGATTCCCCTGCTCCTAGCCCCATCCATCCCAACACAATTCTCTCCTCAACACAGCCTGACCTCACTGAAGCACAGCCCGGATGTGCTCCAACACATTCAGAGACTCCCACTACCTTCTGATTGAAGTCTCAAATCAGCAGCTCAGCTCAAGGACTTTGATACTCAGCCTCCAACCAACCAACCAACCAGATTTGCCCCCCACCCCGTTACTGTTTCAGACACCCCAGGCTTCAGCTTCAGGCCCAGAACATGACTCACTGCATCCCAAATGAGCCTTGCTCTTCCCACTCTTCTTTCCCTTCTCCTAAAACACCACTGTCTTCTCTTAGGCTGCCAACAAACATTTGTGGAGCACCTACTAAGAATCAGGTACAGCATTGGCTTGTAACATCAGGTTTATCCTTCAACACTTAGTGCAAAGGCTGACTTCTGCATGAGGTGTTCATTAGTCTCCTGATGAGAAGTAACTTCATCCTTCTCTATGTGCTCAAATATTTATAACACCTGGCCTTGAACCACAGGCATACATCTGCCTCCTCCAGCCCTGTAAACTACATAGGGGCAGAGAGTATGGCATTGATGGCCACGAGCCCCATCATTGATCATGGTGAGCTTCAGTCCAATCTGTATGCACCAATGGACAATTCCAGAGTTCCTGGGTCATCACTCCCCACTGGCATTTAAAGCACAACAAAGAATATTATTGAAACAATCACCAAAGTATCAAGGTATGAATTATTTGAAGCATCTAATTATTACAAAGACATAATAGAAGTCATTCAGTGTCCTGGATAATTCTGATTTATCTAACATACTTCCTATCATGTACCTACACAATTAAACAGACTATGTGAATCTGTAACACTTAGTGCTATCAGACAGAGCCAATATGCAAGCCACAATGAAGAGGATCAAAATTATACTGTGCATTCCCTCTTGGGCTTAGATTCCAACCTCTAACGGTAAAAATAAAAGTGGATGTCAGGGTTGAGACCCATTTGTTCCATCAGCCAGTTGGAAATCATTTATTAAACACCTGCTGCACCATCCTGAAGCTGGGTTACGAAGTAAATGGACACAGTTCCTCCCTCTAGGTGTTTCTGCTCTGGTCAGGAATACAAGACTTACTCATGAAAAAACCAAGCTAAACAACACACAAGCAAGGTGTAAATTAATCACATGAATGCTGAGGAAAAATCAAAGTAAGAGAAAAGTCCAAAAAGTTGAGAGTAATCAGGAAAGATGCATTGGAATCATCTTACTTTCTCAATAGAGACAAGTAATGAGCCTCAAAAATCCCTGTATTAACCATCTTAAGGTGTCAGGTCCAGATGGTTCTGGTGGAGAAGGAGATACTCTGTGTAGGGCATCTAATCCTTTAGGCCTTTCACTTATTCACATATTTCCCAATTCATTACTCAATAAATATTTGTTGAGTACTTACCACATGCCAGACCCTGTGCTAATGCCCAGAATATGGTGGTGAACTCCATGGTCTTTATGAATTAGTGGTGTTTGGAATATACTACAGGAGAGGGTCTTTTTAATTTTGGAACTTTATGCCTTCAAATGTAAGTTGATATTCAAGTGAGTTGAATTCCTAGGCATAGAATGGATGATGATTGGGATGGAAGGGTGGTGGTTCAGAGGCAGGTTGGATGGCAGGAGGAAACCTTACTGAGACCAAATCCATCATAATTTATAGCATTTCAAGGGTTAGAGGTTTGGGGGCAGCCATGGGGAAGGAGTAAGGGAAGAAGCCTCTGCCCAAGAAATAGAGGCCACAGAGGGTTCTGCGCCAGGGTCAGCCCCCACACCCAAGCTCAGACTTGGCATTGCTGGCATGGATGGCAGAGCCAAGAAGTGCAAAAACAATCAAATGGGGCTGCCATCAATGAGGAAGCATCGTGCAATGCCAGCACTTGATTTGGAAAGTATTCATAAGGCTTTCTTGGCTAGGATATTTAAGACAAAAATAGAAATATTCTCATCAATGATTTATAAGATTGCTTTAGCGAGATGGGGCAGAACCCAGTATAACAAAGAGCAGAAAAGCAGCCTCCTAACTTGTCACTGGGCTGGAGAACATGGGCCAGAAGAGAGAGAGGCATGAGCGGCTGCTTCTTGTTCCTATCACAGAAATCAGAGCCGGGAAAAACTACCAATTTAGCCAGTCTGAACCTCAGAACCCAAGCCACTTTTTGGAATCTTCCAACTGCAATTTTATTCTTCTCTGGGGTAGAAGTCTCCAGATGTGATATCTGAAAGGTGCACATGTATTATAGAGACTAATAACAGTATGAATAAATTAGCAGCCAATCAGATAGAAACATTGTTCCAAACAGAAAGCATCTCTTCTGGATTCTACCCTTGGAAGAGGTGGAGACGGGGACCAAGGAATGAAACAAGAACAGATTTAGAAGGAGCAGAAAGTGAGAGAAAGCCTTCCCACAATCAGGTAAGGTCATTTCACAGTTATGTGCTGAGCTTATTATAAGCCCATTCCTGGATTCTGTTCAGTTATGCACAAACTGACTCCATCTCCTGGACTCTCCATTGGAAGCATATGGGATGGGAGAGGAAAAGTCACTCATTTCAGACCAGCCCCTCACGCCTGTTCACCAATCTCCAGTCCCTGATACCTCCTGCCTCCACCCCACCGTACCTGAAGCTCCCCAGCCAATCGTCCTGAAACTCAAAACCTCATCAAGTCACCACTGTAACGGGGACAACCTTCTGCACCCTATTCCTCAACTACAAGATCGAGATCCTACTCAGACTGACATGTTGGAAGCTCTCCAGTCATATAAGCATTTATTGTGCACACAGGATGCCAGGCTCTGGGGTGCAAAATTGAACAAGAAAGGCACACTTGTGCCCTTGAGGAGCTTACAGTCTACCAGGGCTGGGGGGAGAAGGGAGGAATCAACCAGTAAATTAATCGATTAATAACAATTGTGCAGATGGCTATAAGAAGGAGAGTGAGGATGAGAATTGTACCATCTGAGGCTGAGGGACCCAGCACAGGGGGAAGGGGGAAGTGACAGGAGACAGGCTTAGAAGGAAAAGCAGAGGGGACAGGGTGAGTTATGAGGGTCCTGGAATAACAAGCCTAGGAGTTGGGCTCCATCCCAGACGCAATGGGGAGACATTGAAGGCTTTTGAGGAGGGAGTTGGCAAGACCAGATCTAGGATTCAGAAAGCCCATTCTGTCTGCAGAAGGAAGTGCATGTGGGTCAGAGAAGGCAAAGCCAATGGCAAAAGACCAGTTAGAAGACTACAGCGATAGCATAAGTGAGCAAGAGTGGAGGCCTGACAGGGAGGAGGTGAGGATGTGGAGAGCTGGCAGGACTTGGTGGCCAAGGGCATCTGCAGGATGAGGATACAGTCAGGAGTGATACAGTGATACAGTCAGGATACAGGATACAGTCAGGAGTGATTCACATTTTGGCTGAGATGACTGGATAGATCATGGGGCCAAAATAAGAAACTCAAGTGGGGGGGATATTTTTTCTCATGGGAAGAGAGAACCCCTGAGTCTGAGAGTCTTTTGATGGAAACCTCCAGAAGTTGTAAGTAAGAGGCTGAAGCTCAGGAAGGCAGAGGAGACTGACGATGCATGTTCGATTGGGACCTTCAGCCTGGGACAAGGAATTACCATCCTGTGTGAGAATGTAGTTCCCTAGGAGACTGTGAAGCCTTAAAAAAGAAAATTCAAGGCTGGGACTGAGGTAACCCAGCATTTAAGGACTGGACAGGGAAAGGGCTCAGTCGGGGGACTAATGACAAGTAGTAGGTGAACAAAGAGAGAACAGTGTATTTCTTAAAAGAGAAAGAAGATGGTTCGAAGAAGTGATTAGTAGCATTAACACGAAAACTAAAAACGTAGCCACTGGATTTGGCCAAGGAAGCCACTGATGACATTAGTAAGAATAATTTCGGTAAAGTGGGAGAGACAAAAGCCAGTCTGAGCATATTACAGAACAAATGAGAAACAAAGAAGTAGAGAAAGCAAGGGTAGCCACCTATTTCAAGACCTCTAGCACAGGAGAGAGATGGGGACATCTTGAGAGACAGGAGTCATGGCAGGACTTTTTAAAGGAATTGGCCCATTGTTAGGCAGACCCAAGAGACCTCAGGATGCTAGAGGATCGATTCCTCCAAGGCGTGTGGCAGCGAATAAGACGACCTCGAAACTCCATGCCAAATCTGAGATTCCACGCCTCTCTGGAAAATGAGCCACATCAAAACAGTCATTTTCACAGGGTCTGTTGAGGATAGGGAGCCATACTTCAGCATCAGCATCAGGACGTCAGGATTAGAAGGGAGCACTTTCCTGTGCATCTTGGCTATGAGTCAAGGAACATGTATATCTTCCCTAAAAAAAAAAACAAACCTGGAGGTCACATGGCTCAGGCTAGAGAAAGGGACTCAGGAGGGAACCCATTCCCTCCCTCTAAGAGAACATCAGCTCCCCCTGGGAGGGAGCCAGGGAAATAGGATCAGGCTGAAAACAGATTGCACAGCAGCAGAGCTGACCCGCCCTCCCACCTCTGTGCCTCTTTCCCCAGGGCGGAGGCACTGCCCCCCAGGCTCCCTGTGAACTGGGAAGCAGACAGTGTTCTGTGCCTCGACCTCCGCCAGCACCCATGGGCCCTGGCCTGGCCAGCTGCTGAGACAGCCTTCCTGGAAGGCAGCATCTCCGCCACCCATGCGGCCTCAGCTCCTGGCCCAGGAATACAGAGGAGCGAGAGAGAGGAGGAAAGACAAACAGACAGGGTGAAAAGGAAGTACAAGGGAGAGACAGAAAGAAACAGAGATGTGCTGAACAATGAAGAAACAGCCATTTATAACTAAAGGGTAAGCGTGTGTGCATGAGAGAGAGAGAAAATGAGAGAGAGCCCTGGGTTGTATATCGGACCCTTGAGCAAGTCACTTTACCTCTTCGGATGTTAATTGCCGGATGTGTAAAATGAGAAAAGTGGATTAGAAGATGCCTAAGGTTCCTTTCAGGTGGAAAATCCTGTGTTTCTCAAATTCTGTATCTGTATATATATAGCACCCCCAGAGGCCAGAAGCATTAGCAGCACAAAGAAAATATAATAAACCCCAATAAGGACGAGGCGCTCACCCATGTGTGTGTCTGGCAAACACGTAAACACACGCACACGTGCGCACGCCCACTCTCTCTCTCTCTCTCTCTCACACACACACACGTACACACAGGAGGGTGGGCGCTCTGTTTCAGGGTCTGCCTCTCAGCGAAGGATGCGGTTAGAGCACATTAGAGCTTACACATTAAACTCATCTGATCAATTTACAGTCACGCCTCTTCTACATACTAGGAAATGCTAAATCTCAACTAACCTAAATATTTGAAAAATGAATCATTTTAGATTTTCAAGCTCTCTAAGTAGCTAAGGATTTACTCTTCAAATGATCAAAACTAGTTTTAAAAGCCACCCCAGAGGGACATATTTGGTGTTTTGGATTATAATCAGACTACCGAACCTGGGTTCACTGTAGATTCCCAATAGCGCTGGTTATCCTATTGCTGAGAGCTGTGCCAGGCTGGGCTGGTGTCCCCAGGCACAGCAGCAGGAGGGAACAGACCACAGAGGCCTTCCTGATTTGGGGAGAAGAGCTGGGAGTGGAGACAAGGAAGGTGTTACTACACAGCACATCCCTTCCATCCCAGAGCTGGACCTTAAACAGGAAAGGGGGAAGGGGGGAGAAAAATAACATTTTCAAAGGAAGCTGAAAGCTGGGCGCTGGGCAACACCTCCTGTCTGGGTGGCTCTGGGCAACCTGGGGCCACCACTGGGGTGGGTGGGTATAAAAGGAGAGTGGGTTTAGGCAGAAAGATGGGGTTAAACAGATTCCATCAATTCTTTCTCCCTGTCCATCCCACTTGCCTGAGGTGTGGGAGAATTCCAGAAGCTATCTGGTTGCTGTCTGGGGTGGGAAACACAGGAAGAGACCTAGAAGCCAGGGTCTTCCCCCGCCCCCTGGGTGAGGGAGGGTGAGAGGCTCTAGTTGGGTGTAGGAGATGGGGGGACGTGGAGGCTGCCTGTGACCATGACGTCCAGCTGGGGCCTGGTGGGCAGGGGAACTTGTCAGCTCCCACTCTAGGACCCCTAGGTTGGAGATCCTCCAGGAGCCCATCAAGGCCCAGACAACAGCACAAGGACAGCCTGAGGCCCCCTCCCCAGCACAGGTTGTGTAAGTTTCCCCCTACCTCAGATGCCATCCTGGCTAGAAGAGAGAGGGCAAAAACCTCCAAGGACGGAGGATTTGCCCATATAAGACTGATTACCCTGAAAGAAAATGACTGACCACTAACTAACACGTTTGAAGCCTTCCTCTTCCCCTGGCATAAAAGAGCCTGGGCCCTGGGCCGGGAGAGTAAAATGGCAGTTAAAGAAAATAAAGGCCACTGCGTGTTTGCCCCTGTCAGTGTTAAGTCCCTGAATGCTGCTGCAAGTGATAGCTGGCTCTGGCCCTCTCCTCACCTGCTGCCCCTGCTGCCCCTAAGGATCTTCCCAGCCCTTCCTGGGAGGTCTCACCCCAGGGCTCAGGGCCAGGGAGCCGAGGGCAGGGGCATTTCCAGCCTGAGAGGCAGGGCAGTGCTCAGAGAGGCCAGGGAGTTGCACCAGTCAGTGTGGGAGGAGGGAGGGTGTGGGCACTGGGCGCTGGCTGAAGGCCTCTGCCCCGCTCAGAACCTATGAGTTATGGGGCGCAGAGGATGGAGGGGTGGCTCCTTCTGGAGGCACCAGACCACTTCAGGCCAGCCTCAGACTTAGCTTGTAAGATTTGAGGGGCCAGAGAAGGCCTCAGGCTACCCCAGAACTGTTTCCCAGCAAAGCCCTCTTGCTGAGAATCTGTTTCCAAGGCAAAGGACTGAAGAACACAGTAGCCTGTGAGAATATTCAGGTAAAGGGTGAACCTGGAAGGAGGCAGGGAGTATCCCCTGGGACCTGGACAGGTGGACCCCGGCCCCCGGACCTCCTCCATGGACCCCAGAGCCCAGTGTGACTGCCAATAAGATCACAGCCAGGGGACCCTCTGGACACAGTGGTCTTCAGAGCTCTCAGCCCCTGGGTCCCTGTGGCCTGACAGCCCAGGAGACCCCTGAATCTACTCATCACAGCCCCTGACAGGCCCCACAGCCCATCGTCACCGCTGTGCTCTAGACCATGTGGACACACACACACAGACATGCTCACAGACAGACACACAGACACATGTCAACATGACCAGCACTCTGGATAAAGGGCCTCACTTAGAGTCAGGCCTCCCTCTTGTGGCCTTGGTCATCTTATTATTATCAGATTCTGAGGGGTGTGAAAATATCAATAGCCTCAGGCTCTGCCGTCTCTCAGAGGTGGCATGGAACCCACCTGTTCTTTCACAGTCTAGAAACTGACTTTTATCATCATCGTCATCACCATCACCACCATCAGAGCCAAGTGGCCTCAGAGAGATAATCCAAATAGGCGGGTGAGTGCCCTCATCAGGAGCTGCAAGGATCAGGCCCTAGGAGAGATGCTCAGGAGAATACAAGTCAAAGTTGGGAAGGGGAGATGTGAACAATGATGAAAGCTCAACTTTATCCGATCTGCACAAAGAGATGATTTGTGAATCAAAATGGTGGAAGACAGGTGTGCTGTGCCCGCATAGGACCCAGGGGACCTGGTTCCAACTCAAGGGCTATAAGGATTCAGAGTAGCAGAGACCAGTGCTACCACAGTGGTGGGGACGGCAGGGTAGGACTTGTTATGAAGAGAGCTGACAGAACTGCATGAGTTAAATAAGTGAGCCTAAGTGCGTGGAATCAGCCAACCTGATTTTGAATTTCCACTCTGTCACTTCCTGGCTGTGTGACCCTAGAAAAGACACCTAACCTCTCTGACCTTCAGTAACCTGGTATGTAAAATGCCAGTGCCTCCCTTATAAGGATGCAGAGAGGAGGAACTAAGCCGCTGTGGGGGCTGGGCAGTCGTAAGCAGCTGGTAGCACCAGATAAGGGTAAACAAAGGCAAGGAGACTTAAATGAGGACAGTGTGTGCATAACTGCAGAGGCCAGAAGACAATGATGGCTGGGGACTGCCCAGACGGTCACGCCCCAGAAAGGTGGGGCACCCAGGCTGGACGAGGGTGTGGCTGGAGGGGACACCTCTGAGGCCCCATCTCTGAGGAAGCTAGAGCCGTGGAGTTGGCAACGCTGCCAAACAAGTTGTCAGACCAGCCCTTCAGGGCTTTCTTCCCACTGGTCCTGACTCTGATGGAAATCAGCAGGCCGGCGGTGTGGGCCTGGGCAGCGCAACAGACAAGGCCCTGGAGACAGCTTAAGTGGACAATAATTGCAGGTTATTATATACCGGGCTACAGCCAAAAGCCAGGCAGCTATTAAGTGTGATTGGGAGAAATAATCAGGAGAAGGAGGATGGATGTGAGAACTGAGCTGCTCTTTCTGTTCTCAGGGCTGCTCTGAGGCCAGGGCTGTGCAGAGGCAGAATGGAGGTGGGTGGGGGCAGGAGCCCATCTATTAGTATAAGCACCCTACACCCTGGGAAGCAATTCCATCGTTCCTTGCCTCGGATCCTCCCTGCTTCCCACGATGTATGCAGAGCAAGGATTACTGTCCCCATCCCATAATTCAGAGAATAAGGTCCAGAAAGGGGAAGCAGCCGACCCAATCATACAGCGAGTCTTTCCCGAGTCCCATCAGAGCCTGGACTGAGCCTCTCTGTTATTTGATGGCCACAGAAGTGACTCCTGGCACGAAGTCCATCAAGTCCCAGCTCTGCTCTCAGTGGGGTGGTCATGAGGTTGAGCAGGGATCATCTCAGAACTGGGACTGGGAACAGTCATTAAGACCCAATGAGGGGCTTCCCTGGTGGCGCAGTCGTTGAGAGTCCGCCTGCCGATGCAGGGGACGCGGGTTCGTGCCCCGGTCCGGGAAGATCCCACGTGCCGTGGAGCGGCTGGGCCCGTGAGCCACGGCCGCTGAGCCTGCGCGTCCGGAGCCTGTGCTCCGCAACGGGAGAGGCCACAACAGTGAGAGGCCCGTGTACCGCAAAAAAAAAAAAAAAAAAAAAGACCCAATGGGGCACCGATCTTTCCGTGTGGATCTCAGTCAGGACATGAGCAAGGAACTGGGAAATGCAGAGGGGGCAGGTTTATAACAATAAGATTGGTTATTTCTTAGAGCTTTATATATTCATTAGCTCCTTCTCTGGGATAGAAGGAGACGTGGAAGCCCATTTTCTAGATGAGGATACAGAGACCAAAAGCGATTCCGTGACTTGTCGCAGGTGGGGCAGTGATGCTGTCAAAGGCAGGGCCAGTGTGACAATTGCTGGTCTGGGAGCTTGTAGACCACATTCAAGATCTGTCTATTGGGGAAGACTTTGGCAGAGGTAACCTTACCCCGTCTTCTGACACCAGGCCAGAAGGATTTGGGATTTTATCCCTTCTGGCCAGAGTTTCTTATTTCATCAATATCAGAGGAGGGTCTTTCTTTCTCGGCCAAGGATGACATGAGGTTGCCCTTGTATGATGTGTGGATCACACATTCCCACCTCCCACCTCCCACCCCTCAGCTCCTCAAAGCCCACAGCTCAGTTTGGATACAAGAAGGAGGCACCCGCATCCCTGACCCACAGACACCACGGACATCTTCAAGGAGATTCCCACAGGTCAAACACTGCCTTCATTATTTCCTGCAGCAAGTTTTACAGAGACAGCCCTGCCCTGACGGGGACACCAAAGTGTGGTGGTGGGCAATGGACCAGCCCCCGACTCCTCCAAACACAGCACCTCAGCAGACATCCAGGAAAGTCTGCACAAGGCTCAGGGCCACCCTCAGGATCTGACGACCTGCCCCTCCCTCCGGGGATTGCCTCTCCCCAGACAGGCCCTCCCTCCCACCCCCCGCCAGGCCTCCCCAGCCCCAGTCTGGAAATGACCCTGCTTTGGGTCACAGGAGAGCAGGAACCTCACACAGAGAGGGATCAATTACATTGTGACTCAGCGAGAGGGCATGGAGCCAGGGAGTGAGTCACAGAGCTTGCCCACCCTCTCCTTCCCAGGGAGGGGGGGTCGGTCATGCAGGCCTGTTGTGGGAGCCTCCCGGGGTCTGGGCACGCAGATGTGTGGAGGCAGGTTCCCAGGCAGTGGGGGGCGCTACAGCGCGGGCCCTTCCTAAAGCTTGAATGAGGTGGGCATCCCTGAACTGCTGGGCTGGAAGAAACTCACGGGGCCCCTCCCTGACATGGGCTCTGCTTCCCCAAACTCCCTCACAACAACATTGCACCCACAGTCAGGTCTCTTCTCTCCCCAACACACTGGAAGGACCACTGAGGAGAAACCCCAGTTGTCCTCTTCCTTAGAAAATCTCCATGTCCTTATCACACATAGTCTAAATGCTATTTTCTGCTACAGCTTATATTTATCCCTGGAAAGGAGAGACTTAGTTTACTTTCTAATGGATACACTCATAACAATCACAGCTCACAAATTTATGGGCATCTACTACGTGGCAGATACTATATATTTAATACCTCTTTTAGTAATTTATTATCTCTTTACGACAATCATATGCAGTGTTATCATGCCCATGTTTCAGATGAGGAAACTGAGGCTGAGAGCACAACTTATATGGCTGGTAACTTATAGATCTGTCTGGTTCCAAAGTTCAGACTCTTTCTATACACAATGCATGTACTATGCCTATATGTATCTACCGTAACTTAAGTTTTATATACTTATTTTAAAGCAATAAATACCCAGTTGTGTTTATAGACTGTATTTATTTAATTTTACTCTGCACAAAATTTACATTAATGTGCCTGTTTAGTAAGAGACCAGAATTTATATACACAACTTTGCTTATACACTTTGGAAGACTTTAAACTTATTAAAAGAAGGTTGCCATCTGGAAATCATTTGGTGGGAGGAGGATGGTTCTTGAAAACCTACGGCACCTGCTTTAAATATTCCTAGTGGTAGCAAACCTTCATCCTTTGAATGCAGAAATGACCTATGGAAAATGGGTCCAATAAAGTGACCCTCCCCCTCAGCACGTGTGTTGGCCTGGGGGTGGAGGGTGATTTCTTCCTTCTTCATAAATACCCAGTCTTTACCTTCATTGTCCTGCTCTTGTGTCATTGATTACACTCTTCTGTGTTAGAAGCAGCAGCAGGTTAGCAGATGGTCAGTGAGTGCCTACCCTGTCTTTCCTATGGGCTCAGCCTGCTGCAAACACCTGCCCCATGGCCACCTGCCACCCCGAACACCAGCCTACAACCTGCCATGGCCTTCACTGCCGGACCTGACTGCCCACATGCCCTCTCCATCCCCATCATACGCCTCTCCTTCTCTCTCCCCAGGCCACGCAGCCGCAGCCCTCTTGTCAAGCTCTTGTCAGCACCCAGCTGCTGGGTGAGGGAGCAGGAAGGATCCACATAGGTGGGTGAGTCTGAAGCCCCCAGATAACAACCCTTTGAAGATCCAGCCCAGTGTACATGTCCTGCAGTCTCACCTTCCCAAGCCCCCATCCAGTTGGTGTGTCCCTGTCCCCTCCCAGCCACCTCACTCCATGTCACCTGCATAGCCGGTGGACACTGGGTTTCTTAACCCCAGCACTATCTGAAGGACGATGTGCCAGCCTGGGAGCCTGGCGGCTCTGGTGAGAATTCAGGTGAGAGAGCCCAGGTAGATAGAAGCTGTCCATCTAGCAACATTATCAGAGAAATTGTGGCCACAAGAAAGTGATATTTATGCACAGCATTGGGTGTGTAATAAATGCAATGCACTAGTCCAGTTTCCAAAGTGAGTCCAGTGTCTGAAAACCTAAGGGCTCATGTACAGTAAATTAACATGATTAAAAATGAATTGGTAAAAAAAAAAAAAAAAACGAATTGGTAAACCATCGCAATTAAAAGGAATTGCTGCGGCAACACCTCTCAGGTAAGAAGGGGCTGCGGAGTGCCAGCAGCCGGTACCCAGGGCAGGCCCCAGGTAGGGGTGCTGATGATGCCTTGCACTCCCGGAAGGCTGCCCGCTCCCAGGAGCACCTGGACAAACAGTCGTGCAGCAAGTGAGGGCACGCACTGTAGGGCCCACTTAGGCCCCAGCTGGAGGGGGTGCACCGCCTCCTCTGTAGGATGTGGGAGGGGCCTGGGACAGCCCCACAGCCACCACCGCACAGGCCATGGGTGATGCTCTGACAACACTGGCTGGTCAGATGCTGATCTAAGCGCTTCACCTGCATCTACTCAGTTACTCCTCACAACAACTGGATGAAGTAGCTGCTATTCCTCTTCCTAGTTTACAGATGAGGAAACTGAGCCACAAAGAGATTAAAAAAAAAAAAAAAAAAAAACCTGTCCAAGGTCCCAGAATTAGTAAGTGGGAGAGGCATGACTTGAAGCCAGCTTTACCTAAGCGCAGTTGTAAGTACCTGCTTCTGTTGGACTGAGTGCTGCCTGGCCCAGACTGTCTCCTTTTGAAAAAATGTAAATTCTCTGTGAAAGATAAAGAGTAAATTCCTAACCCTTCAGTTCAAATAAGTTAACTTTCTCTACACCTTTTTGTAGCCCATTGTGACCCTCAGTTTCTATTCTCACCTTAACAATTTTCACATAAGAACCGAGTCAGCCTCCCAGATATGCCACGGTCTCCCCTTCTAGGATGTGATGTGAGGAAGGAAAGGAGGGTGGAAGAAAGGATCACGGTCTCCATTTTACAGAGGAGGAAGCTGAGACCCAGGAAAGCCATGACTCAGATCCCTCCCACTGAGCTCAGGCTCGCCCAGCCCAACTCAAGGGATGCAGGATGCCTGGGCTGCAAATCCAGGTCCCTCTATCCTGCCTCTCCATTTCCTGCCCGCCCTCAGCCAAAGTGAGGCAAAGCCCAGATTGGCACGAAAGCCTGGAACAGGAGCCTCGAGGGCACATCCACGCTGACCCAAATGTCAGAGACTCCCCAAAGCATTTCCCACTGCTGCCCAAGCCCAGGAGCCCCCACAAGACCAAGGCTGTGTGTCCCTGGGGGCTCAGCCAGCCAGGAAAGAAGTCCAGAGGCCCCGCCCTCACCAGCTCTGGCACTAGTCTGAGCTCCGAGAGACAGCCAGTCTCTTCTGAGGAGCCCCTGGGTTTCCCAAAACACACAGCATCCCACCCCCAATTTTCTTCCTCCCTCCAGGGGTTTGCTCCTGCGGCCAGGCCTGCTGTGGGCTCGGGACAGGACAGGGGAACCCTTTGACCGTGCATTCTGGGTGGCAGGAGGCTGTTAATGTTAACTGAGAGAAGGCAGGCGCTGTTTTCCTCTTCTTTCCCGCCTCAGTTATTGTTCCTTCCCAAATTATTCAAGGACAGAACCCCTGGGCTTATGAAGAAGATAAAAAACAGACTTCCGGGCTTCCCTGGTGGCGCAGTGGTTGAGAGTCCGCCTGCCGATGCAGGGGACACGGGTTCGTGCCCCAGTCCGGGAAGATCCCACATGCCGCGGAGCGGCTGGGACCGTGAGCCATGGTCGCTGAGCCTGCGCGTCCGGAGCCTGTGCTCCTCAACGGGAGAGGCCACAACAGTGAGAGGCCTGCATACTGCAAAACAAACAAACAAACAACAACAAAAAAAAAACAGACTTCCGAGGCTGCCTTCAAAGCCTCATCTTGCCCTCCCCACCCAGCTCCGCACAGGAGCCTCTACCTCCTTACCACCACGCAAGAGCCCAGAGCCCCTTGCCCTCTCCAGGCCCAGCAGCTCCACCCACTGCCTCAACCTCTCTCCTCTCTTCCCAAGCTGATCCACCCCTTCCTGCAGAACCAGATCAGAGCTCTCTCCACCAGCGAGCCTCTCCCGGGTGCCACTGCCCACACAAGCACCGCCTTCTTCAGGGTCCCATGGCACAACTCTCTGGCACCTTTCACTCTAGCCCTGGATTGGGTCGTGCCTGTGTGTGATTACTCAGCTCTCTGAGTCAGTCTCTTGGCCCAAACAGCAAGCAAGTCAATCTCCCTCTCTCCAGCCTCCCCTCACTGCCCTCTGCAGGGCTGGGCCGAGCAGTCACTCCAGAAAGATTTTAATTGGAGGTCTGGTCTCTGTTAGGGGAGCCCATGCAGATGGAAGCTGTTTTCAGCTGGTTCTCAACAAAACCTTAGAGACTCAGATACCTCTTGTGCTCCCAGTGCTAAGGCCAGGCCATCACCCAGCTCTCTGGCCATCTATCCCCTTCGGCACCCTGCCTTCACAAGGACCCCTTTTTCCTCAAGGCTGCTACCCCCATCACAAATCACCACACACAGCTTGGACTGTTTTCTGTTTTCTCGCATGTGAATGTGGAACTCCTTGGGCCTAGAAGATACTTATCCATCTGTTGCCATTCGCTGTTCTGGGGCTTTTCACTTGGTATGACTTTGGTCTCTCTAACAAGACAGCCAGATTCTTCCCAGGTCTGTCCTTTCTCTGCTGCTTCCAGTGGGAGAGTGGAAGGGCTAGATCAACACAGGAATGACTGCGTGGTGGTGCTTCTAAGTCAAGCTGCTGTGTGTGTTCTAAACTACTTGTTCTCATCCTGGGCTCGGAACATCTGGGACAGAGTCTGCCTGGGGCCCTGCAGCTCGCCATTCTTAGAGTCTATTTGAATGAATACAGCATTGCCCCCCAAAGTCAGATTAGCCACTGGTGTCTAGAAACTCCAACCTGAGCACCTACTGTGTGCCCTTGCTTGTCAAGGGGGGCTGTCGAGGAGAGGCGGGGCCAGATGACTTGGTTCCTGCCCTCTACCAGTTCTCAATCTAGATGGAGAGAAGATTCACAGTCAGGAGAGCCAGTGCCCATCTGAGGGTATGTGGCCATGGCCAAGGCTGTGGAATGTGGTTCAGTGGGTGCCAGAAGGAGGGGAATAATGGTGGCCAAACTGGAGGGAAGCTGAGCACAAAGAGGGCCTCCTCCCTCCTTGAGGAAGAGGAGGAGCAAAGGAAGTGAAGAGCAGGGGGCAACGGAGAGGCCTGCACACGGACACCACCTGAACCAAGATCCCCACCACACGGCGCTCCTTACATCCCCAAAGATGAATCAGCAACAAAGTGTAAACCCCGAATGAAGAGAGCAAATGAGAAGCAACTGTTCCCAGCTCCCCCTTCCATTTGCCAGCCTTCTCCCTCTCAGTGGATGGAACAATTGTGGCCATGAAGTGGCACTTGGAGAAAAAGTTTTAAATCTGTTTAAATGTCACAGTGAGTAATACTTTGCCCCTATCTTCCCCTAATTACATTTCTCTTTGATGATTTAAGGTTAAAAAAAATTTAACTCAAGTCTTTCTAGACTATCAAGGGCAAGGAGACCAAAGCACCAACCTAACCATGCTCCTTACTCTTTTCTCAGGGGTCCTACTCCTTTATGGCATTCTTCTGAGACACCTGTCTGTGTTATTTTATCCCTAACACTAACTATGCTGTGGCAGAGAGGTGGGAGCCGAACAGATCCTGCTCTGCGCCTTTAAGAGATCACGCCTTGGCAGAAGTTGTTTCTGTCCCAGGAAGCTGGGGGGAGGTGGGGTATCTCACCACACACCTTCCAGAGAGCTGAAAGTTGAGGAACATGCTACCCCCTGAGGGGAGACAGCCCAGATCCAAAATCGGCCACTCGAAGGTGGGAGAGAGGGGGTGTGAGGAATCTTCCCTACGGAAGAAGGGGCTCTCCATAACTTCCGGTCCAGGGTCCAGACGTGGAGGGAGAAAGGGAGGGGGCCTCGGTGCAGGGGGGAGAGGTGCAGCCCTGGAGGGTGTTGCAGCTCTACCGCATGGAGGAGTCTCTGCGGGTATCTGAAATAACCAGATGCCCCCTTTCAGTAACAACTCGACTCTCCCACTCACTCCTGCCCCGGGGTTGCTTTTATTTATGTATTGGCAATTATTATTATTAATGAAACACCTGTGAATAATTTACCTGAACCTGGGGGGAAGGAGTTGAGGTGAGGTCAGAAAGAAGTGGATGTGAACCTCAGCCCCCTCCCCTGTGCAGGTCCCTCTTTTCCCAGCCCCCCTCAGCTCACTTTCTTTACTTCCCCTTGTCCTCACTTCACTTTGTGGGGAGGACGAGGCAGGGAGAAAAAGAGACCTCAAGGAGGAATTACTCTCCTAAACTCCCCTGTTAAGGCAGAAAGTACATTCCACTCCTTTGTGAGATTCTGGGAGTTAAGTGTCAGTGGCACAAGATGATGTTGGAAGAGATGTTTTGAACAGTTATTGGCTCTGCTGACGTGTCCTGTGGGAAAGGGGAAGAGGAGGTCTCAGCCGAGTGGGTGTACATACACACAGACAGACACACACACACACACACACACACAGAGGCAGAGTGTGGATATAAACAGGGTCTAGGTACACATCCACAATGCATCCACACAAGCACCCACAATCCTGACAAGACATATGCACACACCTCCAAGCCACCAGCTCAAACCGTCTGTGTGCCTACCAGGGACGTGCTGCCTTATTACAGCACTTCACAGGCACACAAAGCCTACAGCCACATGGCAAAGAAGCTCTGTGTGTGAGTTTCTGTTCCATTCCTTCAACTTGGGCTTTTCTTAGACTGTCAGATAACACTGGATAACGTAAGCCCTGAACCGAGTTATGAATCAACTATACTTACACAGGATTCCATCAAGCAAAGGCAGGAGTATCTTAAAACGAAAGGATGAAGTTCCACAGATCTCAGAACTGTACTTGCTGTTTGGTTTGGACCCTGGATCCTCGGGGAGAGGTGACCCGGGTGGGCTCGGGGCCTGGGGCAGCGGAACCTCGGGGCCTCCTCGGGCCTCCTCCCGGCGCTGGAGAGCTCGGCGTTGTGGCTGTACCAAAGGAGCTTGGTCTCAGTTTTCAGGCAGCTAGGGTATCATTTCTTTAAATAAAATTTTAAACATGATGTTGTCTAGTAACATCACGTAATCCGAGGGCAAGAAAAGAGAAACCCACAACACCGGAAAGGGGCCGGTGGCCACCAGGACAGGGTCAAGCCAGCAGCTCTGCCCTGCAACCCGCGAGGGAGCAGGCGCGTTATTTTAATTTGCCCGGAAGCCGAGAAGAGGCTGCCCTAGAAACGCAAATGTGGGAGAGCAGGGGTGCAGGTAAATATCATTAAAAGGGTTATCTATCTACTCTCCCAAGCAAAGTTCACCACCAGCGTTAGCCCCCAGAGGCGGGGCTGCTTGAACCCGGCTCCCGCGCCAGCCACTCCCTCTCCCGCGCAGCCGACGTCCTGGCCCCGGCGGGCCTGATGGGGAACCTTACGGAGTCTGGGCTGGGCGGCGGGACCCTTTGCTCTCGCCCGCAGACGTGACTCCCAGCCTCGCACTTCTGGAGCGGGAGGTGCTGCAAACGAAGCCCGAGAGGGCAAAGCACGCCGTAGGAGTCTGGGTCCGGCCGCAGCCCGGAGAGCGATTTGGGGGGTTTATTTCTTTGATGGTGGATTTAGAAAAAAAAAAAATTTTTTTTTTTCAATTTGAACCAGTAAAGCAGACAAGGGCAAAAGCAAGCCAGTCCCTCGTGCTGGCTCACCGGCCACCGCGCCCAGAACCTGCCTCCTTCCCAGCCGGGCGAGCGGGCCGAGGCGCCCGGCTCCTACCTTCCTCCCGCCAGCCGCCTGCCGGTCCAGCCGCCGCGCTTTGGGGCGGGGAGGCCGTCCGGGACGGAATACCCACCTCCAGCCTTCGCGGGCGGGCTGGGACGAGGGTCGGGCCCCGAATCTCTACGCCCCGTCCCCCCAGCGCTGCCCAACCGCTCCCCAGACCCGTCCTCCCCGGGTAGCTCGGGTGGCGGTAGATGCCGTGCGGGAGGGCGAAGATTTGGGGCTGCTCTGGCAGGTTGGGGATGCGAGGAGGGAAAAAGCAGAGAAAGAGAGAGCGCGCGCGAGAGAGAGCTCTTGTCTACCGATTTATCCACATAACATATATTTATGTAGCATTTTTTCTCTCGACACTGATCAATGCGCACTCGGATTGCTGGGCGGACTTCCTCCAAGCCGGCTCGCTTTTTCAAGTCTAAATAAAGGGAACCAGATGGGAGAAAAAAAGCGCCCATTCCACCTTCGCCGCCGCCCCGCCCGCCATCCCTGCCTTTGCTTCGCCCGCCTGGCGCTCTAATAGAGCGCAGCTCGGGGGATAACGCCCCCCTACATACCCACACGAAAAATGAAAATCAATGTTTTTAAAAACAAAAACAAAAACAAAAGTTGCACCTGCTGCTATTACAAAAAGAACCCCCGAAAGGCAAAGAGGAAGCCAGCAGCCCCGTTCCTAACTGGCACCCGCTCCCCGCGGCCGCCGGGCCCGGAATCTCAGCGCCTCCCGAAGAGCCATGCGCCTGGCGCTATTTATAGCCGGGGGCCGTCTCGGACTGTACCACCGCTGCTCGCCGGGGCCGCCGACAGGGGAGGCGCGGCGGGGCCGGCGCCGCCCCACGCCACCCTGCTCCCGGCCGCCGCCCGCCGCCGCGCTGAGCCCCCCCGCCTAAATCTCGCCCTCCCGGCCCCGCGCCCCCCTCTTCCGCGCGCGCACACTCGCCGCCCCCACCCCTGGTCTGACTGGGAACTTGAACCGGTCCAGCCTGTTTAAACGCAAAGGACAGAGATCCTGTCTGTTCAATGTAAAAAAAAAAAAAAAAAAAAAAAAAAATCTGATCAGACCGAAAGAGAGAGAGAGAGAGAGAGAGAGAGAGGGAGAGAGAGGGAGAGAGAGAGAAGAGAGGGAGGGAGAGAGAGGGGGGAGAGGAGAGAGAGCGCGAGCGCGAGCGAGCGAGAGAAGAGAGGAGAAAGAGAGAGAGCAGAGAGCGAGAGGAGAGCGAGGTGTAGAGAAACCGAGGGGGAGAGAACCCGAGTGTGTGTATGCGTGTGCGTGTGTGAGCGCGAGCGAGCTTGCGAGGGAGAGGAGCGAGAGAGTGCGAGCAAGAAAGAATAAAAGGAAAGAAGATTTTCTCTATGTATATAAAGATGGCCACGTTAGCAAACGGACAGGCTGACAACGCGAGCCTCAGTACCAACGGGCTCGGCAGCAGCCCGGGCAGCGCCGGGCATATGAACGGATTAAGCCACAGCCCGGGGAACCCGTCGACCATTCCCATGAAGGACCACGATGCCATCAAGCTGTTCATTGGGCAGATCCCCCGCAACCTGGATGAGAAGGACCTCAAGCCCCTCTTCGAGGAGTTCGGCAAGATCTACGAGCTTACGGTTCTGAAGGACAGGTTCACAGGCATGCACAAAGGTGAGTGCACCTTTCGCTCCCAACTTTGCCGGGGAGAAAGAGCGGGCGGGCGGGCCGATCGGCCAGCGACGAACGAGCGAGCGGGAGACGGCGCGAGAGGGAGCCTCGGGCGGACGCCGAGGAGGGAGGCGCTCCGGCAGCAGAGACCGGGACTGGGGTGCGTGGGGAGCTGTTCGCCGGGGCAAGGCTGGGTTTTGGGCAAAAAGCTGAAAGACGCGGTTTCGTGGGGAGAGAAGCGGGAGCAGAAGAAGAAGAGAAAGAGAGAGAGAGGATCGAGGGAAAACGGGGCTTGGATTTTTGGGTACAGCGACTTGAAAGATTGGGATGGGGACGTCTGCACCGGCCGAGCCCGGGACGCTGAGCAGACTGGCGGGCTCTCAGCCGGCCGGGGACCAAGGGTGCTGTCCATCGCCGTGGTGCTGAAATACTAAGCGGAGATGGTTTTCTCCTTCTCCGCTCCGGGCCAGAGTAGCAGGAGCGCAGCCGTCTAAAAAGAAGAGAGGTGACAGATTCAAAGATATATTTTTATTTCGCTATCAATTTAACAGTAAACTCTCCGTGTCGAGCTGTGTGCCTGAATAATCCGGTTGTGGTGCGAGTGGCGGAGGAGGGGTTGGGGGGGTTAGTTGTTTGAAGGAAAGGGGGACAAAACCTAAGGTAAGAATTAGCAAAGAACCAGCCATCCCCTGGGTGGAGTGGGGGGGGGGTCAGGGAAGCCTGGATGATCCCCTCCTCCAGAAAGCAGGGCTTCGAGAAAAAAAATCTGTGTGTGAAAGATAATGCATTTTGGAGGGTGTATCCTAAATTATCCCAAACTCACCATGCAGAGAGGTTTATAGTACATCGTTTCTTTCCCTTGAAGCAATCATTACTAGTGAGTGCTTGGAGGAGGGGGAAACAGAATGATCAAAGAATTAAAACCCAGCAACTTTTTAGGAAAGTGGTCATGGGAATTGTCTGCAGCCTGCCTGTTTTCTCCTTGTTTTATTATCTTTAAGGCAGAGCCCCAAACGTGTTCAGTTGTAGAACGTGTGTGGGTGGCTGGTGGGTGACGAAATTAGCCCAGTGCTTGCTCCCTAACAGTAATGTATAGGATGTGCAGCGGGAATTAATCGGGGCTGGAGCTGTGTAGGCAAGTTAAATGCTTTCTGAGAGAGATTGATCGTCAGGCAGAGAAGGAGCACTGGGCTAAGGAAGTTGTAAGGGATGTGTATGGACGTTCCTTTTTTAATAAACAGTAGTGTGGAAAGCTGCTGAAGATGCTATGTTAGAGCTGGTGGTTTTAAAGATGAAAACACACACACACACATGCACACCTACCCACACACAGAGGGCAGCCTCATCCTTGGCCACAAATGGGCTATGAACAGAGCTGATCCTCCGGCACATTAGGTGCAGAGCGTGGAGCTGTCTGGTTCTCTAAGCAGCAGTGGTTTTCACTATCACAGCCTCCCTCCTTCAGCCCTCCCTTCATCCGAATACCAAGCAGAGCTCCGAACTCTTCATAGTTGGAGTCCCAGAGAGCAGTTTTTATTGGCTTTAGCATCTTCCAGCTTGCCTGCTGAGGAGTAAATCTTAAAGTTAATGGCATGTTGAGTTGCACAAAAACATAGCAGAATGGAAATATACTGGGTTTGCTGGGGTGGGGTGAGGGTGGGAGCTGTAATGGAGAGAGAAACCAACCTTTATTCAACATGGAGAAAATGTCTGTTCAGAAGAGAAACTGGAAAGGTGGAATGGGGAGGCAGCCTTCGAAATAATATCAGTTTCCCCCTTTTTCACCCTCTTTCTCAAGTCAACCATATCTCTGTAGTTTTTCCCTTTCCAATCAAGCTCCCTAGAAGCTAATCAAGGTTTGTATTAAACCTTTGTCATTTTAATATGTCCCCAGATTTTAAGATAGCAATGATGAAAATTAAGAAGCAGAGGTAGGGAAATACTTTGCCCATCTTAATGGTAGGTTCTTGTGGGGATTTGAGATTTTAAAGTTTAAAAAAATCAGTATCCACTAGAGGCAAAAAGACAGTTGTGAAGAACTGAGCTTCCTATGAGATCTGGGTTGGAGCACGTTATTTGCTTCTTTATTCCAATGAAGATAATCTTAAACAATATTCCTTGGTTTCTTCTCACGATCCCTTGCTAGGATCATCACTCTGTTTCTGATGTTTTTGGGGCTCCCTTTTACTATAGCAAAGATGTAGAATTATCATCATTTGCATCAGCGAGGTAGAGAAGGTTAAGATATAGTTGCATCATATGTGTCATATCATATATATATACATACACATATCTGGCCAGGATTCCTATGACAAGCAAAACTTCATTTTCTAAATAATTCCTCCTCTAAACTGGCTCAGTCAGGGGCAGGCAGGCCCGTTGGCTCTGGAAGCCTGGGTGCTTCATTGTCGAAGCTCACCCTTCAGAGCCTGAGCATATATTTTTTTCCTATGAAACTTCCTGCCTCTCCATCCCTCAGATTTTTATAGGCAAGGTTGGCCCACAATGTCCCTAACAGTGCTTGGAAGCTCTGAGAGAGCTGAATAAATGAGACAGTGTCCGAGGCCTGGTTTATTCATTCCTAGAAGAGTTTGAACTCCTCCTTCAGTGATACAGCCTGATTTATTAGCTAATCCTGATAAAATAAGCTTCCGGCCACCTTAAAAAATTACTTGCTTGCCATTGGTGATTAATTACTGTTAAGTCAAAAGCATGATGAGGCTTGAAGAATGAGGGTTGCATTTGGCTTCTAGATTTCCCCCAAGTCTAAATTATAACATGAAGCTAGGGATAGAAACGTGCCTTTGTTAAGCCTGGTTTCAGGGTATATTTGTGGCTTTTTCTTTCCCCTTCTTGAATTTCTAACTTCTAGTGAATCATACTGGAATAAAATTGAGAGACATGACAGGATACTGGCCTTCAGTGTGGATGGAATATGTATGCTATTGGTTAAAAGAAGAAGAAGAAAAAAATAAGTAAAAATTAAATTAAGTACATGAGATTTCAGGTGGGTATCCATTTGTTGGCCACCTGCCATTTCTGGTAACTAAAGAAGGAAACAGTTCTAAGGGTTAATGGAATACCTGCCATGCGTAGAGTGAACCTTAAAAGGCAATTACTCCAGTCAAATTGGGAGTCTGGAGGAGGGAGTAGGTGTGTGTTGTGGAGAAAACCCAGCCGTATCCGAGAAAGGCTGTTGGGCTGGGGAGGCAGCAAATAGCAGTTGTGGACTGGGGTGATTACCGTAAAGGTAAATTCACCCCCTGGAGAACAGAAGGCAAATGGACAGGGGGAGATCTGGGTGCTAGGCAGAGAGAGAAAGAAAGGAAAAAGCCCAGAACAATTTGAAGAAACAACACCTAAGGAAGAAAACCCAGTTTAATGCAAACTCTCCCGGCGAACTCAGAGTCTCCTTTTCTCCCCCATTAGAAGCACTTCGAGAAAGATTGTTTTTCCAGGCTCCAAAGAGAAAGACATTGTGCTATTGATTAAAGAAGAGAGAGGCAAACTCCCAGGGTATCAGCAGAAGTGAACTGAGGATGAATTTTGCCCCTTCTTATAGAATTTTTCTCCCTTGGAGAAGGAAACAGGTCATCCACTTGTCTAATTCTTCCCTTCTATCACTTTTTATTTATTTGTATTTTATTCCTTGTATTTCCTGGAAAACAAAGGCAGTGACTGAAAATACGTACACACACACACAGAGTCACAACTGCTAACACACACACACATACGCAGTTAGTGGATCACACATGAACAAGCCACAATCCATTCATAACTTTGGTCTTATCTAGCAGGATAGGAGGCAGCAAAGACTGAGTTACTGGGAGACATAAAGACTAGTGCTCTCTGGATAGCCATATTATAATGCATTATCTTTGAAGTCATTTAAGTCCAATTTAAGTGGTATTTAGTATAATATTTATGAATTCATGTGATCTAAGCATAGGGCTGTCCCCAAAGGTTTAAAGAGCCTTTACTACTGATACGTGCTTGTTCCCGGAGCCTGCGATGCATTTTAATCTAAACAGCCAAGTCCTCATCACAATCCCTCTTGTTAACCAGTCAGAACAGATCTGTGGCCTGGATAACCACTCTGCATTGAGATTTTCCCCTGCTGCATGGAGGAAAATCTACTCTAGTGGCAGCCCAGGGGCTCCCAACCTAGGAGCCACAGCTTCAGGGACGTCGGGCCCTCATACTGTCATACTACATCCAGAGGGAGGATGAGGACAGAGTAATGGAACCTTGTGTGCATTGAGCTCTGGAGAGTATATCTTTTAGAAATATACTCATCATCAGCTGCACAACCTCTCATTTCAACAGTATCTGAGTAGTAAATTCCTCAAGCCCCTTGATTTGGGGTACAGCTGGGAGAAGGGGAAAGGGCAAGGGTTATGATTATGTTTGGGTGATTTGTGACCATCTTCATAAAATTATGTCCGGTATTTTTGTGTAAGAGGTAACAATTCTCAAAACATCGAGTTTCTGCCACTTGACTTTAGCTGAAAGAGCTCATTGGGGTTTTTTTTTTTTGTTGTTGTTTTGTCTTTTTTTTTTCCTGAGATAGGTGAATTAAAGCTAGTGAGGTTCTATCTGATTTCTGTTTTCAAATGAGTCTAAGAGACAGGGAAGCCGAAATATCAGCATGGGCATCAGCTCAAGTAAGATGAACTTTAAAAAACTACTTGGAAAAATAAAAATTCAGTTCTGTCCAGGGAAAAACACTAGCAGAATGGCTGGACACACACCTATAGCTTTTAAAAGAAAGATTTGCCTTGTGAGACAGAGATGTGGAAAATGAGATAGCTGTAATAAGAAGAAAAACATTTAAAAATAAGTTTCACTAAAGAAAATTAGCAATAGTAATTGTTGCAAAGTTAAAATAAATCTAAACAACTGCCCCCATTTTAAAAAAGAAAAACACCTCCAAATTCCAGATGTTGATAAGTATTCTATTTAGTAGCAAAGAAAAAGTACTATTGGGAATTGATTCGTTTATTTAAGACGCTCGTGGTTATTTGCTGGTTGTGCATGATTTCATTTATCTTTTAAACAGACTTCCCGAGAATCGACACACACATACACACACACACACAGAGAGATAAATTAATATGCACATGTGCACGTATATGCATCCATGTGCAAGCATGACTAAGCGCATCCCACACATATGGGAACCAGGGCTGGCCTAGATTTTACTGCAATTCAACAGGGAGATGTTAACACTCTTTCTCCCCCACCCTGCCCCACTCAGCTTTAATGGGGAATTCTAGATTGGGTTGAAAGAACCCCCTTGGCATACTTTCACTCTCTCCACCTGCTCCAGTTGGCTGATGTTTGTGACTTCTCAAACAAAAAACAAAATAAAACAAAAAGAAAAGCTTTTCTTGAATGAAGTCATAGCTTAAAAACAACCCAAAGGAAAACAATTACAAACATGTATGCCATAGATATGCAAACGTCCCCTCAGTTCATGCGTATTGTAAAGTTTTCAGAGTGCTTTCAAAGAGCTGATTGCTGGGGGGCTTTCCTGATACCCAGTGATCTCACCACTCTCCCGGTGACTCGAGCAAAGGCCATTATCGCTGTCATTATTATTATTCTCATCATCATCCTCATTATTATAATTTATAGACGAGGATGGGAGAGGAGCTTCTGAGTGATGCCTGAGGAGATATCCAAAACACCCACTCTTTGGTTGAGAAAAGAGCTGGTCTCACTTGCCTCTGATGGATTTAGGAAAAACACTGCACAGCTCACACCTTCCAAGTCACCAGAGGGTGGTCAGTTTCCAAACTGACCCAGGAGGGATCTCAGTATAGAAGATTTGGAATGAGTACTCTGTAGAGGAGAGGAAGATGCAATAGAGAATGAGCCCCAACATCGTAGGCAGAAAAAAGGAAAACCGAAAGTTGGAAGGCCAAAATGACAGCCGGAAGCTGGGATCACTGGTTGACAGTGGCTGAAACTGCAGCAGCTTCTGAACTTGGAAGGGAAATCCCATGTGACATGCTGAGAGAAGAGCTCGGGGGTGTGAAATCTGTGTGTGTCTCTGGGTACTGGAGGGTTGGGGGAGGGAAGATGCTGCAGCCTGCGTGGGTGTTGGTGTGAGTGCATGCGTGTGGGGGGGTGTGTGTGTGTGTGTGTGTGCAGGGAAGACATGACAAATTCAAGTGTCGTGGAGATGATGTTAGGGGTAGTTTCATCTTGCAAGGCTATATGTGTGATCAGGGAGGTGGTTGATAGAGAAAAGAGGAGAATGACGCTGTCCTTGTGATTATGTACATGCTCCACCTCGGAACTCGTGGCTTGGATTTGTCAATGATCTAAGTTCCAGTGTGGAGGCGTGCTCTTGTTCATCTGCCTGATAGCCCCACTCAGGAGTCCAGGCTGGGGAGAGGGTTCATCGCCCCCCACGCACCACTCTTCAGAGGCTTGCCCACTTCTGCTCACCTACTGACTCATTTTAGAAATGACCTTCCATCTGAGATCTGAGTGGCCAGCCACAGAGCCCAACTCTCTGCAGAGATCATTCCCTCCACTCTCTGCATTCCCTACCCTACCTGCTGCCACTTGGCATTCCTGTCCAACTTTTCTTTTGTAGTGCTTTCACACACACACACACACACACACATACACACACACACACACAGACACACACAGGGGAGTTGACCAAGTCAGTCCAGTTAGGCCCTGGCAAGCAAAGGGCTGCATTAGCCTGAATGCACACAGGGGTGGCAGGGACCTGGTGGCCCGCCTTTTGGGCTCTCTACAAGGAAATCACTTCCTTTACTTTCACCTTTTCTGCAGCCCCTCAAATACACATATTCTCCAAGAATCACAGAAGGCATCTAATTCTGCCCAAATAGCCTAGGGAAGGGGCACAGAGCCCCCAGCTTAGTTGGAGCCCTTTTATCATGTGCTTCCACCTCCCTCTTTTCTTTTTTCTCCTTGCTATTTAAGATGCCCTCGAAAACCCACAGTGGGTCTGAAGAGAAAGATACATGTTCCACTTGGCAACGTGAGGGTACGGTTAAAGATGCCAGGGCAAGAGGACAATGATGGGGTAGAAACGGTGGCAGAAGAATTCCCAGAGTTGATGTGCTTGCCCTAAGGGCTTCCTCCATCTCCACTCATCCAGTTTCCAGTGGTCCCTGGATGGGTATAAAGCCGAAGCCACAGCTCTGCCCACAGAAACCAACAAAGCAGCCAGGTGGGCAGCCCCAGGGTGATTGCCCTCCTTTCTGTGTCCCTCCGGGAGCAGAAGGGGATGTGCTCAGGACCAGGGAGTCACAGGGCTGCTTCCCTTCCACTCACTCCACCTTTGGTTTCCCTTATCCTCCCTTGTATATCTCCGCTCCAGCATAAGCTGACTGACACTCAAACCAAGCAATTCCCAGCAGCTCAGCTCAGGAACAAATCCTACGTGGCCCTCTGCAAGATGTAAATAAATGGGTGCCCTCGTGGAGACAGACATAGTTCCGGTTCCGTGAGGGTGGAACAGCCAAAAATATTGATCAAAGCTCAGGAAAAAAAAATTGATAATGAGCTGGCCTCCAACAAGAGTTTAATTGACGGAGACTTCTGAAGGCCAGCTCTGGACAGTGCATAAACTGACCACGATGTTATTTTATTGCAATACACTCTGCTTTAATTAATTAATCACCTTTGTTAAGAGCTGCTCCAGATCAAAGGTTTCTGGATACTTAGCAGATCTTACTGACAAAGCCCCCATGCATTAGGCTATCCTACTGCTCACGGTGAGGCAAGCAACCTTCCTTCCCATTTTCTTTCCTCTTAGCTGTGGCTTCCTCCTCTTTGTTAAAGATGAATGGATCTTACCGCACAGCCGCTCTGTCCTAGGATGGGGATGGTGAGGGGTGTTGCCCACTGAGGGCATGGGGCTTCCTCTCAGCAGCTGGTTCTAAAATTACACGACTAAGACTCGGTTCACCTTCATATCCATCTGGCTGAAATGGGGAGTGTCAATAGAATAAAAACAGAGCTCATGGAAATGCAAGAGACGTGTGTATGTGTGTGTGTGTGAGTGTGTGTGTAGGCACGTGCACAAGCGAGTGTGTGCACATCCACATAAATATTATGGGATCGATACATTTCACATCCGCTGCCCACACCTCTTAACTTCTCCCTCCTGTCTCTTGAGCACCTGTGCTACCGTCGTATTTCACTCTGAGAAATGCTCGGAGCTGAAGCGTGCATAGATGATGCTATATTGAACCAAGCCATTGTTTGGATTCGGTTACGGAGTCCGGGTGCGCGTTGAAGGATGGTCCTCGCCTGGCGTAGGTGGTGCCTAAAGAATCTACTTCTCAAGATATGACAGGAACCTCACTCTCCAGAGTCCCCCAAACCTCCAAACTGACAGGTGACTTACTTGAAAGCAACCCTTGGAGTCATTCTAGGCAGATTTGAATGCCATACGTGGCTGTTTGTTCATTATTCTAATTTAATGATGCAGTCACACCTAATTAATCCATGTCTGGTTTATTCATACACTAAGTCTGAGGATCCAAAAGATCTCTCTAGCTAGCTGGCTTCCCTTTACAGGGGCGAGTGAGGGGGCTCCCCCGGCAAGTGAGCGTGTCCGGGTCCAAACAGGAACGGATCACCGTAGACAGATTTGATGAAGGCACTGTCCACCCACGTAGGAATGACAGCAATTCCAGAGATGACAGAAATCAGAGGCTAGCGATGAGATCTGTGTGCCTGTGTGCACACACGTGAGCACACAATGCATGCATTCTACCAGGGCAACCTTCAAATACGCAACGGGCCACACCCCCAGCGTGTACAAAACAACAAGGCCTTATGGAGTGTCAAGCATTCCTATGATTGGGAGTTTCCGTGCAGAAGGTTGTGAGACTGAGCTGAGTCAAACTCCCCTCTCTGGAGAAAGCCGAATGCATGGCTGCCACTGCACAGATAAAGAGGAGACTGAGGCTGGGAGCAGCAAAGTCCAGTCTGCAGCGTGGCCCTCAGCGGACCTCCCCATAGCTGCTTCTGGCCATACTGCTCCCAGAGAGTGCCGCCTCTTGCCTGGTAGGTACATTGAGAGAACAAGGATCAACCTAATAATATCCTTATAAAGCCAAGCCTCCTGTGCTAGTCCTAGGAGACAAGAGGCATCCAAAGATCAAACACTACATCACAGTGTATTTGTAAGCACTCTCTGATACGGCTACCTCCCTATAATGCTCTAATTGACTATTTGATCAGCTCTAAAAGGCCCAGTGTTCAAGACAGACTCACACACATTCACACACTCACACACATACACTCACCACACGAGCACACGCATGCAGTCTCTCTCTTGCACATGGCACTGTACCCACACCAGTTCATCCAGCAAAGGTAGATTTGCACAGGAGATGCTTGAAGGTGAGTGAAATCACACACCTAAGATCATACATGCCCTTCCAATAATGGGCTTATCAATAGCTCTTAAAGAAGTGTGACAGCCAGCCCAGGGTGATTCAGTGGTATGGACAAAGGTCAGCATATAGATATCCATTATTAATAATATCAATATCTTGGTTGACCAATGTAACCAGAAACTGTATCATGTCGCTGCTGATGGGCAAGGCTAGGAGGACTCCTCTGCAATAGCAGGAAATTATGCCCATGTAAAATTAATCATATTGACTGGTTCTAAGAATATACGGAGAGGTGAAGATGTTGAGAGCTCTTGCCGTGGTGGGAAAGGGGGACCTTGTTCCCAGAGGCTCCCTGGTCTTGAACCCTTGGAAAGCGCCCAGGAAGGAGGTGTCTACCAGGGCAACCTTCAAATAGGCAAGAGGCCACACCCCCAGCGTGTACAAAACAACAAGGCCTTATGGAGTGTCAAGCATTCCTATGATTGGGAGTTTCCGTGCAGAAGGTTGTGAGACTGAGCTGAGTCAAACTCCCCTCTCTGGCCTGAAGAAATCCGAATGCATGGCTGCCCCTGCACAGATAAAGAGACTGAGGCTGGGAGTAGCAAAGTCCAGTCTGCAGCGTGGCCGTCGGCGGACCTCCCCATAGCTGCTTCTGGCCATACTGCTCCCAGAGAGAGCTACCTCTTGCCTGGCAGGTACACCAAAAAGAACGCTTTCCCTCATCCGGCCTCCGCTTTCCAGCGGGGTGAGGTAGAGGAGAGGTGTTCTCTGAACAGGAAAAGAAAGAAATAGGATCCCCTAACCATTATCCACCCGACATATCCACATCTTTCTGTCAAATCAATACTTGGCTTGGCTTGGTCTCACCGGATGGGGCACAGAGAGCATCCTTGCACCCGCCGTGTGAAGAGGTCTATCTCTCAGGGGTGGTGTGAGCCTAAAGCAGCATCCCCAGTTACATGGCTGGATATTGGCCTCGGGGGGGATGTCAGTGTGCACCCTTTGCAGCTTAAAGGTCCCGGGAAGAAAGGCACCCAATCTCATCAATCATGTGACTGGGTTCTTGAGACCAGCAGAGCCAGGCTCTTGTTTTGTCAGCCTTGCTGGTCAGCTTGGTATGGTCTGGACTGTAGAAGGTCATTGCTCACTCAGGCTCACCTCCAGGCACAGTGAGCAGGAAGAAAAGGGAAGGCCATGTGTCCTTGGCCTTGGAATTGTTGTCTGGCCTGCCCCTGGCCTCTCATGGCCTTGCACACTGGAGCCCAGCTCAGGCTGTTCCTGGTCCTCCTTGGCCACGCTGGGCAGCACCTGATCAGGGGTTCTGAGGGAGAAGTGGACAGCAGAGACTCCAGTGGCCGAGGGCTTGGCAGAGAGAGACAGAACAGAGCCGACAATTTGGATCATTTCTTTTCTCTGTTCCCAGAGCCTGTGCAGGCAGCTGGAAGGGAGACTGCCTTAGAGGTCAGGTCCCCCGGTGGGGTGATGATGGACGATAGGAAAGGAACTGCTAAGGTGCAGGGGAGGTGCCTTTGATGTAAAGGAAGGAGAGGAAATGGTCCCTGTGGCTGGGGTAGGAGCACTTGGAACCCAGCAGACAGGTCACCTGCCTCCCCATCCTGGCCTCAGGCACACTCAGAGTCCCGCCAGACACTTACCCCCAACCCTTGGGGCCAAGGGCTTTGGCCAGTCTCTGTTCCCTCCCCCATGCTAATGGCCCAGCCTTGTTAGCTGAGGCTACCTTGGACAGTTCCCAGATCTCTGGACTTGCCCACCACCCGGGCCCAGATGAGGCGTGGCCACAGAGGTGTGTGGGGAGGGCGTACCCTCCTTGTCCACAGAGCCACACCGCCGCCTCGACCCCAAAGGCCTGGGTCTAAGGAACTCTAGGAGAACAGCCCACAGCCCAGAGGCTAGGACCCTCCTGTAGACCCTTTCCCTACCTTAGGGAGGGATCCCCAAACTGTGCATGTGGAGGGGCTCCCCTCTCCTCCAGCGGTCGCCTGCCCTCTGACCGTGAGAGGGAGAACTTCCTACTCTCAAGCAGGGCCCCTGAAGCCGAGGCGCTGCTCCTGCCGCAGTCCTGGCTCGGTGTCCAAACCTCTCCCACACACCACTCCTTACCCCTACAGGACAAGGGGGGGCACTCTTCTTACGCATGGGAGCCCCGTGCAGGAGTAGGCTGCGTGGGACCCCGAGCCCAAAGCTGGGGCACCAGCAAAACAGTGCCAACGTGAAACAAGAGAGGAGGATCAGAAAATCCAGAAAGTATTGTAGTTCAGTATGCATGTGCGTTTGGTTTCATTTCAAAAATGATTAATTCGTGTATGGTTTAGTATGGATTTTATTCTTCATTCCCTATGTTGCGGCACCAGAATCTTTTCCATACTTAGGGGTCTGACATGGGTCCAACTCCAAACTGTTATATCCCTCAGCTTTTGCAAAGGACTCTCCAAATGCCCCCAGAAGACACACACGCACACTCAACCCTGTGCCTGACCACCCGGGCCTGGGCACAGGACTGATTAGTTAGTGATCACTTGGCACACCTGCCACCCAGGTCCAGCTGAGACCCCAGGGCACCAGCTCCAGGGCACCAAAGTTCGGTGGGCCATCGGAGTGAGAGGCACAGAGTGGGAGAGCCACCACTGGCTTATTTCCAGGCTTCATTTTCTCTTGCAATTTTTAAAACTCTTTTTCTTGAAAACTGAGACCTCCGCTTTGCTCTCATCTTGATAATTTCAATAAGTAAATTATTAGATTTATTTTAGAGTCAATTCTGTTGTTATTGTGTTGGGCAGTTTTGAAAATCCACTGGAATGAGAAGTAAAGGGGCTGGGTAAAGAAGTAAAGAAGTAAAGAAGCCTGGGGCTGGAAGGGACGAGGCAGCCGAGCAGGTCCCCAGAGAGAGGAGAGGAATGCAGATAACCGGGCGGTGTCTCGGTGGGGAAAGCGCACCCGAAGGCGGCAGTGAGCAGCCACTCCACAGGCCAGGTCACAGTGGCAGGCAGCTGGACGGGAGGACAGGAGCACAGGCCCAGGCGGTGGCCGCAGAGCTGCAGCTGGGGGCGCCAGGTTCCTGCTCCCTTCTGTGCGAGGCGCCCCGTCTGCGACTCACACTCTCTCCAAAGCCTTGTTTTGTTTCTCCTGAGTTTCTCAAGTTTCTCAGCAGAACATTAACTCTGAATGTTCTGACTTATGTCAGCTGAGCCAGGCTGGTCCACAGCAGAGGCCACAGAGCCGGGAGGAGAGGGTTCCCCAAGGCTGGCAGAGGCAGGAGAATCCAGCTGGGGCAAGAGCAGGGGAGTCACCGACCCAGCTGCAGTCTGCATCTAGGGCATACCAGCCCCATGCGGAGAGCAGGGTGCCATTACTACCCCCATGGGGCAGGGCAGCCTTCTGCAAAGCAGAGAGCAAGTGCAGCATTCCAATCTGATGGGGGAGAAACTCAGGGAAGAGCAGGGTGGGGTGGGGCGGAAACACGCCTCCCTCAAGGAGGCAGATGCATGTGCGACTCAGGTGCCCTGAGGGTCAAGTTCTCTCCTCGGAAGGCAGGAACCCACCCTCACCACCGAGAATAACTGGGTGTGCTAGGAAGCAGCAAACCCACAAATATAAGACTACCCAATGCGAATGTCCTGTGTGGGGAATGATGGACCCCCCCAAAGAGGAGTAATCAGATAGGGGTACCAGCTTCCGGCCCAAGGGGCTTGGCCCCAGGCTCCCAGGTAGAGAGGGTGGCCGAAGCCCGGCTGGGACATGGGAACAAGGCAGAGCAGAGCCCGGAGGCCAGCTTGCTGCCGGCCTGCTTGTTTTGTTTCATTTTGTTCCATTATGTTTCGTTTTTGTCCCACTGCAGTAAAGTCTCGTTCTCAGGCTGGTGGATAGAGGAATTTCTCACTTTGAATAAATCTCGACCTACCACCGGCCCGGCTGAGAGAGAAGAGTTGGGGGCAGGCGTAGGTGGGTGGGTTGCAGATATGTCTGAGGAAGGAGGTGACACACATAGGACCTGCAAGGACAGGCCTCACCTTCTTTGGGGCTGCAGTGTCCTTCAGCTGTCCGAACGGCAGCCCACTTGGGCTGAGAAATTACTCGTGGAATATTTCAACCCGTGCCCATGTTCCCTGTCACCTAGTCAGGCATCCAGACTGTCCCCAAAGCTTACTCCGCTGAACATCCCGAGCAGTAAACTGGGTGTTTCTAGAGGTGGGAACCTGCCCCTGGCCCTCTGCTCTTCCTCTGTGCTGGCCCCCAGTTCAGGAGCGGCTGCAGGAAGCCGGGCAGTGGGTAAAGCCCGGGACAGCATTTCCTGGGGTGACACTGGTCTTGTGGCTGGAAGAATCTTGGCAGATCCCAGGAAGAACCACTCCCAGTGTGGACAGCACACCCGGGCAAGGGTGCCAGGCTCCCTGGGCAGCCTGTTTACTGCATGGGAGCAATTGGGGTGCTTCCTCCATCTCTGGGAGAGAAACCCAGCCCAGAGAAGCAGGAAGAGATGAGGTGACCCTTAGGGCCCGGAACACAGGAGTGTTTGTGGCTGACTCTTTAGGGGAAGGAAAACTCCCCTCGTTCAGGCCTTCCACAGAGCTTGACCCCGCGGCATCTTCCTGACCCCTGGGATTTCTCAGGGGGGGAGCAGAACTGGGCCCCGTCACGGAGCTGGAGTCCTCCAGTGCCCACCCCCCTGCCTACTCTACACTCCCCCGATGCCCCCAGGCCCCAAACCCCAAGCCCCAGGGCTCTCAGGGCACAATGGTCCCCAACCCAAATGACCTCCCTTTCCTATCCCTTCCAAGTCTTGCCCCTTGCTGATCTGACAAATCAAACTGGGCAGATGCATCCCTAGCGGCTAATGGACACTAATGAGTTACCGTCACTGGTGACATGTGCCTCGTACGGGGACCTTTTAGAGCCCAGGCCATAACCCAAAGAAACATCTCTTATGGTGGGATTTCTGGCACAAGCCAAACCAGAGGGAGAGGCCGTGAGGCTGAGAGGCCTCTGGCTGCTCCCTGGGCATGGGCCTGCCTGGCGTAAAGCTGTGTGGCCAGGACATGGACCACCCCCTCCCACGCCACAGGACCAGATGAAGCAGGCAGCGGAGGGGCTCACAGCCTGCCTGTCTCCCAGCAGGGCCGGCGCACCCAGGAGGCTGCCAAGTCAGAGGTCTAATCAAATATTAAACACAGTCAGTAAACTTAAACCAGTGCCGTATCTGAAGTGCCGGGTCCCTTCCTGAGAGCAGCCCAGCTCCAGCTCAGGGACGTTGTCAGCTCAGCTTTGCCTGGGTGCAGGGCTGGGGGCTTCTGGGCCCATGCCCCATGGTGGGCAGTAAAAGGGGAGACACACAGGGACCATGGCAGGGACGGAGGCTCATGGTTTTTCTCCTCCATTCTGTTATTCATTTCCTCTGATTTTTATCTAATCTCTCCTGATTGTCCTGGTGAAACTTAATAGACAAAGTGAATTTTTATTACATCATCAGTATAATCTCCAGCTAATCAGCAGACTCGGGGGCCACCGCAAACCCTATAGCTCCTCATCTGGCTTCATAAATAGTAGGAAAAATCACTGCCAAGCGTGACTCCTCCACCTCCTCACAAGAGGCTTTCTCCCCACTGCTCCCCTTTCCCAGACCTATTCTTGGGGTTTCTGCCTTCCCACGGATCCCCCCCACCCAGTGGGCCACATTGCCGGTCGATGGAGATATCTTCCCCATTCGTATTTTTAGTTTTCTCCCTCCCAGCTTCAGCTGTTAAAATCACAAATCTGGGGCTCGTGTTTTGAATGCCAAAATAGCCTAATGTCGACTGATTTTGATTCTACTTTCCTCTGTGCTCGGAATATGATATGTCATAAGATATTACATAATCCGATAGATCACAGTATATACTCTAAATCACATTATATACCAAATTAAGTCATATATTTTACCGTACCTGAATAACCTATATACCAAAGGTGTTTTGGTCATTTAAAGTCAGATCTTGTATCTTATAGACTGTATCATACATGTTAAATTATATATTTCATTTATATTATAGTATGCCTTCCATTTACATAGCATTTTAATCTGTAAAGTGCTTTCTTGTCTATTACCTCTTTCATCCTTATTGCAACCAGGTACAGTTGATACCTTTTTTATAAAGAAAAATGGAAAAGGGATCATGAAGGAAAATTACAACCTGGTCAAATCCTGCCAGGATACAGCAGAACGGCTCAGGCTCAGAACAGATGCCAGCAAGCCAGGGAAGGGGCCTGGGCGAACCAGAGGGGCAGATGCCTGGCCGATGGCCAAGTAGGCAGATTCCTGGGGCCTGGCCTGGGCAGCCCCTGGCCAAAGGGCAGCGATGATTTAAGGAATGTATGATTGGTTTGTTTGTTTCCCCACCAACCTGCCCAAAGTTAAAGGGGATACTAAGTGTATCTTCTTGGGAGGCTGAGTCCGTTCATTAAATCAGGGTGTCTGTTCCCCTGCTCTCTGGGGCCACACCACTCTGCTCTGCAGTGGTTTGGATTTGGGGAAACCAGCAATCATCACTTAGAGTCAAATCCTATAAATAAGGTGGGTGACAAGGCTATGGAATCTGACCTTGGGTGTCCACACCCCCGACTGTTTGAGGGGAGGGGGAATCAGCTCCTTGCAGGCAGATCAGAGCCAGCTCTGGGAGGCGCCGGCCACCCTTCACGAAGTCTCCCCTCTGATTCCTGTGCAAAAGTCTGCTTGTTCACATCTGTCCAGCAGATGAGCTGCATGCATCAGAGGGTCTCGGGAAAGCTCCTTCTCTTTGGACCTGACAGTGCAAGGGAGGCCTGGATCCTCAGAGGGGCCCCTGGGAGCAGGCAGTGTTTGGCGCTCTGGACACTGCCTGCTTGCAGAGGTGGCTGGTGCACCAGGGATGGAGCTGGACGCCTGGTCCTCGCCCTGCCCAGCCCTCTGGCTCAGAGTCTCAGCTTTCTCCTCTCTCGAATCACTGCAGTGACCCCTGTTCACCCCACCTCTTAGGGTCATTGTGAGGATGGAATGAGCTAAAAGGAGGGAAAACGAGGTGTAAAAGTTAAAAATCTCCAGGGGCATTGTCATGTATTAAGTGCCAGCACCCCCATCACCTGCTCACTCAGAAATAGGATGCTGGGGCTGACATCAGGATGGACAGGAGGGAATATTGACAAAGCACCTACTACATGGCGTACACGTAGGGCTCTTGCTTATTTTATCTCATCAAATCCTCGTGACAAAACTGCGACAGAGATGTCACCGTGCCCCTTTGAATGCCACAGGAACAGAAGCTTGAAGAGCAGGAACTCGACGGAGCTTACGTGCTATGGAGACACAGAGCCAGAATTTGCAGCCATATTTGTCATATTCTCAACCCCCCCACATTTCCATGACTGCAGCTCCCTTTATGGAAGTAAATAAAAAGATCACCTCTTCCATCGCCGTCATTTTACAGATGGGGATACTGAAGCCCTGTGACATTAAAAGCTAACGTTTTCTTAAATCATCCCACACCACATTTTACAGAGGTTCTGAAAACACACACATACACACACACACACAAGTACATATACACATTACAGACACACAGAGATAACTCACATAAACACACCCTCTTGCAGATACACACATACACAGACACACACACATGTATAGACACACGAAGAAATATATACTCAGAGACACACATAGGAACACACACATAAGGACACTTAGATACCCACGTACACAAGCACACATACCCAAAAATATAGATATAGCACACACACATAAACACATTTCACACACACATGTATAGAAACATACCGAGTCACACATAGACACACACAGACATGCACACATAGAGGTACACACACAGACATAGATGCATATACTCACACAGAAGCACACACTCACACACCAGACCTCAACAAGGCTTAAGAAACCTAAGGCCACAAGCACAATTTAGCCCCATAACTCTTTATCAGGAGAAGCAAAACCAGCTGGTTTAGAGAAAGGGATGACAAGGGCCCAGCTTGGAGGCAGGGAGGGAGCCCAGTGGCCCCCTCAGCTCACCTTTCAGCCTTAGGCCAGGGGCCAAAAGTCATCTCGCCAGCGCCTGTGTGGCGCGGGAGCCCCGTAAAGGTCAAGGCCAAATCCTCATTAGAAATCAACAAATCTACGGAAGGCATTTGCTGAGAATGCTCCCTCTGCAATTTTTCTTCCGCATCCACCCCCAGGATCCTGGCCAAGTTTCTGCTCAACTGACCAAGACCAAAGGAAGGTCCTAGAGAAATTTGGGGCAGGCCTTCCAAGGACCCCCCCAGCCCTGTACATCTGCCCTGGGCAGGTCTAGTACAGGTAAAGCCAGGTCTGTGACCAGAAGAGGCACCTCCAGGAAAGAGTGACTGGAAGGGATAAGACGACAGGTGTAGGTTTGCAGCTCATCCGTCCTGGAGGCCAGCACTCGGGCTGCCTCCTCTGTGGCTCCTAGCGATGAGGGGGGATGCCTTCCCACATCGAACCTCTGCTGTCCACCCAGGCCTGCTCCTGGCCTGCAGGGCTCCTGTCGGTCTATGGGACCACACTTTTCCCAGGCTTGGCAGACAAAGTGGCCCTGTCCATCTGTATTAAGAAAATACACACACACACACACACACACGCACACACACACTACATGGAGCAAAGGGTTAGCAATGATGCAATGACAAGGAGCTCATCAGAGAATGGGAAACATATGGTTTTCTTTAGGATAAAATCCTGAGGGTTTGGGAATGAGTTCACTAAATGTTCACCTCCTGAAGGACGAACAAACCATTTGGAAACTGAGACTTTCCTGGGACGATGGGGTGGGCCTGCTCTGCCATGCACGGACCTGGGCCGGGTGTGTTGGATATGAGATGCTCTGGGCTGCCCTGGAAGGTGGTGTGTATGTGTTGCCCCGTCCCACGTGACCATACTGTGCTGATGGGCCGTGAGGGGTGAGGCTCCGTGGGCAGCCCTGGGGACCATGGAGACAGCTATGAACGGCCACGGCATGGCTAGCTGCTGGCACAGGGTGTGTCTGTTCGAGGCATGCTGTGTGGATGCGTGTCGTCTCGTTGTGTTTGGCATTACTGTGTCCTGTGAGTCTCCTGCATGCGTGTACACGTATGCTCATGTTGTATGGGTCATGGGTGCGTGTCAGGTACAGGAGAGCAGTGATTTCTGCCCTGGTTCTGGAAAGGGGTGTAAGGGTGCAGAGGGGGCTCTTGCTTGTTCCTGCACAGCTGCAAAGCTCGCTCATCCTGGGACCTGCTACCCAGGAGGGTCCCCCCTTTCTCTCAGCCCAGGGGGATCTCATGCCAGAAACGCCTCTGCCCCCATCCTGAAGCTCTGGGTCTGAGCAGAGCTCTGGGATCTGGAGCCCTTGCCTGTAGCCTCTGTGAGAACAGTGTGTGTGTGTGTGTGTGTGTGTGTGTGTGTATGCACGCACACCACCTCCATATAAGCACACTGCAATCTCAGCTGGGGAGGCCCAGGCAAGGAGCCGTGTGGACGTGTATGCTCAGAAGTGCTGAGGGGATGCCGGCGTATGGGGGACGTCAGGGGCCCAGGTGGGCCAGTTTCTAAGTTACAGATTGTAAGTCTATGGCTAGAGTTTCTACCGAGTGCACGTGAAAAAGGGCAGAAAAGATGGGTCCAGCTCCCTGGGCGGGCACTCCTGCAGTTCCCCGCAAATGTGTGTGACGGGGGGTGTCTCGAGGAGCCTCTGGCCAGGGTGTGGGAGAGGGGTGGGAGAAGGTCTGGCGGAGGCAGGGTCCCACACACGTGTTGTATGGGCAGCCTGAGTGGGTGGGACGCTAAGGGAGACTGTCCTCCAGAGACCTCGCTGCTTTCGTGGATGCACGGCTGGACCATCTGTAGCATTTTTCTCACTTTCTGCCCACAGCTTCCCCTGGGAGATGAGGAAGAGGAGGTCGGGACTCCTCAACTTCCGGGTAGCCCTGCGCACCCAGCTCCTCTCGGAGACAACCGAAAGTGTGGGGCTGTGTGTGTGTGTGTGTGCGTGTGTGTGTGCACGCGTGACAGACAGAGACAGAGACAGAGAGAGAGCTTGCGGGGAGGGGCAGCGGCTATGGGAAGAGAGAGGGCCCCCTCCCCACTGCCTCCATCTGGGTGGGAGCAGATGGTACCCAAACTCAACCAGCCCAGAGGCAGGGCTTGGACGCAGTGTGTCCTGAGGGAGGGACAGCGCAAAGGAGGCCAGGGTGGGGCTCCCGGGAAATGCTCCCGGGCTGAATTCATCTCTGCCCTCCCGGATCCGTCCTCTGTCCAGACACCCAGGGTCCCTGAGCCCTGTCTCGCGTCTAGCTGCAGGGGCCCTGTTCCTTTGCTTCATCTCTGGGCCACTTGAGGCTGATCCAGCTCCTGGGGTGCAGACATGAAGCGCAGGCTCTTCCTAAGTCTGACCCCGGCGTGAACTCACTTTGCTCCAAGGCCTGGCAGGAGAAAAGCCGTGCTACCTGCCTCCATGGGTTCTGAGGTCTTGGGCTCATCAGGAGGGAATCACCGTGCTGGACTCAAATCCAGGGTCGTCATCTGTGCTTTGCCTGAAACATCCTCAGCAGGTAGCCCCCAGGCACACAGAGCCCTTAGGTGAAATCTGCCTTGTTTTCCCGCAGCCGAGGACAGCCCCTGACCCTCCCCTGCCTTTCCTAGGTCCCTGTGTCCAAATACCCTGGAAATCTGATGAGAAATGAAGATCCTGGCCTCTGCCTCAGACCTTGGAATTCCCAAGGTCTGGGACTCTGCAGCTGGAGAACAGCTCAGCAATCTCCAATGCCCGGTCCCCAGAGCCGCCCGGTGGCAACCCCCAGCCCCATGGTCAGTACCCAGTCCAGATTGTTGCTCCCTCCTGATTCAAAGCCGGACACCCTCCCAGCATCTCCTAACTTCCGGCACCCTGCCTCATGGCCCCCAGGGGTGCAGCCTTCTTCCCCAGGGGAATGACCTCCTGCACAGCCGGGACCACAGGATCACACATAAATCCCCCTCCTCAGGCTGCCATCGTCACTGCCAGAAACACACGTCTTTCCCACCAGTAGGAAGGGGTCCTGACCTCACACTCTCACATTTTCCTCTCACACACTCACACACATGTGGGCGCACACACATTCACACACAGATACACTCATCCAGACATACAGATACGCACAGGTGCACTGACAAACACAGAAACACTGACACACACATAGACACACATACACACATGGGTTACGCTATTCTGTTCCCAGCTCCATGGAGTCATGGCTGTGCTCAGCACCTCCCATGGCTTTCCAGGCCCCATTCAGAGGGAGGTGGTGTCTCCAGAGGTGGCCAGGGGCTGTGAGACAGACAGTCCTGAGGTCAAACCCCAGCTGTTCCACAGACAAGATGTGTGACCTTGGGCAAGTCACTTTACTTCATGGGCCAGCCTCAGTTTCCTCGTCTTGCAAATGGGAACATACAAACTGTCTAAATGGGTTTATTTCGAGTATGAAATGCAGTAATCTAGGCAAAGCAGTTGGCACAGTGCCTGGAACACAGTAAGCCTGAGATGAATTGTAGCTGTATAATAAGTGAAAAAGAAAAAGAACTGATAGAATTCCCATCCCAGCGACTCACCTCTGGCCTTGCTGCTGTTGCCCTTCCTGGGGGATCAGTTCCAACTGCACCTCTGCTCAGCTGTGCCCACACAGTGCACCTCTTCCCTCTGCCTCCCCCAGACCAAAGCCTGTCCCTTTGCAGAGACTGCGCTGAGCATCTTCCAGGAAGCCTCCTACAGCAGCAGCTCGAACCTCGCACCCAGGGCCTCAGACCCACTGCGCCAACCTCCTGCCACTGCATGTCCATCTGGGTCCATCCAGCCTCTCCTTCCCCAGTGAGCTCCCCACAGACACCCCTGCGGGCCTCGGCTGGACACACCTCAGGCACAGATCCATGGTGGCCACCTTCACTCACCTAGAGGGACAATCACTCTGGCCCTGGCACAGGCCAGTTGCTTTTTTAATATTAATTTTATTATAATTGTTTTCCATTGTGAGCAGTACCATAGAAAAAATAATCGAGATGGGAAAAGAGAAGAGAAGGTACCCGTAGTCCCACCTCTCAAAGATGCTCCTGTGAATGTCATGGTGATTTTACTTAGGTCTGGCTGGCAGGTCCACTCAGAAGCAACACAGACTGAGCTCGCTTGCCTACAGTGCACCCCATGTTGGGCTTCACCTTGTGTAAGAAGCAGAAGGAAGAGCCACAGCCACTCACACTCACCCCCGACCCCCTAGGAGGCTCACAGGCTCGAGAGGAAATAACACTGGGGAAAATGATGCCCAAAGCACAAATGAAACACAACCTACCCCCACCCATCACCAGCAGATACCACTGTGTGCCCAGGTCATAGAGGGATGTGCAGCTCCTGTGGCCAGGGTTTGAAAGTGGGTAGAATCCCTGGGTTCTTGTCCAGGGGCCCCTGGAGTAAGTCATTGGGCTTTTCTAGATTTCCACTTTCTCACTTGGGCATGGAGATAGAATCGGTCACCTCTAAGCATGTTTCCTGTTTCACAGTCTATCACCTACCAGGTGAAGTGCATGCTGGATTTAGAGCCCAGGGTTGCACAAGAATGAGGGACTCTTGGAGGCTGGGGACAAGTGTGCGAAGATTTGAGGAGTCGCTCAGAGACCACAATCAGGGGTCAGAGGTAACAGGAAATGATGAGTCCACGGAGGGATTGAAGAGCTTGTGGCTGAGACTTGGTCATGAGTTGAAATGGAAATGGGGTGTGATGATTGGCCCTCACTAGCACCAGGTTCTCCCAAAGAACAAGGGGAGGCGGTGGTGGTGCCGTGGAGAGAGCACTACATCTGGAGTCCAAAGACTTGAGTTTTAATGTTTGAGAGGTGGATGATGACCACAGGCATTTTATTTCCTGAGCTCTGAGCTCTGAGCTCCCATCCTGTAAATTGAGAATAGCAACACAGATTCCGCGGTTATCATGGCAATTAAATGAGAATATATAGAAACATCTAGAACAGGCTTGGATAATTAATAAGCAGAATAATAAGAGAATAATAAGAGAAATAGTTAACATGCCTTTGTCATTTACCAAGTGCTCAGCACAAAACCAAGCATTCCTTTGTGCTATGTCATTTCATACTCCCACTTCTCCTAGAAGGAAGGTTAAGTTTCCAACTTTATTTTGCAGACAAGGAAACAGAGGCACAGAGAGTTTAAGTAACTTCCCAGGTCACACAGTGAGGAAAAGGCAGAGCCAGAATGCCAAGCAGGGCCCCCAAGAGTCACGGGCTTGGTTAAGAGTGCTTGTCCTGGTTGTGGTCAAGTCCCACATCCGGGAATGAGAAAGTCTTCACGTGTAAACACCATGATGGAAGATCAGAAAAGCCAGCTCCTGAAGTTCAGTGGATACACAATAAGCATTCAATAATGAGTGTTTATTTATTGCTTCTGTTTACAGCTCTGTTCCCAAAGTGAATTGTTTAAGTAAGGAGCATTTACCTTTATTACAGTCATTGGTAAATAAAATTATATTTGCATTTCCACAAATATGTATGAGTTTAATTAGTCTTGCAATTCGTACACAAGAGCCGGTCCAGGAAACACATTCATGAGCTCACACTTCTACCCCAGGCAAAAAGCCTTCTCAAACACCATCAGGATTAAATCATTCATTCATTCACAAAGAATGATCAAACTTCCATTTCAGCCATGCTGGGGGTAGGATGCCAATTAGATATCCAAGTGGAGACATTAAGAAGGCAGGTGGATTAGGATGCTGGAGCTGAGTGAAGATCTGGGCTGGAGGTATAAATGTGAGAGGCATTCGTGTATCGTGGTACTTAAAGTGATTTATAATAGGACAGATTAAACAAGACTTCATACATGTGATTCTTGTTCCTCCCCAGCGTGGTCTGAGCATCCGTGAGGTCATGGACTGTGTGATACACACCTAGTCAGGCATGCATGGAGCCTGAGATGGGGTCTTGGGAGCCCCCACCCCTCCCCAATGTCTCAGCAGGGGCTCACCAACACCAGACGCCCCTGGCCCTCACTTTAATGAAGGCAGCAAAGGAGACTGTTGCTCCTGCCTCAGTTCCCCCTCAGACCATCTCACAGAGCTTATCTTGAGTGTGTCCTTCCCAGGCTCCCACCTAAATCCCTCCCGCTGTAGTTTCATTCCCTCCAGCTTTTGCCATGGCCACTGCCACTGCCCTTTCTTGGAGTGTCTCTTTCCCAGGATGCCCAAGTTGCATTCCACCCAGGAGGGAGAGCAGGAACTCTCTAGGGTGAGTCAGCCGGATTCACAGCGAAGATGTAGGTCGCCCAGCTCCCTCCTCCCTGCTCTGCAGTGGCTGAGGCCTCCCTGCCCCGCCTGCCCCACCAACCGTGTCCTTGTGGCCTGTACACCCTTGCCCCTCCACCCCACCAGCCTGATCTCACTAGTGGCTGCTCTGAACCCCTGGAAGAGAAGCATCCTGCAGGGACTTCTGTGTGGCCCCCAGAGCCACCACCAAACACCTGAGACAGACTGCTGGCCCTATTTTCTCTCTTTTAAAGTTAAAAGCTAATAAAAGCAACACACAATGGAATAAGCTGCTGGTGTTTTACTTACAAATTAGAGCTGAAATCATTCCCTAGGCACCTGGGAGTCTCTGAGAGGCTGGACTGGGGTGAAGGAGCTTGCGTGTAGAAGGTCCTCCAGGGCCACAGACCACCCTCCGCTGGCCTGCAGCTGCTCCCCCAGGCACCTCAGAGCCAAACCCTCCTTCCTTGTCACCTTCATACATACATCTGGGTCAGAGCTGTCAGGAGGGTGGTCTTCAAAAGCCCCCTATCAAAGAGTGGTGGGTAGCTGGATGGGAGGACAGGTGGACGAGGAGACGACCCCGTGCATCACTGATCTGGCGACAATAGTAAACATGTACCCATTGTGAAGCGCTCTAACACGCCAGGCCACGCTACCCACATGGCCGCAGGGGAGCTCTTCATCCTCTTAACCACCCCATGACACACCAAGTGGGCAGCTGACAGCCATGTGTGGCTATTTCCATGCCCGTTTATTGAAATGTAATTAAAAATTCAGTTCCTCAGTCGCACTAGCCATGTTGCAAGTGTTCAGTAGCCACAGCTAGTGGTAATTTATTATGCTAGACAATGCAGACCTAGAACCTGCCTTGCAGGGCAGAAAATCCTATCAGACAATGCTGTTCTAAAACACTGCAGGCGGGTAAAGCAGTGAGAGTGTCACACGTGCACGTGCCAACCTGAGCGTGTGTGGAAACGATGTAGGTGGGTGTGGGCTTCACTATACTGTATGTGTGTGTGTGTGTGTGTGTCCAAGAGGTGCCTAGCCCTTGTCTACCACCCCAGACCTGCCACCAGAAGCAGTGTTATGAACACGGGCTCTAGAATCAAACTGCCTAGATTCAAATGCTCGCTCTCCCCCTCTCAAGCTGTGTGACCTTCGGCAAGTGGCTTAACTTCTCTGTACCTCAGCCTTCTCTTTATAAAACAAAGATAATAATAGAGCCGTGGCAGAGGGTTGTTAAGAGCATTCCGTGAGATAATACGCACACAGCTCTCAGCATGACTCCCGGCACATTGTGAGCTATTAATAAATGTTAGCTGTTACTGCCGTTTCCAGGAGGCAGTGTGTTTGCTGTGCTGGGGCAGCCTTGGAGAAGAGTCACGTAAGGGAGTGCGCTGAGAACTCTGATGAGGCACGAGGATCCCCTCATACTCGTGCAGTTCAGGGACTGGGGAATGAGCTGGTGAGAAGCTGCAGGGGGACGGCCCTGTGCGTGCGGGGACGGGTGGTGCCGATGAGAAGAGGTGCACACAGAGGAGGAGGAGGATAAAAATGGACAACCAGTTGGGCCTTAGCATGTTCTTTACAGCCTAGACCTTTCTATTTTGCTCTGAAGATGTACTGCTTGGAAGGGAGAGAGAGTCATGCACATGACTGTTTTACAATGTCAAACTGCCTTCTCTCTTCAGTGAGGCAGCGAGACAGTTATTCCCTCGTACCTTGCCCTCTAGGATCTAAAGTCGTACCTGGGAGATAAGGCCAACCCACAAGCGCCAACTGGAACGAGAAAGAATCAGAGCCAGGGTGGCACCTCAGGGAATTTCTGGTCCAAGGCAGACATTTGAACACAAATGGTTTCAACAGGTATCTGTGGAGTGCCTGTTCTGTGTAAAGCCAGCTTGTGGGTGCTGCAGGAGATTGAAAGAGAAAAGATACGAAAGGATCTCTGCCCTCAAGGAGGTGAGGGCCTGAGAAAGAGGCCCAAGGCCTCAGCAACCGAAGGTGAGATGGACATTCCAAGGTGGGCGAGGTCCTGTGTGGGAAAGATTGCAGTCAGGAACTGGCATTTGAAGTAGGCTCTGAAGGGTGGCTAAGATCTGACAGAGCACAAAATGAGGTCCAGAGAGGTGGGACAACTTGTCCAACACCACACGGCTAGTAAAGACCAGAACCAGGCACGAGGTCCTTCCCCCATGGAGAGATGAGGGAAAGGGACCTACCCCTACGCGTGTGGTTCAGACAGTGGGGCCCTCAGAGATGCACAAAGGGAGAGACCAGAGCCATCCCGCTCTGCCAGTGCTGTCTGTCCTGGAAGCCTCCCTCCCGGAAGGTCCCACCCAGAAGCGGACTGGAGGCTGCATGTGTTTTCAGACGTGGCCAGCAGAGGGCACCAGGACTACTGCACAGCCTCGACCAGAGAGTGGCCACCCCGGGCTCTGGATTCAGAGCCTGGGGCCCTCCGGGCACAGGGCACAGATATCGCACACTCACACACCCACACAGGGTGCAGCCGTTCTGGAACACCAGATAGGCGAGCTACACAAGCAGCTCACAGGGACATGCTTGGGTGGGCAAGAGAAATCTCACGGCCCTCCCAGATCCAGGCACATCCCTAAAGGTGGCACCTGCAGTTGAATAAAAGAGGTTTCTCCCAAGACGAACCTGAGCCTGGCTGTGGCATAAAATTGGATGTGCTTTAAGTAGTTTCCATTTGGAGAAGGCAGAGGGAGGGGACTCTCCACGTGTCACCACCTCTGGGGTTCATTCCCCAGCCTCCCCACAGCCAGCCAAGAGGACAGAAAGAGGTCCTGGCAGTTTGTATGTGTGGAGTCAGGATGGATAGAGTGGTCCGAAACAGACCCCAGAGACCTGCCATTTTCATGTCCCTTTTCAGAGAGAGGAACCATGTCCTCTTCTATAAACCTGACCGGGAACCAGCCTTTCTGCCCAACGATAAAGGCCACAGGCAGTTAGCACTTGGGCTGCTCTTCTGCAGAAGACACCCCCACAGACCTCCCAGGGACCCCCTCTCATGAATAGAGCCCCCATTCCCAGCTGAGCAGCCCAGGTCTTCAGAGCATGCACAGGCCCGCCTCAGTCCAGCCTGGGTAAAATTCAAAACTCCCAAGGGTGTGGGTCTGAATTCAGCTTTTCTTCTTCTGGCTCTGAGAACCAGCATATGTCTGGTTCGGAAGATGACAGCTTGGAGACTCAGATGACAGTGATGATCGAGGTGCCTAACTGAGCACAGAGCAGGAGATGTGAGGGGAGAAGAGGAAGAGATGGAGGATGAGGTGGAGGCAGAGGAGAAAGAGCGGGGGGAAAGGGGGGCGCCGAGTGGCCGGAAGTGCATCGGGAACGCCAGGCTGAGGACCTGCATCAGCCAGGCCTGCCGGGGGACGGTACCAGGCCCACAACGGCTGAGCCGCACAGAGCCACATCAGGCCACGTCAGGCCATGTTGGGCCCGTCTGCATCGGCTGAGTGTATGAGTCTCGTGAAGTCAGTCACCTGGCAAGGCGGGGCTCCACCTCCGTCCCCGGCAACCCACGGCTCCTTGCGGCCGGGAGGCATCCTTCTCCACCTGCCTTGGAGCTGTGTGTGCACCAGTGCATGTGAGAGACGCAGGCCCCGGGGAGTGGCGCATGTCTGCGGGTTGTGCAGGGGTGGGAAGGAGCCAGTGCAAAGGCATCAGACTTGCAGGCTGGAGGTCAGGGCCCAGGGTTGCCGACCTGTCTCACTAATTCACCCCCTGTCTCAGATGTGTCACCACATCGCTATGGCTCCGCCTTGGCCTCTGTGAGTGCAATCAGTAACCCCTGCCTGGCTAACCTCATACACATGTTGTGTTGCTCAAATTAGGCAGAGATGGATAGGAAGCCACAAGGCCCATACAGGGGCCCGCGATGGACCTGTGGCTGGGATACCAGCCCCGGCTGGGAAGATGGCTGCCGCTCAGGGAGGGATGAACAGCCAGGAAAGCACACAGAAGCGAGTCAGGCTCCAGGCAAGAAAGAGTCCCTGGTTGCCAGGCTCCAACCCACCTTTGGCCCTGCAGCCTGTCCCCAGGGCTCCCTGAAGACCAGCAGCCTCAGCCCACAGCCATGCTGGCCTGCGCAGTGCTCAGCTTTCCCTGGGGAAGCCTGTTTGCCCCCCACCCCTCCCAACACCCCTCCAGGGAATATCCTCCCACCTCCCCCCATTGCCGCAAACAGCTGTGATTCAGAAAGACAGTCATTTCCAAGGAAACGAAAAAAAAAATCCAGGCGTCAGGGGAAATTTCAACCACAAAGCAAGTAGTTCCAGAGGAGCATTGACGGCACCCAGGATGCAGCTTGGGGCTCCCGGCATTGTCAACACCATTCTTAGAGGAAGAGACATAAGCAGGACATATGTGCAGGGCATGGGGAGGGAGATGAATGTTTCCCCCAAGCGGAAATTAAAGTTATCAATAACATTTTGTTGTCATTGTTGTTTAGCCACAGGGCCCTTGCAGCTACCGGAACTGAAAAAGAGCTGAGCAAAAGTTAGCAGGGGCCTTTTCACCAGGGATGAAATCTGGCGCTTGCTTGGGCCAACGTGAAGGGGTTCAGACTGGGCCCAGCTTAGCCTGAACGGAACCCCATGAGCAGGGCTCGCCTGTGCTGGCTCCTCTGGGTCAGTGGGGCTCAGGGTCGGTTTGGATCGCACATGCAGGACCCTGGTCACTAACTGTCCCTTCGGAGCTCACAGTACATATATACACTCAAATAATTCACTCCTATAAATTATCTACCTATGGCCCACGCATGCATGCGCATGCACATGCACGAGCACACACACACACAGAGGAGTGCACCGTATCAGGTGACGGGTTCCGTTAACTTTTCCTGTTATTCCCAGTATCATTCTGTGCTAACATGATAAAGTGAATCGGGTCCGGGATCTTGCCACGTGCATCCGTGAGTCACATGGGGACTGCCTTCTGGTTGGCAAGTCTGCTTCTCAGAGCCTTGGGGCCACCGGTCTTCAGAGAACGGGAACAGCTGCCTTCCGAATTTGTTCTGGATGGTGGCGTTAGTCTCATTTCTGCAATGACCAACTAGGAAAAACAATGAAAAGACTTAATAAGGTATATACTCTCTTGTAGCTTTGAGTATAAAGAATTGGATTCAGCCTCATCCATATCATACAGAGATGTTATTTCGAATTCCAAGATTGCAGATCATGGGGAGGAAGAATTGCCAGCAGGGGATTCCATACAGGAGAAAGCCTGGGTGCAGGAAGGCAGCCACAGCAGCCGGCCCTGGGGCTGGCTGTCCTTACTGCAGAGGGCAGTTTCCACCAGCCCTGCTCGGGGACACTGCACCTCTGTCCCCTTATTCCATAGAGTGCTGTGAGCAGCCCGGGCCCCTGCGGCAGTGGAAGGGGCTCTGCAAACATCCAGCTTGTCGGCTCTGTGAGGCTGAAACCATGCAGACAATAGGCCAGTGAGGAAGTGTCTGCATTCATATTCATTCCTCTGCCTTCCCTTCCCTCTCTTCCCCTCCCTCTCCTTCCCCTCTGGCCCTGGGGATGTATTTTGCATCCTTTAAATGATCTTGTTTATTCTATGTGTCGGAATATAGTTATCTGAATATTAATTATGGCTTTAGTGAAGTTCATCGGTTGAATGCAGGAATTGAGAATTCCTCCTTCACTTTCAGCCACCTGCTTTGATTTCTCTGTTTATCTGCTTGACTGAGCTGAAATCAGTTTCCGTAAGTGAAAGTCGGCTGCTTGGAGCAGATGTTAATGCTCAGAAATAGTGTACGGTCTGCTATTAGCATAAGTAGCATGATGCTAATAAATAGAGGTGCGCAGCGCTGGTGGCGGCGGTGGCGGAGGGAACCGAGGGACGGTGGCCTACCCAGTGACTGGGCCTGAGCGCTGCCCAGAGGAAGAGCGAGAGGCCCAGCCTGGGTGCTGGCACCTCTCTGCCCGAGCCAGCCCCGCCCTCCCGTCCCCAGCACCCTGTATGCAGCCGACTGGGGGCAGATGATTAATGATGGCGAGGGCTGTAACCAAATTGTAGTGCCATTAGCACCAAGTCACGACTGACAACTAGATACATCATCTCTGAGGTTTCCATCCAGCTAACTAATTTAACTACGTGAATACGGGAAACACTGCACTGATGCCATAATGCAAATATCGCCAAAGCCGGGAGCCCGTCCGTAATGAAAGAGAGAAGAGGAATCCATCAGGACCCAGTGGCTAGGTCCATGGCCCTGGCAGGGTCAGCAGATCTATCTGTGGGAAAACTCCACCATATGCTCCACCATGGAGCCAGATCCCGATGGGCAGCTCACAGTGGGGAACTGGCCAGTCCAAGCCCCCCAACCCAAGACTCCCCCCTGGCCGGGAGATGACAGGTTTCCTTCTAAGTCAGAGAATGACAGATTCGATCATGGCAACACCTCTCTCCCTGTCCCCCAAGTTTCTCCCTGTCTCTGCAGCTCCCCACTTTCTCCAGGAGAGGGACTTGCAGGCGCTTTGATGAGAAACAGGTGGGCCTCACTTCTCATAAGAGCGGCTCCTGAGATAGTGAATGCAAATTGTTATTATCTTCTTTTTGTCATCTTCCTTTTCTTCTTTTTTTTTTTTTTAACAATGAATCCCATTTGAGATGTGCTGTGTTTGCTCATCAGAAGAGCCTTATAAGGAATCCTTTTAGAAATGAAAGACTCCTCTCCCATGTGTATAGTCGCCCTTTAATTCATCTGGTTTATGAGCTTAGGGTTCCCACACGGCCATGTTTCTTAAAGCCACCCACTGAATTATCAGGTGATTGATTGATTCTCTGGATCAGAAACGCCTCACTCAGGTCATCCTCCCTACTGTAGGGGGCAACGGCTGGGGAGTTTGGGGGGCAGGAACGTCAACTCCATGATAGAAACCCTCGACTCTGGAGGCAAAAGAACATCTCACAGGCTCTGTGTGAAATACAGCAAATCTGGCCCTATCTCTGGGGTTCCCCGACTCCCATCCAGGGATGAGCCCATGGAATAACGTCTGTGAAAGCAGGCATTTTGGAAAACTCAAAGCACTCCACCAATGAGAAGGAGACACTTGTGCATAAGCAAACGTGCGGTTCTGCCTCAAAACTGCGCCACCAGCCCTGGCTGAAGCTAAGGGCATGGTATCTGGAGTGGCCAAGCCAGCTTGCTGGAAAGCTCCACGCTGGAAATGGCCACCCACACCAGTAAGCTCGGAAGAAAGTGATGGCGACAACACAGACCATTCTGGGAAATTTAACTTCCATGAGAGAGATACAGATAATGGAGACTGGAAGAAGGACTTTGGCGCCTGAACAATTGTGCAGCATCCCTCTTTCCAAAGGATCACAAAAGACAAAAACTTTAGGTAATCAACAATCACCTAAACGGACAATACATGCACGTGGATAGAGCACTTTCTCCTTTGCAAAGTTCTCTCTTCACCTTTCTCTCATACACGGTTTGTAACTGCCCCATGAGTAGTGGAACAGGGATTACCATCCCAATTGACAGATGAGAAGACTGAGTCTGAATATCAGTGTCAAGGGAGAAGGAAAAGCTAGTTTCGTTTTTGTCAGAAAATTCACACTCTGTCACTCAACTTTTTTTTTTCTGTCTTATTTTCCAGAAATAAAAAAATTTAAAATCGTGACCAGGTACCCTATTCTGCTTATCTCAAGTGCAAAAGCGTATATTTCCTCTGCATCCCCCAAAGAGGCTGTTATCATTTCCCTTAAAGGTCTGTTTCTTAATCTGCAAGCTGCTTCAGATGTAAATGGGGTACAGTCTCCCCAAAAGATAGCCTCCACCCCTCCATCCATTATTCCACACACCCTGGGCAGGGGTTACAAAGGTGACTGAGATTCGGTCCCTGCCCTCAAAATACCTACAAAGAAATCAAGTACAAAACCTCATTTTCCCAAACTGCCACAGGAACACACAATTCAAAGTGCCGGGAACGTTCAGAAGAAGAAAGGCCGTCTCCTGAGGGATGACTTGGAGAGCTGACGCACAGGGTGTCCTTCAATCTTGGACTTGATGAATGGATATGATTGTGAAATGCAGAGATCAGCAGGAGTGCCCTCCACAAGGAGAAAGCGGGTTGAGTAACGGCGGAGACGAGCAGAGCCTGGCCAGGCCGGGCAACAGGCCCCTGCGTGGACGGGGCAGAGGGCAGCTGGTGTAAACGGTCCAGGCCTAGATGCTTGGCCAAGGAAGGCGGGCCGTCGTTGATGGGCCGGGACCACACGCTCTGGCCTTGCTCAAGGAGATTTTCTGGGCTTGGCACACCAGAGATGAAGGCCGGAGACAACTGGGAGAGCCCGAGGGGGGCTGGCCTCACACACTCATCACCCCACAGTAACCAAGGCAGACCAGTGCCCTGCCCTCCCAAACCCCGGCTTCCCTGCACTCAGTGACTCCAGCCGCACCAGATCCCGGGGTGCTGGGGCCCAGCTCCCCTCACTCAGGGCTGCATCCTACATCCTGAAAGCCTGATGGAACCGGCCCTCCAGCCTGGGCACAGGAGACCACCAAGTCCATGAGGGAAATCCTCCATTCCCCAACTTCTCCTGGCAAAGACCCTCTATCGGTTCCCTCCCACCCCACCAACCCCACCCCAGAGTCCTCCGCTTTCTTAAAGGTTTTGCCTTTAAAACAAACTGCTGTTATTAAATAAATAATTGATTCCCATCCCCATTTTTTATTAATCAAAGGCTAATCAGAGCTGCAGATCGGCATGCGGCAACCAGTGTCAGCCACACGGAGTGGATATAATTCTTGCTAAAAGCAGCGAGGTGCTATTTTTGTTTTCCCTGTGCAGACTCATCAAGGGGACATGTGCAATCTCCATTAGGCTTTGTGAAATACTGAGAAAGAGCTTGGGTTCTGAGACTCAAGGTTGCCAACCTCTGCTAAACAGTCCACACCTTTGAGGGATCTTGGGAGCCTAGAAAATGGCACTTTGGGGACCTGGCTCCTGAACAGTGGGGACTAGCTGCCGGGAGAGAAGGATCTTCTGAAACATGGGAGGAGTCAGGACAGGCAGGCCAGGACTCAGAGAGCCTTCCTGGGCCAAGACTCAGGCTGAAACCTGCCTTGGCCTGAGGTTGAGGATCCTGGGGCTTCAGTCACAAGCCTGTGACTTCACCCCATTCCTGTCTCCCACAGGTGCCCCCTCAGCTCCTACCTTCCACCCTACCCCTGCCTGCAACAACTCCCTCCACCCCCCCCCCCCAGCTGAGAGATACCACTGGCAACCACTGGGTTTACGACCTGGACCAGATTCTTATCAGACCTTTTTTTTATATATATAATCCTGCTGACTTTTTCCTTCCTTTTTTTTTCCTCTCTCTTTCTCTCTCTCTGTACGTATTGATCCCAAACGAAGAAAAAGTCTATTAATCCTAAACCCAGAGAAGATTAGAGATAGGGCCGAAAGGGCTTGTCAGGACAGAGCCACGTGGGCATTTTGTCCTGGGAAGGTGACCACGTCACCAGCAGGAGGAAGGGGAACAAAGGAAGGGAAACAAAGAGTGGCTGCCCCAGAAAGCAACTGTGATCCATCCATCCAGGATGGGAATCCAGGAAGGGGGCGGGGGGAAATGGTGATGGCCATGCCCACCCCCTGCCAGCCCTTCTCCATTCTCAAAGCACCTTGCTGAGCAGGCAGGGATGAGTTTTCATTTCCCCTGGGGCCACAGACACCTGAGCCCTTGCCTGGGGAGGCCCACAATCAGGGACAGCACTGGGGTGACAGCCAGGCCCGTCCAATATGGGGAAGCCTGTCTGGGACCGGGGGACTGCTGTAGTGGCATTCGGCAGGGGTGCTGAGGAGACGGATGAGCCACCAGAGACCTTAGGCAAGTTCCTTAACCTCTCTCTGCCTCAGTTCCCTCCCCCCATAAAACAGACACAATAATTGTCAAAATCTTAGAGGGTCATGGTGAGAATTATTTGAGATTATCTGTATGAAGACCCTGAGTGTTAGTCTTATTATTAATAAACAGTCATTATTACACCTTCATCCAAAACTCCAGAAAAGAGTCTGGCCCACTGTCCTCTTTGCAAGATGGACAGGGTTCCGGCTGGGGCAGGGGGATGCAGTCTTCAGGGACAATACAACGGTTAAGCCATGAGTCAACTCTGCTGTAACCAAAAACGTTTGGCTCTGTGCATTGACTGTCATCCATTCTGTGATTGGACCCTATACCGAGAACACACAGGACTGTCCCCAGCAGCCTCCGAGGACCCAGCTGCGTGTCTCAGCCCCCTCCAGGCCCCATTCGGCACTGACAGAATCAGAATCCCTGGATGTGAGGCCCAGGCACCTGCATTTTTCAGGTGGAGACACTAGGGCCAAGTCAAATTCCTGCCAATGCTCCGTGGGCTGTTGGGTGGTAACTGGGTACTGGACCCCTGGGAACAGAATCTAGTTTCCTATTCCACAACCAGTATCATACCACAGTCTCCCTCAAAAGGTCATCCCTGGCTTGTCCAGAAATCTGCCAGCTGCTTGCAAAGAAAATCCAAAGACGCGTGGCTTCCCATGCCTGGAGGAGGGTGAGGCAACCAGCTGTCTCACCTGCTGGGGTCTTTCCTCCCTCCCTCTTCCTTTCCCCTGCCCCCATTCCTCTTCCCACCTTCCGCCATGTGGGAGCAGGTGCTAGGTTTCTTGGACGTGCCCCTGTCTAGCTGCTTCCCCCGTGGGTCTCCCTCATGCAGTGGGCCGGCTGTGCTGCGTCCAGCCAGGTCTGAACTCCCCAAGGTCAGAGACGGTGTCTTCAAGCTCATGGGCACCTTCACCCATGTTGTCTGGGACAGGGCACTGGACAGATGGGAGCTCTGTTCCTGCTCACCTGGGAGGCTGGAACTGTTACTATCCCCATTTTACAGATGAGGAGGCTGAGGCATAGAGCACTTGAGGAACTTGCCTAGTAAATCTGGGCTTGAGAGCCTGGTTCTTAACCCCGTACTGCACCTCCTCCACATGGGATGTTCCACCCTAGAGCCTCAGTCCCCTGGAAAAGCAGCAATTTGGGGCTTAAAAAAGTAAAGGGATGAGCTAAGGGCAGACGGCTTGTTTGTTGTTTATTACCTACTTGAAATTATGACACTTAGACTGCAAGTTACCGATTTACAGAATAATGGCAAGAGAGGCGGCTTGGTACAGTGAAGGGAAACATTGAACTAGGAGACCAGGTGTTGAGGTTTTAAAATTGTTATTATTATAAAAATAACACACACATGTGGTAAAAAGTGCAAGGGAGTATACAATGAAGTGTGATTCTCCCTCCCACTCGCGACCCCATCCCACTCGCCAGGATGGGGAGCGGTTTCCTGTGTATTCTTCCAAAAATATGTCAAGTACAGACACGCACACGCAAACACACCCACAGACACTTTCTGTTGTGGAAATTGGGATATGCTCCCCGCACTGCTGTGCACCTTGATTTCTGACTCTGCAGTATATCCTGACTCGTTCCCGATCGACACTTGTGTGGATCCACTCCATTCCATTTAGTAGCTGCACAGTATTCTGTTTTCCAGATATTCACTAATTTACATGGCCAGACCTTCACTGAGAGACATTTCGACTGTTTCTAGCTTTGTGTTTTATTTTATTACAAAGCACAAACAGTCAATATCTTCGCGCATACCAACTGCACACATGTATGATCCCACCTATAAAATAAATTCTTACAAGTGAAATCATTTCTGAGCATCCCACATTTTGATTGATATTTGCTTCCAAAGAGATTGTACCAAGTTAAGCTCTCACTAAATCTTTTTTGAATTCTTGTTTTCCCAAACTCCTTACTAACATAATGTATAATCATAAATATTTACTGTTTGCCAAGACTTGGGTTTCAATTTCTGCCCTGACACTAACTAGCTATGATGCCTTCAACAAGTCACTCTGCACTCTGGGCCTCAGGTTCCTCACCTGCGAACTGAAGGTTGGACAAGCTGATCTGTAAGGATCCTTCTTGCACTGCCTGTCTGTCATTTTAAGTATCTACCAAGTACCTGCTGTGCGTTGAAACTGTTTGCGACCCATGAGTTCTCCTAGCCCAAAGGAACCTAAAACCCAGTTGGGGAGTGAGCGGAACACACCCAGAGAAGATTTAAGGAGCAACTTGGGACATTCTGAAATCAAGTGCAAATTTGTGTGGTTCAGGCTATGGGCTTGTAGAAGGTCGTGGGAGAGTGACCAAAGGGGCCATGGCTGGGGCAGATCCTGGAGAAGGCAGAACTTGCATGGAATGAGCAGGAAAATGCCCAGATGCTCTGCTGGACAGGACAATGGGAAACATTTTATCCACCCCTACCCGAGCCTGGAAAGCCAGCCCGCGGGTCCTCTCTCCCCCAGGCACCCAGCCGTCTGCTTCTTTTCCCACCATGAGCTGAAACCCAGTGAAACATCAGGTTTGTCTCAGAGCTTGGTTTGATGTTCCAGTTTGGGGAGGATCCGTTCCCACCCCAGCAGTTTCACTAAGTACTGTGTTCTTTGTGGAGACATCGCTTCAGTGTACTGTTCTGGGGGAAAAAATATTATTACATATAAACCTTGATTAACCCGGGTTCTCAGAAAATGGAGGATTCTAATTAATTCTGTTTTCTGGGTAATAGAGGGTAAAAAAAAGTTTTCTGGAGGCTTGAGCTCCTCTCCTGCTTCGGTCAGCCCAGGTGGGTGACCCTTCTCTTGTGTGAGATCCGAACCTGCGGGATCCACACCCTCGGCCAGGCTTCCTGTAGCCAGAGTCAAAGGTTGGATTGATGGTGACAAGCTGATATCAGGGAACTCGAGTGTCATTTTTTGGCTTTTGATCGGCTCTACAAAGCACAGGGCTTGTTTTTTTGTTTGTTTGTTTGTTTGTTTTCTTGATTGTGCTCATTTGCAGGCAATTTGGCTCATCTTCCTGAGAAGAGGGTGGGGACAGGGGGAAGACCATTGCAGCAGGTTGAGGATTCTGCTATATGGATGTTATGCTATTTGGGGCTTATATTCATTACTAGTATTGGTATGGCTTGTTACAGCTGGAGAGGCTCCTGGTCCAACTGGTCACCTTATAGATAAGGAAACTGAGGCCCAGAGAAGCTAGTTTCCCAATTCGGGTGGTGACCACACTCTACAATTCACGTTCTTTTATGACTTTTAGGTTACACACAGCCCACTGGGGGCAGAGCTGGGGTTCAAACTGTATCCATTGGACACCAAAGCGTCTCCCATGAGGTCCCCAAAGCCCCGGAACCTCCTTCTTCCTGGGCTTTGGAAACTGTTTGTCAGGCAGGGGGCCTAGGAGCCTATATTTTAAAGGGCACTTGACACAACCCTGAGGTAGGCTGTAGATGTGAAAGATACAGCTCTATTACAAGCTACTTTCAATGGTCCAACGAAAAAAAAAAATCAGTCTTAAAGAATCATCCCGGGCTTCCCTGGTGGCGCAGTGGTTGAGAGTCCGCCTGTCGATGCAGGGGACACGGGTTCGTGCCCCAGTCCGGGAAGATACCACATGCCGCGGAGCGGCTGGGCCCATGAGCCACGGCCACTAAGCCTGCGCGTCCGTAGCCTGTGCTCCGCAACAGGAGAGGCCACAACAGTGAGAGGCCCACGTACCGCAAAAAAAAAAAAGAATCATCCTACTTTTCAATGCAAGTGGCTATACCCCCAAGTTAGTCCCCTCCCCAAGCACTGAGGCTAGAGGAGCCTCAAAAATCTGAAACCTTTCCAACTCCTACAGGTCAAAAGAAGATTCACAGCCAGGCAAATGCCAGTCACCGCTCCAGACGGAATACTTACCTCCATAAAATGGTGCTTGTGAGATGAAATAAAACGCACCTCTAACACTCTTAAAGCCTGTCTCACACTGAGGCCAAGAACGGTCCTAGCACTGACCCTGCTACCGTCTGGCCATGCCATGGTTCTCTGCCACCGTTCCTCCAGAGGTAAAAGGAAGATAGAATCATTTCCACCCCACCTACCTCCCAGAGCTGCGGGATAGTTGAGGTCAGTGGTGCTCAAACTTTAGTGCTCTTCAGAGTCCTCTGGAGGGCTTGTTATGCACAGATGGCCAGGCCCCTACCCAGAGTTTCTGACCCAACCAGTGAGTAAGGCCTGAGAATATACATTTCTAATAGATTCCCAGGTGAGGCCCATGGGCCCATACTGAAGGTCTGGGGCCACACTCAGAACCGTGAACAAGGGAACTTGTGAAAGGGATTGCTTCCACTATTTTAAGTTTTCTAAAATGCAGGATCTTTCTTTAAAGTGGAGAAAGTACTACTTACTCCCTCCAACACCATATCTGATAAATTTAAGCTTTCGTGCACGCCATTTGTTTGTCTAAGAACGTATGGAAGTTTCAGAAAATATTCTAGACTCATCAACCAATCACCAAATGAGCCCAGCAGCTCATTCCCTCCCCACCTGTAAGAATGGTCAGCTCAAGAAGAGAAAGGTGAGATGCTTGCTCCAGTGCACAACCTGTCTGTTCCCACCCCCTCACCTCCACCTGCACAAACCTGGTCACAGATACACAGAACCCACAGCTACCCAGACACGGAAGGTTGCTCCCGCTCTGCTCCACGCACCCCAGAAACCCAGTGGCCAAGGACTCTGCCACGAGCACAGCTGGTTCTCTGTCTAGATGTGGGGGGCCTCTCCTAACATGGGGCTGTTGTCTGAGTTAGAAGGGGCAAACGAAAAATGGAAAGGGCTCCCAGAAGTCATTGACCCCAAATCAGAAGGGCCTGATGTTGGTTCCTGTTGGTGAACACGGAAGCTAACGGGCATGAGATCTGAAGGGAGGGACGGCCAACGTCTCAGCCAGGTTGGCGGGACCAGTCCCAGCGGCGCTCAGAACACACTGGGGGAAGGGAAGCAGAAGCCACCCTGTGGCCGTCGGGAGGAAGGGAGAGACAAACAAAAGCAACAGAAGGGTGGTCCGAGGAGGAGCAAGAGGCACCAAGGAGAGAGGGGAGGCTGTAACAAAGAGGAAAAGGAGGAGGGCCGGCAGCGAGAGAAAGGGGGGGAGCTGGAGAGCAGGAGTCCCCGGGAGAGGACGGGAGGTGCAGACAAAGAGAGCGCCAACCGACCGCGGGATGGGCCCGCGTGGGAGGCTCGGAGCGCCCCCCTTCCCGGCCCCCCGGGTCTCCCAGGCAAGCCGATGAGGTCACTGACATTGACCGCCTGGGGGGGCGTGGCCGGAGCTCTCGCCGGGGAGCGCAGCGTGGGATGCAGCTCCGCACGCCCCAGGGGGCGATGCCCTGCCGGGGGAGCCCCGTCTTTTCTCTGCTCCCTCCCGCCTCCCTGCCCTTAATGGCTCGGTAATTGATTGGCCCCGAGTCCTATTTTCACCGAGGGCGGCCGGCGCCAGAGGTCGGCTAATATCAATATTTCCCGCGGCTGCTCCAGGCCGCCCCGCCGGCCGCCGAGAATTTACCTTTGGTTTAACGAGAAGTGGGAGCTGAGTCAGGGATTAGGGCTTGTCGAGTCAAGTCAACACAAATTTTAAAGGGGGGGGGGGCGATGGGGAGAGGGGAGAGACATTCGTCAACGCGGGGGGCAATCACGACAGCCGGGGGTTAATTGTGGGAAGGAGGAGGGAGCAGGAAGCAGAGAGAGGCAGGGAAGGGACGAGATGAATGAGGAGGGAGAAAGAAAGGGATTTTAAAAGGCGTGGAATCCTTATTCCTGGGGTTGGCATTCGAAGCCATTTTCCTTCTTCCCATCCACCTTGTCACCCACCCCAGCCACCAACACCACGACCACAGGCACCCCTCAACCTGACCCATTTCCTTACCTCTCCCTCCCCCATAATATTATCTGGTCCTACTTTAAGTGGCCTTTTCTCTCCAACCAGAAGAGACTCATTCAAGGCAGAGAGAGGAACCAACATCACGGTGCTGTCGCTATATATCAGGCCCTATGCCGGTGATCATCAAATATTAGCTCGTCTAACCTCCTCAACAGCCCCAGAAGACTGGCTCCATGGGTGCGGGTCAGGGTCTGTCTCCTGCCCCAGCCTCAGCCCATCCGCAGCACCCAGTGCAGCCTGTGTAACTCAGAGCCAGTAAAAATCTGTTGAAAGATGGAATGAAGCTACAAACGAATGATAGTAATGGTAGGGCAGCTGTAATGGACACTCAGCGAGCCTGAGTTGCCCAAAGCTACACAGTCTCCTCTCCATCACTCCTCCTCCGGTCTTCACCTCTCCTTGACTGATTAATTGTAGATGATTGATCAGTGGTTCTGTATTAAAGACACTGTAGAGACTCAAGTTTCACACCGGGATGAAGGACCAGAAGGAATTGGTGGTAAGAAAGTCTGCAAGACAAAGGGTAGGGGAACCAAGTAAGCCCTGTAGGTGGGGTCCCCCTCAGCAGGCCATGGGGTCTCGCCATCTCCCCAGGACCCATTTTGCTTGCAGCCTAAGCTGCAGGAGTCAGTTGATGAGCCGCCCACGATGCGCCTGAATTTCCCAGAACCAGGCTGGGCCGGTGCCTGCTAGCCGGCTCTCCCAGAAGTTGTTCTCCGCCCCCAAGTCTGTCTCCCCAGCCTGGGTCACCGAACTTCTTACCCTTGGTCAGGACTGCAGGTGTGTAGCTCAGGATCCCAGAGCTGGGGGCAGCCCAGGGGTGGAGACATTTGACAGGCACAAGTGGTAAACAATGGAGCTTCCTCCAGGACATCACCCTGCAGGGGAGGTAGGAGGTGTGAATGGACTTTCTGATATCCCAGAAGAACATCTGGGATCCCTCTGAACCCTACTCCTGGCCCGAAAAGAAACACAGAGGAACATGAGAGTGGATCCAGGTCAACTCTGACCTTTCCTTTTAAGAGATGCCTGACAAATGAACCTCTTAAGACTTCTCCGGATCCATGAGTCTTCATGTCTGTTCCTACTGCCATCCAGAGTACTGAAGGGTCCAAACCTGCACATCTGCACGTGTACCTGGCCACATGGTGAGCTGTCCAGGGAATCAGAAAGAGGAAGCAGTCCCCACCCCCTCCATTCTCAGTCTAGCTGTGGAAAACAGATCAGTCCACTGCCAAGCAATTACAGAACAGTGCAACGAGGTGACAAGGAACATTGTCCTTTGGTTCTTCACACTGGAAATCCTGCAGTTCAGAGACAGAAGTGCTCTGAGTAGCTGGCCTGACGTGGGATGGTTTTGTGGAGGAGGGTGGACAGGGAAGGGGTGAATACAATGCCGGAAATTTGAGGAGGCTCAAACTGATGGATTAAACCTGGGAGACTGGATGTCACCCGGCTAGGTGTGCTCACAGAGGCTGGAAGGAAGCCAGTGATCAGAAATATGGCCCCAGGGCCTCTGGTGGGCTCTGCTGCCCTGTCAGCAGATGTCCAGTGAGGGTGGGACCACTGAGATGGCCTGGAGTTCTCTCAAACAAACAGTCCTCCACCTGTTGAAATTCCTCTGCACCTCTTCCTCAGCTCTTCTGTCAACCTGCCCGTTAATGTGAGAGGGATAAGGCATTTTCCAGGCTCACTTCATTGACCCCCTCCAACCCCCCCCCCACACACACACATACACACATGACTATCTAGTTGGACCTGGCAGTCTCAGTGCAGAGGTGACCAGATTTTCTCCTTGCAATTGATTTCTTTGTCCCAATCTCAGTCCATCTCCCATCTCAGCTCTACCTGGGTCCTGGGCCAGGGCTGGGGGCGCATGGTTCCTGCCATCTTGGAACTCACATCTGGCACAGGCCAGAAGCAGAGAAGAATCTGAGATGGTCAGTGTGCTAAGTGGTAGGTTCTGTATGACAAGGGCAGGGATTTAGCGACAGGAAGGATTGCAGAGGCAGAGGAAGTGGGACTCATTTAGAAAACAATCTAAGAGGTGCCCTTTACGAGGCCTCACTGTGTGTGCAGGGCGCCTGGCTTCTATGATCTCATTCAGTCCTCACATTTCCACCAGGAAGGAGGTACCATTTCCTTTCTCCGCTTACAGATGCAGAAACAGGCTACGGGAGGTTAAGAACAGAGGTTAGTGGCAGAGAATGAGGTTTGACCCAGGGCTGCCAACTCAGGAGCCCCAGTTCTTAAACTCACTGGGTGCTGAGTGGTGACAACCTGCTGTAACAAGGTGAGAGGTGGGTAGAGAAGACATCAAAAAGTCCCTCTGTAACTTAAAAAAAGGGAAGCTGGATTCTTCTGTGTTTCAGAAGGTATATGAGATGGCGTCCCCTGCTCTCTGTGACTGTCACTCCTCAAGCCCTCCTGCCTGCTTGGCAGGATGAAGGACGGACTTTCACAGGCAGACAGGAGAGGCCAGAGTCACCGCCGGCAAAGGCTCACCCAGTGCTGCTCCTGCTGCCTAGATGGGTGCTCTGATCCTCCGCTGGAGATGTCACGCAGGAGACAGGCAGGCTCTGATCCTCAGAGAGCTGCGGTGCATCTGTGATGACATGTGGGCATCAAGAACTGCATATTTATTATAGATAAGCTGTCAAAATGTATGTTGTCAATTTCACCTTATACTCCAGATTTAATGGTGCACGTAAAGGACAGAAAATCTTTAATATTAATATTAATATGATTTTAGATTATAAGACCGCAGTGTAGATATCAATCAGCCAACCCTTAAGGACATGTCACTCAAGTTGATATAGTTTATAGAAAATTAATGTAATCCATCCTGTATGATCTATTACAGGGGGCATGAATGGAGAGAAGAAAGTGTGTGCTTGGGGTGGAGGCTGGTGGGCCATTATGACTCGCCCCCAGTTTTCCACACGTGCTAATTTGTGTTCGAGCCTGAAACATCAGAGCAGGGGAATCTGCATATTTTAGGCTTGGCACGGGCCTCGGATATCAGCCATGCCACCTCCTTCACTTTGCTGTGAGGGAACAAAGGCCCAGCTAGGGGACTGACAGGACCACAGTCACCCGGTTAGTTGGTGGCAAAGGTGGACTAGAGCCAAGGCTTCGTGATGGCCAGCCCTGCCTCCCTGCCCACTCTCCACGATGCGGCCCAGGGCTCCAGAAGCTGCAGAGGGTTGATCGTTGGCAGAGGCCCCAGGGCTCCCTGGTACACGCCCATCCCCACCCTCCATCCCCAGTTGCAGGAGGCTGCCTGGGCAAATGGTTTCTTCCTCAGTTTCAAAGGATCCCAGGGGTCCCCTGGTCCTTTGAAGGACTCCTCTGCATGACAAGGGGCCTGGAGGTCCATGGAAGTGTGATTGCAGAGGGCCCCAAGCCCCCGATGCGTGCCCACTTGCATTCCAACACCTGAGGCCCTGGCACTGACCCTCTACTTGTTCAAATACCGGATTGAACGTCTACTAGGGCCATGGCAGATTGATGGGGACAAAGTGACCACCAAGAAATGTAAGATGCCGTAAGACTGTTCCCTCTGAGTGGGAAGGGATAATCCCAGACCCATCTTAGGATCTGGGCCGAAGCCTTTGCCCTAGCCTGCGTTGGTGCCAGCAGCACCAGGCAGGCCCTGAGGTTTTTGAAAAGAGCTTTTGGGTTCCAGGGAGCCGGCCGAGCTAGATGGGGCTGAACAGAGAGCACCACTGGCCGCTAGGCTCCCGCTCTGCTCTCAGGTCCTGTCATCCCCCTGCCCATCCAGGCCCTGTCATCCCCCTGCCCATCCAGGCCCAGCTTGCTTCAACTGTACAGGGAAAAAAACCCAAGGTCTGTCGGCCTCCACCAGCTGGGTCCACAAACAACCCAGAGGCCTTCTGGACCAGAGAAACCAGATCCAAAGCCTGCTCTCTTAAATGCTCGGCTCTAACACACTGGCTGACCCAACAGTCCTCCCTGGGCCTCCTTTTCTACACCCATAAAATGTCCTCTGAAAGGTACAAATGCCCACAGCACTCTGCGGTGCTTTCTGCAGCTCTGGGCCTGGACCTCTGCACTGCTGGCCTTGGCCAAGGGCCCAGGATGTGGGCAGAGAGGAGGGGCTGCTCCCAGGAGCTTGGGCCAGGGGCCAGGGCAGCCTATTCTTCTGGGGTCAGGCTCGGCCGATTTGGGCGCCCAGGGAATGGGGGGAGAGAATATAGACCTGGGAAGATGAGGGACAGGCTCCCTAATTTGCAGGCCCCCCTCCCTCCTCAGGGGTTCATAAGATCTCTGGAAGCCCTAGCCTTACCCAAGGAGGTGGGCGCAGCAGCATCTTGGTGCCTGAGTATCCACAGGACCTACTTCCCCCTGGGGTTCTCCTAAGGCCTCGACAGAACACCTGGTCTCCCACCAATCGGCCAGCCCCCTCACTTCGGTCCCCAGTTCCTGCTCAGGCCTGCTGGGTCGCTATCCCTCTCGAGGACAGGATTCAGGAAAGTCCTGGCTGCGGTGGTTCATGACCACTGGAGCTTACATACATCCACACTTCTTATCTGAAGTAAGACAAGGCCTGGCGGGGCTCCATAAATCACAGAGGCGCAGAGGGTGGGCGAGGCCCAGGCGAGCTGGGGGGACACTTGCGGCTGGAGATCCTCAGTGACTCCTAATGGACCCAGCCAGCCAGACACGCGCCGGGCTGCCCACAGATCTCAGCATCTTATTTACATGCCACTGCAGACTGACGAGCACCTGAAGCATTTTTCATTCTGTTCAGACTACAAAAGCTCCTTGGGTACTTCTGTGTTCGTGCTTCAGTACAATGGCAAAATGCTGATAGGAGGATTTTTTTTTTTTTTTTTTTAATCTTCCACTGAAGCCTCCAAGAAACATGCCCCACGGAAGGGGGAGGAAGGAACAAACAAAGCCAGAGGAGGGCATGGCAGCCCTGAGCCTGCTTCTTTCTCCTGGGAAATACAGCGAGTCTGGCGAGGGTTTCAATCTGGGAAGGTGTGGCCACGCCTGACCCTGCCAGCTCAGAAACCCGCCAATTCACCCCAACACTCTTCGGGAGGCAGCTTCTCCCCAGTTGCTGTTCTGGGTCCCAGCTGTTAAAGGTTTAAAGCTGGGTGGGTGGGGACAAACCCGAGTGTCCAGGAAGAAAGGAAAATCAGGTGGGATCAGAGGGGTACCCCCTCCTCCCTCCCCGTGGGCAGGCCCTTAGAAGCTGCCCAACTCTTTGTGGGCTCTTAGCACCTCCACCCAGAACTAACAAGAGACGGGTCTTGGTTCCATCCAACTCAAGGATTCTTCACCTGATGCTCCCAGGGGAGAGAGGATCCATGATCAGTTTTCAGGCATCCCATTCCCCCCCCGAAACTGTATGCAAAATGGCTTGTTTGTGTGCATATGCATGTGGATGCATTCATGCATGTGCATGCACTAGGACATTTTTCTAGGAAGAATGCCTTCAGCATCCATCACATTCTCAAAGGGCAGGGGATGCCTCTGAAGCATTAAGAAACCACTAGGCTGCCCCCAAGCTACTCAGCTATGGAGTCAGGGCCTCATGAGGCAGTGGGCTGCCCGGCGGTACAAGCGCACAAACCAAGGCCCTGCACTTAGTAAATCAAACTCCAGCCCGAACAAGATTGCCTGGGGGTGGCAGGAGTGGGGGGGCTCTCCAGGACCCAGCAGCTATCAGGGCTCAGGGGGCTCCCTGCCCTGGAAGGGAGGCCAGGAGGGTGTCCAAGCTGGCTGTGGCTCTGAGCACGTGGGTTCCCGGCATCTCTGGTACTCTGTCCGCCGTTGCCTGCCTGGAGGTTATTTTCTCTCCCTGACCCTGTCTGTTTATTTCCATGTCACCAATATCTGTTTTTATGTATTCTCGGGCCCGCTTTCCTCCATTAATACTTCTCATTCAGGGGAGGATAAACAGGGTCATAATCACACCATAAAGTGAGCCATGGGCTGCGTGTTGCTTATTGCCCAGGGGTCTGCTAATTGGAATTTATAAAGTTCAATAAAAACTATAATCCAATAAGGCCTGAAATTCTTCTTCATTTATCTTAGGGGTAATATTCTGCCTGCCCACCCACCCGCCTGCCTGCCAGCCAGCAGTGGGAGGCCAGAGAGCAGCCACCAAGAGGGCCTTCCCCAGGGGCCAGAGTCCCGAGAGTGGCCAGCACTGAATCAAGAGCTGTGTGGCCAGGGAAAGGAGAGTGGAGGGCTTGATGGGGCCCTGTCCCCACACAGCCAGCTGTGATGGCCGTGCCTTAGAGGCCTGGGGACTCCCAGAGTCCTAGCATTGTCTTGCACCATTACAAACTCTCCCCCAGTTAGAGCCCCCCACCTATGCTGAGCCGTTCCCCCACCCCGCCAAACCCTGCCTCCCCAAAGCCTCCAGCAGACTCAGGTCATCTGCTGCAGGGAATCCCAGACCTGGGATCGAAGGTGCCTTCCCTGGCCCGAGGGGGTCCACAGAGCACGATGTCACCTCACAGTGTACACCCCAACCAGAACTAGAGCTGTGCTCCCTCAGGCACCCACGACAAGCCATTTCCCAGACTCCACTATTGAGGGAGGCAAGTGAAGGTTGGGAGGGGGTGCCCACAGCCAAGCTGAGGATCTGTACCCTGGAGACAGTTAGAGGAGTGTGTTGGATGAGGGGGGTTACCACCCGTCCGGGTTTGCCCCAGACTGAGAGGGCTCCTGGACATTTGACCTTTTGTGCTCAAGCTGCAGCAAAAAGACTGAATGGTCCATGCAGTGGGCTGAGTGGCGGGGAAGGTGGGTGGAGCTCACCTCCACTGGGCAGCTCCTGGGAGGACCCAGGCTGCCCCTGCCTGGCAGCCACTCTGGGAACAATATCACTTTCCCCCAAACGCCTCTTGCAAAAATCATGGAGTTTCCCATCACCTCCCAGGAAGCTCTCATTTGAAAAATAAAATGTATGACCTCCAGCAGGAACACACGTACACCCGAATCCCAAACGCAAACAGCTGGCCCCTTGCTGGACACTCTCTGAGTGGGGAGAGAGAACAGGGCACTGAGCCGGCCAGTGCCAGCCTTCCAATCAGGACAAGCGGGGAGCGACTCATTCTCACAGCATTCATGGCTTGCTCAGGGCTGGGTAGAAGAGAGAGGCCTCCAGAACCAGCTGCCCCCACCAGTCCCCACGCTGGGATGGGGTGTGTGTGCGCGCTGGTGCGTGCGTGTGAGGGGTGTGTGATACCAAAAGGAGAAGTCACAGTCCCCACAGCCTCTCAGGCCTCTGCAGTCTCAAATGGAGACAATATAGGCCATGTTGTTGTCCTAATGCATCTCCCCGGGGGAGGGAAAGTTGGTCAACAGGTGGTGTACCAAGCTCTCAGCCAAAGAGGGCGGCAGCAGGAGCCCGCCGCCCACACCATGCCAGCTGTGGGGTGAGCCACCCTCTCTGAGCCCAAGGCCCTCATGGCCAGTAGTGTAACGGAAATAGCTAAGGCTTTGGCGCCAGACCTGCCTGGGTTCTAAATCAGCTTTCTGCCATGTCTATGGTGTTTAGCCTTGAGTAAGTTATTCACCAGCTCCACGTCTCAGCTTTTATAAAATGCTGACCGCAATGGCTGGTCCGCATGCAGTTAATTCTAGCTACTGTTGAGGGTCATTTATATTTTGTGTGAAATGCCCAGTTGGAGATAAGGGTTAGTCTGTGGCCATGGTCAGGGCTTTTTCTTCCCCAGACTTCCTTTGCTGGCCAGGAACCAGGTTAGGGTGAGCACGGGGATAGAAGAGTTAGTGAGGACTGGAGTCATCGGTCATTTGACTTGGACTTTGAGGTCAAGAAGGAATTCCAGGGAATTCCCTGGCAGTCCAGTAGTTAGGACTCCAAACTTTCACCACCAAGGGCTTGGGTTCAATGCTTGGTTGGGGAACTAAGATCTCCCAAGCCGCCTGGTGCGGCCAAAAAAAAAAAAAAAAAAAAGAAGGCAGTGGAAGAGGAAGTAATGTCTAAAAGTGGTGAGAGAAAGATCCAGGTGGATGGGCGCAGAGCCCCCCATCAGAGGGAACAGCATGTGCGCAGGCCTGGAAGGGAGGAGAAGAGAAGGCCTGGGGTACCAGGAGGCAGAGCCTGGCGGCCCTGTGCTTAGGATGATGGGAAGTCAGGAAATGAATTTTTGTTGTTGTTGTTTGGTTGAAGAGGCAGTTTGCCATTTGGAACAGGAAAGATCTAACACACGCTAACTCCCTTAATCCATCTCCAGCCTCCCCGCCCTTTTCCCTTCACAGCATCGTCATTCATTCATTCATTCACTCCACCAAAGTGTATCTAGTGCCTCCAGGTACACAGTCCAATCCAGGTGTCAGGGACCGAGTGCCTGCTTTCCTGTGGGATGAAGTACCCTCATCCAGTGTGGGCCCACCTCTGCTCCGGCTCTCTCCCCCACCCTGGGATTTTTTCCTATCCTCCACCCAGTCCAGTCTTTCAGGGCATGGCTGAGGTCCACCCCCCAATCTGGAAGTTCTGTCTGTCCTTAGTGGTCATTACCTCTGCCTGTCTTCTTGCTGGAGGGACGGCAGCAGCAACATCCCAGGCCTGAGCCAGGCCCAGCCTCCCGCCTGTAAGGGGCTCAGTTCACTGCTGAGGTTCTGATCCGACACCAGCCTTCCTTCCATCCTTGGCTGGGTCTGTTCTGTCTCCCAGGCGGACTGTGAGCTCCACGATGAATGACCCTGCAGGCTCCCTCCGACGCTATGGTCCCTCCGCTAGTTGAAGAGATAAGAGACTCGTGCTCCGGCCCCCACTGGAGGGTGGGCCTAGAAATGCCACTTCCTCCCAGCTCTACGCAGGAAGCCTCAGTCTGCAAGAGATGGGGAGAAGGGAGAAAGCCCTTGCTGGGATGGGATCCTCCAGGAAGGAGGTCAGGCTGGGGAGAAGTTGGGGGGGCGTGGGGGGCAGAGAGAAGCATGTGGCGGGCGGAGGAAGACTTGTTGCGTCAGAGAATGGTGAAAAGCAGAAAGAATAAAAAGACTAAGGGGAGTCACGGGGGAGGCAAGACGAGTGTGATCTAAACCGCAAATCCGCCTCCTCCAGGCTCTGTCAGGCTTTCACTGTACTGTAAAAACCACTGCCGAACAGCAAGCCTGCTGGATGACAAAGAGAGATAATTGGCTCTCATGCAGATTTAAGCCCAAAGTTATCAAATAATAATAGCACGCAGAAAGAGACACAGGCAAATGGGCCTGGAGTGCCCGCTTCTTCCAAAGGACGAGGATTTGTTAAAAGTATCTAAATTATGATTCTGCAATGGAACAGGGAAATGGGGCATTTAAAAAAAAAAAAAAAAGATTTTCTTGTACTGCTTAGATACATTTTTAAAAGTTCTTTTATAATTAGGGCCATAATTTATACAATTTATTTTAAAAATATCCTTTTTTTAATTTCCACCCGGTCCAGTTAAAGATGAACTGTAAAGTCCAGAATAAATTATTTTTTTAATAAAACCATTTAAAGGAGCCCCAACCTGAAGTGAAATAGATATGTGGATTTTCAGAGGAGAGAGGAAAAAAAAATCATATATTGAAAAAATAAATTTCCTAACCCATTTTATACCCCAGATTTTATTACCACCGGAAGGTTTTTAAAATTCTAATTCCCTTTGCTTTCCTTAATCTGTTTATTTACCACAGGGCTTCCTTGGGCCTGGGCTTGGGGCCCAGTGGGTCAGTTTCAGATGAGTGGCCAACCTAGTTTCACTTCCCTGATTCCTCATGTGATTTGTCTGTTCGTGCATCAGCCTTGCTCTTCAAGTGAACTCCGAGCTCCCTGAGGTCAATACCATGCCTGAGGGAGAAATCTCCCTTTCCCTCTCTTCAGCACCTAGTACAAGCTATGTATACAGTAGGTGCTCAGTTAATGTTTGTCAATGATGCAATGATGCGCCACACTGTGGAGAAGCCCTAACCCCCCAACCAACTGGAGACCAGAAAACATTGCTACCTTCACAGGCAGCTTTGGTTCCTGTTATAACATCCTCTTCCTGCATGGGAGTGGGAGCGGGGGGTGGGGGGCTTGTTTTTAGCTCTTAGTCAAAGACCCCTTCTGTTGAGGGGAAGACGAGCAAAAAGCAGATTACCTTGAATACTAGGGCCAGGGAGCCTAAGGGCTCTGGCTGTTTGCAATGGGTTGGGATGCAGAAAATGCAGACAGAGGTACCAAGAGGTGCTATAAACTAGACACACTGATGTCACCATCTTTCCAGAAACTTGCCCTCAGCATCTCTTCCGTTTGCTGAGTTCAGAGGTGCCCATTTCATACCTGTCAGAAGGCATACACCTACACACACACATACCTCACCCACATGGAAGGGAGAGGGACAGACTCAGAGCCTCATGAACCAGTTGGAGGACACACAAGAAAGCTAGTTAGGACTGTTGCCACTGCAGCAAGACAAGGGGTGGAAAGACTCCTGAACACCTAAGGAAGGCTCCATGGATGAGGGGGCATTTGAACTTGGCCTGAAAGCACAGGTTGGATAAAAATAAGCATGAGGACTAGGGAGGGTCCATTCCAAGGGCTGGGATCTGTGTGAGCACAGACATGGTGGTGAGAATGAGCAGGTATGTCTCAGGAACAGTAAGAAGAGCTACATAGGATAGCCTAGTAGGTGAAACAGGAGAGAGCAGGTTGGTCCTGGTTAAGGAGGGCCTGGGGTGAATGTAAGAATAGAGAAAATCAAGCTATTCAGTAAGAACAGCCCTCGCCCTGCCCAATGGTTCTAGAAGCCTTTCTTTGGAGTGAGACTGGAGGAAGCCCACACCATGGCCTACCCGTGGACACACTTTTGCTGAACAGCCACGTGACTGCAGAGAAGCCTATAAGGACAAGTCTCGGCCCGTTCCTGGGCTGCTCCCACCCTGTGGGTGGGGCTGCCCCGCCTCCCAGATGACAGACAGGCACTGAATGAGAGGGCCGGGCAGGCAGAAGGGAAGGATGGGCCGTTAGAGTTGGCACAACCAGGGAAGGCTTCTTGGAGGAGGGGAGACTGGCACTTACCCTTGGAGGTTGAAGGGATCCATACTGGGGCAGGGAAGGGAGGCCTTTGTTCCATCTCCAGTCTCCACAGCAGGACCACACGCAGCCAGTCCAGTGGTGGGTGGGTGGTGAGGAAGGTGGAAGTTTCGTCCTCTCCAGCTGAACCTCTGGGGAAGGCACTTTTGTCACTTGTGCCTCAGTCCCTGTGCCAGTGAGATCACACCAGACCTCTCCCAGCCTCTGGGACACATGCCTTAGGACTCCCATTACCTAAGCTCCTTGTTCCCACAGGACACACCCCACGGCCCCCAAAGGCCAAGTCCTTCTGTAAGACTCCCAGGGCGAAGGGCATTTCCTGAGAAGACGACATCAGAGAGGATGAGGGGGTGGAGAATCAGTAACCTCCTTGAACTAAGCTCCGACAGTGGGGAGATGTCTGGTAAGGTAGCCGGCCCAGAGTGTGGGTCCTATTGATGGTACCTCTCACCATGCTTCCCACATAGTTTCCTGTCTCTTCCAGCCTAGGACACTGGGCTGGAAAGTAGGAACTGTAGCTGAGAGACCAACGGGAAACAATAAAGGTGGCTGAAGAGTTACTTGAAAACAAATCCTTCTTCCAAATGCCACAGGAGGGTGTGAAACACTCTCCCAGCTGTCCCTCGCCTTCCCAGACCCAGGAAGGATGACGGAGCCCAGGGTCCCAGACTGCTGCTTCGTTGCCAAGGAGATGGTAATTACTCTGTGAGCTGGGTAGGGTCTTTCTTTCTTTCTTTCTTTCTTTCTTTCCTTTTTCTTTCTTTCTTTCTTTCTTTCTTTCTTTCTTTCTTTCTTTCTTTCTTTCTTCCTTCCTTCCTTCCTTTCTTTCTCTCTCTCTTTCTTTCTCTCTCTCTCTCTTTCTCTCTTTCTCTCTTTCTTTCTTTCTCTCTTTCTCTCTTTCAGTTTTTAAATTCTGGGCCTGATAATCTCCAGTGGCCTGGCTGCCCTCTCCTCTACCTCGTCCCCAGCCGCTGACTCTGCATTAAAGGTAGCAAGGGCTATACACAGTTGCTTCCAAAATGACAGATGCCCCTGCTTGGGGTAAGCACGGCAGCAGGGAAACCATTTGTCAAAGTATTTATAAAGTGGGTGGAGATGCTGAAGTTGTATTCCCTCCAGGTTAAAAAAAGAAAGAAAGGAAAAACACGGCAGAGAGCCATGAGGAGAAGAGGAATCCAGCAACTTAGCTCACAGACCCACTCTCCTTTTCTACCAGCTGGAGATATTTACTGAGTGTTAAGTGCTGCGGTGAATGCGGGGATGAAGCGATCTGTGCTCCTGCCCTGAGGGGGCTCACAGTTTGGAGAGACCCACACCTGGGTAATCAGAGGCAGTGCACAGGGTATGAATGTGTCAGAGGGATGTGTGAGACCAAGAGGGTCCCAGGCCGAGTTGGAAGAGAGCAGGTGTGGTGTGAGCGGTCTGAGCCTCATGCCCTGAGGGAGGCTCAGGCTGAGCTGGGTCCTAAGAGGAGAACATGGGGGTGCAAAGCCCTTGGGTTGAGAGTGATAGGATAGAGCCCTGTGCAGGGGCCCTGGAGGTGGGGAGACTGTTCCCTCGCAGGGAGCTTGGTGCGCCCAGGGAGTCCAGACTCATGCATCAGTCACCTGGCCAGCGCAGAGTGGGACCAGGCCAAGCACGGTGACTGGCTTGCAAGGGTGACTGCTGCTTGCGTGTTGGAAAGATGGGTGAGTGAGTCACTGGGGAAGCTTGTGCTTCTGGCTCTAAACACGTGGATTTCAGGGAAGGGGAAGGTTGGTGAGCACTTCCTGAAAGAGGCCATCCCCTTTATTTATTCATCACTCACCCATTCAACAGATACTTATGCAGCAGCACTGCCTGGGGACTGGGACACAGAGGGGAGCCCTCCGTGACCAGGAGGTGGGATGATGGCAGGTAAGCGGTGCCCTTGGGCAAAGACCCAGAGGCTGGACTGTTTGCAGAGCCATCCCCAGGGGCCACCCCCCAACCTCACTCTCAGGCACAGCCTAGGGTCTGCTCTGACCATTCACATGTCTTCCTGGCTGTTTCAGTGCTGTGATGGGAGGGGTCACATGTGCACGGGCCAGGTGGGAGCACCTGGAAAAGGAGAGAGAGACATTTCCAAAGAGAAAACAGATGCCCAGGGAGGAGAAGTTACTGTTGTACAATCCCACAGGGAGGGGCCTTGGCAATGTGAAGTCTACCCGCTCAGACTACAGGGCCAGCAGGAAAGCCAGGCAAGGGCTAAGGGCAAGCTGACTCTCATTCTCTAAGTATGGAGCCATCATGAGCATCCAGCTCATCTTGGGGCTTCAGACATCCTCCAGGCAGAGTGCAGGGGAGCTCATGAAGGATTTCCCCTACAGAAATGGGAGTACCTCTTTGGCCAGAGCTTGATCTGTGGTTGAAGAGAGTTTTCTGGCGTCACTAAAGAAGCCTGGAGGCGTAGTGAAGCCCCAGAGCTGAGGCACCCCAAGTGCTCGGGAGCCATGCTTGGAAGACGGACCCATGCCAGTTCTGGGGGAGAAGGTCAGTGTCCCTGCAGTGGTTTGGCCAGTGGGCCTAAATAATATTCTGAGAGGTTCGGGCAAGGACATGCCTTGTGTGCACTGAGAATCCCAGGCTGGAATATTCTGCTCTTTCATAGGGGAGGGAGGGCAGGCAGTGCTTGTGTGCTTTAATGTATTAATTTCCCCCTGGTACTTTCATTTCTTTTCTCTTCTTCTTTATCAAGTTAACCATTAACCATTTTAAAGTATACAATTGGGCAGCATTTAGTACAATCACTGTGTTGTACAACCATCACCTCTATCAAGTTCCAAAACATTTTCATCACCCCAAAAGGAAATCCCATATGCATTAGACAGTTACTCCCCATTCCCACTTCCTCCCGGTCTCTGGCAACCACTGGTCTTCTTTCTGTCTCTATGGATTACATATTCCAGATGTTTCATGTAAATAGAATCATAAAATAAGTGACTTTTCTGTCTGGCTTTTTTCACTGTGCATAATGTTTTCAAAGTTCATCCACATTGGATGGATCCAAATTTCCTTCCTTTTTCCGGGCTGAATAATATTCCATTGTATGGTATATCACAGTTTGTGTATCCATTCATCAGCTGATGCAAATTTGGGTTGTTTGTTGAGAATTGTGCTACTGTGGATATATGTGTAGAGATATTTATTTGAATGCTTGTCTTCAATTCTGTGGAATATAGAGCTGAGAGGAATTGCTGGATCATATGACTAATATCTTCTTATTTTTTGTAAATTTCCAAGCTGACTTGTCTGTTTCAAGGTCTCCACCTTGATCCAGATTAGCCCAACGCTTAGTATGTGCCTACTGTGTATCATGCCCTCACTGATCTAGGAGCTACTCTGTCTAATAAGTTCTATCCCATTTTACAGATGTCAAAGTTAAGGTTCAGATAGAGCAGGTCTGAGAGGTGCCAGAAACTTTTGTGCCATTTCTTGGATTTTCCCAAGGTACCACATGGCTCTCCCACATGGCCACTTAGTGCCTAGTTGTCCCAGCTTTATGGTGCTCACTCCAGAACCCAAAATGTCTAAATATTTAACTCCACGTGAAATCAGTATCTTCTAGATCCTACTACAGACAGTTGCAGGTGCTAATATTTTTTCTAACTGGAGGGGAGGACATGAAATTGATAACATTCTTCCATCAAATTTATTTTTATATAAGTGAGTTGGGGAAAGATAAGCTGAAGTCCGTTTCAATGGCTGAGCCCTTAAGCTCTGCCAGAGGGAAGGAGACTAGTATCCCAGAAAAGTCAAGATGGGACTTTGAGTTGGGAAGACAACATCAGGGCAGGAGCAATGTAGGCAGAAGTCTCAGGAGACTGCAGTACAGGTTGCAGCAGCAGGAGAGGTGACCCCAGGGGCAGATGAGCTGCAGACTGCAGAGATGACTGTTCTTAACTAGAGCACAGAGACTCTAATCTCAGGGTTTGCATCGGCACGTGCACAGCTGAGATGGCTTGCCTCCGAGGAAAAGGACCTTCCCCACCTCCCACCTCTGCTTCCCCAGCCAGGAAGAGATGGTTAGCTAAAGGGACCCATCGATGGCAACGAGGGGGCTCCAAGCCTGCAGCCCACCAGACCACTTGAGCTCACAGAGTGACCTTGAACAGCACACCGCAGATGTGATGGGAGCAGCTGGCTCGTGTCCCCTGCGGCTGCACCTGTGGCATTTGTCAGCCTGGTGAACAGGCGTGCCCGACCTATGCATACCTAGTGCCATCCATCAGCCCAGCAGGAGGTGGGGAAAGGAGCAGGGGACCACTCCACCCGACCCCCACCTGGCAAAAGACCTCAGCTGCCAAGTGTGTGATGAGACCACAGCCCAAGTCCTGGACACCTGCCCTGTAATTCTGTCACGCAATTAGCACAGCAAATGGGCCCAAAGGGGCCTGCCTGTAGGGAGCCGTCCTCCTGCCTCCAAATTCTTTCCCCTGCCTCATCCCATGTGCCGGTTCCAGGCTGACAGTGCGCACACAGCACTCACCCCCTCCACCCCACGCCCCTGGCTCAGCAACCACAGTCTGCATTGGCTCCAAAGCCTCTGATGTCTTAGTCTGGCTTTTGAGGTGCCCTGATCAAGCTCACTCTGTCTCATCTGCCACGGCAACTTAGAACCAGATTTCAGCCTAATCAGGGAAAAGAAGTGAGAGAAAGGAGAGGCCCCAGTGAGGCCCGCACAGGGACACTGGGGAGGAAGTGGCCAGTCTCGGGAGCTGCAGGAGAGAAACTCAGCAGGTGATGACAAAATCTGGGCCTGAACAGGGGCAGGATAGAGAGGAGAAATCCACTTTGGAGATGGCTGTGGGGCACATGAGGATGAAGGAGAAGGCAGCCCTCCCAAGTTTCTGGCTTGGGATCCAGGAGAACGGGTCCAGGCGTGGGCAAAATAATGGCCACTCCTTTGCACAGGTTATACCTAAGGCACCACGAGCCCTCCAGGCAGCGACGTCCAGCAGATAGTGGTGTGTCTGGGAGATGGACACTAGGCCACTGTGGCTTAAGGGCCTCAGGGGAGCCACTGTGATTCCAGGTGAAAGCAGTGAAGGGGAGGGACAACCAGGTATGAACCCAGGCTGGCTCTCAATCAGTTGCCTTCTCACCAAGGAGCCAAGATTTAAAGTAATTCCTCCAAAGTCGAGACCAGCTAAGGGGAATGAGAGAGACCAATGTCACCGAGGAGGCCAGGCTGAGAAATATATGCAGATCTTAGAGGAAACAGGAAGTCACAGAAGCTTTCAAGGCAAGGAAGTGACAGATCAGAAGCTGGCTTTAGGACGATCGCCGTGCTGGCCTGAGACTGAGACACTGGAGGCCAAGGGACAAATTAGGAGGTTGTCGTAACAGCCCAGACAAGAGGAGATGAGCGAGGAGACATCAGACAGCAGCTCACGGGGCGAACGCTGAGACTTGTGTCATTAGGAATAACTTTATAGACCAGTTCTAGACAAATGCAAATGCTCCTCGTCTCAGGGCGGGCGGGGGTGAAGGGAAGAGGAGGACTCCTCCCCACTCTGGGCCCAGCTCTCATTCAGATGAGGGGAGGGGGGCCTCAGGGGGCCTTGAGCAGGGTCCCAGGGGAGCAGAGGTGGCCGCCGCTGTGCTCAACCAGGATCCAGCCGATGCCTTGAGGTCTCCAGCATGGCAGGGGAGGCGAGAAACGGCAGCCCTGGTCACACCCAGAGCTGCCTTCCTGGTGACTGTGACCGTCTGCAGATTATTGCTTCTCTCTGGCCCCTCATTCCCTTACCTTGAGACCGTCCAGTCCTCACTCCTTTTCATCTGTCACTTGGAAACTTAGGGCGCCTGACCCTCCCCCTCCCAGAAAGTGATGAGCAGTGGGGTGGAGGATGGGCAGGAGCTCAGGCGTTGGAAAAGTGCTCAAGGAGGAAGCAAACTTTTCAGAGTTAGTAGGGCTGTAAACTACGAGGCACCAAGGTTCCCGCCCATTTCCCAGGGAAGCTCTGTGTCGTTCATGTGCGCTGCACGCTGACTGTGCAGTGGGCGTCTGTTGGGGCTGGAGAGTCTGAGTGGTGAAGGCAAGCGGGTGGGAGAGGGAACAAGAACGTTCCAGCCCACCTGTGGCCCCAGCTCAAGTTCAGGGAGGTTGCCAAGCCCACTTGACCACATGAGACTGCTCCCCACCCACCTGCCTCCAGGGGATGGCCTGAGTCAAGGTTATAGATGTGTTCTGCGAAGTCACCCCTGGGCCCATGAGGATGGCTTGTCCTGGCTACAGCACCAGTGGGCCCTTCTTGGAGGATCCTGGTGGAGGAAGCTGGTCCTGAGAGAGGGCCTTGTAATGGACCCCTCTGGTGAGCCAGCCATGGGCTTGACCTCAGGGGAACTGGTCTGTCTGTCCATACTTCCCTACACAGTGGGCTTTTTGGTTGGCTGTGTTCTCCCCAAACAAGCTCATACAATTAGTTTCTTCTTGTTTCCTAAATTATTTTTGCCACTGCTAATTATTTCACACTCCATATACAAGAGTTATTGGGGTGGGTAATGGGAAGCAAGGGATCGCTTCGCGGGAGCATTGCAGGCTCCAAGACATGCAGGCAACTTTGATTTGTTTTCTGCTCAGCTGCCTGCCTGAGAGAAGGAACGGAGAATTCTGAAAGAAGAGGAGGGCAGCATCGGGGTGGGCAGGGGAGGGGGAGACACAGATACGGGCTGAAGTTTTGGAAGGCGCATCGGGCCCACAGCCCGGGAGGGAACACCTACCAATGGGGCCAAGGCCACCACTCTACTGTCCCAGGTATGTCCTAGGGCAGCTCAGGGAGAGCTGCAAAATCCAGAGGATACCCTTGCTCAGTGGCATCACAAAAGGGACACATGTGGGACCTGGCACTGCACTGGGAGCTTCACATGTGTCACAACAGGCCTGTATCAATTCCATTGTACAATTTGGAAAGTGGGGCTCAGAGAGGTTAAGGAACTCACCTGAGATCACACAGCCAAGAAATGGTAGCGCTCAGACAGGAACCCAGATCTGTCTGATGCCAAAGCCTGTATGTCTAACTGCCCTGCTCCCCTGCCTGCTTCTGGGGTTCTCTTTTGCCCAAGGATGCTCCCTGGCGGTGCTTCCCTGGGAAGAGAGCACTTACCTTAGGTGGAAAGGGCTTGGTTCCACAGTCATCCCCGCCTGGCCCCCAAAAGCCCACTCTGCCTGAGCTCCATCCAGGACAGATGTGCCCACTGCCACGCCTACCTCAGGGCAGCCTCCATGATGGGTGTGTCCCTTTCACCTTAGCTCTGATGAAGGGAGGTTAGAATTTTACTAAAGAAGATAAACCAGGAATCTAAGTGGGGAGGCAAAACCAAAAAAGATAAGAGCTGTTGAAAGGAAGGATATGTGGACCCCAGACTGCTTCCCTGGTGCTATGTGTCTTCAGCCTGGCTGGCCTGTCATCTGCCTCAAGGGTCTCAGCCAGGTGAAGCCACTCAGACTTAAACTAGTGAGAGGATCCCACGTCCTGCTAGGACAGCTGGCTCCCTCCTCTCCTTAACCAGAAACCCGCCAGACCCTCCCTCACCTCATCAGGCTCAGCCTGGTGGCCCTTGGCTGCCTGAGGACGGCCGCTCCTGGGGATCCCAGCTGTGGCGATGACCAGCCTCCCTAGTAGTTCAGGCCCGTCCTCTGAGGAGGCCTCTCACAGCAGCCAGATGCCAGGAGCTGGAACCCGCTCTGTAGATGCCGAGTGACAGCCACACTTCCACGCAACTCTCTGGTCCCGCCTCTGGGACTCCACATTTTCCACACACACACACACACACACACACACACAAACACACACACACACACTGAAAGCAGAGCCAGTGGACTAAGTGAGGAAATGCGTGCACAGTACTCACTGGGAAGGTGCTTCGTCACTGGCCAGGACTATACGGCCTACGGACTAGAAGCTGACACGGACCAGTGCCCTGACCCTGGACCGGGCACACACGTTCTCATTCAGCCTTTAGCAACCCAGTGAGAGTTAGTCTCCCATTTTACAGGTGAGAAACTGAGGGAGACAGTGGCTAGGAAACCTGCCCCACACCACACAGCTAAGGTGGTAGAGCCACGTGGTGTGCAAGCCCCATCCTTCACCACCTCTCGACACCTGCAAGGGAAGGGCCGCGCAGATCACCTCATCCACCTCCACTGCCCTCCTTACAAATAAGGCCCCGGGCATCAACCCACTTTCATGATTTCCAGCCCAGGGCTCTTTTAAGAGAGGGCTCTTCCGGGGGGCTCCTCTCCCCTCCTCACCCCCCAGTGGGAGTTCTCTATCGTGGCTTCCGCTGGAGAAGAGGGCTGAGCTCTGACCTCACTCATCCACCCTGGATGGGCGGGCAGGGACAGGAGAGTCCAGGGTGAGCATGAAGCCGGCGCATGGAACAGGGGCCTTGAGGGAGACGACCAGCAGCCTAGTAGCACTACTGCCATCTCCAGTGATGCCCACACCACCCCCCTAGGTAAGGGAGCTAGGGCAGGAATCACTGTGCCCATTTTATGGATGGAGAAACTGAGACCCAGAGAGGTGAAGGGCCTCACCAAGTCTTGGTGGCATAAGTGACTTTTGGGGAGTGCCCTATTCTGGGCTCTGGATCTCAGAAAACAGAAGTTAAGGGACCTGGGAAAGGTGACTTGTGGGCTGGGGTCCTGGCGTGGTGTGTCCCTGGGCACAGGACGCAGAGGGAGCTCTACCAAGGCAAGAAGCAGCACTTCTGCTGACGGGGCCAGGTTGGTACAGAGTGTCATGACCCCCAGCAGGCTCCGAGGGCCTCTCTGGCTTTATTGGCTAGAGTGCGAGGACGTGGCAAATGGCCAATGGTCATAAAATCCCAGCCCTGCTTCTTCCTAGGTAATAAGTGACTGTGAACATCCTCCCTGACCTCTCTGAGCTCAGGCTTGTCTTAGGTGAAATTGAAGAGAAGGCATCTGCATCTCAGGGGTGTGGTGATGCACCGGGCAGGACCTGGCTTTGTAGGGCTCCCCCCCGAACTCTGGTGCCCACCCCTTCCTTGGCAGCCGATGTGCAGACTTCAAGGGGGCAGAGAGGAGAATAGACCCCATTGCTGGGTGCCTGGCACAAGCCTCTGGAGTTCAGAATGGAGGTATTGGTGCTACCTAACAGGGTCAGGGAGGCATGGCCTGGTAGAGATGGGATGGTACCCAGGCCCTGGCTGATGAGTGGGAACTCATCAGGCCGAGATGTGGAAGGAAGCTGTCCTCTGTGAGGTGAGACCAAGGGAGCGAGGCAAGGGCCAGACCTGTGGGAGTAGGAGGGAGGCTAGGGTGGGGAAGGAGTGAATAAACCCTGGAGAGGCCGGGGTGGGGGGGGTGCCTCTCACTGCAGTGCCCAGCAGTCCAGTGAGGGCCCTGGCCAGGCTCGAGCAGCCAAGAGCAGGTACTGGCCATGTAGGTGGCCTGGGCCACTGCGCTGTCTTCCAAGACTCCCTGTACCACCTTTCCCGAGAGCGCTGATTACACCCTTTCTGAAAAATAAAGAACAGAAGGAAGAAAAGAAGCCGAGCCCTCTCCTCCGAGCCCTCCCTCCCTCCCTCCCTCCCACTCTCCGTGCGTCCCCCTCCCTCCCCGTCTCCCACCCGCTCTTGCTCTCCGTTGCTAAGTAGATGGTAGGTTTATTTGCGGCTGTCGGTTCCCAGTAGAAAAATTTCGTCTTGGAGAGCCGCCTGGATGGAAATGGCTTCAGCACCGATTTCATGGAGAAGGTCTGTGCAGTAATTAGTGTTCATGAGGGAGGAATTGGACTGGCAGGCTCCCAAGAAAACTACTCCCCAAAAGTTAGCTTGAGTCCAGAGGGCTACATCAAATCCAATTCCAGAGTGTGCATCTCCATCGCTATATATAGACCCGCAGACGAAAACAGGCAGCGCTGTGGCTCGCAGTTCAAGGGGGAACTGGTCCTGGGAGGCAGAGGCGGCCTGTGCTGCTGAAACTGCGGGGGATGCAGAAACTTGATGGCTACTGCCGCCCGCCCGCTGAGCCCTGTGCATCTCCCTCCTTCCTACCCCGCCACCCCAGTTTGGACCCCCTCCACCCCAGCTTGGCCTGGACAGACACCTGGTGATGGAGGAAAGAAAAGAAGGAGAGGGGAAGGGAGGAGAGAGCAAGGCTGGGCTAGCCCGTGCTGGCCAACACTGAGGTACCATCCCACTGCAAATGCCCCCTGCCCCGCGGGTCCCCACACAGAGCACACTCACTCCAGCCACTAGGAATGACATCCCCCCCCTTCCTCAACCCTCTGTCAAGGGGGCATGCCTAGGGGCATGCCTGCCTCCACAATGGTCCCCTGCTCGCCCATGCTGTTGCTGGCTTCCCCAGGCCTCTGCATTCAGAAGCTGGGTCACTGGGTGGCATGCCACCTTTCTCGACTTCCTCTGTGTCCCTGTGTCCCAAGCTGGGTGTCACTGAGGTCCGGCAGCCCATCTTCCTCTCGTGTCCTGCCCTCTGTCCCCAGGCCAGTCTGGGAAAAGAGCAGGTGCCCTTGGACACTTAGGGAAAAACTGAGGGAAGCAGGTCCCGGAGGCCTGCCAGGAACTGGGGACTCCACCTTGTCCACCTGGGCCTTCAGGTTGAGGGAGGAACAGGTAGAAGCTGGATTAAAATCCAGAACTCTGAGTCTGCCTTCTTCATTCCTGGGAAGTTTGCTGCTCCAGCCGGGATTTTACAGACAAGGAAGTCGGGGTCCCCAGGAGACCAGGACCCTCATCTGGCCTCTGATGCAAGTTGCAGCTCCCCCAGGAACTTTTCACACTTCCGTGCTGTGTGGCCTTTGCACCCAGGGTCTCCCTCTGCATTCCTGCTGTTCCTGCCTCTGTTCCCCAAGTCCTGGACCCTCTGCTCTCATGTAGCCTGGCCTCTGGGCCACATTTCTGGTACCACTGGGGAGGTCAGCCCGGCACTTCACAGGGTGTGTAAAGCCAGGGCAGGGCCCTCTGCTCAGTCGCAAATGAGGGCCACAGCTGTCCAGGAGGAGGCCCAGCAGCAGTTCCTTTAACCACCCCAATGCCTGGCTTCTCCTCAGCCTCAGCTCACCAAGCTGGCCTTCCTGGCCACAGGGTACAGTTAGCTTAGCCAAGACAAAGCAAAGGTCTAAAGAAAATGTCTAGGAAGCCCAGAGAAAGGGTAAAACCTGAGGATGCAAAGACTGAGAAATGGGCAGCTACGGAGTCAGACCCATCACGGAGGTGATAAGGTTGGGCCTCAGGTTGGCTCCCCCCGGCCCTGGGTCCCCACAAAACCCCCTTCTCAACCCACTCCAGCTGCCCCCCACTCTCCCAGGTGGGGGTGGGGTGCTACGTGGACTCGACCCCCACCCACGCCCGTGAACCTGTTCTACCTGTTACCTTCCACTTGATGCAAAGCCTTGGAGACACTCTTCCATCTGCTGACCGTCTGCTCCCTGCATGCTTTGTCTGGGGCTTTCCACACTGGCCACCAAACACCAGCCCGCTCACCCCTCCTCAGGGCTGCACTGGGCTCCACAGCCCTCTCAGAGGCTTGCCCTCCAAGAGGCCAGGCAGTGGACCTGAGCTGTTTCTCTCACTGACCAGCTGTGTGCTCTTGGGATGAGTGCCTCACCTTGACCCACAGACGCGTCCCATTCCTCCTCAGTAGAAGAACAGTGGACACCCCCTGCTCCCTCGCCACCCCCCCGTTCACTCACTGATGAATTCATATGCGCTAGGACCCACTTTGTGCCAGGACTGTGCTGATGCTGGAGACACAGACTCATGGGATATCAAACCCATTTCACAAAAAGGAAACTGAGGTCCAGAGAGATCTGGTGACTTGCTGCAGGCTGTGGTTTACCAGTCAAGAGATCGCCTTCAGTCGGCATCCTAATGCCAAACCAGTGTGCATCTGTCACCCTGTGCTGGCAAGGCCCTGTGCCAGGAGCAGGGCTTACCAGGGTCCACGGTGGTAGGGTCAGCCCTGCCGTCAGGGAGCTCACAGGGTCCTTGAGAGAAGTCAGTGAGGAACACGGGTGAGAGTGCCCAGTCCACAGCCATCCCCTCCCCACGAGGGTGGAGTAGTCCGTGCCCACCCTCAGGGGGTGCCCACCCCTCCCCTGCTGTCCCCTCACAACACTGCCAGGTCCTACACTGCTCCTGAGTGAGACACCCCCAGCCTTCCTCTCCCCAACCCTCCCAGCCCACATTCCCAGGTCTTAACAATCCCTCTCACAAAAGAAACAATTGACACTGAGGTGCCTCTTTGGGGAAGCATGTAGCCAGCTCTTTGTCACCCAGGTCCCTGCCAGCTCATTACTGCCTCCTGTCATTAGCATATTAGATACACGAGGTAAACAAAACACACATCCCAGACTTTCAATGCCAGCCATCTGTCACTCTGCCCCCAGCGTGCTGGCCTGTGCCGGGGCAGGAAGCACACACGGGGTCCACGTCTGTGTGCGTTTGTGTCGCAGGGGGGATGTGCAGGTCCCATGCAAGGAAAGCAGACATCACCAGACAGCGTAAATGCCAAAGCTATTTTTCACACTGTAGGGAATCTTTAGCATCACATCACAACTGCTGCTACTGAAAATGGTAGCAATAGTAATCCCCTCCATTAAGTATATGCCAGGCGCTCTGCTGGACACCCACTACTCCAGCAGGTAAGTGTCCTTATCCCCATTTCCCGGGTAAGGAGCCTGAGGCCCAGGGGGCTACGCAAACTTCTAGCACAAGACAGAGGCTACTGTCGGAACCAGATCCACCTCCCCTCCCTCCGAGGTCGCAGCCCTCTCCCCGGACTCCAGACATCCTGCTGATGGAAACAATCAGGCCACAGGGGTTAAATGGTTTTCCCAGAGGCACCAGCTGGCTGACGGCAGAAACCAGGGGGTCAGATGTCACAGTTATTTCGAGATGGAAAAAAATGGTATATCCTGGAGTAGTCAGGATGGGAATTAAATAGATGGACAGGAGAGAATATGGGGTCCCAGCCATGAGGCCAAAAAAGAAAGGAAGGAAGGAGGAAGGGAGAGGATGTTGGAAGTGGGCGGGGGGGAAGAAAGGAAAGAAAGAGAGGAACAAGGGAAGAAAGGAAGGGAGGAAGTAAAGAGAGGAAGAGGAAAGGAAGAACAGACGAGGGGAAGACCAAGGAAAGGTGCTAGGGAAGGTGTCTGGAGGAGCTTTGAAGGGGCTGGCACTCTCAGGGGCTCCAGCCTTCTAAACCACTTGGGGGGGCCCCAAACTCACCCTGCTGCCCTTACCTCTTCACCTTTGCCCGTGCAGAGCCCTTTTCCCAGCACATCCTTCCCTAGAGGCCATGCTGGGTTCAAGACTCAGGCAGCCTTGCACTGATTCTCCCCAGGGCGGAGCTGAGTATCCTCCTCCATGATTCAAGTCACAGGCCCTGCAGGCAGCCTGCCCCAGCTCACAGCCCACCTCCACCATGGACCTGGCCATAAGACCTTGGGCAAGTCTTTCATCTTTGTGTGCCTCAGTTTCCTTACCTGTAAAAGGGGGATAATAATACTATTTTATAGAGTTATTGTATTCAATGAGACAATACATGTAAAACACTCAGAACAATGCCCAACATATAACCCCCAATCCCTAAGTGTTTGCTGTTATCATTTATGCCACTGATAAGCCCTACACAAACCTCAGCTTAGTGGGTGTGCTTGTTGCAGGTATATCACCTGGCCTTGCAAGTGCATTTAGCCAGCGTCTCCTTCAAAGCAGGGGGTATGTCTTTCATCCTTTGGCAAATGGTAGACTATCAGTAAATGGCTGTAGAATGAATGAATGAGTAAGGCATCTTTCACTCCATCCACAGATGACAGTACCCTGGGATCCCTGATCCCAGTCACATGGTTTGTTGAGTCTTGAGTACCAGTCAACTGATCAGTGAGTTCAGTCTTCTTTCTTGGTGGGTTCTGTGGACATGTGAGTGGGTCTCTGGGAAAAGAAGACAGAACTGAATGCCAGGCTCTGTCCCACCACCCCCATATGTCATCCTCCCCACTTGCCAACTGCCTTTCACCACCTTGGGCACTACCTGTAGGTCAGCAATGAAGGAAGGGTGACGGTGCATGGCCCTGCCTCTTCCCGGGATCAGGGACAGCTGACTCTAAAGCAAAAGCCAGAGCCCCCCCCACACACACACACACTGTGAACAATATCTCTGCTAGGCTCGCGGGCTTGAGGGATTGACTCACTGAAGCCAGCATCCCAATCACGTTTGCTGACTACTCCCTTGCCGCAGTCCTCAGGTTAAATATTGCTAAATGCCGGTGATTGAACCTATATTACTGATGTTGGGTAAAGTGCAAAGCCTGGCCAGAAGAGTGGCTTAAGTGGTGAGATCATGAGGGAAAGGCATCCTCCACCTAGAGCTGGACCATGGCCTGCCTGGACTGAGTGAGATTGTTTTTCTGCTTTTAAAAAGAAAATCACATTTTCCAAACATTGATCCTGTAATATAGGACTCCTGGCTATTGGTCTTTTCAAAATAGTCTGTCTTGGATGCTGAGGTCGGAATTTCTTGATTGGTGTGCTTCTATTTTTTTGTTGTAGTTGTTCTTTCAGTGAATTAGGGCCTGTTAGGAAGGAGCCGGAGAAGAGAGGTGAGATTAATTCACCTCACCTGGGGGGTCCTGGGTGCCCATTTGCAATCAAAGAGGAGTGGTGCACCCTCCCCTCCTAATTCTGAGCAGTTCAACTGATCTTGTGAGGCCCCCATCCCGGGGCTTGGTCGGGGATACGGAAGGAGAGGCACAGCCCCAGGAGCTGCAGTCTAGTTGAGGAGACAGAGTTCCCACAGATGAGAACAGCAGAAAGCTGTTCAACTAAGCACTTGTTTTTATGTTTTGGACACTTGGATGTGGAAGGGCTCATTGGGAGGAGAGTCAGCACAGGCTGGGAAGCTGGGGAGGGTTCCGATGGTGGAGGAATCTGGTAGAGGACCCAGGTGCGGGGAAGGCGTGCTGGTGGGGGGAAGAGCAGGAGCAAAGGCCCAGGAGTGACAGGGACACCCACTGTGGGGGAGCGTGGTTCAGGGTGACAGATGAAGGGACAAAGGGACTCGTCAGCCCCCTGCCTTGTGAGTCTGCTTACCTCTCCTTCCATGGGAGAAAGGAGTCAGAGAGACTGACCGCCCCACCACACAGCACATCATGGGGGTAGAGAGCTGTCTATGTGGGTGTGCTGGGGACAGTTCCAGGCTGCGGTCCCGAGGTTCCAGGATCATACCAAGGAGGGATTCCTCCACACATCCCTCTGCATGCGGAAGGGGATGCTACTGGGGAAAATGACACCCCCTCCCCGCCAATTTGGAGCTGTCCAACCACCATGTAAAGCTCCAACAAGAGGAATTCTATGCAACTCACAAAGCATTCACTGAGCTCCCTCTGTGGGCATAAGACCTGCACGCGTCCAGCAAATGCTGGGGTCACTGGGGGCTCAGATCCCGCACGTGTCCTTCCTGCACACTGAGGAATCAGTCCGAGGCCAGCAGCAGGGTGGAAGTAAGCCAGCGAGGCTCTGCATTTCCGGCCAAACAGGCAAGGAGAGAGAGAGACGATCGTGGGCAGGCAGGAGTGGAGATGGGCAGGCAGAGGGCAGAGGCAGAGACCAGGGAGGTGCTTTGCTTCTCAGGTCAGTTATATGGGCCTTGCTTTCTCAGAGGCTCTGCCTGTTGCCCATGTCCCGCAGTTTAGCCATTGGTGGGGTCACACCAATGAGACCCCAGAGCCCCTCTCACGTGGTGCTCGGTGAGCAGTGGTCTCTTCCCAGGGAGTCACGCCCAGCTTCTCAGCAGGTGCATCCTGATCTGAGAAAATTCCAAACAGGAAGATCTGAACTCCCAGGCCAGGTTAGTTAGAAGGGGACACAGTTCGGTGTCTTGGCTCTAGCGTTTATCTTGGTATTTGTATGAGGAACGAATACCCCACATGCATTTCAGATCCAGCCTTGGTGCTCAGATAGAGCCCTCTGTGGAGGAGCCCGAGACCTGACTTTCACACTGGAGACGCCATCGGGGGTAGAGGGAGGTCAGGTGCATGGGGTCCAGGGAGGCCCCAGAGACCTCAGCGCTCTCCACCTGGATCCTTGGAGGAAGAGAATGAGGTCATCCCTGAGCCCCTCACCCCAAATCCCAGCCATGGGGTGGGGGTGTGGAGGGAGCACATCTCCCATCAGGGCCCCCAAGGTCCCCACTCACACTTCCTGACACACTGCCCAGGGCCTTGGGAGGGGATGACAGGAACTGAGCCCCAAACCAGGTCTCTGCTTTACCACCAGGCAAGTCACACAGGCCCCCCTAGTTGTCAGATGCTGGTAACACCCCTGTCTACTCTAAGGTGCAAGCATCATGAGCTCCCGGGCATGACAGCACAGTGGCAAGTAAAAGCTCTATGTGTGAATGAAAGGGAGCAGTTTGTGCTGTCCTGGGGACCAGCAGGCGCTGCCAGCCTAGAGCAGGGGCACAAGGGCAGCCCCTTGGCTGTGGGAAGAAAAGCCAGCACGTGTCACGAAGCAGGTTGTACTTGTCTTGTTGGGCCTTAGAAAGGCTAACACTTTCCCTGGGCCCGTCCCCAACCCCTGAGCCTCATGGGCCCATCAGCCCAGCCACAGACCAAGAACTCTTTGTTAAGAAAGGGGAGAGGCCATCAGTATGTCATGTCCACTTTTTCACAGTGCCATAAAGATGTTGCAGCTGACACCAGACATGAAATTCTCCAGCACTGAGGGTATGAACAAGGGTAACTGGAAGGGACAGACCCTTGGCAAAGGCCCACCTCCTGGTCCATCCTCTGAGGTCTGAGCCAATTAGGTCCCTGGGTCTGAACTTACTGGGCCCTGCCCAGTGCCCCCAGGAAGAGAAAGAGAGGGCTGGTCCCATCCCCTGGGGCTTCCCAGTCTAGGTCTGGGGATGTTCCCCAGCCCCACGCCCATCTGTATCTTGTGGCCGCCAAGGGCAGGAAGGCTGAGACCATCACAGTGAGCCGGGTCCAATTCCCCACATCACACAACCAGCTTAACTCTGAGAAACTCTTGAACTTGGAGTTCACCTGCAGCACAAACTCCTCTGGAGTTTCTGGTGTAAAGAGAGTTGACGCAGGAGGGCAGTGCTGAGCCCAAAAGCAGGCTGTGGGCTGAGGGTGGGGTTTCAGCACTGGAGGGCCCTGAAGAAAGGAGCAGGCCAACAGCCCTGATTGACTGGCTGAGGGCACCATCCATCTCCCTCTCCTGCTGGCCGCCCCGTCATCCCCACCCCCCAGGCCTCCTCAGAGGAAGATGGATGGCTCCTTCTACCTCTGCGGGCCTCAGCCGGAGGGCAGACATCCCACCCCAGACCCTCTCCACACACTGCTTCCCCTGAGGTCAGCCATCTCTCCCCAGCCTTGCATCTCACTGTCACCCAGCCAGGGCCAGAGTGGAGTTTAACAACCACTGCATTCAATGATGTCTGGGTGGGGAGGGTACCCTGGAGTCAGCAGCTCCTGTAGTAGAATATTTCCACGTGGGCAAACACACACCACCCAGAAGACACTGGGGAGGCCACCCTTGCCCACACAGACCATGGGGCACAGAGGTAGACAAAGATGTGTAGACAAAGATGTGTCTTCTAACTGCCAAATGAGAGGGACCATTGCTAAGGGCTTTAAGAGATGTTGGGGTTGGTGTAGTCAAGGAAGACTTCCTGGAGGAGGGGAGGCTTAGTCTCTTCTAGGACACGTGGGCTCCAAAGGAAGGAGGCATGGAAGAGGTAGCAGGAGAAAGGGTACTGTTCTGAGGCCTGGATTCCCCCGATGCAGGTGGAGAAGCAAGAGTCAGAGTCATGTTCTATGGGTGAGCGATCATTGCCCTTCTCTTATGGAGAGAGGAGAACATCAGCAGAGAAGTCCCCGGGGAAAGGGAGAGGGAGGGAGTATAGTCCAGGTAGGAAGGCCTGGAGGGACTGGAATGGCCAGGGCAGGTCCTGGGGAAGTTCTGGCAGAAGCGTCACCCCGTGGCCGGGCACTGGGAAAGAGAGGCAGAGAGAGTGGCAGGGCCAGCCCCATGGTTTCTTTCTCTGCCTGTTACCAGGAGCTCACAGATTCTCAAGGCTCTCAGAGATTAGAAGAGGAGACGAGGCTCACCCCTGGGGCAAGCCACGAGCAGTGGTCAAGGGTACAGCCACATAGGAATCCACAGAAGGTGAGACCACAAGGCCGAGGTAGGCTCTTAGGGCCTCACTGAAGAGCAGGACCCAAGCGGTGGGTCTTGAGGAGGTGCAAACCTGGGGCAGGCCCAGAGGTGGGGGGACATTCCCAGAGTAAGAGCATATATGTGAAGAACTGCTCTGCAGCTGTCCCTCCCACACGAGGGAAGGGGGCATCTGCCCCAGAGGCACTGGGGAGGCCGCCCTCGCCCACCCAGACCATCAGCGACAGAGGCTCGATGGCGGGACACACATGGCCTCGGAACACCAGCAACCCTCTTTCCAGGGAAACTGGAAGACATCCCCTCTCCCCCTCCCTCTATCCACCCACACACAGTCTGCCTTAACTTCTCCGCAGTGGGGACCACATCCGTTTTGTAAACCCTGGGATGAGGAATGATGCTCTGAGGGTGGAGTTTCAGGCCCCATGGCAGGTGGATGGGTGGAGATTCAGGGCAAAGAAAATCACTCCGAACAGGGAGCCTCTCCTTGACCCTTAGGTCTGGCTGATTGGTGGGTTTCCTGTTCCCCACCCCCTCCCACATCCAGCTTCCTCTCACTTCCTCCAGGCCAGTCAATTGCAGGGCCTGAGGATCTGATGTTTTATTAAAGTCCAGATCTTCCTATTCTAGGGCCACCTTCCTCTGGCTAATTCTGTAATTCAATTAGTAGGCGGCCAAGGCCCGGCTGGGGTGGGAGGAGGAAGCGCTTCGGGAGCCTTCCTTTCCGTGATGATTACACCCCAGGCTTCAGCCCTGTTCAGAGTTGGGCAGGAAATTGTACTTCCTTCACTTCACAATGACAAGGGCCTTTTATCCCCACACACGGGGGCTTTGTAAATTACTGCCATCTCCGTGCAATTAATTCTGCGGCGCTGTGTTTTTTCCCTCTTGTGGGAGAGGGCACCCGCCCACCTTCTCAGGAATCAGCAGCGCCCCCTGCACCATCAGCCCAGGCTGCCCTGCTGGAGGAGGGTGTCTGCCACCCACCCACCTGCATCCTAGCCGGCAACGCCCACTCTGCCTGCCTCCCCCAGCTGGCTTAACCTCCCCTGGCCCTACCCTTCTCCTCCTCCCTCTCCTTCTCTGCCCACAGTGCTTCCTGATCTCTCTTCAGTGCCCCAAACCCCCAGTCGTGGTCCCCCCACCCTCTTCAGTTCCTTGGGCTAGAAGCTTCCATTTCCATGAAGCTTCAGTTCCGTTTAGAAGACTCTGTCTCCACCCTTCACGGAGCTGACAGTCTATTCAGAGACACAAGACATGAAAAGGATCAACAGAAGGATGGGTAAATAAGAACAGTGAGGGGCTTCCCTGGTGGCGCAGTGGTTGAGAGTCCGCCTGCCGATGCAGGGGACACGGGTTCATGCCCCGGTCCGGGAAGATCCCACATGCCACGGAGCGGCTGGGCCCGTGAGCCATGGCCACTGAGCCTGCGCGTCCGGAGCCTGTGCTTCGCAACGGGAGAGGCCACAACAGTGAGAGGCCCGCGTACCGCAAAAATAATAATAATAAGAAGAAGAACAGTGAGTGGGAAAGGGTCAGAAGGCAGCATGAGGAAATGTGAGGGTGGACCAGTGTCCAGTGCACACAGTAGAACGGGAGCAGCAGAGGCGAGGCAGGTCAGGGTGGGCCAGAGGGGTCCACCTCGTTCAGGGAGGCCAGGCCATCAGCAGCTGGTGGCAGCACTGTGGTATGACTTTTCTGCAACTGTGACATTTCCCTGCCCCCATGCCCACCCCGATGATCTCCCAAGTCCGGTCCTGCTCCGCCAGGCTGCAATTCTATTCCACCAGGTCAGTGCTAGAAAGCGCTGACCCTGAGGCGGGGAGACTCAGGTGATGAGCTGGTGCTGGGAGAACCATCCCAGGCACTGGGACAGGACGGGGAAGGCGGGAGCTGAGGGGCGAGGCTGGACCTCACCCAGAGGTTCTCAAGTCACTTCTGCGCCTTTTCACCTCAGATCCTGCCATCAGCGCCACACAGCCGGTTGGGCCTCAGGACACCTGGAGGGCGAGACAGGTGTGGGGGGAGGGTGGGCCTCTGTGCTCCATCATGGATTCTATCCCCCCCCCAGACAGCAACTTCTGGGACTCAGGGCCACAGGACCCAAATGAATACCATTTACAGCTTGCTGGGTGGAGAGAACCTACTTCAACTCCCAGAGCTCAGAGGAAGCTTTGAGGTAGGGCCATAGCAGGACCCACCCGTGATAATTTCCCTCATGAAGAACCTGCCAGGAAGCTAATGTCCAGTGATCTTCGTCCGTGCCCTCAGAACGGGCTGTGGGTCCTGCATCCTGCCTGGCTCACCCATTTCCACCCACCCCCCTTTTCACTCCATCTTCCCCTCTTAGCAAAGTTTTTTTTTTTTCTTTAAAGTTAATTATATAAATGATACATGATACATGCTGGGTCTAAATGTGTCAAACAAAACAAAAAGTGTTAAAGTCATGGGAGACACCACCTACCCCCCCCCCTTCCTCCCTCTTTTCAGCTTGATGGGACCCTTGTAGACCTTGTGCTATGGTGTAGGCACAAATTTGGGTGCATATGGGAGCCGGGGAGATGTCTCTGATGTGTATACATGGCGTCTGCTATTTTGCAACTTGCTTCTCCCATCTGACAGTGCGTCTTTCTGTGTTGGACATTTAGAACCATTTCATCTTTTTAGTTGTTGTAGAGTATTCCACAGTTTAAACATAAAAACATTCTGGCACTGAGAAACCTTTAGACGGTTTTCAATTTTATTGCTATTCCCAAGAGCCACGGTGGACCCATGTCTCCTCCCCTGTGAGCACAAGTATACAGGCAGGGTCAGGCTTGGGAAGGGAAGTGTTGGGCCTGAAGGCAGGAAGAGATGTCTGTGCCACCAGCCCCATCCCCAGGAAGGGCGCTCCATTGTCAGACCTTCTCAAGCCTTCAGGTGCAGAGCCTGTACCACTCCCCCTGCCCACCCCACCCTGCTGCCTTGGATCAGAATGTGGCTGCTCCCTGAGAGAACCCCATTTCCCAACTAGACTGAGAGTTCCCAAGGGGCCTCACTGGGTGTGTCTCTGGGGACACCTCAGCTCCGTACAGGAGAGGGAGCCTGGCAGATTTAGTGACTGCCAAGCTGAGGCCCCCCTGCACCGCCCTCACAGCTCAAAGCCCCCTCCTCCACTCGTAGGAGAAGTGCAGATGAGGACAGGAAGTCACAGCTCGTTCAGCTAGTGTCCAATGGGTGAGGCTTGGGAGCGCTCTCTCCCCTGGCCACCCTGGGTGCCCACCTTGGCCCCCACCCAGGCCCGCTGCCCTCTGCAGCACCCTGTGAAGGCAGACTCCCCTCCTGAAGCCCCCCCATCCCTGCCAAGCTGCCGCTCCTTCAGGGTTCTGCCCCCAGCAAGGGAGCAGATGTGGTCCCTTCAAGCACACAGTCAGCTGTTAATAACTATGTGTTGTGTCCGCCTTTTTAAAAGAGCCACAGCGAGACAGCTCTCTCCGAGTGGACTGTCAGACGTGGCACCGGGCTGGCTGAAGACATAGTTTGAGGAGGCCAGGTGGGTGGGCACCAGTTGGCCCCTGTGTAAGGCTGGTCCCTCCTCATGGAGGCGTAGAGGGACGGGAGGGACTCTGCCTCTCCGACCTCACCCCCCCATCCACAGGAGTGACTGTGTTTACATTGTGCTCTGCGATTAGAGAGCCCTGCAGAGGTTGTTAATGCTCATTGGCTAGTAAGTGTCCCCGCCAGCCTCTGAAGGGAGTTAGAGATGAGGAAACTGGGACTCAGAGAGAGGCATCAGTAAGTGACCCCTGGCTGAGCACAGCTTCCTGTCTGGAACCACGCATCAGCCTTTTCAGGGGAGGATCTGATGGGGGAGAGAGCAGGACGGTGACAGTTACCATACTGTCAAGCCCTGAGCAAATGGGCTCAAGGAGGCCTTGGGGACAAGAGCCCTCCCACCAGAGCAGCCTGTCAGCTCTCACCAGCAACCTCTGTCCTCCCACTACGGAAGTCCAGTGTGGCTCTGTGTCCTCGGGGCCTTGATCAGCTCCCAGCACCACTGCCATGTCCCCGCACCTCCCGGCACCCCCAAAGTAGCCAGAGTGTTCAGGATTCCATGCTCTTGACAAATATGTGTTGAGCTCCTGCCCCTTTCTGGGCACCGAGAACTAAGCAGGAACAGAACAAAATCAAGTCCCGACCTCATCTGAGCCCAGGGAAACGCTAATCAAGGAACAAACACACAGTATTAACATGTCAGGGTGAGGGGTGCCAAAGAGAAGCACAAACAAGACGAGGGGTCAGAGAGCAGGCCTGCGTCCTGGGCAGGGGTGGGGGCGGGGGGAGGAGAGGCTGCGTTAAATGAGGCCGTCAGGGGAGGCATCTCTGAGGAGGTCACGTGTGAGCGGAACCTCAAGGGAGTGAAGGGGCAGGACGTGCAGACAGCAGGTTGGGCTCCTTCTGAGCAGAGGGAACCACCAGAGCCAAGGTCCGAGGGCAGAGTATGCCTGGCGGGGCAGCGAGGCTGGAATGAGTTGGGTGGGTGAGCAGGGGAGGAATGGACGAAGGTGAAGTCGGGGTGCAGATGACAGGGGAAGTCACACGGGGCCTGGGGGTCCCTCAAAGGTTCTGGTTCACAACACAGCTGTGAGCGCTCTCAAAAAAAACTGTGGCAGAAATGCCTGGAAGCTGGACAAACGCAACAGATTCTTTTTTTTTTTTTTTTCCTTTCTGGAGCCCTTTCCTTGTTATCCTGGTCCATGGAAACAATGTGGTCATCTTCTCTCCTTCCTCCCTTCTCCTCCTCCCGCTCCAAACCTGCCCTGACCTTGTCCTGAGCTGGCTTGCACAGCGGCTGCCTCCCAGTTGCAGGCAGGCATGGGTGGAGGACAAGGCCAGTGAGGGGACAAGAGGAAAGAGGCCCTGGCAGAGGCAGGCGGCAGCACGAGGGACGACGTCATGGGGGCCTCTGACTGCTGTTCATTTTAGTCCCCCAGTGTCTCCATCAATAACCGTCTGCCACAACCAGGATGGAGGAGTGGGGAGCGGGGAGGAGGGGTGATCTGGGGTCTGGATGGGGAGGCATGAGATGGAGTGGGATGGAGGCTCCTTGGCACTCATAGCTCCTCCCAGCCTGGGACAGAGCTGGAGGCAGGGAAGGCAGAGAGCCGTGGCAGCTGAGAACTCTGTCTCCCAGCTTTCTCTCCCTGCTTCCTTCTGCCCATCTCTACATCTCCCTCACACATACATTCCCTTCCATCTCCTCTCTGAAGCTAAGAGAGGAAGGGAGGCAGGACCAATTTTTACACTGGAAGAAGAGGAAGGGAGTTTGTATTGGGTGATGGAGGAGTCAGGAACTGCAGAGGATGCTGGGAGCACTCTTATGTCGAGGGAAACGAACGAGAGGCCAGAGCGAGCCTGGTGACAAGGCACCAGACTGGCACCAGAAGCCTACAAGCCTCATGAGAAGAGGGCCTGGGCTCCTGGACCTGTCACAGAAACTGGCTCAAGGGCACTCAGGAAATAGTTGATAAATGGCCAGGAGGATGACCACCTGGTCAGCTGTGGGCAGTCAAGAAGGGAGGTTGATTTAAGATGAACTAGACCAGTCAAGGTGGTCTGCCGGGAAGAAGTGGATCTTGATCAGATTCTTGAAAGATGGATGGGACTGGTAGATGTGAAAATGGGGAGAGAAGGCATACCAGGTGAGGAGATTGGAAAGGGGGAGAGCAAAGAAAGGGGGGCAGTGGTGAACACAGATGGTTGGGAGACCAGATCCTGGGAGAGAGAGTGAAACAAGGGAGAGAAAGAAGACAGTGAGACAGAGGTGGTGGCCAGCGCCCAGAGTGCCTTCTCTGGGGCCATGGTGGCTTTAGGAAGTCTGAGGCCACTATGCCCCTCCAGACGCAAGCCTGCTGCTGGCTGAAGTTGGCTGTTTGACTTTCCGTAAGACCCTAGGGCCGCCCAAGCCACACAGCCACATCTGGAGACAGAGGAAGAGGCCCTGACACTGAGCAGCTTGGGGGAACTCCCAAAAAGCCTCTCCCACCAACAAGTATTCTCTTTGCCTTGTCACCGTGCCTGAAGGGCCGGCATTAAAAAGTCACCGCTTGAGTAAGACAACAGTGTTCTGTAAAATCCAGATTCCCCGGTGAGGCACTGTCAGAATCGTGCAAGGGGAAAACTGGACTGGACCTTGCAGACCACTGGATCAACCCTCTCAGTTCACACGTGAGGAGACTGAGGCGGGACAGGAGACTGCTGGAGTCACCCAGGGAATTAGAGGCAGAACAAGAGTCTCCAAGCCCTCCAGGAAGGGTGTGAGGATATCACTGCAGATGTGACAACCGACTGGGGCAGGGGACACATGGACAGCCCCATTCATTTTATTAGGACAGCCTGGCCTGGGGTCCTCCTTACAGATGGAGCCTTTGTTTGAAAGGCCGAGAGGGTCCCTGCATCATCCCTCCTAAGGGGCCAGAACAAGGGTTCACGATGGAGTATAACTAGAGGTGATGGGGTGAGGGGTGGAAGCTGCCCCTTCTGGGAGGTATTGGGGCTGGAGCTGAAACAGAACAGCATCCGGAGGGAGGCAGGCGGGCACCTGGCACGCGGACAGGAAGAGACCCGCGGGGAGAGGGGGCGTGGCGGGGAGAAGATGCAGAGTGGGGAGACTTCACCGAAGGAGCAAAATAGAAAAGCAAGGAGAGAGACGAAAAGCAGACACGGGAAAACGGCGAGGCAGGAAAGCTCGAGTAGAGCGCACGGGAGAGAAAGAGAGGTGGCGAGAGGGACCAAGAGCGGGGAGGGGCTGGAGACCGGAGGGCGGGCGGGAGGGCGCGTGGGCGGCCCGAGGGCGCCCCACTGACCCTTCTCGGCGCTTGCTTCCCTCCCCAGGCTGCGCTTTCCTCACCTACTGCGAGCGTGAGTCAGCGCTGAAGGCCCAGAGCGCGCTGCACGAGCAGAAGACTCTGCCCGGGGTAAGTGGCGCCCGCCGAGGCGCGAGCGACGGGCGCGCCGACAGGGGGCGACTTCGTGAGGCCGAGCCGCGGCGCAGCCGGCGGGGGCTCGCGGGCCCCGGTGCGCGGCGCCGGCCTTCGCTCGGGAACTCGTGCGTCGCCCCTTGGGCCCCCAGAAGCCTCGAGGCGTGGGGCTGGGAAACGGGCGCGTGGGCGCCGAGCTCAGACCTCGCCTGGCGGCCTGCGCACTCGGCCGTCCAGGCCCGACGGAATCCGGGCGGGGGACGAACTCGGCCGTGGCCACAAAGCTCGGGCGCGGCTCCTCCCCTGACCCACCGAGGCGCCGCCGATCGGTTTTCTCCTCTGCGTACTACCCGTGCGGGCAGCCCGGGGTGGGGACGCGGGGTGCCTGGGGCCCTGAGGCCCCGGAGCCGCCTCCATTGGGCTCGCCGGGCCGCCTGCGGCAAGGCTGCACGAACACCCACCGAGCGACGTCGGACCCTCGCCTTTCCTGGGGTGGGGGCCGGGCCGGGAGGGAGGGAGGGAGGGAGTGCCTACCCGCCCGGGCTCGGCGCCGCGAGTGAGATCACCGCGGTTTTATTTAAGGAGCCAGCCCTCGTCTTTGATAAACTATCGTGCCTCAGCCCTGGTTTATAGCTTCTGTGCGGGGGAGAAGAGAATTATTTATGGCCCCCCTAACTGGGTTTGATATCAGCCATGGCTATTATCGAGGCTAGTTCATCACCATAAAATAAGAAGTGTTCCCCGGGTCAAGGGTCTGCGCGGTCTCTCCTGTGGGTTCAGAGAGATGGGGGTGGTGCGGAAGGAGGGGAGATATGCAGCTCACCGAGTATCTAAAGATAAATGGAAAGATGTGAGTGTTTGTGGGCGTAGTTTAAAGAATTTTAAAATGTACCGTGTTTAAGCTTATACAATGGACACTGCAGGGAAGCACATGTGTTCTGTATATATGCTCACCAATATTTACACATGCATGTTTACATTCTTACCAAGCAAACCGTATGTAAACACACGCTTCCATTTCTGCCCCACAGCGGGAAAGGTTAACCAGGTAGACAGAGAGAAAGCGCAACCAGGGGCGGGAGCAGTCTTCCTTTGCATCAGAGATCCTTCTTTACCCGTTTAGGGGTGGGGAGGGCCTTCCTTCCATTAAGATAGCCTTTGTATTGTATTTTGGTATTTGTGATTGCAAAGCACGAGGCTGAGTCATCTTAATAACACACCCGCGGATGCAAATGTATGGAAATCGTGCACCGCACAGGTTTTTGTGTGGGGCCCAGCTCTGGCAAGGTGGCCATTCCCCAGTTGGTTTTTCAGTGGCGCAGCTACATGCACGTATATTATAGTAATTACTTTCTGGGTGCCCTCTGTAAGATGGCAGAAATATGCTCCACATCACCCCATGTTATGTGTGAAGCATAAAATCATATTGTAAGATAATCAAAGGCTTCTGAGAAAGGTTTGTGCTGATTAATAAAGTGTTTGTGGTACTTTGTTTTGGGGGAGATTGTGATAGATATTTTAGAGCCACCCAAATGGAATAGAAAATACCACATTGTTATGGGAGGTCCTTCATCAGCTTGAGAGAGATTGCTGGGGAGTTTTGTGATGGCTAAAAACCTGGAATTAGATGGGGAAACCGAAAGAGAAGGTGGGAGGGGGAGGCTTGGGATTTTGAAGGGGGAGAGACTGGGGACTGGGAGAATTTCAGTAGCAAGTGTGGATTGTTCAGGATCTAACATTAACTTGTGGTTGTTTATTTTACATATAATAGAATAGCTAAATGATGGAGTGTATTAGTTCTTTAATAATTTATAGAAATACTTTGATGTTGCAGTAATTACATTAAAGGTCACATATCAAAGGTAATTTGGTTGAGCAGCTGTGATGGTTTCTCAGAAGCAATCAATACCACTGTCCGTGGTGCTGATTTCACCAAGGGGCCTGCCAGATTAAAGAAGGCTTATTACCAGGCAGAAAGGCCCAAGGGAAATCAGGAGCATGTTGGAGCGACGCGCCAGCCCCCCTTCCACCAATAATTAACACTGTTCCCCATAATCTGTGCTAATCCTTCATACTGGGAGATCCAGTGGCATTCTTCTGAAACCACAAAGACAAGTTGGGCAAGTCTGGGAGAAAGGACCAAAAGAAAAACAAACCATGAATGTATGTTGGGAGGTGGGAGGGGTGATGGAGGGAGGCCAACAATGGAACTAAAACATAGCCTGGAGTCCCCTTGCAGTGCTTGGAACGCTGTCCTTTCTTCAAAGGCCTCACGGGGAGACTCATGGCCTCAAAGACCTCAACACAATTCTCAGGGCAGGCACAGCCCACAGGGGGAGGGACAGGGAGAAAAGACAGGATTGCAGCTCCAACTTCCCAGGGCACATTGCCCCCCCCCACAAACTCACATGGGGATTAATGAAAAACAAAATGACCAGATTTTAAAGTGGAGTCATCTGGGTTCCAGAAAGCAGAACTGATGTTACTACTGTTGCTTGGTTCTCTCCTTTGAGCTCAGAGAGAGTGAGACGCAAATGCTGGGAAGTGGCCCAAGCAGAATGCTCCACCCAACTGTATAATGGGTGTTCCCACCAGCTGAGGTGGTACTCACAGCTGCCTGCTTGGTTAGGGGGCAGAGGGAGACCTCTTCTTGTCTGGGGTGACCACACTAGGTGCCCTGGTGAGTGCGCTCTATGTCTGACTAAGGAGAAAAAAAATTTTTAAAAAGAACCTGGAAACTGGTAACCTCAGCAATTTAGGCACTTTTCCAGACTTCAAAATCCATTAAAATCAATCCATTAAAATTAGCCCTCCACTTTCTCACTGAAGAGAGAAAGAGGGGAGAAGATGGTGCAGGCAGCCCACTCGTTTCCCAGCAGGTTACAGAGTTAGCATCCTGTTGGCAGCAAGGAACACGATCCCATTGTTTTCATGCGAAAGCTCATGCATGCACACACTGCCACCATCAAAAACAGTAACAAAACAACAGAGACAGAACTAGAGACAGTGCTCCCACGTGTCCCCATTTAGGGACTGGGAAGGGGAGCTGACATTTCTCTTGGGATAAGTGGAAGCTCAGAAACCAGATCACAGTGGCTGTTTTTACAAGTCAGAGGTCAGTATCCCTCGGAACCAACCTAACCAAAGTCTCTCAGATGGCTGACCGAGTCATCCCTGGACCAGTGTTACAAATGGATTATTGTTTTTTAATTTGACACGCCTTCAGTGGAATGAGATTACTAAACCACAAAGCCTCATCAGGGTCCCTTCGAGCAGGGCCTTCTGCCGGCATCTAGGCAGAGTGATTCCACTTTTCTAAACTCACCGTCTCTCCCTCATGCTCTCAATCTCACTCTCTCTCCTGGCCCCTAGCCCTCTCCAGCCCACCTTCTTCCATTCCCAATGTTTGTTCCATCATTTATAGGGTACAGTCAACATGGTTTCTCAGTTCATCGGCAAAAATTTCCTGAGTCTGTGCTGGGCACTGTGCTAGGCATCCAGGCAGACACAGAGATAAGAAAAATGCATCACCACCCCCTCTTGGAGCTGTCCATCAAATTGGAGACAGAAGCCACACACACATCAATGATACAAGACAGCACGTTATCATAAAATGGGTAGAGTAGGAAACAGTTCAATGATAACAGTTAATATTTATTAAGCACTCACTGTCTGACAGGCGTGATGCAAGCACGTTACCTCCATTACCCCATTTTATCTTCGCAACCACCCTATAAGGAAGATATCATGCGTATCCCTCACACATGAAGAGATCTGGGATTAGAGAGATTAAGCAACTTGCTCAAGGTGACAATATTAATAAATGGCCAAGCCAAGACCAGCACCTGATCTACTACCAAAATCCACCCCTCCTTTCTAGGGCCACCAGTTGCTTTAGAGGGGACCTGGGTAGCTATGGGGTGTAGGAGTTGCTCAGAAGTGTGTTCAGGACATGGGCAAGGTGGGAATAGAGAGCTGGGAGGAAGATGGGTGTGTCAGATGAGAGCGCTGGTCTGAGAACTAGCCTAGAAGACAAGGCACGCGTGACAGGTCAGGAGCCGTGAGCTAGGCAGGAGAGGTCCACTTGGAGAGCTCCCTGGGGTCTGTCTGAGTGTGCACGGGAGGCCTATTGGAAGAATCCTCTTCCTTAAAATAGTCCCCTGCTGCTTAGTCCCAGCTCCCCCTGCCTTTGGGACTTTTCAGGGAATTGTCTTCCAGGAAGAGCCCATCTGTTTCCAAAGTTAGGAAGGTAGGACCTCTGGGGAGAGACTCCGATCAGAGAAAACCAGGCTACGTGGCCAGCAGTGGCCAGCACTTTGCTCCTGTGGAAGCAGAAAAGGCTCCTCACCAGGGCTGCTGAGGGGGGAAGAGGTGGGTTCAGTTAGCGGGAGGCCTGAAAGCGGGGAGGAGAGAGAGCTGGCAGGGGGGGAGTGGGAGCTGTATCTGCTTGGTAAACAGTAAAGTTCCAATTCACTAGTTAAAGATTGGCTTTTGTGCCCTCACTCCGGCAACCTGAGAATACAAAGCAAACGCACACAGTCCTCCATGGCTGTCTCCCACCCGCACCCCTCGCTCGGTTCAGCCTGGTAGACAAGCAGCATCGCTGCCATCACAGCTCCCGACTCAGGTCCCCACCACTCAGGACACGTCATTTCCATGGAAATTCAGTGTGACCTTCTTTGAGTTTACCAGGAAAGATGTTAAAATGGAAAAAAAAAAAAAACAATCTCAGTTGGATTTCTAGCACTGCTCTCTCAGGATGTTCTCCTTTCTCCCCCTGCCTCCCATTTTCATTTTCTTAAGTCCCACCTTCCCTTCCTTTCCTTCTCCTCTTTTCTCTTTATGCCTGTTTCCTCCTCTCTTCTCTCCCTCTGGTCACTTTCCTCTTCCTCTTTTCCCCTCTCACTTCCCATCCTTTCTTCTTTATCCTTCTCACTTGCCTCTCCCGTCCCTCTCCTCTCCTCCTCCTTCCCTCACACTCTCCCTTTCTCACCTTCTACCCACCCCACCTCTACCTTGACACCCACAGGAGGCTCTCGTGGGACCGCCACCAGCTTTACTGGGACTTCCCTGCTGAGGCCCATCTCCCTCCTGACAGCCCCACCATAGAAGGATCCATCTAATTTTATGTACAACTGTAAAGATGAATGATAAGTAGAAAGGATGCAGGCAAGAACAAGATGAATAAATTATAAAGGGCAAATGATGACAAGACAGGGGTCCCCAGAGACACTGATATGATAACAGAAACTAAAGATGAATTTATGATGGATGTAGTTAGCATGTGTGGAGGCTGTTAATTCTTCAGGGTAGTTTTACAACTTCTAGTGATTAGCACAACCAAAGTGTTTCATTTTAGAGATGTGATGCATTGTGATGCATTTCCACCTGTCTGTCCTGTAGGCACAGTGTTGGCTTTTGTCTCTATACGGTGAGTTGGGTCCCATCAGCACGTATCTCTGCTTCAGATGGTGGGGTCACAAGCCAGATCCCTGCATAGCTCCAGCTTCCTGGTCCTGTGGTCCTTCTTCCTGAGTGTATTGGTTGGGGGGCTGCTGTAAAAAAGTCCCACAAACTGGGTGGCTTAAACAACAGAAATGTTTTGTCTCACAGTTCTGGCGCTAGAAGACCCAAGATCAAGGTGTTAGCAGGGCTGGTTCCGTCTGAGGGCTGGGAGGGAGGCTCTGTTCCGTGGCTCTCTCTTCACTTCTGGTAGCTTCGGGCTGGTAGATGGTGTTCTTATGTCGTCACATTAACTTCCTCGTGTGCGTGCCTGTTTCTGTGTCCAAATTTCCCCTTTTGATAGAGACATCAATCATATGGGATTAGGGCCCAGCCTAATGCCCCCATCTTAACTTGATTACATCTGCAAAGACCCTGTTTCAAATAAGGTCACATTCCCAGGTACCTTGGGTTCGGTCTTTAATATCTTTTGTGGGGAGGGGAGGACCCAATTCAACCCGTAACACTGAAAAATGGGCAGCCCTATGGCTCTTCCATGGCAGGGAGAGAAAGGGCTTCAACGGTGTTTGAGTCACTGGAAAGGGGGAGGGGAGTCCCACCAGCCCTTCCTCTGCATCTCCCCCCACCCCCGTCCTCATGCTCTTTTCTTTCCCTCTTGGGGAAATATCTTCCCTCTTTCCCCATATTCTCTAAAGAGAACTATTCATCTGTCCTTTTAGGGCGTTGGGTCTTAACAGAGAACACTTTTGCCCCCCTGGGGACATTTGGACACTGTCTGTAGATGCTACTGGCATCTAGTAGGTAGAGGTTAGGATGCTTCTAAATATCCTACAATGCACAGGACAGCTCCACGACAAAGAAGTGTCTGGCCCAAAATGTCAGTAGTGCCCAAGAGCCTGTGCTGGGACCGAAGGCAGATGGAAAACGCACAGTGAGGCCCTGGGGTGGAGCTTCCCTCTCACTTACCCACTGCTTCTCATTCACCTGGGGGGACAAACCCCAGGGGTCCTTAGAGTGTCAGAGGTGGGAGGGTTTGTCAAGGGGCACACACTCAAACGGTGTAAGCACAGAGGGAACCGTGGGCAGCAGGAGAGGGCAAAGCCCCCTTCCAGGCTTAGAGATCATTTCTGGTAGGCCATTCACACACTCCTCTCTGCAGGAGGCCTAGTTTCAGCACCAACTTCTAGCTCAGTTTTCTCATTTTACCCACAGGGAATCTGTGATCCGAGGGAAATGAGTTGAAGTTCGCTTGTGACAGAGCTGGGACCAGAACCCAGGCCTCCACAGCCCACCCACATGTGGGGTTTCTCCAGCCTCTCCCTTTGGAAGAGTCCCCATCCTGACAGGAAGCAGGCCTGGCGGGAACGTGTCCAGCCATCAGCCCCTCACCCCCGCCACAGACCACGCCCCAGGCTGCGGCTGAGCGCACGTGGACCCCTCCCGGCTGGCTCTCCCAGCAGGAGGGAGCACTGAGTTCCAGGAGAGAAGGCAGAAATGCTTTAAATCCGGACTCCAGGTGCCAGATGAGCTACATTTGCATCCGCGGCACGCTCAGCTCTTGTCTCTCCTCTTCACACCGGTCCTTGGTCCCACCTCCCTCTGCTTCCATGGAGAGAATCTTCACTCCCCTTCCCCCTTCCCACAGAAACGTCTTGAAGCCCTCCTCCCACCGGGGCTGTGCCCTGTGTTCTAAGTTGTGCTCTCTTCTCTTCCCTGCCCCTGCCCACACTCTCCTGAGTGCGGAGGTGTCCCCATTTTTCTGGCGAGGGACTCTCACACCTTCTCTGTGGCCTCCATGACAGAACCCAGGACCAGCCGTGGCCTGTCCTCAGCAAGACACCCTCACTGATTTGTCTCAAGGACCCAGAGAGCCTTATGTCCACAGCCACCATGTCTAACTTGGAGGGATAAATAAGAGGCCATGTGAGGTGATGGTCAGAGCCTGGGCTGGAGTCAGGGAACCTGGGCACCAGGTCCCACCTGCCCCCAAACAAACCAGGTACTTTGGGCAAAGCGCTCAGCTCAGAGCCTCCCTGGGCCTCCCCCTTCTGGACTGTGGAAGGAGGCGGTGGGCCAGATTGCCTCCGGAGCCCCTTCTAGCTCTGACATTCTTTAAAATTCTAAGAATAATAGACTTGGCATTACTCACATTACTCACATTACTGAAGAAGACAGGGAGAGGAGGGGAGAGTGGGAGGGTGAGGAAGATAAGTGTCTCCTGGCCTCCACGGCCCAACTCCATTTGTGACAAGTATAATTAATAAAGCTCGCGTCAGCTCGGTCTCTCCCTGATGCAGACCAGCCAAACTGCCTGCCCCTGAGGGCCGGCTCCAGGACAGGGCTTCAGGGAAGGGCTGGAGCTCCACCTCCCCCTGTCTCCATCCTTGCCCCTGGGCCCCAAGCCTTCCTCCTGCCCTCTGCTTAAGTCTCTTTTTAAAGAAACAAGGCAGACATTTCTCAGCTTTCTCCAGCACTTGCCCAGGCACAATTTGGACCATGATGGCCATCACCCAGATCAACAGCAGCAACATTTACAGATTACCTGCCCCATGCAGAATTCTTTTGAGGGGGGTAGGGTACCTGGCATCAGACAAAAATGAGTGAGACATAGCCCGTTGCTGAAGGTTTGGGAGGCAAGTGTGAAGAGAGCTCACGATCCAGAAAATAGCTTTAGGTGCCAAAAACTGGTCGTGATGGCAAGTGCCCAGGAATTCAGCTGAGAGAGACCTCAAGGCACAGCCCAGGGTGTCCTGGGGGAGCCCAGCCCACCCCACCGCAGGCTGCTTCCAGGCTTCTCCCCTTTGACATGCTTCCTAGGCTGGCCGAGGTTATCATGGCGACAAAAAGATCTGACCGCCTGGAAACTCCTCCGGTTCCGGTCACCCGAGGGACTCGGCTGGGTGCACACTCCCTCCCCCAGTGGCCACAGATCCACGCAGCTCTCACCCAAGTACGTCGCCTTCCTTCAGCCTCCTCTTCTTTCCGTGTCATCCCCTCGGCCCAGAGAGTTTCTCTTCATCCTTGGAGGCTCAAATCCAACTCCACTTCCTCCGTACCGTCTCTCTGGCTCTCAGAGAGCTTTCCGATGCCCCGTGGCACCCGGTGCAGCCCGTTGATTCCACACTGCTCCGTTAACTCTACTTTTCAGCTATCAGAGTCCCCACCCCCAGTGCTTCCTGTACCTTCTCCTTCGCCCAGAGCTGATTCAGGGCAGAGCCCTTTCTGCCCCTTGACCTGGCCAGCCTTGGCATCACCCAGCGGCGTCCCAGCAGATCCATTCTCAGGGCTCCTCTTCCATCCACATCACCCCCCTGCTCCCTGGAAAGTATTCAGCTGAGCTCACCCTGCGGGGTTACACTTGGAAAGACAGGAGGGTCTCCCTTTGTGGTCGTGGGCACTTGGAGGAAACGCTGTGTGGAAGGCGCTTTGGCCTGGGCAGTGGCAGCTGGCACGGGCGTGAGTGCCTGGGCGGCGGTGACAGGAGTGAGGGGGCTTCCCAGGCGGCCTCGGTGGACGCGCCCTAGTGAGTCCATGTGAGGCTGTTTGAGGGTTTGCTGACCTTTCGCCAGAGCACGAGGCAGGGAAGCAGGCTGTCTGTGTGAACTCCTGCTCTGGGATGGATGTGTTTTAGGACTGGCAGGGTTTCTTCTAGAGAGTGTGTACGTGGGCTAGGCGAGCAGAGCCAGGCATCTGTGTTGTGGGCCTGCATCGTTCCAGAACGGTGGGCTGCCAAGTCCCACCAAAGATGGGCAACCCTGGGGGATGATGGCAGAAAGCAGTGTGTTTTTTTGTTCTTCACATCTTCATGAAAATAGTTGTAAAGAGAAAAGGGCTGGAGTTCAGGGCCCCAGTTTACTGTGGCTCCAGTGTGTTTTGATCTAAGGTATTTGTAGTATGGTCTCGACGTGACCACCAGGGGGCGCCAGGCAGGTGGCCTCCTCTCCCGGTGGCTGAGAGGGGACAAGGCAAGTGTGAGCGTGTTGTGCCCAACTCTTGTGCCCAGCGGAACACTCGTTCCATCCTTCAGAGCACTTACAGCCTGCGGGGACGACACCAACCTGCTGGATGACTTGGGACAAGCCTCATGACCTTTCTGGGCCTGTTTCCTAATTCCATAGTGAAAACCTTATGTGTAGGCTATGGATTGTTATCAATCCAGGGATAATTATGACGAATGACAAACAGGGATGTGAGCGTGGTTGACCTCTGGGTGCTTTGCCACAGTTACGTCCAGTGGCTCCTACTTCATTCATGAAATAGTAACAGGACAATAAAAATATGAAATGGTCAAAGATGCGATTTGTACTCTAAGTCTCATTACGTTTCAGAAAAGGGAAGGCCCGTGAGTGGATTGACCATGAAGGACCCCAGGGAGGGGAGACAGAGGCAGGTGTGTGGCAGGGAGGGGAAATTGGAAAGATAGTAAAGAGGGTAGACTTCAGGGAGCCTGGAAAGTCTGGATTTTCCTCCTGGAGTTAGTGATGAAAATGGGGGGATTGTGGTGGGAGAAGGCACTGCTACCCTTCCGAACATCCAGCCTGTACAGCCTGCCGGCCCTGGGCAACTCCAGGCAAATGAGTCCCGGACATACGGCTCACTCTGGGCATGGTTTGGGCACCAGCAATCCCCAGCTTCCCTCTTCCCTGGGAGGGTCTTGCCTCCCCCTGCCCACACACCCCAGTCCTCCCAGAGCCTCAGGACTTAGCTCCAAGCCCCCATCTTCATCTCGGAAGCTCTCCCAGACAGCTCCAACCCACAGTGCCCCCCCCAACCCTTGGTCTGAGCATTGGCCTTCCCTTGGTCTGAGCAAGAGGTCTAAACCCTGGCCGAGTGCGGACCTGGGCCCAGTGCATCAGCATCACCAGCTGCCTGTTAGAAGTGCAGAGCCTTAAGCCCCACCCAGAGCATCTGAGCCACATCACACAGACTGTGCTCCACTGCATCTTAACAAGATTTCTAGGAGAAACGTGCACATAAAAGTTGGTGACCACTGGCCTAACTTTAGGCTCTGAAAGGTACTTAGGTTGAGTACTCCCAGAAGCAGACTTCAGAAAAGCATTAGAGTGCAAGTGTTTCTTGGTGACCCCAGAAACACGAATAGGAAGTGAAGGAGTGCCACAGGATGACAACTGCCATTCACCGAGGACTCACTATGGGCCAGACACTTCACAAGTATTCTCTCATTTATTTGTCAAAACAGCGTCACATGGGTGCTCTCAAGTAAGCGTTTACCAGCGTGGTTTTTTTTTTACATCTTTATTGGAGTATAATTGCTTTCCAATGGTGTGTTAGTTTCTGCTTTATAACAAAGTGAATCAGTTATACATATACATATGTTCCCATATCTCTTCCCTCTTGCGTCTCCCTCCCTCCCACCCTCCCTATCCCACCCCTCCAGGCAGTCACAAAGCACCGATCTGATCTCCCTGTGCTATGCGGCTGCTTCCCACTATCTATCTACCTTACGTTTGGTAGTGTATATATGTCCATGCCTCTCTCTCGCTTTGTCACAGTTTACCCTTCCCGCTCCCCATAAACCAGCATGATTTTATGGACGAGGAGACTGAGGGGAGGGGGCTCGCTCACTAAGGAGCAGTCTGGCTCCAGGGCCCCCCCTCCTTCCACCACATCCTGTGGAGCTAACCCTGTGGAAAACCCAAGCTTCACAAGGGCAGGAAGGGTGTCACCTTCCTCTGTTCCTGTCACCCCAAGGTCAAGACCACGCTGCTCCCATAGGAGACTCTGGCGTGATTGCTAGACCCCCAGGGGGCCACGTGAGGCAGGGCGGTGCCCCCACAGGTGTCACCACACGCCAGACCTGACTGTGGATTGGAGAAGTCTTGTTCTGCATGGGAAGCAGGGTCGAATTCCAGCCCCAGGTCTGCCTGGAGCCTATGTGCCCTTGGGGAACCACTTAAACTCTCTGAACCTCAGTTTTAGTGACTACCCTGTCAGTTAGAAATACGTTTGGCTACAGTGGTTTCAACAAATGGAGCTTTGGATTTTTGCATATCACGGAGTCTGGGGTCTGGTGTTGGCTTGGCAACGTGACAATGTCAGCATCTGAGTCTCTTTCCTCATGGTTATAAAATGGCTGCCCTAGCTCCATGCATCATACCCACAGTCAAGCAGAGTAAGTCCAGCTGTGTCTGTCCATTTTATCAGGAATGCAAAAGATTTCTCATAGGCACCTCCCCAGTAGAATTCTGCGTGGGTCTCATTAACCGGAACTCCCTGACCACCGTAGCTGCAAGGGAGGCCGAGAAAGGGGATATCTGGCCAGGGATGAGGTATATATCTGCCATGATCAAAACTGTGCTTTGGTCAGTGAGGGGGAAGAGGAGCTGGATAATGGGTTGGAGCCAAGAGAGTCGCCCCTATTAGCCTCCTAGACATGGGTGGGGGTCACAGGGGAGCAAGCTGGGCAGAGCAGCAGCCCAGCCCACACACCTGCAGTGTTTGCCTTCACCTCAGATCATGACCCGGCGCTTATATGAGGAGGCTGATTGGGAAAGAGTTGTTCAGAAAGAGTGTGTTCTAAGAGCTGCTGCTTCAGCACAGCACTGCTAACTCAGCGTGTTCATCCAACTCTGACATGGTTTCTCATTCCATGAAATTCTTCACGGGGGATGAAGATTTCAGCCCCTTAGGTATCATATTTTTATCTTCTACAGCTTTCTTGAACTTGCATCTTTCTTGAACTTGTATCCTTCTGTGCCTAGGTATGTGGCTTAAACATCAAAGAGTCAAAGGCCACTGTGCCACCCGACAGCTGTCCCCACGTCACAGGCATTCCATGGTCACGCCTCCACACTCACTTTGTGGCCTGGTGGGTGCACACCTTCTGAAAATGGCCCCACCGGTTTTCCAGGTGACAAGTCGACTTTTCAGAAACGGAAGCCTGTTTTGGGGGGTGCGGAGCAAGGCACATGTGCTCTATGCCAAGCCTGCCTGAGGAGGGGAGAATTTGCCCCCGTGATTAACTTCAACTGGCTGCGCTGAGAGTAGAGAGGGAAGGGGCCAGAGACACCCCAGCTGGCCTGTGCGGCCCTCCGCTCCTCAGGCCCTCCCTCGAGGCTCTGCCTGCAGCGGGAGAAAGTCCCACCCAGCCCTCCCCATCCCCCAGGGCATGAGCTTTCCCAAGAGGTAGTGAACCTCCAGCTACAGAAGTGTTCAAGCCGGGTCTGAGTCACCTGGGGGTGCGGGGAGGGGAAGGGGGAGCAGCTTGGCAGGTAATTCCCACACTGGACAAATCACTTCTAGGAGGTGAGCCAAGACCCGATGATTATCTCCGTGTTTCAGTTGTGTCTCCGTCATAGATAACCCCACAGCGCGCCAGTGCCAACCCAGTCCTAAACCCACTGGCCCGCACTCCCAGCCTCCATCCAAGAGGAGGTCCACTCCAGCCCTCTCAATCTCTCCCTTCTCTGAGGACCCTCAGGACTTAGAGGCCAAACCCACCACCTCCCTGGGCAGGCTCAGGCCCCAAATTCAGCCAACCCAGCTCCACCACTCCGAGCTGTGGAACCTTTCCCAAATCACTTCACCTCTCTGTGCCTCGGTTTCCTCCTCTCGACCCTGGGATGCCAGTCTCCGAGCTGTGGAACCTTTCCCAAATCACTTCACCTCTCTGTGCCTCGGTTTCCTCCTCTTGACCCTGGGATGCCAGTCTCCGAGCTGTGGAACCTTTCCCAAATCACTTCACCTCTTTGTGCCTCGGTTTCCTCCTCTCGACCCTGCGATGCCAGTCTCCGAGCTGTGGAACCTTTCCCAAATCACTTCACCTCTCTGTGCCTCGGTTTCCTCCTCTTGACCCTGGGATGCCAGTGGTGCCTTCATCCAGGGACGGATGCGTGAAGTGATGCCAGCGAAGCACTGAACGCACTGTGCACACATGGGAACTAAGTGATGGTCTCTCCACTGCTTCTGCTGCAGCCATATCCCCCACCCCACCCCCACCCTGCCGAGGAGCAGGTCTCCTGGCCTGGCCGCTTCTATCCGTCCCCACCCCTAAATGCCCTGGGCTGGAGGACGACTGGCCCAGGGTGCACAGCAACAAACCCTCCCAGCCACATAGCTAACACAGAGCCGGCCACACGGGGGACCGACATACCTCACTGAGCGGAAGCCAAGTGTGGGAGTGGCGGGAACATCCCTCGAGACTGCTGGTCCTGTCCCTGCCAAGGCCTGGCTGTGCTTGAAGAGGGGGGTTCGAGATCACCCCTTCCTGTCCCTCAGCCCCTAAGAGGTGTTAGCTAAGTTTGCCCTGACGGTTTGCACAATCCCCACGTGACACTTATATACCTCCCTCTCCACACCCCGTTCACCAACCCCCCAGCCCTGGAAGCTGGGTGAGGGGAGCCCAGGAGATTTAAAACCCTAACCAGTGAGAGCAGAAACAGAATCTCGCCCTGGTAGCCACACGGCTTAGGATGGTCCAGGAGGCCCTTCCAGGCAGGGCAATCCAGGGATCTGAAATGAATATGCATTCGGCCTCTCCCAGCAGCTCTGACAGCTGGCATCTGACAGCTGGGGCCGGACCGCTCAGAGCCTGAGAGATGGTTTTTCATTCAACTGGTAAGTGTTTCCTGAGCACCCACCAGGAGCCCGGCCCTGTGTTGGTGCTGCTTGGCAGGTGGGCACGAGGAGAGGTCAAGGACCCTGCGGCCCCTGGGCTTTCCCTCCTGCAGAGGAGAATCGATGTACATACCAACCAATTAGAGGACAATGGATCGAGACTTTGGGCTGAAATGTAGAGCTCTGGGTGATCAGGGAGCACTGCAGGGCCGTGTCTACTGAGCACTTCCATGAGCTGTGGTGCGCTGAGTACAGGGCGCTGTCCTGGGAAGGACAGGCGGATTTGGGTGGATAGAGAGTGGCTGGAGACAGCATTCCAATGAGGAGGCATATGCAAAGGAGGAGGGAGGGAGGGAGGGAGGCTGTGAGGGAGACTGCACTCCTGGAGTTCAGGGCGCTCAGAAAGAGGTTACAGGTCTCGAGTTAGAGAAGGCTGGGGACCCCGGTGGGGAAGGCCTAAACATCCCACTGAGCAACTTGGTCTCTTTTCTTTGGAAACTTGGGAGCTATTGAAGCTTCCAGAGTAGGAGAGTGACAACCTCAATCAGCAGAGCTGGCACAGCTCGGGCATGGGTTGGCAGAGGCTACTCTCTTGGTGTTGAGAAGGTCTGCTGGAGGAGGGTTGGGGGAAAATCGGCTCCCTCTGGGTGCGGAAGTTGGTTCAGAACTTGGCTTCCCGCCACACCACCACTGGGAGGGCTTTTCCTACCTGGAGGAGAGTGCTGGAGAGGTCCTCAAACTACCTGGCTGCACATGGAAGTTTCTGAGACTCTCTCTCTCTCTCTCTCTCTCTCACACACACACACACACACACACACACACACACACACACACAGAGGCAGGAGGTCAGGATGGGGCCTACAAATCCACATGTAGCAAACGCTCCCCCAGTGATTTCAGTGCCCATGCAGCTCCGGGAGACCTGGGCACCCCCGTTCTCTGTCTGGCATTGTTGGGAAACCTTAATTCCTCCTCTCAGGCTAGAGGAGTTTGATCCATGAATGGGACTCTTCTCCACCATTATGTTTCTTTCCTGAGACCCAGAGAACCTCAGAAAAGTAGAAAAGGCAATGGCTTAGCACTCCCCACCATTTTGCCTGGGAGACACAGTAGCCCAAAGAGGGCGCATGGCATGTGAAGGTCCATGGACAGTTGGGCACAGCTCTGTCCAGATGCTACATTTGGGTCCTTTCTCATTTGCAATACGGCCTTTATCTCAAAGAGACTCCAAGATTGATGGATCCAGTAAACTGGTCAACCCGCCCCAATTCAGACGAGCTGGGGGGACACCCATTCCCATTAGCATCTGTATGATGGGGTTGCTCAGTGCAGTTTTATGACTTTTGAGTAGACAGTCCAACAGTGCTTCCAAGTTAATGTCCTGCCAAGCCTGCTTTAATGGACAGATACAAAGTGTGTGTAATTAGCACGCCATGATGTGACAGTGGAAACTAGTGAACCACTTGCAAATGCTGTCGGTCTCTTAGGTAGACCACATATTCCTACAGACAGTAATGCTGTCTCCACTCTTTATTTGCTGATCAAAATGTTTTACGCCATGGATTTTGCAAAGACTGGCTTCTAAAGTCCAAATTACCTTCCATTCTGACTTGGTGGGCTCGAAATTTACAAAGACTTCAACCAACTCCTAAAGGGCCGAGCATCTCACACAGAAGGAACTTTCAGTGGGTGGGTCACAACCCTTCCAGAAAGCCTCCCCTAATGGAGTGAACCCCCATTCTCTTTCACCCTCCTAGGGTGTCACGGGGGATTGTCCTGCATTATGAACTAGCAAAGTAGGCTAGACCCCACTGACGTCCCTCACTCCTCTCAGACCCCATGGAGCTTTGCCACTGTTTTGCGTGCTTTGGCCCACACCCTGCCCGGGTGTTCCGCAAACACTTCCAACCTTGTTAGATCACCGGGCAAGAACCCGATCGGTCACCCATCAGGCAGACCCGCTGTCTGGCCACTGTTTGGGCCTCCCTGCCTCCCGCCCACAGGTTCTGGGAAGGCAGTGTGTGTCATCTCCCTCTATTCTTATTAAACGACTTATCTGGGGAACTTAATATTTTCTTTTAAGATAAACTGAGCTAATGCGATGTGCTTGTTTTAATTTGCGAGGTTAACTCATCTAATTATTTGTGGCGTTTAGTTAAATCCTTGTGCCTGGGCTGGCTGCAGGTGTGGGCTTTGAATCCTGCCAACAGGAAATCTCTTAAAAACGAGCTGATCTAACGCAGCGTGGTCTGCTGGTATGAGGGATTTTGTAATAATGCATGAATTTATTAACAGCCAAAGATAAATAGAGGGTGTATTTACATTCAACAAATTCGCAAGGAGCTGTCTGCTGCTTCCCTGCCCCCCTTCCAGTGGAAGCATCCCCCACCTCATATCACTGTGCCATCAGTGGAGTCGAGCAACCTTGGGGGGCCCCATGGAACTACAAGTAGCTACTCCACCATCATGACAGTAAGTGGGGAGCTGCCCTGGCAGGGGTTAAAGACCTGGAGTTTTAGTTGACCCCGAGAGAGGAGCCACTGGTGTTGCCCAGATCCCTAAGGGCCGTCACGATCTTGCCAGGTGAATAGGTGCCTCTCCCTAAGGTAGGAAAGTGATGTCCCATTGTCTCTGGGCTGGGAGGGTGGTCCTGGAAATCTGTGTTTGGGGCTGAGAGCTACACCTCCCAAGGGGAGTGTGTCCAAGGAGGATCACAGAGGAAGGAGAAGGAAATCCTTCCACCTGAAGCTAGTTGATTGGCTGGTGACAAGCAGCCCAAAGGTGAGAGGCAGCCCACTCTGCACAGGGTGTGTCATGAGGAGCTCCTGGCTTGCCCTGACCTACCAGGAGTTGCCCCACCCCCTGCGTGGGGCTCCAGAGACCTCTCAGAGGCTGGGCTGGATGCCAGCACTGTCCAAAGAGAGTGGAATTTTAGCTCCAGAAATTCCACGTTGCTCGAAAATACCGGTAGCCGGTATTGTCTGGAAATCCAGGTTTGGGATGAGCCTAGGCAGCCGCAGCGGCATTGGAAATGCACTTCCCTTTACCTGAGGCCCAGACGCCCTGACAGCCCAAGTCACTCAGCACTGACCTGTTTTCATCCAGCGTCAAGCTCTCCCTCTTCCACGTGAGTGATCCCCGATGAAATCACTCTTGCAAAGGCAGGTGTAAAATAAGCACAGATGTGCAAACCGTCCATGTGCATGCATAGATGCACCCCCGACACTCAACATTCAAAGGTGCACACACACGTACACCGGGGTGCATGGCATATATGTATGCAGGAATATGAGACGCGTGTGTACACATTAGCACACGCGGGAAGACGTACACACACTGGCATCCAGGCGCACACCCACATGTGGGCACTCAAACACACATGTGCGCGCATGCTCTTCCTCTGGCTCCTTTGGAACTGAACGAGAATATAGCTCTACGGGGACAGCTGAAGATAAACTCTTGATTTCTGATTTCCACAGCAGTTTGGACAAGGTCCTCTGAAATGCATTAAAATGCTAATCACAGCATCTGTCTGAACCCTGGCAGCTGTGTGACTTGGGGGGAAATCGACACGGAACAGATTCGGAAGCCTGCGACTCCTCCTTGACTCTCCTTGCTTCGCTCTCTCCTTTGTCTCCCGCTCCTCTCCCTTGCCTGCCCCCTCGGCCTACACCCAGCATCAGCCTCCCTGCCACTTCATCCCCAGGCTTGGCCACCGTGGTCTCGACTCTGCCAGACTGTCGGTCCCAAAGTGTCACAGCTCCCCAGGGCTAACAAACAAGGCCTCTGCCAGGATGGCCAGGGCCAAGTTTCTCTGCATTAGAGAAATGGCCTCCCACCACTTGGGCCCACTGCTCCCCTGGGCCCCCTGGGTTGGGGGGCTCTAGGCTCCAGGCCTCTCCCCTCAGGGGAGAGCAGAGAAAGTGCCTGCACCATCAAGGATGGATGCTGAAAACATGCTCTGTTTAACCCGAGGAAGGGCACTCAGGGTGGAGTCTCAGGCACCGTGGGAGGCAAGTCAGGGAGAGCTTTCTGATGCCCTTGCTGACACCACATATGGATGGGGGATGGGGGCGGGGGAAATCCTGCACCCACACTCCCGGTGAACGGGACAAGCCCTCCCCCACCCATCCCTGACCGTTAGCCCAGCTCCTCTCCACAGCTGTCACCTGACACCAGGATCCAGGAACACCCCAGGATCCAAGAACACCTCACTCCCCACTTCCCATGCAGCATCAGATCCTGTGCTCTCCTCTGTTGCTTCCCTTTGCCTGGCATCCTCCTACATCCTAAGCCCTGGTCTACATTGAGACTCAGCCTGGCCACCACCTTCTCCAGGAAGCCTTCCCCGATCTGGACAAGGCTGGATAAGATGCCCCCAACCTGTATTCCCAGAAGCTCCTGTGCATGCCTCAATTGCCAGAATGTAACATGACCTCTTGGCCAGTCCTTCACCCTGGACCACGTGCTCTTGGAGACAGGGTCTGGGTCTTGCCCATTCCTGTGGACTCGGCGTTGGCACAAGGATTAGCCTGCTAAGTTCTCAGTGGTGGGGGGGACATTGGAATGCATGGGTGGGTGTGCACCTGAATCCTTGGGACAAGGGCCGCTTCGTGGGGCCCCTTAGCGGACATCCTAGAGGTGTTTTTCCCTCTCTGCTGGGACCTGAAGTGGGCTCTGGTCAGACCTAGGTGAGCACAGGTCCCACACCAGTTCTATGTACCCACCCCTCACCCCCACCCCGTGAAGATCGAAGCTCTCAGCATCCCACGGTTCCATTTTTCCTCTTAAGCATCAAACTGTCATTTCACTAAACACCATCTGGAGACTCCTGGCTTCAACCCCTCACTTCTCCCAAACTCTTAGTAATGTGACGGGTGTTTATTCCTTCTTCCTGCTCTTCCACTTCCTCTAGAGCATCTCAGCTCTGTGGCCTGCAGACATTCATCTTATCTTTGGGGAGCTCAGCTTTGGTGGGGAGGCGGCCGCTCAGGCTTGGCTTTAAGCAGCTGACAGTGATAAAGAGCAGACAGAACAAGAGGGAGCTGTGCCAGCCCCTCCCGGAGCCCAGTCCCAGGCAGCCTGGGAGGGGGACGGCGGAAGGCAGGTCGGGAAAGGAACCCGGGTAAACCTGCTCTGCAGTGGCTTTGGCTCTGCCACACTGATCTTCCCAGAACTCTAGGACCCTCCATGACTCCCTGGTGCTGCCAAACAAAGCCCAGATTCCTACCCCAGCCCTTGGCAGTCTGCAGCCTCCTGCCTTTCCCCGCATCGGCGTCTGCCTCAGCCCCTGGGCACCCATCTCTGCTGCCAGCTCACTGCTCATCCCTCCCTCCACGCCTGTGCTCATGTTGTGACACTTATCTGAACACACTCATTCGCATTTCTTGCTTGTCTTCGAAGGAGGAGCTCATGCCTTCCTCCTCCGAGCAGCCTTCCCTGACTCCCCCACCCACATCAACAACCTTCCACGGCCCTCGCCACATGGATCACGCTGTTTCATTCATTGCTCTAACTCACATCGTACTCATGAATTGTATCTCCTGGAACAGACACAAGACTCCCCAGATGGCACCCACAGCACCCAGCACAGGACTGGGCACACAGCGGCACACAGTCAACCCCTGCTGTCTTGAATCAAAGTGAAGCTGCAGCAGTGACCCCACTGAGATGAGCCCCAGCTCCTCGGGGTCGCCTGGTTGCCAGTGGAGTGCTCGCAGGTGGAGCCCTCCCTCAGTGCCCGTATGGAGACCCACCCATTCCAGTCCCCACTGTGGCCCAGGCTGGCACTCAGAGGCCAGCCTGCTTCCCCTGGTAAAGCATTAAGCTAATGCATGTTGTGTCTCATTAGTGGCGTTCTGTTTGTGCCAGGGCCAGGCAATCTGATGGGTAGTTGATTGGCTATTCTGTTTATTTATGGCAGGAAAAGCATTCTTTATTGAGGACTGGGCATCACATTTCTGTCCCTATGGCACTAAGATCCTCTGGCAATCATGCAGTTATAAACTAAGACTAAATAAATAATATATAATAAGCAATAAAGACAGCACGCCTCCATGTAAAGAGCTCTCCTCGGGCAGGGCACAGCATCTTCCCGCGGCTGGGACTGGAGACCCAGCCTGAGAGACACCACCCTCCCAAGCTCTCAGCCGGGTTCACCGTTGTGGTGAACTTTAGCACCCACGTGGCTCAGCCATAACACCTGGGAGTGGGAAGCACACCTGCATTGATAGAGAGCCTTTAAAATTCTGCTGCCATTGACCCCACAAAACCTTGAGGAAGGGAGGGCAGGTACTGTTACCTCCAACTGATAAGATGAGGAAACTAGGTAAGACCCACGGAGGTGGAGAGACCTGCCCAGGACCACAGGGAGAGGCAGCCACGCCTAGATCACCACTGTCCTGCCCTGGGCCCCTTGACCTTGCACAGGTGGGTCAGGCTGGGGATGGGAGGTGGAACCTCTTCCAGGGACGCAAGGTTGGTGTTGCCATCCCAGGGTCAACTCAGAGCCTGCTCACAGTTACCTGAGGGTGAGGGGGGAGAGCAAACATCCACAGCCCAACTCGGAACCTACCTCTCCTCCCCCATCATCATGCCGGAAACCCCTCCCCTACACCGTCTAGAGGATGCAATTGAGTGGGTAAGATTGTCACTGTCATCCTTGCTGGGCCTGGAGAGGCAGTCGTGAGGGAGGCAGAGGGAGCTGGTCAAGCCATGGCTGAGGACAGGGAATATTGTCATGAATCCGCCAAGGGAAGTGCAGGCACCCTGAGGTTTGGGAGCAGAGAGGGGAGAGGGCATGGCGGGGCCTGGACTGAGTGGCTAGAGCAGTCCTGGGGGACTTGGGAGGGTCCCCGGAGAGTCCTTGGGGACCAGTCCACCCACTGGGAGTACAAGCCGAGCAGGTGGTTATTCCCGGAGCGTGTCTGCGGACAGCAGGTGAGGGTCATCTGGAGATGACGCTGTTGCCCCGGCTCCATGCTCACCTGCCGGGGCGAGCTGCAGCTGGGCTTCCGTACTCCCCAGCTGTGAGATGCCTCCCCTCGAGGGGCTGGAGTGCCAGGAGCTCTGGAATTCACAAGGGCTGTGATTCTCAGCCAGCTGATCTGCGAAACAGAACACTGGGTCAGCCAGAGCGGCTGTGCTCACCCCAGGCAGACTCCTGTGTCATGGGGCAGATGTGGGCGAACCACGGACATCTCCCCTGAGGGCCCAAGCACGATCAAAAGAGTCTCTCGGTGCAGCGCCCCCGCCAGGGGCCTGGGAAGGCCCACCTGAGTGTGTCCTGAAGCTAGAACTCCCAGGAACAGCAGGGCTGGGCCTTGCTGGGTGGGCTCTAAGAGCCTGGGGCTGTGCGCTCCGGGATGGCACTGCAGGCAGGCAGCGTGTGGACTTCCGCTGTACAGATGCAGCCGTGTTTCACTCAATCGACACCCCTCTCCCAACACCCCTCCCCACTCCCCCCAACTCCTCTGCTGTTCCCTTCATCCTCGCAAAAACGAATTCTCTCTCACCAGCCAGCGCCCCGTGCTTCTGAGAGGTTTCTGCATGAAACTAATTATGCACTGCTAATTTGGAAGCTCGCAGCTTTCCCGCTAACGTTCATTTGATTTGGGTGGTTCTGCTGAGTGGCATTTCTGTAAATATGCCACGGGGTTGGAGGCCTATCAGGGAGGGTAACTGGAGTTCAGGGTCAAGCGGAGGGGTCTAGGGGCCTGGGGGTGGCCTGGTACGGTGTGTCCGTGTGGGGCAGGGGACAGGAGGCGCCATCAGCATCAACCAGGGGAGGCCTCATGAGGGACCCGATGGCCCTGCGGGGAGGGAGGGAGGAACCTGATTATAGATTGTCAGTTGGGGTGGAGGCAGATGGGAAAACTGCCGCAAAGGTAAAAAAGTGGTAGGCTGTCAGGATCATTCATGGGCCTGGGCGCTGTGCAGGGCGGGAGCTGGCACTGCCCTGGTGTCAGGGTGAGCGCTGGGCGAGGTGGGGCTGGAGAGTGTGTTGGGAAACAGCCCATCGCCCTGAGAAGGTCCCTCCAAGGAAAGGTCTCAAGCCCCATTGGGTGATCCCACTTTGGTCCTGGCGGGTCAAGGAGGGAACAGGTGGGCAGCCCCCGGGGGGAGCAGGACGGTTCCTCTTCTGACCTGCTCTTCCCAAGCCAGCTTCATGGGCAGGTGCCCCGTGCTCAGAGGGTTGGCACTTGGTTTCATGCTCTGCCATCACCAGCTCAAAATTCTTAATAAGTTCTGAACAGTGGGTTCCAATTTTTCAATTTGCACCCACAAATTATGTCCCCACTCCTGTCAGAACCATTGAGGACGGACATTCTTGGGGGACTTCTGTGTATTCATTGTGCCTCCTAGACTTCTGTGTATTCATTGTCCATCCACAAAGTGAAGGCTGGGCTCCCTGAAGCACCCTGCAAAGAACTCCGGCATTTAGCCTGGGTCTTCCACACTGTGTGCCCCAGGTTGGCCAAGATAAGTCACATCGGGCCATCTATTCATGCACACAGTCTTCTCTTCCATCTCCCAGCAATGCAAACAGGGTGCTCCAGCTCCCACCTCAACATAGAAAAGTGGATGCCAGTGCCTTGCCTCAGCATTGGCTCTGATCTCTGGCAGCCAGGAGCTCATCCAGCTACAGCTTGGAGATTTCGGGGCACGTCCACAGGGAGAGATTATCAGAGAAGTTGGGATGCCTGTAGGGCCCACAGTTGGCCCACCAGACAGGGAGTCCTCCTGGGAAGCAAGAAGGAGGGTGGAGAGAAGAGATGTGACACCAGGGTCAGCAGTGGGAACCCCAGCTTTCTGCCGGAAAGGAAGTGGACACACCCAGGAGATCAGCAACCCTCCCTTCTCCTTTTCCCTGCCTAAGATGTCCAGGTAGTGCCAGAGATGCCCTTCTGGGACAGGGGTGGCCAAATGGATACAAGGGCCATGCCCAGATCCCCTCCCACCTCTGCTGGGCTCTGGGGGCTCCATGGAATCAAGCACTCAGTGCTAAGTGTGAAACTCATTGCCTGCCCTGCTCTGTTGCCCACTCACTGTGGATCAAGCATCCATCACTTACTGGGCCATACTTCCCTCTCCAGTGGAAGGAATTCGGTCCTCCCAGGAGTTGTTTCAGCAGTACCACTGAGACTGCCCCTCAGTTACCCCCAATCCTTCCTTGTCCTTAGTGTGCTCACCGCCAGACATATGTGGGATCTAATTCCAGCCCAGCCAGCCCAACTGTGTGGCTTGGGAGCTAATCTTTTAACTGTTCTGGGCCTCTGGCTCCTTTCCTACAAAATATGCATGATGAAGCCTCCTTTGGCGGGACCCTCAAAAGGAGGTGGTAATGGCAGCCACTGACAGAGCAGAGGCTCCCACTGTGACTCGGTGGCCATTCTGATGTATGATCATGTGGCCTGGCGGGCAGTTCTGGCTGCCTTCCTCCCACCTGCACCAAAACTGGCCCCATCCTTGATTACAAAGCTCAAGCCCCACCTTCTCAAGGGGATCCCAGTGAATTCCTCCAGGACTCTACAGTGAATCAGCCTCCATGCCTGTGGGTTAGCTGGCTGCTTCTGTGGGTGGCTCTTGTCTTACAAGTCACTTATCAGCCTACATCTCGTCCTCCAAGTCTCACACTTCCTGGGGCACACAGGAGACAGCCAGGAAGGAGCTGTCGAACAAGTGTCCATACCTATGCATTACACCTTTGGCCTTCCACACACACACCAGGGTGTATTATGTGGCATTTGTCACTGGCTTTTCCTTCCCCTGTTGGGATCTGAGTGTCCTCTTCCAGCAGGCTTGTTCCATTCCCACAGCCAACCTTGGGAGACCCACCTCCCACGTTGCAGCAGTGCAAGACTGTTACTTGACTGTTGACTCAAGTTTCCATTAGTTTCCTAGTTGGCCTGAGAGGCTGGCCTCCTGCTGAGTCATACTGACCAGCTGTCTGTGGTAACCAATGCTGAGTCATGGTTCAAATGGTAACCAGCATTAGCAAATAATTCCTGTGATAATTGCAGTCTAATTTGTGTGTGTGCACATGAATTAGCATGCATCTGTATGCCATTAGCACTCTGAATTATCTCCTGAGCGGTGCTTGCCTCGGGCCCTGTGGACGAAGCCAACAGTGAGTGGATCTAGAGCTCATTTTCTTCTAAGAACAAAGGACAGAAAATGGAGTTTTAAGGAAGGGAAGGAGTTTGCCTCAAGCCCACTCTGTGGACTGTGGATTCTCTGTGTGAGTGGAACCGCTGGCCCTCCCAAGGCAGGGAGGCAGAACAAATCAGAAGGACCAGGCCTCATCACTGATAGTTGTTGGCGCAGACGAGGTCCTCAGTGGCAGCCTCCTGGGGTCTCTGAGGTAGAACTGAGGGCAAGTCAGGAGGCCCTGGCAGCGTAAGAGCTGGACTGATAGCTGGGCTATGGAAAGGAGCGTGTTCCACTTTAAATGTATTTGAAGAAGTCCCTATGAAAAAGGAGGGATCTCCTCCTCCTGACTTGAGGTTTCCTATCATGGACTTCCTGAGAGCAGAAATTATGGGTGTTAAGGTCTCTACCTGGACCCACTTATGTTCAGACATGGCAAGTCCTGGGCAGTGGTGATGCTTCGGAAAATTCCTGAAGAAATGCTGGTGACATCTGGGTCAGTTCCTTCTACTCCATCTCCCTTGCTCCCTGCTGCCTGTCCATTTACAATTTGAACTACTGGGTTTTCGTAAGAAGAACCTGGAAATTGTTATTTGACCTTCCTTCTGGGTTTCTGAAAAGTCCTTCAATATGACAAATCATGCCTCCAACCCTGCCTTCCAAGGACATGTGTGTTTAAAAGACTGTGTCCCCGCAAAAAACACCCAGCCCAGCACAGCGTTCCTAAGTTGGTTTTAGGGACCGAATGTGTCCACGGGTGACCAGGATTAATCGGGGTGTACCAGCTGCGGCCAAGGACAGCCTTGTACGAGCACCGACACCCCCACCAGTCCCTGAGGGGTACAGAGGCCCACAAGCCAGCGCTGACAAAGATAGTCAGGAATCTTCCTTCCAGGTTCTGAGGGCAAGGTCACATGGCCCCTGGGGCCCAGAGTAGGATTCACATGTGACACAAATGCCCCGCTTCTGGGGCGTTTGCCAGGATGTGCAGGAATTCTATAAACATGCAGGAATACGGAAGCGTTAGGTCTCCGTGCTAAGGAGAGCATGTAGACTGAAGGACATCAGGTCTTACTGAGCCAGCGGTGAAGAGAACCCAGGCACCTGGCTGGACGTTCAAGAGCTCTGAGCAAAGATCGGAGAGTTGGTTACACAGACTGTTAGCTGTGGGAAGGAGAAAACTCAGAGCGTGTTGGCTTTAGAGAGGGAACTGAGTCTAGGCATTGAGCCAGCATCGGGGAGACACGGAGACCAGAGGGAATGATATGGAGCCGAGACTTGGTAGACGTCTTGGAGAGAACTCGAAACCCGTAAGTGCAAGAAAACACTTCAAAACCCGAGAGTGTGGGCACATGTTCTTAAAAATTCACCAAGAAGCAGATAATCCAGGCGTAGGAAATAGAATCAGAAAGTGTCCCAGGCTGTATCATCAGTGATGAACCCTGCAAGCAATGTCAGACTTGCAAATAACCCCAGGTTCTCTGACCAAGAGGAACTTTGCAAGCAATGAAGTTTCTGCAAGTAGAGCCAAGCTCTGCAGACAGCAGTAAGCTTTGTGGCTACTGATGAGCTCAGCTTATGAAGCCAGCATCTGCTAAAGACAATAAGACAGTACCTGGTTCTAAAGCTGGTGAACAACTCTGCAAGCAAGGACTGACTCTGCAAACCCTAGCTCTACAAACTGCTATGGGTTCTGCAAACTTTCGTGAGCTTTGCAAGCAATATCAGGCTCCGCAAACCCCAAGGAACTTTACAAGTGGAAGCCAACTTTGTGGCTATTCATGAGCTCTCCATGCAAGGCCTGGTTCTGCTAACAACAGATTCTACAAACAGCAACAGGCTCTAAAGCCAGTGACGAGACCTTCCAGAAACAGCTGACTCTACAAGCAGCAGTGGGCTGTGCAAATATCAACTGGCAGAGCTGAGCTCTGCAAGTAATAACGGAGGTGCTGCAAACTGCATCAAGGTCTCCCATGTCTTGGTCTCCGGAAACAGCAGGCTGAAGAAAGCTCTATCCATGCCACAAGAGCTCTATCAAACCTAGTCCTGCAGTGTTTCTTCCATGTGGGCCTCTGGGGGATGATAGGGTCCTCTCTCCAGAAACACTAGGGTGGCCAGTCTCCTCCATGAAGAAGTCTCCTCTAGTGGTGCATCCCTTTTAGAGCAGAGAACACTCCCAGATGTGGGAGTTGCAGTATGCACTTTGAAAACTCAGAGGTGGTGCCAGGGATGGGTGTCAAGGTAGCCAAAGCAGATGCTTAGATATGCACACCTGTGGGAAAGAAGCTAGACCCTAATGGAAGGAAAAGCTGCCTGGGACAGAGAAGCCTTGGCCATGGGCACAGAAAGAGGCCGCCCCTATTCCGTGATCTTAGTGGCCACTGGGAAGGACTCTTGACCAAAAGAATCCTGCTGCCTAGCCCATCTCTGTTGCTGAAATCCCACCATGAGAGCTTACACTGTTCAAGTTTAAGCGCAAACCTTGTTGAAATGAAATTAGCACCCACCCACTCTCCCAGCACCGTCAGCCCGCAGCCTCAGTGTGAATCACCTCATCATGTCCTCTCCCTGGTGATAGACGTCCAAGAGCAGCGTCGGAAGGTGTGTGGGAGCGGCGCACGCCCGGATCCTTGGAACGTCTATGATGCCCGTGAGGGCCGGGCAGGAGTGGCGGGATTGGAGCAAGAAGACAGCTCATGGGTCAGGCTTGAAAGCGGAAGAGTCAAAGTTCACAATCCTGCCAGGCCAGGGCCTCAGGAAAGCTGAGATCAGAGAGTGGAATGGCCTTCTTGGCGTCTCCCAGATCTGTGGGTGCTGAGTAGGAAAAAGAAAGGAGGGGGAGGGGGAGCTGGGAATGGTCCTCTGGCTGCAGGATGTGAGGTCTGCTCCCAGGCCGAGCTCCCAGACATTGTCAATAGCAGGAAGCCTTGCTCGGTTAATTAATGAGTGATTCAGGCTGACCCTTGATCTCTGGAGCAAATCAAGGGCTTTGTGTGCCTCCTATTAACTCCCTGGATTTGCTCAGCAGCTGCCTGGGAGGTGGGTTGGTGAAGCCTCCTCCCCCCTCCTCTCTCCAAGCTCTGCTCACACCCAGAGATCTAACAGGACACTCAGCCATAGGTCTCAGGGTGCCCCTGGAGGAGGCTTTCAGGAGGGGACACCCCTCAGAAGAGGAGGAAGACCAAGCACATGCAGCAGTGGCCCAGGATGCAGATAGGGGCCACCATTGGCCATCTGCTGGAGGCAGCAACATACCACAGCAGGCGACAGAGGGCACAGCACCACGTAAAGCCAGCTCCTTGCCCCTTAAGGAAAGCCACAGATACCCAGAGGCCCTCCCAGTCCGAAGGGGACGCCCGGCTTCTGCAAGCATCCAGCAATCGAGCGAGCCTCTTTCCACTCAAACTGTACCTTTGGGGTGGGGGCAGGTCTCCAAAGCTCTCTCAGGAGAGATTCCACCCCAGGAGAGATGCTTCCAAGAAGGGCCTGGGAGAGGGAGACCTGTGAGCCAGTGGTACTCTGCAAGCCTCTGAGGATGGGTCACTGTCTCATCCAAGGATGAGGGAAGGAATGGAGAGATGGGATGAAGGCTGCATCCCCAAACATGGAACCCTGGAGCTGGAGGAGAGTCCCAAGGCCCGGTCTCAGGCCCTGCCCCTTGCCTGGTGAAAGTGATTGCTGGACGGGCAGCCCAGAGAGGAAGTATGAGTCTCCACCTCCCACCTGGGCATCACTGTGGTTCATCAGGAATGGGCCCCAGAGTGAACATCCACAGGAGGGTACAGTCCTGGTTCTGCTATTCATGACCGCATGTCATCCAATCACCCAGGCCTCAGTTTCCCCAGCTGTAAATGGGGGCTAAGTAGACCCCCCCCCCGGGCTTCCCTGGTGGCGCAGTGGTTAGGTATCCTCCTGCCAATGCAGGGGACATGGGCTCGAGCCCTGGTACTGGAAGATCCTACATGCCACAGAGTAACTAAGCCCATGCGCCACAACTACTGAGCCTGTGCTCTAGAGCCCACTTGCCACAACGACTGAGCCCGTGTGCCACAACTACTGAAGCCCGCCTGCCTAGAGCCCGTGCTCCACAACAAGAGAAGCCACCACAATGAGAAGTCCGCAGCAAAGAGTAGCCCCCGCTCTCTGCAACTAGAGAAAGCCCGCGCACAGCAACAAATAGGCAATACAGCCAAAAAAATAAAATAAATAAATTTTTAAAAAAAGAAGAAGGAGACCCTCCCTGCCTTTGACCCAAGAGAATCCAATCAGAAGATGGCAGTAGAAGCCATTTGGCAAGATATGGCCCTGTAGGTAAGAAAGTCAAGTTAATCAAGGAGCTGGGTGGCCCTGAGCCCTTTGATTAAGGTTCCTTTAGCAACTGTGTGCTGTCAGAGTGCAGGGCTGGACAGGGCAGGACAAGGCAGGCTGCTAACCCAGGGCCCGCACACAGAGAGGCAGAGCCCCAGCCCCTCAGTCCACCCAGGGAGGGCGGCGCCTGGGCTGGAGGAAGCAGGCCGGTCCCGTCAACAAACCAGCACCAGCTTGGAGTCTTTGTGGAAGAAGAAGGTGAAATGGCCTGGGCTGAGAGGCCAGGAGAACGGGGAGTGAGACGGACAAAGTGCCGGCCAGAGTGAGGGGAAGCCAGAAAGAAGGCCTGAGTGGGCTGGGCCCACCCCCGCCCAACCCCCTTCTTGAGTTCTTACCAAGAACCATGATGGAGGGTGAGTTTCAGGACACAGAGATGGAGGTGAGGCCTCAGAAGGGAAGGGAAAGGCCGAGGTAGCTCCCCTGGAGAAGGATGAGAGGCCCAGGGAAAACTGGAGCTCAGAAAAGCCTCAGGGAAGGTGGGCAGCTGAAGAGGAAGGTGCTGGCACAGAAGCAGGCTGGAGGCCCGGGGTCCCCTCTGCCACAGGTGCCAAGGGCGGTCCCAGACCCTCCACAGGCCTTCAGGATGAGAGCCAAAGCTTCGGGGCCCAGAATCAGCCACAGGACTCGCTCATCACGATTCAGGGCATTGGAGATACAAGAGGGAACAAGATGTCCAGCCCTTGGGGAGTTTCTGGTCTGGTTGGGCAGACAGACCAAGAGGAAGGAAGGAAGCCACAAGAGCCGGCGGTGGAGAACCCTCCGATTCCCCCATGGGGTCAAGGGAGGCCTCCCCACAGAGCCCTGGGGAGATGGGGCGGCCTTTCCCAGTTAAGTTTATGATCGGCCCTTCTGTGAGGATGCCCCATGACCCTATGACCTGAGATCTTGTGTCTGGGTCTGTGCAAGGATCACCATCTGTCCTCCACCGTCATAACATCGTTGCAAATTCTGAGACTCTGCACAGCCCTGATTCCCTGAGATTGAGGCAGAAGCACTCGGGGCTCAGTGCTTCAGCCCCTGTTCCTCAACTACCAGGTTTTGAAAGGGAGGGGTTCTCGGCCCTTGAGGAGGCCCCGCCCCCAGGCTTGTTCCTTCTCAGCCAGGAGAGTGACACTGAGGACAGCCCAGGGGTGGCCCCAGCTTCTGGCTGTGTTTTCCCAGAAGGATAAGGAAACACCAGGAGGAAGGGCAAGTGGATCCATGAATAACTCTTGGAACTGAGGAGGGGGAGGGGGAGGAGGAGGGGGGAAGGGAAAAGAATAGGCAGAGAAGTTTTTTTTTTGTTTTTTTGTTTTTTTTGCGGTACGCGGGCCTCTCACTGCTGTGACTTCTCCCTTTGCGGAGCACAGGCTCCGGACGCGCAGGCTCAGTGGCCATGGCTCACAGGCCCAGCTGCTCCGCGGCATGTGGGATCTTCCCGGACCAGGGCATGAACCCGTGTCTCCTGCATCTGCAGGCAGACTCTCAACCACTGCGCCACCAGGGAAGCCCTAGAGAAGTTTTTAAAAGAGGGAATCTCACTCACAAGCACCTTTGGAACAAATTAAGTCCTAAGCCTTAAGACAAAAGAAGGGAGGATTCATTTTTGCCCAGATCCCAGCTGCTGTGTACCAGGTACACTTCATCCTTTGGAGGGTGTGAGAAGGTAGCCTGAGAAATCCACCACCTCCCATCCACTCCTCCCGCCTCTAAATGCTTTAAATCCATCAAACTAAATGAAAGCAACTGCTGTTTTAAGGAAATAAAAGGCTCTCATATTTAAAAGCCCAGAGATTTTGAGTGGAGAGGGAGAGAAATATATACGAATGTAGATTTTTTTTTTTTTCTCCCAAAGTACCACTTAGTAATGCAAACCCTGCGTATCCTGGAGAACGCTCTCATCAGCAGGGGTGGAATGGGACACAGGCCCTGTAGGGACCGACACCAGTGGTGGGTGCCTGTGTCCTCCCAGTGTGGCCGTAGCAAGGAAGGGGGTCAATGGCTATTAGTTAACTGATGGCTGCTTTCCTCCTTAAGGTTCTGAGCACATCCAGAGCCTGTTTCATGAGCCTGGTGAAATGTGAGGGGCTCACTGTCCTGAGACCGTTAAGGGTGCAGGAAGGAGACCTGCAAAGAGCTGCTGTTCCTTGTCCAGCCAGGAAAGGGTCACTGGGGAGTCAGGTGGTCTGCCTGGGACCATTTGAATAGAGTGAGCCCCTGGGCTCCCGGGGTCCTCTGCAGCCACTTCGCCTGCCTCCTGCCACCACGTCCAGGTGTGGTCGGGTTCTGGCACCTGCCAGCACCTTTCACAGTGAGAGGCTGCTTTCTGCCCAGTGGATTTCCTTTTTTGCTTCCTAGCCAACAGATCTTTACAGAGTTTCCAGTTTCTGTTTTGTTTCATTTTGTTTTTGTGTGAATTACAACCTCCCTTTCCTAATATGATTGGTTTGTCTGAGGCAAGTAAATTGGCTTTTGGCTAGAAAAACAGATGAATGGAGAGAAAAGCATGGGGTGGGGGTGGGGGGCATGACGTGAGGCTGGCTTGTTGGACAGCTGCCTTCCAAGGGCTCCCCGTCCAACTGCAAGCAAGGCCCAAGGTCAGCCTGAGTGACAGGACCTGGGTTAGACCAGATAGGGGGTGGAAGAAGGACAGGAGGGGGAGAAAATCAGCCCCTGCCTTTGGCGAGTCTATGATTCCTTCTAGGGAAATAAGCTTCTCTATTTTGCCTTATTAATCATCAGGAGAAAAGGTGAGACGGAGGCTTCTCCGGGAATTTTCTTTCAGTGACTACCCCTGTCCCCAAGCTGCCATCCATCCAGTGACATCCAGTGCCTTAGGGGCCCTCAGTGGTCCGTCTGCGTCCTACCCTCAGCCTGATCATCACCCTGTGCTGGCCGACCTCCTCCGTATCAATCACTCTACACTGTCCCTCCTCCGTGCTGTTGCCCTAAGGGTCCCTCCACCTGAAATGACCTCTCCATCCAAGTATTTCCCAGTTCAAGTGTCAGCCCTTTGTCTTAAATGCTATAGCCCTTAGAGTCTGGACAGCACCTCCAGGCCAAGTGAAGGGTTCTGGCGGCGACTGGTTCTCCTCCAGAGAACGGCACCCGGTGCCTCCACCTGGAATCCCCTCCCCATGGCCCCGAGGGCTGACTGGGGCTTAGTTAGAGTAGTAGTGTTGAGCCGAGGGTTAGGGAGCACCCCAGACATGCAGTCTGTTTTCTGTGAGCACCCCTTGGTGTTCATCTGTTCATCCAGCAAACAGCAATAGCACGTGGCATGAAGGTGGTCAGTTTAGTAAAAGGAGTCAGTAGGAGGTGCTGGCAACTAAGACCAGAAAGGAACGTTATTTCTATAGTCAGAGTAAAGGAGGAAGGGCAGTCCAGGTAGAGGAAGCCTCAAGGTCAATGGCCAGGTGTAGGAAGAGTGTTCAGGAAACAGGAAGGGTATTCGAGGGGAGGTTGGGCCCGGCCTCCTCTGGAGCACCTGGACCGGCCTGGAGGCAGCATGACTCTGCAGGCCGGAGGGGACTTGCGCAGGCCGGTGATGTGCCGGCCCCGTCTCAGACTCACTCTGGCTGTGGAGACTAGGAAGGGATGGGAGGCAGTGGGGACCTGGCTTGGGACTGTGTTGGAGTCCCAGCTGTACAGAAGCGAAGGAGATGAATTCTGGAGCCAATTTCAGGGGAGAGAGAAGGGAAGTCAGGGTGAGGCCCCAAGTCAAGACAAGGATTAGTCTTCCGCTCCCGTACGTACTTAGCAAATATTAATGGAAAACCTACTAATGTGGGGTCTGAGAGAGAAAGGATGTTCTGAAAGCAGTGTCCAATGGACTTGGGGTTAATGGCGGGGCAGGCGCTTGGATGGTGGGGCACCATTGACAGAGACCGTCATGCAGAAAGCCTTCTCTCTGCTTCCAACGCAAGGCAGGTGACCTTTTAGACCCTCACACCTGTGGCCTTGCTGCAGGCAGGAGGCACTGGGCCCTAGAGCCTCCCAGCCTGTGGGTGAACTACTCACCAAAGGCTGGGCCGGGACAGACACGGTCTCTGGGTCCACCTCAGGGTGCCACACACACAGCCACCAAGAGCCAAGTGGCCTTGGTTAGGCAGGTGACGCATTTCCCATTTGTGAGCAATTCACAGTGCTGACCTCAAGGACTGGCCTTGGCAAGTGTGGAGATCGACCCACAGCCCCTGGCACGTGGCCGCCACTTAAAAAGCAGTAGCTGTCACTACTCCCACTGCTATGATTACTATTATTAGACCCCCGAGCGGGACTAAGGGTGATGTGCATTCAACTGCCACCATCGCTGGTGGAGAGCAGGGCCACCAAAGACGCTTCATCCTGGGGGAACTTGGCAGGCATCCCCCGGGCTCACCTAGTGGCCGGCGAGCAGGGAGTACATGCCACCCAGGGATGGGGCCAGTGGCAGCCAGGCAGAGTCCTGGGCTCTGGCACAGGCTAGAGGGTGGAGCCTTGCCTGCCGGCCTGCCTGGCAAGAGGAGGGCTCAAATACTGAGGCAGGCGGGTAGACAGAAGGTGCTGGGACGCCCCCCACCTCCAGGTTTGCCTGGAGGAAGCGGGCCTGTGGAGGCCCATGAGGTCCAGGGTACCGGAACCCCACTCCATCGCAGGTCCCGCGAGATTAGGGCTATAGCTGGGTACCCGGAGGGAGAAGCGGTGATGGTGGGGGAACAGAAGCAGCAGCGGGCCTCCTTGGGCTGCGCAGAGCCGTCCCACTTCTCCCCTGATGGCTCTTCAGGGTGTGCTGACTGGGGCGCTAAGTATGCTGTCCTCCCCAGGACCCCTGTCAGGAGCCACTGAGCTGTGAACACACACTCTAATGTGGCCCAGCTTGGATTCCAAGGGAGGGTCCTATGGCGAGGAGTGTAAAAAGAGGTGGGCAAGACCACACGCGTGCACACACAATAAGCATGCACACACCGCCCCACCTCCCTGTATGGGGCTCACGTTCCTGGACTACAGGGGGCCCCGCTGGGCCCTCAGGCACCAGAAGGCACATCCCCCCAGGGTTTCTTCAGTGTTCCTCTCCTCCTGAGGTGCCCAGTGGGGTCACCATCCTTCCTCCTTCTGCAGCGGGGCTGGGGCAGCCTGATTCTGCGACTGCCCCTCTGCAGAACCGTGCCACCCTAGAAGGGGTCTTTGAGGCCCCCTCTGCAGTGCCCACCACCTCCCTGTGCCCAGGGCTCCTTCAGATGGAAACTGCAATGAAAGGGCCGCTTTGCGTTGACAAGACTCCTACACTCACCGTGGGTGTGTCTGTGGCAGGTCCACAGGTGAGGGGATGGGGCCCAGAGCACAGAGCTCTGATACGGATCCCCTCCTTCCCACCCTTAAAACCAGGGCCAAGGCTGTGACAGAGGAATGCTTTGGCCCTGGCCAGGAGCATGTGCGTTATTGCACTGGACCCCGGAATGTCCTGAGGAGTGACGTAGACGGGGTGGGGGAGGGGTAAGGCACTTGGGGCCGCCTCACCTCCCTGCCAGGGTGCCTCCTGGGGTCAGCAAGGCTGTGCAGCCCGGAGGCCCCAGCAGGGAGATTGGGAGGGCAACATTCCAGCCACGGAGATCATCAGGGATCGCCATGGCAACAGGGGTGCAATTAAGGCCCGTTTCAGCTGGGAGCAGCTGTGTGCACTTTATCTGTCTTGAATAAGGGGTAGAGAAAAAACCTGGGCAGGGAAAGGGGGTGGGGAGGCGGACGGGAGGGAAATCGCAGTCCTTTGCAGGCCTCTTCCTGTTCTGAGAGAAAGAGGAGAGGGGACGGGAGGAGAGAGGGAGGGAGAGAGAGAGATGGAGACCAATAGAGACAGAGACAGACAGGCAGAGAAGGAAGCACCGCAGGGAAACTGAGAGACTGCAGGCGGCACAGACACGGGACGGAGAGCCCTAGAGAGAGACAGAGAGAGACAGAGACATCCCACAGATGCGCACACAGACTCACAGACTGACTCAGGAACACAGACACAGGCACGAGAGGGAAAGAGAGAGAGAGAGGGAGAATGACCTCCTAACAGAGAAAGGAACAAACACAGGGCCAGAACTGCCACGCCCCCGCCCCCTTTCTTATAGGGGAATGTTTTCCGGCCACAGTGGGGCCTCTTGGCTTCCCCTTCCTCCTGACACACACATCCACTCATCCAGCCTCTGAGCCTTTGCTCCTCTCTTGCCCTGGCCTGGCCACTCCAAAGGCCTACACTCCTTGGGTTCCTCCTCCAGGAAGCCCTCGTGCCTTCCCCAAGACTCCCTCTGCAGGCAGAGACTTCAGCTCCCCTTCTGGCCCAGGTTTCCCTGATAGGGGGCAGGCACAGAGCCCTGCTCAGGACCTGCGTGTGGAGGAAGAAATAGTGGGCAGAGAAAAGAGCCTCACATTAATAAGGGACACATCTTGAGGTTAAGAATTCAGAGTCTTATTTCTTCCTTTCCTGGCTGGGCCACAGATTACATATTTTGTCTTTGTATCACCCTTTGGCAAAGGCATCTCAGCTCTCCTGCCTGGCTGGGGAAAAGATGGGGCCATGAATGCAGGAGCGGCCCTGTTTGAGGAGGCTTGGTCTCGGGAGGGTGAGCTGAGACACTCTTGTGCCATACTTCATTCCACAGGTTGCAGATGGCTCTTCCCCCAGCTGGCCCCCACTCCTGCCTAAGAGCCTTGGCACTTGCTATGCCCTCTGCCTGGAACACTCTTCTTCCACATGCTCACTTGGTTCTTTCCCTCATTTCCTTCAGGTTTCTTCTCCAATGTCCCCTTATCAGAGAGATCTTCCCTGGCCATTCAATATAAAACAGCTGGCCCCTGGCCCCAGGGCCCACATCCTCTCCCCGTTACTCTGCTTCGCTGTTTCCATCCCCACCCAGCCTATCCCATCCTGACCTGCATGCTGGTCTCCCTCCTCTAGACTGTGTGCTTCATGGGGGCCTTGTTCTCTGCTCTATCCCAGGATCCTGGAACAGGACCTGCCACACAGTGTCGAGGAGCCACTCAGTAAACCCTTCACAGCAGTGGCTGAGGCAGAATTTCTCCCACGCCCTTGGAGTCACGCAGGCGGCCTCATAGCAGAGTCGAGATTGAGCTCTCAGTGCCTTGACATCCCTTCCCCTGGGTTCCACGTAGTCACAGCCCACCCTCTCCCTTTCCTTGTCTGCATGGGCCTGCTGTCCAGGCCACATTGATCTGCTCACTGGTGCTCAGAGGTAACCCATGCTTCCCCATGTCCTGGGATAATGTCCTTCCTCTTCTCTCATGACCTGAATGTCACCGGCCCAAAGGGGTTCAGGTGTCCCCTTCTCCCTGGAGCCCTGCCCTGCTCCAGCCCCAGAGCCCCGCCTTTCCTGAGGACACCTAGGCTCCTGGCCCAGGTGAGAAGCTGTGGTTGGTGGGCTGCTTCTGTTACTGGCCAGCTATGACTGAGCAAGTCACCTCATCTCCCTGACTTTGTTTCTTGGCTACAAATCGGAGGGGTGCAACTGCACCAATAAGGGCTCCCGCTCAGAAAGACCCCCTGGGGTCTTATGCCTGTACCGTGCCGGCATCGAGCGGTCAGTGGTTCCACATCTGGGTGACTGCCCGGGGCCCGAAGCTTGTTGGCCGAGAGGTGGGCAGGGTAGCGTCTGCTGGGCTGTATCGTGGGAAGATGGCCATGCACATCCTGAAGAGCTGGGACCAGGCATCCTCCTGCGCGTTCATCCCTACGGAAGCAGGCCACTGGGGCTGGGCGCTCCTTGGGAAGCGCACAGAGAGACTGGAGAAAGGGCAGGCTGAGGCTGCCAGGCCCACTCGGGCGGTGGGATGGCCACATCTATTCCTGGCAGTGCCCTTGAAGGCGGTCAGAGCGGCTCGCAGCAGTTCCCACCAGCTTCCCAGATGCTGGAGCACGGCTGGGGGCCATTGCCTGTTCCCGGAGCCCACGCAGAAGAGGAAGGGCACAGGGGTGGCTGCCACCCCCGACCCCGCTAGCCAGCAAAGGCCTCTTAACTGGGCACCCCCTGAGTGAGCGCTGAGAGCAGAGTTGGGAAAAGAAGGAAACCCTCCTGGGGAAACAATGCAGGGCCATATGGGAGGTGGGCCTAGCCAGGGGCTTCAGCCGTGGAGGGGCTGCGCCAGTCAGAGAGGCTTCGGGGGAGGCAGGGGGGGGAGCCTTGCCGCATTCTCCGCAGAAGGGCCTGTGACCTCCCAGAGGAGACATAAAGGGTCCTCTAGGCCTGCCCAGACCTCAGGCTCCCATCATCATCACGGCCTTGAGGCCTCTGGTGAGAGGACGCTCGTTTCCCCCAGTTCGAGGCAGGAAGCAGATGTGTGGTGATGCCACAGAGATCCTGAAGTTATCTACTGACTCTGCCAGCTTCTGTACAACTGGCGTTTCAACCGCCTCACGGCTCCAGCTAGTTTTAAGGTGGGAGGGTGGCCCTGAGAAGACACGCTCTTGTCAGCAGAATGGGGGCCGGGGGCCCAGGGAGCCTAGAGGGGACGTGGAGCTGCCAGTGTGGGGAGGTGAGGGGGACGCACACCCAGGGGTGCTGGCCGTCGGCGTGCTCACTGGGGTGCTCAGTCAGCTCGCGTGGCACGCGTGAGCAGGGGTGGCACGAGGGGCTGAATACATGAGTGTGCCCCAGAAAATGCAGACAATCAACAAGTTTGGAACACTGGTCCGAACCTGAAATGGAGTGGATGCAAATCAGAAGAGAAGGTGAAAGTCCTGAGGAGTGGAGGGTGCAGATACCACTGCCTGCCCCCCCGGGGCCCGCAGGGCATGCAGCTGAGCTTCAAAGAGGGTTCTGTGCCTTCCTGTGGCCAAGGATGTGCAGGGGGGGCCAGGGGTGCTCAGGGTCTCCTGAGGCTGGGGGACAAGCTGCCCAGGGAGGAAAACAAAGGCAGTTACCTGCATTCAGCTACTGGAGAAGAAGGCCCAGGTGGGGACAATAGGGCCTAAAGGGAGTCCCAGGCACAAGGGAAGCTGGGGTCTGTCCCAGCTCTGTTAGCACGGGGGACTGCGGGCGAGTTGCTCTCTTTCCCTGGGCGGTGTCTATACCAACAGCTGGGGACACTCAGCTCCAACCTGGCTGCCTCCCAAGGCTGCTGAGAGATGCAGTGAGAAAACGCACACAAGGCCCTTCATAAACCTGGACCATGAGGGTGAGGATTACAATCAGGGTGAATCCTCTCTGTGGCACACCAGGGCACCTGTGAACTGAGATTCCGCATGTCTGGTGAGGGGCTCCTGGGCTCTGGGGCCCCTTGGCAGCTGGCTGCACAGGCAGCTCCCCGTGTCGTGTCATTAGCCTCCCAAGAATGGGACCCCACCTTTTTGAGACTGAATCTTGTATTTTAGTCCACTGCTCAGGCCAGGGCAGAATTCCGCTGTTTCCTCACCTCTGCAACCGATCGCAGCCTGCTGGATCACTGATTATATTGAAGGGATGCTTAGTGGTGAATGAATGAGTGCGTGAGAGTCGCTTGTGTACTCGCCATGCTCCTCCTCTTTGATGGAAGCTCCTTGAGGGGAAAAGAAAGTCTGATGTGTCTTGCGCTGATCGCAGTTTCTGCAGAGAAAATGCTCAGAGGTGTTGAACTGAATTAATTTTGCCCCTTCCCACCAGCAACCCCGTGTCCTTGCCATGAGTGGTCTAAGCGTAGCAGAGGCACAGCACCTGGAATCCCCCTGAAAACAGCCTCAACGGTTTAGGGAGTGGGGATGGAGCTAAGGAGTAGGGAGAGAGGAGGGGTGAAAAGCCAAAGCAATGATGCTGGTGATTAAAGAAATGTCAGTGCGTATGTACTGCGTGCTCGCTCTGTGCCAGGAATTGTGCTGAGTACAGCACATGGATTCTCATCTGATCATCCACTTCGGGGGCTGGGACCATTTTATAGGTGGGGACACTATCACCCAAAGGTTAAGGACCTTTAACCAAAGGTACACAGCTCTTAAGTGGCAGAGCTGGGACTCAGACCCAACCCTACGGGATCCGCGGCCCAAGGCTACTCTGCCCTCCTTCACACAGGGAGCCTGGTGGTGGGCACCCACACACAGCCTCACGGGGGAGCAACAAGAGGTTTTCTCTTCCGGTTCTAACTGCCTCCTTGTCCACGTCCTCCCAGGGGAGGGGGGGTGTGGACCCTGGAGGGCTGGCTTCAGTCACCCAGACCTGGCCTGGCCCCTCCAGACTGGGGCTGTGCAAGGGGAAGGTGGACAGGCGCCACCCAGCCCACTGAGCTCTCACTGGCCGGGGGAGCCACTCTCCGGATCTGTTTGGTGCCTGCCTGTGGACAGCGAGGGGGCAAAAGTGAACGGGTGGCTGCAGTATTTGTAGTGTCCCAAACCCTACACACACACACACACACACACACACAGACACACACACACACGTGTCCAGCCCACTGGGAACAGACCCTCACAGCCTAGCTTGGTCTCTTCCTGGTGAGGCAAACCTTCCGTTTGCCTGGAAACTTCTCCGGAGCAGCGAGCAAGTGTGAGGGGAAGTGATGCTAGAAAGTCACAGGTCAGAGCCTCCCTTTCCCTGTCTGTAAAGTGGAGATATTAATACATGCCTTGAGGTGGGTATTTATGAGGATAAAAGCTGGCGTACATGTGGTGCCTGGCTCAGACTCTCAAAGGGTAGGAAATAATGAGGAGGACGACGGGGTGGGGAGGATGGTGACGTGGTGACAGTCGAACAGACCACATGAAACTTCCAGGCATCCCTGTTGCCCTGTCTTCTTCAGCAAACATCCTCTTTCAGCTTCTCGGGGGAAGCTCTGTGGAAGATAACAAAATAAATCAGACTCGTCCCTCCCTTTTCTTCTTTCCAGGTTCTTGTCGGTGTGTCTGTCCCCCTGCCTGTCTCTCTGTCCCCCTGCCCCCCTCTCTGCCTCTGTCTCTGTTACCCCGTCGGCAGGTCTGTGTATGGGCCTCTCTCTCTCTGCCCTCCCCCCCACTCTCTCCTTTGCTTAATCATCTTAATCATTGTGTCCTTGTAACTCAGCCCTGGCTGTCTGGCCGTAGCAGCACCCCACGGGGTGACAACGCTGAGTTACACACACGCACTTGGATGCCAGCACTGACTGCCAGCCTGCAGACCCCTCCTCAGCAGGCCCCAAGCTCTCCTCAGGGACTCAGCCTCCCAAAACACTGATGAACCCTTCCTGGCTCTATTTCTGTTCCCGGGGGAGGAATGGAGGGGGCAAACCCCTGTCACGCTCCCTGGGGCAGGACAGCTAGCTGGGGCCCAGACCAGCCCCTGGGGCCTTAGTCTCAGGGGTCTGAAGCGGGGGAGGTAGGGAGGCTGCGTCATCCTAGAGTCTCACCCACCCTTTCTCAGCCTCAGCCGGCCACCTAAGTCAGCCAGCTGGGAGCTGCTGGAGGTTCCCAGGCCCCACCCTCAGGCTTGCTGCATCTTTGGCAAGCGCACCAAAGTTAGAATTACGCGGGCCCCGGGACGGGCCCCAGCCCAGGCCTGTGCCCCCGAATGAAGCCTGGCGGGCTGTGTGTGCCCACTGCAGACCCGCCCCAGCGCATCCCACTCACAGGCTGTTCCAACAGCGCCCTCTCCTGGAAACTCCCTCTATTTTTTGGAGCGTCAGACTCTGCTTGCTTTGGGGGACCATACCTGGTGTCTGAGAAACTCTCTGGGGAGACAAGTCAGGGAAGGCTGAAGGGGCGGGGCCTCATCTGGAGCCTGTGGGCCAGGACACCCCCTCCCCAGCAAGCCAGGGGTGCGGCAACTGCTGCCCCAAACCCTGCACTTCTACTTCCTCCTCTCTCCTCCGATACTTCAGGATGTGTGTGTGTGTGTGTGAGAGAGAGAGAGAGAGAGTGTGTGTTTCTTCTGGAGAAGGGCAGCTTTGTTTATTTTGGCTGTAACCTTGGCTTTTGGGTAGAGCAGGGCAGTGGGACTCTCTGGAGCCTGGAGCAAAGCATTTAATATTCATAAGTGACCTCACCATAAATGGACTCCAGTGCTACAGAAGGACTCAGAGATGATGGCCTACACCTCCCTGCGCCGTGGCCTCTCAGGGAGTTCATCAACAGCTCAAGCAGCAGCTCCTGACTGACCGCCCATCGTGTCCCCAGACCTGTCCTGGATGCTGGTCTCCTCCATCCCACCTGCGCAGGGGGTCTGTAGGGGTGTGAGGACCCTGAGTGCAGGGTAAACACCATGGGCCTCAGGGCAGTGGGCTCAGCATCTCACCCAGACTCTCACACATAGTAGGACCTCAGGAAACAAAAGTATAATAGGTCTGGTCTAAGCACTTTATGTATATTAACTCATTTAATTGGCACAGTGGCTCATTTCACAGATGGTGACGTTGAGGCAGGGAGAAGCTATGTAATTGGTCCCAGGTTGCACCACCAGTAAGCGACGGGGCTGGGATTCAAGGCCAGGCATTACAGATTAGGAGGAGAATCTCACGGACACACCTGACTGTGTATCATTGGGCCTATATTCAGTTACATAAACCTCTAAATTTTAGCATTTGTTTTAGGGCTCTGTGCTCAGAACATGCCCATTGAGTGTTTGTGAACTGACAGCTTGCCGGGCACTTTGTGGTGGGCAGTAAATATCTGGTAGATGAAGCTTGGATGAATTAGACCCCAAAGAGATTGAGCTTGTGAGTGTGGGAAGAGGCTCGGCCTCCATGTTGGTGACCCCCATGGGGAGGAAGGAGATGCAGGGGCTCGGGGTCTGCTCCCCACTCTCCCAGACTCATGAATCCAGGGGCAGGGGAGCCTGGCCCCTCTGCCTGAGGGTTTTGAGGGACAGAACTTGGCAGCCCCTCTCCAGCCATAAGGGGATTGATGCCTCGTCCTCTGGTCCCCACCCACTCTAGACATCAGTGTGCTGGTATTGGGATGGGGTAGGGGCGGGGCAGGGGTGCAGTTGGGAGACGCCCTCACCTCTTTGCTAACTAACCGAGAGCCTGCCTTGTGCATCTACCTTTAACCAAGCAGAAGGATGACTCCAGTCTTTTCTTCTTCCACTTCTGTAAGCAAAGGAAGGAGAGGAAAGAAATCCCGGGAGGTCGCCAGGCAGATACAGGTGAGGGCTTCACCCCCTGCAAGCCTTACAGCCTGGCACTAATCCACAGGAGACGGGGCCTCACAACCCACCAGGTCTCACAGGGGACACAGGGTGTCACGGAGAATCGGGGTTCTCGCCCCCTGGTTAGCTCACATTTGGGGAGACTGCTCACTGGAAACAGACGTAACCCAGTGTTGGGCCACAGGTGCTTTAGGACCCTGTGTGCTGGGGGAGTCAGGGTGGGCTTATGGACCCGGTAGGATTTTGGAGCATGGAGAAGACACGAAGATAGGTGTAAACTAGCCCAGCGCATCAGGAGACAGAGAAGGCTGTGTGGTTGGTAGCAGGCACTGTGCAGGAAAGCGGGAGAGCTTAGCAGAGCAGAGAAGGGAGATTATGGAGCCTGGCCTGGATGCTCCTTGGAGAAGGCTGAAATTCCAAGTCGCCTCCATTCCTGTGCACGTGGCCCCCAGCCCTCCAGCAGCCTGTGCTACTGGCTTCCTAACAAACGTCCAGAGAAGCACAGCACGATCTGCTTTCTGGTATTTGGAAGTGGGCCCTGTCGATGGAACACAGTCTGTCTGGTTTCCTTCCCCCAGAGTCACCACAGGGCCTTCTCACGTTCATGTGTGGTTTGGGTCCAGCCCCATTCAGCAGTATCTGGCACTGTGATGCCATTACCCCAGCCACACCCTCCTGCTCCTCCTGAGATATTGACGGGCCATCCCTTCTCCCTTCCTAGAGGGGCTTTTGGCCCACCCAACCATTAATTTGCAAATGGGCCATTTTCTGCTTCAAAGGAAGGATGATTTTTTTTCTCTGAGATCTGCAGTTTTCTAATATTCTCAAATGACTAGCCAGAATCAATCTAAGATCAAGAGTTTTGTGCGTGTGGAGTGTGGATTCTCAATTTCCATCTTCATTTCTTCATGGCAAGACCCAGTGAGCTGGCGGATGAATGAGGGACGCCAGGGGCCCCATGGAGGCCTTGTTACCCGGTTTTTTAATTTGTTCCTTCAGCTAAACTGCTGCTGATGATTTGTATCCCTCTTCCACTCCCCCAACTCCAGCCACTTTCCTAAAGCCCCTGTGTAATTCATTCTCCCTTCCCAAGTCTGCAGGCCCAGCAGCATGTCCAGCCCTGTGCCGGGCACTGCGGGGGAGCCCATCGCAAGGAGAAGCTCCGAGAGAGAGGGCGCTGTGTGATCAAGGGTCTCTGCAGCTCAGACTTGGAGATCCAGGGGGCTTGGGAGGAGAACGCCTGTGAGTTGAAGTAGTCAGGAGGGCTTCCTGAGAGAGGGGGACTGAACTGGGCCTTAAAGAAAGAAGGTTCCCAGGGCCACACGTTTAGTGCTGGTTGGGGAGGGGATCTGGCTGCCACTCCAGAAACCCTGGGCAAGTAGGTGTCCCCCTCTGCTGTTGTTTTTTTGTTTTTGTTTTTTTGTGTGTGTGGTACGTGGGCCTCTCACTGTTGTGGCCTCTCCTGTTGCGGAGCACAGGCTCCGGACGCGCAGGCTCAGTGGCCATGGCTCACGGGCCCAGCCGCTCCGTGGCATGTGGGATCTTCCCGGACCGGGGCACGAACCCGTGTCCCCTGCATCAGCAGGCGGACTCTCAACCACTGCGCCACCAGGGAGGCCCCCCTTCTGTTTTATGTGCACCTTCTCCCAAAGAGAGTGACCTTGAGAGAGAGAAGGTGATCACAAGGCAGATGGCCTGGCTGAAGAGGATGGCCCCCTGGCTGGACTGGGCCAGTCTAACCAAACCACCCTGCTCACTGCACTCCTCCTTCCTAATTGCCCCATTACTGTAAATAATATCTCCCCATCCGAACAATTAACCTCCTGGCTTTAAAGCTCCCAGTTTGTTTTCTCTGGTTCCGAGGCCCTAACTTTGCAAAACACAAGCACAGCCAGCATCTGTCTGTGGTCTCCCTGCAACCAGCCTGGCCATTAATGCTCTTACAGCCCCCGCAGACCTGCTCCCCAGTCCCCTGCCCCCTTGTTTGTTCCTCATCCCGCTGGGTTCTAGGAGACAGGGAGGAGCCAGCTCCCCGTACAGTGTCTGAAACCTGCAGGAACACAAGGAGGGGTATGGGCAACTGGAGCTTCCTCCAGGATCTGCCCCGCCCTGCAGGGCTGGGAGGAGATCTTTATTTTTTATTTTTTTGTTTTGTTTTTTGTTTTGTTTTGTTTTTACATCTTTATTGGAGTATAATTGCTTTCCAATGGTGTGTTAGTTTCTGCTTCATAACAAAGTGAATCAGTTATACATATACATAGGTTCCCATATCTCTTCCCTCTTGCGTCTCCCTCCCTCCCACCCTCCCTATCCCACCCCTCTAGGTGGTCACAAAGCACCGAGCTGATCTCCCTGTGCTACGAGGCTGCTTCCCACTAGCTATCTACCTTACGTTTGGTAGTGTATATATGTCCATGCCACTCTCTCACTTTGTCACTCAGCCGTAAAAAGAAACGAAATTGAGCTATTTGTAATGAGGTGGATGGACCTAGGGAGGAGATCTTTAAAACAAATTCCCAAGGCTTCCCTCAGTGGATGTGCCGAGTCACTGGTCCAAGGGAGGAGAGAGAAGGAAAAGATCTCAAGTCAGGAAGGGTTTAGATAGCAGCAGCCTGGTAGTAATGGTAACAACAGCCGTGATATACCCACCATCTGGTATTTGTATTCTTTGCACCACTTTACAAATCATCCTCAGGTCCATCAGATTCTCTAAAAAGCTCAGGAGAAGATCAGAGGAGAATTCTTATCTCTGTTTCAACAGAGAAACCTAGGCCCAGAGAGACTGCACGGTTTACCCAAGATCCTAGGAGAACAAGCAGATGGATGGCTAGTTGGGTGGGTGGGGAATCAGGTTGGATGGGTATTTGGATGGGGTGAGGTAGGTGGTTAGGCAGCTGGGTAGTTAGGATGACAGAAAGACTAGATGACTTCAGCCAATAGCCATCTCTCCCCTCCTGGCCACTCAGAGCAGTAATCACGTGCCCCATAGGATGCAGTTAGTTGTATTTTGAATTAAGCCGGTGCTATTCACTAATTATTCCCTGCGGGTCTCACCTCCTCCGTGGAAAGGGAAACAGCTTCTCCTCTGTCTGTTCCTTCACCTCCACGTGTGTATTTTTGGAGCTAAAACTCAGGACATCTGGCCCAATAAGGAGGATGAGCTCCTAGACGGTAGGAGACGTGAAATCATGGCTGCCGGGGACGACAAGGTGAGCTGGGTTGCTGCCCCACTGGGCTGGGGACAAACTGGGCACCCAGCCATGGCCAGCAGGGCCACTGGGGCTGAACGGGAGGCAAAGACATACCTGCCCTTCCTCGGCGGTTCTCCAGAATGTCCTCAGAGCTCCAGGGGGAGCGTGCAACCCAGCATCCCCCCTCTCCACCTGGTTGTCAGTTCCAGCACGTTCCCCCTCGCAGAGGCCCCCCAGCCAAGGCTGCCTGAAAAACTCCACTGGGAGCATGTACAGGACACCTTGGGTCTAATGTAACATTTAATGGCCACATCTCAGGCCCCTGCATTAATACAGAACTATCTTACTGGTTCTAACCAGAGTCACACTGCTAATGGCTCCAGGGCTGAGCCTGGGCAAGAAGGAGGGGATGAAGGAGGCAGTGGCCACAGACACCTTGCGATGGCCTTGAGAGGTGGAGGTGGGCCATTCCCAGGGCCCGAGGCAGAGTCGTGTCCACTTCCATGGATATCAAGGGGCAGGAAGAACTGTGCCCTGGCCGGCCAAGTACTTCCGGGCCCCATCCATACCCCTCTGCCCCTCTCAGGGTAAAACAGAGCAACTCCCCTCTCGGGTGCTCTCTCCAGCCAGACCCCAGCCCAGCTCCGGCTCTGCCTCGGACCAGCTGCCCAACCTCGCACATGTCCCCTTGCTACTCCGAGCCTCAGTTTTCTCGTCTGTAAGATGAAGGACGGCCTGAAAAGTCCCCGAGGCCCTCTGTAGCTCCAGCATCGGACTGCAGGGCTGCTGGCTCTCAGGTGGAAGCAATTTCCCAGATCACTGAGCCCCACCTGGCCACCATTGTGTGAGGGCCTCCCCTGGGCACTGGCCGTCTGGAAACACTGCCATCCATCTTTGTGAATATCTGGTTAAAACACTCACCTAATCCTTTCAATTTGGGGAGAGAATTGAAGGAAAAACACGCAAGCAGCCTGAAGCCTGAATGCTAACAGATGGGTAAAAAGTATGTATAAATTACACCCGCTGCTGTCAATTCAAGCTCTCCAGATAAAGTGATATGAAAGGTGTTTCATTTATAGGGGAAATTAATTGCCAGCTGTATGCCTGGATGGTGTGAAGAAACCACAGCCCCACGATGTGTCCCATATATTTTTCCTGTCTGGATTCAATACCTTCTGTGCCAAGGGTGCCCACTCAACTCCAGACCTGCAGGGGGCACTAGGGTAAACATGACCCTAAACCAACTGTCCGCAAGTTAGGACGCAGCCAGGGGAGCTTCAGACTTGGTGGGGGCACATGGCATTAGGAGGCAGGGTGCCTCCCTCCCCTCCACAAGCCATGACCTCATGTAGGTTTCCTCATCCCTCAGGATAGCTTCTTGAGCTGTGTCTATTCTATCTGTGAAGAGATGCCTTCTACTCTGTCAGTGCTCTGAGCACAGGACCACGTGGCAGTCCTCTCGTGCCCCATCCCGCCTTGCCAAGCACCCCCAAGGTAGACACTTGCTCCTGTGTCAGTGGGCAACGTGTCACCTGGAACACCAGTAACATCATTTATTCTGTGACCACCCACCCACTCTGCAGCCAGAGGGCAACACTTGACCTCTCTGGCCTCAGTCTCCACATCTATGAAGTGAGGCTGTCTTAGTCAGCTCCGGCTGCTGTAATAAAATGTCACAGACTGGATGGCTCGAACTAAAGAAACTTATTTCTCATGGTTATAGAGGTTGAGAAGTCCAGGATCAAGGTGCTGGCAGATTCAGGTCCTGGTGAGAGCCCACTTCTGGGCTTGCAGACAGTCACCTTCACAGTTGGCAGAGAAGGACAAAGCTCTGGTCTCTTCCTGTTCTTACAAGGGCACTAATCCCATCATAGGGCCCCACCCTCATGACCTCATCTAAACCTAACCACGTACCAAAGGCCCCTCCTCCTAATACCATCACCTTGGGGGTTAGGGCTTCAATGTATGAATTTGGGGGGACACAAACATTCAGTCCATAACGGAGGTGCTCAGCCAGAAGGCCCACAGCTCCTGTCCCACGGCTGTGGGCTACTCCAGATGTTAAGGGTCCTATTATCACTGTACTTGCTGTGGAGATCGGGAGGCCGAGAGGATGTCTCTGCAGGAGATGGAAGCAGCAGGACGAGCCTGAATTCCCCTTCACCAGAGATTGTTACAGGGGAGGAGGTGGGCCTGGCAAGGAAGGGGCTGCCCTCCTAGGCCTTGCCTTGGTCCCCGGGACATGGGATGGGGCTGGGCGTGGGGAGGCAGAGTGCTGGCAAAGCCAAGGCAGTTTGTACCCCATGCCCCTTGTTTCTGTAGGCCCACACACACACAACCAACCCCACCGAAAGCACCTTCTGGATCATTTGGTGCAGAAGTCTTTATCCCAGAACCATTTCTGAGAAGGGCAGGCTGAGCTGCTGAGAGGCTTCCCGGCTCTCAGACCACAGTCCCCTCTGCGGATGCTCAGAAAGTGTCTCCAGTGCTCTCGCCCCGCCCCCTCACCCCATCCTGTCCAGATAGCTGGGGAAAGGCCTCCAGCTTGGGAAATTGCTCCGTGGTTCCTGCTTTCCCCGCCTTCCCCTTCTCTCTTGGGCCGGAGGCCGGCCTGCATTGCGAGAGCCGATCAGTGAACACACAGGACCCCGTGCTCAAAGCTGCCTGTGCGCCCCGGGATCTGGAGCCGGCCCCCTAGCCTGCCAGCTGCTCACAGGCCCATGGGGTCTTTCCATTCTGATGAGGGGAAGGGGCGAGTGGGAGGATTTCCTTCGTGTACCTCCCCCCAATATTTATCAGAACTATTCAGACAATGAGCTAATATTCTATTCAGATTTAAATAATAAATTAATCTGCATTATACTGAGGAGGCCTGAGAGAGACTTAATTATCTGGTGTACTTTAGGGTGGAAATGAATGTTGGGAATCGTGCTGGGAATAGACACAGTTACCAGTGATCACACCGATGCAGGCGCTGAGATGCCGGCCCCTGGGCTGAGGTAGGGAAGTGCCCCGCTCTGTCTTGCCCCAGAAACTCCCTCCAGCAGAGGGGGAGGATGCTTCCATTTCTGACCACTCCTCTAGGGAGAACCAGGGACACAAATTCCTCACATCACTTGGCCTCCTGCTCAGGAAGCAGGCAGCAGCTGGGAGATAGGAACAGAAACTGGAGACCCTTTACAGCCGGAAGTGTTTGCTGAGGAAGTACTGGGGTCAGACGACCCCACCTCTGCGGCTGGGGGGCCTTAGGCAGGCTAATTACCTTCTCTGAGTCTCCGTTTCTGTCTGTAAAATGAGGGCGCTGCCACCTGTTTCCAGAGCAGCTGGAGGGTTAGATGCCACCAGGTGTGCAGCTTTTAGCTCAGCGCCAAGGGCAGGAAGCCGTCAGGAAATGGGGAGGCACAGACGAGAGTCCCAGTGAGCTGTGCAGGGCTAGTGTGTGGTCCCCCCACCTTAAACAAACTTAACGGTAAGCAGGATGGCAGGGTTGACACTTGTGTTCCTCAGCTAAGCAAGCAAGCTCCAGACCTGTGGTTAATTTTTCTCTCTGGCTGGTTCCTGCTGCTCCCTGGGAGTGGAGCTTTTCACACCCTGAGCCAGCCTGCCCTAGAGAGGACTATTTTCAGCCCAGAAACTACAGCAACAAAGATGTGAAGTCACTCCTGCTGCCTCCAGCTCACCCTGCCTGCCCTCCCCAGCCCCTGGGATGGTGAGGGCAGAGGTGGAGAGACCAGTCTGGGGGTCCCGGAGCACTGCCCACCTGCCCTCTGTCCCCTGCACTCTGCGACTGTCTGGGCCCATTTCCTCACATCCATTAGTTTTCTCCTCCCCTCCCTGAAGGCTCCCTCAGGGCTGGGGTGGGGCTCTGCCCTGGAGACTGGGGGCTCCTCCAGGGTTCTGTCCCTTGGGGAGACGTACTAGGATGGGCTAGTGGGCCAAGGACCAGGGTGTCCATCGAGGCTGAACCAAAGGGAGCAGCTTCCTCTGCTGGGAGTCGCCAGGGAGGTGGGACTTGGTAGGTGTGTGATGAGGTGGGGTAAGGGGGGAGGCACCTGAGTGATGAATCACCGCAGAGAACCCAGGCAAGTGGGTGTTGCTGAGATCCTGAGCTGAGAAGAGCTTGATCGTTTGTTAAGTTCAAAACCTGTCAGTCGTCTCATTCAGCTCTGCAAGGAACACTGAGGATCGGAGACCTTCCTACCACAAGAGAGAGAAGCTTAGTGGCCAAGGGAGCAGAAATCAGACGAGGTGCAGGAGCTGCCGCTGGGTGTGGAGAGGGGAAGGCGTGGCAGCCTCACCACAACCAGACTAGAACCACTCACAACAGGGCAGTGACACGTCAGACACAGCACACAAGCCAGAAGCAGCCCCTCAAACGCGCACACACACCTTCCAGGCCCAGGGAACAAGGCAGTGGGCTGAAACTGGTCAGCCAGCCAAGCCCTGGGCCTCCTGCGAGATATGCAATCCCCAATGGCTTCTAGATGCCCGTGTTGCTCTCGGAGAAAGTTCAGCTGGAAAAATTCCCCCTTGTCTCAGCTCAGCTAAAAAGAGGTTTTGTTCACAAGCAACCAGGAGGCTGAGGATCTAAGTCCTGAAACGTGGGATGTGCTGAGGGGCAGCACCCCTGAGCCCCCAAAGGGGGGGGGCGAGGGAAGCCCTGACGGCGGCTGGGGGAGATGGGAACCCTCACAAGAGAGGGCGGGGCCTGCTCTGGACCCTCACCACACCCCCTAGAGTTTCCCCTCAAGTGGACTTGTCACTCTTCCCACCCGGGGTTCCAGAGGAGACGGTCCAAAGATCTGGATCCGTACTGCCCCCACCGCCGAGCTGCCATCCTCCCCCAGGGGTGACAAGAAGCAGCAAAGGAAGACACACTCACTTTCCCTGCTCAGGGCTTCAGCCGGGATGTGAATGTGGGGCTGGGGACCGGGCCGGGGTGTTCGAGGGTGGGCTTACCACCTGCCTCCCAAACCAGGCATGGAGACACTTGGGGGAGTTGGGTATAGGGACCAGAGTCCCCTCCCCACCCCTCCGCTGGGACAGGCTCCTGGCCGTAGGTGTTCGTTGATTGCGGCTGGGTCTCCTGCCATCAACAGACCAGCCCCTGCACGTCCAGCCTCTCCACTGCTTATTCAACCCACTGGGGAGGAGAGGCAGCAGCATGCCCCCAAGCCCACGCCACTCTCCCCATACCTGGCTGGTGTAATGCGGCGGCAGACCTCACTCTCAGAGACGGGGAGGGCAGGGAGGACAATGGCCACGCCCCCTGTTTGTCAGCTCTGCCCTTGGGGACCGGAGCCACAGGCAGCCACTCCGGTGGAGAGGATGGGTGACACGCCCTGTCCCCCAGGGGAGCCGCAGGAGTGGCTCAGGGCTTCCGGACCATTGACGGGCTCTGCTGGATGGTCCTTGGAAGTCAAATCCCAGTGGTCACAACAGCAGTTAACAGACTGAAAATGCCCAACACCAGCCTTCAGAGCTTTCCATGAGCCCTGCAGCCAGAAGTGGATGCTCCCTCCTCCTCGGAGTAACCCCAGGCCTTGTTGTCTGTGCCTGTCATTGGGCAGCTAATCATGTATGGCCTTGCAACACAGTTTCTCTCTTTCTTCTGAACTCTTTATTATTAATTTGCTTTTTATGGTTTATGTTTCACTTCTCTTCTCCCCAAGAAAACTATAAGCTCAGTGAAGTCAGACACCAGGCCTGATTTTTCTGCCTTACCCTTGGCAACGAGGCCCTAAATAACGCCCCCCATATCGGGAAAGCTGAGATTTCTCTATTTAAAACCTTCCGAACTCTCACAGGCATTTCAAGTCCTGAAGGATCTAGCCAACTTCAAGGACTGGTTTCAACAGAGCAAGCCGTCTTCAGGGCTCCAGACATGTGCCACCCAGGCAACTTCTATCTGTCCCTTCGTCCTCAGAGGGACAGAATCGTAAAACCTAAGGGAGAGAATGAAACTCTGAAACTCTGTGGTCCATCCCCATGCCCGCTCTGGGAATCCCCTTCTGGGGGCCATCTCTGATGCGTGGTCACTGGTCTTTGCTTGCACCCACCTTCCAACAGGGACTCCACACTTGGCAGGTCACCCATTCTGCTGTTGGCTAGTGCTTACTAGATGTTCCCAGACAAAGATAGTCATGGCCAAGACATGCATTTTGAGATTATGTCCAAAACAATGGCTCTGATGTTACTATTCATTGCCTACTGTGTGCTCTGTGCTCTGCTGGAGACCCTGGGGACAGAGCAAAAGATGTGATCCTGTCCTGAAGCAGCATTCAGTCTAGTTGGGGACCAGACAATAGAAAAAGGATGGCCCCCGCAGAGGAGGAAACACCACCTGCTACACCGTGCTGGCAAGACCAGAGCCCGGGACTGCAGGCAGCCCACCTCTAACTGCTGGGTGGTGTGAAGCAGCTCCTTCCCTAGGCAGCCCCTAGTGTCCTTACCTGCAGAAGGAAGGAGGGGACCCAGAGGTTCTCTCAAGCCCACCCTGGCTCTCGCATTCCTTGGGGGCACAGTCACTTCTCCGGGAGACTTCAGCTCGGGGGGCATTGAACCTGGAGGTGGAAGGGCAGTGCCCCACTGGGGCACAATTTACATCACTCCTCACCTCCAACGGCGGTTCATCCAGTTCACTCAGTCCATTCAAGCTCAGAAATACTTGTACGTGGCAATAGCATTCCTGTGTTGTATGTCCCATGGATTAGGGCAGGAGCTGGACATTAGAAGGAAACTTCGCAGTCCTTGCAAGCTCACTTCTAACCAAGAACAAATCAAAAGAGCATAAAATATAAAGAGTATGAAGGTGCTGGGAGGACACAGTAAGAAAATCATCGGAGGTAGGAGGTCAATCCAAGAAGGCTTCCTGCAAGAAGATGTTGAGGAGGGTGTGAAGCAGTAACCGGGAGGCACCGGCCACGGGTGTGGGACAGCAGAGCCAGTCTCTCCGTGGGGGCCTCACCGAGGTACCCTGGCATGGATCCTGAGAGTGTCCTCTGGGGCTTCCAGGAGACACCCAGGACCCTGCCTTGAATGGTACCACTAACCCTGAAACACTAAGTGTCGACGGCCCCTCATTCTCAGTATGACATGGACACGTGGTCTTTGTATGGACACTTCTATCAAACTATGTGAGTGAGAATATGTTGTATTCTCCCCTGCATTTTCCACTCTAAAAATGCTTGCGTGGCATCTTACAACTCATCTCCATTCCTCTGCTGCTGGGATTTGCTTTGCCTGGTCCACACACAGCCTTCATTGCACTTTGTTTCTTCTTGTGGTTTATAAAGTTGGAGGTCAGTGCCACCTGCTCTGAGTTCTCTTATTTTTGTTCCCTTCTTTCTCTAATTCAGTCTTTTCAAATAAGAGATAGGAGCGCAAATGCCCTCTTTCCCATCTCCCAGCTCCCTCTCTGGGCCCAAGTGGGATGCAGGGGTGTTGGGGGGCTCCTGGGTTGGGGCCCGTCGGGGTGAGCTCTGGAGGCTGAGTCCCCATGCCATCAGGTGACCCTCACAACAGCCCCCCACTGAGATGAGGTGCACAGATGAGAGGTGGGGTCCACTGCAGTGCTGGCTGTGCCTCAGCCAGTGTCCTGGGGACACAGCAAGAGCGGACCTAAAGGGATGACCAGGCAGGACCCAAGGCTGAGCCACCTGGTGTCCCAGCCCCCCTGCCCTGGCAGAAATGGCAATGGACAGGCATCTTTTGTGCCCCTCAATCCTTGCAATCAGTGGAAAATTAAATGTTCAAGGCAGGGAGACCTATTTCATCCCTTTACAGCTTTTCCCCAGGACGGAAGTCTAGGACTCAGGAGGCCTAATTATGTGAGCACAGACAAGCCTCTTGGGACCTCAGTTTCTTCATCTGTAGATTGGGCATGATGGTGCCTGCCCCAGCAGCCTTGCAGATGTGTTAGGAAGATGAGAGAGTTAATAAGATAGCACTTTGAAAAGTATAAAGTACGGTGCTCACCTGCCATGGAAATTTAATACTTTAATCTTATTACGGTGACTGGTTTATGAAGGCTTCACGTAGCTTAAGGGAGAGAGCAGCTGTGTAATGGAAAGGGAAGGGGACACACAAATCAGAAGGGGACAATAGCCCACCATGAAGAAAAGTGCTAGTCCTCAGCATAATGACTTTGTAATCAGTCAGTTGGCCAGTTCTCATTGGGTGCCTACTGTATGTGAGAGAGTGACTAGATGGTGGGCCGGCCAATGATGAATAAAGAGAGAGCTGTCCCCGGGCAGAGGGCAGCGGAGGGGCCTCCTGGCACACAGCTCACCATGACACCCAACCGGAATGGGGTATGGAGTCCTTTCCTCCCTTTACTCATCCCCAGACCCAGGCCGGACCCAGTACCCAGGCCTCCAGCAGCTGAGCCCAGGGACTCATGCCCCAGAACCAGAACTGAGGGGGAAGCTGGCGATGGAGGGGGCATGGGGGAGGCGGCCCTGCCCAGAGACACCTGCAGCTAGAAGAAGTTCCCGCCCCCCGTTCAGCCCAAGTGAACGCTGTTAATGCAAGCACCCTACCAAGATCCCTAGGGTGCCCAAGAGGGGAGCAGCATGGACAGGGCATCCTGGGGAGGGGGGGTCACTTTGGCTCCGCCCCCGGAGGGGGGTCACTGGCGGAGGCCAGGAGGCGATAACTGATAAGGAGCCAGGAAAACAGGCCCCCTGACTCCCTGCTCATCACCCCTCCCATCACTCCACCTCCACCTCCGGGATTTGGTCCCCGTCTGCCCAGCAGACTCAAGACATATAAACTGTTTCTGCAGCCTTTTGTTTGCACACTAGGCCTTAAACCTTAGTTATCTGGGGTCAGTTTCTTTCTGCACTGGGTTGGGTTTCATGCTTGGCTTTAGGTTTTGTTTAAAGCCCCAGCAGGCTTGAGCTCTTGGGCACTCTGTGCTGTACACCATCTTCCCCGGCTCCGACCTTCCCCTCCCCAGGTGTGTGTGGGATGGGGGTGGGGACCCACTGCAATGCTATTACAGTATTTGCATTTATATGAGGCACAGACCCCAAGTCTCCAGTCTCTGGATGCTTTTACAACCCTGTGTATACATAATTTATTTTTGTTGCTATTTAATCAGTCTCCGTGTTGAGATGAAAAGTTTCCAAGGGGCCCCAGGTTATTATGCAACTTTCAATTCCAGCAGCATTGACTGAGTGCATGGGGCCCCCAACCTCGCTCAGCTGCAAAGATCGGGGCAGGGGATTGGGCAGGAGGTCGTGCCAGGCTCGAGGTGAGGCTGGGGTGGCTGGGGACAGGGTGCAGATCCGAAGTCCACCTCCTGCGAGGGTCGGACAGGAGGAGAGTGAGCATCAAGCCACAGCCCCTGGGGCAAGATGCTGCCAGAGGAAAAATCCGAGAAAAGGGCACGATCTTCAAAGGAACGAGCCAGCCTAGACTTTTGGTTTCAGAGTCAGGAGACAGAGGGCCTGGGCAGGGAGGGATGCTGGAGGCTAAGTGGGAAACAGAAACTGCAGGTAGGTGCCTGACTCAGGAGGCGGAGGGATGAGGCCAAGTGTGTTGTCTTCAGCAGAGATCAGTCCGCAGAGGAGATGAGGTTGTTCTGGGTTCCTGAAGTAAGCCTTAGAGGACAGCCTCCATGCACGGCCAGAGGGGAGCCCCAGGCTATCCAAGATCTCCACCTCCGATTATTTGTGGAACGTGGTAGCTTATAAATAAATAACCAAACAAAGGTGCTGTGGTGTGAGCTGAAGTTCTTGCCTCTGTCCTCTAGGGCTGAGGCCCTGGGGAGAGGGCAGTCCTGTGGGGGTGGCACTGCCTGCCTGGAAACTCCAGGACCCTTGACATACAAATGTACACACAGACACACATCAACATACATGTAGACACACAGAGATATTCAATGACGCAGGCACGAATACACACAGATCTGCGCACATAAACACAGGTATAGACACACACAAACACATAGGCACACATAAAGAGGCACACACAAATACACACACACACACAGACTTATACACACACCTTTCCGCCCTCGGCAGGGAGAGCTGGGGGGTGGGGAGCCTTCTCCCAAGAGAAGGTTGGTTGGAGTGTGGGGAGAGGGAACTGTGAATAAACGTGCTCTCCTGGAAAAGCATGCTGTCAGGAGTCCTAGGTGTCCCCTGGCAGGGTACAGAGTGACCTTTCCAGCAGACCCTCTTGTCCCACGTAACCCCACTGACAGCAGATCTTCTTCCTTGGGGTGCAGAGTTGAAGTTTGTACCAAGCTGAGATTTTAGGGAATTGCATGATCCTGTTCAGGAAAACCCAAGTAGTGAGTCTTTCCAAAGGCTTATGTGTCCCATCAACTACTGCTGGTGACGCTCTTCTGTTCCAGCTCCTGTGGGGTGACACCCCATAGACATCATCCTTGGAAACACAGCCACACCCCAGTGGATACGCTCACAGAAGAGAACCTCTCTGCTCAGCTGCTACCCCCCTACCCCCCACCCTGTGCCTCCGCCCTCACAGTCAAAAGTCTACCTGAGAACGGCCCTGGGGGCCCCTCTCGTTTTACAGATGAGAAGATTGAGACCCAGAGCAGAAATGTGGCATCGCCTTCTCTATCCGACCCCTGCCCACCCTTGGCTCATCGCCCAAGTGACGACTGGCCAGGTCCAAGCTTCATATCTAAACCGTCCTGCTCCTTTCCCTTGCTCTGCGTTCAGGAGGACTCAGTCACTGGCCAAAGCTTTTATTTTCTTCTCATCACCCTGATTATTCCCTGTTTAATTAAAATTTGTTTCAGCTAATAGGCCTTAAATTAGTATTTTCAAATATTGACATCTACAGGACCCTCATTCATTATTTTCGAAAGCTCTGGGGCTAATTGCTTTATCACTCTCCAATTAATTACTCATCCACTGGACAGTTAGCCACTACCCCCAGAACATGGATGGACATAGTCACAGGTAGGTGAGGCCACACACACAACAGATGCATGCGGACATGCGTGAGTGCACACACACACACATACACACACACACACACACACACACACCGTGGACGCCTTCCCCAGTAGAAGTCAAGCCTGGTTGGTAGAGTGGGTCTGTGCAAAGCTGGGAGACCGCAAGGAGAGCAAAGCGTTGCACGGCAGGTCTTTGGCACCAGGCCAGTCTCTCTTGCTGTCACACTAAGGACTCTGCAGGACTGCGGCTCTCCGGGTCCCCTCCTCTTTGCGACTGTGTGAGGGACTCAGCTCCCCAGAGGGACCCAGCTGGGGACATTGGCAGATCCATTATGGTCTTACACTGTCCACAGAGCAGATGCCCCAGCAGCCCTGGGAGGAGCTGGACATTGGCCTGTGGGAGCCCCTCTGGAGCGGTCCCCTGTCACTCAACTGCTCGGCCCCCTGTGCTGTTTCCCACCTGTGCTACTGAGACCTTTAGAGAAAAATGGTAATGTGTTCGAAATGTCACCCCAGGACGCCCACCTCCTACCCAGGCCAGTGATCCTGCACAGTCGCTTTGGGTGGGACCAGCTTCCAGCTGATGGAAGAAAGAGGGCTCAGCAGAAAAAGGATCTTCCCCGGATCCCCACCAGGATGTGCTCTAGGCTGCTGGGCCTGGGGGCTTCCCTTGGGATGCCCAGCTTCCGTGTCCATACGTGTCCCTGCTAAGGCTGAGTCTCTGCCCTGCAGAGGGGACAGGACTGGGAGACGGGCACTTGGCTCCATGCGGGCAGGTTTTTTTTTTTTTTTTTTTCCTCCTTGTAAACAGTCTGGAGTGATCGGGATTAAAGTCTCTGCAAGTTACTGGTATCGCTTTTCAGAAGAGCCAAGTAATCCACGGGGATTAAAGAAGCAGCCGTGCTCATCTCCCACAAATGAATATCTGTCAGAGGCACTGACCTGTTAAAATAATGAATTTAATGTGTAGCAAACCGCACAGGCAGTAACGCAACATGACCAGGCAAATTGTTTTCCACGTGTCATAATGACACTTTTAGGGAAACAGGACCCCCATTAGGCTGCCCTGCCCCCAGTCCTCCACACCCTCCAACCCCCTTCCTCACCTTCCTAAGCTGAGCGGTTCCGCGGTTTTTCTGATGGAGGAAGGAGGTTGGTGCCCTAGAAACCATGAAGCCTGGCCTTGCTCAGCGCACTCAGGAAAGGCAATCATCCCTCTCAATTTACTGCAGGTTTGTTATTGTCTTTGTGGGCCGTCGTGGCTTCCTCCATGGGCTCTCCCACAGCTCAGCCCCCATGTGGTCACCAGTAAGGTCTCGTGTGGCCCTGTGCCCTGCCTTAAGGCTCTGTCACAGGACAGTCTGTCTCCCTCCAGACCCTGATCCTGTCCAGCCCTCAACCTGCCACCAAACCCTAGGACCAGAGCTGGGGCTGAAAAGACTGGCCCCTGGGGCCAGCGCTTTCCATAAAGGGAAACTGAAGCCCAGAGAGGGGACCTGGCTTCCCCTCGAGTGTCCATGGCAGGCAGAGGACCAGTGCCCCCATATTCCACCCCGACCCAGTTCTCCGTCCAGTCCCACTCTTCTGAGAACACTGAAAATGGCAGTCTGGGCTGCCACCTGCCAGCACGCATCACAGCTCTTACGGTGGTAGAATCACGGAGCCAAATTCAGGAGTGGGAGGACGTGGCCACGTAGCCGGGATGAGGGAGTGAGAGCCTGCCACCCCTCCCCACAGCCAGGACCCGTGCTTGGGGGCAGATCTAGCTGGGAGCTGAGGTGCCAGTCCTGTGCTATTGGGGGCAACCCCTAGCCAGAGTTGGGACCACACTCACCTGAGGGAAGGGGCTGTGTCCTCCTCCTCCCGCCGTGGCCACTGTCTATCACTGCTGACCTGCCTTCTATCCCTCCAGCCGTTGTCAGCGGTACAGGAGCCAGCTCTGCCCTCACCTGTGTCCTCTCTGAGTGATGGAGGCCCTACCCCCAGCACCTAACAGAGAACCAACGTATGGACAAAGGTCCCCTCAACAGGCAGCCCTGTTCTGAGCCCACTGGCGTGCCCATCTTCCACCGTGTCCCGAAGCTGGCGAGGACAGTAGCCCTAGGGCTTTTGCCAACAGCTTTAGCTTTTGCAGATACAGATGGTCTGACCTGTGCCAGGGGAGCTGGTTCTTGCCCCTAGAACTCTCCCAGGGAACCCACTCTTTTCCTTCCTGAATCTACATGAGGTTTCTTCCCCACGGACAACTGTACGGTGCCCGCTCTAATTAGGTAATTATGGACAAGTCGGTGGAAAGGAAATGCACTTTCTTTTTTTCTCCTGTCCTTTCTTTTTTTCTTTTTTCTTTTTTTTTTTTTTTTTTTGCGGTATGCTGGCCTCTCACTGTTGTGGCTTCTCCCGTTGCGGAGCACAGGCTCCAGGAGCGCAGGCTCAGTGGCCATGGCTCACGGGCCCAGCCGTTCCGCAGCATGGGATCTTCCCGGACCGGGGCATGAACCCGTGTCCCCTGCATCAGCAGGTGGACTCTCAACCACTGCGCCACCAGGGAAGCCCCCTTTCTTTTTTTTAAAGAAATCATGTGATTATGGATTTTCCAGGTCTCAGGTATTCTAGGTACCAATAAAGCCAGGGGGCAATTAAATAAAGTTAAGTGGCAAGCTGGTAGGCGAGGCATGGGGGTTTCTTGAGGTGGCCGCTCTCAGAGACCTCCTCAGTCAGCCTGGCTGAGGCACAGGGAGAGAGTTAGAACCCTGGAAGTGCCTTGTCTTTGCTGCAAAGCCAAGATATTAATAGATGTGTACACAGCTTCCCCATTTTAACCTGAGGGATTCTGCCCACGTCACCAGCCCGCGAGGGACAGATGACATGGTCAGATGATCCATCTTTTCAGTCATGGGCAAAGCATGTTCAGGTGCCAGCCCTGGACTTGGCAGGATGGGAAACCCAGATCATTGGAACAAGTTGTCTCTCTCCTAGGGAGTCCCACATTCACACCTGACAGGTCCCACGACAAGATGGGGCGAGACCAGATGTCCAAAGAGGAGCGTAGGCTTTAAGAGACAGGAGTGTCGGGAACGGAGAGCCTGCCGTGTGGACCACAGTGCTCAGAGGACACTCCTGGAGAGGGCGCGGGGGGACCTGCGTGGGGTGATGGCCAGATGTGGAGGGACAGAGGAAGCACTTGGGTCTGAAAGAGCAGAGTGAGGGGTGGCACGGAGGGGTCCAGATGACAGCAAATCAAGGAGCAAGAGAGGAGGCTCTGGAGCCCAGGGCCCCGGACTTGAGAGCTTGAGTGGGGAGTCTGGACCTCCTCTTCTAGCCAGAATGGAGGAGGCATGAGAAGGGGCAGGGGCTGGAGACAGCGGGAGCTTGGTGGCGGGGCGGGGGCGGAATATCCTAATCACCTGGCTGGGAAGCTGGACGGGAGGGCAGATGTGAGTCCTGGAGGGCTTCTCAAAGGAGAGGACTTAGGAGGGTGGAGGAGGGAGACGCTCAGAGAAGAGGAGGAGGTGGCCTGGCATATGACCAGTCTGGCATCTGGCCAAGGAGCCGCTCCTTATTTGGGGTAGACCGCGTAGCACGATGACCCCCAGTGGAAGATCCGTGACGGTCTCAGCCATGGCCAGTCTCCCTGAGCCTCCCAAAGCCATTCTCCTGAAGGTTTTGAGTGGAGAGAAGGAGAAAGGAGGACAGGCAGGCTTCCTGCACTTTTTCAGAGGGCTTGGGGGTGGCTTCAGTAGACCAAGGCCACGACTGTTGCCAGGACTATGGGTACCTCCACTATTTTGATTTCTCACTGCAATAGTTTCACACCACCTCTCAGCCCTGGGTTTGGGCGGGGACAATAGGCTAGTGACCCAAGGACACATGTGCCAACAACAGGGGGAGAGTAGGAAGGCAGGCATCCCGCTGTCTGCCAAGGATGAATTCAAGGGCGCTGCACTCAGACCCCGCCTCTGCCAACAACGTTTCTTAACCCCACTGCCTCCAGGCAGCCTTCCCAGCCCATGTTTGGTCCCACAGGGTCTTCCTTCCCTGTGAAAGCCAGTCCCCGCTGGAGTCAGCACCCCACAAGACTTGAGAAATTCCAGTCAAATCTTTAGTGCCGTTTATTTCACCAGGAAGACTCTCACAGCCCAATCAGATGTGGATGAGCCAAGGACCGGGCCCAACTTGTCTGCTTCCTCTGCCCCCAGCCCACCTGCTAGAACTCTCAGCACTGCACTGGGGCATTACACGGGCTTGTCTTGAGCTGACGAGCAAGCTCCTGTGTGTGGGAGGAGTGTCCATTCTAACTGGAAGACCTGCACACTAGGAGCACCAGCTGTTCCTGTATCCTTTCCAGCCCTACTGAGCATCAGAGAACGTGGCTTGGGAAAACGAGACAGAGGGATGGGTACTGCGTGTCCTCTGAAGAGCCCAGGAGAGGTTTGGGGGTGGGCTGTGCTCATTGCAGAAGCTAGGAGGAACAGGAGCATTTGTGGGTCATTTCTGTTGGAGAAGTAAAGCAAGGGAGTCTTTTCCATTGAGAAAGGCAGCAATGGGGGTGGTCTCTGGCCAGTTTCCTTGGCAAAACATGGCAGGGTACGGGCCATGAATGTCACCAGGGCAACTGTAAGAGGCAGCGTCCCCTAGTCACAGGACTCTCCCTCACCCCACCCATGTGCAGGAACACACACATACACACTCACACACATTCACATACACACTCACATGCACTCACACACATTCACATACACACTCACAGGCTCCCACGTGCAATAATACACATTCAGTCTCACGTTTTTGGGTACAGCTGCTCCCTCCCCCAGGCTTCAGTCTCCTCTCCCGGTTCCCCCACTTATCCCTGACACTTGCAGGAATGACTTTGCCTTTTGAGTGGTGCACTTAATAAAGGCAGGGGTTTGGTGTCAAAGCTACAAGGAGTGTGAGGGAAGGGGGCACTGGGAGCCAAGAGGCTCCTCCTTTCTCCCTGGTAAATATCCTGTTTGTTTCACTGGCGGCCTGTTGGAGCGGGGAAAAGGCAGCTGTTTTTCTTAATGGGCCACAAGGGTTGCCACTGCCCGGCCCTCCCAGGGTGAGGCAGGCTGCCATCCCCTCCTGCTCTGCACTTGCTGATGAAAGAAGGGATGCTGAAAGTGCCTAATGAGGCCAGGAGTCTGGTCCCTGCTCAGGCACTAAACCCTTCTGTGATCTTGAGGGAATCACCTGCCCCCTAGACTCAGTCTCCTCACCTGTCGAATGGACGTAGTAATTTGTTACCAGCAGCACAGTGGCGTCTCTTACAGCAAGAGGGATTTGAGCTAGACACAAAGGGCTGGCTTTTGGAAATGAGAGCTCTTAAGGGCAAGGACCCAGGAATATCCCCTCTCCGTGTTTGCTCACACTCTGCTGCGTTCCTTCTAAAAAGACACTAACGTGGGTGATCGGAGAGAGACGTGAGGATTGCCTTCCACGGAGAGAATCAGGCCACACTAATCCACACGGACTGAGGGAAGCTTGAATTCACATCAGATGTTTACAGTTCACGTTCCATAGGCTTCACGTGACTGTCCTCGGGTGGTTTGACCATCAGTTTGCTCCAGGAGTGCATTTTCTGCGCAGAGAGCAAAGGTCGACCTCAATCACCCTCACGCCTCAGACGCAGACTCACGCCTGAGTCTCCAGTCCATTTATCACTCAGTGGCTCCCACTGAGTCCCCACTGTGCGCTCAGGCCCCCGGACTCTGGAGAAAGGAGCGCGTGGCTGCAACGGCAGGCGGCCAGGTCACTGTCTGGCTGGGGAGACATGACTCACACTCATGACACAAGCAAGAGCAGGGGCGGCCATCCATCAGAGCAGGAGGACTCCAAGTGCCTCCTCCATTGCAGGCAGAGGTGCGTGTGTGCTGACGTGGTTAAAGAAAAGCTTTGCGGGGCCCGGGGTGGCAGCGACGAGGTCCCCCGTATTTAAGAAGGTGGCAGAGACCCCGTGGCATCTGAAGCCGGGCCAGCCAGAGCCCAGGGAGGTAGAGAAGGCGGGCTGAGCAGGAAGAGCCAGGGAGCTGGGGAGCCGGGGAGCCGTGTTCTGGTTACAGCCCTGCCTATAATGCTTCCTCAGAACCTGAGTTTCCACCTCTGCAAACTAGGGGTATGGGGAGATCCTGCCTCCAACCATGGGCTGGGAGACTCTTGGCAGAATGCGGGCTGGCATGTGCCCTGAGAGGGCTGGGAGGGAGGTGATGGGGTCAGAGGTGGGAGGGTCAAGACTGAAGAACCAGCAGATCCTACAGGAAAGAGCGAGTTGGGGGAAGGGGGAAAATTGGCCAAGGAGACTTGGAATGTCCCAGGCTCAAGCCAAGTCCGTACTCAAGCTGGACCAGAGCAGGGCAATCAGACATGGCATTAGGCTCTTACTGGGGAAGGCTAGGCCCTATGGTCCCTCACAGGCATCCAGACAGTTGAGGCTCCCAGGGAGACCAGGAGGCAGGGCTCCAGGAGCTGGGAGGAAACTGATCTGCTGCGGGCACTGCACTTTTCCTAGTGTTGGCAACGCTCTGGGCCTGCGGCTTGTGCTCCGAAAATTCCCTTCGTGAGGCTCAGGAAAACCGTTGCTCTGCCTGTTGGCTGAAGCAGTCATACCTCTGGGCAGGCCCAGCCCCCAAGCTCAGGGGACAAGCACTGTGCCCTGTTCTCTGCCAGGAGCTGGGCCATCCTGATGGCGCCCACGCCACCCGGACCCCTGCTCTGCTGTGCAGAGCATCCTTGCAGGCAGGAGGGGGACACGGCGCCCCCCCCATAGGGCTCCCAGGGCCTGTCCCGCCTCCACACTTGGCTCAGGCAGTTCCCTGCACTTCCCTCTCTCGCCACCGGCTCAAGTCCCACCTCCTACACACAGCCTTCCCTGAGGATTCCGTCCACAGGCCTGCAGTCCCATTCTCAGACGCTTCATTCACTCCTCCTAACAGCTCTGTGAGCTAAGGGCTGTCATCCCTTTTACCAGATGAAGAAACTGAGGCGCCAATAAGTGCAGTAGCTGCCCAGAGTCACGTGGCCGGTGAGGGCCGCACCCTCATGGTGAGGCCACACTGCTTCTCACAGCTGCTGCCGGCCATCAGGCACCAGACAAGAATCAGCCCCTGCAGCTCCTTCCCTGCAGAGGGCCAGTTTTCCCCTCGCTGCATGGCCGTCTTCTTTCAGGCAAGATCAGGGCTGCGAAGTCTTCGGTCCTTGGTCCTCGTCCCCACCCCCAAGCCTCACAGCAGGGTGCCAAAAGCTGGTGGATCGATGTGCTGCTGGATTAGGATAGCAGATGGCTCACACGAGCACGAGATGCAGCTGCCAGAAGCCCAGAGTGGCCGTTTTGTGAGTCCTTCACAGAGGACACCCCTCCCACTGACGCTGTGCCACCACAGGGCTCCGTCCCTCCCTGAGATCCTTCTGTGAACTGGCCCTGCCAGAGGTCCGGGTACTTGCGAGGAGAAGCAGACAGGCCAGGAACCCAGCAGGACTGTTGCTCTCTTTGTCCTTAAAAAAATCCTGTAGGGACCCTCCCAGTGTAGAGTGGACCGTGTTGGCCCCTGGGTCCTGTACTGTAGGTACCCGAGAGTTTTCCTGAGGGTTTTATTGTCTCCACTCTGCCAGGGAGAGGGCACCCAGCTGACTTCCTGACCAGCGGTCCAGGCCACAGAGCCACGTCCCTCCCCTCCTGGCCCTGACCACACCCTGAGGCAGCTCTTTGGGCCTCTCCCCAGTGGGAGCACCAAGGTCTCTCCCTGCCCCCTCCCCCTGGGAAGGATGGGATAGGGGCTCCACCCATCCGGAATTGCTGCGAATCCTCAGGCTTGGACTCCGCTCTAGCTCCCAGCAGCCCTGACGCCGGGGCCCTGGTGGGAGGTTTCTCTGGGGTCACAGACCTCAGCCCCAGCCCCTTCTCCCCTGCCTTTTGTCCTGATTCTCAGAGTGCCTGTGGTTCCCCAAGTAGAACATTGCCGGGAGATTAAACCCCTCCCCAGTACATCTTTCTTGAGTTGCAACCACGAAGATAATTCTGGCATCATTTTAAAGAAATGCAGTTTCATCACTTAAATGTGCAATTCATTTGTAAACCCATGTAATCAAACATAGAAGAGTAAAACCAATATTGATTAGCAGTTAGCCTATACGTTCCATCACACTGATTGAGCCCCTCCTGGGTGTGAGGCCCCGCACTAGGCGCTGAGGAAATAAAGAGGACTAGGGCACTGCCCGCCCTTGAGGACAGAGGGGACCTGCATCCCAGGTGCTCACAGCTGGACCCTTCAGCCTCATCAAAGGAATCCAGTAGGTCCCTTCCATCCGGCCCCCCTTCCACCCTACTCTGTGCACCAGCTCCATGCCAGACACCAGATTAGCATGAAAGTCAACTAAGCCTTCCAGAAAGGAAGTGTCAAGTGCACCTAACCTTGGCTCAGGTGGACAGTCTGGCTCTCAGGGGACCCACACACTCCCTGACAGTGGGCGCCCCGTTGATGATTCGAGAAGCTCTGTGCCTCTGGCAAGTTACCAAATCTCTCTGGGCATTAGTTTCTCCTCTAAAAAGAATGTTCAGTGGTCTTCTTCCTGTCTGAGAGATGCTTTGCAACATTTTTTGATTATCCTCACAGCAACCCTATGAGACAGTCAGGGATATGTTTTTATTCCACGTTAAATTTTGAAAATGAGGGCTTCCCTGGTGGCGCAGTGGTTGAGAGTCCACCTGCCGATGCAGGGGACACAGGTTCGTGCCCCGGTCTGGGAAGATCCCACATGCCGCAGAGTGGCTGGGCCCGTGAGCCATGGCCGCTGAGCCTGCGTATCCAGAGCCTGTGCTCCGCAACGGGACAGGCCACAACAGTGAGAGGCCTGTGTACCGCAAAAAAAAAAAAAAAAAAAAAAAAAAAAATTTGAAAATGAGGAAAACATAGGTGAGGCAAGTGACTCGACTTGCACCACACAACGGGGGGACTGGAGCCAAACCCAAAACTTCTGGTTCCTTCTTCATGGCTCTTTCAGGGTTGGGTTAGGTGGTCTCTAAAGCCCCTTTCACTCTGAAAATTATGTTTGGAGGCTCGGAGGGGGCAGTGGTTCTGAACAAAGGAAGCAGAGCCACCAGGAGTGACCAGCCAGGACGGCCTAAGTGCTCGGGGTTTAGGACTCCACAAAAAAGTAGACCTGCCCGAACTTGACCAAGGTTGAAACCTCCAAGCCACACAGTAATTAGATTTTTCAACGATGTTCCCCCTCTGGTTTATTTATACAGCGGTAATTATAGCCGGCGGAGCTGGGCACTGGAGTTTCTGGCCTTCTCCAACCACATGCTTACTTTTCTGCATCCCCACCGTGTGGAGGGGGACAGACGGAGAGGCCGGGCGGGGACATGACTGGGGCCTTTGGTCAAACCGCTTTGCCTTGAAGGAGAGAAGAGTTTCCATGATATCCCTAACTGGTGGCACTTCCAAGAGATCAGACCCACCAAGGGTGTGGCCAGGTGCCAGCCGTTGAACTGAGGGAACTGAGGGGTTAAGAGGAAGGATTTAGGAGCTTGGAGCTCAGTTGGCCCCAAAACATCCTTCAGACCATCCTTCAGATAAACTGTCACCCACACAACTCATTATGAGCAGGTGACATTTCTTACCCGCCCCTCTGTGGGTCTGGGCTCTAAGTGGTCTTTGCAGAAAGACTGGGATGCCCAGAGGGTCTGACGGGACAACGAGGTGGGGTTGCCAGGGTCCGGAGGTGGCCAAGATTAGGATCAGATTGGGCTCATAACCCTGGTACCTGTAACTCTCTCCTCCTAGCTTTATCTCTCTCCTGATTTCCCGGTGGGCTCTGGGGCAGGGCATGCTTCTGGGAGAGGGTTCCAGCTACTGGTCAGACAGGCAAGAAGCACCCCGGGAGGCCTGAGGGTGGGCCCCGGTGGGCCCCGCCCTCAGGCTGCCAAAGCGAGTCAGCACCACTTGGCCAATGGCAGGTGTTCACTGGGGCTGTTGTATTTTGCTGGCAGGGCCCTGGGAAGATGTGGGGAAGGATCCTAAACCTGCGGAAAAGGAGATTGCCCACAGGTCAAGTCAGAGAAACAGGGAGGAAGAGGGAAAAGCTGGGGAAGTCCAGCACTGTCTTTGGGCGGGTTGTGAGGAAGGGAACAGCTGGAGGGAGCTCCCACTCATCACGAGCCACCCCTGCAGATGGGCTTGTTCACACGTAGACCCGGCTCCCAGCCTCCTCCCCTCGGAGCCCAGGTTCCCTGTCCAGAAAGCTGCAATGGTGCCGGCTCACCAAAGGCTACGGGCAGCCTCACGTGACGGAGGCGGCTTCTTTATTTCCTGTTGCTTTCTTTCCATCCTTCCTTCCTGCCTTTCTTCCTTTCCCCCGTTAATGTTTTTCTTTACTCCTTCTTCTTCCATACTTTCTCCTTTCCTTTCCTCTCTCTCTCTCCTCTCTTGCCCTCCCTCCCTCTTCCCCTCTCAGTTCCCCAGGGAGACACTGCCGCCCCTAACATTTCCACCTGCCTTGCTTCCAAGCCTCCCTGATTTCAGAAGTGTGCGTTTCTGCCCCTCAACACATGGCAGATGTGTTGCAACAACAGGGGATATGCAGAGTGAGGAAGAGCAGGAGGAAGGCCACAGCCTGTTAACAAGGCCTGGACACTCGAGAGTCCTATAGCCCCTCAGCTGCCTGAAGGCCCAGCCCTGGGTGTGGTGCCTGAGAAGACACAGGGACCTCCCAGGCTGGCCCAGCAGTGTGCCCAAGGATCCCCTGGGTCCTCTTTTAAAAGGCTGGTTCCCAGGCCTCAGCCCCAGAGCTCAGACTCAGTGTGTCCGGGATGGGGTTCCAGGATGTGCTTTCTTAAGGAACAGACCAGGTGATATGAAACAGGTCCCAAGATACTTTGAGGAATCTTGGGCTAAGGAGACAAGACATTCATGTGAAAACTGTGTTCGGTCAAGTGTGGATCCACCTCAAGCGAAGGGCTGAGGAATTCCTGGGATAGCAGCTGGAGAGCTGGAAAACCGAGGGTGGGGGGTTGTCCTGGAGGTTGATCACTTGAGTTGGGCTCTGAAAGTTGGGAGGATTTGCATGGGTTGTCAGAGCAGGGAGGATTACAGAGCAAATTATTTGAGTCAGATACTTCAAATGGCTAGCAATAAATTGGATGGATGGACAGATGGATGGATGGATGATTAGATGGATGGATGATTGGATGGATGGATGGATGGATGGATGGATGGATGGATGGATGGATGGATGTCCTCAGTTGGCCCCGACAGACCTCTGGGCTCTGCATTGCTCTGTTGTATTGGATGTCTGTGGTTTCAGGCCACAGCTCTGAGGGGCATGACACACTCCCCCTAACCACATGTCTCACTTGCCACCACCCTTAGCTGTCCTTCCACGTTCTAGAAGAGCCCAAACCAAGGAATGAAGGTTAAATCTGGCTGTTTCCCCCTCCCTGCCCCTCCCTGGGCCCAACATTCAGAGAAGAGTTAAGTGACAGAGCCTCGTTCTCCTGTATGAATTAATAATTGATTCGGTAACAAATCACTAATATTGCAGTAGTCGTGGTGAATAAGATAATGAATGTGATCTGTCCAGGGAGTGTCGTGTTGTGAGGATTCAGCTGAAATTATTCATAAATGTGATACTTTTCCTCAGTTCCAACTGGTGCTAGTTTAGCTCCTCTTTTTAATCTTCCCAACCTGTCACATTCGATGGTGGAAATCGTCAGGCTCCATATACAGCAGAATATTAAAGGGGAGCTGCCAAGGCATTATGTCAATTTTCAAGAGGTAATAGAAACAAAGTGCTCACAGACCCTTTCCCACTTCTCTTGAAGTTAAAAAATAAGGCTTTTTAAAAACTTTCTGGATGGGTTCTTTAGCCCATCATTGAGAAGGAGACCCCAGGTCACAGGGTCCAGAGACTTGGGTTGTGGTCCCTACTTTGTCACACACTTGCTGTATGACTTTGGCCTCGACACTCAACCCTCCTGGACCAAGGTTCCCATCTCTGAAAGAGAGGTGATTGGGCCTCTCTGCTTTTGTCCTAAGGGTAATGAAAGAACTGCACGGTGATGGGAAAGAAAGTGCTCTAGGCCATGGATGGGTAGGTGGGCTGAATTTTCTCCACTGCTGCCCCCTACTTGTTCATGCTCTTCTCTAAACATGCCTTCCACGAGCCCACCAGGGAGGGCCCCTCCTTTTCTCCTTCCTTCCCCGTCTGACCCTTCCAGCCCTCTGGGTTCAGTTCTGCTCCCACCACCTCCCTCATGAAACCTTTCCTGATCCCACCTCTCGAACAGGCTCTTTCTTCCTCTAAGCCCTCCCCAGAGCACTCTGGCCCTTTCTTACCCTGCTCTTCCCTACACACCATCATCCCTAGTAGGCTGCAAGAATCTCAGGAGTGGAAGCTTTCTTTTACATCTTTGAATATATCAATAGTAAGAAAGAAAGAAATGTTTGTAGAATGAATCCATTGCTGGGTGGATGGATAGATGGATGAAAGAATAAGACACTTGAAACTGGCATCATACTGCTTTCAGTCAATGAGCAAGTGTTTGCTGAGCCCCTGCCATATATCTAGTGTTGGTGTTTATCTCTGCTGCATCAGGTTGGAAATCAGAAAAAGTGTCAATGACCCAACACTGAGTGTTCTTGGAACAGGATAACAGTTATCAGACTGGGTTTGAGAGTAGAAATCATAACATGACAGCTGACAGACCCTAGGATGGGCCTTTTGGAGGCCTTACTGTGGCGCCCCCCACCCTACAAAGGAGACCTGGAGTACAGAGGATGCAGACCTTTAGCTCAGCTACACAGCTGGTGGTACAGGGCCAGATCCTGGGCCTCTGGACCATCAGACTGTTGGTCTTCCTTCATAGCAGAGGGTGACACAGAGAGGGAGGAGGATGGGTCCCTTAGCAAGGAGGAATGGGGCCCTGGAAGGCTGCGGGGCTTCAGTGGGAAGGAAGCATTTGTCCCAAGGGGTAGATGCTGATTCTGCCAAGAGATGGAAGGGGTGAAGGGCTCTCTGAGCTCCCTGAACACGCCCCAATCAAATCAAACCTTTCTAACACATCCCACAACAGCCTCGCACAGCCTTAACCACAAAGTGAGACACATGGCGCACCAGAGCAAATGCTGACACACACAGAGACGCTCACTGACACAGGTGAAAACACTACAGACACCCACATAAATGCAGAAAGGCACCCCATGAAACACACAAGTCCACACACTTGGGACACACAGACATGAAGAAACACACATGCTCATCCAAGCCTTTGTTCCGAGTAAGTTATTAAAAACGTAGACATCGCTGGTGCCCAGGGTCAATATGTTGTTTTTAAATTTAAACATGAATTTCCATTTCATTGAGCCTCCAGGGCTAACAAGATGTGCTGTGACAGGAGCAGCTAGCTGGAAAAGGCATGATTGAGGAGCAAGCCAATAATGTGTGTGCACAGCCTGGGCTGGAAGGGGAGGCTTCTTTGCCCAGCCGCCACCTCCTGGGAGGAGCCAGGGGCAGGCAGTGAGCGTCGCTGCTACCACTTAGCACTGAGTTCTGACCTGGTCATGCAGTCCATGTTTCCAAAGCGAAGAGGTCAGAATGTGATAGAAGCGACATCCATCCATCCATCCATCTTTCCATGCATCCATTCATCCATCCATCCATCCATCCATCCATCTCTTCATAGTCTAGGAAAACCCAGACAGACCTGAGATAAGGGCTGTGGAGGTGATGAAGATAAATGCTGTCCTGGGCTCCTGGAAGTTTCCACTCTGATTGGGATAAGATGTGTGACTCAGTGAACTCCAGCCTGGAGACCTTCTGTGTGCTCCAACCCTCTGCTCTGTACTCCAGACAGCACCAGGCACTCCAGTTTATAACCACACCATTAGCAATCTCCCCCACCAGGTTATAAATTCTGTGAAAGAAAGCATCATAGCTGTCTTGTCCAGCAATGGACCCTCAGCACCTCACCCACAGTAGGCGCTCAATGAACGCTTAATGAACCTGTATGAGATTGAAGTTCGCCCTTTCTCAACCCCAGCACCTGGCTGGCAGCAGTGTGTATGGTTGATCAGTAGAATAGGAGTAAGTGAGTGGAAAAAAACCCAACACATAGCAAAGAAAGGGGTGCTGAGTGGGCAGGACTTGCTCCTTGGAGGAGGTAGACCGGGAGGGCAGGCGCCCACAGGCCTGGCCACCAGAACGTGGAGAAATGGTGGCCGGGAGGGGCAGCTGTGGGCAGAGCTCCTGGCTGGGAGGGAGGCACGGTCAGACAGCTGAGCCCACCGCCGAGGGCCATGACCCAGGCACGCAGGGAGCCGTGCCAGCCCCCCCATCCAGCCCCAGCCTTGTCTTCACCCCAGTCTGGCTGTCCCTCTGGATAAGAGGAGACCCTGAGGAGAGCGCTGCCTCAGTGGTGGCTGTTCTCCTGGATTTCAGAGACCTTCAGTTTGCTGGACCTGATGGACGCCGTAGGACTTCACATATCTTACTTCTCCTGAGTGCCAATCAATTCCCAAAGTTTTTCACTCACCGGAGACTTCAGCGTGAGAAGGAGAGAGCAGTGACGCCCACAGACAAGTTGCCCCATAGCCTCATCTCCTGGAGAGGGTTTGACCAAAGCTGGCCCTCCAGTCTCCTCCTTCTCACACACACACACACACACACACACACACACATACACACACACACAGGACCAGGAGCCAGTGGCTAACGTGGAATCAGGGTGTACCAAACTCACACAGTCTCACAGCTGCAGTCACGTGCACACACAGACAAGCACAGATCTCACATTTTGGGACACTCTCTCTCTTCTAGCTTTCTGAACTCAGAATAAATCCCAAGACTCTCTCCTTAAAATTTGGGCAATTTGGTTTCTGTCTCTGGGAAAGCAGCCCCTCTCCCTGTCTCTGGATGTTACAGAAGCAGAAGTCCAAGAACAAGGGGGCGGCACTCCCTGCAGGTCAGCTCCTGCCAGGCCATGGGGCCAGCCACTGCCCAGACCCTCCCCTCTCTGCTCACGTAAGGAAACATGCCCATTCACTTAGTTTTGCACACCCTGATTCATGCAGTCACGCCTACACGCGTGCACACAAAAGGTGATTGCCGGGCACACAATGGAGCCTTCACGTGCCACAGCCATCCCTCCCCAACACGTCCACAAAACTGTGTGCCCAAACTGTGTATGGGCCTGTGTGCTGAGACAGTGCCCACCAGCACACACACGTGCAGGGATGCCCACCTGTGTACACGAGCACACCGGTGATGTCACGCCCCATCCTTGGGTCGTCAGCCTGAGGTCCCGGCAGCACAGGGAGGGGTGGGCAGGGGGCAGGGCTGCCTACCCACACCTTCCTGCAGGTCCAGACCTCCAGGCGCCCTGGAATGGAGGCCTGGGCCTCTGGCCCTTTAAACATCCATTTAAAGTCTCATCTCTCAAATAATTCAGCGGAGGCATCAGCCAAAAGGGCACGCTCTCCTTCCCTTGTCTTCAGGAGCTGGAGGGGGAAGGAGACAGGGGAGAGAGGAGATTAATTGGACCTGGAACATGGACCAGGGACTGTGTAAGCCCGGGCTGCCAGGGGAGCAGGGGCGGGGCATCCACAGCTCACTTCTCTTATCTCCTCCTTCTGTCCTTTACTTGTCACACTCTCCCAAGGATCTCACGTGTGTCTTCACAGGGAGGGGCAGCCTCTGTCCGGTCAACGCCTGAAAATCTCCCCGAGGCCGTCTCTGCCTCCGATGGCCTTTCTCATCCCCAGTTCTAACAACCAAAACAACTTTCAGGCCGGACCTAAGCAGCTCACTCTGCCCAGGGGTGTGCATGGCCCTGACACACCGTGAGTGAAGGGTGACTTCGTAAAACAAAGTGTGTCTCGGTTGCCCAGAGGGAGCCAGGGAAGGATGGCGGTTAGGCCTGGGCAGGGTAACGCAAGAAACCGCCTGTGAACTGCCTCTCCGTCCCTGCGGTGGGTCTCCGGTGTTGGTGCTGAGTGTCCAGTACGTCTGTCGTCCCCAGCAGACCCTCAGCTCCCCACCCCCTACTCCTGTTACCGGCTGTGAACTGCCCGCGTATTGGGAATCAGAAGGCTGGGAGGGCATCGCTGCCAGACTCTGTCGACCTGCCCCCTCCACATCCGGCCCCTTCCAGATGCAGCCCCCTCCCTAGGCTTTCGGAACCTCGATGGCAGGGTCAGGGTGGGGTCCCCAGCCCTTATCAGGATATCCTAGAGTGGGCCGGGGTGTAGGAGGGATGAGCGGGCAGGTTTAGCTCAGCGTAAAGAGCTTGCTTAGGGCTTCCCTGGTGGCACAGTGGTTGAGAGTCCGCCTGCCCATGCAGGGGACACGGGTTTGTGCCCCAGTCCGGGAAGATCCCACATGCCGCGGAGCAGCTGGGCCCATGAGCCGTGGCCGCTGAGCCTGCACGTCCAGAGCCTGTGCTCTGCAGCGGGAGAGGCCACAACAGTGAGAGGTCCACATAGCGCAAAAAAAAAAAAAAAAAAAAAAAAAAAGAGCTTGCTTAGAGCAGGGCTGTCCCATAGCACAGGCAGCCTCCTGTGCAGGGAACAGCTGCCCCAGCCTAGAAGCATCTCCGAGGGGGCCGTGAGGCCCCCTTGATTCCTCCCGACTCCAACGCTTTGCGTTGTCTGCAGGACCCAGTTTGCCCCTCAGTGGGAACCAGCGCATCACACCACCTGCCCCTCATCAGCCAGCAGCCCAGGTTCTCAGGGGAGGGAGAAGCACTAACCGCATTCCGGGTTGGTCCAGGCATCTCTGAAAGCCCATGGGAGTGTTTGTTCGCGTGGGAAATCCCTGGGGACAGCCACACTCCCCAAGACACGAGATAGGCAGGTCAGGCTCTGCGTTTCTCCTGCATGACCTCAGATACCTGAGGAGAGTCAGCAGGCCGGGCCCACCCTGGCCCCCCTGAGCCTTCACTTACGGTCAGTCAACCCATATGTCCTGAGCACTGGGTGCAGGGGGTCCCGTGGTGAACCTGCAGACTACTCCCGCCTGCTGTCCGGAGGGGCCCCTGCGGGACTAGGTTATGGCTACTGCAGCTACCACGCTCTCATCCTGACCCCCTCAGTTAGTCCCCTGTAGCCAAGAGACCAGAGCTGAGGACAGGGGTCGCAGAGAAGGGGACAGAGACAACCTCACACACCACAGAGCAGGAAGCAATGGGAACTTTGCACCAGGAAGACCACGGGATACCACCAGCAAGGCCGGGTCGGGGGAGAGTGTGTGCACCTGAGTTTGGCCCGGGCCTGAATCCAGACTCTCGTACTTATTAGCTGTGGTCTGTGGACAAGTGACCTGGGTGTGGTGAGCCCAGGTCACCTCTGTCACTTCAGTGGTGATACTGATTACACCTGCCTGAAGCTTGTGGAGAGGCCTAGCCCTCAACCACCTATCACACCCCCTCATGCATTGTTGGGACTCAGTAAAGGGGAGCCCCGGACATTGTGAGCCGGGCCCAGGAGAAAGCAGCCTGGAACCTGGGTCTTCCGAACTCTGCCTGCAGAGCTAGAAAGCGGAAGGATCCAATAGCGAGGTGTGATGAGGTCTTCAGATTTACCAAGCCTTCTCCTCTCTTATCCACCCCCCTGGGGGAAAAAAGAAAAACAAAACTTGATTTTTCCATGAAGGACATGTTTTTAGTCAGGGTGGATGACAAGCACCTGTGTCGGGGGAGGGGAGCACGTGGAGGAGTGAGATTCTCGTGCCCTGTGTTCCTGGGAATTTGGGCACTGGGTCCCTTGCACAGCTCTCTGAAAGGTAGGATGTGTCTCGGGGTCTTCCTAAGAGGAAGGCGGTGGCCTCAACTAAATGAAGGAAGCTTCCAGAAGGATGGGTGCCTTACACATAGTTCTTATCACGCATGGGATAACATTTCCACGAACAGTCCTGCTTTCTAACAAAAATAAAGGAGCCACGTGTCTCCCCGAGCCCCTTAGTCTAAGAGCAGAAGAATCTGGAAAAGAAGAGGAAAGGAGTGAGGTGGGGAGGAGGGAAGGTGGACGGAGCAGGGTCTTTTCCAGATCCCACTCGCTGCCCTCCAGCTGCACCCCAGCCCCTTCCCCTCACCGATGCCTGTGCCGGCCAAGTTTCATACACGTTGGGATGTCAGTGTAACCGGGCCTTTTAAAAGAAATCCTTTTCTTTCAAATCAATGTAAAAATATTCTGCGATACAGAGCCAATTTGATTAAAAAGGGAAAAGGTTGCCTGAAATATGCCAAAAAAAAAATTCAGCTAATGGGAATCTCATTCATTATTTAATCTCCTGCTTATCAGAACAGGACCAAAATGGAATCTAATATGGCATATGCATGGTGTTGTCCTGGAGAGCAGACAGAAGGTAGGGAGCAAGACGAGGGAAAGACGGATACAGACTTGCCATTTCACTTAATATATTAAACCAGGCCGCAGGCTCTGAATCAGATTAATAACTGTAGTGGGCCTGAAAACCCCAATAAATGTGTGCATGCGTGTATACATAGATAGACACACGCACGCGCAGACCTATACATTTATCTGGTATCCTCTCTTGTGCGTTACACTGTGATTCATATACTGCCGCGTTACTGGACTTCATTAAATACAAATGAAATACACCTCCTCTGGCAGCGGCCGGCGAGACAGAGAGGCCATGGAATGGCCGGGTGGCGCTGTGTCCTGCTCACTTATGGTGTGCTGGCAAAACCCGCCTTGTTGTAAAGAAGGCCTGGAAGGGCCTGGAACAAACGCCCTGCAGTGCCCTCCCTGGAGTGATGTTGGGGGCGGGGACAACTGCTGAGTCCCCGTGCGCCCAGTTTTAGGTGTGTGGGGTAGCTTCAGGGTGCCTCTAAGCCCCACAGCAACTCTGAAGCCACTATCATCATCCTCGTTGTGCCGGCGAGGAAACTGAGGCACAAAGATGTAAAGAAACTGGCCCTGGTCCAAAGAACAGTGAGTGGCAGATGTGTTGCACCCTAAGGTGCGTGTCCTTTGCCCTGAGGGGTGTCCACGTGGGGCCTGACGTCCACTCTGCGTGGACGGATGAACCGGAATGCGGACCAGTGGCAGCTCTCCCAGATGTTCCTTTTGTTCAGACTGGTCTTTCTCCCCACCCCCCAGCCATGCCCCCCTCCACTCCCTGGCTCACCACCTTCCCCCTCCCACCCCACGACCCCTTTCCCAGCCTCTCTTCCAGAGGAACACCTTACACCTCCCTTCCCCCGCCCGCTGAGCACCTGCGGAACACAAGGCCTGGAGGGCCCTGCACTCACAGGGCCGTAGTCCATGTGCAGCATCACTGGGTTTTCCTTTTCTTCAACCCTGACCTCCAGTGGAGCATTTGAGGGAATATTCTCTCCCTTTAACCTGCTTTGTGGACGGGGTAACAAATGGGTCAGGTGTGTTGGGACAACTTCCCAGCAAACAGCTCCCTTGCCAGTTGTCCATCTGTGGATCGTTTGTGATGTAGGTCCTTGGTGGCTCCACGGACCAGGCTCCCCAATGCCCAACATCCCACCCCCCTTCCCTCTCAGTCCCAAAGGGCCCACAGCACATGACGGTCAGCCTAGGCCCAAAGATAGGGACGGATATGGGAGGCAAAGGATTCTTTCTAACAGTAATGGGTGGGTTTTTTAATATTTCTTCTTTTCTATTGAAGTATATATAGTTGATGTACAATGTTGTGTTAGTTTCAGGTATACAGCAAAGTGATTCAGTTATACATATGTATATAAGGAACGTGTGTTTTTCTTTTTTACACCTTTATTGGAGTATAATTGCTTTCCAATGGTGTGTTAGTTTCTGCTTTATAACAAAGTGAATCAGTTATACATATACATATGTTCCCATATCTCTTCCCTCTTGCGTCTCCCTCCCTCCCACCCTCCGCATCCCACCCCTCCAGGCGGTCACAAAGCACCGAGCTGATCTCCCTGTGTTATGCGGCTGCTTCCCATTAGCTATCTACCTTACGTTTGGTAGTGTATATATGTCCATGCCTCTCTCTCGCTTTGTGTGTTTTTAACGAGCTATATCACATAGGCTCGGTCCCACCGACCAAATCCAGAAGCGGTGTGGACACATGCATGGGATTCCTGGGGTGAGGAGGGACGGGCCTCGTCAGACCTGCTAACTTCCTTCCCTCCTTTAACGCCAACCAGGGACATCTCTCCTTTACTCTCATCTTCTTTGAAATTCAGCTTGAGCTGTAGGAGAGTTTAAAAAAAAAAAAAAAAACAGAGCAGGGCACCAAACCACCTACAAAACAACTCAGCAAGGCAGTTTCTCCAGCAAACCTGCCTCTTATATCTCCTGTGTCAAAGAGATTTATAGCAATTTTTTATTAAAAAAGAGAGAGAGAGAGAGCTGCAGATAATCAGATCTGAGACGCAGAAATGGGAGCATGGGGGTGTTCTGCGTGTAAGTTATTTTAAAATATATGTTAGGGGCGTGATGGATTTTCCCAGTCCCGGCTGGAGGGGGGCCAGACCAGCCCCCCCAACCCCACTCTTGACTAAAATGATGGAAATGATGTGTGAAGGGAAGGACAGGAACGGAAGGGGGCCCAGGAAGGCAGGAGCTTGGCTTACACTGCCTCTGCTCTCAGGCTTCACCCCAGCCTCTGCCACAACCCCGCTCTCTCAGCAGGTAGAGAGAGGGGCTCCTGCTGCTTTCCAGAGGGGAGGACGCAGTCTGGGGCTCTGAACCCGGAAGCAATCTTAGGGTGCCCCCCCAGCCAGGGTTACACTCTTAACCCGGTTTCATCGATGAAGCAAACGATGGTTATAAAGAGAAAGGCTCATTCTGCAGAATGAATAAAAATACGGCAATACTGCAGCAAGAAGAAGCATGGCGTAAGGGATAGGCAATGCTTAACCTCCAAATTAAGTGCTAATGGCAGTGTGTCAGCCACCAGGGCAGACTCACAGGGGAAATACTGGAAGGGCAAGGGCTTTCCAGGTACCTCAGACTGCACTGTTAAGGTCTCCTCATTGGCCTTGGCTGCCAGGTACACACCCTCCAACCTAGTTCTCTGAGCCTTCCTGGGACACCTCCAAATCCTCTGTGAGCCCAGAGTGTGTGGGATGAGAGGGCTGGGTGATGAGCAGGCATAACCCAGGTGTGGGAGGGCCCACTGTTCCTGGGCATCCAGGTGCTCCCATGCTCCGTCGGGTGAAGCCGGGACCCCTGCTCTCCAAGTTTCCTCCCCTGTCTCCCATCTCAGACCACATCCAGCCTCTTTGTCAGCAAATTAAGAATCTGAAAACAAAAACTTAACTCCAGAAGTGGCCTGCTCAGAAGAATCCTGGGTGAGTTATTTGGAAAAGGCAGCATCCTCCTCTGCAGGGTGAGGTCCAGAGAGCCGAGAAGTCCCCACCATGTGGCTGGGACCCTCTGCTTCTCCTTTTATAGTGAACTGGCCACGAGCTGGGCAGGAGCATGGCGGGTCCTCATGTTTGCCGCCAGGCGTGTGCCGTGGCCTCTCCGAGCTGAGCTGTCATTGTCTTGTCTATGAAACACGGTCAGTTTTCACCTGGTGGTGGGGCTGTCGTGGGAGTAACGGAGATGAGGCACGTGGAGGCCTGGCCAAGCCCTGGGAGGGAAAAAAGGATGAGTAGACGGTGGTCAAGATCCCACTTGGGGGGAAGATGTTGGCTCTGAACCATCCTGGCTCCCTGGACAGATGGCCTCACAGCAGGGGCAAGACCAGAGCAAGGCCAGCCATTGGCACTGAAGCCGAAGTTGGGGAGTGGCCTCTGGAAACAGGATGGGAGAATTGGGGCCAAATCTGGGGGAGCCTTTAGCCAAGACCATCTCGGAAGAGGGGATGGTGGCCTGTTTCTTGAGGACAGTCCCAGCCCAGAAGATCTATGTGCTTCTTTCCCTGCCACGATGTCTGTCTGTCCGTCTGTCTCACACACATGACCCATCACACATCATTTGAATGTGTACTTATGGAAACACTGACCTGTGTCACTCACGCATGTGCCCAGCGCCACCCGTCTGCCGGGCGGGAACATACAAGATGGCATCCGTCACCTCCGCCTGTGCTATCACACCCTGTTACAAGCCCCTCCCCTCAGCCCCACACAGGCAGGGCCAGGCCTCTCCCCACTGCACCTTCACACGCTGGCACAGCAACACAGGCCATCCCAGCAGCACACGACCCCACGGTCCCGGGGTCACACAATGTCACATGCAAACACTGTGACCCGCTCCTCCACTCCAGCCATTTGTCCCCAGCCCTTCTCATGGGCCTTGCTGAACTGGGGGAGGGGTGTGGAGAGCAGCAGGAAAGGGGGTGGCCTCGCCTTCATGGAGGGTGACTCCTTGAGGTATTTTTAAGCCTTTTCCTCATTTGCTAAATGAGGCTTTCGCTCTAGCTCCCTTAGAAACGGTTGCTCCTTTCACGGCGGGGGGTGGGGAGGCAGTGGCCTGACAGATGCTTAAGAAATTATGGGTGAAATTTGCTGACTCAGGCCTGGATTACTTGCTGTCCCGGGACTGTGTTTAGTCCAATAAGCGTTGCTGGCTCATCCCTCCTCCCTCACCTTCCTCTTCCTTTTCTGTGCCTCCCCCATTTCTGCCCTTTGCCCCGCTCCCTGCCTCTCTCCCCTTGCTCTGGCTGTCTCAGCCCAAGCATCTTTCTCTACCCGCCTCCTTCCCTTCTTGGGTACCCGTCATGCCCCCCGTCCCCTGGAGCTGGCAAGGCTGCCCAGAGAGGGAAAAACGCCACCCCACACCAGCCACAGGAAGTGGGGTGGGGGCCTGGGTGTGCGTGGAGGGCGGGGAGGTCAGGACAATGTTGAGGTGGGGGCAGGAGCCGGCGAAGGCGCCACGGAAGGAGGGGCACTTGAGTTCGGCCTGAAAGGGACCTTGAACTTGGTAGGTGATGAAAGGGCACAAGGCTGCCCAGAGAAGGAGCAGCATCACCGTCCCCGGGGCGGAATGAACTGGGCATGGAGGATCAGGGATGAGTTCTGTGAAGTTGGAAGGAAGACCATTTTGAATTTTAGAAGTTCCCTTTGACTTGAACTTGGATTTATTCCTATACTTATTTGTTGTCTTTCCTCCTCACCTTTTCCCCACCCAGACCCTGGCTCTTCGCTGAAATAAAGAATGACAAAGAGCTTCTAGCCTCACTCCATCCCATACCCACACCCCATCTGCCACTTCTGAGCTGCAGAGATTGGGAAGGGGGCTCCTGCTTAGGCCACAAGGAGAGGAGGAGCCAGTGGCACCTCAGCGCAGGAGGGGTCAGGGAAGGGTCAGCATGCCCGATGGGGCCCGAAGGCGGTGGGCCGTCGGAGGTGGGAAGCCAGGCATACATCCCAAGCAGTTACAGGGGAAGGAGGGTTTAGAAGCAGGAGCAAGCATCCAGGGGGCCCAAATGCCTCTTCTCCCACATTGGCAACATGAAAGGAGATGGTAATCAAACTTGAATGCAAATGAAAATGGTTCAAATCAAACACTTAAAGACTCCTCTTGGCAAACTCCTTGCTCCTTCCCACTAAATCATGAGAAGGGACCGGCCCCCTCCAGGCAGCCCTGCAAATAAAAAAGGAAGGAAGCCCAGAGGCAAGGAGTCCAGATGCCCAGGGACTGAATGGGGGAGGCTGAGGCCCAGAGAGGTGCAGGGATTTGTCTCAGGCCACAAGCAAACTGGTGGAAAACTCATTCTGAGGTTTTAAGGCCAAGGCATGGCCAGGGAGTGACATACCTGGATAAGCAGGAAGACCTGGGGTCTGGTTCTGCCTCCTTACAGATCACTGAAGGCCCTGGTCAAGGCAACTCTGGGCTTGAAGCACAAAGTTCTCGTCTCTTTACTGGGCTGAGTGACAGCCTGCTGTGCCAGGGAGGTGGGAGTCAGCCCCTTGTGAGTGCAGTGGCTGGGAAGGATTCTGGATTATTTCCTCTATCTCCCCAATCATCTGCAAGCACCTTAAAGGCTGGGGCCTTTCTGGCCCTTGGCTGGTGCCAGGGAACCCCCAGACCCACGTCACATGGGAGCAGGAGCTGAGCCCCGTGTCTCACTGGCTGGGAGGTCTTGGACAAGCACCTGAACTTTCCCTGGCCATGTTGTCTGTGGAACTGGCTCATAGGGCTGTTCTGAGGACTAAATGAGTTCATGCCTGGACAGCACTTGACCCGTGATCAGGGCTAGGTCAACATGAGTTAGTATTAGTTCCTAAGATGGCCCAGGTCACAATGAAAGGTGCTTTTCTGAGGTCTTCCCCAATAAAAGCAAAGCCCACTCTCACTTCCATGATGATGCTGTGCCCAACAGGAGCTGAGGATGAGGCCTTCGTAGTTGCTTGCTGAGCTGCCAGACACAGCCCCCGCATGAAGGGGTTCAATTTGAAAGGAAAGAATGGCCTGATGGGAGAAGGGAAATTGCCATGCCCATCTTTTCCATTTCCATCACTTTCTTTTCTAATTGAAGAAGACCCACCTGGGCCCACCTGCTGGGACCTCATGAAGCCCAAGCATCCCAGTGGCTGGTCAAATCCCTAGGCAGGGCCCCTCCCACAGCCTCTGGGACCAGTGGAGTCCAGCAGAAACAGCTGCAGAAGGGTCCCCACCACCAGCCTCTGCCCGGAGCCAGCTCTGTGTCAAGAGTGCCCAGGACCTGCTGGGATCAAGCTGTTCCAACAATGAAACACAAATCAGCCACCCTCAGCCCTGCCATTTGCCAGAACCAAATTCATGATCCTCTGATAAATAATTCAGGCTTCTCCATCTGTGGAAAAGTTGGATTTGGCCTAATTTCTCTCATAAACAAAGAACATCATCTGCTCAGAACAGTAAAATAGATACCAAATTTTTTAAAAAATATAGCCCAGGGAACCTCATGCATTTGGGGTCTGGGATCATGGAATCCGGGTTGCCTCTAGGAATCTAAGCAGACAGGGTGGACCAAGAATTCCAAGTCTGGCCTGAGAAATGGGCTGGGCAAGTGGTTCACTGAAGAAGAAGAGGACATACTTAAGACCAGTGGATGCACCCAACTGCAAATGAGTCTCCATTACCGAAGTCCACCTGATTTGTTTTTCTGGGTATTGCTGAAAGAATGTGAAAGCAACAAACGCATTTCTCTGAAGAGTTCTTGGGCCCAGGTATATCAGCAGAGTTCTCTAGAGAAACAGAACCAATAGGAAATATATATACACACACACACACACAAACACATACACATATATCTATGTTAATATAGATTAAAAGTATATATACATACATAATATATATTAATATATATTAAAAGATCTATTTCAAGGGGTTGGCTCACGGGACTGTGATAAGTCTGAAGTCTGCAGTGCAGCAGCAGACAGAAGCTCTCAGGTGGGAGCTATCACTGCAGTCCTGAGGCAGAATTTCTTCCTCCTCAGGGAAACCTCTGCTTGCTTTTAAGTCCTTTCAACTGGTTGCATGAGGCCCACCCAGATAATGGAGAATATGACTTTACTCAAAGTCAATTGATGTGGGCTTCCCTGGTGGCGCAGTGGTTGAGAGTCCGCCTGCCGATGCAGGGGACACGGGTTCGTGCCCCGGTCCGGGAAGATCCCACATACCGCGGAGCGGCTGGGCCCGTGAGCCATGGCCGCTGGGCCTGCGCGTCCGGAGCCTGTGCTCCGCAACGGGAGAGGCCACAGCAGTGAGAGGCCCGCGGACCGCAAAAAAAAAAAAAAAAAAGTCAATCGATGTGGATGTTACCCACATCTTCAAAATTCCATCACTACACCACCTAGATTAGTGTGTGGTTAGCTAACTGGGTGCCAGAGCCTCGCCAGGCTGACCCATGAATGAACCACCTCTCCAGGTCTGCCTTGGTGGCTGCTCTTCCTTGGTGTCTCCGCCCCCAACCAGCCTAAACCAGTGAGGCCCCCCTGCATGGGTGAGAAGCACCGCATCAGGGAAGGTGTGTGACAGCGCAGACCCCAGGAGGATGTGACTGGGGAGACTAAAGCCAAGAGCTCTGAATCTGTTTGCCTCAGGTCACATGGCTACCTAGATGGGCAGGTGTGTTCAGAGGCCAGGACCACAGTGTTCTCACTGGCCACCTGGACGAAGTACTTGCTCCTGCCTTCGGTCCTGGACAGGGTTGAGCGTCTAGGAAGACACGGGAAGCGCACGGGCTCCACGTGTGTGGCTCTGTTACACACCAACCCTGGGCCAGCGGACAATGACTGGTGGGTCTCGGGCGCCCAGTGTTTCTGTTGTTTGGGGACTTTTTGACCGACAGTCATCCAGCTGTTACTAAAAGCCCCCTCAGCATGCCCATCGTGCTGGCGATCGAGTATTTCTGAATAAAAACGACTGCGAACTATTCTTCTCTTCATGAATCAGATGGGGTGCCGTGTCGTCTGGCACAGCGCCTGGCATAGAACGGAGCCTCATAGTTGCTGACCCAAAAGAGGGTCTCCTGGCGTGAAAGGAGGGGCAGGCCTACCACACGGGGGAGCCATAACGGTTAGTCCTCTCAGCATCCCACCCGCCCCGGGGGTATGTGTTCACCCCACTGCACAGTTGAAGAGCACGGGACTGCCCAAGGTGGCCCGGCTTATGGTGGCAGCTGGGTGGCTACAAGCACGGTACTCTGCCCACCAAGCCCACCTCTCCGTGAGTCCCCACACCTTGGAGGCAAAGGCCGGGGACTCCAGGCAGTGTCCATGGTGGAGTTGTTCCTGCCCCTCTCCACCTACCTATCCTTCGGAGGACCCCGTGGACCAGGGAGGAGAGGAGATGGAGGCAACTGGCCGCAGCTTTTGGGGAGCCAGCCGCCCCGCTCCTGGACCACAGCAAAAAGCCTCCTCCCGCGGATCATGGGCCAGCTTCTTCCTCAAGATGGAAGCAGGTCTGCTCCCCACGGCCCCTCACAGTCCAGAGCCAGGCCATGGAGCAGCCCTGTGCATGGTGCCACGGCCGAGCAGGAAGGATCCCTTCTCCGCAGAAGTCATCGTCCGGAATAGAACAGCTCTCCTGGTCGGGATGCACCAGCCCATCCTCCCAGGACAGGATCTTCACTGTCATCCCTGCATGCTTTGGCTAATGTTTCCCAGCTCCACTCCCTTCTGACCTCCAAACTCCAGAACTTTAGAGGAGGAAGCAATTTGGCCGGACTATTATTAAAAGGGAAGGAAAGCCTGGCCTCCTGGGCCGTAAAAGCTCTCCCAGCAGCGGGGGCTGGCAGCTCCCGTCCCTCACCTGGCACACTCGTCCTCCCTGACGCGCCTGCCCTTTACACTCTGGATGGGCCCAGGGCCCCTTTACAGCCCTGCTGCCTGGCCCAGGCCTGGCCTGGGAGGGACAGGAGGGAGGACGCAGCCCGTAATCAGGACAGAGGGCCAGAAAAGCCCCTGCTTCAAAGGCAGAGCGACCTTGTGTCGGAGCAAAGCACATCCAAAGTTACCGCCCCACCCCAGGGTTGGGGCACAGGATTCCCAGGAGGCGCCGGGCTCAGAGACAGACCTGGGTTCTTGCACAGTCATTATTTACGATCAGGCAGTGTCTCCCCACGCTGGGTCCAGTTTCCGGTTCCGCATGACCTGTGCGGCTCAACAGGATGTAGCCAGAAGGGGCTCAGAGCCCAGATCCCACCTCCGTGGATTCCCCAGGGCCCCTCAAGGTACAGTGTACAGATCCCAACCAACACCTCCAATCTGCAGGTGAGGAAATGGAGGCCTAAAGAAGGCAGGAGATCCTCCCTGAGCTACTAAGCCAGTCCCACCCCTTCCCAGTTTAGACTGGAAACTCCCAGAGGGCAGGGACCATGCTTTGTCCAGCCCGGCACCAGGCACACCACAGGGTCCTGCAAACCTCCCTGAAAGAATGAAGGGTCCTCCAAGACTCCCTGTGCACGGATGCACCTCAACCTCCTTGAATGAGGTGAGGGGCTGGGTGTGTCGGCACTGAGGGAGCTCAGAAAGTCAGGGCCACGGCCAGGCGTCCAGCACTGAACAGCCACTCCGCATCACGGAGGGGAGAGCCCCGGGCCCTTTAAGGTTTGGGAGGGGTGAGGGTTTGCAGGAAGCTAGGGGTGATGGGGGCAGTGGGGAGGCCTGTGGGCCAAGCTGCAGTGGGTCAGGGCTCCTGCGCTCACCTCCCCACCGGTCCCATGAGCCGCAGCGTCCAGCTGCCAGAGCAGGCGGGCATAGCAATGGCACAGCCAAAATGAAGACATCCAGACACGAGGCTGCACCTTCTGAGACGGAATCCTGGCTCGTGCTACTTTAATTAAGAAAAACAAAAGACATGAGCAGGGCAAGTGTGCCTGGGAGATGCCGGGGGAGGTGAAAAGGATGGGTTCTTGGCTTCCTCCAGGAGGGCTGTCTGTAAGGAACACTTGGTGGTTTGGTCGTGCTGTCAGTGACACTGAAGTCACGTTTTACAACCCACAAGGCACAGGGAAAGAACCCAAATCCCCTGTCTGAGACTGACGCCAACCATGGCCTCCAAGTGACCCTCATTCTGTCTGGCCACCGGCCTCATCCCTGCCGCCTCTCACAAGGGCCACTGCATTCCCTCCATCAGGGTTGTTTAAGCACCTACTAAGCTGAGCCCAGTTCAGGAGCCATAGCAGTGAGCCATGCAAGCTCCCTGCCCTTCAGATGTGACTCACCCTTGTTTGTGTCCGTCTGTTTCTAGTCCTTTCAAAGCCTCTTCCCATCTACCATGTTCAGGAATATTCTCAACAGCCAAAATTTACAGATGGGAAAAGGGCAGCACAGCTAGGACAAGAATTTGGGTTCCCGTCTTGTAACCACACATTCTTGGAGCCTTGCAGCACATACTGTGTGGTTGCACCCAGGGGGCTGCACAAGGGAATCCGAGGCCAGATGTCAGGGTGTGTGGGGTTGGGGAGAGTCGGTGGGGGGAGTAAAGGAGCTTCCAGCCTCACAGGAGGCATCCCACGAGTTCACTCAAATATACCTCCGGTCTCCAGGGAAATTTAAGAAGTCAGAGGCTTTGTGCTCATGGTCTGGATGGAGAGAAAGAACTTGCCCTCACAAACAATACAACAGGGTCCATAACCTGGCCTGGAACTGTGAGTTGGGTTTACCTAGACAGGCAAGAACAGGGAGAGGTAGCAGGTGGAACAAAGCAAAGATTCCATGGAAGAGTGAGAGGCAATTGCTGGGGGTCCGTGAGGCGGCACTGCAACAGGAGAGCAGGATGTGGCATGGGGCTGGGGGCCCTGGCTCCCAGGCTGGCACCACGGGCTGTGGGGAGCACTGAAGGCAGAGCGCCCTGATGCCTGCTCCTTCCTCCTCTGGTGGGAGCATCGCCACCACGGGCAGGGGTATCAGAACTGGGTCTGGTACTGGTGTGTGGTCCTTGGAGTCCTCTCACCCGGCAGGCAGAGCTGGCCCCCGCCAATCACGCAGGCTTGGATTGGCCTTCAGTACCCCCAGCAGCTGAAGGAGTCTTCCCCCCAGGCTGGAGACCTCTGGGTGACACAGTCACACTTGGAGGTGGGGACCCTAGTGTTCACCCCTCCCTGACCCGACCTCTCAGGGGGCTTGATATTTTACAAGGGGAGCCCAGAGAGGAGATCCCAATCCCAAAATGATGAGTTGCTAGTGGGGAAACCACTCATTTTGTCGACACATCTCCACTAAGCACCTAGCATGCACCAGGTTTGGGGCACAGTGACGGGAAGGATGCAGAGAAGCCACCATGGGAGTGATCCCCACCCTCCCCCTGCGGCTCGGCTCTGCTGGGAAGAAGAGTAGACATGCCACAGGGGAGGTGCCCCGGTGAGGGCATATTTAGACAGAGAAATAGTGGGCAACTGTGAGGCTGGGGTGCCATTTTCCATTATGGAAGAACATTCATCTGGACAGATTTGGGGGGCTGGAGTTTGAGGATTATCCGGAAGCAGGAGTGGAGGCCCTGGGAGTTGTGGAGGGTGGGGCTCACTTAGGGTCATGCCTTGGGAAGGGCAGGGAGGCTGGGAAGAAGGCTGCAGGAGTCATGCTGGGGGCACCCACTCAGCCACAGGCTAGGAGGTGGCCCCAGTGGCCAGAGTAGGGGCAGGTCAGGAGCTCCCTTGTAGGGAAATGGGCCACACACATTTGGGGCCTGGAGGGGGCGCGCTCCAGTCTTCCCATCCCTTAACCCCTCTGCACCCGGACCTCTGTGTGTGGATCCTGGGAGGACACTGGCATAGCGGTATTAAGACATCTGCGACTCTAATGAAAAGTTACCCTTTGCCGGCCAGGGGAGAGACACAAATCATTATGAATCAATTTAGCTCCGGCCAGCCGTCTGCCCGGGCCTCACGTGGTGGGAGCCAGACCATCGAAGGGAGGGGCCGCTGCGCTCTCCCTTCCCAGCCCAACCTTGGGGCTAGAGGAGCGGCCAGAGACGGTCCCGGGCCGCCCACAGGTGGGGACGCTGGACTGAGGGCAGCCTGTCGTCGGGATTCCATCCCACAGCCGGCCTGGGGTGGACGCCTGCGGTGCGTCCGGGTATGCCGGGGTCGCAGGCCAGGTCCAGGGGCCAGGCGATGGCCTGTGAACCGGAGGAGAAAGGCGGACAATTCCGCGCCCCCTCGGGATCCACGCCGCCGCTCCGCAGCCCGCGCCCTCCGCCCCGCCCCTCGCGCCTGGTCCCGGGGTGGTGGGCGGCCTTTGCGCAGCGCGCTGTGGCCACGGTCACGGCTGCGTTGGCAACGAGGCCGGCCGCCTCCGGTCCCGAGCATCTGCCGCGGGCCCCTCCTGCGGGCCCGGGAGCCGATCGCCGCCCAGAGAGCGCGCCAGTTGTCTAGAGCTCCCCGCGGCCTCCGACAAACTGGCAATTTGTTGTTGTTTGTCGAGTGCTTTTGTCATGCAAATCCCAGAGCCGGCCGCTGGCGCTACGCTCGGAGGAGGTGGGGTGTTTTTGCCTTTTTTTTCCCCTTCCCTTGGCCTTTGCCGTCGCAATTGTTAGTGTCGTTCCAAAAAAAAAAGGAATATCACTTATTTAATTTTCTTTGCACTGAGCGTGTGTGGCTCCCCAGCGTGCAGCTCACCTTCAGAGGATGCCAAGGCTGGGGTGGGGGGTGCTGGTTAGGAGGTGAAGGAGTCCGCCTAGAGGGGCACCCCCATCACCAAGACAGACTCAGACAGTGGGCTGGGGCACCGAATCCCAACTCCAAAAACCAGCGCCCTGGCAGGAAACGCCCTACCTCCCCGCCCCCACCCCCCCACAGGCCTCTACTATTGTGGCTTGCGTCAGTGATGAGGACCTCAGGGAGGGCGGGGCCTCGGGCTGCCAGCAAAGCCCTCCCTCCATGGGCACTGTGCTCCCCCCAGATCCCTGGCAGCCCAAGTCCACTACTGTCCACACTGACCCGGGCCTGGGTGCCCGGAGCACTGGTTCCTGCAGACCCGGGCCACTTCCTCCACATGTAGCTACACAGACCCTCCTGATGGTGAAAGTTTGGCCCCAAAAAGTCATTTTGTGTCAGATTCCCATGTATGCAGGGAGACAGCTGATTCTCCAAAGGGATTTTTGGTGAATTCTTGGCAAGAGTGATAATCCCTGGAAAGCAAAGAATGTCCCCTTTATGTAATATTTACATCATCTAAGCTAAGCTGAGACCAGCTAAACTGGTTACCCCTTGCCCAGAAGGTACTGGGAGGGCACCAGGGTCTTCCTGAGGGGATCAGAGCTGTTCCCCAAGCCTCTGTTCTGTTCCCCCAATCCAGGTGTTCGTTTAACGCATAGTGCCTGAATCAGTCAGCTCAGGCTGTGTAACAGACTACCACAGACTATAGGCAGCTGAAACAACAGAAAGTTATCTGGAGGCTGAGAAATCCAAGATCAAGATGCTGACAGGGTTGGTCACCTGCTGAGGGGGGCTCTTTTCCTGGGTTGCAGACAGCTGCCTTCTCACTGTGTCCTCACACAGCAGAGAGAGAAGCAAACCCTCTGGTGTCTCTTCTTATAAGGGCACTAATCCCATCATGAAGGCCCCTCCCTCATGACCTCATCTAAACCTAATTACCTCCCAAAGGCCCCACCTCCTAATACCACCACAAAGAATGAGGCAGGTGACGGGGTCAGAGAGGGAAGGGGCAGTTTGAGCTGGGGTGGCAGGGAAGTCCCCTCTGAAGAGACTTTAGGCTGAGACCTGATGGGGCCCCAACACGGTCAGCAGCACAACAGGCTGCTTCTCTTCTTCCTCTTCCTTCTTCCTCACCTCCTTGAACCCTACCCTTTCCTTCAATGCTCACCTTCTTCAGGAAGTTCTCTCAGATGTACCAAAACAGAGACCCCAGCTCCATCCAACCACAGAAGATGCAGTGTGGTGTGTGTGTGTGTGTTATGTGTGTGTCTGTGTACGTATCTATGTGTGTGTGCCTGAACACATCACTGTAACCAAGAGTCCCCAACCCCCGGGCCACAGACTGGTACCAGTCTGAGGCCTGTTAGGAACTGGACCGCACAGCAGGAGGGGAGTGGCCAGTGAGCGAGCGAAGCTTCATCTGCCGCTCCCCACCGCTCCCCATCACTCGCATTATTGCCTGAACCATCCCCACCCCCACCCACCCACCCACCCCGGCCCCATCCATGGAAAAATTGTCTTCCACGAAACCGGTCCCTGGTGCCAAAAAGGTTGGCGACTGCTGCTGTAACTGACAAAATGCGTCTGAGTTTGTGAATTGCAGAATGGGTTTTTGCACATTCAGGTTCAGTGCTTTGGAGACCAAGAATTCCTGGGAAATGGCCCACTCGGGAGAGTTGCCAGGCCACACTGGGCAACATCTCATCTGCCTGTGAGCACAAAGGAATTTTCCAAGTGCAGGAAATAGCCTGCTGTTTTAAAGAAGGCAGACCCCAGCCTTGCAGTGGGCTCCCCTCTCTTCGCTCAGCTCAGCTGGGTTCTTAGGGGTCAGATTCAACAGGATGTGGGCCAGGCACCCCCTCTATCTCTCACAAGCTGTGCACATAAATAGGAGCCTTTCAACAGCACATTCAGTGGTTGCCCCGTATGCAAAGCAGACAGCCCAGTGCAAACCCAGCAGTTAAAATGAGGATGGCTGAGGGTGATGTTCTAAGCACTTGCTTATGCGGCCCGAGTGTGGCTGGGTGGGCAACAGGGATCATGGTCCTGTCATGGTGATGGAGCCCCCACTGGACTCAGCTTCCAGCCTGTTCTCAGGGAGAACCTTTCTTTCTCCCGCTTCCCCCACCACAGCGACGAGCAGATCTGAGCAAGTGCAGCTGAATCATCATCACAGAAGTGATTCTAGTTGAAGGGGAGCAGAGAGGCCCATAGCCCCCGGGGTCCCCCACATTCCGTTCCTGTGACCCAGTTGCAGGCAGCATCACTCACTCCTCCCGGCTTAACTCCACACACTAAAAGCCGCCCAGGGACCAGTTGTGCCCTGGATCTGGGCTCTCAGTGTGGGGTACAGCAAGCAGAATAATGCAGCTGGAAAGGCTCCCCGCAACTGCCTTCATCCTGTCTGCCCAGCTCCGCCTCTCCCTCCCTCCTCCACCTCACCTGAGTCCTGTGCTCCCTCTGCTCCTCCCCTGACCCTCAGGAAACCTGCCCTTCTCCAGCCTTTACTGTGTGCCTGGCCCCATGCAGAGCCCAGGGGGCTCCGGAGAGGACGACTCACTTCCGGTGCCAGCGTTGATTGGGCTGCAGCTGGGTTCCTCTCCCTGTGCTGGGAGTCAGGGAAGCCGTGGTCTGGTGAGAGAGGCAGACACACCAGCAGATCCCAGCAATGACAGAAACATTCCTGGGTGCCCGGACTGGAACACAGGACCACTCGTGCACAGAGATCGTGATGGCACAGGGGACTTGTCCAGTGGGACTTGGAGCCGGAAGACCGCCCTGAGTTCAGAGCAAGCAGGACAGACACTATTTGGGGGCTTCAGAGAGGAGAGAGGGACGCCAGGGAGGATTCCTGCAGGCGTGGGCATGGGGGCTGCACCTCGAAGAGGGACCACTTGCCTGAGGCTGTGTCCGTGTGCCCTAATGGTTAAGGGAAGGTTTGGGGTCCCTGCCCCGCTGCTTCTTTTGGGAAACAAGTGTGAATTAGAGTATAGGGGACCTCTGCCTGCTCCTTAATGCTTTTGTCTCCGGCCACCTATGGCTATGGTTTGGGGCCCTATCCCAAGGTCGTCCATTCCCTGCCCTCTCCTCCTCATGTCCCCTGTCCGGTGGCAGCCCATGAGACCAGACATGACTGAGGCGGGCAGCCAGTGCATTCTGGGCCGCTGCGACAGCTGACAAAGTTACAAGGACGGGGACGTCAGGGAGGACGGGTGGCCCGCTCCCTCCGGCGGCTGCCCCTCTCCTCCATTCCATTAGGATTGATCAGGCTGGGTCAGGGGTCCGCTGGGCCTGCACCGGGCACCTGGAGCTTTCACAATGACGGATGGCAGTACCGCCACCGCAGCCCCCGCCCCTCCCCCACCCCCACTTCCACCTCCCTCCTCTCCATTAGTCCACGTCCAGGTCCCCCTCAAGTGGCTCTGGTTCTGACTGCTCCTTCCTGCCTTCCCTCCTTCCTTCCTTCCACGCTTCTGCTCCATCCCCCACCCCCGGCTGAGCCCCGCTCACCAGCGCCTTTGCCGGCCCATCCGCCCCAGCACACTGCAGGAGCCCTCACTCACCCAGCAGCGGGATGGTCCCAGCCAACCAGCGTTGACTTAGCCGGGCCCTGTGTGCCCAGCAGAGGAAAAGAGAGAGCCACGTCCCCAGCAATGGCCCAGAAAGAGTTGCCCTCCAGGTGGGGTAAGAAGACCCACCTGCACAAAACTGTTAAAAAATCAAACCTAGCCTGGGAGGGCCCAGGGATGGTGTGCATGCCAGGGCTAGGGGGGCAGCCACCAGTGTTTTCCAGTTGTCTCATTCTTGGGGCTCCAGGGGCCATCAGGGTGTCATGGAATGACGAAGAGAAAGAATCCAGTGGAGAAACTGCCTCACCACACGGGGCACCTCCACACAACACACTGCGGGCTCCCGCATAGCCATACCTGTGGATACGTGCCCCCGGCTCACGTGGAGGGGCAGGCAGGGGCACCATGGAGGAGATCCTGGGCCAGAGTTGCTGGTTCCTCTGCCCTGAGCGGGACATGGCAGGCTCAGGACCCTGAGTCCCATGCAGAAGCAAAGCTCTATCCCCAGAACACTCCAGGGGCCCACCCCAAGGGATCCAGGGGGCATGAGGGAGGGTGAGAGCCCCAAACCATGTCCCGACAGTGTCCTCTGCAAGACAGCCGTGTGAGTCTCTCCAGGTGTGTATGTGTATTGGGGACCAGCATGGATTCCCTGCACACGGCCTGGATGACAGATTGGGTATGGGTGGGGCCCAGTGTTTTGCTGGTGTACTTGAGGTGATGTCTGTAAATATGTCTAAGCATGTGTGTGAGGGTGAGAGTCTGTGTGTGAGTGGCTGTGGGTGTGACTGTGGCTGCAGGGTGCGGGTTTATGGGAGGTGACGGTACCTAGCGGAGTGGGGAGTAGACATCTGCTCTCTGCTTTCTGCCGCCTTCCTCCTCCCCCCGGGCACCCAGAGGTCCGGCCGTAGTGAGCAAGTCACAGCCCAACCCCCGTTCTACACACACTTTTAATTAATTTGGTGCTTTCTTGTCAAGAAGACAAGCTAGTTGCTTCCTGAGGATCAGATGGTGATGGATGAAATATAAGGAATAATTAAATTAGCAGTGTAATGGTGGTACAAACCTCAATTAAAAAAATATTTCCATTGTCATAAAGTCTAGCCATAAATTTTAGGAGCCCTGCATTCCTGTGGCCTGCCGTGCTCAGCAGCTAGACCTGCCGCCTGTGATTGTGGGTTCCCAGCAGGGAGCAGGGCTGGGCAGCTTGACAGAGGTTTGAAGCCTGCCCCACCCATACCCTCTTCCGCTGTCCCTGTCACAGCTGGGCATCTGGCTCCAGCCAGGTGTGTCCCCAGTGCTCACTCGTTGACCCCTCTCTCCCTCCACATTTCTTCTCACTTTATACTGACCATGAGGTATCTGGAAGGCCAGCTGCCACTCTATTTCATGTGCATAGGATCCCAGGCCTTTTCTCGAGGGGCTGACTCTGTCCCAGGTGTGGGGTGGGGGGGCGGTGTGGGGAGCATCAGCAGGAGCCTCAGGAAGTCTATGGAGAGGGAGCCACATGCCTGTGCATGGCAGGCACCCAGGGCATCCCTGTCCACTGATGAACAGAGGTCACTCTCCAGGGCACTGGGGATGGTTTCCTGGACCAGAGGGACCAGGATGGAGAGTACTGAGGTGCTCTGGGCAGAAGCAGAGGGTACAGGTTGGAGGGGTTGGAGAGGGAGAGGGAACCCAGGGGAGGGGGCGAGCCTGCTTGCTTAGGAGGGGCCCTCAGATGTCCTGTGGAGGGCCTGGAAAGGCCCCCACTCCTGCATAGAGGGGATTGGCTGCTCCTCCCACCCACTAGCTATCCTGTGGCCTGTGATGCTAATGAATTCCAGCAACGGGCCAGAAAGGATGTAAGTGGGGGAGGAGAGGGGCCCCAGCCACAGGACCAATGGAGAGGGAACCTGCAGGGTAGCCTCTGGGACCCAGGCACCGCTGGTACATCTGGAGGAGGGAGAGAAGGAAGAGAAGAGCAGAGGGGAGGAGGATGGGGGTAGAGGAAGCCGAGAGGAAGGAGGAGGAGGGGAAAGCAGAGAGGGAAGAGCCAGAGCAGCAGTCAGAGGCCAGTGGGTGACCCATTCGGTGAGGCGGACAATATTCCCCACCCCCATCTCTGTACACAGCTTCTGGCACCACTAGGATCAAGCCTGACAAATGTGCTAAGGTTAGCCTGGACACCCTCATCCCCACCTTCCTTTTTTAAGAAGCCCCCGTTCCCACCTCAGACCATCCCTCCCCTTTCTAACATCTGCCCCAGAGAAAGTACCAACTAACTCACCGTAACCCCCAGGGGGTGTTGCATTAAGGCAGAGGTGAGGACAGTGAGTAGGGATGCAGAGCATCATCATAGGATGGGGAAGAGGAGGGCCTGGGGAGAGAGGGCTCTGCTCAGCTGTAGGGTCAGTGCCCCTCCCTGCCCCGGGCTCCCTTTGGTAATCTGCTCAGGATACTGCAAAAATGAGGTCTAGCCCACAAGGAGCTGCCAGGATACAAGAAGAAACAGGGGCTTCGGTCAGCCCTGGACTTTCCACCAGCCACTTGAGGCCAGAAAAGGCCCCAGTCCAGTGTCCCCAGGTTTCTAGCCAGTCTCTAGATTTGCCCAAAGAGGTTCAGCAGGAACAGCTGCGTTCAGTCCCATGGAGCAGAGACCTGGTTCAGACTTAGGTCTGGCACCAGCAAGGCTGCCAGATCCTGAACCTCCAGAATTGAACGCAAGCATCTGAGTGGCAAGAGGGCACTTGGAGGTTAAGGAAGCAGTTGATTGGCTGTAGTTTTGGGCATCCAGGGCCCAGATCACAGAGGCAGAGGCCAGCCAGAGGGTGGGGGCAGGGGGAGGTTCTGAGGGCCCCTGCCCCACTGCTGCTCAGTGGGGAGCAGGACCTGGCCCAGCTGTGTGAGTTCAGCTTCGCTGAGGGGCTCAGCTAACCCAGACCACCCAGCTGCCAGCAAAGTGGAAATTAGGAGGAGGACAGGAAAGGAGGGGTGGCCTCCAGCTTTCTGCTAAAGAGTCTTGGGCACAAATAATGCCCAGTACAAGGGACCAGAGGAACTTGTGTTACTGAACCAAAACTTGGGTCCACTCACTCACATGCAGTAAAGCCAATCTACTGACACTGGGTTGTGGCGAAGGAAAATGCAGCATTTATTGTAAGGCACCAAGCAAGGAGTCCAGGTAGCTAGTGCTGAAAACACCCAAACTCCCCAGTGGGTTTCAGCAAAGCATTTTTAAAGGCACGGTGAGGGAGGGGCGTCCCAGGTTATGTGATCAGCTTGTGAGCAATTCTCTGATTGGTTCATGGTGAGATAACAGGGCAGTGTCAAAGGGCCTAGCATTATCAATCCTTAGACCCCTAGTAGGTCTAGGGGCTACATGCTCATCGTCATCAAGTAGTTAATTTCTTCCATGTGGTGGGGGTTTTAGCACCTGTGAAACAGCTCAGGAGCTGTGCATCAGATACTATTATCTAGGTGCTCCGGAGTGGAGCTAAAGCAGAAGGTATGGGGGAGGAGTATACCTGGGGAGGGCCCCATAGTGTCCTGCTCTCTTAGACTTGGAGTCACCTCTCTCCCTGAGCTGCTACAGTCTGTGCTTTGGGCAAGGGCTAAAGCAATATCCGCATATCCCCAAGTGAGGCCCCAAGGGCTGTGAGTAATGGATGCAGCCCTGGGGACCCCACCTCTCTGACATCACCAGTTAAACTAAGAGCCGAGAAAGCTCCAGAAACAGATGAGAGGCACGTTTTTCATTTTCCTCTGCTGGTGGTTTCTTCTTCAGGTCACTGCAAGAGAGTGCAGACTTATTCCATCGGAGGCAATAAAACCTTTTTATTGCAAAGAGAATTCACAGAACCCAACCCTGTACCCACCCTGAGGTGTGAGAGCAGAGTGAGGGGTGAGTGTGTAGTCAAGGGTTTCTTCGTGAAACCCTAGAAGGGAAACAATTCAGGAAAAAAGAAACTATTTAGGACCATAACAGTTAAAGATTATTGAGAAAGGGACTGAATTGTACCTAGGTGGTTTTTTCTTTGTAGGCTTGTTTTATAAGACTTTCCAATCTCCTGTTTAATGGCGCCATGTTCAAGTTAATTTAATTCAATCAAAGGTTCTATTTTGACTTTTTCTAAGGATAATTAGTAGGAAAGCGTGTGTTCTCTCTTGGTTAATGGTGCCATCATCTACACTGTCTCCAGATCAAGATCGCTCAGTGTTATCCGTGCTGATTCCGCCTCACCCATCCCTTCCTTCTTTGACCATCCAGTCTAACCCCCTTCCCCAGGCTTGCCTCTCTGTGTCTCTGCATCCCCTTCCTCCATCTCTCCCTGCAACCCTGAAGCTCCAGCTTGGCTCCCAACCACGGAAGGCCAGCATGCTTAGCTTTCACCCACTCTGCCCCAGAACTACTTCTCTAGACATAAAACAATTGCCATTTTCTTGATGCACTCCACACTGCCCACAGGTAAAGGGAAGGTGTTTAAGGCTCATGATGGTCCAGCCCAGGAGCTGATGAAGCCCCTCAGCTCCTGCTCTTCTTCCGGAAACTCTCTCTCCCTTCAGCCACATCACTTCTCATCCCTCCTGTCATCACCTCTATTTCTTTGCACATTTTGACTTCTCATTCTTGCTGAGAGCTCATCCCTTCCAATGGACACACACATTCCTTGCAAACTCTTGTTTTCTTCTTACTTGGCTCACTCTGATGTTAACCTCGTCTGTGAAGACTTCCCCTTCTTTGAGCTGATTATCCCTTTCTCTAAGCTTCTAGAACCCTTGGTTTATTTCAACACACATCACATGATATTGTCCTCCTCTTTGTCCATTTGTCAGCCCCACAGCAGACACATTTTTGGGGGTGGGGGTGGTTATACCTGGAACATAGAGGCAGGTAAATTAAAATTGTAGAAAAATAAGAAAGGGAAATACATTAATTCATGGTCTCCAGAAAAATATGCTCAAAGCATGTACCAAAGGCACATATCACCACCTGGTGGCCATCTTAAGAATTGCAAGTTTAGTCTATTTTGATAAACTAAGTGAAGTAAATCTAAATTTGTGAAGTAACAATAAATATCACGCTTGAGCACTATGAGTTTAGTGTCTGAAAGTAACAGCCTGGCCATTTCACAGTCTTGAACAAAGGTGAAGGGTGTTAACTGACAAAAGTGCTTTGGAAAATTGATAAGTGTATGTTGAACCAGGCCACATGTCTGGTGCCTGCCACATACTGTGGAGGAGGAAGCTCCCCATGTAGCTAGAAAAACAAGATTCACACATGAAGCGATCAGAGAAACATTCAAAACTGCAGGTGAGTGGCACAAGGTGACAGAAAAAACCATTCTGGACAGGACGTTGAGAGGGTTTGATAGCACAGGGCAGGGTTTGAAGAATGAATCAAATCAGAACATAGCCAGTCAACAGGAAGATGTTGTAGGTTCGGGGAGTTTGAAGGGAAGGGGCACATCAATTCGGATGGCTACTGGCCTGTCTGATTATCCGAGGATGTGAACCAGCTAAGGTAGAGGGGAGGCCACTGCACCTAGCTCCCACTTTTCTCTTGACATCCCATCACTACCCAAACCACCATTGCTGAACCCATTACAAGTGATCACTATTTTCTTAACATAAAAACCTGATAGAGTCTGACAAATATAACTGTATTTACTGGGACAAATGAAGGGAGGGTTTGGGATGGAGTTTGACCCAGCACATCAGAGATGAATGGCTCTGTACTCATGGGTACAGAATGGGGGATAGGAGTCCACTGAGGAAGGCAGAGAGAGGAGGCCACCTCTCTGGGGATGGAGGATGGGCAATGGTCCAGGAAGGAACAAGTAAATCAGGAGGAGCCCCTTAGCCCTTCCTCCACTCACAAGATGCCCATTACTGTGAGTGGGACAGCAGTAGCCCTGTCCAGCCTGTGTCCTGTGATGTTCCCCACTTATTTCTCTTACCACCTTCACTCTGCTCTGTCAGCACCGGCATCCTCTCTGGGCTAAGGCTTCTGCAGCCTCCCTTTCCTTGCACAAGTCCCAACATGGCCCTGAGGACTTCCAGGCACCAGAAAGGGCAAAAGGCCAGTGTCGCATCCTGCCTTGATCATGGACTGAACTTTCTGAACTGAGGTGCATCCCAGTTCTTCCACTGCAGACCCCTCTTTGTCAGGGCAGGCCACAGGCCCCCCTACAGGCCCCCCTCCACCCTGCCCCACCTGCTCCCTTCCTCCCCACTCCCCATTCCCAGCCCCACTGGCTCCCTCTCCAGAGCTGAGGCCGGCCTGAAGACAGATATTAATGTGCAAATTAGCACAACCCGACTGGGTCCAGATTGCCACTTAGAATTTGCATATTAATAAATGTTTTTGTGACAGCATTTAGCAGCTCAGGAAGGACAGGGAGTCTCCCCTCCCCCCTCCATAAGCGAGATAAACAGACTTGATAAGGCAAACTTGCCCCCTCCCATCCCCCAACCTGCACAACTTCCTCTCATCAATCCTTCTATCATCCGTCTATCTACCTATCTACCTATCTCTCTCACAGGTTGCTCCCCCCCACCGCCCACCCCCATCCCACCCTCCCAACCCCCCACCCCACCCTCCCGCCCTACGCCCAACGTTGAGCCTCTCAGCCCAGTCTCACAATTAGCTGGAAGAGGCAGGAGACCAGCTCAGAACCCCGGAAGAGCTGTGCAGAGCTGGCGGGGAGCAGTCAGCGTGGCCGGTGTGTCTGGAAGGTCTACCAGAGAAGGGAGAGCCATCTAGGCCCCCAGACAGGACAGGCATGGTGTCCTGAGGGAGAATTCATTTTTTCTGGAGATCCTGAGGGTCCTGCCTTCCTGACCAGCAAGGAGAGGGATTCAGGAGACATCAGGAGCCCTGGCTCTGAGCGGGTCTCAGTCATAACTCACACAAGACCTGGGATCTTTTGGGGCCTCTATTTCCTCTTCTGTAAAATAATAGGTTTCTCCCTGACTCCCCACATCACAGGACTATCATGGGAATCAAACGAGATAACGGATGTAGACATGCTTTGAAAAGAAAGGAGGGGTTTACAGATGCCACATGACATTTGGCATGGGAGGAAGAAATCCTGGGGCTGTATATTACAGACTTCTGTATTATACATGAACCATCTGGAAATTAAGAATTATGTATAATAGAGTTCTCAGCTGGTTGAGGATTGCCACCTTCAAGCATCAAAACTTTTTTTTTTTTTTTTTTGCGGTATGTGGGCCTCTCACTGTTGTGGCCTCTCCTGTTGTGGAGCACAGGCTCCAGCCGCACAGGCCCAGCGGCCATGGCTCACGGGCCCAGCCGCTCCGCGGCATGTGGGATCTTCCCGGACCGGGGCACGAACCCGTGTCCCCTGCATCGGCAGGTGGACTCTCAACCACTGTGCCACCAGGGAAGCCCAAGCATCGAAACTTTTAAACTTTCATTTTAACTACTTGGAGGGTAGTAGTGAAAATGCATTTTAACTCCTTTAATTTAGGAATTAAAACTCATTTTAATTCCTAAAATGCATTCCAGTGCCCTGTTTTTTTATTCAGTATAAAAACATCACCTAAAGTTTTCCTCCTGACTCGAGTTTGTCTTTTGCAGGGTGCTGTTGTCAAAAGTGCCAGAGCGGGTGGGCCGGTCTCTGTGCAGGCAGTGGCCGCCCATGTGTTCTGGTGGTTCTTGCTTCTCCCAGTGGTGGTGGCTCTGCTCGGCCTCTTGGTCTTTCATTAAATCAGTTGCCCGTCAGCTTTAGTGATGGAAACCAGAATCACTAGGCTTCACTCAGTTATCCAGGAGTATGTGTGCCAGGCTCCTTTCTGGCATGGGAAATAGTAGTGACTCGATCAGGGTGCTCACATTTCTGGGGAGGGGAGTGGGGAGCAGCTTGTCAGCATTGTTTGTAAACTAGCAGTTAATAGCCCTAGAGTAGGTTTTCTATGAGCAAAGCACACAAGAGTTTTAATACATGGACCATAAATATTTTACATTTGTCGAATCAATGAAGGGATTAATAAACCTTAGGGGCCTTTATGACCTACTTCCTGCTTCTCTTGTGTTCTGAAGTGTGGAAAGCTTGCTTGCTAGTTGCACTGCAGATGGAAAAGGCATTATACATGCATGAGTGTGCACATGTGATGTGTGTGTTGTGTGCGCACACGCGTAAATTCACTGGCCTTTGCCCCCTTGGAAGGAATAAACAGGACCTCTGGAAGCAGTGAACCTTCTTCTCCCAAGCCCAAGGTACAAGGCAGAGTGGGAGGAGCCCCAGTCTGCAGTTGCCATGCATGAGATGGAGCCTGGCTGGGTTATGGACCGACTGTGGGGGTGGGGAGACCCTGAACCCCCCGGATCCACGTTTCTCGTTTCCTACAAAGGGCTTCTACCAAGAGAGACAGAGGAGAAGAGTGGTTCAGTGTTCGAGAGCCAGAGTGCACCGGCTTGATGGCTGATACCAGCTCTGTGGGCCTGGGCAAGCTGTCTACCCTCTCTGTGTCTTGGCTTTCCCATCTTTGAAATGGGATGGTAACAGTCCTCATCTCATCATTATCAGGCTGTTCTCCGTTAACAGATGCCAAGCACTTTTCAGTGTCGGCACATAACTAGCTCTAAGTAAATATTTCCGGGTTTTTTTTTCACTTTAACTTCCTTAGCAGGTCATTTTAAGGACCCCACAAGATTTAATGTAAAGAGTGGTCTTTTAGTGCTAGTTATTACCCTTGGGCCGCCTCCCAAGCCTGAGGCTCCTGCTCTCAGGGCTTGGAGCAGGTAGAGGCCTCCTTTATAAGACCCTGGGTTGCCTCTTCCCTCCCCGTCCTTGCCCCCACTGGGCCCATCGATAAATATTCAGTCAGTGTTGATGGGTGATAAAGAGCTCAGGCTGAGACTGGGACAGGGCAGGATCTTGCTATGATTTCTTTAGATGTAAAAAGTGGGTCAGGGGCTTCCCTGGTGGCGCAGTGGTTGAGAGTCCGCCTGCCGATGCAGGGGACACAGGTTCGTGCTCCCGTCTGGGAAGATCCCACATGCCGCGGAGCGGCTGGGCCCGTGAGCCATGGCCGCTGAGCCTGCGCGTCCGGAGCCTGTGCTCCACAACGGGAGAGGCCACAACAGTGAGAGGCCCGCGTACCACACACACAAAAAATAATAAATAAAAAAATAATAAAATAAAATTTAAAAAAATAAAAAGTGGGTCGAGCCGGAGGGAGGGTTGGAGGACAAACAAGAATGTGAGCCTTAATCCAGATGGCAGCTGGGGGTCAGCAAATCAGCCACGAGATATCCTGTGAGCTCGGTTAAGAAAACCTCTAGCATCTGAGTCCTGGCCTGGGAAGTGGGAAGAGATGTGGAGGAATAAATTGTGCCACCCCTGTCATCGGCGAGATCCTATTCAAATGGCAGAAGCAAGGCTTTCCTTTACCTCCTGTTAAAGGAGTGCTAGCGTGATGGATGAGTCAGTCCCGACCTAGGGCACCTGCAAGGCTCCCACCTAAGGGAGCCTGCTTGCCTTCTGGAGCCCCCATATGGTGTGATAATAGCCTTCAGCATTCCGAGAGCTTGGAACCTGGAGCTTGGGGGCCTGAGTTGAGCCCAGGCAGAGGGTGAGTTGTCCTTTAAAGCTCCCCTTCTCCAGAAGCCTTACCTGGTTTTGTGACATAATCACACAGTAAACTGTCTACAATCTTTACTCCAGCATGGCCTCCTGAAGACCGGGACTGGACCTTATCCCAGCACCAGTGCAGGAGCCAGCATTAAGTACGCCCTCAATACTGGTTGTTGGATGGACGGATGGATGCATGCATGGGTGCATAGATGCATGGATGGATGCATGGATAGATGGATGGATGGATGGATGGATGGATGGATGGATGGATGGCAGGTGGAGGGGTGCAGGATTGAGTACTTGTAGAATAATGTCAGGAGTAGTAAGGTAGAGAGGAAGATATGGGTGTGGAGTTAGGCAAGGACACTGGGTGATGGCTTGGTGGGAACAGTGGGGAGAGGGAACCTGCATGCAGATCTGAAATCCAAGGCCCAGGAGCAGAGACCTCAGCACCACAAGGGCACTGGGGAAAGCAGAAGTTTCCCCAAAGGGACAGATGCAGTGGGGAGTGGGGAGTGGTGTTTGACAGGATGTGGGAGGGAGGGCAGCTGGTCTGAGAAGGAGATAAGGTCAGAGGAGTTTCTCTCTGCATCTCCAAAATCACAACAGTTTTGGGAGGGGAGGGCCCAGGGCCCACCCTGTCACCGGTGACTCACCGTTGGGTTCAGAACAAATACAGCACTGGGCAGGAAGGTGGGGGCCACAGCCCCAAGCTGAAAGTAATGTCAAGTTCTGGGCCCAGTGGAAAATGTAGACATGAAGTCTGGTCCTGAATCCATGGACATCAGGGACTCATCAACCCTCTGCATGAGTGTCTAGGGGTGAAGGCCCCAGAACAGAATGCAGTTTAGCCTCCCTCACTGGGGCTCCTTGAGAGCCTGATATTGAGTCCACCCCTGCTTCTCTTCAACATCATGTACCACGCACACAAAATGGGCAGAGGAAGGAGGGAGCAGCAGGGCCATGGGATCTCTCAAGCACTCTCTTGGGAGAAGCCTCTCCAACTCTGCTCATCCCAGCCCAGGCAGAAAGTCCTTCCCTGAGTCTCACCTCCATCCCTCTTGGTACACTTGCAAATGAAGAACAAAAGGGAGTCTGTTGGAGGTCCTAAAAGATGGTTCTCAGAATTTCCTAGAATTTGTCTAGGGCGAGGAGACATTGAAGGACTTTTCTGGCCTCAATGGGGCCCCAGATCTTGCTGGCTCATTCAGGAGCAAAGGGCTGTACTTTTTTTTTTTTTTTTCTCATTGTGATGCCAGACCTGGCCATTATGGAGGTGATTAAATTTAAAGACACTGCAGTAAGCTCCAGCCTACAATAGACAGCCAGCATCATTAACACATAATTGGAAGCTAAGTTTAATGAGGTAAGAGAGGAAAAAATAACCTCCAGTCCGTTTTAGGATGTCCACCGCACCTGCACTTCCGCCGCCTTTCCTCGGCAGCAGCGGCTAACGAAAGTCTGGCCGAGAGGTGTGTCTCCTGGCCAGGACAGGACACGAGGTGATGAAAAGCAGGGTGTCGTGATCGGACACAAGGACAGGAAGACCAAGGAGGCTGAGAATGGAGAGCGGGAGGTTAGTTGGGGGGAAGGACAGTGGAGGACTTTCTGGGGAAGGAGACGTGTCAGCCTTGAAGGGTACAAAGGACAAGCTTATGCCATGAAATCGGGCGCTCAGGAGGTACTGGCTGCCTGGGGCCGTCTGGCCTTCCTGGACCCCCATGTTGACGTGGGGCCATGTACCTCCAGCTTCTCCTTCCCTATCAGGCCTGGGCACCCCCCCACCACTGTCTCCTTGAAGATCTGCTCTCCCAACATCTGTGGGTTTTCATAAGACTCTAAAAAATAAAAGCAGGGCTTACCCCCGAGTGCTATTTCCCTTTAATTTGGGGTTTATAATATATGTGTGTTTATGTCATGGCAATGAATGCTTCCAAGGGACTTGCTCATTGCAAGCGTTGTCTGATTTATTTCCTCTCCACGTTCCAAGAAGGATGTGGTTGTTAATAACAATAATGCTGCCCGTCTTACAGCACTCTCTGCTTTTCGGAGCATTTTAAAATCCATTATCCTATTTAATAGAATTGTTGACTCTCAGGGAAATTGTAAAGTCTGGGGGGTTTGTCCTTGGCCACCCCTATGGCCTACCAGTGCCCACCTCCCTCCCTGGGCTCCCCCGTCTAGCTGCCCCACCCGCGCGGAGCCGCTGTGAGGCCAGACCCAACGTCCTGTGACCCAAGCAAGGGATGGCCCAGAATGCCTCCCTCTCCTCTGCCCTTCCTCTATCCCCCACCCCTGCCCAGGGGAATGAGTGCTCCTTCCTGGCTGGGCAGCCTGAGTCCCAGACCAGCCAGGCACCATCTCAGACAGGGGTCCCTCCTCTAACCCCAGAAGCATTTGGCTTGAATGACTCAAACCATTTCCCCCTGAGCACACCTGTCTTTTCCTGACAGCCCAGACCCAAGACTTGGGTTATCATCCCATTTGTGTACATTCATTTCATTTTCTCCATTTCCTCTCATGGCTATTTTCTCAGTGCCTCCCCCTCATTTCTAAAGCCTTCAGAAATGACCCTTCAGCTGGCATCTGCCCCGCCTGACCCTGCATCCTGCGTTAGCACGTGAGAAGCACCCGAGGAGCTGAAAAACATCCCAGGCCAGGGTCCCACATATAGATTCCAGTTGAGTTCGTCTGGGATGGGTGTTTTTCTTTTTTCTTTTCTTTTCTTGGAGTTCCTCTGGTAGCTCTCAGTGCAGCTGGGGCGGGGGCCCACGGAGGTAGTCCTTTGAGCTGTGTAGACCTCAGAGCCTTAAACAGGGTGGGCGGCTCCTGGAGCTGCCGGAGCCTGTCCTCAGTCGGTCCACCGAGGGGCCGTTGGAGGACGGGCACCCATGCCCACCTGGGTCACTAGACACCAGACCTTTGCCCTCCTGCCTGGACCCCTCTGCCTTCCTGCCTCTCAGGAAGCCTCTCGTCCATTCTCTGCCCCCCTCTAGCCTGGCCCTCCCTACTGCACACCCAGCTGAAAGCCAATACTTTGTATAGAACCCCAGGGGCACCCAAGAGGTAGGGAGGGACCCTCTGCTCTGCTTTCAAATTTCCACATCCACCCCTATGAACTGAACTGCAGGTTAGGACCCTAGATCTCGCCAGGCCAGAGGGAAGCTGGGTCTGCCCTCCCCCTGCATCCCTCGAGGTGAGCCAGGCCAGCACTACCACCCGCTTTGTGGTGGCTCCAGGGACCTGACCCATTTTCAACCAAGGCAAGGCTAGACCCCAAGGCTCCTGTTCTCCTGCCCAGAGCCCCAAATTCCCGGGGATGGTGCATCATGGCAAGAGAGAAGAGGAGAGGGGCTCTTTTGCAGGCAGGTCTTCCTCAAGGCCTTCCTGGAATTCTTCAGCACCCAGCACTGGACCCTTGGAAGCCTTGAAGGCCAGAGGAGGCCTGCGCTTTGGCCAGAGGGATAAGAGAAGGCAGGAGCACACCCGTGTGGGGCCGAGTTGCAGGAGGCAGCAAGAGGAGGCATGGGTACAGCGTTCGCAGAGGTGCCCAGGATGGGCTGCAGAGGGGACGCAGCTGGAAGGAGGATAACCAGGCCGGGAAGGGGCTTGGAGCACAGCACAGAGGAAGGAGGGCTGAGCTGATTCCATGAGGGTCAGGGAGCCATAGAAGCTCCTGAGAGGTAGGTGGTCCCAAGAGGGGACATGATCTGGAGCAGTGGGAGGCTGCCAGGTCAGGACAGGGCTGGGCGGGGGTTGTCCTTGCAGGAAGGGGTGAGGGCTGATGGGGAGGGGGGGAGGCGGAGGCAGCCATGGGTGCACTGCAGAGCCCGCTGGATGCTTCAGGGGCCCTCCTCATTAAAAACCCAGTCTCTGCTCCGGACTAACCTGCCCCCAAGTCTGGGCTCAGTAAAGGAAATTGATTACTTTCCATTGCAATTAACGTGTGGTCCTGGGTCACATCCTTAGGATAATTTGTTACAGGAAAAGCAAATGAACTAGCTCCCAGGTAATAAAGTTCTCCTGGACCCAGTGAAAGAGACCTTCTCCAGACCATGGGGAGGGTCTGGGCTGGGGCAGGCGGAGCTGGTGACCTGGGAGACTGGGAACGGGTGGGGAGAGGTCATCAGAAGCAGCTGTCTGGGGGTGAAAAAGTACAGGAGCTTGGCTCTGGCTCCAGCTCCAGCCAGGCCATAGGTGGCAGTCGGTATCGGGTGCTGGTAGGAGCCAGGTCTAGCCTCACGCAGACTTGGGTTTGCGTCCTGCTCCACCGCCCAGGGAAGCCACTTCCCTCTCTGTGCCTCAGTTTCCTCTACCTCGTGGGGATGTGAAGGATTGAATGAGCACTTTGTACAGACAGGGCAGGCGGTCAGTGACAGCTCGTTCTGGCTGGGCAATTTGTGTGTCCACCCCCTGCCACCAGCACAGTTCAGTTTGTGGCGGGCTCCACAGGGTGTGTCCCTCCCTCTTCGCTGAGGGGACCAGCCCTGAGGGGACCCAGCTGCCTGCCCCGGGACCGGGGACGGGACCCTGCAGCTTCAGGCTTCATCACCATAATGCTCCTCCGTTCTCCAACCCCTTCCCTGCCGAGCACCTCCATAAAAACTCCCAAAGTTACGTTTGCAGTTCATTTGTTTGCCAGGCGGGCAGATTTATGGCAGTTATCTGTATAAATATTTATACTCTGCAGCAAGGAGGTTTTGGAGGTCACACACACACACACACACACACACAGGTCCTCGGGTCCCCCCGCCTCCCTCTCTGGCCAGCTGCAGCTAGTGGATGAGTGACGGCCACCCTGTGCACACACTCGACCTGAAAATACACGTCCAAGGCTGGCCAGGCCCACACCGCAGTCGTGCCCACCTGCACTGCCTCGTCCCGCCGGACTGGCCCTGTGCCACCAGTTCACTCCGTCTCTGTTCCACAAAGGAGGGGCCGCGGCTCGGAGAGTCAGGGCTGGACCCAGAGCTCCAGGGCCAGTAAGAAGCAGGGGTGAGGTCTGAGGGCATCGCTGGACAAGGATAACATTACTCTACTCTGTGCCTTCCTCGCATGGGGGAGTTACCCTCTGTAGGAAAAGAAACCAGGCAGGAAGGGACACAATGGCCTTCCTGAGGCTTTTCTATCAGGATTAATTCAAAACAACCCCCCTGAGACTTTGGGGGCACCTGTGTACACCTGAGGGCAAGACCAGGGAGACCCCAGTTCTGCACACTAGCCTGAGGTGGTCAGCACTCAGACCTCGGGGCAGGGAGCACCATGGTGGCCAGAGAGGGTGGAGATGAGAGAGGAGGCCTCCTGCAGGGGAGGGCTAAGATGGGTTAAGATGGTCTATTTTACGTCATGTGCTTCACCACAATTTCTTAATTTTAAAAATAAAATAAAATTCTGCCATTGGGGAACTTAAAACAATAACTTTAAAAAAGAAAGAAAGAAAGAAATTTAGTCTTGTTGAGCCTGCAAGAGTCTGGGCTAGGGGCTAGGGGGGAGGGGGTGCAGTGGAGGCCTGCAGGGAACTTCTGGGCCGCGCTGTGGCTGGGAGCTGCTGTCTTGGCAGTGGGAACAGTTGTCTCTCTAGCATGTAAATTGCTGTCGATTTGGGTAAAATGCACACTCCCAGTCCATCACTCACCTCCCACGTTCTCCTCTCGAATTTTTCATTTGACGAGAGCTGATGTATGGTGGCTCATCACTCCCCAGTATTATTGTTCGATTAAAGCAGGCCTTTAACCCGGCAGCTGTAGATCATCCTCCATCACGGAGCCCACGGGCAGCTCGCCTGAGGCTACAGTGCTGGGAGGGACCTGCCTACTTGGGCCTCTCATGTCCATCAGCAGCCGGGCGGGGCACTCATGCCTGGACACCCCCAGCCCTCCGTTCCCAGCTGGCACGATGCCCCACCTGGATGGCCTGCCCAGCTCCTGTCCGGCTCGCTGGTGCCCACCCGTTCTCACATTTCAGCCTCCTCCGACTGACACCCGCATCCCTTGGAGGCAGGGAGGTGTGGGGACACAGTGGGCTCTGGGGCTGGGCGGCCTTGGGCATGCTACTGACCCTCTCTGTGCCTCAGTTTCCTCATCTGTAAAATGATGATTCTAAGTGCTGCTCTCACAGGATTGTGGTGAAAATCAAATGAGTAAATACTCAGATCTGCTGATCATTGGTAACTAATCATCACTGTTACTGTAACAAGTCTTTGCTCCAACTAAGTTCCTCCAGGAGCAAGAGGCTCTGCCTCGTGGGTGTTTATTTCCCTCACATGGCTCTTCAGTGTCCGGGCCAGGTCCAGGGCTCTTGCAGTCTCTGGTCAGTGGGTGGGTGGAGCGTATGAGGTACACTGAGGCTCTGCCACCACTTACCAGGTGGGGTCCAATCCGGCCTCAGTCTCTCAGGGCCACCAAGGCATCCCCCCCGCCTGTAAAATGGAGTCATCTTTTCCCGTCTTCCTGGCTTGCTGTGAGATGTAAGGAGACAGTGACGCACCTTAGAGGATCCAGTAAAGGGAGATTGAGTCTTGTCCTGTCGATTGAGTCTCTTTGGTTGAAACCTTCTGACACTCGGCGCTCTTGCTTTTGGCCTCAGCACATCCCCCACCCCAGCCCTCAACAGACCGCACCAGTCACTTGCCTAAGCAGGACCCTGCCACAGAGAGAACGCTTCTCTTTCTAAGGCTCTACTGTTTATGCTGCTTTTACCAAGCTCCAACTGCACACTGGAAAAGAAAGAAGTAAAAGAGATACGTGCTTCCAAGGGTCTGAACAGTGTCTGTCCCCAGGTCAGTCCTGTGACCTCTCTGGCCCCAGAGCCTTGTTCTCTCTGAGCCCTTGAATCGGGTAAATGTCTCAGTCACCCTCGATGCCACCCCCAGGGCCTGGCACTGCTTGAGGACTGCCCCAAGCCCTCCCTGGCTCTGTTCTTATTCCTTCCTGGGCCCGTGAGTGGTCACCCTCACTGGGGGTAGCAGAGGGCCTTGATTGCCCCCTCCCAGCTTCCAAGATCCCAGGTCCTGGAAGCAAGACCAGGCCTCTCCTCTCCTGTCCTCTCAATCCAGCAACAAACCAAGAAAACCCGTACTAGGATCCTGGCACTGCTCAAGGAGCTTTTCTGCATGCAGATCATGAGAGGTCTCTAGCTGTTCAGTGTGAGGACTGCATGGGAGAAGGGATCTTTCTATCAGGACAAGCGTGGCCACAGACCTCAAGAAAAGAGGATGTTGGATGAGATGTCCACAAAAAGCCCTCCCCAGGAGGGGCCATACGCATCCTCAGAGGCCAGGGTCCCAGGGCTTCTGGGACAGTAATCATGCCCCAAAGGACCTGCAGAGCACCACAGGACGTTGGTACAACTAAGGCCTGGTACCATGAACTTTTTGGCTTTACACTGCCTGTTCTAGCATGGGCAGTAAATGTTTGTTGACTGAATTCTTGGTTAATGATCTCTGAGAAATCATGGCAAGTGGGAAAGATGCCGAGGGGTGGAGCCAGGCGAATGTAAGTCTGATTTCCACCAAAGAGAAGGGTGGTTCCTCAAGCAACAAACCAGTGTGTACATGTCACCCCTCAGAAAGATTCTAGAAGAGGTGGCATCTGATAGCTTAGACAAATATGTGGTGGACCTTGGAGCTACCAAAGACCACCCAAGCAGCCAGGCCGGACAATTTGTTTCCTTTGCAAATAAGTCCATTTGAGTTGGGGGACCCTCAGCCAGTTTTCCCATGAGGAATCTTGTGGGCAATTAACAAAGTATAGTCTGGAATTGGTTGAAGACCTGTTGCTAGGGCATCATGGCAATTAGGAGGGTAACAACCCAGGGAGAGGTATCCAAGATCAAGCGGCTGCCTATGGCCTTGGTCTTGCCCTGACCCGCATTGTTATCAATGACTTGGCTGCAGATGTGTCGGTCAGACTGACCAAATTTTCAGGTGGCTTAAAACTGAGAGGAAAGGTATTTCCATTAGATGACAGAATAAGAATGCAAAAATATCTCTGCAGATGAAAGTGATGGGTAGATTCCAACAAAATCAAGTTCAACAGGGAGAAATTCGGGGGCTTTCCTTTGGAGCTGACATTCTAACTGCAGACACACGGAAAGGAGACGGTGCAGCTTCCAGCAGCTTTGGCAGCTCAGTGGGAATCTCCAGTATAACTCGGCTGCCCTGGAACCCGGGTGCACCTCAGACTGTGTTAAGACAAGTGCAGTGTCTGGAAGGAGGAAGTCATGGTCCAACTCTGCTCTGTGCTGTTGAGCCGGGTCTGGGGCCCAGTGAGAGGCTGGTAAACACTGGGTGTGCTCAGAGGCATGAGGTAAGACATGGAAGAATTTACACGTGTGACACATGACATTGTTTAAGGAACCAGCACTGTTAGGCCGAGGGAGGACCAACTGGGAAAAATGGTCACGCAAGGGTCGTTCCACAGAAAAGGCTAGTTTCCTGGGGCTCCAAAGGATGAAATTAGGACCACTTATGGAAACCACTGGTAGTCAGATTTTGGGTAAACACTGAAAGCATGCTGACGTTCTTTTGGCTATACAAGGGGTGCGTGGCCACTGTGGTGGTGAAGTTACTGTACGTAGATGAAGTGGATACTTCAGAGTTGGGGTCATTTTATGAGGACTTATGGTCAGGACACAGAGAGGCCAGATGGCCTCAAAGTTCCCTCAAAATGCATCTGGGTTCCGCAGTTCCTCCTGCATGTGGAGAAATCCCAGGGGCATCTCCACCCTGCCATACACCTTCTAAGTGTAATTGTTCCAATAACGTCCAAGACCAAGGTGGATGGGGCTGGGGGGAAGAGTGGAACCCTCCACCTCTGCTTCAGAGCAGCAGAATGAATCCATTAGCATATAACCCTGGGAAAACAGCCCCACCCTGGACAGAAAGAGGCAACCATCCTCTCCTGCTTCTCCCTGGGCTCAGGAAAGTAGGGTGGCTGGTCCCTCAGAAGGAGGAATGAAAGGGCTGTATGCCCAGAGAAGCTTTCTAGGATGGCACCTATTGGGCAGGGAGCTGGGAACCTTAGTGGGCCCTCAACTTGTAGGCTTTGGGAGTTAGGGTCTGGGGGTCTCTCTTGTCTGCTCACTCTCTCCATCCTTGTCTCTCTTGCTTCAGGAAGTAGGTACTGTCTGCTTTGGAAGAGCACTGACTGGGGATCAGGCGAGGGTCTGAGGAGAGAGAGCAAAGGTTTTGCATATTCTCACCCAGAGGCAGGGATGAGGGGAGCTGAGGCTTCCTGCAGTTTGCACAGCCCAAGGCCCCAGGGCACAGAGGAGCTGAGCAAGGGTCTCGTGCAAGGGACACAGTGCCCTGGTGCCTTCCCTGGGCAGCGTCTCGCAGAATATGCTGTGGTCTGTGGTGGTTGGGTCCCCAGAGAGTGTAAGACCATGGCCCGGCCTGGCTGGAGCAGAAGGTATGAACAGGGTTAGAGGAAGCAGTCATTCTGGCAAAGCCACTGGGAGCGGACCACACAAGACCATGAACGCCAGGCTGGAGAATTTAGAGCTAATCCTCTGGCACTGGGGAGCCATATCATGTCTTTGAGCAGTTGAGTGGTGGAATCAGGCATAGGTGTGGGGCAATAAGGAGAGAAACTAGGGCAGAGATGGTGAGACTAGAGAGGAAGGGGCAATTCAGCAAGGAGAGGGAGCGGTCAGGATCCTGCCCTGAGACTTCAGAAAACCCAGGGTAAACACACACTCACACTGTCACAAGGAGGGGTCACCCCTACATCTCTCTCCCTCCTACATGGAGTCCCCAGAGCCAATCATAGATTCTTCCAGAGGCCCAGAGAGCCAGTCCTCCAGGAGATCAGGGTGAGGAAGCATCTGAGGGTAGGCATGGCCCTTAAGCAATGGCTGGACGAGAGTTTGGGTCCCACCAGACCCTGGGACCCAGCCCAGCCTCCTGTTGTCCCTCATACCCCATGGTGTCCTGGAGAGAGTTACATGTTCACAGATTTGGGTGCTGAGGACCCAGTGGTGGTGTCTGCAGGCCAGGGCAGAGGCTCAGCATTGGAAAGGGCCTGGGGGGCAGGAACTTGCTCATCCCTGTGGCAGCGTCTTTAAACGAGCCTCCCCCCAGCCTGCCCCCCTCTCCTTAGCGCTGCTCAAACAAGCACCCGGCCCCCAGGAGGCAGATGCCTCTGAGGTTTGCTCGGGCTCCTGTGTGCAGGCCTGTGTGCTGAAGGGATCAGCGTGCCCGCCCACACAGGGGCACCCAGGGGTTCACCCAGGTCCTCGCAGCCCTGCACCTGCTCGCACACAGATGGTGCTCGCCCACCTGCACCAGGCAAGGGCCCAGCAGACAGGCAGTCCTGAGCTCACACGCTGGGGGGCAGGGCACAGTGGCTTGCTCCCTCCGTGCCAGGGTGGCCCCAGACCCTGGGGTCAGGCTGGAAAAATGACTTTGCTGGCTGAAAGTGACGGAGGCTGGCCACCGACACAGAGAAAGAGGAAGTTTGATGGCAGAAAATTGGATTTGAAATCAAACCAGGCCCCTGGGAAGAGGGCCAGTCCGAGGCCGCAGCAGTCAGGACAAGCAGTGGACGGAGAGGCCAGCCAGGAGCCAGGGTGGGGGAGACAGTGCCCTCCGCTCCCCTCCCCGGGGAGCCAGGCCCTGCTGTCTGCCTGTTAGGGGAAAGGATCAAGACCCCAGGGCCAAACAGGCAGAAAGGGCTGAAAGAGACATTTGTGCACCATGAGTACGAGGGCAAAAGGGCAAGAGGAGGGAAACTGGCAGGGAGGCAGAGGAGAGATGGGGTCGCACGGTGGTTTCACCTGCATTGCACACAGGGGTGTGGGCGCGGGGGAAGGTTGTGTTCTCGCCTAACGGATCGATGAATAATGAATGAAATCTATATCCTGGGACATACTGTATCTAGTGTCACCGCACCCAGGTCACAGATGGAGTCTCTGAGACCCAAATGACCCACAGGCCGTGTTAAGTGGGGGCTGGAACCTGGCTCTGAGAACACCAGGGCCGGCACCCCTCCCACATCACCCAGCCTGTGTCCCTGGGTTTTAAGTGCCCACCCCACTGGCCCACCTCCTCACCAAGGCCACCCTCCCCCGACCCTGCTGGAAGGCTGGCTGGGTCTGGGGGGGCTGTTAATGCAGCCAAACAATTAACAGGAATTGCACAAAGGGGCGGGGGAACTCTGGGCGATGCCACAGTTGGCGTAGGGAGAGATGGATGAACTTTCCCAGTTCGTGGGCGCCACGGAGCTGACAGTAAATATCAGAGGTAATGATATTGACTTTAAGGTATTATGGTTCCAAATGTCACTTGTGCTCTCGTTCTCTTTCTCTCTCTTAAGGAAAAAAAAAGTCTCCCCGACTTGATTTACATTTTTCCTTCCTCTGCTTCCCAGTTCCTAGAGCAGGGAGGATGGAAACAGTCCAGCACCTTGCACCTGGTGGGTACCCAACACCAGAGCTCCTTAGGAGAAAGTGGGATGCGGCTTCCGTGTGCCTTTTGTCCCAAGGGTCTCTTACGGGACAAGGAAGACATCCCCAGAGCATCCTTTCCCTCCCTTCCAGCCTCGCCCCAGCTCAGGAACCCTTTGCAGCCCCCAAGGCTGGGAGAAGCAAGCTCGAGAGGTTGAAAGGCCCAGCCCCCAACCCTTTGCAGCGGCCTCTCTCCCCTCCCCATGTTTGTCTCCAGTCAGGCCCCATCATTCCCGCCCCTTTGAGTACGTAGCTTCCTTCCTGTCCACCTGCCCCATCCTCTCCACCTCTCAGGTCACACCTCCTCCAGGAAGCCCACCACCACCACTACCTGCGTCCCCTCTTCCTCACTTCCTCCTGCAAACACCCTGTGACAGCGCCTCCTCCAGTGACACAGGCCCCACAGCCTCCCGGGTTTCCTCCCCCAGATCTCATCTCTAAGGCAGCTTAAAGCTTCTGAGAGGCCAGGATCCCAGCTCCTCTATTTCTGGATACAGGAGAGCTTAGCACTTTCATTTAGTAAATATCTCTTAAATGGGAAACCAGTAAGGAGCCACTCAGAAAAGCTCCACGGGGAACGGGGAGATGAGTGCAAGCAGAAGAAAAGAGGAGGGCAGAGTGAGAGTGGGGCACCAGATCCACCCCAGACGGGGAGGCTCCGGGCGTAGTGGGAAGAGCAGAAGCACGTGAAGTAGGCGGGTCTCGGATTCCAGCCCAGGTGTTCTGGGACCCCAAGGATGCTACTTCCTTCTTCAAGCTCAGCCTCCTGGTCTTCCATTGGAAATATTGATGCCTCCTCTACTGGCTCCATCTCCATGGGAGCCGAGCTTCAGGTCCCTCTGAGCCAGGAGTGGACCAAGCAAGGGCCCCAGACAAGAGTGTAGGGCAGATGGGATGGGGCAGACTGCAGCCACCTCCACACGAGCTGCCCACCTCTGAGCCCCAGTTCATTGTTTGCAAAGAAGGGATAGGGACCTATCCTGCGAGACCTGGGTGGGGTTTTGAGCTAGCAGGTAGAAGTCAGAAGCAGAGGGCCTGGGACACAGCAAAGCTGACATCTGGGCACGACTTGGGCGTCACTGTGGATGTGCTTAAGAACCAGGGTAATATAAAGGCTTGGCTAGGTGGTACTCTGCACTGTAAGAGGTCTTCTGGGTCCACCCACCGCTGTTCCAGCCAAAGCCCTATTCTGATGAGCACCTCGAGGTCTGGTGTGGGGAGAACAGAGACCAACTCCACCAACTCCCCCAACTCCCTCGGCAGGGTCTTCACAGGACTAAGAACTAGCGAACGCTAGTGGTGATAGTTATTGCCCACCCGAGTCCTCTCCTTCTCAAACATTTCCAGTGACCACGGGCACATGGACTTTTCAAGATGTTCTATTCCATGGTCCGACAGTTTTTGTTTGTTTGTTTGTTTGTTTTTGCGGTACGCGGGCCTCTCACTGTTGTGGCCTCTCCCGTTGCGGAGCACAGGCTCCGGACGCGCAGGCTCAGCGGCCATGGCTCACGGGCCCAGCCGCTCCGCGGCATGTGGGACCTTCCCGGATCGGGACACGAACCCGTGTCCCCTGCATCGGCAGGCGGACTCTCAACCACTGCGCCACCAGGGAAGCCCGGTCAGACAGTTTTAAGAGTTCGAAAGTTCTACTTTAGGCTGAGCCAAAGGCTGCCTCTCTCTAAATTCCGACTGAAACCCCCTTGTCATGTTCACACAGATGACTGTCAAGAGGGAGCCCTCGTTCCTGATCACGCAGTTGACCACCTGGACGCTCAGTGGGATTTTACTATTGTCCCCACGAAGTGCCGTTGACTTAGTTTGCAGTGTGTCCTATCCCCCTGCAGGGAAAGTGAAGGAACCCTCTCTCCTCTGCTTGCTCAAGACCCCTCCCCAGTCCTTGGCTCCCAACCTCAGTCAGAGGGTTGGGGACATGCTACCCCTTCTGATGAGGGTTTCTGCCCCTGGTGGGGTGGGAGAGGGGTGGTCAGGAAGGGTTCCACCCACCCTCTGTGAAGAATTTCACAGAACAAAGGAACCTCCACTGGGCAAGGAGGCTGCTCTGTTTATCCCCTTTCTTCAGTCTCCACACCCAGAGGGGCCTAGGTTTTAGAGTGGTGTGTTCCTAGAGACACAGTGACAGATGTGGTCCCCACCCTGACAGTCCTCAGTATAGACAGATGGGGGACAAAGTGGAGAAGAACAGAGAATGGGGAGGGTGCTGGGCATGAGGCTAGGGGGCCAGCGAAGTGCCCAGCGGTGGGAGGGGACTGGGCACCATTCAGGGGATGTTCCCAGAGACAGCTTTAGGGCCCAAAACTCCATTATCTAGAAGCTTCTGTAAGGAACTTGCTTTGAATAACTAAAGATAATCCAGATCACATCCTTCTCCCTATAAGGTGCTTGACAGCTGACAGTTCCCACTTCTACTAGGTTACTCTCGGGTTGACACCTGCAGCCCCTCATAAGTCTTAATTCCAGGCTCTTGTATGCTGAGAGCTCTTGTATGTTAAGATTCTGCCTAAAGTAAGAGTTATAAAGCTCTAAGAGAAGGCCTGAGAAAATCTACAGTATGAAAAATGTTTGTACTTCTTTTTTCATAACCTGTAACTTATTTTCTTTATGTTGATTTTAGATACCTGGGAAAATGTTTCCCCCTTTCCTATTTCTTGTCTGTGTCCTGGGAGGTGATAAATTTCTGTACATGGAAATACTGCCTGGGTAGGAAGTTCCCTTCCTTTGTCGTGAGGCTCCTAATGGCTTTTTCGAGGCACAAAAGCAATGCTCAGCATCTCGCAGCCTCACCCAGACTTGCAGCCTCTTCCCTCGAGCACATGCACACCCCTCCAAATGCAGGTCCAGGGCCCTCCTTGAAGGCCCCGCAGCACCTGTGCCCAGGGGGCATCTCTGCTCCTGTGGCCTCCAGCCTGCGCTGGAGAGGTGGGATTCCACCTTGTGTGGGGTGTGTGCCTAGAGGGACAAAAAGAAAGAACACAGTTTCAGAGAGAATCAGAGGAGAAGATGGAGGAAGAAACCAGGTGGAGTCTAGAGGGGACCTACTGTGTGCCAGGCTCTCCATCTCCTGGGGGACGGACCGTGAGCAAATATCACCTCCATCGTCCAGACAGGGAGGCTGCCCAGACCGCTCCTGAGCCCTGAGCCAGTGTGTGCACACGCAGAGAGATCTGTCACAGTGAGACAGGAGGGCCTGGGGAGGCAGGCAAACGGAGAGCCAGGAGGTGATGGACAAGAGATGGAGGGGAAAGGCTGCGGGTGACACAGGATGGGGAGCGAGGGTCAGAGAACTCAGGGAGGGCTGAAGCGGAAAGCAGGGATGTGGGACCCTCCGATAAGTCCAGGGTACGTTCACTCCGGGCTGTGGCAGCCCCGCGGTCCTCCCTGTGTCCTGGCAGCGGAGTGCCCAGCAGGGCAGGCTGTACCTGCTCCCTGGCCGCACCCCAGCTTGCCCTGCCCCTTCCTGAGAGCCCGGAGTGTGGCCGGCCCCAGGTCCTGGGTGAAGGACCCGTGGAATTGCCAATCCCAGCCCTGGTGGGCAGGGGGGGCTGCCTCTCAGGCTTGGCCTCGACCTTCCGCTGCCGTAGGGGAATGGAGCAGCGGCAAGCCTGACTTGATTAACATTTAAATGCCATTTGGTGTGAGGAGGCAGGAGCAGCAGCGGGGCTGGAACAAACAAACCTCGGAGCTGGAATGCAGGGGGTCTTCTGGCCCAAGGAGCCCGCTCCGCGGACTCTGAAGTGAAGACCTTTTCTGGTCCTGGGGCTTAAGGTGGCGAGGAGGGCCAGAAGGGGTGTGGCCAGGCCTCTGTGCCTCCTCGGAGCCTCCTGGCTCAGCGCTGCCTTAAGCTCTTCGCTCCTTTCGCCAGGACTGAGAGACACTGCCCATCAGGCCCACCCGAAACACAGAGTCTTTGCCTTTGCCGTCCTTTGTCAGACCACGAGTCCAGGTGGGAGTCTGACCGCGGGGCTTCTCTGATCCTCTGGCTTCCACTCCTGCAGCACCATGGCCTGGCCTGGCCTTTGTGCCCCCGGACGTCGGGGTGCACGCAGTCCACCCTCTGAAGCTCCCCTTGTCCTCCCCTCACCTGTCCTCCCCGGCAGGTGTCTCAGAGGCGAAGGGAAGGAATCCTCCCCACTCTCCCCGTCCCCCTCCCCGGCCCTCCCTGGCAGGGGCTGCCACTAGAGCAGCTCTAATGGGCCAGGTTGCTCCCCGGCTGGGCATCTCCGAGGGGAGCCTTAACGTCAAGACAGGAGCAAAGTCTTTAAAAGCCACTTAAAATGTCCTTGATGAGCAGGAGTGACCCCTCAGGAAGAAAAAAGGCCGGAATAGAGCGCAGAGCTGAGGGGAGCCATAGGGCAAGCCCGCCTCCCGCTCGCCTCCCCCCTTGCTGCAAAGGGGTCTACCTGCGGGTGGGGCCCAGCCACCGCTCCAGGCCACACCTCCGACTGTAAACTAAGCAGGCTAATTTTGTTAGCCCCCAGGGCTTGATTTGCACATCCAGGAGGAGTGCGGTCCTCGGAAGTCATTAACACAAGAGTCTAAATATCTTTGCTAATGGGCGGCCTGCCTTTCCGGTGTTTGCCAGACCTCAGACCTCTGCCCGCGTCTCTGGATGAGCCCGAGCCACTGGGGCAGCTGCAATGGGGTGAGGGAGTCGAGTTCCCCGAAACCCCATTTAGCCATTTCAGGTCTGGTGCATCCCTTAACCCAATAGCCCAAGGCGAGTTCCTGCCCTTTGGGTAGATGAGTTTGCTGAGCCAACTCCAGGGCAGGAGTGCAACACTTCCAAAGGTCAACGCTCTTGTGGAAACGCAAACGCTCCTGTACAAACGACAGCCATTGTCCTATAAGAACGGCCTTCTCAAGCTGAATTTTTCAAGGCCTGGTCTGTGCCCAGCATTGCTGGGGACGCTGTGAGGGCTGCTAATAATAGCTGGAATTGAGTGAGCCCCTGTGACGCGCCAGCCTGTGTGTGCCCTCACGGAGACTCACCCCGCCACGAGGAAGGCGGTAACATTCTCACCTGCGATGACCCCATGGAGACCCATGGATTGGAGCTGAGAGTCAACTCCAGCCCATCTGGCTGCAAAGCCCAGGCGGTTCCCACACCCTCCTGCTGGTGCTCCCCCAAAACTTACCCACAGATCTGGCCAGAACCCAGACATCAAGCCAGCAGGGAACCTTCCCTCCTCCGGAAGGACATCGTGGTCATTAAGAGCACGGGCTGGAGCTGGGTTGCCGCCTCCAGACAGCCTCCACCCTGACCAGCTGCATATCTTTTGGCAAGTGATTTCACCTGTCTGGGCCTCAGTTTCCTCATCTGTCCAACGGGGATGATATCAGTAGTCCCACCCTTGAGTGGGGCTTAGTACACAGTAAGATCTCACTCACAGTGTTATTAGCAAGAGACCACTTGGGGGTTTCTCCACTTGAAGGGCTCCACAGAAGGAAGTCTGGACTCTGCTCAGTGCAGGCTGGTTATTGTGTAGCTGGTGGCGCTGGTGCTGGGGTGAGGTCCCCGGCCCAGCAGTGATGACATGGCGCTAGCCTGGAGCCCTCAGGTCTCTGGTATCTCTGAGGCTCCATCCCTGGGTCAGATGGTGAGAGCCCGGGTGGCGGTGGCTGGAGAGTGGAGAGGGGGCACTGGGCAGACCTGAGCGAGTGTAGCAGGCAGCTCCAGCCTCAAAGGCAATGACTGATGGCTGCACTGGGGTCCAGGCAGCCCAGGGCTGCTTAGCTCCAGGCTCAGAAATGGCCACTGAGCAGCCCTTCCCCAGGCACCCCTGAGAGCCTCCCACATGGGCCAAGGCTCCAGTGTACCTGACCTTTATCTTTCTCCTTGAGGCTCACCGTCCCTTCACTCACTCACCGGTCTTTACTGAGTTTCTATTATGTGTCAGGCCACAGGGAACAAGTCAGGCACACTGTGTGCACTCCTGGAGCCTGCGGTCTACCAGGCAACCAGGAGCTGACTGGGCACAGCCTGCAAGCACGTGGGTCAGCCCTGGAGGGAGGGCCTGCGCCTGTGTGGTCCAGCCAAGATTCACAGCCAGATGTAAAGTACACCTGGGCTCAGGAGAGCACAGACAAGGATAGTTTTGGGGGGCCGGTCTCCCTGCCAGGCTCCCCGTGTCCTGCCTCTGCCCTCACCAGTCCTGCTCCAGCCACGTAGCCCACACTTTCACCCTCCTCACCTTTTCACTTGCTGTTCCCTCACCTGGATGCCCTCGGACCTTCAGCTGCCTGCAGGCCCCAAGCTCAGACCTCAGCTCCTCTGGAAACTTCCTCTGACACCTCCACAACCTCGTCTAAGGCTCCCGCTGGGCCTTGCACAAACCTCCATGGGCCCCTTGGGCATTTCAGGCCAACGTTGGACCACAAAAGCACACGGGTGACCCAGAGAGCCTGGCACGAGCTGGGCCACCGGCCGGTGGAGAGATCTGGATCAGGGTCAGCAAGACCAAGGTCAGAACGTGGCTTAGCCGGAGGTTTGAGTGAGTTGCCAAAGCTCAAGGCCTCCACGCTTCTCTCCTAGAATGATGCCTTTCAGGACCATGGACAGGATTTGGGTGGAACAGGCATGAAATGCACAGCCATTCCTGGGCCTCAGGGGCCCTCATTGGTGGGGCCCCTCCAGAGACTAGGGTTCCCCCGTGTGCCTAGGTCTGGGCTTTCTCTCCTCCACTCCCTTCTCTCTCTGCACCTCTGTCCTTCCCCTGCTTCCTTCCATGTCCATCTCTCTGAGCCTCTCTCGGGACCCCTGCTCCACACGCCCCCGCCACCCCTTTCTCTTTGCTGCCTCCCTACCCTTTGGTCACTCTCCTTTCAATTAGCATAACGCAGAACAGAAGAATATTTTATTATTTGGTGTCTTTATTAAATCAGGTTTTCTATTCCCTGTTTTTCATTTGTAAAGTGGATGAGTGCCACACTGTATTTTCCTATTAAAAAGCAAAGACTGAACAACAGAGTGGCCAGGATGGCCCCAAGGTGGTTTTGCCCACAGGTCTGTGCTCCTCGATAGAAAACGAGAAGGTGAGGGTGTTCTCCTGGGCCATGGGGATGCCACCTAATCAGAAAATAAGGAGTCTTCAGCACACCCATGGCAACATTTCCAGAGAGGCCCTGGGACCAGGCCCTGCGCTGAGCCGGGCACCTGTAGCTGAAGGGGACAGAGTCGGTGGACTGAGGGGAAGGCCTTCGCAGGCCCTCTCCCCCCGGAGCCCCAGGCCTGGGCTTCGGCTCAGCCTGTAAAGCGCCACCATCACAAGCCCCCCGCAGGCCACAGGGTGAGGAGTCAGGGATGCAGAAGCCAAAAGGTTCCTGCCGCCTCCAGTCTGAGAACCTGGCTCAAAACAGCCCAGGCGTTTGCTGAGAGAATAGGTGAATTTTTACCTACTCATGGGCACCAGGGTGTTTTCCAGTTTACATTGTGTATAGCCACTCATGGGCCCATGGAAGAAACATCCTCACGGAGGTGTCTCGAAGCTCCCCCAGATGACGATGGAACTGTCCAAGTCCCCTGCACCCCCTCCAACCTGATGCATCCACCCCTCATCCTGCACCCCATTTCCCCTGCGGTGAACTTGGAGCCAAGCTGCATCTGGCAAGGTTAGATTTGTTCTCCCTTACTTGGAGTGAACTTGGTAGACTACTCACCTAGACTCAGTTTGACTGTCTGTAAAATGGGACAATAGTACCACTTCCTCCTACAGCTGTTGGGAGGGGAAGTGAGCTCCTGATGCTCTGCCTGGAACACAGTAGGTGCTCAGCAAACTTCAGGTCCTCCCCTAAGAGTCTAAGTCTTAAAAGAATAAAATTCCAAACCCATACCCCGGGTTCCAATCACCGTCCTAAGGAAGGAACAGGCTCCACCACCCCATGGGTCCATCTGACATCTGCACCTGGAGTCTTAGCATAGTTAAATGCAAGCTCATCACGTCCCCATCCTCCGCGATCCCCCATCACCCACCCTCCTGACGTCCTTATTACTGTCAAAGGCATCGCTGCTATCAAGCATTTGAGTCCCCTTGGGTGGCTCCTGGTCCCCCCTGCTGCTGACCCATCCCAGTGGTCCTTCCCCCCTACCCCATTGCTGCCAGCCAGCTCCAAGCCCTTTCGGTTCTCCCAAGTCCACACCCCATCACCTCAGACCCTTCCCCAGGAGCCAACCTCACTGCTCCACTGCTGTCCCCTGGGACTGCTCAGTCTGGCCCCCTGGGAGTTTCACTCTATCTGTAAAACCATATTCCCAATCAAGTTTACCTCTGGCCCCTTAGCCCCTTGAGAAAGGGTCCTTCCTGATGCCTTCTTGTAACGCCCGGCCCTGGCACAGAGTCACACCAACGGCATTGTTCTGCCCAGCCCAACCTCTGTGCCATAGCCTCTATCTCCCTGCCTTCCCAGCTGCCTGCCCTCGGCTGGCTGAGTCCCGCACCCACTCCCAGGAGTCTTGCGTACCTGAGGCTCCAAGTGGCAGCTTCCATCATCTGAGCCAGTTCCCCACCCTCCCCCACCGCTGATCCAACTCCCAGATTCTGACCTGAATTTGGCTGCTGAGAAGGGCAACCAAGGGTGCACCAGCTCAGAGGCCAGACTCCCTGGGCTCCACACCAGATACATTTCTGTTCTGTAGAATGGGCAGGAGGTGATGTGGAGGATGGATGGAGTGGTATGTGTAAGCTCAGAGGATGGTCCTGGAACTACATGAACACTCAGAACTGGCAGCCGTCACGGTCACTCTGTCTGGTGGCTTGCTTTGGTGTTCTTGCCCTGGCCTTGCCTTCGCCTGGCTCCTGCACTTCCAGCTACCAGAACCCTGGTGTGGAACCCAGGATCACAGTTCACAACTTGACGTTTGAGCTAGAAGGGAGGGTTGCTGGCAGCATCCCACGGCACACACCCCTGGTTCAAACTGCGCCATTGGCTGAGCATTTAGAACCTAGTTGTATGTCCAGTTTTCACTATCCTGACTTCACCTGCTGGCCACTCCTGTGGCCACCTGGAGCTTCACCTGAGCAGTGAAAAGGTCTTCTTGAAAGAGCTTTTTCTAGACACCTGCTCAATCTCAGGGTGAAACCAGCCCCTTCATATCACAGGCAACCCATTTCAGCAACCAGGCAGTGAGGACACCTTTGGAGACCTGGGCAGGAGGTTTAGGGCAGGTGGAACCACATGGGGATCTACGAGGCTGGTGGCACAGGCAGGTGGAGAGGGGAGAGGTGCCGTTTCTTGGAGAGGAGGCCGCATGTCCTAATAATCCTTAGGACTTCCCTGGTGGTGCAGTGGGTAAGAATCCACCTGACAATGCAGGGGACACGGGTTCGAGCCCTGGTCTGGGAAGATCCCACATGCCGCGGAGCAACTAAGCCCGTGCGCTACAACTACTGAGCCTGTGCTCTAGAGTCCGTGAGCCACAACTACTGAGCCCGCGCTCTAGAGCCTGCGAGCCTCAACTACTGAAGCCTGCGCGCCTAGAGCCCGTGCTCCACAACAAGAGAAGCCACCACAATGAGAAGCCCGTGCACCGCAAGGAAGAGTAGCCCCTGCTTGCTGCAGCTAGAGAAAGCATGTGTGCAGCAATGAAGACCCAATGCAACCAAAAATAAATAACTAAATAAATAAATTTCTTTAAAAAAATCATTAGTAGCGATTCAGCTGTCTGCCACTGGTTTGCAAGATAAATTGCATTAATCAACACGATGACTTCAGAACTTTTGGGGAGCCGTTTCTTATGCTAATTGGGCCACTTAAAGTAGACTTTCATTGCACCAGGATCTCGGGCTGTCAAGACAGTTACTGGCATGTGCAAGCCCCTCCCTCCCAACCCCCTCTCTCCCCCACCATCACCTTTTCTTTTTTAAATATGAAATGAATGAGAAGAGCTATGCTAATTACCTGGCCAAAAATAAAACCTTGAAGGAAGAAGGGTGGAAATGGGTAAGGATGTGATGGATAGGAAGACTCAGGTCACCTTGAAGGCCGTAGGGAGGAGCCGTCTGGGTGGGGGCTCCCTGGAGGAGGTGGTAAATCAAAGACCAGGCCTGCAGCTTGCCAGGGTAGAATCCTGACCCATCCTCCTACCCCTGGGTGACCTGCAGGACTCAGGTCAGACACAGCATGAACCCTGGGAATGGGGATCCCAGAATCCTAGGGTCTTGGATGAGGAAAGCCCACAATCCCAGAACCAGACATTTCAAATCTTCTAGACTCTGAGATATCAAAGAATCCTTGAAAAGCCATCTGATTTCAGCCTGTCTCCCTGAAAAAACCAGCAAAATAACCCACTGATCAAGCAATGCCAAGTCCATTGCCCACCATCTTGGCGGTCTTAGTGCTGTCTGAGAAGGGGGAAGTATTTATAAGGTTGGGGGTCTGGTTGAAGATTAATCCCTACCTGATTGGTATTGGGGAGGGTTGTCAAAATAAAACCAGAGCCAGACAGTGGTTAAAGCAGTAAAAACAGATTTTATTCAGGGACTGTTGCAGTAGGAGACAAGAGACCTCAGCTGAGAACTGAGCTCAGTTCCAAATACAGTAGGGCAGGGGGGGATTTATAGCCAAGGAGAAGGGTCGGGGGATGGGGGCAGTGGATGGAAAATTCCTAAGGGGAGACATCAGGGTTAAGGGAGATTCCTACTTGACAGGGCTCTTGATGAAGGCAGGCCAGGGCGGTCAGACATCACCTGGAGGGTGGGGGAAGTGAGGAATTTGGTCAGATACGAGGGTGGGGAATTCTTTCTAAACTGACTTGACAGGATTCTTGCTAAAATTGGGTGATGAGGCCTCATAAGGACAGACACCAAGAGTGCCTAGTGGTCTTAGAGGCGCTTGGCTGAAGTTGAGTCAAGGAGCCAGTCCTTGCAGGCCCCGTGGTATGACGGCTTGGAATTGCCACTGGTTTGCAAGATAAATTGCATTAATCAACATGATGCCTTCTGCCAGGGGAGGGTTTTCAGCAGGTGAGGATGAGGGAACAGCCACTCACATGCAGGCGAGCAGGTTTGCCCAGGTGAGTGATGTATTGTCCCAAGAAAGGGAGCTTGAGGTGTTTACTACCTACAAACGTGGATTTTTCAGGAAGTTCCTGGAACAAACCGCAAAGTTACTTGCAACTCTCTCTTCCTGGGTTGAGAAGTTTCTGGAATGGTCACGATTATGTGGACGGCATGGTCCCTGCCCATCCAGCGGTGCAGCTGTACGCGTTCGTCAGGGTGGGAACACAGTTCTGCCCGTCATGTGCCTGGTCCTGGTTGCTAACGGCCCCCGTCCGCCCAGCCGGACGCTGAATTCTCTCAAGTCTTGCTCTAACTCAATCCCCAGCATGCTCCTCTCCTACATCCCACTACCTAGCCCCACCCCTGACTTCAGGACCTCGCTGGGCCCTTCCTCATGGAGGCCGCAGGAGTGGCCCTACAAACCCAGTCAGAGCGACCAAGCCCGCTCCCCTGGCCTTGACACCCAGAGCTGCCTCACCCTGGTCCCTCCGGGCTTCTCCCCACCCGCCTCCACCTCCTCTCTTCTCTCTGGGCCGCGCCTCCCCTCCCCCTCCCGGCAGCCCCGCCCCCCACCCCCACCCCGTGCAGTTTTCTGTCTCTGAAGCTTTCACCTGCCACCCCTCTGCCCAAATGCCCTTCTCAGCCTGTGCTCCTGGCCAACTCCTGTCTGTCCTCAGGAGTCAGCTGCACCGCCCACCCGAGAGCAGGTCCTCCGTCACCTGCTGCCTTGTGGCCTCGTGCATCTCTGCCTGCATGATTCATGCCCATATGTGCTTGTGGAGCGAATGGGTACATCTTTCTATTGCCTTTTGGATAAAAAGAGGAATTCTTCCTGAGGCCCACTGTAACCCCTCCTGCTCTACTGTGAGCCCCGCGTCCTCTGCCTGTCACCTCCTTCCTCCATAAACCCACCGTGGAAAGGACCCAGCCCCTCTACAGCCGCATCTGCATGCTGACAGGCCACCCGGGCCTCTGTGCCCGGGATCTGGAGGCATCCTAGTTTCTCCACAACCTCTGTCCTGCTCCTGTTAGACCCACCGGGGGAGGGGTGTGTGGGGCAGCGCGGCCAGCACTGTCGGGGGGCAGGGGCTGGGGTTGGGGGTTCGTCCGACTGCAGCTTCTCCCCACCCAGCCCCGCTCCTCTCAGGGATAGTGGCTCTCAGGGCTGTACCACCCGAGAGCCGCCCTGGGTGACTGCCCTCTGGCTTCCTGGAGCGGAGGGTGGGCCTGTGCCTCACATTGTATGTGGGATAATAAAGCTTCCTTGAAGAAGAGAAGGAAAGGAAGGAGGGGTGAGAAAAGAATGAAGAACGAGGGAGCTGGGGACCGGCCCTGGGGTCCTGGGGTCCTGGATTGTTTTGGATGCTGAGCGAATCCACAAAGGAATTCCGCCCCAGACTTTCAAAGGCCCCGGTCCTGTCCCTTGAGCTGCAGATCCAGGCAGAGGGAAAAGGGGAAGGAGATAGCCTTCGTGATGGGGGGCATAGGGGGCTATAGAGTGAGATGGGCCTGTTGCACAGGCTCCTGCTGTGCGTGTGGACAGGGCTCCGCATCTGTGGGGAGCAAGTTGGGAGGACACACCCTAGTGGGAGGAATAACGACACTGGACGATTTGGGGGTCCCAGGTGTGTGTGTGTGTGTGTGTGTGTGTGTGTGTGTGTGTGTGTGTGATCTGACTTTCACATCGCCCGGGTGAAGGACGTGTGACCCTGTCTAGCAGAGGAGGAAACTGAGGCTAAGGGGGGTTAAATGGCAGCTGATTCCTGTGCTCTTTCTGCAAAGCTGTTGAAAGGAGAGAAAAGGGGATCAAGAAAGAACAGCCCAAGCAAAAGGCAGAGGTAGATGGAGGCAGAGCGGGGAACTGGGGGTCCAGGGCGCCGGGCAAGCGGGCAGGGATGGGCAGGCCTGGAGGCCAGGCTGGGAGAGAAGCACCCGAGCCGACCTCGGGCACCCCCTCCACACCCATGCCAGGCCCGCCACCTCTCTCCTGGGCACCCCCAGCCACCTGACTGGCCCCTATTTGAGCGGGGAGAGTTAGAATCAGCCGGAAGAAAGGACAAATGGAGCCCTCAGGGAGGGTGCACTGAGCCCTAATCTGAGGCTCTGGGACCAACGCTTGCCCTGGCAGGCCAGGCAGCAACAGGTGAGCCCAGGAGGGTCAGACTCTGCTCTCTGCCCTTCTCCTCCTCCAGGAAGCCCTTCCACCTGCTCCCAGGACCCACTGGCTTCTCCACCACCAACCAGCACCCCACCCTGGAGTCAGACCCTGTGCACCCTCACACCCCAAATCCTCATACTTCCTGTTGAGCCTCCTCTCCCAGTGGGGCCAGGAAGGCCTGGCAGGTGTGGGCAGGTGTGGGGAAGGTGTGGGCAGGTGTAGGCAGGTGTAGGGCTGGCTCTGATGCCCCCAGAGCGGCGCTCAGGTGGGAATGAGGCAGGGGCAGGGCCGGGAGGACCCTCCAGCAGAGCGTGTGCAGCTGCTCAGTCTTGTCTGTGGGTGAGGAGAGCCTGCCCAGGCGGAGGGCAGAGCGATCGTCTCCGGGACACTTTCCAGGATAAAAGCAGATACTCAGGCACAGAGAGGCCGGGGCAGGGCAGGGGAGGCTCCCTAAACTCCTTATTAGTAAATGAAGAATCGGCATCATGGTCCCCTGATGGATGAGCCCCAGCCGTGTGTCAGCATCTCCCACATGAGACCACACATAAAGCTTCCCTGCGTGGCCACTGTCACCAACCCACTTGGCCAGGGAGGTGGAGACTCCCGGTGCGCCCCTAGTGCTCTGGGCTCCCGCTTCTCTTCCCAGCGATGCCTCAGAGCCTGCAGGCTTCTCCGCAGGCCCCACCATGGGGCATCCTAGCGAGTGCCCTGAGGTCTCCTCCAAAGGCTCTTGCTGCGGCTGGGAACCGCTTCCTCAGGCGGTAACCCCTCCATCAGCAGGTCCTAGAGGCCCATCTCCAGGTCACCTCTCCCCACCAGCCCACAGCTCAGGTCAGGAGCCCCCCTCCTTCACACGCATCAAGGCTCCCCATCAAGACTCCCCAGGGCTGCTGGGATAAGGACTCACTGGGGTGGCATCCCGGGGCCCTGCTGATTCCCCAGCCCAGCCTTCCTGAAGCCCCTCAGCCCTGCCTCCCTCCGCCCCACCCCACCTCTCGCTGACCCCAGAGCCTTTGCACAAGCAGCTCCTGTGGCCCCAAGAGTTTTTCCCACCTTCCGCTGTCCCCCGCTGTCTCCCTGTGCTCACCCTCAGTGTCACCACGGAGACAGATGCCTTCTCCAACTGCCCTAGCTAAACTGGACCCCCAACGCTTTCCTCCATCCTGCCCGGCAGCCCTTTTACAATCCATCATCATTCGTACACAGTTCGCTTGCATTCCGCCTCCTGCGCTGGGCTGAATGGTCACACAGCAGGTACCCATGGCATGGCGGCCACATGATGATAAAGCAAGTCCATTCCAGGAGGCCGGTTAGGAAACTGACAGCTCTGTCACACCTGCGACCCACTCTGAGTTCATCTCCCACCTCCTCCCTAGGGCCCAGAGCCCTGTCTTCCCTGGGCCTCCCCATGGAGGCGCCTTCCTTCTGACGTACCGTGCTTTGAGCATGTCTCCTCCCTCGGGGTGTGCGTTCAGAAGAAGACTTGGAGAAGGAGACTTGTGACTCATTCAGTAGGTGATGCTCAGATGGCGTGATGTCAGGCGCCGGGCAGGCCAGGTGGAGAAGGGGGGCGCTGTTCTGCACAGGAGAGGAACCCCTCCTTCCCCTCCCACACAGAGGAGGTGACTGTGGGACGTCCCTGCCCCACGCCCCAGGGATGGCGTCCACAGAGGGCCAGGAGGACAGGCACGGCATGCCTCTCCTCAGGAAGGCACCATTTGGAGTAATCAGTTTTTTAATTACTAGTAATTAAATGTGTGTAACCTGCCCAGCTGCCATTCCAGGAACTGGGACAGAACTCCTGGGGGGGCAGCAGGTCCGGCACATGCTGGGAGGGGCAGGACCTGTCTTCAGCCCAGGCGCTGAGGAGGGTGGGTGGGTGAGCGGGAATAAGTGCTAACCCCCAGGCGCCAGAGAAGCCCCTGGGGTGGGGGTGGGGGGGCTGGAGAGACCTCAGCCTCAGGGCGGGCTTCCTGCGTCTCTGTCTCAGGGTCCCCAGCCTCCTTGGGGCCTCTTGCCATTTTCCCTTCAGCCCGGAGCATCAGGATGCCTGCCCGAGCCCCGCCCAAAAGGCAGGTGTTCGCAGGGGGTCCCACCCTACAGTTTCCTCCCTTCCAGCTTCCCAGGAGCCCAGCCACTCCCCAAGGAGTCCTCCGAGTGCTTCCCCAGGCACCACTCCACGGAGCAAAAAGCCCACCCTATCCTCTAACCAAAGCACTTGCTTAATTTAAACATCTGTGAAGCATCCTCCGTCTACCCTGTGCGGGCTGCTGCAGCCTTCCCTCAGGGGATCCTCACCGCTCCCACCAGGTTCAGATTGAGGCTGGCGGTGGCCGGGCCTTCCAGGCCACACCTTCCTCTCAGGTTCGACTCTTTGCTCTGCCCTCGGACCCCTGGCATCTCTGCCTCGCTCTCCTGCTCACTTTCTCAGTCCTAGCGCTCTCTCTCTCTCTCTCTCTCTCTCTCTGTCTCTCTCTCTCCTTCATCTCTCTCCTTCTCTGCTCCCCGACTTTGTCTCCCATTTAGAGTCTTTTGCAGAACAATTAAGATAAGAGAAAGTCAACCAATTTGCTTTCTTACTTTCATTACCCTTTGGTGGGGGGGCAGCCCCTGCTGGGATGCAGACCTGGACCAGATCCTTATAGGTGCCCCACGTGCCCGCAGTCCTAGGACTCCAGCCCCATTGGAGATGAGCTACCTCTGCCTTCTGAGGGGCTCACACTCCACAGCCCCTCTCCACCTCCTTGCTTCAATTCTCCCCTCCTCGCCCCATGTCCTACATCCTCCACACCTGGCCTTATGCAGACTCTGGACAAACAGGAAGAGGTTCCAGTGGGTGGAGTGGAATCTGAGGCTACAGACACTGACAGGATCGGGAAGGGCACCTCCCCTCTTAGAGCCTTCAAAATGGGGGAAGGACCCCTGCATGCACCCCTCGGGGATGAAATCCAGGAGGCTGCAAGGCCACTTGCAGGCTGGGCTGCCAGGGCGAGTCCCCCTCTCCAGCCACGTGCCCCTCATCTGTCACACAGGAACAGTGACAGCTCCTGTCTTCAGGTTCACGAGTGGCTGTGTGCCTCTGTAAACCCTTTGCCAAAGTGTGACGCGGGGTCAGCACATGGAGAGCAGACACATCAGAAACTACAGGAAGCCGTGCAAATGGACATGGCAATGAAGCCCTTGTTAGCTCCAAGGGCAAGAATTTTCATGCCTCACACCAGAGCCTCTCCTTGTCGCAGCAAGGACCAGTTCTTCCAGAGTCTAACTGGAGTTCCTCCTGCTGCAGCCAAGGAATACTGCCATCTTTCCGTACCTGCCTAGAAAGCAGATGGCCCACATGTGGGTCTTAAAAACAGCCCCAGGAGCCACTGTCCTCCACATTACCACTTTTTTCCTCTGCCCCTCATCACCCCAGGGCTCAGCCACAGCTTAAGTCACTTGTCCTGTGTCCCAGGGGCTGCTTGCAGGGAGTCTTCCAACAGTCTGTCCTTGGCACCAGCTTCCTGGGGCCCCATGGGGCAGGCAAGTTGGGGAAATGTGCCCCTTGATGATCTGGCTTTTACCTGGCACTTCCTCTGGGCGCCTGGCCCCGGGCTGGGCACCACCTGCCCTTGCAGGTCTCAACCTCTCTGGGGAGATTCAGGAATGAACTGTCTCAAGCAGGCAGTTGCTAAACAGTGTGGGCCCGACAGACAGTTCTGAGCCGTGGCTGGTTAGAGAAAGAGCAAAATGGGTGGCAGGGCCAAGGGGTTGATCTGGGGAGATCTAATGAGCTTCCCGGAGAAGGGCCTCTTAGGTAGAAGTCTTTGAAGGATGGGTAGGAGCTGAGGTGGAGGGAGACCACTCTCGGCAAGGGGAACATTCTCAGTGTGGGTAAAGGAGGGAGGGACAAACCATGGTGAGGGGCAGCCTGGCAGGAGTGAAAGGTGAGGCTCTGGGGAGCGGGAGGCTGGATGGGATCTGCTTAACACACACGCAGCCACCAGCTTGTCACACATATTCCAGGGGAGCCAGAGTTTGCAGGGCATGGAGTGTGGGCTGTGCCCAAGGGGTCATGGCAGGAGGAGGATGCCGTGTGCAGGATAGCCACCCTGTGTACACGCGCAGGTGCAGCCCTGCAGCCAGGCGGTCCCTTCCTGCCCACCCCCAACACACACCCCACAGGCGCGCGCACGCGTGCGCGCTCCCCACCCCCATGGGAGGGGGGCAGGCGCGGAGGTTGAACACAAAGCCCAGCCTGGCCCAAGCCGACAGCGCTGAACCTTAGGCTTGCACCTGGGCGCCATCTGGTGGTTGTTTGGAATTCTGCACCCTCTGAGGTTTCTGGCTTCTTGGAGCCTTTGGAACGTCACACAGAGAAGTGACATCCCTGGTCCTCACACACAGAATTATCAATGGCCGTTCATGACACAATGGCCCCACCCAGATGCACACAGGGCCTCACAATAAAACTCCAGCAGATACATATGGACGCAGATACAGTCATTCCCATTCACACTTCTTTTTACTCTTGTCACCAAATAAAATTTTTAGGAAGGAGAGAAAACACTATTCATAGCCCAGCACAAACATAACCACAGTGAACATCTTCTGTGTGTTTCCACTCGGCCTTGGTCTGTTTTCAGCACATTGTTCATTCTCTCCTGTGGCCATACTGCACACGGTTTCAGGCTCGCACATCTAGCTGTGTCCACATGGTTCCAGGACCTCCTCCTTTGATGTGAGCCCTGGGATGCTTCCGCAGGCAGCCCCTGCTGGCATGCGTGCTCACACAGACACACATACACCCTGGGGGCCACATGGGGGACAGGACACTCGGTGCCCATCACGTAATCCATCACATGCTACCACCCAAAGGGCTTCCTCTCACTAATAGGAATGGTAAAGTGAAACACACTCTCTTGCCTTGGTTTTGATTTTTTTTTGGAAAAAAAACTTTTATTTTTTTAAACATCTTTATTGGAGTATAATTGTCTTACAATGGTGTGTTAGTTTCTGCTGTATAACAAAGTGAATCAGCTGTACATATTCATATATCCCCATATCTCCTCCTTCTTGCGTCTCCCTCCCACCCTCCCTATCCCACCCCTCTAGGTGGTCACAAAGCACCGAGCTGATCTCCCTGTGCTATGCGGCTGCTTCCCACTAGCTATCTATTTTACATTTGGTTGTGTATATATGTCCATGCCACTCTCTCACTTCGTCCCACCTTACCCTTCCCAATCCCACTGTCCTCAAGTCCATTTTCTATGTCAGCATCTTTATTCCTGTCCTGCCCCTGGGTTCTTCAGAACCATTTCTTTTTTTTTTTTTTTTTTAGATTCCATATATGTGTGTTAGCATATGGTATTTTTTCTTCTCTTTCTGACTTACTTTACTCTGTATGACTGACTCTATTTTGTTTCTTTTTATGGCTGAGTAATATTCCGAATGTGCCACATCTTCTTTATCCATTCATCTGTCGATGGACACTTAGGTTGCTTCCATGTCCTGGCTATTGTAAATAGTGCTTCTTGCGTTGGTTTTGTCCCATGAGACTCACCATGCAACTTTACATACACTAGCTCAAACACTAGTTATTACATTCCCCCCATTATTTCCCAGATGAAGACACTGAGATTCAGAGAGATGAACTCGCCCACGGTTGCAAGATCAGGAGCTGGCTGCGGGGACCCCAGCCTCCCTTCCCTGGACTCTGGCCTGTGCTCCCTGGGGAGGGAGGGGCTGCCGGGAGGGCGGAGGCCGAGGGACGTTTCCAGTGCAAGCAGGGTGGGCAGAGTGCGGCTGCAGAGCGCAGGGGGTGTGGAGGCCAGCTCCTCACTCCTGCTCTGTGCTCCCTTCTGGAGGCCTCCCCACCCTGTGAGGCAGGGACCCTTCCCCACCAAGGCCGCCACAACAGAAAATAGAAGTGGCCACAGTTATTCTGCTAGAGGTGAAGGCTGCCCCTGGAACCAGCAGGGCCCAACCTTGCACTCCTAGCTGAAGCTGCTCAGAGAAGGTTGCTGTCCCTGAGGGCCCCCAGGGACTGCTGGCAGGGAGCAGGAGGACTCAGGAGGAGGTAGAGAGCCTGCCACGTGCTTCTGTGTGTGTATGTGTGTGTGTGCACACACATGCACACACATACTACTATTTTCCCCCGGTCTAAATTCCTGTATGGATGTAAAATGGCCGCAACCCTCTCAGGACAGAATAACCAGGGGTGGCTCTAGGCGGCTGGGTAGACGGGGATGAAGGAGGAAAGAAGCTGGGGGTGGCACCTAGGATGAGCTGCAATGCTCCTCCATCCTCAGAGACTGGGACACACACACACACACACACATATACACACACCAAGCCCCACAGACAATGCAGCCTGCAGATACCATTTATGGGTAGACCACAAATAAGAAGAGCGTGTGAATCCTAGCAGGGAGACCCAAATCAGTCAGAGAAGGGTGGGATTAATCAAGGCAGACTTCCTGGAGGAGGAGGATCTTGAGCCTAGTGGCCCCAGGAATCCATTAGAGAGATAAGTACCTGCTATGAGGCAAGCATCGTTAGCAGCTTGGTGTGAATACCTTATTTAATACTCATAGCAATCTTTACGTGTAGGAATTATCATTTCCCTTTTTATGGATGAGGAAACTGAGGCTCAGCAGAGTCAAGTAAGATATTTAAGGTCACACAGCCGGTAAGTGACAGAGCCGCGATGGAAACCTTAGCCACTCTGGCTCCTGGGAGCAACTTTCTTTCATCATCATATAATCGTAGTGTCAGAAGGAACCGAAGTGGCGGTTGGGCCCAACTGAACATGTGTGCAGATGCAGCCCAGGATCCGCTGGAGCCCTCTCATGGGACAGGTAGCAGTCCCCCAGCTGCAAGGTGGCCCAGCCCCTTGTTGGAGCTGGAGATGCTCCAGCCACAACCTGACACCCTCCACCCACCACTTTCCAGCCCTTTGGAGAGAGTGTGATGCCCCCACCCCTGCCCCTACCACCCTCATGTAAGGTGCTTCCAGACAATGTAGGTCCAAATGGATGTTCTTGTCCCCTGTCTGAGCACCCCGCATATTTCCACCTGAATGTCTGCATCCCACAGCACAGACTTCCCTTCCTGTCGGCAGTAGTTAGAACCCTGAGCTGGTGCCGTGAGGGGATGCTACCGCTTCTGCTCCTCTGGAACCACCAGGACTACTGATTTCCCAGGGACAGCCCAGCCTGCAGAACACACAGCCACACCACAGAGCTGGCCATTCACACGCGGATGGATCAGTTTCCTGCCTGTTACAGTAAGATCTGCTGACACCTAGCTTCCTAGCCCACCACATCCCACTGAGACCCCGCCCCAGGGTGTCCCAAAGGCTGGTGCTGTTCCCTAGCCACCAAGGTGGTTCTCACCATCATCTCTACTTTGACCAATTATCCTCAAGAAGAGAAATTAGGCATTTCTTGTATGAAGGCAAGAGATGAAAGGAGTAGAAACTTCCAGTTGCTCAGGCTTCAGCTTGACATCCATGAAAGTGCGTCTAGTAGAGACAGCAGACTCACGGGTGGAGTGAGGGTGCCATCATGGGAGGCATCCAAGCCGGGGCTGCATGAGCACTGGAGGGTGCCATGCCGTGAGATTGCTGTCAGTGTCTCGAGGCTGGTGGGATTAGACACCTGTCATCTTCTGAGTCTATGATTCACTGTCACCGTCATCTCCATCAGCAGGGGCACTTTCTTCAAGAACCAGACATGTTTAGCACGACCGTCTGAGAAAACTCACCAGACCCCGACCCAGGGATCTCAGACCAGTAGGCCACGGTGTAGACAGTGGAGAGGGCACTGAGGTCCACCCTTAGGCCTGTGGGGCTGGTGGACAGGAAAGGGCACTCGGCTCAAGAATACTTGTTGAGTGGATGAGCAGGTGAATGAATGAACGGGCAGCCGCAAGACCACATCCCTGCTGAATCCTCTTTCAGCTCTGAGGCAGACCCCCAAGTCAGAGAACCAGTAGGCTCCCCTGGGACTCCCCACCCTATGGTGCACAGCCCAAAGCCTCGTGAGAAATGCTACAGTGTTGCATCCAGGACCCAGTATCTTTGTCACCCTCTTAAGGGACCCCCAGCTCAGTCAGAGCTGAGCCCAGCCTAGCTGGCAGAGGCATAAGCCCCAAAACTCAGAGAGCCATAAACCAACTTCGCCCTCCAAACAGATGTGGCATTTCTGAGGTCAGAAAGGATGCCCCAGCCTGAGAGTTAACTGGATTTCGTGATCCAGGGCTTTGTAGAAAAATGCTGCTGACACCCACCTTGCAAGCCCGGATGTCAACATGAGGGTTAACGTGAGATGCCTTGTACGGGGAAAACAACGGGACCCACAGAATCCCAAGTCACTGGGAATCCCAAGGCTGGGACAGCTGCCTCTTGGGAAGCTCAGAGCAGACCTCCCCACAGCTCCCTCCTGCCAAGTGTGACTAGCCAGAGCATCACCACGTGCCCACACAAAATACATCGAGGAAGAAAACTTACAAGCCTGTGACTCGACTCACGGGCACTTTTGTGTCCGCATGTTCAGGTGCAAGGACCCTCACAGCCAAGCTCAGGTGAGCTCCCTCCCAAAACCCAGCAGAAGTCCCTGCGTTCCAATAAAGGGATCCATCTGGGGGACAAACGCCCCCCTCCGACACACAGAGAGAGTGGCTTGGCTGCAGGGTAAAATTTATCATCATTCTCCTAATATCTCGAAGATCGACAGTGGCAGCAGCTAAAGAAAATACGAAGGCTTAACTCGGGGCACACGGGACAGCGAGGCAGAAGATAGGAAATATGATTTATGATGGAAATCAATGCAATCATAATACTCTGTGCTTGTGAAATTGGGCTGTGCCTTCCGTGCCCACAGGCCCACTTCAGTCCTGCCTCTCAGAGGGTGTTGGGGACCCTGGGGACTGGACCAAGGTGGGTGGAGGGGCCCCAATGATTGGGACACTGTCCAGCTCCTTCCCCTGCCGTCTGTGGGGGGAGTAGGGGTGCAGGGCCTTGTCTAAAGAGGAAGATGGAAGGAAGCAAATTAACCTACATCAAGCCGGGTTTGGGGCACACACTTTTGCCCATAGGACTTGTTCTGCTCACAACATATCCTGTGACGGTAGAGGATTCTATCCTGCATTTTCAAGTCCACGAAACTGGAGCACAGAGAGGTGAAGTGTCTAAGTTAAGGTCACACAGCTAGTCACGGCAGAGCCAGTTGTGCTGTTCCCATAACATCACACAAACAGAAAGGCTGTAGGGGGCTGCCCATGCCATGTGGTGTGAGGGGCCCCAAGAAGGCTCCACCTCACCCAAAATGTCCCCTGCCTGTCCCAGCATTCAGAATTCCACCATTAGCAATATCCCTTTGAATTAAGCCATATCCTATTCATATTTATAAAATGCAGTGGTTGTGGTGGTGGTGATGGTGACAATAATAGAGGTGGTGACACTGGTGATGGTGACAGTTGTGACAGCGGTGATGGTGACAGTGATGGTTTTCAGACATGTTTGTCACTAACAAGGGCAGGGGGTCAGGGTAAAATACAGTCAGGGGATAAACATTTCTACTTCACAACATTTCTAGAAGAACCGAACCAAGAATTCTGCACTGTGGCCTGGGAGACCCAGAAATGTGTGGGGCAATCTTTCTTCCTGGCAGCTCTGGACATAAGCATTCTGTCACTGAGTGAAAAACCCCTTCACTTTGTGACAAGCCATTTGTGCTAAAGATGTGGCAGCGAGGGGCGGGGGGGGGTGATGGAAAAACGACGTCCAAGGATCCCACACCTGAGTTCCAGCCGTCTTGAGGAGTTGGCCTGGGGAGCAGCAGTAACTGAGAGAGTTTCCTAAAAGGGGCACTTTCTCCCTAGGTCCTCCGAGAACAAGGCAGGGTTTAAATCACAGGGAGGGATGAAGGAATGAGTGAAGGAATGAATGGATGCTGTCGGGAGCAGCTTCTTTCTGGCTGCACTTGTTGAATTCAGAGGCAGAGAATGAAACTGGACCCTGATGAAGAGCAGCCTCAGGGGAGCCAGGTCTCTGGGGGAACAGGCTGCTGGAGAGGGGCTTTGTGAGGGCACAGAGAGTCCAGCCCCAGGGAAGCTCTGAGGCCAGGACATCTCAGGAAGGAGCCTTTCTTAAATCAGGCTCTAATGGTGGGGTGGATCCCGAAGAGGGGGTGTGGGATTCAAGATGCGGGATAGTGGGTGTCCCCATCTCTCTACCACGCCCTCCTCTCTGGACACCGGGGCCCAGGCCAGCTCTGCATGCACCGTCAGCTTCCTGTCCACCAGACCAAGGGCCACTGCATTCCCCTTCCGAATCAGCACTCTGAGCCCCTGAGACCGAGGCGATGCTGGCGGGTGAGTGCAAAGGGACACAGGGAGAAGGAAGATATCCGACGGGCGGACAGACACCGCCAGGCCAGAGAGCCAGGGGGAGCAGTGATGCAGCCAGGGCCACGGAGACACCATAAGATGGAGAGAAATGAAGCGGGACTCCGCCCGAAGCCTGGGGTTGCGGGGCCGGTCCAGAGGGTCAGCCGTGGGGGTCAAAGGGTGACAGCTCTGGCATTTCGAAGGGCACCCGGGGGCCAGCGCCTGCCTTGATGAGTCCTCGGGAGCTCGATATAGACTTTCCAAACCTAATTAGTGTTTAATGGTCTGGAGAGACGCCGCATCCGCCGTCACCAGCCACACCACGCCGTCCGGCTTCAGATTCTTAATTAACCTTTAAGGAGATGATCCACTGTGGCCGCCTCGAGAGGCCATGTCCATCCCCATTCGTGCGCGCCAGGGCCCACGGCTCTCTTGGGCAGAGTGAAGTGCCCCACGCGCGAGTCTGAGGGTGACTCCAGCCCCCCAATTTGAATCAGGTTTTCGAGACTGCTCTGGAGCACTCATCCCACAGAGGCTACCAACTCAGAACCACCGCAAGTCTAGGGGAGGTAGCGCTGTGCACACTTAGGGTAAAGGAAAGAAGAGCCGCAGATATCTGCCGCGGCCGATAGGGGGCGCGCAACCCGGCAGGGAGCCTCCCACCCCCACCCCAGTGAGGCATGTGACGTCGAGGCAGCCGGAGGGGTGGGGCGCCGTCAGACTAACAGGGACCTGTCCCCTTGTGAGGAGGTGGGCTTTAGCCTCTGGGCAGGGAGAGTCCCTGAGGTGTCTCCAGCGGCTCGTGGTTCAGAATCATCCTGCTTCCTGCAAGGAATGTGGGACGAGGCAAAAGGAGGGGACAATCCAGTTAGAGGTCCTCCAGTTAGAGGACAATCCAGTTAGAGGCGGTGCCTGGAATAGGGCTAGATTCCAACCTGCGGGTGCAGAAGGTATTGGAGGGTGTGAGCCTGGCCCCTGGGCGGCGGCAGTGATGTCCCTAAAGCCAGACAACCCAGGGAGGGAGTCAGGCTTTGGGCTGGAGGTCACGCGTACCTGTGGGACAGCCAAGAGCCAAAGACCAAGAGGATCCAGAATGCAAAGCGAAAGAGGGTGGGGATGGCGAGGGGGATTTGGGGATCGCCTCCATGGGGCGCAAGTTGAAGAGAAGGGGATGGGCAAAATCTCTGAGGGGAGAGCAGGGGAGGGGTAAGTGCCCAGCGGCACCTGGGAGAACCCCGCCCCCCCCCCCCCGCAGTTCAGGGGACAGGGATCAACAAGCAGAGGAGGGCACAGTGCAGGCAAGGAGGGGACAGCAGCGTGGAGAGTGAACCCGTGCACTCCAGCACCCCACCCGCACACACCTCACCGCCCACACGGCGCACACACACACACACACACACTGACAACCACACACCCACCACACAGGCACCACACCCTCCCAGTCACCCGCTCCCTCCGCACCCCTGCCTCCTCGCACACGCACTCACGTGTCCACCCCCGCCAAGCCCTTCAGCCCCCACGCACACGCGATCACACTCACGCCTAAGCCTGACACACTCGTGGGCAGTGCCCGTGACCCAGAGACCCTGGCGTGTTCCAGGAGAAGGGCCATGATCGATGCTTATTAATGAAGCTGCCCCGGAGATGGCTAATTGATGGCGGTGCACGGCTGTTGTCTGGAATTTAACCTGATTCATCATTTAGCCTGTTGGAGGCTGGAGAGCTGTGTTAATTAATGCCAGGAAAACAGACTTGGATGAGCTGGCGGTGCAGCCTCATATTAGAAAACCGGGAGCAAGGGGCAAAGGGAGGCGGTGGGGGGAGGGGGGAGAGAGAGAAGGAAGGATTAAATCTAAAGCCCAGAGACAAATTCCAAAAAGCCAATGTCGGTGCTGTTTCTAGGATGACTCAGGCTTGCGCTTGGCTGGCATCGTCAGGCTATGGTGTGGGATTGAGAGCAATTTCCTCTAGATTTGTCATTTATGTGGTGTGGGCTTTGTTTTTTCCTTTATCTTGTGTGGGGACTGTCCCTCCAGGCCCGAGACTGAGCCCTAAGAGACAGGGAGGAGGGGCCCGGGGTTGGGGGAGGGCGGTGGGAAAGGCCCCCTTCTGCTCATGGAGGAGGCTGAGGCTGGCAACAGGGTCCAGGGTCCAGGGCAGCCTGGTGGGGCAGGTGGTGGAGGAGGACTCAGCGCATCTGACTCAGGGGCAGGCTGAAGGGAGATGGGGAGAAGCAGAAGGGAAGGTGGGCTGTGGGACACATAGACGAAGGTCTCCATCCAGCCCCCCGGAGCCAGGGTGTCCACTCCCCTTCTCGGCTTGTTAGGAGGGTCAGAGTCTAAATGAAGAAGGCAGTGGTTCCACTGTGGCCTGGGAAAGGTCACACCCAGGCGCAGAGCCCCACAGCCAAGGGCCCTAGGGAGGCGTGAGCTCTCATGGTGGGATGGAAGAAACAGGTTCTCAGGTCCACGTAGCTGAGGGCAGCCTTGGAAGGTGGGCTTGCATTGCCCTGTGGAGCTCTGGTACCAGGGCTGGTGAGAGGAAAGGGGAGGGGTTTTCGGGCTGGAAACACATTCTCTCTCGTCACTAGAGCTGGCCAGAGTGGAACTGGGACACCCATGCAAGAGGAACTCCCACTGTGGTGTGGGAGCAGGTACGGAAGAGCCAGCGCCCGAGACGAGGAAGGGACTTCCAGGTGGTGGGTGGCTAGGCCCTGCCAAGTGCAGGGCTGTGGGGCTGGGCGTTTGGGGGATTGCTTCTGCTGCTGTGCTGAGAGCAGAAGGCACCCCGCGTGGCTGGGGTCCAGGAAGGGTGGGCTTGAACGCCTTTCAGCCAGGCCCTTCTGCGGACTGGATGGTGCGCTCCCCCCAGGGAAGGTTTGCTGTGCCATCCTCGTGCCAGGGAACAGGGCACAGCGAGGGCAGAGCTGGGGCAGGTGGAGGAGAGGCTTTGGGGGGACAAGGAGCAGGGACAGGAAGGGAGGGGAAAGGCCGGAGAGCATAGCTGTTGTTTGTTTCTTGAGCACTTACTAGGCGCCAGGCGCCGAGGGGCTCCCCACACCTCCTCTGGGATGTGACCCTAAGAGGTCAGGTAACTGCCCCACCTCACATGCACAAGGAGGGGGCAGGGCTAGGACTGAAATCCAGGCCTCTCAACTAAACCGGGACTCGTTTCATCCAGAATTATCTATCCACTGCTGTTTTTAAAAAAATCCCACACCCCCACCCTGAAGAGGGTTAGCGACCCAGCCTGGCCGTGCAGGCTAATGAGCTTCGTTTCCACGGCAGCAGATCTTAATTAGGACCACAAGGGTCCGCCCACCCTTGCCAGGGCAGCTCTGGCACGTTGGTGGGAGCGGATGAGAAGGACATGGGGCTTGGAGACAAAGAGACAGGCTGCCCTTGGCCACGTGGATCTGGGAAGCCCTGACTGCCAGGTAGGGGCTGAGCCCAGCGGCACTATTCCATCTCCAGGATTCCATCTCCTTACCTGCCACAGCCCAGAGAAGCTTCCACCCACGCAGATGGGGCCCAATCCCAGCCCCATGGCAATGGGGGGGACGAGGAAAACTAAGAGGCTGACTGGGGATCACCCTCCCTTGTGGAAACAAGCAGAAGAGACCTCTGACCAGCCCAGGGAAGGGGGCACCTCCTTTGTTTGTACCCAGTGGGTGAGGGGAAAGCATTCTGTAAACTTAGATGCCAGAGAGCAGAGAGGGTGGAGGTTGGGAGAGGGATGGGAGAGAGAGAGGAGACAGAGAGAAGGGGAGGGGGCCACCCCAGGCAGTCCCACCAATAGGCTCCGTCAGCGCCGCCGCCTGTTGGCTGGACACTGCAGAGCAGAGCATCCTGTTGCATAGCAACTGCCTGGGGCCTTGTTTGTGGGGCTGGACCACGGACGATGTACAGGCTGCAGAGGCTCCCGTGCCCTGCTCCCCTCCCCGCACCGCGGGCATCTAGCTCCCCACCCCACCTGCCTACAGGTGGGGAGGGGACCAGATGCCAAGATAGTACTGGCCGTTCCTGATCTAAACGTTCACCCCCGACCAGGCTCCACTGCCCCAAGCCCTCTTGCTCTTTCTGAATGTGGCCCTAGTGGAATGCTGTTCCTGCCAAAAACTGACAGGGGACACCACTGCCCACTGCACAGGCTCAGACCCTCCAGGGGCCACACCAGGACCCCCGCCTCCACCCGACCTGCCTGCACGTCACACTCTGAGACTTTCCTCACACTCTGTGACACCCTGCTGGCTCTTCCCTCCACTCACCTACGTCGTCTGCGTTTATGCCTGCCAGCCAAGCCCCTCCACATCCTCCCCACCCCGTGAGTTTGCTCACCGGGCTCATCTGGTGTCAGAGAGGATGGAAGGACATAGCCAAGACACGCAGTCAGTGCAAGGTCTGGAGTTGCGAAGGACTCGATAACTGTCACCTGTCACGGTCACTCATGCCTCCCTGTCCTCCATCCAGGCACACGGCAGAGGCCATGCAGGTCCACCCACTCTCCTGTCTTGATGGTCATTAAGGCAGTCAGGCCTCTGTGCTGCTTCTCAGCCGCCTTCCTTCATCCCCTTGAGGGCCACTTTTGACAGCAGCTGACTGAAGGGATCTAGAGGCCATGACTGGCAGAGTGACAGGTGTGACTGGGGGGGACCCATCCCAAAGCCTCGCTGGAGGGGGGCACAAGGGCTTAGGACTCTGCCCTTCAGACCAATGAGAGGAGGTGAGGATGAAGGGGAAGAAGGGGAAGGATCCAGAGGTGACCTCAAGTGTTTTACCAAGGGACCAACAGAGGGCCTTGCCTGGCAGGCACCCCCCCCACAAACCACTTCAGGGGCAGCTCCGAGCTGGGCCATCTAAATGAGGAGAGGGGTGAAGAGCTGACAGGGCCTACATGCCTGACCCAACAAGCATCAGATGGCCTCCTGGATGCGGGGAATGGGAGCAGAACCAGATTTATTAAAAATCTTATCTGGAGGGTTTGCATTTCAATGGGCTGTGGATTTGCATATTTTAACAATAACCTCCAGGTTCTTCTGTCTGGTCTGCGCTCACTGGCTGTCTCTCTAAACCATGATCACTGGTTCAGTAAACCCTTCCTAATCCGGAGGTACAACATCGCCACTTTGCTGGAGGATGGGAGGGTTAAAGGGCCTTTCTCTCTGGATCAGAAATAGGGCTGTTCAGCAGGTGACCACTTCTGGCCTCTGGACACTCCTGTCGCCAGACCGTGGCTGAGGCAGGAGGGAACGGTGCCAGTGACAGGCACAATAGAGGATTCAGTCATCCATTTGGTCAGTGAGCATTTATTGAACACCTATGGTGTACTGGGTGCCACGCCCGACTCTGGGTGTGCAGTGGGAACAGAACAAGTGTGGACCTTCCCTTGTAAAGAGGAGACAAATATTTTTTTTTTTTTTTTTTTTTTTTTTTTTTTTTTCTTTTTGCGGTATGCGGGCCTCTCACTGTTGTGGCCTCTCCCGTTGCGGAGCACAGGCTCCGGACGCGCAGGCCCAGCGGCCATGGCTCACGGGCCCAGCCGCTCCGCGGCATATGGGATCCTCCCAGACCGGGGCACGAACCCGTATCCCCTGCATCGGCAGGCGGACTCTCAACCACTGCGCCACCAGGGAGGCCCAAGAGGAGACAAATATTAAACAAATAAATCCACAGCTTGAGAACCATAATGGCTTATCACTGTCCCAGATTGTGGCAAGGCAATGAAGGAAAGAACGGGGAGCTTGAGGGGACCCCTAATTTATTGCAAGGCCGGGGGATGCTGAGACCTGAGGGAGGCATGGGTGGTGGCTGAGCCGAGAAGGGAACAAGCACGCTGCACCCACAGCAGGCTCGGGACCTGCCCTCAGGCCCTGGGAGCAGCACCACCAACTGGCCTGGCCAGGGTCACCTCGGAGTCTGGCCCGTGGTGGGGGAGTGCCTCCAGCAAAGGCACATGTCACTCTGCAGTCATTGCTGGGGTGTCCTTAAGTCAAAACTTTATGACGACAGCAAACGGGATTCCTTGAATCTCTAACCCCACCCTGTGGAGTGAACCTAACACAATTTATTAAGGAGGTAATTAAAACAATACATTTACAACAAGCTACAAATAATGTGCGCTGCTTCTGCCATTCCCCTTCGATCCCTTCTCTCTGGGGGACTGGGGGGCCCCTGCAGCAAGGGTTCATCCTTTCCTTCCAAGGTTACTGAGGGCCCGCTGTGCACAGCCAGGGGAATCCAGCGGGGCCCAGGATTCAGAATCTGCCCTCCTGGGGCTTTAAACAAACAATTTCTCTATTAATTAATTTGTTCATTATGAATGCTAAGTGCCATGAAGACAAAATCCTGGTGGAGGGCAGGGTCACTGTAGAGCCGCCCACCTGTGGTCCCCATGCTCTCATTAGTGAGTTCTCTTCTCTAGCTGTATCAGATGGTTGCATCCTCACCACCAGCCTTTTACACCAAAGTCTGGAAATTCTCAGTCTATCCTCCCAAACTTGCCCAAAGTTCACCTGTAAAAGATAAATCTTGGGACTTCCCTGGTGGCGCAATGGTTAAGAATCCTCCTGCCAATGCAGGGGACACGGGTTCCATCCCTGGTATGGGAAGATCCCACATGCCGCGGAGCAACTAAGCCGGTGCGCCACAACTACTGAGCCCCCGTGCTGCAACTACTGAAGCCCGAGCGCCTAGAGCCCGTGCTCTGCAACAAGACAAGCCACCACAACGAGAAGTCTGTGCACCGCAACGAAGAGTAGGCCCCGCTCTCCGCAACTAGAGAAAGCCCGCGCGCAGCAACGAAGACCCAACGTGGCCAAAAATAAATAAATAATTTTTTTAAAAAATTTTTTTAAAGATAAATCTTTGAGTACCATTCTCTGTTTCAGGAGCTTGTGCACAGCTCCACCTGAAAACACCTGATGGTCAAGGATATGTCTGATGCCTGGAGCTGGCGGAGAGAGATAAGCTTGCAGGATGATGGGGACCCAGAAGGGCATCACGCTCAGGGCTGTCACACAGGGCCCCACGCTCAGAAGGGTCTCATGCTTAGGGTTTAGCGCTCTGCAGTTGCCACCTTGAAATTCTTAAAATTTTATCTTTGAACTTGTGCTTCATAAGTGAAGTCTGTGGCATGAAGGAGCCCGTGTAGGGGGCTTGGGGCCTCTGCTTATGATCGGTTTTGCCTCCCACCGCCTGCCTGATCCATTTACATCCTGGTCCCCACATGAAATCACTCTGCCTTCTAGGCCAGCCAGCAACGGCCTGGGTGGGGTATAGGGAGGAGCGGGTGGGGCCCACTTTCCCTGTGGTACCCCAGGCTGGCAGCGCTGTGGCATGTCTGTCTGGTCAACAGAGGCATCGTCTTAGCAGGAGTGACCATCTTGCCCAGCTGACTAATGCATCCCTGGCACAGCATTTACAATCCCCTTGAGGATCACCTGCCCACTGTGGGTTAGGTCAGGGGGTACCATGGGCACAAGTGAAGTCTGGCTTTACTTCCCAGGGCACACCCTTGGCTGGATTGTACCAGGTCAGTCTGTAGTCAGTGGAAGAGAGAACCCAGCAGTCCTCAGGCCCAGCCTGCCCCCCATGTTGCAGGGCAGGGCTCTGGGTACCTGTGAGGGTCTCCATGCCTGAGGAGACCCTCTCTTTCTTCTTAACCTTCCTGAGTCTGGCTTGCATTTCTCTCCTCTGGCCAGCTCAAGGCACCCTCCAGGCATGAGTCACAAAAACGAATTGTATAATTTTGGTGATTCTGCATAGGCGTTAAATGTTCTGATGTTTGCACTTAAAACTGGCATCACACAAAATAAAGATGAATGGTAGAATCCATGCTAATAATTTAAAATTTATATTTTTCTTTACTTAAAACGACATCAAATAGCAGGTAAAAAAATACCATGACAAGTCAAGAAAGAGAGAGACCATGAAAGAAAGGGAAAGCTTTATATTTTAGTGCTTTAATGATGCTTTTTTCCTTGCTTTTTGAACAGGGGGCCCTGCAAATTATGTCTCTCTTCCCAGAGCAGCAGTGCCACTGAAGATGGGGCACAGGTGCCCCAACAGTTCCAGAATGCAGGGTCTGCTGCTTCACCATTTCCATGACCGTCGTGTGTGCTGGGGTGGGGGGCAGACAGCATAAAAGCTGAGTTCTCTGGGGGGATGAGAACAAACAGCAGGACAGATGAAGAGCAGGGGCCAGGCTCTGAGGAATGTGTGGGCGCACAGAGCTAAGAGCTGCTTCCAGTGCAGACTGCAGGTTTGAGCAGAAGAAGGATCAGCATTACCAGATTACTGCATGGTTTGGGGAGATGCGAGCCCTCCTGGTGAGCAGAAAACGGGGTATCACCAGACACCCACACATCCCAAAAGGAGCCAGAAAGGACCCTCAGCTTTGAGGTTTGGACACCCACCCTGGAAGTACATCTGGGGGCTCAGCTGCCGGCTGGAGAGCATGCTGGCCATCTCCATAGGCCACGCCAGTAACCCTGCCACCCCAACTGTCCTCCCACTCCCCAGCCCCGTGCAGGGCATTGGTCCAGCCCTTCCTGCGGCATTTCTGGGTCACAGACTGGCAAACAACATGGAAGCTGAGGTTTGTTGGGAGCACTGCACTAGTTTCCTCCCTCGTCTCGGTTAATCCCAACACCCAAGCTGAATGAATTGTTTCATGATGTCTGTGATGTCACACAAGTACTACTCAAGCGTGAGCATGGGTGCATGTGCGCACACACACACACACATACTCCAGGGGAGCTCAGTCCTGAGTTAGGGTCTGGGGGTCTGTGAGTAGGAAATCATTGCCCTGCTCTTGCTTGAGAAACAAGTGTCTCTCTGTCGCAGTCACGCGTGCGCACGCGCACACGCGCGCGCACACACACGCACACACACACACACATACTCCAGGGGAGCTCAGTCCTGAGTTAGGGTCTGGGGGTCTGTGAGTAGGAAATCATTGCCCTGCTCTTGCTTGAGAAACAAGTGTCTCTCTGTCGCAGTCACGCGTGCGCACGCGCACACGCGCGCGCACACACACGCACACACACACACACTGAGAGAGAGAGAGAGTGGTATAGGGCCATGTGTGGCTGGGGGGCTGAGAGATAACCAAGGAAGTCTTATTGGAAGGGCAGGAAGTCTTTTGAGGAAGAGGAGGGTTTGGATGGCCTTTGAGGAGTGACAGGGAACTTCCCAGGCTCTTTCTGAGACAGCTCTGGGTCAGCTCACTGGGGCCCGGTGTGAAGCAGGGGGCTAAGGGTCCTGAGAAAACAGGTGGAGGGGGACCCAGCTCCAGGGGGAAGGGCCCCAAGTGATCCTGCGGGCAGCAAGGGCTGTCCCCAGTGAAGCAGGGGCGAGCTCCGGACGTCCCCAGGGCTCACCCTGGCACTGGCTTAGGCAGGTGCCAGGCAGTGAGGGACAGAGGGGGCTCAGCCACCCCCCAAAACCTCCACGCCAGCCCTCAGGAAGGTGATTGCAGCAGAAGGGAAGCCGAGTGAAGACAGTGTGGTCTGGTGGCAGAACACATGTGGGCGCTCAGGGACCAAGGGCCCCCTCCGCAGGCTGGGCCTGCTCTGGTGGGGTTTCATTCCAGCCTCAGGGAGCCCCTCTCAGGGCCGGGGTGAAGAGACGCACAGACAAGAGAATGGCTGTCACACAGGCACAAGCCCAGGGGCACAGCCCAGGTTGTACCAGGAGGACAAGGAAAGCGGCAACTGGAACCACAAGGGTTAATCAGGGCCAGCTTCCCAGATGCGGAGGGACGGCCCTGCACCCTGGCCCACAGGGGGCAGCAGAGACCCGCAGACCCCTGTGGGAGGGAGACGTGGCCCCCGGAGCAGAGATGGGAGGGGGTGTTGGGAGGGGGAGAGGGAGTCAAGAAAGAGCCAGCTGGCCTGTCCATCAGTCTGTCTGTCTGCCCACTGGCCACAGGCCTCTCCTTACGCGGGAAGCCACGCTGGACGGACAGGTGAAGACTTTGGACCAGATCAATCATTGTATTTATTCTAATTGTATCGTAATCGTCCCCAAGGAACCCAGTTCAAATGAGCTTGACATTATTAAAATTTTAATGCCCAGTTTTCATAGCTGAATGAATATTTAAAGGGTATGTCCCAGCTTAAGTTATGATGATGAAGAAATTAATGGAATGTCTTGTTTAATGCATGGGTATGTGTTGATGCAAAAAGTGGCAGAGACGGGGAGGAGGAGGGGAGGCGGGGCCAGGGCAGAGAGCCTGGGAGGGAAGGAGGCCCCGCCACCCACCACTGGCTGCAGCAGGGAGCAGAGAGGACCCCAGACCTAGGCCAGGACCACTCGCTCCCCCTGAGGGGCCCCTGGGGCTGGAAGCAGGAACACAGTGGATGACAAAGGAAGTTAGTGATGTCCCCAGAGGGCTGACCCCAGAAGCCTGAGGGTGGCTTCAGGGAGCTGTTCCTGACCCAGGGAAGGCGGCCCAGCTCAGGCACCTGGAGGCACAACCGGGGCTGAAGGCCACAGGGGAACATGGGGATGCTGATGACCCAGCCCCCAGGCCCAGGCCCAGGCCCAGGCCCTCCCAGAAGGATAATACAGTGGCTGAGAGGGACAGGATGGCTGCACAGAGGAGCAAGGGATGGGTTAAAGGAAAGAAAGGCACCAAGAAATGGGCCCCAGCATCCTCGACATTCACCTGCAGGGGATGCCCTGGGGCTCATGTGGCCAAGAGGTCCTGAAGCCACAGTCAAAGTTAGAAGACAGGCAAGGAGATGGCAAATGCCCCTCCCGCCTTCCTACCAGTATCCTCTCTCTCGTTCTTCACCGTTCCTGCCTTACTGCCCATCTCTGTGGCATGGTCTGCCCTCTGCCCCCAGGATGTAAGCAGGCCCAGCCAAGGCTAGATGGGGCTGGAGTCTGGAACAGGGAAGAGAAACACAGGCCGAAGGAGGGAGATCTCCCTTCAGGTCCGAGGCATCTGTACAGAGTCTGCTCTACCTAAGAAATCTTCCCAGCTGAGCCTGACACTTTATTTCTGCTGAGAATTAAGAAAGCACGGGATTTCTTTCTCTCTCCATCTATCCTGGCACCACCCTGACAGCCCTGCAAAGGCTGTATGGACTCTGACCATCCCTAGATAATAATAGGACATGAAATATGACCCCAGGAGCCACAGGTCCATGGGAACCAGGGCAATTCTGCTCCATTGTGGGTGCCCAGACCATGGCTGAGGGCAGGTGGGAGGCTAGATGAGCCCCTGGGTCCCCACTGCCAGGAGCCCAGTGATGGAGGAGGTCTGGGAGCATCATCCAGGGCTGGCCTGGTCAGGGAGGGCTTGCTGGAGGGTGGAGGGGGGAACTGAGGGGAATCAGGGCTAAGTCCGTGAGCCTGGGGCAGAGCATTCACGAGTGCCCAGGTGTCAAGGACAGCGGGACCGTGGCTGGCTGCCTGAGGGTGACATGCCCCAGGGTGGAAGGCTCCATGCACAGGCAGATTCCATTTGCCTTGTTTAATTTACCATGGAAAATGGGCCCCATTATAACAGAAACAGTTGTACCCCAGCCCTTGTCCATCCATAGGACTCCCCCCCTCTGCTCTCCATAGAGACTTGCCATGGGACTCAGAAACAAGGTGCCAGGGGAGGCGTCCTCCCAGGGTCCCTGCCTTTCCTCCCAGCATTACCTCTAAGCATTCGGGTCGGCCTGGGCCTGCTCTGGCCCCAGGGATGGAGCCTCCTCTGCGGCCTCCTCCTTCCCTCGTCTCCACAGCAGCAGAGCCCAGCTGAGCCTGGTTCACACTCATCTGCCTGCCCCTCCTCACGCCCCACTCCTTACCGGGGAAGCCTGAACCAGCCCACCACTCACCCCCTTCCCCACACTCTGTTTTGAACTTTCCTGGACCTTTCTTAAGCCTGTCACGTCTGGTTCCCAGAATCTCCCGAACATGTAGGCTGGTGTTAAGAGTCCTGGGTTCATCTTGATCACCGTGTACCACCTGTGTGACCTCAAGCTAGTTTCTTAACCTCTCTGAAACTCCATTTCCTTGGTTAAGGATCATCTATTTGCACACATCCTAGGGGAAGTGATGATAATCCAACACTATAATTTTGTAGCAGCTGTTCGTGTTCCTGCAGGTGTAGCAGTGCGGTGCCCCCCTTGCACCTCCATTCCCAACTTGACTGTACATTCTATATGGAAAAGGGAGAATTCCTGCTGGACCCTTCCCCCTGGAAGGCCCCCTGGAAGTACCAGGAAGGCTTCAGGGTCAAGGGCCAGAGGCTGGTGGGGGTATGGGAAAAGAGCTCACAGGCCGAAGGAACAGATCGGGGAGGAAAGTGCCCGGTCGTGAGGAATGGAATGATGCAAGAGGCGGTGGGGGCCAGATTTGGGGGACCAGGCTGAGAAGGTTGTATTCGATTTGGTGACCCTTGCCAGATGGACATCTTCCCTTGACCCCCTCCTTTCAGAGCAGCTTTGGGGTCAAATGAGGTGAAGTATAGGAAGTCCAACCCACCTTATCATGGTAGCACCGTGCCTACCCACCCTGGCTGCAGCCTGGATCTGCCACTCCTCCGAGCTTGGCTTTTCATTGGCAGGAGAGAGATAATAATCCCTCTGTGGAGCATTATAATAATTACATAAGCAAGAAAGCCATAGAAATATACCCAGGAGAATACAATGTCGAGAACTGGGTCCAGGTCAGCCGTGGGGCCTTTCTGGAGTAAGAGACTATTGCAGCTTTGGGGGAGACTAGGAGGAAGGGGTGTTCCAGAAGGGAGGGACAGCCTAGGGAAGGGCTGGATGTGGAGTCTCCGAAGACACAGAACGGGCACCCGAGAGTACAGCCCTTCTCCCACAGCCAGGTGCAAGCTCAGCCTTCTGGACCCTTCGCTCAAGGACTGGAAAGGAGGTGGTCTATGGGGGAGCCAGGACCCCCGAAATGAAGCTGGGAATTTCCTATGCCCCTCTTCCTTCTCCCTGTTAATTGGAGGTTCCCATAAACCCACACCTTCCTCCGCAGGCAGAGCGTACATACCAAGTACCTTCATTTCCCTCCACTCCATAAGGGGTGCTGAGTGGGGACCTCCTGGCAAACAATGGCACCCGGACCCCCTCTTAGTGGACTGGCCCCGCAGAATCCTATCTTACCCCCCGGGCCACCTGTGCTTCCTTTTCCTCGGTTCTGTGCCCTGCCTCCCGCTTCTGTCCTTCCTTGCGTGGCTCTGACCTTCCCCTGGCCTCATCTTCACCTTGCTGAGTCACGGGCACCCACACTCCCCCACCCAGCGTCTTGACGCAACCAAAACTCCCTTCGAATCCTAGACCAGAAGGAAGCTTGTGACTGGCTAGTCCAGCCTCCATACACAAGGGGAATTGGCAACGGAAAGTCACCTGGTGCAGGACAAAAGCCCAAAAATAGCCCTGGCGGACCCAGGTTCCCAGGCACATCTTGCCACAAGGTGGCCCCGCCTCAGCTTCTCCATCTACAAAATGGGGGCATTTAGTACCTGCGCTGCCTGCCTCTCAGGGTTGGTTTGTGAGAGAAATGCAAATAGAGTAAGGGATAAGAGAGGTACAGGACAAGCAAAAGCACTGGCAAAGACATAAAATACAATTCCATTTGCGTGATTCCTACCATTTTTATTGTTTGAAATATCGTCAGGGCCTGAGAGCCCACCTTATGCCTCCGGCATCCGGAGGATGAAAAACAGGCTGCGGAGCCCCAGATCCTTGGAGTTCAGAGCCCCCTAGTGGCCTGAATGAGGCATTGAAACGGATTCTCGAGAGAGGCCGGCGGCTAAAAGGCTGGGGGCGTCAGGCCGTGCCTGGTGTCGTCCTGGCACCCAGACACCACGTGAGACAAGTAGCTGTGCCCACTCCACATACACCCCGAGGGGACAGCCTGGCCGCAGGCAGGAGCCCCGGCCCTGAGCTCTGCTCCGACAAGGAGCTGGGTGGTTCAGAGCCTCAGGCACCCCTGGGACCCATAGCCAGCGTCTGCGGGATACTGCAGGGATGGGGTGCAACTCACTGCCATGCCCCAACCTGGGCAGGAGTTAGTCTTTGGCCAGAGACCAGCTAGTTTCAGCAAAGCGATCTGTCTCCAGGGTGGGCCAGAGAGGGGACACCTCAGATTCTCGTATCACAGCAAGAGCTGCTCAAAGCTGGGAGAGGGACCACTGGCGGTCCCTCTCAGGATTGGAGGTCTCCAATCCTGAGAAACCGTCCTGAAATCAGGGGACCCTGGGGACCACACTGGGGAGGGGAGATGGGTGGGGCTTTAGTGAAGACCCGCTCGTTTGCAGCTGCGCGGGTGCGCGGGTGTATGTGTCGGTGGTGTGGTCCGTGTGCTATGTCCCCGTGAACACCTGCGTACCTTCGGGTGCAGGTGTGTCTGCTCTAACACTGCCCCCCTGTGCTCTGTTGCAGATGAACCGGCCGATCCAGGTGAAGCCAGCGGACAGCGAGAGCCGAGGAGGTAGTAGCTGCCTGCGCCAGCCCCCTTCACGTGAGGGCCCACTTGTCTCTGCCCCTCCCCCTCCCTCCTTTCCTTCCCTCCCCCCTTCCCTCCCCCTGATGCAGCGTTGCAGCAACTCCCTGCCGCCTCCCCCTGCCCCCTGGGGACCTCATGGCCCAGGGTTGGGACAGGGCTTTGGAGCTCTGGGTGACGGATGTGGGGACAGAGTGGGGGAGCATTGGGGTCTGCCGTATGCTGGGGTTCCCTCCTTCCCATGAGTAAACAAGTAGGATGTCCTGGGCACTCCACTGCCCCCTTTAAGACACCCGAAAGGGTAGGCCCACCTCTGTGTCACCAAGGAAAACCCCACTGGGATGGGACTGGACTAGTTGAAAGGGTGCCAGGCTGGGAGGCAGGAAATGTGTTTCAGTCCTGCCCTGGGAAGGCTCAGGCCAGAGTGGGTGAATCTGAGGGGGGCTGCCCACTGCGAGGTGGGGTGCCGAAGTCAAGATCCTGGACCTACATACAGGTGGACAGGCAGATGTCTGGAAGGGGACAGAGCCTCACCCCCAGACTCAGGCCTCTGTGCCCCAAGGGGAGGCTCTGTTCCGTCCACAGCGGGGGCCTTCCCCCCGCCCCCCCCCAACACTGCACACAGAGGCTCGACCAGGCCAGGCTCTGGCTCCTCTGCCGAGTGCCCACCCTCCAGGCTTCTGGTCCGGGTGTCCGTGCCCACACCATGCCCAAGCCAGTGCCCTCTGCCCCTGGGCTCTCCCTGGCTAGGCCTGGACACTCACTCTCAGCTCAGCTCAACCGGGCGCTGAGGAACTTCTCTCTCCTTCCCCCTCTCTCCCCCAGCAATTTTCCAGGAAATTAAAAGCGAAAAATAGGCAAAAGCTATTTGCAAATTCAGAGTCAAGGCTCTTGTCCTGAGGAAACTGTAGTGTGGCCACGGGCGGCCTGCCCACCCCTGGGACCTGTGGTCCCTCCAGCACAGGCCTCTGCCCTCTGGGCCCCAACAGGGCCTCCACCTTGGCACAAGGCCTCTATGGCTCTGGGGCCCTCCTGACCCAGGCCTCGAATCCCACCCAACAAGCCCAGCTGCCCGAAGGGGCCCCGTGCCCAGGGCACAGGCGAGCTCCCCATCCCGAGGACCCCGATCATGAGGGCAGGTTGGTTGAAGAGTAAAAATGGTTCGGGTGTGAAGGGCTTGTGCTGCAGACACCTGGGTCACGCTGCTTGCTCCCGCCCCTCTCCTGGCAGTCCAGTTACTTGGTTTTCTCTGCACAAGAGGCTCCTCAAACACCCAGGGCCAGGCCCCCTGCCCTGGCGGAGAGAGGCGTGCGGTCTGGCCTCACGCAGGTGCCCTCGGTGACACGGGGCAGGGGCAGGGCCTCTCCCAGAGACTGTCTCCGGGAGAAAGGACCAGCAGGACCTGGCCCCCAGGTCACCTGTCAGGCAGTGACTCACCTGCAACGCCCTGTCCGTGTAGCAGGGCCAGGAAGCAGCAGAGACCCCTGGCTTTGGTGGGGAGGGAGCTCGGACGGCAAGTGGTACCTGCGGTCCCAGAGGAGGGGTCCCCGAGGTGGGGGCAGCCAGAGACCTCGGAGGACGTGGGACCTGAGCTGCCTTGAAGGAGCGGATATTCCACACCTGGAGAAGTCGGGGTGGCATGAAGAAGGCCTAGTTTAACCCAGGACGGGAGCAGGGTGTCGGGAAGCCTGCTGCCAGCGAGGCCACGCTGCGCTCTAATGCAAACCGTTTCTCCCCTCACCGGCCTTGGAGGCACTAACTCTCCGACTTCAAGTTGCTAACCTCATCTCCTTTCTCCCATATATCTCCTGTGCTGACACTTGCCCCAAACCAGATTAATCAGCTTTTTTATTCTTCCTGCAGTAGAAAGGGAGGAAAAGAGAGCCAAACCTAAACATCTATCTATTAATTGCATATTCGGTATTAAACAGGGAGATGATCCTGAGTCAGCATCATCACCAAGCTATTTGAAAAAAAAAAAGAAAGTTTAAAATAATTTAATATCCATTAAATACTTCTTCAGTGGGGGGAGGGGATGGGGGAGAGGTGAACATTAAAAAGATGAAAGAAGTGGGAACAGGAGAAGGGTATGGAAGGCAGGGGTGGGAGTGGAAGGGGCGGGGGAGGAACACGATGGGAAAGGAGGAGCCCAGAAAGGTGAAGGGAAAGGGGCAGGGGGAGGAGGGAGGCCTGGGAGAAAGTGGGGAGAGGGGAAGGCGGCAGGGAGCTGGGAAGACCTGGGGGCACAGCTGGGAGGAGGAAGGAGGGGCCGGAAGAGGAAGTGGCCCCAGAGGGAGAGGTGGGTCTGCCCCTCCCGGGCTCTCCTCATCCCGGATTACACAGGCTAGGTGCTTGGCTGGAGCTCCCCAGGAAGAGTACAGGACGGCAGCTCTTATTCTGGTCCTGGGTTCTAATCCCATCTTTGTCTGGAATGAGCTCTGGCCCGGACACTGCTTCTCTGGGCCTCCACCCCCCCACCCAGGGGTGGGAGATCTCACTATCCAGGAAAGCTGCTGTTTACGGAGCACCCACTGAGGGCTGGGATTGGATTGGATTGGATTGGATTGGATTGGATTGGATTGGATTGGATTTGGTCACATCACGCAGCCTGTGGGACCTTAGTTCCCCAACCAGGGATTGAACCCAGGCCCTCAACTGCCGAGGGCTGGGACTTGAAACAAATACGTTGAATCCATACAAAAACTTTGGGAGGTGGAAGTTATTGGCCCCACTTAAAGGTACAAACCAAGGCACAGAGAGGCTAAGTAACTTGTTTCAGGTCACACAGCTAGGTGGTGGCAGAGCCAGAATTCAAAGCCCTGCCTGTCAGTAACCAGCACCCAGGTGCTCTGCATTCCTCTGACTCCTAGGATAGTCTTTCGGACTCAGGGGACAGTGGGAAGGTGCTGCAGGCGTTTGTCAGACCTCTAGGGCTATCCTCAAGGTAAATGAGGGGAGAGGAACAGGGTCCCAGGTGAGGGAGGCAGGGCCAGGCTGGACGAGAAGCTCCCGGACCTACCCATAAGACGTGAGAGACCAGGGCTGCAGGGGTCAGAGAAGAGAGAACCCACTGTGGCCTGGAGCAAGCAGGGAGGGCTTCCTGGAGGAGGTGAAAACTGGACCAAGAGGTGTAGACTTGGCAGGAGACAGTGAGGGCCCAAAGTGAAAATGGGACCCTGAACACAAGGCCAAGGGGTTGCACTTGTCTCCATCAGAAGCAGGAGCCACTGACCCCGTGGAGGACCAGGCAAAGAGAGGGCATCACAGCTGTAACATCCCTGGGCAGGAAGACAGGAGACAGCCCCTGATACCATCACCAACAGCCAGGGCTCCAGCTAGGTGGAGAAAGAAAACCAAAGGAGAAAGAGCTTCCCCAGGACCCATCCTGCTGCAAGGAGGATCCTGTTAACCCCACAGAACTTGCTGGAGCAAGTCGTATATCAACTCAGATTCACCCCCAAATAAGCAAGCCAGTTCATTCACCAGGGGAGTGAGGCAGGCTGGGGATAGAGAGGAACCAGGTAGAGGGCACCCTCCCACCTGCCCTGGCCATCTCAGAGGCAAGGACGCTTTCTTGGGCGTGCACTGTTGTTTCCTTTGCCTCCTAGCAGGCAGACCAGACGTACCTGCCCCAAGAGCTGGTTCACGGTCCCCATCTGAACTGGGTCTTCACAGCTGCAGGGGCTCTTCAGCCTCTCCGTTTCACTCTCAGCCTCTGGGTGGGTGCCCGCAGTGTGCTGCCCTGTAGCCCTGACCCCCTCCCCATCCTCCCTGGTCTCAGTCCAAATGAGTGCTACAGCTGAAGACAGGATAAGCTTCCCCCGCCCCCACCACCGCCCAGGCAAGGCTCCTGCAGCCAGAATGCGGGGGTCCTTTCAGGAAGTCAGGCTCTGAGCAGCCTGGCCTCAGGCAGCAAACCTGCTTGGGGGCTCCCTGGGCTGAACCGGAGGAGGCCGGGGCTGGGGTCCACCCCCGCCAAGGGGCTCAAGAGGGTCAGCAAACAAGTAGGAGCCCTTGAGGAGGTAAGGAGTGACTGAGACCTGGGCCAGTACAGCAGACGTCGGCCTGGTCCCACCCCACCTCCCCCAGTCCCAGCCACAGAGCAGCAAATGTGAGCTGTGCCCTAGGAAGCCACCCCCCTCTGGCCCCATCACCAGAAACCACCCCCACCTCTTCCCAGTAGCCAGCTGCAGGTCAGAAGTTTCAGCTAATGCAGGCCTCATCCAGGCCCCAGATGAGAGAGGCACTCACACCTTTCCCACCAGCACGCTATCCGCTCAGCGCTGACAAAGGCACCCACAGACACACACCCAATTCCACACTCCTGGTGAAGTGAAACGGAACGTCCCCACCAGGGATCCAGTGACTGGGGGCGGGGCACAGACTGGGGCCACCCGTTTGTATCTCATCTACATGAAATGACAGAACAAAGCAGAAAGATGTCAGGCTGAGGCGTTGGAGAAGTTAGAAACCAAGACGGCTTGGGAGGGAGTCCTGGGAAAGAGGGGCCTCAGGGTCCAAGGGGCCGCCCCCCCAGAGGGAGCAGGGAGGCACCGGGGAGCCCTTCCGAGGGAACAGGAGCAACGGTGAAAGCAGCCCTCCCGGGTGGCCACCACACTCTCACCCCTCCAGACACCCAGACTGGAAACCAAATGAGCACAGACACGCTCCAGCCTCCTGCAACGTGTGAGACATGTGAGCCCGAGCTAGGGAAGCGGTCATGCCCACTGTGGGGACCGACGAGGGGCTCCCACGGTCCCTCTCTGGCCCATCAGGCGTGTTTTCCGGAGGGGGCCTTGGTCAGGCCCAGGCTAGGGAGGCAAAGGGTCAGCTGAGACTGAACCCGATAGGGGAGCCTGGACGGAGGCCCGATGATCGTGGAAGGAAAGGTGTAGGGTGGACACAGCAGGAGGGCTGAGCTCCCCGTTATAAAGTCCTGTGGTTCCCCCACCCGACCCCGCCCCAGGCGGCAGGGCCTGGAGGAGGCTCGGGCGATGTCAAGGGGAGCGGCCATGGACTGTCCCCCCCGCCCCCGCCCACCCCTACACACACACACACACACACACACACACACACACACACACACGGAAGCTTCTAGAGGGTGACGGAACTTCTTTTATGTACCCCTCCAAGTCCTGCAGAACCACCTGGGGCTGAAGTCCCCCACCCCCGAGCTTCCACTGCCTCCCTCTCCTCCCTTTGCGGACCTGGGAGCCCATGTCTGCGTCTCTCCACCAGTTCAGTCTCCCGCTCCTGTCTCCCTCTCTCTCTGGCCGGAAGGGCAGGGCGAGGAAGGCATGGAGGGTTGGGGGGCGGGTGCGACAGCCCGTGAGTCACTCATTTCCACCGAGGCAGGTGAGGGCCGGTCACTTAGCCAAGCGGCTCCTGCAGGCTCTCGCGGCTCCCTGTCCGTTTAACAGCATCTTCAGGGCGTCCGTCCCCCTCATCACAGCTGGTGCTCACGTGGCAGCGGCGTCCCGCTGGGCCAGCAAATGAGGTTGGACATGATGCATGTGGACGTGGCTCTGAGGCCCTCCCCGAGGCCACATTCCCCACCATAAAACCGGGGCTGACTCCGTCTTCCCAGCCCCTCCACCATCTGTAGCCCCATCAGTTCCTGTGGCTTTTAAAATCCTATTAAGTTTCTCACTTCTCCTCTAAGCATTATTTTATTTCTAAACAGACCCAGACCATGTGCTGTCGGGAGGCCTTCAAGGGTCTTTTGGGGACCGGCTGAGGGGTGTGGGCCTCACCTTGCGGTCCTGGGGCCCCCGAGACCCATGGCCACACTGGTGACCCCCCGATGCTGGGCTTCTCACGTCCAGACTTTTCTAGCTATTTAGTCCCATGCTCTAGGTAGGCAATTTCGTGAGCAGCAGATGAAATGGCCCCGCTTTAGGAAAATTCAATATACAGAAGTTCCCATTTTCCAATCTTGAGAGGCAATAAATGACTCACTTGACAAAAGCTTCTGGGTGAACAGAAACCCCTCAGGGTTCTGCTAGGAAGCCCCTGTCCCAGGCAGGAGGGGGTACAAGAAACATAAGACTAAAGGGTGGGGGTGGGGCACAGCACACTGAAGATTCATCTGAAATGATACCGTGACAGTAAGACACAAGGTTTTAAAAAACGGTGTTACTCTAGATGACCCCTGACCCGATGTGCAGTTCAGGGAGAGGGGAGGCGGAAGGTGTGAGGAAAGGCTTGGAGGACAGGTGTGAACCCCTGCAGAAGGTCCTGGGGGCGGGGTGGACAGAGGCTCTGGCCCCAAGAACAGCCCCATTTCTGCCACAGCCAAGCCACCGTCTGGAAGTCAAGTCCCACAGCAAGAACCCCCACTACCTCTGCCCCAGTCTCCCCACTTTGGGGCCTCAGGAGCATCCCCCCCAGGTCCAGCACATCCTGACCTCTACTTTGGGGCTCCTGGTTTGTACCCTGCTGGAGAGACCTCAGAATGAGTGGAGCCAACCCCACCCCAACTAGAGGGTGCGACCCTGGGCTGAGAAGGGGTCCAGTGACTGAGGCCCCAAGCAGCCACCTAAAGGAGAGGGGTCTGCAGCTCAGAGCAGAAAACGCCCCGCCCTCCCCACCCCCCCGATCTTTCTGTGTCCCCACAGAAGCGCCTGGAAGCAGGCAGTGTGTGGACCCCTGGAAGTGTGTGTGATGGGGATGTGTTTCCTTTCTACACATCCCCCTCCCAGACCCTGCAGGCCCCCCTATCCTCAGATCCTCCATCCTCCGGTTCAACATCGTGCTCCCTTCCCGCAGCTGTGTCTGCGCCCAGGGGCCTGGAGCGAGACGTCAAGGTGAACCTTTGGCTGGAGGAGAGCTAAGTGCCCTGTTGGCCAGGACACAGCACCCTGTGGCCTGGAGGGGCCCAAGGAGCCACTGTGTCCGCCTTCCCTGTGGGTCGGCCTCTCACCCAGCTCCCCCCACTTTCAAAAACCACCAAGAAGAAGAGCAACCCCAGGGCCTCTCAGCCTCCATCAGAGCTCAGAAGCCCTGTTTTGTCAGCCTGCTTTGCCCTATTCCCACTGGAATTTCTCAAGCTGTAGACTATGTTTTCCCTTGAACACCAGCCCCAAAGCCAGTGTCCCGGCAGATCTTCCCAGTACTTGCATCCCTGATGTATTTTGGACTGATGTTTAAGAAAAAGCAGTACAGTGTTCAGCTTGGGAAATTCATGTCAGACCTAAGACAGCACTTCCCTACTTCCCAGACAGTGGTGGTGCTCAGCCTCGGGCAGCGGCCGTCTGCTTTTTGGAAGAACTGAGGATTAGACACTTCATCACCAGGCCAAGTGGCCCACCAGGGCTTGGCTTCTTTGATGGGCAGGAAGTTCTACCACATATCTGACCGTAATCTCTCCTACTGTTGTTTAAGCACTTCCAAGTTAGGCTCCCTAGATCATGGTGCAAGGTTCCCCTGCCCTGGGTTTTATTCTCCATAACCCCTGTTCCTTCTGTCTTAAAAGGATCTTTGTCTCCTTTCTTTCCCAAGCTCCTTTTAAAAAGAAATTTTAAAACTCCAGAACGGTCCTCTGGTTGACACAACTGAACCCAAATAGCAGCTGCATGAAGACAGGTCTTTGTGGTTAGGGAAGGAGGTGGCTGGTGGGAACGGTCCCTAGAGAGGGCCCCGTGGGGCAGACACACATTATAAATACCTTGGTAACTCCTGTCATAAGTGTGAAATTATAATTAACTGCAAACCTGCCAAGCTTAAATGGACTTTAGGTTTTCAGCTGGGGGAAAGGGTGTTGATTGATCTGCATTTTGTTTTTAAGGTTCTTTTAATCCGTTCGGCAAGTTAAGTTGAGACTCATGGCTCCTCACCGAAATCCCTCTGGCCCCGGCTAATTTAGCAAAGGACTGTTTCAGGGGAAATGGGATATTAATTATTGCAAATGGGCTCCTGGATGATATTTAAAAGCTGCCCAGGGTGAAGGGGCTGATGACAGGAATAGGAATGACAGAGAGAGGGAACCACGGGGCCCTGTCTCCCACTCCGTGCCGCTCCCACGGAGTCCTGCTGCAGGCACTGTGTGGACAATGCAGGAGGAAGATGCCCGCTTCCTCAGGAGACGGGCAGGATGAGCAAGAGGATGTCACAGGCAGTCCTTCCTGGACCAGGCATTCCTCAGCGAGGCAGCCCTGACGTGGGCAAGATGTATCCAGTGCCCTCCTGGCCCCCGACACACCCCACTTGGAACAGCCTGAGAGCAGTATGGGAGCAGTGAGGCTGTGCAGTGGGAGGATGGGATGGGAGGCAGGGAGAGACAGCACGGACCAGAGAGATCAGAAAGGGAAACACCTGGGACTCCCCTGGTGGCGCAGGGGTTAAGAATCCGCCTGCCAATTCAGGGGACACGGGTTCGAGCCCTGGTCCGGGAAGATCCCTCATGCCGCGGAGCAACTAAGCCCGTGTGCTACAACTACTGAGCCTGCACTCTAGAGCCCGCGAGCCACAACTACTGAGCCCGCATGCCACAACTACAGAAGCCTGCGCTTAGAGCCCGTGCTCCACAACAAGACAAACCACCACAGTAGGAAGCCCGCGCACCGCAACGAAGAGTAGCCCACGCTAGCCGCAACTAGAGGAAGCCCTCACCCAGCAACGAAAACCCACGGCAGCCAAAAATAATAAATAAATAAATTTATTTTGAAAAAAAAAAAAGAAAGGGTAACACCTGATTGACCTTCAGAGGGGAGAGGATTTGAGCGAGGAAAGGCAGAGTTTCCCAGGTGGGAAAATAACCCGAGTCAAGGAAAGCTTGGAGGATCCCAAGAGGCCAGAATCAGGGGTCTCCTGTCGGGGGAGGGCAAGATATGGGAACAGGGATTTCCAGAAGGTGCTGTAATTTGATGCCTTTAGGCAAAGGGAAGCCGTCTAAGGCTTTGGGGCAGATATAAGTCGTGCTTTGGAAACAGTAGCTTAGGGAGACTCAGCCAGATGGGGGAAGGGAGCCGGAGCAGGGGAAAGAGCAGGACCAATGCTGGCATCGCACCCACATGTCCTGCCCTTCCCACAGTGATGTCTCGCCACCTCCTGTTACAAAGGGGATGGTGACAGCCCCTTGGAGCTGCCGTAGGTGGAATACAGTTGGTGAGCTGTGTGATCTTCCTTGATGACAGCTGCTGCAGTTATTTTATTCTTAGAGTCCAGTCCATGGGAAATGAGAGGTGACGGGGGTGAGGACCTCTGACAAGGTGTGATCAACAAAGTGCAAAGAGAAATCATACTGCCCAGGGCCAGAGCTCTACTGTGCGTATGAATTTACCAGAATGGGGTGGGACAAGGAAGGCTTCCTGGAGGAGGTGATTATTGGAATGACAGGTTTACCAAGAGGTAGGATCTGGGCTGTGTCACAGGCAAAGAAATGAAAACAGGGACAAGCAAGGCAAGTATGTGGCATCTTAGACTTTAAAAAAAATAATTTAGAAGAATTGGTTTGGCTAAAGAAGAGAGAGTCCACTCCCTGCAGTCAGAAGACCAGATGTGATGCATTGTGGGTCTCACTGCTGCTCGCATTCCAGGGTGTGGACACCTACACCCATGGACGCACAGTGTCTGAATCTGGGAGGGGGGCCCTGTATCTTCTCACCCTTCGGTCCAAGTTCACGAGGCCCAGTCTTCCTGATCTGATGTGCCTGTCCACTGTCCTTCCCCACCCAGCCCAGGATGACGCACAGGGGAACCAGGCAAAGCCTGCAGCAACTGCTGCTAAAGCCAAGCCAGGGCTCTGGAAGGAAGATGGATAGAGCCAGCAGGGCCTTGGCTCTCTCATTAGGTCCTCCAGAGCCTCCAGGAAGAGTACCTCAAGCCCTGCACCAGCCCCGCAAGGTGGATCGAGCAGCACCCCCATTCTCCTCAGAGAGGAGAGGTGACTTGCCCAAGATCACACAGCCAGTAATCAGCCTTCACACCTCAACCCTTCTGGGCAGGACCCATGCCTTGCTGCCTTCTCTCAGGTCTGGCTGGGGTGCTGAGACCCAGAGGAAGTTCTCCCAGCATCAATGCCACCCATCAGAGGCACAAAGGGTGAGGCTGGACCACAGCCTTAAGGATGAGCCCTCCAGCTCCTCACTCCCCTCCCCCATGTCCTTTGGGAATGGGGGTGGGTGTAGGAGGAATCGGGGAGGGTCTGAAGCTGAACTATCCAAGGTGCAAACCCAGTCAGCAGCAGGAGGAGCCTGTCTGTGGCCCTTCTCAGTGTGGAGGCCCTTCTCAGGGAGGAGCAGGTGGAGAAACTCCACGTCTGCCCAGCAGAGGAGAGCCAGCCTGGGCACTCAGGGCGTTGTCTGTCCGGGCCTGACGAGGAGGAAGGCTTTGCAGAGGCTGGAGGTCAGCAGGGACCAGCCAGCACAGATTTTCTTTTTGATCATATCAGAGACAAACCCATGATCCTGACATCACGGATGCCACATCCCAACAGAGTAACAGGCCCTGGTGACTTAGGAGGTTTAAGGCTTGGACATGAACAGCCAACCGCAAGTGACTCAAAAGTGCAGACAGATGACCCCTGCCCCTGGAGGGCTGACCATGAAAGTCAGATGCATGGTCAGGAAGGTGTCTTCAAGTCTTTGCCGAGCTTTGGACCCTAGGGAAGCTCACAGTCTGGTGAGGAGATCAGTTTACGGCCTCAAGAGCACCAGATGAGCAGTGGAGACAGCAGGAGCCACGGCTGGCAGAGGAGAGAGCTGTGCAGGCGGAAGCAGTCAGGGAAGGCTTTCTGGAGGAGGCTCCCTACTGGAGGGGATTCAGGCTGAGAAGACGGTGAGACAAGAATGCAGGGTAAGATGAGGAAACCAGCTGGCCCAAGGAGAGGGTTCCAAGGAAGGCCCCGCTAAAGAGTTGGAGGTTTTCTGGAAGATGAGGGGAAGTGGTGATTGGTGGAAGCTGGATGTGGGAAGACTGGCCACCTGCAGGGGGGGATTGGACAGGGTGTCAAGGAGACCAGGGAGAGACTCTTCCAGCCTCCAGCTGTGAGGGGAGGGGCAGGGGCCATGGGAATTAAACCCTAGGTTCAAGAGCCCTTTTGTCACCATGAAATACAAGCCCCAAAGCCACCTGTGTCCTGACCACTACCTGCTGCCTTGAGACCTCCAGGTACATGCCCACTTTCAGGCACATGACCACCCTCGGACAGCCCTCTCTGACCCTTCCCAGCCGCCCAGCTCTACGTGGTCAGAGCCCTCGTCAGGGTCCACCCTGCTGGAATGCTTTCTCCAGCTGTTCCTCGCTGGTCTTTCCAGCTCAGAACCCCTTTCCTGTCCTCTGTCTGAGCCGTGAAGTCAAGCAGTGGTTGTTAGTTTCCCATCTCTCCGTCGAGACTGTGCCCTCGGTGCAGGCAGGCGTGTCCAGCCCTGCACCAGAGGCCAGTCTCCCACTCATCTCGCTAAACAGCAACTTTCTCTACTATCCCAGCTCTCTGCTGGCCTAAAAGCTGCCCCCTCTTGCATCTCCCCACCCCCAGCCCCTCCAAAGCCAGGCCCACAAGCAGGGGGCAGATGTGGGCAGCGGGGTGGGTGCCGCTGACATTGGCATTCTCCTTGCAGTGCGTCTTAATAATTTAATGGCTATTAGCAGAGCCGCAGTGATGGGGGGCAGGGGGCGCAAGGGGAAGATTTATAGAGAGAATTCACTCCAGATTGGGGTTTTGTCTTCCTCTGTTTTCCTGGCATTTATCATGCATGTTTTAATTTGGATTGGAGAGTTGCTACCATCTGGCCATTATCGCAAAGAAATATTCATTTTCACTGAGTGACACAGGCTCCATTCATCACAGAGCGTGCTGATGGCCCCGTGAGTGTGGGGCTGCACTTTCTCCTTCATTTGAAATGAACCTTGAGCTATGAGCAGGTCCAGTTCGAGGGGAGCAAAGGCACAGGGCCGGTGACCTCCCAGCCAGGTGGGCAGAGAGCACTTTGGGGGAGGGCCAGGGTGGGAGTGGGGGGAGCCCTCCCTGCCATCACAGTCCTCCCACCTCCCCTCGCCTCCCCTGGGTGTGTGCGGGGTGGGGGGGCGCTATTGGCGGCCTCCACAGTTTCCCCCAGGCGTCTGACAATCCCCCACTCACCCTCATATACAGGGAAGCCCTCAGGCCAGACCAGAGAGATGGCAAAGGGTGGCCCCCTGCTCTGGCATCAGCATCTGCTAAAGGCACTGATGCTGTCCTGCCAAGGGCAGACCGTGCTTAAGCACTCTCTCCCTAACAGGACATCGCTCTAGTGGTGTCATCTCAGGTCAGGGCTGTGTGAGGAACAGAAGGGCCTCCTGGTTCTCCTCTCATCACGTTATGGTGGCACCATCGGGGCTGGGCCTGTGGGGAGAGACGTGTCTGCCTCCAATTGGGACATTTCTGGAGTGTCACCCTCGTACCCACGCGCCGCTCACTGCACAAGCCGTCAGGGCCCAGAAGGCCTCCTGTCAGCAATGGGAACCCAAGCACAACGCTGGACACCCAAGCCGGGGTGGGTGGTGAGAGAGCAACCCTTGATTGAGCTGAGTCCCACTCTAAGCCCACTCAATAAACAGGCATCCAGATCTGCAAAACAGAGAAAATCATTTTTCATCCATTTTAAATACTGAGTTTTCAGGGCACCCAGAATTTGCTGGGCCCCTTCTGTATTCCCTGCCTGGTGGAGATCAGACTCCCCACCTCACCCTCCCACCCACAGCGTTTAACACTCCCAGAGGGGAGCCAACGAGAGTCTGAAACAGCTTCATAGGGGAGATGTGTGCTTTGCCAGAAAGGCAAAATCGGGCAGGAGGGCTTTCAACTACAGAAGTTCCGTATCCCAGGGGCCTGCTGACTTTCCTGGTCTCTGTCCCAGAAACTGTGGCCAGACTCTGAGCCTGAGGCCCTGACACCCACCCTCCCACCCGCCGCCACTAGGACCCACGTCTGACCAAGACCCAGGGGACGGTGCTGAAGGAACGGGAGCCCAAGGGGAGGACTGTGCAAGCTTTGCTGCCTCTTCCCCCATCAGAGAAGAAAGGCGCAGACGTCCTACCCCCGCAGTAGCCCCCCTTCACCTGGACTCTGTTCTGTAAGCGCTGAGTGATTGAACCTTCGTTGTGTGCACGCCACACGGGTCCAGAGGAGCCCAGCCGACATGATTCTTGGCCATAGGCAGTTTATAGTCTAGCTGGGTCTGGGGTAAAAACAATGAGCCTACTAGGAAACCAGAAAAGACCTCTAACACACGAAGGGGCCATTGGGTATGGTAAAGAAACCAACAGACCTTATCCCACCCCCTCTGCCTTGGGCCAGGTCCTTTCTGTGGGTGACTGTTTCCCCATCTTCCAGTTCTGTGACTTCCATAATATCATCTAATAACATTGCTCCATTGTATAGATGAGGCAACTGAGGCCCACAGGTTTCCTAGCTGGTGCATCTGGAAAGGAACCCAGGTCCCTCTGATTCCCAGCACCACGCGGTGGGTGTGGAAAAACCTAAAACAACTTTGAGTAGGAGGTGGCATTTCAGCTGGATAGGATAGGAGCAGCAACATTATAGGCAGGGACCTGCCTGCCTGTCCTCAACCCCCGGTTTTCTATCCTGGCACTTGTTGAGCTAAATTAGCTGTCCTCCGCGGGATCCCGCCTCCCCGCTTCCGGCAGCCTGGGGTGAGGTCCCCACCCCCTAGGAAGGCGGGGACTGTCGCTAATCTGTGAGAAGGGCCCCTCCCCGCGCCCCCCTCCCCAGGAACGCGGCACCGCCCCCTCCTCCCTTGGAACTCATTCCGTGACACCAGCAGCTCTGAAACATCTGCTCCTCTATCCGGGACCCGCAGTTTGAATAAATTACCCCGACTTGGCGGCAGCCTGTTATTAATGGCCTGAGTTTTATAAGATGCTTTAGTTTAACAACACTGTAGCCCAGCGCTGCACTTCTCCCGGATATTTTTATATTTCGCCTCCTCCTGCCTCCCTCCACCCTCCGCCGCCTCCAGAGCTCCGGTCCCAGAGCCACGACCCCATCATCCCCTCCCCGCGCCCCGCTGGCTCCTCTCCGGGACCCCGGGACCCCCAGCCCCCACCTCCGTGCCACTGTCTCAAGCCTCGGAAGAGGGGACCACCACCTGGCTGGTTGCTCCTCCCCCAAGGGAAGCCCACGGGGACGGAGAGGCTGAAGGCAGGGCGATGGGCAGAGAAGATGGCCGAGGCACGTTCTGCACCCCTCACCCCATAGCCAGGGCTCTGCTGCCTTTGGGGACCTGCAGAAATCTGGTGAGCGAAGCTGCCTCTCCCCAGTTGGGCTGGCAGTGTCTGCAGCTTGCCAGGGGCCGAGGCCACAACTTTTATCTTTATTCACTGTCCTTGGCTCTTCATTATTTTGTTGGCTTGTCCACGTGCTCATGCCCCACACACCTCCTACAGGAAGCCCTCCCAGGTTACCGCCCATGGCCCTTTCTGCTCTTCCTACAAGCCCAGACACACCCCTTCTCCACTGCCTTCTCTCTGTCCCCGTCTCTTCTCTCCACAGCCTACCGGCCAGTCTTCTTCAGGAACCCTCTGGGGCCTGGCCAACCCTTCTAGAATTAACAGTAGGCACTCAAACGCGCGTGTTGCTTCAACAAGCTTGTGCATCTGTGTGGGTGAGGCTTCCTGCAAAGAATGGGTGCAATCGCTGAGAGGGAAAAAAGTGGGCCAAGGGGTGGGTGGGTTTGTTCGCTGGGGATATAGGATAGAAAGCGTTGAGGCTTAAATAAGTAGCCAGTGTAGTCACGTCCTCAATCTGTTCCCAAAAATGTAGACCACAGTCACGGTCTAGAAGTGCAGAGATGTGGGCTCCCTGCAGGCCCATCCCCCCAGCTCAGGAAGCCACGGATACACCTCACCATGAGGCTGCAAGGAGTTGGCCTGCCACCAGGAGGCCCCCTGAGTGAGCGCTTGGAAGTAGAAAGAGAGGCTGTTCCTGGTTGGGAAGGGTGGGATGGGACAGGCAGGACAAAAGGAGGGCCAGATCCACCAGTCTCTGTCACCATGAGGGTTCTGTGAGCCCCAGAAGCCCAGGCGCCGCACTCCAGGGAGGTCTTGGAGGACCCTTCCGTGCCAGGGCCAAATTTAACTGTTAGTCCCCTGTTCCTGGGGAGCCGGTGGTGACCCAGCCAGCCCTAAAAGGGAGGGTATTGCACCCCCTTCTATCCCCCCACCCCAGCCTGTGCCCAGTTCCAAGGGCTCCAGTGGAACGGCTGTTGCTGCTTCCCATTTGGTCTCATACTCCTTTGGGACTCTGCATTTGCTAAGAGCCCCACCATTATACCATAATTACTGCTGAAAATGACCTTTAAAATATATTTTAAATTCAAAATGTCTTTAAACCCTTCACTGAGCACCATTTTTCAGTTTCAATGACTATCTTCCTTTTTGGGGGGGAAGTGAGGGGTGGGGGGTGAAGGAAGGAGTCCTCCGCAAGGATTTCGAGTGTTAGCCTCTCCTACAGAGAAGACCGAGCGGGCTCAGCACTGCCTGGCAGGGGCTCAGCGTGGGCAGGAGGAGAGGACGGGCCAGACCCAGACCAGAGCTCTCTGCCCTCAGCCTCCAGCCTAACAGGCTCTCACTCACCCTGGAGCATGTGAATAAGAGCCGGGGAAGTGCCCTCCTCCTCCAGCTTTCTTCCTCATCTGTTCTCCTTCCAGAGGCCATCCACATGTGATGTTCAGTTCCCTGCCTTCTCAGCACCCTCCAGGGGCCCCCAGGTCCTGCAGGATGGCGCCCCTTCCCCACTCTGCAGCCGCACAGCTCCATTTCATGCCCCCTTTGCCCTGACCTGGCTGGTAGCCCTGTCCTCATGCAGCCTGTGCTCCTGGCTGCTTCTGGCCACTCCAGGACAGCACCATGTGGAAGGAGAATGGAGAGGAAGCAAAGCTGGGAGAGGAGGGCCGTTTGCAAGCCCCTGCCCCTGCTCTCCCGAAGGCTCACACAGGCGGCTCTGGGAGAAGGGTCTCACCAGCTGGACCCACCACACTCCCCCATACTGCTTCTACACGCTGTCCTCTGCCCCCACAGCCCCCAGGAAACTCTGCTGTGCCCCCGCCCCCAGAACGTCCCCTTGCTTCTGTCCTCGCTAGTCCTGGCCCTTCCTCCCCTGCGCCACCTCCAGGAAACCTGGGCTGGGAGTCCTGTGCTACCCGGTGTCTTCTCAGCACCTTCCGATGTGGTCCCCGACTTGCATCCTCCCTCCTAGGTGACCACAGGGCAGTCTGCCTGCTGTTCAGCCTGTCTCCACATCAGAAGGGGGCTCCCACAGGCCATGAGGGCTGTCTGGCATGGTGACAGGGGATAGAGGCGTTGTGAGGCCTCTGACCCCTACATGGAGGGGGTACTTTGGGGGCTCAAGTCCTGCAGATACTGACAGAGCTCCACTCTCCCCATCCACTTCCAGCGGCAGGAGAGGGTAGAAGCAGCAGTGAGGGAGGGGGCTCTGCTGTGGTGGGAGTGTTATGTGGGTAACTCCACAGATCTTTACCAGGAAGGCGTGGCCAATGGGCATCAGACAGTGTATTCTTAGGACTTTTTCTAAAATGGCCATATTCCCTTAGCATCCAACATGCTCAGCATGAAAGTCGACATATGTTCCAAAGTCCAAACAAAACGATGTGCGTACTATCCAACTCTTTGGATCACCTGAGTTTTTAGATCATCCTTAATTTTGAATGACCTCTGCCTTTGAGGGGGAAACTAGAGCTGCGAAGTTGAGAAGTCATTTCAGCAGCTGCCCCTCCTAGATTGAGCTTTGGGGGTGGGTGGCAGCTCCTTGACCTCCCACAAAGGAGCTCAGTGGATGAGGGAGAGAAGAGAGGTGAGATGGACTCTCGGAGGTCCAAAGAGGGGCTTGTGGGGTGGGGGACATGGTGTGGCATCTATGACCCGACTTTGAGCCCAAGTCCAGTTCTTGGAATCCTTGCTCTGCCCAAGAAGGTCTTGAGAAAGGTGGATGGGGGGGCAGGCGGGCATGAGACCAGTCCGAAATGATGAGGTTGCTACAGAGAGTAAGATGCCAGAGGGATGGAGCAAAAAGCAGCGCTGGGGGTGGGACGCCAGCAACCATCCTGGCCAGGCATCTTGGCCTCCAACTCCTCCTACGATGACACCCTACGTACCTCCACCAGATTGGCATTCCTCAAACTAACCTGATACTCTATTCCCAAATGCAAGAATCTACAATGTTTCCCTATTTCCTATTCCCTTTGACTGACCTTCAAGAGTACCCCTCAATCTGGCCCGTTGTTCATCCCCTCCAATGGGAGTACAGGGTGGGCATGGAGTTACTTAGGAGTAGCCAGCATGAAGAGTTCTATTGCGATTCACCTTGCAGTATGGCCATCCTAAGGGAAGTATGGTGTCCAGGATAGAGGAGATGATGGTTCTATTTTAATAACAAGATCACAGGTCCATCTTACAAATGAGGCATTTGTGACTCGTAAGGACTAAATTACTTGCCCAGAGCCACACAAATATTAAATGGTAACGACTGGATTGGAATCCAGATGTGCGTGACTCCAAAGTCTTGGCTCTCAGCCCCTTGTCTCTTCATTCTTTCTCCAAATCCTACCCAGGCACAAAGTCCAGTTCAAAGCCTCCTCACTCCAGAAAACCTTCCCTGCTTGCATCAGCTCTCCCTGACCTCTCCTAGTCTCTGTACAACCTTGATCACGCTGTGTGTGTGTGTGTGTGTGTTTGTTCATCAATAAGGTCATAAGTTCCTGAAGGTCAGAGAGTAGCCCCAGCCCACACACCCCTCTGCAGGTCCTCCCCAAACCTGGGCCCAGGTGAAGGAAGGTGGAGGAAGGCCCACCCACCTTCCCGCACCAACAGCCCGCCTTTTCCTTTGCCCGCCCAGGCCCAGAGCAGGCAGGAGGTCTGCACAGTGGTGGTGAGGACAGCAGAGCAGGGAGAAGGCCGATGGTGGAAGGTTTGCATGTCAGAGAGACATCCGTGCTCCGTGATGTACAGTGACAAGAGAATGCATTGTTTCCCAGTATCACATTTATAACATCAATTCAATGCCTGCGACTTAAATCATTTTTAATAGAGATATGGCCACTCAATGAACCATTGGCAGAGTTAGCACTTTCTTGATCTCAGCAGGGTCCGACACAGAGCAATGGTTCAGCCAGGGCTCAGGCTCCCAGTACCTCCCCAGAGGGGCTCCTGGGGCTCATGGAACGGGAGGAGGGGCAGCACGGAGCAGGTGAGTCTGCTCTCCTGGGAGGCGCAGGCAGGCAAGGCTGAGCTGGGAGAAACCGTTTGGTCCAAACCCCTGCCTTGCCTGAAGCAGCCACGAGCGCAATGAGATGGAGGAAGAACGCCTGTCCTCAGGGCTTTCCTGGAGCCCTCAGCCCATAAGCTTCACCGCCGGGCCAAGCGAGCACTGCTTTGGGGGCTGTGTGGGAGCGGATGGATGGCTTTGGCCTCTGACAGTGCTGTGCTGGATGCAGCGCTGGGGTACAGGAGCCAGTGCAACAAGCAACCAGTGAACGGCTGCAATGGCAGGGGCACGGTGCCCCTGCCTCTGCCCCCTTGCCGCGTCAGGTCTGGTGGAGGACAGGGACGAGGAATCAGGCAGGGACAAGAGTATATGAGGACATGCAGGCTGTGCAACCCTGGGGTGGCCCGTCACTCTAGCCGAGGCACTTCTCCTTCATCCCCTGCCCGCTCGAGCCTCCCTTCCTTTCCATCTCCCTGCCTCCACCTCGGCCTCCACAGCCCATTCTCTACACAGGGATCCCAGCAGAGCCTGTGTCTCTGCTGTTAACTCTCCAGAGGCTTCTGTTCATCTCACTCAGGTGGGAGTCCAAGGTCCTTACCTCCCCTGGCCCTGCAGTCCTGCAGCCTCCATGACTCCGCCCCCAGCCTCCCTCACTCCCTGGCTCCAGCTCCCTGGCCTCCTAGCTCCTCAAACATCCCTGCTCCGGCCTTTGCAGCACCTCTTCCTTCTCCCCCATGATCGCTTTTCATCGCGTCTCAGCTTATGCATCCCTCTCACCAAGGCCTGCCTGACTTGCCAACTGATGTAGCCTCAGCTGCCCCAGCTGCCACCTTGTTTTATTTTATTCATGGCACAGGCCACCATCCTGATCTCTTCTCACCCATCGTCCTCCTCTCCCCACTCAAAGGTGAGCTCTGTGCAGGCAGGGACTCTATTTGTTCCTCTCTGTATCTTGGCACCTTGCCCTGTGCCTGGCCCAGAGCAGGGGCCCGGGAATGGTTGTGTGGATGCACAGGATAAGAACCACGCAGGCGGTGCTGTGAAAGTGCTGGGGTGTGGGACTCCACCTGGGGCAGTTAGTGACAGTCTACAATGCAGGGGTTACATTTACGAAGCCCTGGGCCAGGTGCCAGGGGTCAGAAGTGAAGGGGGAAGGCCCTCCTTCAAGGAACCTAAAGGAGCTCAGAGGGTGTCCCCAGGCTCAGGTCTCCCCAGGTGGTGGAAGGGAGCAGGCTCCAAGCTCAGGTCCTGAGACAGCCTGACAGCAGCTGGGAGAAGATGTGCCCCAAGTGGGTCTATTTAGAAGTAAGAAGTGGAGGCAAACCACACAGGAATCTTGAGGCGGAGGGTCAAAGGCACAGAAGCCCAGGGCTGGAAATGCAACTCACTGGCCTGGCCAGCTTCCAGAAAACTCTGTGCAATCAACCAGAGAAACATATTTGAGAAAACAGAATTGTGAGAGTAACTTTGAAGCCTTGGTTGCCATGGGAACATATCTGTAAATAACTGCAAACATTAAGTGACACTTGGGAGGGAGGGAGGGACCTGGAGGCTGCAGCGATAGCCGCGGGAGCCAGCCAAGTCCAGCGGTGTCTCAGTCCTCAGCCAGGCTGCCACGCCTCTCCTTCCTCCCAGGGTCTCCGTCCTGGATTCTCTTCCCTCCACTCTCTCACTCGTTCCTCCTGTCCCCATGCACCAGACACTCCACGAGGGATGCTTCCAAGTGGTCCCCGAGACTCCCTTTCTGTCCCAGGTCTTCTGCCTGGTCCCTGGTCCCCACACCAGACCCCAGGACCCTTGCTCTCAGGAGCTTCCCAGCCTGGAGATGCCCGGGCCCCTGACCATTCCCTCCCCACCCCCTTCATCCATCTCAATTCTAACGGATGGCGCAGGAAAACAGCGTAAATCAAGGAAGTCTTTGCAACAAGTGCATTAAGAGACCCGGATGTTTTGCCTTCAGGTACTCTTGGCCTCGCTTGCTGATAAGGAGCCCCCCACTCTTTCTCTTCACTGTGCCTCCTCTGACTGCCTGGTTGGGCCTCTCCCACCAGCCTCTTTGCCCCATGGGGGAGCCTTCTGTCCTTGACCTGGCGCTGACCCGGCTGCTGTGCTCCTGCCTAGCGGTTCTTAACCTTTCTGGGTCCCAGACTCCTTTGGGAAACCGAGAGAAGATTTTCATTCATGCATTCAATTGTGTGCGAACTGCTGGGCTGCCCTCCCGGGACTCACAGTTAGGGGAGGGGGCAGACAGTAGCAAGAACCCCAATCAAACACAGAGCTCCTGCGTGTGTCAGCCAGCGCTCAAGGTCAGGACAGGGCCTGGCGTGGCTGGAGAGGGACAAGTGAGGACACAGAAGGGATGGGTAGAGAGCACGGGGAGAGAGACTCTGTAGGATCTAGCAGACCGTTAAAGAGGCTTTGGATGTTATTCAGAGTGAAACAGGGAGCACCGGGCAGCTTTGAGCAGAGGAGAAACGTGCTCTGCTTGCTCTGGCTGCTGCGTGGAGACACTATAGAGGACGAGGTGGAAGCAGGGGACGGTTAGGAGGTCCCTGCAGTGACAAAGGAGAGATGGGCATGGCTCGAACCTGGCTGGTGGGTGTCACGGTGAGAAAAACTACAGTCCTTCGCCCTGGAAGAGGGGGCGTTTGTGCATCCTTGGGCTATTTTATGCACACTCTCAACATGCTGCAGGACCCCAGTTCTCAGCCATAGTCCCCCTAAGGTCTTGTGGCCCTGGGTTCAGAGCCCACCCCCCCTGGGCCTCTCACCCTAACTGCACTGGAAATCTCTAATCCTTTGGCCATCTGTGGAGCGAAGGTGAGCCCGGTGTCAGCCAGGCTCCATTCCCAGCTCCCTCAAGAGCCGTTCACCATTGGTGGCAGCGCCCCTGCCCAATACCCAGCAGGCTCCACGGAGCACCTGGAGAGGGCAGGGGATGCCTGGACGGGCCAGACAACATTGATGAATCTCCCAGACTGAGGGAAAGGAGCCAGACACGCATCAGTACATTATGAATAAAGTTCTAGAACAGGCAAAACCCAACTGTGGTGAAAAAAAGCAGAATACTGGGTGTCTTTGAGGAGGTCGGGATGCTGCCCAGAAACGGTCATGAGGGAACGTTCTGGGGAGATAGAAATGTTTTATATCTTGATAGGAGTGTGGGGTACATCAGTGTTTGTATAGGTCAAAACATATTAAATTATACACTTAAGATGTATACATTTCACTACTGGTAAATTTTATCTTTAAAAAAAAAGGAGACCTAAGAAGGATGGTGTGTCCCAGACAGAACCAGGATGGGTCAGCTGCCTAAAAGGATGCCCGTCTCTGGGAAAAATGCCCCCTGCCCCCTGCCCCCCCACCTCCTGTCAAGTGCTCTGAGGCAGCTGCCAGCAGGAGGAACAGGGGGATCTGATAAAGGAATCTGTGTTGAAGTGTTAGAGGTTGACTACAGGGATAGCGCGATTTTGCATTTGAAAAGGGAAGCCTGAAGACAGCCATGCTTACCCCAAAGAGATGAGCCTAATGGTGGGATTCAAGACCCCTTGGCAGGCAGTGAGTAGGGGTCTCCCAGTGCCCTCAGCCACATGTCACACCTTGTAGATGATCTGCCCTGTGAACACGATGGGCATAAAGGAGAGAGACAGAGAGACAGAGACAGCACTTTATAAGCATTCCTCTCCTTCCAGCTGACTTTCCATCGGCCTCCGGGCCCTGTCTGTCTAGCCTTTGATTTCCCCTGCTCTCCTCTTATCTCCCAGTTGCTGTCGCTATCGTCCTAATTGATTTCTGGTCCAGGTCAGAGCTCTTGCAGTTTGGTTTCAGCCTGTTGTGTTTCTCACCCTGCTCAGATGAGGCCTGTGGGTCCGTGGGAGAAGCCTGGAGGGGAGATTTTGCTCCTTGATTTAGCCCTTGGTTGGCAGCGGGGGCGGGGAGGGCCTCTCCAGCTCACCGCAGACTTAGCCCCAGAGCTCACACACTGCCCAGGCTGAAAGGAGAAACACTCTTTAAGAAAATGATGCTGGGGACTTCCCTGGTGGTCCAGTGGGTAAGACTCCACGCTCCCAATGCAGGGGGCCCGGGGTTCGATCCCTGGTCCAGGAACTAGACCCTGCACGATTGCCGCAACTGAGTCCACATGTCGCAACTGAAGAGTACGCATGCCGCAAAAAAGACCCGGCACAGCCAAAAATAAATTAATTATTTTTTAAAAAATAAGAAAAAGAAAATGATGCTGGACTGTGGGTGGGACCAGAGCCAGGGGCTGTCCCTTGGGTGGAGCATTGGTGTGGGCTGGAGAAGTCAGGGAGGGATTCCAGGGAGGGGTGTTACACAGGCTTTCAAGATGGGGGAGGACCAAAATCAGCAGGAAGAGGGAGACAGCACGATACTAGGGTTCCCATGAGTCCCTGTGAGTCAGGACAGGTCCGGAGTTGCCATTGTCCAGGACTAATTACGAATAGTGTCCCCTTTCAACCTAACAAGAGTCCCAGTTTGAGCAATAAATTATATAGTCATCCAATACATTAAAAACAAACTGATAACAGAATGACAAAGCTGAGAGGCAGGTATGCCCGTAGGTGTGCCAAGTAGCTGGAATGAGGGGTCCTGTAGGAGGAGAGGAAAAAGGAGGGAGCAATCAGGGAGGACAGAGATGGGGCTGGAGGCCTCAGAGCACCGTGCAGGGCCGCTCCCCAAGCCAGTGGGTCTTGACAATCCTACACGCCTCTTTCCAAGGGAAGACAAAGACCCAGAGACGTGACTGCATTGAGCATGGACCACACAGCTCCAGCCTTTTGGTGATGACCTAGGGTGGAACCCGGGTTCCTCTCCCACACTCCATCACTAACAGAGATCTACCTGGGAAAAGAGTGACAGCTGGGTGTCCCACTTCTGCTGCTGGGGGTGGAGGACTCCCCAGGCCCAACCTGGGATTTCCAGCCAGAGTGTGAGTACAGATCATAAAATTCTACCCCTTACTAACTGTGCAGCTGTGGGTGAGCCTCTTAATCCCTTTATGTGCCTCCGTTTCTTTATCTGTAGAGTAACCGTAACCATAAAAATGTCATTTCTGATGGCTGGCGCATTGTAGGATCTTCAAAAATAGACAATGTCCTTTCCCGGAGGAGAGCACCCCTGCCCCCAGCTCTGCATGGAGCATTCTCTTACCCATGCCAATATGTGTAGCTTCATCACAACCCTCTGTGGGGTCACTGGCATTGAGTTCATGGAGTGCCCCTCATTTACCCCCAAAGTATAGTCCTCTCAAGCTTATTAGCCACTCCACCCCAAACTGCATTCAAGCTCCTTGAAAAGTTGCAAGTCTGGGCTTAGGCATCATACATGCCTTAGACACCAGTGACCACTGGATGATGTCCTTGAGGAAAACAGGAGGAGGAGACTGGACCTTCACAGCCCTCCTCAATCACCGCCTCTAGGACAGAGATTGGAATGGCCCGAGCCAACATCCAGGGCAGACAGCTGCTTCCACCTGCTCCTGGGGGAAGAGGAGGCACAGTGTGAGGAAACGCCTCCCCCCACCCCCGATGTCAAACCAGAGCCCCAGAGATGGCAAGAGAATTGCCCTTCACCCACATGGCTCAGGAAGATGGACACTGACGGGGCTGGTACGATGCCTCTGGGGGGTGCCTTCCTGCCTGAGACTCGCCAATTATATCTGCTTGGAGAACAAACTCTAAACTGTCTAAGAGAAAACAGAGTTTAACTTCTGCATCTCTCCTATCTTCTTCAGCAAAGAGATTGGACTCAGGATGAGAAATGTGGATAAACACTGTAAAAAGAGAATTAACATCCCAACAAGGCAAGGAGATCAAACCTAGCCCTGTAAATTAGATTGAATCTCCAGGCCAGAGCAAACTGTGAGCCGTGGCCCTGGGAAAAGAGATGAAACAGGCAGACGGGATCTTGGAGCGGCTGGGGGTCGTCTTTGAGGCATCAGCAGAGCCTGGAAATAAACAACATTCAAGTTTTCAAAAGGTGAAGAGGCTGGATTCCAAAAACTGGCAGCTTATCAATCTTGAAGACAATCTTTGGCAACGTTCTAGAATGAATTTGTCAAACTGGGGGAAAGTGATGGTGAGTTAGGAACCACTATGGTTCACCCAGAATGGGTTGGGTTGGGGGCTGGGCGCCTGTCTTAAGTGGGCACTGCTGGGCCTAAAACCTGGCATCGTGTCACCTAATGGGGGCAAATGACAAAGTTGTCCAGGGTCACTCAGAGCTGGGTGAACGGGGAGGGAGGTCCCTGGAGACAACCGTGGCCTCTGTCTTTGTGTCCTTCTGTTGAACATTTTTATCTAGGATATGGGGAGCGGGGGAGGGGAAGTCATACAAGCTGAATTTTAAATTACTCATGACTCACAGCTGGTCTGGAGGATGAGATGCTAGATCATACATTCAAAACCCAAAGACATCTCCCCAGTGAAGGTCTCATTCCAGATGCAGTGTTGTGTGAGCCGCTGTGCCTCCCCACTGCCTTTGCCACAATAATAGTACTGAGGTTCCAACTGCTTGCTTTCTGAGTTCCGAGAAGCTACACTCCTGTTGGGATGAAGAGTACTGGAAGATTCTGGAAACTGTGTAAAATTGTGTATTTGCGAGTTCTTTGTCGGTTGGCTGGCTGGTTGGTTGATTAGTTTCTATGATCCCTCCCTCCCTGACCCCTACATACTTCACAAAATAATGAGACAAGAATCCTTTGGGGTCCTTTGAGAATCTGATGGAAGCTATGAACTCTTTCTCCAGGAGAAATCCGCATAGATATGAAATGGTGCTGACCACTTTAGGGGATCCACAGGCCCCCTTTAGCCTGTCAGAGAGCCTCCTAGGAAACCACAGATTTCCAATAACTGGCCCCCACCTCATCTGGCAGGTTCAGCCCCTCAGCCTGACTCAGTCTATTCCTTCCTTCCTGGGAGAGGAGGGGCAATGGTCATACAATCCCTTGGTGACTTTTGTGAGTTAAATAGTGTCCCTCCAAAATTCACGTCCACCTGGAACCTCAGAATGTGACCTTATCTGGAAATAGGGTCTTTGCGGATGTAATCAAGTGCAGATGAGGTCACACTGGATTAGGGTGGGCCCTAGATCCAGTAGGACTGGTGCCCCTAGAAGAAGGAGGAAATTCAAGCACAGAGGCACAGAACATACAGAGAGAACACCATGTGATGATGGAGGCAGAGACTGGAGTGATGCCACTGCAAGCTAAGGAAAGCCGAGGATTGCCGGCAAACACCAGAAGCTGGGAAGAGGCAAGGGAGGATTCTCCCCTAGAGCCTGTAGAGAAATCCCAGCCCTGCCGGCTTCTAGAATCCAGAGCTGTGAAAGAATAGATTTCTGTTGCTTTAGGACACCCAGTTTGTGTACTCTGTTTTGGCCACCCTAGTGTAACTGAAAGTGGGGGCCGGCTGCTCGCCGCTCCAAAGCCATTAAAGAGGCAAGGCTGGTGGAAAGGAATGTTTGCTTTATTTTAGATGCTGGCAAACAGCAGGGGTTGGGGGGTGGCGGTGAGGGCCGATTCCTGTCCAAAGGCCAACTCCCCACCCCTGACTATCAGTGGGCAAGGGCTTTTATAGACAGAGGGATGGGGCTACATGCAGAAACAGCACAGTCAGCTCTGACAGTCACCTTGAAACTGGTCACGCGGTGGCCTGACCAGCGTCATCTTGATTGTTTTAAGTACAGTTTAATCTTCAGTTCCAGGGCCGATTTGTTCCCATTTCCTTGAGGCCAATTCTCGGAATTGTGGCAGCTTATGTCATGGCCACAATCTGGCCATTATGTAGTTAACTGCTTTCACCTGGTGTGAGTTTCAATATCTACAAGACAGCTCACAGGATATGGCTCAGGATATTTATCTACAGCCCATGAAGAGGAACTAAAGGTCCTTGACTATGTTTAATGACTATTATTATTTGGTGTCCTCTGACTGTTTTCCTTTGTTTCTGCATTTTCTCACTTCTCTGATTAAACTTATCCTTTGGCTAAATTTTTTCCAGAGACAAAAGGCAGGTGAAGGACAGTGTTCAGGGCAGGGGTGTGGGGTTGGGGGGTCGGTCCTGCTCTGTTTCACTAGGAAACTAGTACAGTGCCCGAAGGAAGCTGGGGCTGCCCTCACCCACCACACTGCATGGGTTTCTGTTGGTCCAGACTGTCCACCTGAGCCACTGCCACCAGGTAGACCCCGGGTTTCCCAAAGAGAGGGTTACAGGCCACTTGAAGAGACGTTAGCAATCCCAACACAAGCATCTTAATAAGTTTTATCGTAGCCTGCCAGTTTAGACTAATGACTCATTTACTGTATAACATACCAGCAGTGTATTTGTAAATTTTTTTAAATTAATTGTCTCAAACAAAGGTGAAATTTATAAAAGTGTTCAGAAACGGTGCACATTATAAAACTGCCTTGCAGCAGGAGATGAAATTATTACTAATATGGGATCAAATTATGACTGTATTGACTTAGCTACTTTATGACTTTGTAATGGATTTCTTCATTATTTTCTCGGGATTGTGGCATCCATGATTGCATTAAAGTCTGTTAATCTATGCAAATGTCATTAGGCACCACTAATAACCAGGCAACTTTCCTCCATTTCAGGGACTGTGCTAAGTACTTGGCCTGCGTGGGTCACTTTCGGGTGGCAGGGAGCAGGCGAGACAGGCAGCAGGCAGCTCTCCGGGAAACCCTCTCCAAGCACAGCCCCACCCAAGGCAGAATGGGTGGGTGCTTCCAAAGGGCAGTTTGAGGGTCTTAGGAAGGTCTCCTTGCCCAAGCCATCACACATCTCCCCCCTGCAGTCAGAGGGCCTGACTTGTCACCATAAACCTCCATTCCTTTGGATTAAGGCTTTCGAGGGCCTTGTTAAAATGCTTCTGTCTTAGAAAGAAAACCTCATCCTCTCAATGTCCACCATTATTGCTCTGGAAGTGACAAGGCCTTCAAGGGGAGCACAGGGCCTTACTGTTTTGGGACAAGAGACTGGACAGTTTTTTATGAAGGTAAAAAAGGGGGCTGGATCTAATCATGAGTGCCACCTGAATAGAGTTGGCCAAAAAAGGATGTTCCTGGTGACACCTGTGGACCTAGAGACCTGGGAGGGATGTCCCCAGTGTGGTGGCGTAGGGGTAGGCAGGGCAGATGAGTAGAGGTAAACACCCTGTGAGCAGTCCTTTATTCAGAGAGATTCTATTTTTTTTTATTTTTTCTTAGAGTATAGTTGATTTACAACGTTGTGTTCGTTTCTGCTGTACAGCAAGACACATATATTTTCCCATATAGGTCATTACAGAGTATTGAGTAAAGTTCCCTGTGCTATACACTAGAGCCTTATTAGTTGCCTATTTTGTATATAATAGTGTGTATATGTTAATCCCAATCTCCCAGTTGACCCCTCCCCCCAATCATAAGTTTGTTTTCTACATCTGTGACTCTAGTTCTGTTTTGTAAATAAGTTCATTTGTATCATTTTTTTAGATCAAAGGGATTCTAAATCCCGGTGGCCTCAGGTCTCCCCACAGATGCAGGCCTAGTTATCCCATCACCCAGGAGAGGTGGTGAGACCAGAATGACTCCCCCAACCCCAATCACAGAGCTGATCCCAGCGGGTGAGAACCAAATCCAGGCCCCAGCCACTAAACCCAATGTGGGTTCCCATTTTACCTTTGCTGAAGGTAGACCCTGGTCACGCTGGGTGTGGGATAGAAAGAGATGCGTCTGTGGGCCCAGGCTCCCTTCCTAACCTTTAGTGCTCTCAGACTAAATCTCCCCATGAATACGTGGGTTACTGTTATTCACTCCAAGACCATTTATCAAGCGAGCCTGTGCCACGTGAGGCCCTAAGCTAGGCACTCCCAGCAGCGAAAGACAGCAAGCTCCTTTCCTGGCATCGACAGCATTGAACACCATCCACTCACGGTTTTATCTGAAAGCTGCTGTGGGACTCAATCCTTCCAGCTCTTCTGGCTGCATCCAAGGATGAGCTTGAGTTTGAGGCTCAGAGAAGGGCAGACACCCGACCCAGCTGGCAGCTTTGGGGGACTCAGGGCTAGAAGCGAGTTTCCTAACTGCAGGTCTGGGGTGCTGCCCGCGTCCACCACGTTCCCCTTCCTGGGCAACAGCCCTGCAGTCTTGCAGGTGAGATGGCGTCAGGCCTAGGATTCACTCACCGCACATGCTGTTTCTTGAGCTCCAGCTGCCCTCCTTGGAGCTGCATGCCCAGACTTTTCAAGGTTAAGAGCCATGTTTAACATCAACAATTTCATCAGCATCCCACCACCACCCCCCACAGATATTTTACTTTGAGTATCCATTGTTTGAGAGAATGCAAAATGGCAATAAGCTACCTGGAAGTCAGCAGTGCTTTTAAATGAATTGCTACTTCTTAAATCACAACAGCATCTATATGCATTTGAAAAATAGGCACATGTACCCAGGAGTGAAGTATTTCTGATGCAGTCAACAGACAAAGCTTGAGTGCCTGGGACCCCAAGGTCATGTGGCACCACTGCCCTAGGCCATCTGGCTGCTGTGTGCTAGGAGGAGAGGAAGGAGGGCAGGGGCACGGGGCTGGCAGGGATCACTCCCACAGCCAGTAAGGGGGCACCTAGGCTGAGAGTCCTTGTCATCCCTTTCTTCTCCTTCTCCTGTTCCTCTCTCATCAGCCCCTTCAGCCTCCTCTTTCTCACCCTAAGCCCAGGGTTGGGGGGTGGGGGGCCCCTAGCTGGGGCTGCTGTAGCAAATGGGACACTTCCCACTGCCCATACACACCCGTCCGGTCCCCACTGCGTGTCCTGTTACATGACAGAGCCCCTCCCCTCCCCTCTCGCCCCGCCCACCCTCTGTGGCCACCCCCCCCACTCCCCCCACCTCAGCACCATCATCGCCCTCCTCCCAGCCACCAGCCACCCCCGACCCCGACCCCTCTGATCCTTTCCCAGCCCTGTCCCTTCATGCTGCCTTCCCTGCATCGAATTTTCCACTCTCAGGCCTAAATGCTTATCTGGTCCCTTTGATCATAGGGGACATTTTCTAGCAAAATCAGTCCTGTTGAGGTTACCTAAGCCACCACATTTCAAAGACCTCCCAGAAGAGGGCAATGCTGAGTCCAAGGGCATAGAGCCCAAAAGACAAGAGTTCCAGGCCCTGGGGCAGACACGTGGGAGTCATTTTCTATCGTGTGCACCAGAGCTGGCAGAGACACCTGGCTCTGGTCCCACCTATGTCACATACTGCCCCAGTGAGCTTGAGCCTGTTCCTCAGCTTCTCTGAGCCTCAGCTGACTGGTCTGTCAGGTGGGGTTACGATCATGTTATTGCAGAATGGCAGGGAGAAGTGGACAGAATGCTGGAAGTGCCCAGCCAGCGCCAGCCCTTGCGGAAGAGTCTGAGGAGGACTGGGGGCGGGGCGGGGGGAGGTGCCCCAGCCAACGAGCCGGGGTCTTCACCCTCCTCCACTTCCGGACATGCCTGCTGCAGGCATAGTGGGCCCACAGCACTGTCACTTCCGGCCACACACCTTCCAGACCTGTCGGTGGGAGGGTAGTGTGGCTTTTCCAAACACAATTCTCCAGCAAACAGGCACTGGAGTTGAGTAAAAGTCTTTGCGTTCTCTCCTCTGTGCTCCCATCCCGGGTTTCCTTCCTTATCCCCACCCCTTCCTGCCCATCTCTTCCCAGAAAAGGGAGGCAGACAGCCTGTCCTCAGCGCTCGTGGTCTCAATGGTCATGATGGTCCACCCCGGCAAAGTCTTCGTGCTCTGCAGCGTAACTCCCCCCCGCCCATCAGCCCCATCCTGCTCTGCCTTCCATAGCTAGGCCATTCCAGCCCCGATTTGGAAACACTTTTGCCCAAGGCTCAGATCTACTCCTTACATCTCCCAGTACTGTATACCTTGCACACAGTTTGCTGACTGACTGCGTGACTGACTCAAGGATAATGGAAGGGGTCCGGGGCTGCCCCACAGCTGGCTTTCTGCCTTCCTGCAAACTGAACTTCATGGTTACCAAATACTGCCAACCTGAAGGCCTTGGAGGGCCGCTCTGGGTGACAAGAGCAGGGTCCTCTGTAGTTAGCAGTGCCAGCCACGCACCAACAGTTAATATGCTGCCATCCTTCAAAATAATTTGTTCTCTAGAGGAAACTGACACTCCCCTCACAATCTCATTAGTCATTAGAAATAATGACATCTTGCAAATCGTGCAGCTCTTTCCAGTTCCCAGAGCCACATGCTCTCCTGAGCTCACCAGAGCGTCGCAGCCATCTGGTTGGGGGAGGGGGACCTTCTGCGTGGTGGTTGAAAGCTCGGGAGCCAGACCACCTGGGTTCAAATCTGGGCCCTGCAGTTTTTAGCTCTGGGACGTCCAGAAAGTTGCCAAACCTCTCTGTGCCTCAGTTTCCTCACCTGTAAAGTGGGGGTGACAGTGGTACCCACCTCATAAAATTAAAGTGCTCGGAGCAGTGCCTGGCTCGTGGCGAGTGCTTCAGATGAGTCAGCCCTCCTTGTCCTCTCTGAGGGCATGGGTCCCAATGGAGGGAGTGAATGGATGAATCTCTGCATGTACCATATGGGCTGACACCTGCCATCTAACTGCAGGGGCCAGTCCAGCCTACCCGGCTCCAAAAACCAACCTGCTCTGTGGGGTTGGAGGGCATGGCCTTGGGCTTTGAGGAGCATGCATCTAGAGGGGAGACAGACAGGAAGGGAGGTCCTCCTTAGGTATCGCAGGGACTCAGGAGGCAAAACGTCAAAGAGAAGCTTCGGGTGTCCCCAGGAAACCAGCCCTACTGCAACCTAAGTTAACCTCAAACCCATCAGACAAGTGTATGTTCAGGGGTCTGAGCTGAAAGAGAAGTTGCTTTAAGACAGGTCTTGAGCAGAACAGAGTTCCTTGTTCCTGGGAGCAGATACCCCAACAGGTGTGGGTGGCCGTGACTAGTTTTCTCACCTTTTACATTTCGAGCCCGTTATCTGAAGTCCTCAGAAACATCTTGGCCATCCATCCATCCATCTATCCATATTTACCTGTCACTATTTATGTACCACCGATCATAAATCTATCTGCTTTCTGCAATCATTTTTCTCTCACCTGTGTATCTATCATCCAACATTTAATCTGGATATCTAGCATCTATTAATAATGTCTGCCATCCGTCCATCTCTGTGTCTATCTGTAGTCCATTATCAGTCATGAGTTAATACAGTGAGTATGCGTGTACTTAAACCTGGACCATCTAGTTCCAAGGGGACGGGGGTGGGGTCAGGGGTGACTCCAGGAGGGCTAGGGTGGCTGGAACAAAGATGGACGGGAAGGAAACTGGAGGGCTGATGAAAGAAGGGCCTGGGACCCTCCTCTCACAGCTGGCCTGGCCTGATGGATGGAGGGGAGAGGGGCATGAGAGAGGAGAAGAGAAGAAGAGGGGGAGGCCTGTTAAGCCATTAGAGGGGTGGGCCTCATGCTAACCTAGATAATCCCCCCTCAGTCTACCCCCCCCCAGATTAGTACAGTGTCTTTCCAAGGATAACCCCGTGAGGGATGGGGGGATGCCCAGGCTCAGGTGTCAGGGCAGAGAAGGTGGGTGCTACCCTCCACCAGCACCAACACACACAGAATCCTGCAGTCTCAAGGGCTAAGCTTCTGCAGGGAGGCCGAGGGCAGAGATGGGGTGCCCAAGGAGAGATGGCCAGGAGCAGCCTGGAAAAGACCCATCCCAGCCCTTCCCGGCCCTGGCTGTGTGCTGGTATCACCTGAGTAGCTTTTGAAACAAACAAAAACCAAAAACATAGAGGCCTGGACCAATCCATATCTCAGGGGCCAGCTGGGCACACCTGTATTTTGAAAGCCCCCAGGTGAATATCATAGCATCCAGGGGTGAGAACCACCATCTTACAAGATCCAAGACTCCTGCTATTATTCTCAGAAGTGTGTCTTGAGGAGGAAGGAGCAGACTTTGGTGCTCTAGGGGCAGGACTTGGGCTCTGGGCAGGGTTGAGCTCTCCAGGGTGCAAAAGAGGGAATATTCTTCTGGGCTGCCTCCATGGGGGCCAGGGAGACTTCTGCCAGGGTGTCCAGAAAGCATCATCCTCACCTTGGGTCATACTGCAGGAGGCTGGCCAGGTGACCTCTGAAGACTCCATCCCCACCCAGGGCCACCAGAAGTCCTTGTCACAGTTGTAGCCTCTGGTTCGGGTGTGACTCCTGCTGTGTTAGACTAGTCAGTTTGACCCTGAGCTGCGTGCACCTCCCCAGGAGGACAGCGGGCAGGCCATTAGAAGCTGGGGTGTCCCTCTCCTCCCTCGTCCCACAAGAAGCTGAGCCCCACCCTCAGTGTTAAAAATGAGCCATGGCTCAGAGGGTCAGGAGGTTTGCTGGGCACTGCATTCTGTCTCTGGCTGTGGCAGGGGGTGGGGAGGAAGGGGGTGGACCCATGAACACCACTCTCTTTGTGAGGCTGTGGGAAGATCTGCGGCCAGGTAAGGGTCAGCCCGTGGCTAGGGTTAGAAGTTGGTCTATGGCCGGGTCATGTGCAGGTGGCGGACAACTGTGCAGCTCTACGGCTCGGCTAACAAAAGCCCCCTCCACGGTTAATAGCGACAAGCACTCCAAGTGGGTACTGTTACTTCTTCCTCGGTATCTGTGGCCGCCTCAACTAGATTCTCACCCCGTCAATGAGATGTTCTTAAGGCGTTCCTTGGTCTCTCCTCCTGTTGCCCCTGCTGCCTTGTGGACCACCCTGCCCTTACACACCCCCTGCAAAAACCTCCTCCCTTTGCTGGAATGAAGCCCGGCTTTGTCTGTCTCCTTGAGAGCTGAGGACAAACTGGCCATAATTTATGCTCCTGCATGATATAAAGGAAAAAATGCCCCATTATGCTATAAATTATCCTGTGATGGGTGAAATGCTGGAGACTGCGCCAGACGCCAGCGGAAACCCCATTAGACAACAGTGTTGGGCTGCAGAAGTCCCCACAGAACGCAGGGCCGTCTGTCGTGCGCCACGCGCCTGCGAAGGATAAGGTAGCAGATCTAATGTATAATCAGTTACCTGGAGAGCCGGCCACGTGCCGCAGCCCCACTGAAAGGTGACTTCTACTTAGTGCCACCGCGTGCCCTGAGCTCCTTCTGGGAGGCCTGGCGCAGACTTACAGGCATGAGGGTCATGGGCTGAAGGCCAGAGAAGGAGGTAGTGAGGGATGTGGGTATGGCCTCCGGGCCCCTCACCCATGCTGCCCCTCCAGGGCTTAGCTCTTGCCTAACTCAGGGCTCCCACGCCTGTCCATCAACTCGAAAAGCACAAGAGAAGAGGGTGCAGGGGCCATTCGTGGCGCCCCAGGGTGGTGACAATCTTCTGGTTGGGCCTCCCTGGTCATGCTGCAAGCCCCCGAGGGCACAGAGCCACACCTCTGCCCTGGGCAGGTACCAGGGGCTGGAGGGGTGTGGACTGTGAGTCGAGGGGATTCTGCCAGCAGGTCCGATTCTCTGTGTGGTGAGGGGAGAGGACCTTGCAGCCTAGATCCCAGGCAGAGGAAGGCCTGGGGACTCATCAGGACAGAGCTTAACATCTTTGGTCACCCGGGAGACTTCAAGACAGCCGTGCGCTGGGCAGAGGGGCGAGTGAAACTGAGGAGGGGCTGTGAGGCATGTCTGCGGGTCATCGGGCACTCAGGAACCACCGGAGCCTGCTCCATCTGAGCTAAGCAGGGCCCCACCAGGCCCCTCTTCTGGGCTCTGGACAGAAGCCCTGGCCCATGCAGAGCAATGGGGTTATTAGGCCTTTGCCAGCTGTCTGTGCAGACATGGAGGGGTGGAGAGTGAAGAGAGAGAGAGATCTCCAGGTAGCACTGTCTTCTACCAGGAAGGAGGGTGACCCGAGAGCTCAGCTCCATTCAGACCCCCTGGGTCTGAGTCCTGGCTTCCGCAGTGACCGGCTATGTATTCTTGGGAAAGATATTTAACTTCTCTGAGCCTCAGTTTCCTCATCTGTATGGTGTAAAGAATAAAATATCCATTATACTTGCAAAGGGCTTATTTCAGTGCGGGCGTCATGGTAAATATTTGATAAATGAGAACCATTCTGATTATTAGTATTGTGGCGGTTATAACCACCTCGTGGAGGAGTGGGTGTGGTCAGAGCTGTGGTCTCCCTTGGGCAGGGGCACCACAGAGCCCTGGGGAGGGAGCCAGTCTGACCAGTGCTGTCTGGGGGCAGCGGAGGCTCTGTGATGTGGGAGCTCGGTCCACTGGCTCTTGTCATGAAGAAGACAGCGGGGTGACATTGAGGGGGTTGGGCCTGGGAGTCCAGTTGGACCACAGGAGAATCCCTGGGTGCTATGACTTAGGAGCCAGTCTGAGCCAAGAGAGGACATGGTGGGCAGTGAGTATGGACACAGGCAAGGAGGAGCCTGCACGCAGGGTCTGAGTCCCAGGCTAGGCTTCTAGTGGTCAGCGGTGAGGGTGCAGGCTTGGACCCTGAGGGAATTGTTGAGAATATGGTGGGTGGGGAAGAGGAAGGAGGGAGGGGTGTGTGTGTCCCTGTGACTCCTCGTCCCACGTGCCTGTCACACTCCCTGCCTTTGCACATGCCACGCTCCCTGACCTGGGATGCCTGCCCCGTGCCTTTTCCACCTGGCAAAGCCTGCATGTGCAGCCCCTAGGGCCTGGCTCAAGACTCCTAGACACCCCACACCCCCAGAGCTCATGCCGGCAGGCTCTGTGCCTGCAGCGTGGCCGCTGCCCACTCATCTCCAGGAGACACTCACTTCCCAGTTTCTGAGGAATCCTGGAGTTCAGTGTCCTGCAGATGCCGAGGACATGATCTTGGAGACAAGAGGAGGACCTGCAGTGCACACAGTGCCCTGCATTCCCGAGACTTCGCAAGACCTACGTTTCTGAGCAGAGGGATGGCGGGATCGGGGGAGTCAGGGTGTGGGGTGCCTGCGCAGCCCCTCACAAGGCTTGTGCTCAGTGAGATAGGAGCACCTGCGGGGTCTGAGCAGGAGATAGACAGGATCTGCCTTGGGTTGTAGCTGACTCCTGTGGCTGCCCTGTGGAGAGTGGCCAGCAGGGGCCTGGGTAGGATGGTGGGAGACAGTGAGGAAAGGGACTCTCACGGCCTGGGCCCTACCCCGAAGCATTTGGAAGGCAGAGCTGGCTGAAAGAATGCGAGTGGGGGAGACTGGATGTGCTCTGAATCCTCCCACCCCGACATCAGACAGAGACCGTCTGGAGGGAGCTGGACAGATCAAGGCCTGGCACCGCCTGCCCTGGGGGCTGGAGCGGCTGAGGGTGCTCATTTTCATCCCCAGTGGAGCAAGAGCCCCATCTCGGCCCTTCTCACCGCCCCATCTCCAGTAGCCTTTCATCTGGTTTGATGTCTCCTTCAGCCTTCTTCCCAGGCAGGAAGGCTTTTATCCTTGGGAAGCTGCTCCCACCCAGCTGCATCCCTGGCCCTGGCTCTGGCACAGTGTGAGTTGTGGGGACAAAGGGGGGCATCGTTCGGCTCCTTACTGGCGCATTTCACGTGGAGAGCTCTCCCAGGCCTGGCCCGTCTCAGGAGGGCAGTGACATGGTCACACGGCTGCAGAGGGACCCCAGTTCAGGCCCTTAACCTTGTTGTGGATGGTGAGGCTGGAAACTCCCGCACTAGCAGGAGAGCAGGCAGTTGTGGGTCCCCAGGCAGGAGAAGAGGGGGTGCAGACCCCCAGCCCTACCCACTGCTCCCCTGTTTGAAAGGCAGGCGTGGGGCTGCGTGCTGCCCACCTCAGGGCTGGCCAGGAGGGGGAAGAGGAGGCCTCTGGTCAGGGAGGGGGGTCAGCGACCTTGAAAATGGCACAGATTTCAGTTCAGACAACCAGTTTGACACCTACTTGTCCCTTAGGAGCCAGGGTGCTTGACAGGTCAGGACACAGAGAATTCATGGAAAGGGCACAGAGGGGTCTCAGTGTAACTTTGGGGGAAATGTCTCTTGTTGTGGATTAATCCAGGCAGACCATGTGGAGGATGCTGGGGAGCATCTCAGAGGGCCCCCAAATGCTGCCATTTGGTCAGGGGAGGCAAAGGAAAGCCCGGCTTCTCAGGCTGACCCCTGGTAGATGACTGTTCAGTGTCCCTGGGGTCCTCTCCACACCCCAGGGGTGGTGTGGGCATCCCCATCCCAGCAGCTGCCACTGCTGCGGATGAGCAGTAGTCCTGGCTGTAACTGGCACAGAGCTGCATTTATTGAGCATTTTACCCTGTGCCAGGCTCTGGGCTAAAATCCTCAGGTACCTTAACTAATTTCATCTCCCAGCAGCCCTATGAGGTGGGTGTGATTATTCTCCCCTTCTACAGATGAGGAACTGGAGGCCCAGGGAGGGTATGTGACTTGCCTAAGGGGGCCCAGTCAACCAGGATTTGACAAAGAGCCTCAGTTACTCTCTGCAAGACGCCCCGGCCCCGCCCCTCCTGTCAAGTCTGTGTGCCTTAGATTCAAGGTCCTTCCTCATCTATGGGTGAAGTTAGGGAGAAGGAACAGGTTTTTCCCCCTAAGACTCACTGCCTGTGGCCCTTCAGGCATGAAATCACTCCCCAGGGAGAGCAGATGGTCCTGGGATCCAGAAGGTGGTCCGGCAAGTCCCCTGGTCCCACAGTAAAGAGGCTAAGAGATGCTGAGGGTCTGGCATGGCCTCTGCCAGCAGCTGAGGGGCAGGTGCATGGGTACCCGGGGCTCTGGGTTCTGGCCCTGTCCTGCCCACCCCCAGGGCCAAAGGCTCAAGAGCAGGAGAGAGTCCTCTGGCTCAGTCACTGGGAGTGTCTGGAAGTTTCTTCTCACTCCCCAAACTGCTGCCCTTGAGCCTCCAGGGCCCTTTAAGAGTGTCTCCTACAGGTCTGGCCCTACATCCACCACCCCCAGCCAGGCCCTCCTGGTCTCCTAGCAACCCCTCTGGCTGCCCCACCAGCCACAGAACTCAAAACCATTTATTCCCCACCCCTGCCCCTGGCCCCCCGGTTCTCCCCAGCTCAGGTCCCCCCACAAACCCTCCCTCGGCAGCTGGAGGGAAGAGAACAGTAAAAGTCTATTGCGTCCATAAAGGCATTAGCCCTCTGAACACTCGTCCACGGCGCCCCAGCAGCCATCTATCCTTAAGCAGAAAATATCGTTTAATGCCCATGGTAATGAGCGAATCACATTTTGAAACTAACCCGGAATCTGAGCATTAGCGCCAGGGTGCTGGCACTTGGCAAGTCAAGTGGTGCTGCTGCTATCCACCTCCTCCCCCCTCGGGGCCCCACTCATCCTGCACAGCCAGCAGGATGCTCCCCGCAGAGACGTCTGGGGGCCCTGAGGTGCCACCCTGATATACCCCAAGAGGGGCCTGTCCTCGACTTGCTGTCAGTGTCTTGCTTCTCTGTTTTCTGGGCTCTCCTTTGAAAACGCAAATCCTTCCAGCCAGAGCCCCATTTTGCCCAGACATTCTTTTTTTCTTTTTATTAGTTTCTGCTTTATAACAAAGTGAATCAGTCATACATATACATCTGTTCCCACATCCCTTCCCTCTTGCGTCTCCCTCCCTCCCACCCTCCCTATCCCACCCCTCCAGGCGGTCACAAAGCACCGAGCTGATCTCCCTGTGCTATGCCCAGACATTCTAAGTGAACAAGAGAGAGGCGTCTGTCTCCCAACTGGAGGGACTGGAGGAAGCATGAGATTCTGGCAACTAGACTCCTCTGCCTTTTCATGTGCACTTAAATCTTCCCGGAGGTGTCCTCCAATGCTAATAGGTTGGGAAACTGAAACTCAGAATTAGATTGAGGTTCTGGGAAAATGAAGAATACTCCCGAGGTCAGAGGACTGGGAGATGTGTGTGTGTTGGCGGGGGGTACGGCAGGCCAGAGGGAGTTGGGAAAGCAAAGTCCAGCTCCCCCTGAACCCCCAGGCAGAGGCCACTTGGGAGCAAGTGAAAAGAACAGCCAAAAAGGGCCCTCCCATCTCTCAGCCTTTGCTCAAATCCTGTTGTGGGTCTGGAGCCCCTGACCCTGATGCCAGGCCACCTCCTCCTGGAAGCCTTCAGAGTGTTGCCACTGCCCCCTGCCCCAACTGGCCCCTACAGACCTGCGGTCCAGAGCTATTACCTGGCTGTCCTCTCTCATGGGGGGCTCCGTGGCAGAGGCTCTGGGGCCAAAGACTGGATTCTCCAGGGATCTGAGAGCCAAGCATCCCCCCCACACACACACTTGCCCAAAGAGGAAAACCAGAAGGGCTCCCAAGGCTCATCCCAGACTCTCTGATCAGCCGAGTCCCAGGCACACAGTAAGTGCTCAGTCGATGCTTGCTGAAGGAGTGACCAGAGGCGGGATGCCAGGGGCTCTGGTCCATTCCCTTCTCAGGTGGTTGGAAACACGTGCACCTGACAGAACATGGTACTTTTCCCACCCGTTATTTTATTGGCTTCCCCCACCCACAGCTCCTGGGGAGGGGGAGGAAGATAACCTGTGCCCACTCCCCCCGCAGTGAGAGCAGGACATCTGGGCACAGAGAGCTGAGTCGCCCGCTCTGGTTCAGGAAGGGCCGGGACTAGTGCCAACCTTCTGGGGTGTCACACCCCTGCCTCCTAGAACCCCAGGTGCTCCCTCACCCCTGCAGACACAGGCACTCGTAGCTTAAAAGAGCAGGAAGGCAGCAGCAAGGGGGTCAGGATAAGGAATTCAAGAGACTCCAAGAACCCGGGCTTAGTCCCGGCCCCAGCTGCCCCGACCTCCTCATCTAAAAAAGGTGGGAGCCTTGGTGTTTTCCAGGGTCCAGCCCAGCTCTGCCATTCTGCGGCCTTGTTACCGCTGGGGAGGGCACACCAGCTCTGGGGGCCACTCTGTTGCAGCCCTGCTGGCCTTTGTCTTGTTCTGGAACTTGTTTCTTGTGGACGGCCTCTGTCCCCATCCGGAAGTCAGCTCCAGTGAGCCGACTCACCTCTCTTGTTTCCTGCTGTAGAAGCAGGGCATGGAACAGTGTCTGGCACAGAGAAGCTGCTCAGCAAACAGTTGTTGAATCACTGCGGGAGCATGAGCCCCTGATCAGCCCCTGGGCCAGGAGGAGCCCATGTGAAAACCCAAGGGCAGGGGAGAGTTGGGGTATTTGCCCATCACCCAGCAGGTCACTGGCAGAGCCCGTGACAGCCAAAGCTTTCCTGTGCCAGCCACTGGGCTCAGCCCAGGAAGTCAGAAGTTGAGCTTAATGGAGCCGTCTGCCTGCCCTAAGCTGGGCTCTGTCAAGAGGCAGATACTGGGCTGCAGACCAGCCTCCTGCATCTCTGAGGGAGACTGCTCCCATGCGGTCTCAGCGACCTCCCACTCAGGGATGTCTTCAGCCCATTTTCCCCCTGACCCTGAGGTCTGTCCTGGCTTCACCTCCCATCAAGGTGGCCTGCGTGGCCCAGTCCCAGCAATACCTGCCTGAACATCTCCTCAGAGGAGCAGCGACAGCCCCACAGCCCTAAAACAGGCTCAGGCTGAGGTTTCACGGGGCGGGGAGTGAGAGCATCATAGCCCCACCATCAGCCAGGGACCCTGCGTCACTCAGGCAGGAGGGCTGAGGGCAGGGACTGCTCAGCCTGTGCCAGGAAATCGGGGTCTGTGTCCATGATGGAGCGGGTGGGAAGTAGCTGGGGAAATGGAGTCATTCTCTGAGACTCTCGCTAGGTTGGCATAAGATCCAAGACGCCAGCCAAATGGTATCACTGGTCATCTGACACAGCTTGGGGACAGAGCCTTGGGAAAGTGGCCGGGGGGAGGAGGGCATGGGGGGTGGGGACACAAGGAAAGGTTGTCCATCTCAGCTGAGCAGCCACAGCCTGAGTCCAGTCCCACTTGTCACTTCAAGCGCTCCTCCCCCAGATGTGGATCCTCTGGCCTCTCCCTCTCTGTGACCTCTGTCCCCTCCAGTCAGGGCGGGGAGCCCCATTTCCTCTTCCTCCTGGATAGAGAACCCCAGGTCATGGTCATCGCTGTTGTTGTTACTGCTGGCCGGGCTCTGTCCTGCAGCATCTCCTGGGAGCCTATTGTCCACCACATGAGGAGGGCTGAGTTATTCCCATTTTAGAGACCGAAAAACCTGAGGGGGCGAACAGGTATGCAGCTGGAAGGCAGCAGAGCTGGGGTGTGAGCCAGTGGTCCTGGGCCAAAGGAGGAGATCCACCCTCAGGCTGAGTCCTTCTCCTCCCTGGTCTGAAAGACAAGCCTTAGAATCACTCACCCAGTACCAAAGCCAGCTGGAAATAAAGAGCATCCTAGAAACAAATAAACCTTTGTGTTGGGTGGGGTCAATCCAGATCACCTAGAAGAAGTGAGTCTGGAGCCAGGTTTATTTGGTTTCTGGCAGCCTTCCAGAAAGGTCAGGCTGGTTGTAGTTTCCTTGGGGAAGTCCGGACAGGCAGGAAGAGTGGGACCCTGGCCCCCTCCACATTGGAAAAGTCCTCAGACAGAAAGGGCTCAGGCCTAGAACGGAGAATGGAGAATTGGCAGTAAGGGGTGATTTCAGGGAGTGGAAGAAGGAATTAGAAAAAACAAACAAACAAACAAACAAAAAAACCCTGGCAAAAGGGAAGTGGCTGGATAGAAAGGCACGTGGGGATGAATTTTAATGTAATCAGAAAGCGACTCATAATGAAACGAGAGGAATCTATTCCGACATCAGGAGAGAGGCAGGAGCTGCTGTTCCAGCATCTAAATCAGGCTGGGTGCAGGACCGGCCTTCTCTTCCTTTCCTAGTTCCTTCCTGGGAGGAGATGTTTGAGCAGGAGGGTCAGGGATGAGCAGGGGGCAGGTTTTCACTTCTTGGTCTTCCTGGAAATCCCATTTAATTGGAGCCTTTAAAAGGGGCTGGGGGAGGGGGAGCACCTGGCCAACCTGGGGAGCAGAATTTCAAGGCTCTCCTGAAGGCTTCCAAACTCCATTCACTTCATGTTCATGCTGCTGTGCTTCTGGGAGTTAAACGTAAGCCCTCGGCCCTCTCGCCTCTGTCTCTGCCCTCTCCTCCTGCCTGGCTCTTCTCTCTGCTCTTTGTTTCTAGTTCTTTTTCCTCTGTCTCCGCCTTTTCCCCTCCCTTTCTCCTCCGGTCCCTCCTCAGGAGGAAGTTTCACCCCTTCTACTCCCTCTGTCTTCCTTCCTCTTGGTCTCTCAGTCTCTGCTTCCCCCAGCCCAGAGCTTGGAGTTGGGGATGCCTGGAGATGGGGTGGGGGCATGCCCAGCCCTGCCAGCGCCTGAGCCACCAGGCAGAGCGCCCAGGCTAGGGCAGGCTCCGGGCCCAGAGCTTTGGCTGAAGCCCACCCATGTTGGAGGTCCAGGCTGGCGTGCCCTGACGCAGCATTGGTCACAGGAACTGACAATGATACCCCGTGGGCACGGAAGGGGCACCTCATCGCTGACAGCTTGCCCAGTGCTGAGTGCTCCAGGCTGGGGGTACCAGCAGCATGGTGGTCAGGCCTTCCTGAGGAGGAGGACTCTGCAGTGGCTTGTGAAGCAGGGCAGGGCCTGGAAGTTTCCTCTGCTTTGCTCCAGACCCCAGGTCAGCCCCTCATCTCTATGTTAACTCTCCTGGCTGTGTGAGTGACGGGGGTGCTCTGGTGCAGGAGGTACCAACCACCCTGAATCCAGAAGGACATGGTCCTGGAGTGCCCTTGCATTCTGTGGAAACCATGAACACATGGCCATTTGCAATTTTGGGGTGAGCATTTCTGCAGTTTTGGCTGTGTGTGTCAGTTATTGAATAGTCAACAAGCATCTAGAGGGTGTCTGCCACCACGGGGACCCTGTTCCAGCAACTATGGCTGCCTAACAACTTAGCCCCAAACGGAGTGGTATAAAACAACAATTTATTATGCTCATGGATTCTGTGGGTCAGGAATTCAGACAGGGCACAGCTTGGAGGGACTGTCTCTGCTCCAGGATGTCTGGGCCTCAGCTGGAAGACTCACAGGCTGGGGTCTGGAATCATCTCAGGACTCATTCACTCCATGTCTGGTGGCTGATGCTGGCTGTCAGCTGGAGGCCTCGGTTCCTTTCTGTGTGGACTCCCGGTATGAGCTAGTTGGGGGTTCTTCACAGCATGGTGGCTGGCTTCCACAGAGCAACCATCCCCAAAAGAGAGAGCTGAGAGTGGAAGCTGATCCTTTTTGTGACCGAGCCTTTGAAGGCAGCTCGTGTCACTTCTGCCATTCTTTATTGGTTAGAGCAGTCACAGCCCCGCCCAGATTCAAGGGGAGGGAACTTAGACCCCACCTCCCTGGGAGGAGTGAAAGTCACACTGTAGTAAGAGCTCGTGGGATGGGAAATCTTTTTGCAGTCACAAGCTACTACAAATCCACACAGCCTAACGTGATCCCTGTCACCCTAAGCACACATCTGAGTGTTGTCAACAAACCATTTGGTACTCAACACAAGCGTGGGGGGAGGCTGCTGAGGGAGCCCAGTCTTCAGAAACAGGCCCTCCAAAGTGCCCAGGGCTGAATTTCAAAGCATGAATAGGAAGGGGCAAGAGGAGGGAGCACCAGATGGAGGTAAGAACATGTGAGGCAGAAAGGAGGTGTGCTCCTGGGACTGGCATAGGGCACTCATTCATTCATTCCATAGCTCAGTCCTGCGGGCCTACTATGTGCCTGCTACCACTGCTCCAGCAGAGGCCTGGCCTCTTGCCTCAGGGAGCATAGATTGAGGGGTGGGGAGCTAGACAGAAACCCACTACTCAGGCAAAGCAGTAAATACTTGTCCTTTGAATTTTGGACCATGGGAAGGGCTGAGACAGAGAATAAAGAAGTGGAAGGAGGGGCTTTGATGAGAAAGCAATATTTAAACTGAGACCTAGCATTAGAGGATTCAACTCTGTGATGTGGAGGACACTCCAGGCAGAGAGAACAGCATATGCAAAGGCCCTGTGGCAGACTTGCCAGTTGGAAATTAATTTTGGCATCTGGGGGTGAAAGTGGCTGAGGAAGATAGTTTGTGTCTAAGCGGAGGGAGGAAGAGAACGTAGGGCTGCCCATACGACCTGTGTGCAGGTGCCTGCCATTGGCCCTGCCCCTCAGTGTGAGGTCTGCTCTCTAGGCAGGAAGGGGCAGAGTCGCTGCAATCCTGCCCCCGCTTAGACCCAACCCCTCTTGCCTCCCCTCCCCCTCTGGCCTTGCCCTCCTCTCCCCTTAACCTCCTCACTCCGCGTCCTTCCTCCCCTTCTAGCGGTGCCCCACTCGCCTCCCTCTCTTTGTTTTCCCTCCCCCTCCTGCTGTGCGCCCCCTTCCCGCCCCCTACCCAGCTCCTACCCTTCCCCTCCGTAACCCTTCCCCCCCGGGCCCGACCCCGCGCAGCCGGGCCCGCGGCCCCGGTAAGCATCTCCTAATTTTGTTCCAGAAGATAGAAAACTCTTTGTGGGCATGCTCAACAAGCAGCAGTCTGAGGACGATGTGCGCCGCCTCTTTGAGGCCTTCGGGAACATCGAGGAGTGTACCATCCTGCGCGGGCCAGACGGCAACAGCAAGGGTGCGTGGGGGCTGGGCGGGGAGTGGGTGGGGCGAGTGGGTGGGCGGGGCGAGGCCGCGTGTCTTCTGCCAGCCTGATGGCAGAGTCCCGAGCCGTCTGGGGCTGGCCCCGTCGGGCAAGCGGGGTAAGGCTACTTGGAAGGGCCGAGGCGCTTGGGCCTGCGGGGATGGAAAGGCCGCGATCCAAGTCGCGGGGGACGGGCCCACTTAAGGGTCCTTGGAGGACTCTGGCCGGTCCCTGTCTTTCTCTGCCTCCTTGTGTGGCTCTGAGTTCGTCGGCTCTCTCTCACTCTTTCTGTGTCTCACTCTGCTTTCTTCTGGGAGGCGCCCTCTCCCCTCGGCCCCTCCCGTGCCCCGCCTTTCAGTCCTCCGCTTCTCAGACCTTCCTCTGGGCCCTGGCGCCGTGGCTCAGCCTCTTCCGTCCCCTCAGGGTGCGCCTTTGTGAAGTACTCCTCCCACGCCGAGGCGCAAGCCGCCATCAACGCTCTGCACGGCAGCCAGACCATGCCGGTGAGTGCGGCCGCCCCTGGGTAGTTGGGAGGGGGGAAGGGAACGGGGCAATGAGGGACAGAGACATCCCGGCCACCCCACGCATCCGCAGGGCCCCGCCAGCCCTCGCGCGCGCTCGGCCACAGGATGCTAAACGCTTGGGGTGCCCACAGCCTCCCCATGAGACCGGAAGGCACTGCCCATATCCGCACTTCTAAGACAAGGACATTGAGACCCAGAGATGTTAAGGAAGTGGCCCAAGGTCACCCAGATAGAAAAAGCCTGAGGTGCGGGGCGGTGGGGGGGGGGTTAAGACTCCAGACCCCTGGACGGAGGGTTGGTGCTTGTCACCATGCCACCTACCCCGCCCCCATAGCACCCCTTGGAGAGGACTGGGTGGGCCCAGGCCAGGGAGCAGAGGCGGTTAGGGCTGGCGGGCCTCACGCACAGTCCTGGCTGCAGGGAGCCTCATCCAGTCTGGTGGTCAAGTTCGCCGACACGGACAAGGAGCGCACAATGCGGCGAATGCAGCAGATGGCTGGCCAAATGGGCATGTTCAACCCCATGGCCATCCCGTTCGGGGCCTATGGCGCCTACGCACAGGCAGTAAGTGAGGGCACAGCAGGGTGGGGTGGGGGGCGGCAGTTCTTCGCAAATCCTAGGAAGCACTGACTGGAACAGGGAGAGAGGTTCAGTGTCCTGCTGACACCACACCACCCCCGCCACCGCTCATGGAAGGGTGTCCTCAGGCCTTCTGCTTACTCCTGGCAGGGGTCCTTTGAGGTGCCCCCAAGCCCTCATCCCCTACACCTCCTCTGTAGTCCTCTCAGGCCCCAGCTCAGGCCCCCGCCCATCAACTTCTTTCTTCCACACTGGGGCGGGCTCTGCCAGCATCTCCCCTCAGCTGCCTCTCAGACCTGTAGCCCCACATGGGTGACACTAAGATAGGCCAGGGTTCTGCTTCTAAAAATGCAAGCTCCCCTCACTTGTTCAGCAGGGTCCAAACTTGGCCACTTTCAGCAACCTCCCCAGTCCCCACTCAGCTCTGTGAGAACCTTGGGGTGCCTGAGGTTTTATTTGTGATTCTCCTGTAGCTTCTACCCTACAGACTCCAAGTTAGGACCATTTTGAACAGACATCCATTCCAACTTAGTTCTACAGAGGCTCATCCAACATGATTCTAGAGCTTTGGATGTCACATCTCCATGAGGCCCATGAAGCCAGTCCCCTTCCCCACCTTCTACAACTTTAGAGTGCCAAGGACCTTACTATTACTTTTGAACACAGTTTTCTCTTGGGGGGCGGGAGGGGGGTGGTCTCTAACAGCCACTGAAAGCTAGGGCAGGTATGGGGAAGGCATCAGGGCTCTCTGGGGGTGGGGGTCGGGAGATGTGTCTGAGCTCCCTGGGGTTCAGGGCCTAGGAGGCTGGTCTCTGGGAGCTGAACCCTTTGGTGAGGAGGGTCGCCCCCCCTGGAAGCGCATGATATTTTTTGCACTCCCTCTGCCCCAGCTGATGCAGCAGCAAGCGGCACTAATGGCGTCAGTCGCACAGGGTGGTTACCTGAACCCCATGGCTGCCTTCGCCGCCGCCCAGATGCAGCAGATGGCGGCCCTCAACATGAATGGCCTGGCGGCCGCACCCATGACCCCAACCTCAGGTAAGTGGGCAGGTACCAACACAGGGCCTGGCCTGGCAGGAAAGCAGCTGGACCCACATCGGTACCTTTTGTTTGGCCAATTTTGGCTACCAGTGGACCATCCTGTGTCAAGAGCAGATGGTGTCTGGGCCCAATGCAGGCCTTATCCTTGGGCAATGTGTCTCAAAAATGTTCTAATTCCTGAGGACCCATGGGAAGATGGGATGTGGACCCCTGATGTCTGTGATATGATTTCAGAGTGGTGAGAATTTCACTCAGATTGTTTAGCCATATCAGGAAGCAATTCATGTTGATCTCTGGTATAGATATCTGGAAAGAAATTGACATGAACACATCTCCCTTTGAGGTTTGAGAGGGGACCAGCCCTGCCCATCCTGTGACCCCTGGCCCAAGCACAGAAGGAACCCCATTTTTTCATTTCCCTTTAACCCAACCTAGATTCACTGACTTTTTCCAAGACAGCTTCACAACAAGCAAGAGAGAACTATAAGAGTTACTAAAGGTCAGAGGGGTTGGAAACAGCTCCGCTTACAAAGCATGTTTTTAATTGGATCCTGGCTATAATCCAGTTCAATGATTCTCAACCAGGGCAATTTTGCCTCTCCCTCCCAAATATCTGGCAATGTCCTGGACATTTTTGGTTGTCGCAACTGAAGGGGGGCGGTGCTGCTGTAATCTGGTAGGTAGAGACCAGGGATGCTGCTAAACCTCCTACGATGCACAGGACAGTTCCCTACAAGGAAATGTGCGGCTACAGATGCCAGTAGTTTCAAAGTTAAGAACCCCTGTCTAGCCCCAAGGGCTGAGTTCTCATTCACCAAGTTTCCTTTGCTATCTGCACTCAGGCCATAGCAGCAGCCTTCCTGACATCCAGGAGCTATTCCTTTCCCAGCTAAAAGCTATAAAAGACTGTGCCATCTCTAGCCCCAACTTGAACACCACCCCAAAGCTCTGATCCCCAATCTAGGGACACTCCTGATGGCCTCAGGTCCTTATCCGCAGAGAGACCCTGCTTCCTACATGAAGGGGAAGGCCTTTCCAGCCTCTGGGGCCTCAGTACAATCACCATGCCATCCAACACCTTGGTTTCCATCCACCTGGATGGCACAGGGAGGGCACAGCATATTGTCATCTGACCCCAACTTTACCCCTGCCACAATGAGCATTACCACTGTCCTAAGGGGAGGAGGCCAGGGTGTCTACTTTTTGTGTGAATAGGGCTGAGTCTGGACTCTGCAAAGGCCTTTCTCCCTCAATGCAAGGGAACACCACAGTTAAGACCTCCTCCACCTGAGTATCAAGACTCCCTCATAGGGAGGCAAATCAGCCCCTCAGTGATCCAATTAAGATAGCAGAGAACAGAGCCATAGCTTCGAAACCCCTTGGTGGCTAGACAAAGACCAGTCCATCCTGACTTAACTGGGGTGAGCACGAATCATTGAAAAAGACTAAAGGAAGACCAACTGTGGTCAAAGTCAAGGGCACTTAGAGGTCTATGTGCTACAGGTCCAAGGTCAAGCAGTCAGTGGTAAGAGAAGTCTTTGTGGGGTAGGTGAGATTTGGACTCTGCTTTGAAGTATAGATACAGTTGGGATAAGTAGAGTCATTACATATAGGGAGATGATAACCCAAGGCCTGATTCACAGATAGGATTGAGTTGACGTGTGAGGTCCAAGTCTATCCCCAGGTCCTTGGAGCCAGCAGGGTGGAGCTCCATGGGTTGGCCTTCATCACCTTTGTTCTGTTTGCCTCCCCTTCTCCACCCATCTTCACTTCTGGAACCAGGTGGCAGCACTCCTCCGGGCATCACTGCCCCAGCCGTGCCTAGCATCCCGTCCCCCATTGGGGTGAACGGCTTCACTGGCCTCCCCCCACAGGCCAATGGGCAACCTGCTGCAGAAGCTGTGTTTGCCAATGGCATTCACCCCTACCCAGGTAAGAACATCTGGTAGCCCTTCCGCATGCACTCCTCATCCATTCTCTGCATGCCCTTGCTGTTATAACAGGGAGTGTGTGGCTCCCTGCCCTCTGTTCCTTGGTGGAACCCCAAATGTGATCAGGGAAAGCTAGCCTCCTGCTTTCCTTCAGGGAGCTCCTGATGGAAGAGAAGACAGATCCCTGGGGGTTTGTCAGTCTGACGGGTGAGAAAAAACCCCATTCCTGGAGCTCCCTCAGGGGAAAGGAGAATAGATGAGTTGTCCAGCTCATCTAGAGAGAGGCTAATAACTGCAAATTACTTGAGAGTGAATTTGACCCAAAAGAAGTGAGGGGATAGAAGCTAAAAGAATAATCATATTTAGTATTAAATAGGAAAAGCCTCTTTTGGGAAGGAAGTGGAGGTATATAGATTGGCAATCTGGCCAATACATACCAGTTCGGTCCCTTGGTGCATACGAAACCGCGGTCAGAACTTTGGACAGAGGACCAGAACTTTGGACAGTTCCTGGGTCCTACCTTCATGAATTCTGGTGCACCAGAAGATCCAGGAGGCCTGTTCCTGATTAACTTTGTTCCTCTAAAATTTAGCAGTTCTCCTGTGGTAAGAGTGTCCAGTTGACTTTAAGCAGCTCATCTCCCTGGTCTTGAGGACTGGAGCTGGGAAGCTGGGCCCAAAGCCCTAGAGTAGACCGGCAAGAGGCAGCATAATAGCAATGAGGAGAATACTGTCCTTCTTCCTGGAGGGCAGGGGATGAGGCCACAGAGTCCCCATAAGTACTAGTAAGTGCCCAGTCTATGACAGATGAAAGGGGGGTGGCCCAGAAGGAGGGCAGGACATGGGCCTATCTCCTGGGAGGTCAAAATCCAGTCAGGAACATAATATGCATCAACAGAATAATGAGGCAATAAGGCAGAGTAGACTTTGGTAAAGAGTGAGTGTTCTCTGATTTGAGATGCTTAGGGATTCCAATGAAGGGAGAGTTCTTTCTTTCTGTAGGCTGAAGAAGCCCAACAGAGCTTCCTGAGGAGGCGCTCAGATCAAACATTAAGTACGGATGAGGAAGGAGCACATTGCTATGGAGGGGCTGTCCTGGCAGGGGCAGGGTGGGTAAGGAGGTTGGCCCAACTAGGGCAGAGGAGGTTCAGCCTTGGGGGGCAAAGTAGTGCTTCCCACTCTGGTTGTCCATCAGAATCTACTGTGTGGCTTTGTAAAACCACAGAAGCCCAGAGATTCTGATTTCACTGTCTGGAGTGAGGCCCAGACATCCATAGAATATAAAAGTTGTACCAGCAGCAGAGTACAAGTTCAGTGTGCCAGAGAGAAATAGAGGAGAATTTCCTGACTTTGAACTTGGAGTTGTTCATGATCCCATCTCAGTGCTTTTCCCACAACTCACCCCTCAGTGCATAGCGAAGAGACCAGAGAAGCCTAGAGAATGAAGTGACAGGGCCTGGAGGGGGTTCTGGAGTGTTGTTTAATGGTGAAGGCTCCAGGCTGGGAGGGGCTTGGCAAGCTGGAGGTGGGAGAGAGCCCACCTATCTCAGGTTCTTGGGCTCCTCCTCACTCAGGCTCATGGGCTGGGAGATACAGTCCCCAGCACATCTGGGTGGTTTCACCACCCCCTCCCTCGCCTGCCCACAAGCCCATCTGGGTCTCTGGATTTTGACAAACCTGTTCCTTCCCCACCCCTACCAGCATCTGTGAGCTATTTCCCTCGTGGAATTTGGAAACGTTTCTCTCCCCCATTTGTAACAATCTGTCACATCCCATAAACAATCCCCTGCCAGAGCAGGAGGGAGGGATGGAGGGAAGGGAAGGAAAAAAGTAGTACATTAAAAAAATTAATTTACCATCTTTAAATGCAGAGTTTGGAGCTGCTGTAATGAGCGAGATCCTTCAAAGTGCTCATTCTTTGGCAGTTACTAATGAGGTCATTAAGCAGAGAAGCAGAGAGGGGTCTCAGAAATGCTTTTCTCCACTTCCTAGCCCCAGGGAGCATCTCTGCTCTCCCCTTTACTCATCGGGATCATGCTGGAAGCACACAGTGTGGCTTTTACTGCCACAAAACACCCCTGAAGGGGTGGCTCTCGCAAATGATAGGGACTGGTTATTTCTTGCCTATGTCACGGTATTTGCTGAGCACTTGCTATGATCCTGGCACTGTGCTGGGGGAGCTGCCATAGAAGTTGTGCAGGTTATCTTTTGCACAGGGCACCAAAACTCTGCCCAGAGAAGAGACATCTTTTTTCTAATTGGCATAAAGGCATTCTGTGGTTGAGCAGCTGGGTAGCCCAAGAGGACAAGCAAGCTGTGGCTCTCCCTCCAGGGAGCTCAGGCTGGTGGAAGAGTCAGGCAGAGGGAGCAGGAGGCTACCTGCCAAACACCACCACTACTGCTACGTCACCACTGGGAGCTCCAGTGTCCACCGTGGGGGAAATAGAGGGATAGGGTTTTGTCCTGGACAACCCCAGGCGGGAAGGAGCCTGCATCCTTACCCATCTTCAGCTCCCCACTCTGGGCAGTGCCCTCCTGGGCCCAGCTCACGTGCTACCATCCACATGATCTCTAAGGACCTCTGCCCCAGGACTTTCCCTTGTCCCTCAGAGACCCAGGAGCTATTGTTCTAGTGTAATGTTACTGAGAGGCTCAGGGAAGAGAGCTCAGAAGGGAAATTTGGGAATTCCTCCTGGTCTGCAGGCCCCAAAGCCTGGCACTGCCATTTAGCTGGCCTGGGTCACCAGGCCGATAAGCCTGGATGGTTTCCTTTCTGCCTCCCTGTGTTCTCCAGCTTGCCTCAAATATACTGAGGTTGGATCTGTCCCCACCCATCTCCCTGGGCCCCCAAGGCCAGCCCACTCCCACTTCAGTCATCACTGCCCTTGATCACCAAAGGCAGTGCCCACCATCGGTCCATGCTGCAGCCAGGCTTTTGCCCACCACATCTGCAGGCACAACAAAGGCAACAGAAGTGAACCAAGAAGTCCAGCGTCTCTGGGTTGCTTGCCAAATTATCAGCCTAAGAGCCCCTGCGCACTGGACAGTAGATGTCCCAGTCATGAGATCAGGTGTCAGAAGGTCCTTGGTCTTCTTGTTCTTTGGTGTCTGTGGGCACCGTGGGGCAGATCTATTTGTGTGGTCAGTTCTACTAAGGGCATGCCCAGGAATGAAAGACCTCTGTGCCTCGTGCAAACTCCCTAAGAATTTGGGAGGGGGTCCCTCTATTTGAGTAGGCATGGGTGGCCCAGGAAGAATGGCAGGATGAGGCCTCCATGCCCTTTCTTTTGCCTAGCTGGGCTCTGCCCCTGAGTCCTGCTAGGGATAAGTGAGGAGGAAACCACCCTCCTGATAGCCTCTAGCACCCTTGTCCGCTTTCCCACAGCCCTTCTCCAGGGCCAAGTCCCTCAGGTGTCTCCCCACCAAGCCGCTCATGGTCAAGCCCTTCTCTGGTGTCTCCTTCCCCGCCCTTCCCAGCCTTCTGCATGAACCACACCTCTCACCCCCGACCCAAGCCAGCGGCAGCCTGCATCCCCCAGCCAGGGGAAACAGCTTTCCACGCTACCAAGGGCCCCAGGCTGAAGAAAGAGGAACCCCCATTCAGGGTTCCTGCCTCAGATGCCCTGCCCCAGGACAGAGACCACAGTGGCTGGGAAGGCAGTGCAGCTACAGCCTCATCTCCAGGGGTGTGGTGGGAGAGGAGCTGGTTTGGGTAGGCATCGCTGACCTCTGCCCCCTTGGCTCCCCTGCAGCGCAGAGCCCCACCGCCGCGGACCCCCTGCAGCAGGCCTACGCCGGAGTGCAGCAGTATGCAGGTCGTTAGTATCCACGCGTCCCCACGGTGGTCCCCCGGCTGTATGCACCTCCCCATGCCTGGGCACCGGTGCCCCCTACCCAGCCAGGCCTGGGCCTAGCACTGTGAGGGAGGGGGGTGCAGGGCAGGACGGGCCAGGAGCTGTGGTGGAAGGAGGGAGGGTTATGCTGACAGAGATCCCCCACCCCCGCTGGGCTCCCTCCCTCTCTGCAGGTGCCCCTGGGCCTTCAGGCAGAGCTTACCTAACCCTAACCCAACACGGCGGTGGTGGGTGGTCCGAACATGCGATGAGTTGGTGAGCCAGGCTAAGCTTTAACCTTGCTGTGAAGTGACTCATCTTTGAGGCCAGATTTCCCTCCCCCGTGGTGCTGCCAGGGCTGGCTTGTCCTGGAGCACCAAGCCTCCCAGCAGCACTGGGGTGAGGCCGGAGCTAGGTGTCACTGGCTCAGAAAGCACAGATGCCTGGGTTTGAGGGAAGGCAAGCAGTTTCCATCCCCCCGTCGTAGCCATACACAGGCAACAGGAGTGGGGCCCGAGCAAGGAGGACAGGGAACAAGGGAGGATAGGCGGCCAGAGGTAGAAAACAGGAGAGGCGAGCAGATGGCCTTTGGTCACTGAATGGGAAGGTGCTGAGCTACCGTAGGAAGCCCAAGGCCCGCTGTCAGCCACGCTTCTGTCCCTCCCCTGGGCTCGGCAAAACACACACACACACACGCACACACGTGCACGCACACACACACACACACACAGTCATCCCCGCCCAGCCAGTGTCCTGCTGTCTGGCCTGGTCAGGGTCCCTCCTTGCTGAGTTTAGGAGCCAGCAGTGTCTCCCCTGAGGGTGATAGAGCTTCCTGGCACCATGGGGACCTGGATAAAGCGGGCTTCTCACATCTGGAGTCCAGAGGAAGCTCTCTCCTTCATCTGCTGAGCCCCTTTGGGAGCCAGGCCAGGCTGAGGAGGGGGCTAGCCACTCCTGTCCCACCTCTGACCCTTTCCAGTTGAGTATAGAAAGCATCAGATTTGTTCAACTCAGCCCTCCGCCCCTGGGGAACCACCCATTGGCAGGATCCCAGAGGCCAAGCTCACACCTGGGGGGGTCCCATCTCCCACACAGGCGCCAGCTGAGCGAGATTGAGGGTATGTGGCCGGGGTCAGTCGGGGCACAGAGAAGGGGGAAACGTGGGTTCCAGGTGGTGTGGGGTGATCCTCTCCAGGGCATTCTGATGTTTTTGATTATTCGTTATTGTGGATTATCCACACGTGGGTTGTCCACTGCAGATTAAACTCGCCTCCCCCATGCACACACCAGCGTGCGCGTGCACACACACACACACACACCAGCGCACATACACATCTAGTCTTCCCTTTGCCGCTTCTCCTTCATTACTGCTGAAAACTGGCTTTGTCTTAAAAATGCATTTTTTCGCTGGTCTGCTTTTACTGCTCAACACTGAAATTTCTCTCTTTCTTCCTGCCTCTCACCCTGTCCCTCTCTGTGTCACTGTCACCGTCTCTTGCCTCTTCTCTTTGGCCCTCCAGCAGCTGCCTACCCTGCTGCCTATGGTCAGATAAGCCAGGCCTTTCCTCAGCCACCTCCAATGATCCCCCAGCAACAGAGAGAAGGTGAGTCTGCCAGCGGGGCTCTTACGCCTCTTCCCCCCTTCTCCCCCCAAAGAGGCTGCGCGCCTGGGCCTTTGGCAGGGGTGTTCCATTGGCAAGGTGACCACATCTGCATTGTGTTGAGGGTGAGAGGAGTTGCGGGAGGGTGAGAGGAGCTGCGGGATGGTGAGAGGCAGCGCCCTCCAATCCAGGCGCGGAGGTGCACTGTCATGGGCAGCTCTGTAAACCCAGGTGGAGGGAGGTCAGGAAGGTGGGGTCCCGGAGGAGGCAGCGTCCAAGAATCTCCCCTCCCTCGATGGGCAGCATTTGTCCAGTGGCAAGGAAGGGGAGAAATATGAATGGTCACGGCTGGGGTGGTGGGTGGGAGTGGGGATACCAGTTCATCAGGGACAGAGGTTGTGCTTTCTAGGTGAGAAGGAGAGTCAGCTGGAGCTCCCAGGGCAGGACTCCATGGGCAGGTGAGGGGATGGGGTGCCCCAGTGTAGGCCTAGTGAAAGAAGGGGATCCTGGAAAGTCACATCTGGAGGCCCTGGTGTGAACAGGGCAGCAAGGCCAGTGGGCCTCGGGAGGCTGGAACCTCATAAAGAATCTGAGTCCTCCCATTCCAGAGTCCGGAGCCCCACAGGAGCTGGATAACAGATCCACGCTCAGGGGTGCAGGGATGCTCACAGAGCTCAGTTTGATGGGGTCCTGTCTCTCCACCCCGTGAAGAGGGTCAGCCTGCCAGTGAGGCCACCACACCTGCCCATGTAGCCCACGTGGCCAGAGGGTTCCAGTGGTTTCCTTATCGCTGGCTCGTAGCCCCTGCGGCAGACTCCCAGAGCTGTGGGATGTGGGCTAGTCCTGAAGAGGACCCCGGGGTCTGCTGGTCCAAAGCCCTGTGGTCAGACAGGCCCCGAACAGGCCCCAGAGCCTGGATGGTTGAAAGGCTGGTCTTTGAAGCAAACCCTTCTGGGTCTGACTCCCAGCTCAGCCCCTCCTCTCTCAGCCTTGGTGTCCTCACCTGTAAAATGAGGACAGTGATGATCATTCCCTAGAGGAGTATGAGGATCAGACTAGCTCAAGTCTGCCTTCCAAACTCCAGCAATCGCCTGCGGATTTCTCACCATGCACACAGCCCTCCCCTCACCAGTTTGTCACCCTCTCCAAAGTTGTGCGTGAGGCATTATCTTAGTTCACATGCACCGGGCAGCTCCTGAGACCTGTGTCATCACCTCCCTGGGCCCATGAGGATGAAGCTGCAGGAACCCAGAGGGTGCATGGTGAGGCCCCCTGCTCACTCCTGCAGCCATGCTGCAGCCCCGAGTCACACCTGGGCCCATTGGTGAAGTGGGGGTGGACGATGGCCCATCAGCCTGCCTCTGCCTGATGGTCCCCTCACTGGGCTGTGGCCCTGGAGCCTGCCCTGCCCCCGCCCTCCTCCCTCCATTGATGCCTTCCAGCACCACATCAGTCGGGTCAGGGCCACAAGCAGTGGGTCCAAGAGTCCAGCATTGCCTGTCCCAGGCCCAGAGCAGAGAGCTGTGCCCAATGGCCCTTACTGCTTTTGTCACCCCACTGGCTTCAGGCTGACCTGCCCTCACCTTGTAGTCAGTGCCCTGTATCACTCTGACCTGTGGCTCGGAGGTCTCTAAACCCTGACACACACACACACACACACACACACACACACACACACACACACACACACACACACACACACACACACACACACACACACACACACACACACACACACACACACACACACACACACACACACACACACACACACACACACACACACCCTCTACCTCTGCAGGTCAGTGCTGCTCTGACCAACACATATGACAGCCCTTACCACTGTCCTTAAACACAGTCCCCCCATCTGCTCCCTGCCCCACCCCCTACCTCATACTTTGTACCAACCCATGAGTCTAGCTCTGAACTCTTTCACATACCTCTCTCCATCTCCGAGCAGCTTCAGCTACCCCCACCCCCATGCCCTGCTCTCTAGAGCAGACCCTGTGTGGCCAGTCCCCACTCCAGCCTCCCATCGGGCAGGAGGATCTCCCACTGTTGTCCCCATCCTCCCTGACGTCGGTGTGCTGCGCGAGCAGGCCACAGGGAGCAGTGAGATGTGAGCCTAGATTCCTATAGAAACACGCTGCATATGAGGGCGAGCTCATGGTGCCGGAAGTGGGGTCTTCGGGGAAATCTGTGGGGTCCTGAAGGATGAGGACTCCCCTCCAGCACATAGAGGTGGGGAGACGGGCATTTGAGGCTGGGAGAACAGCAGGAGCAAAGGCATGGGTGCTGCAAAGCCTGAGGTGAGCCTGGAAATGGGGTGGAGACAGGCTGAGAGTGGGTTGGAGCCAGACCAAAGCCGTGTCCAGTATTGCGTGAGGTATGAACAAGAAGGCTGTGCTCCTCCAGCCACGCCCGTAGTTAGCCTCTTTCCACCGTGGTCACCTCGCCTTGTGTCATGCCACTGAAACACCAGGACACACTGGTTGCTGGGCAGGACCCTCCTTCCAGCTCCCTTGTCTTTGAGCTGAGCGTGAAAACAGATGCCTGAAGGCCCTGAGGCTGTCTGCCCACAGACCAGCCCAGGTTACTGTGCCAGGGGCTGCAGTGTGGTCCAGGGCAGTCACTTTCTGTCTCTGGAGCTCCGTTTCATCCTTTGTCAGAAGGCTGGTTTGGACCAGATTGATCTCCAAACTCCTGCGTTTATGCCACCTGGATGCTCTATAATCTGGGAATTAGGGTTCCGAGGTAGCCCCAGTAAGACAGTGTGTAGGCTCACTGTTGAGGGGTGAGGGGCAGGGGGCTGGAAGAGCCGTCCCTGTGGGGCTCAGCCACACACCATGCTGATGGGACTGAGCCCCAAAGCTCTACCCTCGAAGGCTCCTTGTCTCTTTAAGGAGAACAGAAATAACATCCACACAAAGCAGCTTGCAGAACTTGAACTTGTAGGGAGGGCCCCAAGTTCAAGGCGGGTGTCAGCGTAGGTTGGAGGGGTGGGGGAAGTCTGGAAGAGTTGGGATGGGAGAGGAAGGGAGGCACGTGCTGGGGGAGGGGAGTAGGAGGACGGGAGTGGGGTGGGGAGAAGGCAAATGCCCCTGCCCCTAGAGAGCACCTGCTTCTGGCTGGAGAGAAAGCTTCCCAGACCTACCCGAGAAAGAGCCTCAGACTGCAGAATATGGGCTATGGACTCAGGGAGCCCCAGGAAGGGAGAGGGTGTGGGGAGGATCTGGGTGGGACCCTGGAGGAGGTGTGGATTAGGTGAGGCCTTCAGGCTGGTTCCTGCTGCAAGGGGACTCACATCTAGCTGGGGACCATCAAGGGACACATTCACAGAGTGTGACCCAGTGAGAACCTTCCATGGTTGGAGGGGAGGGGGCAGGGCCACCAGAGCTTGGGGAATCCGGCCCTGGGACCCCTGGCAGTGGGTGAAGGGGCTCGCTTGCGCCGGTTCTGAAAGCGCCGTCAGCTGGCAGAGCCAGCAGTCCAGGGAGGGGAAGCTGGAGGCTGGGGGTGGGCAGGTGGTGCAGGGCAGGGACCAGGGCCGAGGAGGTCGTTGGTTCAGAGGGAGGCTTTGGTGGTCAGAGGACTCTTAGCTATCAGCTGTGAACCTCAAGGGGGTGCGGATAGATGGAGGAAGGAAGTTAGGAGAGCGGGAGGGGAGAGGAGAGGAAGAAAAGGGCGGAGAGATTCCAGAGCTGATGATTTGCTCCAGACCCAGGTTATCTGGCAGCCTCATGCGTCCCAGAGAACCAGGGTGCTGGCTGTGAAAGCCACACAGCAGCCCACGTCGGTGCCTTACGGTCTTCACTTTTAAGTTCCTGCCTAGTTTCTACCAGCCTCTGATCAGAACCTCGTTCTTATCCAACTCTTAGCAAGTGCAGCTGTTTCCTCTGCATGTCCTCCATAGGCTGGAAACAAACATTGAAATGTCCACACTTTAAAAGGTTAAGTTATCTGTGGCATACTCTATTTTAGATGGCAGGAAAAAAATGAAGGAGCTTGGAGAGATTTCCCATTCAAAGAGTTAAAATTGAGCATTTTGGTCATTTAAAAAGAAACATGTGAATCTTTAGCTATCTGCAAATTTCAGAAATCCAAAGACCTCAGCGGGGTTCAGGGTTTCTGGGGCACTGAGATGAGTGATAGGTAGGTAGAGAGAGAGGAGGGCACAGACTACGGAGGCAGACAGCCTGGGTCTGGGTTCATATCCTGGCTCCATTGCCTACTAGCTATGTGACTTGGCAGGTGACTTAACTTCTCTGGCCTCAGTTTTCTCTTCTGTGAAGTGGGAATGACAACAGCCTCAGGGCTGCTGTAAGGATTAAGTGAGTTAACATTCACGTAAAGTGTGTAGAGCAGCCTGGCATGTAATTCATGCTACAGAAGTGGCAGGGCTGTTACTGCTGTAATGAAACGGGAAGACTTACACCATAAGGCTCGTGGTACCCTGGCTTGTGGGTATCCCATCACGGAGCCTTGCAGTGAAGCCCCTTCTGCTCACCTAGCTTGCTGGAGGCGGTGGGATCAATCTTGGTTTCCACCTCCAAGATCAGGACTGACTTTAAAGTTCGGGGCAGCAGAGGGTAGGGCCGTTGGAGACCAGATGGGAAGCAGGGGCTGCTGGCCACGAGGAGGATGGGGATTCCAGGCCCCAGAGTCCTGCCTCTGGGGGCTGACGTGAGGCTTCCAGAGGCCCCAGCACCACAGGCACGGCTGCCCTAGGGCAGTTCCCTCCGATGTCCCCTGAGCAGGGGCCCGGCAGGTCTCCCTACCCCTGCCTCTTCTCAGCATCTCCCCTCCATGACTGATCAGGCCTTGGCACATTCACCCCATTCACTGGTTGACTCCACCCCTGGAGCCCTAGAGTTGCGAGGCACCCTGTTATGGACCCACTTTGCAGAAAAGGTCACTGAGGCGCAGAGAGGTTCAGTGACTTGCCCAAGGGCAGAGCGGAGACCAGAGTTCAGACCCGGGGCTCAGCAGCCCCCCCTTTTCCGTGGCCACTTTTGGATCTTGAATGAGACTCCCCCTCCTAACCTCGCCCCCACCCCTCCCTGCTGCCGCTGCCTAACTCGCTCACCTCTCCTCTGTCTCTCTCTTCCCCCACCCCGCCATCCCTCCTCCCCCGCCCCCCCCCCCCACCGCAGGGCCCGAGGGCTGTAACCTGTTCATCTACCATCTGCCCCAGGAGTTTGGGGACGCTGAGCTGATGCAGATGTTCCTCCCTCTCGGTAATGTCATCTCCTCGAAAGTGTTTGTGGATCGGGCGACTAACCAAAGTAAATGCTTTGGTGGGTACAGATAACAAACCAACTTCACCTAGGACAGGGTGGTGCTCGCACCCACTTACCGGTGTCCAACTGCTTTTAACCTGCTCCTTCACATCGGCCCCACCCCCAAGTGCTCCCTGTGCCCAGCCTCCAGCCTCCACCTCTCACCCCTCTTCTCTCTTCTGTTCTTTTGGCTTCTTGGCTTTCTCTGCCCACCCCCCCCGCCCCATCCAGCCCCCCTACCCCCTGTCCCAGTCCAAGAGATAGTCTCTCCTCCCAGGCAAAAAGTTCCATTCCCACCGACTGAGAAGGGGAAGGGACCCACCTTGGGCAGGGGTGGGAGGGCAGGGAGCGGAGCCTGGCGACACCCATTCTCCCAGCGCCCTTCTCCTCTCAGGGTCACAGTGGCCCCAGGGTAAAAGCCAAGCATGATCCTTGGGGTGGGAGATCCGCCCAGCCGAGGCCCCTACCCCGCCGGCCCCGTGGCCTCTTCTGTCCATCTCTCTGTCCTGCCCCTGCCCCCGTTCTCTGTCTACCCTGCTCTTTGCTCCCCTCCTGCCATCCAATGAACCCTCCTCCCCCTACCAACCCCCTCAGGCCACCAGAGCCAAATTGTTGAGGAATCAGGAAGAGGAAACTGGTTCCTGCCCTCAGGTAGCCTCAGGTCTGAGCTTAGATGAAAATCACATCTATTCAACAGCAGTGAAATCTGCGAGGCACCAAGTAATGGAGGAAGGAGAAAGGCAGGTGGATGCAAATAGACAAAAAGGAAGGGGAGGAAATTCCAGGCAGGGGGAATAGAATGGATGAGGGCATGGGGGCTGTGATGAGAAGAGTCAAAGGTCAGTGAATGAGGAAGCAGGAGGCTTTGGGGAGAAAGGAGGGTTCAGGGGAGACCAGCTGTGAGGGCGGGCCTGTGCTGGGGAGGGTTTCAGCCATTCCGGTGAAGATGCTTCATGTGGTGTGGTAGGTAGTGGAAGATGGTGGGAGTAACAGGATGAAGATACTTCTGGTAAATTCTCCTGGGCAGGGTGTTAGATAGGAGACGAAGGTTTGGGAGGATCTAGGAGTATGGTTGTCATATAAAACACAGGATGCCCGGTTAAATCAGAATTTTGGATAAACAATGGATACATTTTTAGCATACGTATATCCCAAATATTATGTGTAATATGTCCCATGCAATATTGGGGATATACTTATACTAAAAAAGTAATTCATTGTTTATCTGAAATTCCAATTCAACTGGGCATCCTGAGTTTCAATTTGCTTCCAACCTCCTGGAAACCCACCTCATCCCCACACCTCTCCTCTCCACTCCTCCTTAGCCCCTCTCCCACCTCTTCTGCCTCCATGGGAGCTTCTTTCTGGGGCCAGACCCACTCATGATTCCCCAAGGATTGAGGAGTCCAGTCCCCAGAGCTGAGTCAGCCAGAAGCTCAGAATCTCCAGGTTGACCCCCAGATTCTGGGGCTGTGAGGACAGAATAGGATCTTGCTTTGGCCAGGGAACCTGGGTCCCCCCTTGGGAGTGGGGAAGGGGAGAAGGTACAAAAATGCAGAAGCACCAGGAAGCACATGTTAAGGAGATTCCAATTTGGAGACCAGCTTTCCAGGACCAGGAAGGGCTTCAGGGTGGAAAGCATGTTCCCCAAGGCAGTCAAGGTCTTTGCACATTGTCCTTTCCCCTCTGGCAGCTGCCACTGACAATCTGTGGCATTTCAGTGGCACAGAGTTGCCCCAGCAGCTCATTTCTCTGGGAGATGGGAAAACAAGGCAAAAGGAAAAGACCAGGTTGCACCCCTCCACTGTTTGGTGTTTCTTCTGACGAATTACATTATGTATGTAAAAACGACAAACTGGGGATCAGCTGCCTTTGCTCTCTAAGTAAGCCTCAGATGTTCCATAAATCAGAAGAAAACTGAAGAGCCCAGAACATGCTGGGCCCCCGGGCTGGGGTGCGTTTGACTCCCTGGAGTCAGCCCCGGACTACCCTTGCCATTAGCTCATTCAAGTTCACCAGCAAAGGCTTTCGCCCTGCTGCTTCTGGGAGTCCATCCCCACCTACCTCTACTCTGGCTCTTTCCTCTCTTCCTGAACAAACATCTAGCGCTGAACATCCACTGGCCTTGAGAAAGGACAGGCTCCCGCCAAGCTGGCTGGCCCAATGGCTTCTCCTTCAGCCTCTTGGGTTCCCTCCCTTGCTCTGGCAACCGAGCCTGTGCAGCTCTCCCCAGCACACACTCATGGGCAAGTTTACTCTCTGGGCCTCAGTGTCCTTATTTGTGGAATGGGGATTTCAGCAGTCAGCTCTCAGCAGTGTTGTGAAGGTCATACGAGATGGTCCATGTGAGGGACCTGGCCAGAGCCGGACCCTCAGGAGGTGCTAGGGTCCCCTTTATTCCCCAAAGGAAGGGCCATTTTTCTGCACACGTGGTCCTCTGTTAAAGTGAACTCCTTAAAGGCCCCGCTTGCTCTTTATAAGCATAAACAGAATCTTTGAGAGGCCGTCGTGAACATATGTGCAGCACAGATGGTTTCTTCATTGGAAGACGGGCTGGAGGGCCACCAGGAGGGCATCCTACCTGCACATACTCCCACGGTCTGGAAGGCAGGAATCTTCTCGGGAGTGGGAGGAATGGGGCAGGGGTCTCTGGGAGAAGGGACACAGCCCTGGAAACTGTGAACGTGGGAGATGGTGCCTAGAGCCTTGCCGAGGGGGGGCCAGCAGGGGAGATGCTCCTTGCCCTGACTGCTAGCCAGTTAACAAAACTAGTTCAGGAAGAAAAGTTTCTTGAGCCCGGAATCCTTCCCAACCCCCAGGCTTCCAGAAACTCAACCCAAAGGCTGGGCTTCTTCCTTCCTCCAGGACCCCCTCTCTCCCTTTACACCTCCACCCTAGACAGCATCTCCAGCCGTTTTAATCTTTCTCCCATCTCTTCCCCACTTTGCTCGTATTTGTTCTTTTGTGGGGGGAACTGTCACCCACAGTTCGGCTATCTTGTCCCAGGAGGAAGAGAGGCGTTTAGTTTGCCCACCCTCTTTAATCTGGGCGAGAGCAGTATAACAGATTCACCATTCACACATTTGAAAACTGCTCTGCTGACAGCTTGATTTAGTCAGTCAGAGAAGTTGGTGGGGAAGGGATGGGCCAGGAGGGCATGAGAGGGGGAGGTGGAAAGATGACTCACATTGATTTCCAGCTACGGATAATCAGAAATCTTTCCTCTGTGTTTTCGCCCATAGATTAATACATAATACATAGATGTTGGTTATGTTGCCCTGGGCCCATCTCTGACCAATCTCATCCGAGCTCACATGCTGCCACTCTTGAGTACACTCACGTGCGTGTACACACACCCCTCCCCCATCTTTGATGATGCATGGCCTCAAGAGAAAATGCACACAAATGCAGGAAGGAGAAAGAGAAAAGAGGCCGGTGGAGGCATTGTCTGGGGCGGAGGTAAAAGGGCCACCACACGGGGAGAGTAAGGGAGGGGTCACAGGCAGGCCCAAGGTACCACAGACAATTAACCAAGAAAGCAGCTTTCTACTTCAACGGAGTCTGTACACCTATCCCTTATATATCTAATGGCCATTTGGAGACAAGCACCCCAAATGAAGTGCATTTGCAGGATGGCCTGGGAACTTCGCCAAGCTTGGTTTCATATATTTTGCAGGATCTAAGTCCATTTTACAGGAGAAAAGGCTTCTAAAGTCAAATAAATTCCAGGAAATACTAGGTTAAACAAAGCCATAAAGAAGAGAGAAGTTGGGGTGGTATAGGGATGTTTTTATTTGTGAATGTGCCATGAACTGTCCCAGAGGGGCCTGGCTGTAAATTTGCTTGACCACCAAAGGCCCTTTCTCAGGGAGCACCTTTTAGGGCCATTTTTGGGAAATGCTGATGTAGTCTATAAGGAGATGCATTCGAAGTTCCAAAAGGTGACTTCTAAATCAGCTTTGGGAACCTAATCCGTTCCCACCTGGGAACTGCTTGTTTCAGAAGGTGACTGGGAGCCACGGATGGTTCTATATCCTGTCCTGGGATATTGGGAGGAGTGAACACGTGAAAAGAACTTGTGCAGTCTGTAGTACACGGAGAAGGCGCTCAGCTAACTTTCGCTAATAGGGTCAATTTGTACTATTATTGTTATACCATTATTAGTGTTAGAGGGACTCACAGGGGACACATCAACGGGCGCGTGCTTAGTCCGGGGCAAGAGCCCCTGCTCCCGGGGTGGAGTTTTACTAAATAAAAGGATGGTGCAGACGGCCCCAGGGAGCGAGATGGCGGGTTAATGTGAGCCGGTGTGGACTGGCCCCGGTGGCCACCCGGAGCCTGGCTGGGGGCAGCCTCGGCAGGGACGGAGCGGGAGGAGGGGCGGCGGGGACCCTGCCTCTGCCCTGCCCCGCGGCCGGGCGGCGCTCGCGAGGGGGGCGGCCGGAATCGGCGGCGGCGAAGTTCGCTCCGTGGCGCCTCCCCTCCCTCCCCTCGCACTCCTCTCTCTCCCCAGGCCGGCACCCCGTGCCCTCCCGCTGCCAGGCCCCCTCCTGTCAGGGAGGACAGTGTCCAATAAACTCCTCCACCCGCAGGTGTGTCCGCCCTCTCCCACCGCAGGCGGGGGCTGAGGTGCCGGGGCCGGCGCGGGTGGGGGGCGGGCGCCTCTCCGAGCCCCGCCGCGCCGCGGGCGCCCCGCCTGGGGGAGAGGGCACGCGGGACAGCGGCGCCGCCCAGAGCCGAGGTGGAGCCGGGGCGGCCCGACCCGGGGCCGCCTGGGTCGGGGAGCCGGGAACCTCGGCAGCGCCCGCCCCGGGAGGGGCCGCAAGCACGCGGGCTGTGGGGGGCACTAGGCCGGGACGGGGGCGGGGCCCCCAAGGGGAGGAGCCTTGAGCCCCGCCCCCGCCCGGAGGCGCGGCGGGAGCGGGGAGACACCGCCGCCCGCCCCGCCCTCGGCCCCCATGGACCTTCTCCGCCCCCGCCCCCTCCCGGCCGGGGCGGCCCCGTGGAAACCCAGGCCCTCGTCCCTCGTGTCTCGCCAGGCTTCGTGAGCTTCGACAACCCGGCCAGCGCGCAGACCGCCATCCAGGCCATGAACGGCTTCCAGATCGGCATGAAGAGGCTCAAGGTGCAGCTGAAGCGGCCCAAAGACGCCAATCGCCCGTACTGAGTGCAGGCGGGAGCGTCCCCCGGGGGAGACCAGGACTCGCACAGGTAACCGGGGTCGGCCGGGGCGCGGGGACGGGGGGCTGGGGAGGTTGATACCGGACGGACCCGCCGCCTCCCCTGACCTCTGTGGGCCGGATGGAGCCTCGCTGTGCCTTGGACCCGCTGCGCCCGGCTCGACCTGCTCCTCGCCCGGTGCCTAGGGGGCAGGCGCAGAGCTGTGGTCACCCCGTCAGAAATGGGTATGACCATCCCCCTGCCGCAGAGCCAAGAGGAGCAGGAGTGAGGGAACCGGTGTGAGAAGGTCTACACCGGCAGTTTTGTTTGCCAGAAAACCCTGGGGTGAGCAGATGGCAAGCTCAGGGCTGGGAGAGTTTGGGGGAGGAGTAGGCCCTGTGGGGAGCTGTAGGCCTGTGCTGGGGCCTTCTCCCAGACTCCCTGGCTCTCCCCTCCCCAGCTCTCTTGCCTGAAGGGCTGGTGGCTTTTAGACACTTGACCCCTTCACCCCTTCAGTTCCCTGCAGCTCAGTCTGGAGAGGAGGCACAGGACTTTTCAAAGGGAACTTTACCAAAAAGCAAAAGAGGATGGGACAGACGCTGAGGAGGGTGATGGTACGGGACTGGGGCCACTTACCCCGCCCTCTTTACAGAGACCACGATGAGTGCGCAGGTGTCACCTTTCCCTTCTCTGTCTGGGTCCTGCCTTACAGCTGAAGGCACAGAGTCGGCCATTCCTCTTCCAGGCCACGTGCTCCCCTGGGTGAAGCAGCTTTCTGGGGAAGGGGGGAGGGAGGAGATGTGCCTGGCCATCAGAAGTCCACCCCCAGCCTGGTTTCTCCCATTGAGGTGCGCTCCACCCGTCCCAGCTCGTTCACAGTCCAGGGCCAGGCTGCCCAGGCCTCCGCTGCTTCAGCAGTACTGTGTGCCAGGCACTGTTAGGTACTCAGCATGAGTAAGACTAATCAGGATCCTTGTCCTTAGCAGGGGAGGCAGACAACAAACAAGGACAGGATCAAAGAGTAAATTGTATAGTGTGTCAAAATTGTTGGTTACAGTTAAATCAGGTAGTCAGGGTAGGCCTTGTTGAGGAAGTGAGACATCTGAGCAAAGATCTGAAGAAGGGGAGGCAGGGAGCCACGCCAGGGTTTGGCTGTTCCCTCCGTCCTCGCGCCGAGGGAACAGCCAGTGCACAGGCTCCAAGGTGTGGGCAATGCGGTGTGTTCAAGGACCAGCAGGAGGCCAAGGTGACTGGAGGAGAGCGAGCACGGTGGGGTGTAGTGGCAAAGGAGATCCCAGAGGTGAGGAGGGCCACCTCGTGTAGGACCTACAAGCTGTTGCATGGACTTCGGCCTCTCCTCAGAGATGGGGGGCTGCGGGCGAGCCATTGGAGAGCTCTGCACAGAAGAGTGATGTGATTAACTTGTATTTCAGGAGGCTCGCTGGCTGCCATGTTGATAGATCGTAGGGCCCAAAGCAGAGGTCTAGCGCTGGGACCGCTCAGTCCAGGGCGACAGCAGTGGGTGTGGTGTGAGGGAGTTGGTGCTGTTTGTAAGGAATTAGAGGGGATGTGAGAGAAAGAGACATCAAGGATGCCGCTTGGCTTTTGGCCCGATTAACTGGAAGAGCAGAGTTGTCGTGGGCTGAGATGGAGAGGGGCTGGGAGAAAGGTGAGGCACGTGACAGTTACACATCCGAGTGGAGGGTCGGAGTCTGGAGTTTGGGAGGGAGGTCTCCACAGCTTCCCAGTCTCCTCTCAAGTCCCACCGCTGCCAGCAGGACCCCCTTCATCCACGCAGGAGCAGCCACACTCACCTTCTCTCGAAGAGGGTGCTTGAGCCTCTACTCGCCGCAAAGCTAGAAAAGCAGAGTCCACCTCTCGTGCTTCCTCATTGCCTGCCCCTGTCCGCCTTTGGTCTGTGTGAAATGCACACGCACGTGTTCATTCAGAGCGTGGGCACTTTCCTGTGCCAGATGCTGGCTCAGTGCCGGGATGCCGAGATGCATGGTCACCGTGCTGCCCGCGTGGAGCTTCCAGCTCTGTGCTCACGCCGACAGGGTGGCAGCCAGCCAATGGGTACATTTCCATAGGAGGGGAGGGACGGTGCAGTGAAAGCAGCCCTTTCGTGACGTGGAGCACTTTTTCTTAAACAGGCTTAGCTCTGCCACGAAGGCATGACCTGGGTGGGTCAAGGTGCTTTCCCTCTTGGGCTTCCATTTCTTCAGTGATGAAACCCAGGCATTGGATCCATCAGAGGACTTTTAAGGAGGCGGCATGCTCCAGTGTCAGGCCCTGAGATTCTGAGGGGCCCCTGTGGGTGTGTTTTGTGGCTCCCCCCAAAACAGCTTGTCTTAGCCTCCTAGACCTTGATGCAACTAAAACCCCAAGAAAGGAGAGAACATCTAGGTCAGAGAAATTCCCAGATGAAGGGGGGAGGACGGCAGACTTGTGGTTTGAGGCAGAAGGTAAGAAGTGGCCCTCAGGGTAGAACCAGTTAGCAGTCATGATTGGGGAGGGGGCTTGAGAGGAGTGGCTAAAAAACAGAGTGGTTCTTCCACCAGGGAGTACAAAGGCCAGAAAGATGAGAACCACAGACTTTCACACTGCGCTTACCATGCAAGAGACTGTTCTTGTAGGTGACAACTCTAAGACATAACTATACTTGTAGCTGCCTGTAAGGTAGGTAGTGTCATTATTCCCATTTTATAGATGGAGCACAGACAGATTAAGTCACTTGCTAATCAGCTACCGAGCAGTAGAGTCATGATTTGAAGGGGGAGTGGTTACTTCCAGAGGCTGAGCTCTTAACCCCTTCAAGTAAGGAGATGGATAAACCCCACTCTGCTATCTTCACCTCACCCCTCCTACCCCAGAGTGTCCTGAATATCAGAGGGGACACATCAGGACATCTCATTTCTCTGGGGTCAGCCATCTGACTAGCCCTCCACTAGGCAGTCTTCTAAAAAACTGTGAGCTCGCGTAGCTCCTACAGTAAAGTTGACCTTTCAGCTCCATTCACAGGATTTTAACAAATGGTGCATTCAGGTTCCCAACCCAAGACTGTTAGAGGGTGTAACAGAAGGCAGGTGCCATAGGGCCAGGCTCGGGGAGTGCCGTGGGCAGTGGCTGCTGCCAGTAAGAGAGGGAGGAAGCAGCACGCAAAGGCAACTTAAAAACTGCATGATTTTACAGGCCAGCAAAGGATGTTTACAGATGCTGGGTCCTAGTTGCTCGGAAGGGCGGGGCTCGCCTAAGCAGGGGCTCGGGGGCCATAGTTAGGTGTGAAGAGGCACCGGGAGGGTGGTCTCATGGCCAGTGGTAAAGACAGAAGGCAAATAGGTGGCCAGGTCAGAACTGGAGTGAGGGGGTTCTGGGGAAGGAGAGGGCCCCTGGCAGGGCAGCCGTGGGGAGGGGGAGTGTGGCTGGGCTTTGGTTCCATAAAATGAGGCCTGGGTAGGGTGGGGTCTGCGCACCCTGATGGATGGGAGTGTGGGTTCCAGGCTTCATTGCTGCCCCTGCCCCTCATCTTACGCTAAGATGGGAGTTTCTCCCAGAAATCTTTACGGGGAAACTAAGAGGAAGGAAACAAAGGCAGGGAAAGTGGGCAGAAACACGAACGTGGCCAGGTCCAGGCAGACACCCAAGTCCCTTGTTCCACCTCTGGGCCCAAGCTGAGGGTGGGCGCGCAGGCATCCGGCTCTTTGGAGGGAGAACCCTCTGAGTGGTGTGTCTGACTCCCTGGGGGCCCCGTTTCTTCTGGCCCCTGGGCTTTGGTTCTGAGTGTGCTTTTGCACAGCGTCTGCTCTGAGCTTTGCAGGCACGGGTGCTTCGGGTCAGACCTGCCCAGTGCTGGGCTGTGGCTTTGGGCCTGGGCCTTCTCTGGCTAGAGGCCAGCTGTGTTTAGGACCTGGCATCTGAACTGGCTCAGCTTGACCATAATTTCCTCACCCAGGTCATGAGGTGGGGCTTCCCAGTCCTGATTCAAGCTCCCCTACGCCGGTCGGTGACTCTGTTGCCACCTCTAGGGCTGTGCTCGGAGAGGCTCTTCCAGAGGGTGGCCAGGCAGGGGTCACTGTGCAGGCAGAGGTGCCACTGCTCCCTAATAAAGAAAGTGGCCAGCAGTGCATAGGTAGAACCCCAGGGAGCCTCCTTAGCGGCTGAGCGAGTTTAAGAGAGTGTTTGTGTGCTGGGGGCCAAGCGTGTGTGAGAGATGAGTGGGTACGAGAAGGTTCCCTAGATGGAGATTTGGGGCGGGGCTGTGTGATATTCAGGCTTGAATCCCCAGCACTGGGCAGTGCCAGGCACTGAAGGGTGGCTGGAGGAAAGCTGGCAGCCGGCAAAGGAGCACAGTGGAGTGGGGAGGAGTGGGCGTCCCAGGACTGGGTGCACGTGTCCCTGGGTCGCCGTGGCTGACACCTGATGGCGCTGCCCTCTGTGCCGTGAGGCTTTCAGGATCTTAGTTCCCCCACCAGGGATTGAACCCGGGCCCTCGGCAGTGAGGGCACAGTCCTAACCACCGGAGCGCCGGGGAATTGCCCCCTCCTCAGTTCTTAGGCCTCTTCTCCCACCCCAAGGGCCCGCCAGTTGGCTCTCCTGAGTGGTGGGTCTAAGGGCTTTCTTTCTGGAGGGGCTGGAGATGCAGACGGGCCTTGGTGGGCCCTGGTCTTGGTGAGGGACATCTGCTGTGGGAAGAGCAGGACGGGCAGGCAGGGCAGGGCTCTGCGGAGGAAGAGGGGCGGGGGGCTCTTCTGAGAAGGCAGAGCTGGAGGCCGGGGTCAGGCTTAAAATAGTCACCTCTCAGCTATTTTGCATCTTATCCACAGTGACATGTCATGATCTCAGGCTTCCCTTCCACACTCCCTGTAGGAAAACACAAAGCTGAGAGTGGAAGCCGCTGCGTGTAGAAGCCCGGTGCATCGGAAACCCCTGCAGACTCTGCAAGCCTGGTGCACAGACCCGGGGGCTGCAGGGGAGCAGGGACTGGGAAGTGAGCTCAGGGGTAACCGTGAGGAGGGCGTAGGGCTGGGGGCCCCCGGTGCCCTGGGTGGGGGCAAAGGACCCCAAATGATGAAGCGTGCTCCAGACCACTCAAAACGGAATAATTGGATGATGCTTGACAGAGAAGGGAGCTCAGCCTCCACCACTTAGGGCTCCATTAGTGAAGAAGGCAGGTCGGGGCTTGTGAGATGGGTCAGTCTAGAAAGCTGTACGTGGAGGGGTATAGAGTATGAAGGAATGGAGAAGGGGGAGGTGGAGTGGGGGAGGGCAGCAGAGCACAAGTGCCAGCAGCAGAGAGACGGGGGAAACAGGGCCATAGCCCGCCCCTGTCCAGTGGAGTCTCCTGTTCCGTATGACCAGCCCTGCAGGGCACCCTAGTCTTCCACGTGGCCGTTTCCTGGGTCAGAGCTGCAGAGCCGTCTAAAGGCTTCACGTGCCAGGAAGCAGCCTTGCTTTGGCCACGTGGGCCACCTTGAGAGCAAAGCAGAGAGAGTAAGGCGATCATGAAATAAAATCAGCTGTGCCAGGATGTGTCTGTAGAATTCTGAGAACGTTGATGTAATTTACTCTAAATCTCAGAACTACAAGTGTTCATTTTCTGAAGGCTCTGAGGAAAGAGGGTTGAGGCAGAGTGGACGGGGAGAGGCTCACGACCTCATGCGGTGGGGGCTCTTTTAGTGGAGGCGCCCTTCTCTGGGGATGGCGGCCACGGCGGGACGGGACAGGGCGGGAGGGCTGAGTTGCTGTCTGCGTGGACTGTACTGGGCAGCAGGGTGTTTCGTGGATGGACCCCACGGATACAGCAGTCGCCTTAATCAGCCTCTGACCCACCCGGCAAATCGGGGCCACCCTGTCGGGCTCCCCCTGCTGGTCCACAGGCTGAAGCCATGGAAGGCTGGGGAGGCGAGGAGAGCTCGGCACCTGGGGGGGAGAGAGAAAGAATCAAGGGTGGTCGGAGGCAGAGAGCCTGCTCCCTGACCTGCTTGCCGGCCAAGGTGGTTTGAGGGGCTGTTTTATTTTTTTCTGGCCCCCTCACCAAACTGCCTACACCCTCCCTCCTCTTCCCAGCGCATGATGGATGCCCTTAGTGGCCCTGTGTGAGGTTCTGCTACTGTTCACGGTGTATCATGTGTCTGCACAAACAACCGTGTGTGCGTGTGCGTGTGCGTGAGTGTGTGTGTGTGTTGACGTGCCCATGTTGTTTGTCTGACGGCTTCCTCCATCCTTTGAGTTTTTTTCAGTTCTCTTATGATTTGACTGCTGTTCTCTCATTAGAGCTTTTAGATCAATGCTGTGGTCTGGTGCTGTATAAATATTTTTCCTTTTAATTTTGTTTTAACTTCTTCCTTGCCCTTCTTCACCCTCAACCCGACTCTCCCTGTCCCACCCCCCACACTCCCCGACCCAACCCGCCCCCCCTCCTCCCCCCTTGCCCACACTCTCTTGTCCTCTCTCTCTTTCTCTCTCTCTCTACATATATAAATATATATATAAATCTTTTCTTCTTTTGTCATTCAATCAAATTCCAACAACCCAACCAGGGCCAGTCAAATCCACCACAGTCTCGCGCTGAGCTAGGAATAAAGTTCACGTAATCACATGAGAGTGGAGAAAACAGTCCCCCATCCGTAAGTTCAAATCAACTCAAAGTTCACAGTGTGACATGATGGCGTCATGTAACAAGGCTAAGAATCGGTTGCATGACAATTGCCGTCAAGTTTCGTGGAGGTGCTGTGATTGGAGCGTTTTTCTTGGATGTTGTATCAGTTGATGATTGGCCAGTCATGATCACACGTGCATTTTCTTGACTTTTGTGCTGCCACAATCTTTTTTGCTGTGCTCATTTTCGTTTCGTTCTTGGTGCTTGCAGTGGTTTTACTTTCTGTTGTTTGGTTTTTCTTGTTCAGCGTTTTTTATGCTTCTCTAGATGTCACATAGAGAAAAAAAACAAAAGAACAAAAAAATAGTAAAAATAAAGATGAATTCCCGAATTATCAGACATGGGATCATTTAACTGTGCAAACCATTATTTTTTTTTCTTAAAAATGAGGAAAACATCTTAAAAGTATCTATGCGTGGTTGATTTACTTGCACTTGAAAATATTGTGATTTTATTTTTTTCTAGAAATTTGGGGGCCTTTTTCAATTGACACTTTCCTAGGTCTGGTCTTTTTCCAGTTAGGCTATTTTAAATCTCACTTCAAAAGGAAAAACAAAAAGAAAAAAACAAAAACAAAATCTCTACAGTAACAGAATGATAAAAAAAAAAAAAATTCTAAACCAAAAAACTAGAGTTCAAAGCCCGGGGCCTCTGAGAGAGAGCCCGGTAGCAATTGTAAGGTTTGTATTGTAGCCACTTCTGCTAAATTAAATGTGGGGAGGGAGGTGGGGGCCTGGGAGTTGGGAGGGCTTTTTGGTCGGTTTGGAAAAAACAGTACTAACAAAAGCAAAATGCACTTTTTTGTTTACAACTGAAAAAGGGTCCTTGACAAGTGTTTTTTAATTTTATTATTATTTTATTTGGTGTTGTAATTGTTTAGATTGCTGTGTACGGTTTGCTGTTTGTTGAATCAACAGTGTGAAAAACCTGCCAGCATGGATTGATATACGCATGACGTTGTCCCCTCAACTGGGGGCTTTGCAGTTCTAACTCTCTTGATGTAACCGGTCACCCCCATGTATAAGTGGAAGCTGCTTGCTAGAATGGAGACAAGTCTCATTTGTTAATTCACAATGATTAAGCATTTTCCTTCTGATTCTAGTCGGATCATGATTTTTTTTCTTTGAAATGCAAAACAAAACACCAAAAAGCCACCATTCAAAACAAAAATCAAGAATTGTCTGAGTTAATTTAACTTTGATGATTAAATCCGTTCTGACTTCTTTTAGGTTCTCCCCATCCACTTCCTCGAAGTGCTGAATTTCCTCTAAATTCCCTGGCATGTATGAGAAAAATATTACGTGTGTGTGTGTGTGTATGTGTGTATCTATGCATATACATACACACATATCCATGTATATCCACATATGTGCAGGTGAATATATTCTACACATATATCCAGATATACATATATATACATAGCCTCGCAAATAGTGACCTTGGGAAAGAGGTGGTTGGCTTGGAAACTGGGCAAGAATCCTGCAAAATTCATGTCACAGATCTTGGGGGGGAGTGGGCTGGGCTGCTAGATTTTTGCTATCTTGTTTGCTAGGCTTCTGTATACATATTGTATCTGGGCTAGATCCCTTAGACATCAGTTTAATGATGAATTCATATCCCACAGTCCCAAATTCTTCCCTTAGATCTAGCCGTCCCCCAATCCAGAACTCTAAAGGAACCCAAATCAAAAACCCTCTCCCAACAACCAAACCTCAGCTACAACCATCACCACTAGACCTCCCAGTGGTTTCTTACTCTGAATAGAAGAGTCGATTTCTTTTTTATGTATCATGATCATGACTAATTCTCATACTAGTCTCTTCCCCCTCTCCCGCTATCCCCCAGAGCTCCCGCCCTAACCCCCGAGGCAGGTTCCGTTTGGTGTTTGGATGCATTTTGTGTTTCCTCTCTTGGCTTAATCAGCCCTGATTTTCTTCATTTTAGGGCAGGATGCTGAATGGGCTACATTAAAAAACAAACCTCTCTCTCTATATATTTATAAATGAGAACTGTTGGATGACACCTTTGACATATCAGCCAATATCAATCAAGCTGAAGACTCCAGACACCCTCTGTGACTGTCATATTTCTTCAAGGAAAGTATAGCGTCTATGGAGTTCAGAGGGCACGTGTTTGGGGGAAAAATGTATATGACATAAAGAAGAAGAAGATGAAGAAAAACGAGAAAAAAAAAGGCAACTTTAAAACAAAATAACTTGAGACAAGATGGGGAGGCTGCAGTGCTGGGAACCGGGAAGGGCCACTGCTTCCCGATCCCTGGGGCTTTTCCAGCCCATGGGCGCCTGAGGCAGGCTGGGGTAAGCGGTGTGTCTGGTGGGGCCTGGTCCCCAGGGGGGCGGCTGGGAGGCCGCCACTGATCATCTCTATCTGTCATTCCTTTAGCTATTTAGGGACCAAAGGACCAAACTTTTTATTGCAGATGTGTAGCTCTAGGTCAAATAGAGGGGGAACGGAGGAGAACCTCCTTCCTGCCTCATGGCTGTTCTTGAAACAGCTTAGAGCGATTCTATGAAAAAATGTAATTAAAAAAAAAAAACAAAAAAAAAAAATAATGCTTCAATGCTTTTAAAACAGCAAGATAATAGTTCTTTGATACTTTGAGAGGCGCTTTGATTACTGTCATTCAAGTCTATGACACTTTCCTATGGTTTTCTGTATTATATGTCTGGATGGAGCTGTTAAGATGAACAAATTGGTGGATATTCGGGGAAAGTAACAAAATATGAAAACTCGTTAACTGTGAAGTGTGAGAAAAGGAGGGGAAAAAAAGGGACTGACGAGGCAAGATAATTGTTGTGAAAAGTCTGTAAATGCTTCTAACTCTTCCCCCTCTTAAAATCATAATAGTTGTACAGAATTTTAAAAAGGAGAAGTTTAAAATGCCTATATAATAGAAGAAAAATTAGAGGAAAGCAAAAAAAAAAAAAAAAAAAACCTATAGAAGTTAGCGTTACTGCTAAAATCCCAGATGTTGTAGGACTGTACTTTTGTAGAGTTTAGACTGAGCATCAATCCCTTCTCCCCGCGAGTGCTGTTGGACGCCGTTGACCCCGAGGGCCAGGCCGGACCCGCCCAGACCTGTGGGCCCCTGGCTGCCCACTTCCGGTGGAGGCCGCGCCTCTGGCAGGAAGGCCCGCCGCCGCCGCCTCCGCCCTCGCCTCGCTTCGCTCCGGGAGCTGCGCGCGCTCGCCTGCTCTCCGCAAGCCCTCGACACCTCCGCTTCACTCGCCTTCCATGCTTGCTCCAGAGACTTTCCGGGCAAGGGAGACCTGGGAACTTTCATCTTAAAACAACTAAGCAACACACACACACACAAAAACCTTAAACAAGAGAGAGAAGAAAAAAAAACAATCTTTGAAGAATTTCTGAAACTGTTTACAAGGAATTTTGAAAAACAGGGATGTTTAAATGATGCCGGCTCTGTTTTTCTGTAAATAAATTTGCATATTTTGTAGGACTTTTAATTGTAATGATAGAGAAAAAAAACAAGGAAAACTATTTAATGAAAGCACGATATTTATCTTTGGTAAATGACTTTAGAGCAGTTAAAAAAGACATTGCTTAAAAAAACTCAGAATCAGAAAAAAACACAATTATTTAAGAACACATATATTTTAAAGTATAACATATTTATTATAATTTATTTGCACCATTGGGAGGACTTGCTTTGGCTTTCTGCCTTGACGCCCTCCTCACTGACGTCCTGTTCATCTGGAGGCTGGGGGGCCTTCGGACCTACCATGTTTTTTCCTTTTTTGCTTTAGAAGGACATCTGTCTGGTTCCTCTCAGGCCTTCTGCCTTTCCTTTCTTTCTATTTTGTTGGGTAATTATTATTTTTAAAATTTTCTTTTTCTTTTTCTTGGCTCCTTTTAGGATGTCCAGATGTTGTAAAAAAAAAAAAAAACGAAAAAAACAAAACAGCTGCAGTTCAGTACAACTGCTCTTTTCACACTCAACTCCCTAAAACTCCTTGTAACCTTCTGTAACTATTGGATGACGCTTTCTCCAGCTTAGCCCTAAATAAAGCACAGTTTAAAAAAAAAAAAAGCCTTATCCGTGGTGGTCTGTGGTTCATGCAATCTGGCCAGCCGTGCCTCTGGGGCCTAGGGCTGGCCCACTGGAAGCAGCTTTGATCCTTCCCTCCGTGGAATCTGTCTGCTACCTGGACCCTCTAGAAAAATCTCTCTTGACTGGTGTGTGCCTCTGAAAGTCTCCACTGCAAGCCCATCCCTAGGTTCCTGGGCAGGGTTGGCCACAGTGCCCAAACCTAACAGGAAGTCGCCCTTTCCTCCCTGACAGGGGGAAAAGCAAGCCACCAGACTGGGGCTGGGGTGGGGACGAAGTGCTGCGAGGAGCTGGGCAGTAAAGGAAGGTGAGGACACAGCCCCAGACTTGCCACCCAGCACTTTGCCCTGCACTTCCCACTGCATTGACAGTGTGCCTGGGTGGACAGGGCCGAGGGTTCTAGATGATCCTCAGAGGCGGGGTTCTGGTGAGAGGAGCTTGGGGTGCCACCATCTCTGTATCGTGACACAGAGACAGAGATAGGGAGATGTCCAAACCCTGAATGCCACAGGAGGTTTGAGAGGTGTCAAGGGGAGGGTTCCAAAGGAGGAAGAATGTGAAACAGGGCTTGGAGGAGGGGAGGTGGAGAGGAGGGAACAGGTCCTCCTGAGGTGAGAACCCAGACACGCACACCAGCCTCAAGCCTTCATCAGACTCTGTCCTAGGACAACCCTTTCGATTCCATCTCGTCCCCCCCGCCCCAGCCTCCAGCCTTGCAGCTCGGTCTAGGAATGGGCAGTTTCCACCAAGGGTTTCCAGCTTGGAAAACCCTTGTGGTGGGGCGGGGAGAAGACAAGAGTCCTAGGACACCCGGGTGTTTGTCTGTGCCCTCCCGTGAGAAAGTGGGGCATGGCTCAGCCCCACCTGTCCTCTCTGCAGGAAGACTGGTGGAGGGCAGCGCGCAGAGCCCCAGCTACAGAGCAGCACCCGGACCCTGCTTCTATCCTCTCCTCCCATCTCGCTTCCCAGGGCCAAGGCCCAATCCCAGGTTTCCCACACTAGCCTGTGGAATTGTTAGCCTGGGGAGAAAAGACCTTTATGCATCAGGACCCGGGGCAAGCCTTCAAGCCTTGGCTTCAGACTTGGAGACAGTTCCAAGATGAGACCTTCCCTCATAAGTATGTGAAAATAACCCACGCTTAACCTGCCAGTTCTGGGGAGCTTCTGAGGGGCTGGACTTCTTGGAGGAATTCACTGCAAGGGGTGGTTGTCACACTGGGGGTTATGCTACCCTGTGAGGAACAGACAGGTGTTTTCTAAGGAGTTCTCTGGGTTTTGAGCCTCAGACTATTCAAAACCGTGGTTTCTGTTGGACATTTGCCGCCAAAAGGCACTGAGTCTGCCAGAGGATGACAGCCTCAACCATACCGCGTCCTGTCGCTCTCTCAGACCCCAGGGAGCCTCACGGGCCTCCCCAGACCTCCCCTGTGCCTTTGTCCCCACTTCCCCACGGTGCTTCTCTCTGGCACAGCCCTCCTGCCACCTCCACCTCTCCGGCTCAGGGGCACTAGGGGCCCAGGGAGCTGCCCCCAAGGAGCTGGGCTGTGCAGGGGGTTGGCCACCTTTGCTCTGTTCCAGGCACGGTTGACTGAGAGATGAAAACACCAGGCCCAGATGTGAATCCGCCAGTTCTATAAAAGAAAGCTCTATTTAAAACCACGCACCAAGTGACTGATGTATGCACAGCGCATTCAAGAGAGAATGTAATTTATTAGCCTCTGGGGGGAAAACCATAGGTTCCTTGAAAAGTTGCTGAAAACTCTCAGGTCACTTTGCACACGATTACAGGGAGTGCAGGGATCCCGCGGCTCATCCATCATCCCCTGATTAAGAACCCCTGGTTTGCAGTGTTATTTAAGAAAACCCCAGACACAATTCTCATTAATTTCTGCTTATATTCTGTGGCTTCTATTTCCCTGCTAGTACAGCCATCCCTTGGAATCTGCAGGGGATTCGTTCCAGGACCCCTGCAGATACCGAAATCTGTAGATGCTCAAAATGGTGCAGTACAGTCGGGCCTCCGTAACCGTGGGTTCTTCATCCGTGGATATGGAGGGCCGGATATGTTCTACCTGCAATGTTTGATTCCTTCATAGCTCCCCTATTTTTATTTATTTATTTTTAATTTTTTAAAATTAAAAAAAAATTTTTTTTTTAATCTTTTGTCCACGCCGCGTGGCATGTGGGATCTTCGTTCCCTGAGCAGGGGTCAAATCTATTCCCCCTCATTGGAAGCGTGGAGTCTTAACCACTGGACCACCAGGGAAGTCCCTCCCCTATTTTTAAAAGACTTTTTATTTATTATTATAAACCTTTTATTTCAAGCATAATGGAAAGTAGAGAAACTTGCAAAACAAACCCCTGTGCACACACCACTTAACTTTAACGTATATCAACTCATGAATTATTTTGAAGTTATCAAGTCATTTCATTGGTAGATACCTCAGTTTCCCCGCAACAGTTTCGATGCTGCATTGATGTGTTCAGGCTGGCTCTGGCCTGTCGGGCAGCTGCACCCTTGCTGTGGCAATTGCGGGGCTTTGTGGCCTCTCCCAGCCTCATCCATGGGTGGTCATTGGCGCCTGGTGTGAGGCCAGGCCTCCCTCCAGCCTCTGTTCCGGCAGCACTTTCAAAGGACCTTCAGCTCTTCATCCACCCCTTTGTACTCATATCTTCTCTCTTGCTTTTCTCTTTCTTTCTCTCCTTTCCCCCCTCCGTTCTGTTTGATGTTAATGTGAGAAAAGTGTTTCTGAGCTAGATCCCACCCTCTCCTGGACACAGAGCACCAGTCCAGTGACACAGGATGTCCCAGAGCTCTCCCACCCACACGAGTGCCTCCAAGTCCAATATCCACCTTCCAAGTTCTGCCGCCCCTGGCCTGGGCAAATACGCAGCTCCTCCTGGCACAGGGTCTGCAGGGTCAGTGTTTGAATGACACCTGGTTAAAGCCAAATGGACATTCCTCCCCTGGGTAAGGTGGGTAAGCAACATCTGGGCAGTGAGCTCAGGGGCCCAGCCCCACCCGAGGTAACAGCATCAGGCTTGGTTGTGAGTGCCGTTTGTCCCTCTCCCAAAATGGAATCCGCCCCCAAACAAGAATTATTGGCCACCACTGACGTCCCACCTTCAATAGACTCTTCACTCCAGGCAGTCGGGTATTCAGTCCATGTTGATTCACTGCCTGCAGGAATGAATGGGTTAAGGAAGGAAGGAAATAACAAACTGCAGACAACAGAAAGCATGTTCCGAAGAGGTAGGTGTTCGGGAAATGCTTTTAAAGTAATAGCACATGTGGAATAAGCGGATAGCCAACACTCCCTTCCCCTCAGATAACTATTTGCAAGTATACGTTTTTTGCTTTCTGGTTTCCTTTCTCTGCTGCAGATCTCCCCTTCCCCCATCAGTCTCTGGTCTTCAACTCTCCCAGATGCCCTGGGGCCTGGTTCGTGGACAGCCATCACCCCAGGCCCCTCCTTATCACCCCAACTTCCCTTCCCTCATGCTAGCCTAGCTCCTCATCTCTTCAGGGGCCTCTGCATGTCTCCATCCCTGCTTGCACCCTCTGTGGACATCTAACCAGGATTTGCGCAGACCAGGAGGAGGGTTGGAGACTGTGTATCAGAGTGAAAAAGGCATGGGCTTTGACGTCAGGGATGCATATACCTTCTGTGTCACTTTGGAAAATGACCTAACCTCCCTGAGCCTCAAGTTTCCTATCTCTAAAAGGGGGATAATAATACACCCCGCCCCCAAGAGTTGTGAACAGTAAACAGAGACAGACACAGCCAGACCACATCCCAAGGGTCCTCTGAGTTGTAAACGCCTTAATAGTGCAGATCCTCAGAACGAGTAGGTCAGGCTCTGATCCCTTCTTCCTTCCCTTTCCTTAGTTCCATTCCCCTGACAATTCCCGTCCCAACCGACACGAGCTTGAACTTGACGCCAGACCACTTTCAGTCGTTTTCTCTTGAGTTCAGTCAGCCCGTGACACTCCCAGAGAATGCCTGCCATGCTGGGGTGCACACACCTCTGTCTCTCGCAGCTCACGCTCCTTCCCGGGGACCCCGATCCGCGGATACTCCTCTGCCCTTTCCCTTTCTTTTCCCCACACCACTGTGGCTGTCGTTGTCTGCAGCCATCCTCGCCCGGTTCGTGTGGCCTCAGGCTGCAAATTAGTTTGGTCTTTGCGTTTAAAAAGTACTGTCTATTTTGGGGGGGCTTCCCTGGTGGCGCAGTGGTTAAGAAGCTGCCTACCAATGCAGGGGACATGGGTTCCATCCCTGGTCCGGGAAGATCCCACATGCTGCGGAGCAACCAAGCCCGAGCGCCACAACTACCGAGCCTGCGCTCTGCAACAAGAGAAGCCACCGCAATGAGAAGCCTGCGCACCGCAAAGAAGAGTAGCCCCCGCTCGCCACAACTAGAGAAAGCCCATGCGCAGCAACGAAGACGCAACGCAGCCAAAAACAAATAAATAATTTTTTTAAAAAAAGTGTTATCTATTTTTTGGAATAAGTAACATATTGATATATTTGAAAATTCAAAAAAATATGAAAAAGCGTATAATGAAAAGTCTTCTTCACACCCCTGAATCCAGCCACCCATTCCTGTCTCCAGAGGCAGCCAGTGTTACCAGCTGTTCTTGTTTAACTTGGTCTTTAGTGTGTAGATGTACGTGCCTTGGTGTAAGGAACTCAGCTATCACCCTCACTTTCGGGGGGGAGACCCAGAGCCAGGCAGTGCCATGCCCAGGCCCGAAGCTGGCCCGTGGGATTCCCAGGAGATGAGCCCAGGCCTGGGGCTGCTGACGACCCCCTGGCTGAGTAGAGGAACTGGGGCCTTTCCAGTCCACACTAATCAGCTGGGTGCTTCCCTTTGAGGCCCGATGGAGCTGTCATTGCTGGGGTGCTTGCCCTGAGCTAGACACTAAGAGCTGCTTAATTATAATCTCATCTAATTCTCTGAGGTTGGTGTCATCATCCTTATTTGACAGATGAGGCAACAGGCTCAGAGGGGTTAAGTCCTGGCCAAGATGACCCAGCATCGGGGTTCCAGCCCAGGTCTGTCTGCAGAGCTGTGCTCTTAATGTCAGCATCTTGTCTCCCTCAGATGTAACTTCTCTGCACAGTCGCTCCCCTCCAGCCCTTCTCTCGTGTCTCCCATCTCCTTTCCCTCCTTCTCACTTTTTTCCCTCAATAATATCAATTCTACCTTTAGGGAATGGCATCGCCTCTACGGACTTAGGTACCTGTCCTTTTCTTCCCTCCTCTCCTTGATTATCTGGGCTGGCCCGGAGCTCTTAAAGGTGAGGGAGTGCAGGTTACTGAAGGTGACCCTCCCCGCCTGTTGGTGGGGACAGAGGGAGCACGGGTGGAGGGAGAGAGAAAAAAGACCCGGTTAAGCTTTTATTATGAACAAGGAGAGGAAATGAAATTGAAATAGATGGAGAATTTGTTAACATTTTATGCAGCTACCTGAAGTTCAAAACCCTTTTAAGCTGTGTCAGCTCGATTTTCCCCAGCACGGTAAACTCTGGAAAAAACTACAAGCACGTTGTTAAGATCAGTGCAAACTCGTTCTCCGTCACTAAAGCTCAAGGGGAAATTGTAGCCAATCCTGAACGCCCCACACTCCACTAACTGAGGCATGAAGATTCCTCTTGTCTCCAGAATCTCCACATGAATCGTCTTTGCTGTTGCCCTGCTCTCCCTACCTCCTCCTGGGGCCTGGCTTTGGGAGCCGTGGGCGTGCGGGTGGCAGGAAATCCAGCACAGCCAGGTGCTGTCAACCGATCTCCCTTCCCCTCCCTGAAGAGGGGTTTCAGAAGCAAGGCTACTAAGGGGCATTTTCACTCTGCACAGGCAGCTCCTGGGAACTAACATGAGGGCCACCAGACAGACCCACACCCCTGCCCCACTGCACTCCAGCCCTGCTCAGGGCCTGGGATCCTATGGTTAGACCCTTTTCTTTGGGTGAGACTTGGGCCTCAATTAGTTCTGCTTTTTTCATGAAAATCACCTCGGGATGGGTGTGTATATGTTTCTGCACCTGCTCAACCAAGTGCACATACCAAGTGCCAGCTGGGTGGTGAGGATCGGGGGGTGGGGTGATGAAGACGTACACACGCAGCTGCCTTCTGGGCACAAGGCCGGGTGTGTTGTGGGTGGGCTCTCTACTCCCAGAAGCCATCCTGCAGGGTGCTGCCAGATGGCCAATCAGAGGCTTGGGGAAGGTAAGTAACTTGCCCCAAGTCACACTGCAAAATCAGCTGTGCTCACCCCTCCCATGGGGTTCCCTGACAGGTAGAAGACAGCTGCAGGACGACGTGGTAAATTGTGCAGGGGCCCCCAGGGTAGCCCCGAGGAGGGAAGCCCAGTAGCCCAGCCTGGGGAGGAGGAGACCCTTGGGCCGAGTGTTGGAGGGTGCGCAGGGGTTAAACAGACCCCAAGGGATGGGAACATGGAGGAACAAAGGACCCCAGACTTGAAGAACTGCAAGATGTCTCAGGTAGGTGGGGAATATGCTGGGGAAGACACAGGGCCTTGTCTAAAAAGACTCCATTACTGATTGCCCAGGCAGTGTCCTGGCTACTTCACTGACACCATCCCAGTTAACCCTCCCAAGAAGCCTTGACCCAAAACTAAAAATAGAACTACCATAGGACCCAGCAATCCCACTACTGGGCATATACCCTGGGAAAACCATAATTCAAGAAGAGTCATGTACCACAATGTTCATTGCAGCTCTATTCACAATAGCCAGGACATGGAAGCAACCTAAGTGTCCATCAACAGATGAATGGATAAAGAAGATGTGGCACATATATACAATGGAATATTACTCTGCCATAAAAAGAAACGAAATTGAGTTATTTATAGTGAAGTGGATGGACCTAGAGTCTGTCATACATAGTGAAGTAAGTCAGAAAGAGAAAAACAAATACCGTATGCTAACACATACACATGGAATCTTAAAAAAAAAAAAAAAAAAAAAAAAAGGTCATGAAGAACCTAGGGGTAGGATGGGAATAAAGACGCAGACCTACTAGCGAACGGACTTGAGGACATGGGGAGGGGGAAGGGTAAGCTGTGACAAAGTGAGAGAGTGGCATGGACATATATACAGTACCAAACGTAAAATAGATAGCTAGCGGGAAGCAGCTGCATGGCACAGGGAGATCAGCTCGGTGCTTTGTGACCACCTAGAGGGGTGGGATAAGGAGGGTGGGAGGGAGGGAGACGTAAGAGGGAAGAGATATGGGAACATGTGTATATGTGTATAACTGATTCACTTTGTTATAAAGCAGAAACTAACACACCATTGTAAAGTAATTATATTCCGATAAAGATGTTTTAAAAAGAAAAGAGAGAAGAGAAGCATTGACCCTGTTTTACAGGCGGGCTTAGTGATGTACTGGAAGTCACATGGTTTGGCAGAGCTGGGGTTTGAGCCCTGGTCCCCGAAAGGAGGTTCCATGCTTGTAATCACTGTATTACTTTGGAGGGGGCTACCTTTCCAAGGCACAAGTGTAAGAACTCTTCACTTGGAAGCCTCTTACTGACTGTATTTCCAAGCCTCAAACAAAGACGCACAGCCTAACTACAGGACAGGAGAGTGGAGTCGGGACTGGCCTGGAAAGCCTCAGACCTCTGTGCCTCAGTTTCCTCCTCTGCAAAGTGAGGTGTCCTGAGTCTTAAGGATTCGGCGCAGCTCCCATGTGCCCAGAGCTCTCCGCTAAGTGCCAGGGGGGAGAAGGGGGAGGGCAGAGGAGGGATGCCCCGAATGCCCTCAGTCAAGCTCTCGAGATGAGAGTCACCTGCATGAGGGAACTGAGCTCCTGGATGAGCAGTGCTTTGCCCACCACTCTATTCCACTCTCGACTGGGCAGATGACACTTGCTACCTTGTTCCAAGTGCTGGGTGACACGAAGAGGCCTCTGGGCTTGGGGCATCCTCTTTAATCAAGAACTACTTGAGAGCATTTTGTACTTTTAGCACCGAACTCAGTGCCCGGCACAGAGTCGATGCCCGATGATGTTTGCTAAATGAACGAGAAGAGGTGCAGGGTGGGGAGACTGCCTCTTGTGAGCCCCTTCTGAAGCACCCAGCGCCTGCACCCTCTCGGCAAGGCCCCTCTGCCCTACCTTGCCCAAACTCTGACCAGAAATCAGAAGAAAGCCTGGTCTTCTCAGTACCCGGGAGCTCCTGGGATGACAAGGGTCGTCCTGGGATGAGGGTCCTATTGGGGCCCTCAAAGATGGCTTAGGACATAGATTCTCCTGTTTTCCCAAGTCTCTGACCATTCAAATTCTCCTGCCCTTTGTTCAGGGTCCATCTGCTCCAGGGGGGCTCCAACTCAAACTGAGCACCTATTTTCTGACTTCCTGTTGCCCTCAGAGTGGGGACCACTTCACTGGGCCCTTGTTCAGACTGTTCTCCGTTGCTCTGAGTGTGTAGCTCCCTCCTAGCTGAAGGCCCTGAGGATAAGCATTGTCTCCTTTTCCAACCTGTCTCCTAGTGCTGGGATGGTCAAAGAGGGCAGTGGGAACACAGCAGAAGGCTAAGGATTTAAATGGAATGTGCCCAGTCATCCTCAATGCATGCTGAAACTCGTGGGTCAAAGATAGATGAGACATGGTATTTACATAGTCTCAAGTAACCCCCTCCTGACACACACACAAGATACTAACAAATTACACAGGGAAAGGTAATGATTTTACAGTGGAGTAACCTGGCAGACATCACTTTAACCTGGTGATCAAAGTTAATATCACCTGGAATGAAGGAAATAGCTATCATGGGCCTCCTGGTATAATTACTGAGAAGGACACAACATTACCTATTCTTGCTGAAAATGCATAGCTGAATTTGGTCATAAGAAAACAAACAAACCCAAATTGGGGAACATCCTACAAAATAAGTGGTTTGTACTCATCTAAAGAGACATAATGACTAAATACAACTTTTTTTTTTAAGTTTTTATTTTAAATTGGAGTATAGTTGATTAACAGTGTGATAGTTTCAGGTGTACAGCAAAGCCACTCAGCCATGCATATACATGTATCCATTCTCCCCCAGACTCCCCTCCCATCCAAGCTGCCACATAACATTGAGCAGAGTTCCCTGTGCTATACAGTAGGTTCTTGTTGGTTATCCTTTTTAAATATAGCAGTGTGTACATGTCAATCCCAAACTCCCTGTAACTATCCCTTCCCTTCCCCCTTCCCCTTCGGTAACCTAAGTTCATTCTCTAAGTCTGTGAGTCCGTTTCTGTTTTGTAAATACGTTCATTTGTATCATTTCTTTTTAGATTCCGCATATAAGTGATATCATACGATATTTCTTTCTCTTTCTGACTTACTTCACTCAGTATGACAATCTCTAGGTCCATCCATGTTGCTACAAATGGCATTATTTCATCCTTTTTTATGGCTGAGTAATATTCCATTGTATGTATGTACCACATCTTCTTTATTCATTTCTCTGTCAACAGACATTTAGGTTGCTTCCAAGTCTTGGTTATTGTAAACAGTGCTGCAATGAACATTGGGGTGCATGTATCCTTTTGAATTATGGTTTTCTCTGGGTATATGCCCAGGAGTGGGATTACAGGGTCGTATGGTAGCCGTATTTCTAGTTCTCCATATTGGCTGTACCAACTTACACCTCCACCAACAGTGTGGGAGGGTTCCCTTCTCTCCACACCCTTTCCAGCATTTATTGTTTGTGGATTTTTTGATGATAGCCATTTTGACGACTAATGCAATTTATGATCATAGATTACATCCTGGCTAGATTTTATTTTTCTTTTGTCGAAAAGGATATTTGAGGGAAGGAAATTAAAAAGTTAAAAAGGAAAGTTGGAAAATTTTATATATGGTCTGTAGATTAGATACTAGTGTTCTATTAATGTTCATTTCCTGATTTCAATCATGGTCCTGTGGGTATGCAAGATGATGTCCTTGTTTTTAGGAAATACGTGCTGAATTATTAGGAAAAAGAAGAGTATTATGTCTGCAATTTACTCTCAAATATTTCAGAAGAAAAGTAATATGTGTGTTCGTTTATATATGTGTGAGAAAGAGTGAATGATAAAGCAAATGAGTTAAAATGTTAACACTGGGGAATACGGGTGAAGGGTGTACAGGAGTTCTTTGTATTATTTCTAAAATTTTCTGTAGGTCTGACTTCAAAATTAAATGTCTGAAAAAAAAAATGTGGCCCGTTTGAGCATTAGCTGGGTCAGCCTGGGGAGAGCTGTCAGCCGTTTGGATTGGGTGCTCCAGGGACCAGCACCCCTCCCACCCCTTCTTCCCCTGGAAACGTCCTGGGGATCTGAAAGGAGAAGCCCTCTGACATGGACATGAGCAGCTGGTGTCATGGGCTGCCTGATGGGGCCACTGTGGCTCCTGCCTGTAGACCACTGAGAAAACACTAGCCAGCCCTGGCTCCTGGGGGTGCCTATTCCCACCCTCATCCCCAGGAGCAGCCTGACTAGCAAAACAAGAAAACAACATCATCATCAGTTCTGAAGGGAGATGGGACAGATTTGAATATACTAGAGGTGGAGAGTGGAGACGGGCGGAGAGGGAAGGGCTGCGAGCCGCTCACAGGTGCCCTTATGGAGGTGGGTGGACCGCAGCCCCAGGGCCCCTGCTCTGGAACAGCTCTTGACTCTGTCTGCTCCAGACAGCCCTCAAGGCTGGGGTCTGGAGAGTCAGGGCTGTGGAAGCAGAGGTGGCCAGGACGCTGCATAGGGTATGAGGTGGTGAGAGCACAGTCTCGACTCCCAGGAAGGCAGCCCAGGCTGAGGGGGGAGACCGAGGTAAACAGTATTCTGCAACAGGCAGGTGTGCAGTGGGCTGCCCTGCTGGAGACCAAGGAGGGGGCGCTGGGAGCATCTGTGAGGTGGGGACCTGCAGCAGGTAAGCGAGACGGTGGGGGGCTGGCCGGCCTAGGTTTGCCTGGCTGCCATGGAACCCGCAGTTCTCCGTGCTCTGGAGGGGCCCGCTGCCCCTTGCCAGCCTTCAGATAAATGACAAAAGCACCCGATATGTAGAAAGTGCTTCGCAGTTGTTTACTCAGCAGATGCCTGAGCATCCTTTCACTGCATCCCCACGTAGTCTGAGAGCCAGCTGTGCACGACTGTGCTGCCCTACATTTTGCGGGTAGAGGCACTGAGTTTGCACTGGTGAAGGGACCTGCACATGTCACACAGCTACAGTGGCACAGCAAGGACTTGAACCTCAGCCTCTGACGGAGCACTAGGTAAACTGGAAACTGTTGCTGAGTAACGGAATCTACACAGTTCTCTTTCCACTGGGCCCCGCTCCTCCCCAAGTTTAAACACTAGGCCTAGCAATGAGCTCACTCATCTTGGGGTCCCTGTCTCCATGCCTTTGACACAGTGTTCCTCTCTCTGGGGCACCTTCCTCCCTTCCTTCCTGCCCTGGCCCAGTAACAATGTCTTATCTTCCAGGAAATTCTGATTGAAGTCCCCCTCCTAGGGGCTGCCGTTCAGGCCTCTGGGGCTGCACCGACTTCTGGGCACTTTAATTGCAGCTGGACACAGTTCCTAGGTGCTGCTGGAGGCCAGGAACCACATCACTGGACTTTGTCTTGTACCTAATGGACAGTTCAAAGATGCTTCAGAGCTTCCTGAAGACCAGTGATTCTTGAACTCTTTGGATTACAGATTCCTTTGAGAATCTGATGAAAACTATGAATTCTCTGGTCCAGCTAAGCATCCAAGTGAGGAGGGAGGTGAGACAGGTAATGAGAGAGGGCTGTACGCAGGGCAGCTCTCTAGCCAGACTGATGCTTTGGGAAGGGATTTCACATCATGGGGAGAGAGAGCTTTCGTTTCTAATAGAGCCCCACTCTAACACCTCCCCCTGGACAGGACAGGACAGGACAGAACAGAAGGCCGCTGGAGTCCCTGGCCACATTTCTCCGTTCAAAGGCTCAGCTGGCAGATTCCGGGGAGGCGTCCCTAGCCAGGCCCTCCCGGGCTGCGGCCGCATGTGCTGCCCCACCTGCCGGATGAGAAGCAAGCAGAGAGGCGGGGAGAAGGTCTGCCTGGGGGTCACGCTCTCAAGTCCCTTCTCAGACTCATTGCTACTCAACTTTCTTTTTTCTCCAACTCAGTAAATCTTCTATTATTCTCAAAGTTGATATAGTAAGCTGTGTCATTTTGAGAAGAAATACACAATGGTTTATTAGAGGAATCATGGATCTCCTCATTCATGCTTAGAAAAAATTTATTACAATGTAAGAAAGTCTGAATAGCACGAATTTATTATAATGATTTAACACTCCTGCACTTGAGTTAAAAATGCCCCTCCATAAATAACTGTCCCTGGAAAACATAGCAAATTTACACAGTTTACCATTCCTCAGTGTTATATAAATCCAGCAAGCTTAAATCACTTCCAGCCGGGAAGGCGAACACCACCCACTGGGGCTGAAGCTCATCCTGTCTCAACCGGCAGCCACAAGAGGCAGGAGAGCAAACTCGCCTTCCTACAGCCCCTCCTCTCAGCACCAGACAAGTCCACAGCAGAGCTTAAAGTGGCTCAAGTAGGGGGAAGAGAGGGACAAAGAGGGGGAAAACCAGAGTTTATAACTGCTGCACAGGTGAAGGACAGTGTGTCCTGGGCATCCCCACAGCCGTCAGGCCGTGCCGTCAGGTCTGCGTGCCGGTGCCAGCGCGGTGCCCGCCAAGGCTGCCAGCCGTCGGCTGCGGAGGAGGGGGCGGGAGAGGCCAGCGCCACACGCTGTCCAGACTTCAGCCGGAGCCTGGTCTTCTGGCCAATCACCTCTTCAACTCCTCACAAACGCAGCCCTGCGCTTCCCTCCTGGGCCTCTGGTTCCTCCTGTTCCAAGGAGCCCCTCTCAGAGCCTCCTCTGGCCCCACTGGTCACCCTGCCTGCCCTACTTTCATGGACACTTTGGCTTCACCATTCTGGCTTTCCTCTGGGCTAGTTTCCAGGGCTAGGTCAGCATGCCAGGCCCCAAACTTGTAAGGTAGGGATATCATCTCCATTTTTGCAAATAATTTTCTAAGTTATTATATCTGAGGCCTAGTGGGTATGAGTAACTTGCTTAAATGTACACAGCTCACAAATGGTAAGGCTGGGTTGATTCCAAGGTCAATATATGCTGTATTTAGACACTTAACATTCTAATAGGGAGGACAGACAGCGCACAAAACAGTACAGCACAGTTTGAGGTGGGCCGTCACAGAAGGCTCTACAGGGTATTGTTGGAGCCCAGAGAAGAGTTGATACTGCTGCCTGGGGGGAGGGGGGCGGAGAGGAAAACATGGCAGCGGTGACACTGGAGCCAGGCTCTGGGAAGATTCACCCCAAAGGAAGGGTCTGCAAAAGCCACGCAGGCAGGAAAGAGCGGTGCCTTCGGGAGATGCCGAAGGCTGTGAGGTGCAAGGGGAGCAGACGAAGGGAGGGAGGTGAGGAGGACGGGGATGTGGGCCAGGCGCCGGGAGCCTGGGACGCCCCTCTCAGGGGTGTGCTCCTTGCCCGAAAGCACTGCCGAGTCCTTGGATTTTAGGCAGGGAAGTTACAAATCTCAGATTTGTTTCAGAAAGAGAAGCCTAGTCAGTGCGGGGACACAGTAGAGGCGTCCCAAGCCCCACTCTCCCCGAGGCCTCTCAGCACGGTCCTCTCTTCCTCATGAGGGAGTTGCAAGCAGCCTGGAATAGTGTCAAGAGTGCTGGACTTTGGAAACACAGCTCTGTTTCATTTCTTCCCTCCCTGGCTCCCTTCCTCCCATGCACCTTACCTATCCATCTGTGTGATACACAATGAATGAGAGCCTGCAATGTGCCAGGAACCACGCTAAGCTCTGGGGAGTTAGTGATAAATGAGACTGACAACTTAGTCTGACTGTATGGTCTAAAGGAGGAATCAGATATATAGGTAACCTAGCACAGTAAATGTTACTGTGTGCAAAGGGATAAAGGATGCGCAAAGGGCTAAAAGAGCTCATGAGACAGTCAGGAAACGAACATTACAGTGCCTTCAGGAACTAAGAGAAGCTCATGGTGGTTGGAGGACAGAAGTCAAGAGAAAGAAAGAGCAGGAAAAAGGAGCTGGAGGTCTCCAGACTGCAGTGGAGCCTTGTGCACTGCGCTCAGAAGTCCAAGCTCTCTCTTAAGGGCAATAGGAAACTATCTAACACGTTAAGCTGGGGTGTGACATAACGATGACCCTGGTAGTTTTCTGGAGAATGGTAATAACAGGTAACCCATATTCAGTGCTGATTTATTCTCTGCTGAGCACTCTTCACACATTGGTTCATTTAACCTTCACAGTAACCCTGTGAGGTAGGTTCTGTTATGGTCTCCACTTAAAGCTAAGAGTGAGGCAGAGAGAGGTGAAGTCGCATACTGAAGGATGAATCCAGGGCACCTGACAGGAAGGCCAGTGAAGAGACTGTTGTACTAGAGAAGCGTCAGCAGAGAGAGAGAGAGAGAGAGAGAGAGAGAGAGAGAGAGCAGTGGGCAGGCTGAGAAGTAGGAGGACGTGGTGCTACTTGGAGACTGAGGGTAGGAGGGCGGAAGGAGTGAGAAATGACCCTCCCAAACCCCAGTTTCTGAGTCTGAATTCCATCCATTTGGAATGGTCTAGCAGACGAGCTTGGTTAAGTCTTGGTTAAGTCTTTCATTATTGGTGCCAAAGGTATCACCCTCAAATTTTAGGTGTGCATCGACGTATGCCTAGCCTCATTCCATAAAGGATTTGAGGTGGCTCACAAGAAAAACCCCATATGATGAAATGATTTCTTTTAAGTATGAAAAGAGGCCCCATCTCATAAGGACTGAATAAGACAGACAGGGCCAGCCCAGGGTCTGGTGCCCAGTTAGTGCTTTGTGAGTTTCTGATGTTTTCCTGGCACCCATCGGCCTCTACTCACATGCCTGACAGGGTCTGGGTTTCCATCCTTCTTTCCTGGCTCTTTCTGTCCCTCCCACACCATCACCCTACAGTGACGTTATTTTTCTTCCCCATCTCTATTTCTTCCTATCCATGGCTTTGTTCTCCCCTTTGTTTGTTGAAAGTAGTCCCTGATTTTTGCATCTCCAAGGAGCCCCTTTGATGATACCCCCAAGTACCCCACGTTGGGAAACAATCTGTTTCCTGAAATGCATATATAGATTTATCTGCCCATGTTTATTAAGCACAGATTAACGTGTTGCGCATATAGATATGCCAACAAATCAGAGGTGACCCCCCTGCCCCAATAACTGAGGTCATCATGACTTGATAGAGTGATTTCCAGTTGAACATAAAGAAGTAATGTTACAGTTGGCCTGTGCAGCTCTTCTCCACAGACACGCAAGGTTTCCATCAGTCTTTCTAAAATCATGAAAACTGCTCACGGATTACTGGTAACCCCTGTGGCGACCAGGCTGGGAATCAAGGGGAGGCCCCCACCAAGTTGGGAAAGTGCCCTGTAGCCAGCCCGAACTTTCACGTCCATCAGCCATTCTGGTCTCGCCTTCCTTTCACAGGCTGATTTCTAAGATGAGCGGCCCTGGACTCACTCTCCCCAACACCTTGCAGAATGGCTTCACCCAAGCCCAGTTCGGAGCCATAGTGATCAGGTGTTTGCTCTTGACTTTCCAGCACTCCTTGGCCGGCCAGCAACCAATGCCCATGGACACTTCTTTTGTGATAGCTTTCTGAGATCTAATTCACATACCATACAATGTACCAATTTGAAGGGTACAGTTCAGTGGTCTTTAGTATATTCACAGTTACGCAACCATCACCACAATCAAGGAGAAACCCCATACTCTTTAGCACTCACTCTCCATTACCTCTATTTACCCCTGCCCTAGGCAACCATTAATAGACTCTCTGTCCCTGTAGATGTGCCTATCTGGACATTTCATATAAATGAAATCCTACCATGTGTGGTCTTTTGCGAGTGGCTTCTTTCACTTAGCATAATTCATGTTGTAGGACGTATTTCATTCCCATTTATGGCCAAATATTCCACTATGTCTATATGCCACATTTTGTTTATCCATTAATCAGCTAATAGACATTTGGGTTGTTTCTACCTTTTGGTTATTATGAGTAATGCTGCTATGAATATCCATGCAAAAGTTTTTGTGTGGACATATACTTTTATTTCTCTTGGGTATTCGCCTATGAGTGAAATTGCTGGTCATATGGTAACTTTATGTTTAACTTTTTGAGGAAATTACAGACTGTTTTCCAAGGCAGCTGCAGCATTTCACATTCCCACCAGCAGGGTATGAGGGTTCATGGACATTTCTTACTTTCCTTTAAGATCTTCCTCTTTGACACTACTGGGGTTTAGCACCTTATCAACCCTCCTGTCTAGTGCTTCCGTGAAGGGAGCTCCACTGGAGCAATTTCTGACTTCTTTCCGCATCCCCTGCTCATCACTCCCTCCTCGATGCTCTATTATTTATCTTTTCAGCCAGTGGCAATCTGACTTTTGGTGCACATTCTCAACTGAAGCAAGGCTGATCTAAGTGCTGCATTCGAGGTCTTTCTTTCCAACTCAGTCCCGGGCATGTGACGTGGATCCTAGGTTGTCTGATCTGCAGCCCCTAACTCTCCTTTGGGTGGGTCGTCATAAGGTCTGCACTTGGGAGGAGGTATTAGCAAGCCTGATGGTAGTGGCATATCAACTCTACACCCTTCTATCCAGTCCTACAGATGGGGGTGGCAGTCTCTCAACACCTCACCTGACCTGTGGCAATAGCTTCGTAACAATTGGTGTCTCTGCCTAAAGTGCCACCTGCTTAGGCTAGAGGAAGGTTTGTACAGTAGAAAGAGCACAGCTGTGGAACTAGACAGCTCGTCTCCAGGCCACTTACTAGCTCTGCCATTTAGCAGCTGAGGCCCAACACCTAACCTCTCCAAGATCAATTTCCTTATCTCTTACAGGGGGATACTATCACCTATGTTTTGGGGTTGCTGTGTGGATTAAATGAAAGAAGGTATCTATGGACCTTGCTCAGCACTTAGTAGGCACACAGTAGATGTTTCCTTCCAACCTTATCTCATCCCCTCTGATAGAGCCTGACACTACTGCAAGGTATATATTTCTAAACAAGTCATTCCAAGATAGTTTATGGATTTTGTTGCTCGAAGGATGGAACTCCACTGCCTGACATTTAACATTCTTCACAATTTGGGCCCAGCATATTTCTCTCAGTGTAGGTCGATGCCTTCTCTCTGGAACCTCACCTACTAGCTGTGATCTCCTCAGCATTCTTTCAAAACACATCTTGAGCTTTCTTGCCAATGAACACTCAACTTCTGCACCTTCCCACCCCCCAAGTCCCTCCCCACTCTCCATCCATCTTAGATACTCTGGCAAAGCCTAGGTCAAATCTCCCTCCTTTTACTCCTTCTCCCACAAATCCTAAGTAAACTCAGCCCAGCAATTTGCTCTCTGAAGCCATAGTGTTTACAGCTTCCTACCAGTTGCTGGAAGACATACTGTGATGGCTTTTGTTTTATTATTGTTAAAAATTTAAAGTACGAAGCTTTGTCTTCTTCTATCTAGTCTGTAAGTTAACTGAGACATAAATGATAATAATGATAGCTACCATTAGTGGAACACTTTGTATGTGCCAGGTACTATTCCTAGGCCCTTCACATACATTATTTCACTGAATTTCACCCTTACAACCATCCCATGATGTATGCGTTATCATCCCAATTTTACAGATTAAGAAATTTAGGTTTAGTGTGGTTAATATATTGCCTAAGATGATTCAGCTAGGAAGCAGTGTAACTGAGATTTGTATAAGGTCTACTGAGTTCCACAGCTTGTGCTGTTAACCTCTTCCTTAGTGGGATCAACAACATCTAACACTGGGCCCAGGGAGCCACTCAGCTGGCCAAGAGCACTGATGAAGACAAGCCTTGGGTTCTGGCAAGTCATGGTCAAAGTGGTCGCCCCATTGGCAACATATGATATAGGTCATTCCTACTGGTTTTACTAGCCACCTCCCCTGCCAATTGAAGGTGGGCCTCACCCTCATTGTAGCCACTGTCTTTTCAGAACAAGTCTTAACTAGGGCTGTAACAGCCTTTATTATTTAGAGAAGACAGTGATGTCCATTATGCCACCTGGAGAGATTTATCTTTTTCCCAGGGGTATTTCTTGAGATAGCCTTCCCATGGCCTCTACCTCCACAAACAGAAAGAAGTTCCAGATAGTGGCACTTGAGGGTTACTGACCTAAAACCCCCCTGAGGAATGGACATGCTGCATTTTTGCCCCCTTGGCCCAAGTGGTTTGTGAGAGCTCACTTCTAACAGATGGTGGTAGAATGTTCAGTCCTAGTTGAGATTCTTAAAAATGTTCATCTTGGAATACCAGATCAAGGTAGTGATGTCCTGCAGTGGGGAGGATACCAGCTTGGCAGCCAGACTGGCCACTGACAGGATGCAAGAGCTCACCTTTCTCTGAACTTTCTTCATCTGTAAAATGAAAGTGATGGATTCTATGGGCTCTAAGGTCCAATCCAGCCACAGAATTCTGTGACTCTGGAAGGTGATGGCGGGGGCGGGGGGTAAGGAGTGGAGGTAGAAAAGGCCCTGAGCATTTTCTAGGTGCTCACTCAATTCTGAGTGTGCCTGTGGTGGAGGTGGATGGGAGGGAGAATAGCTATGGAGCTGAAGCCTGAGAGGGTAGACAATCCCAGTTCTAAATGGAACAATGGAGTCCAAGGGGCTCAGGAACAATCCACTTTGAATAGCAACTCTGAGAAACTCTGAGGAACTGTGTAGATGGCTACTCATTTATGAAACTGACTCTCTAGCTGCCAGGTTATTCTTCCTCTGAGGACCAGGGTGTCACCCTCACCCTACTCATCTCTAGCTTTGTTCCTAGACTCAAGGGTTATCTTATTACAATCGGGGCAACGATTACTTTGCTCATTTTCAGCTTGGGAGCCAGTTGAGTGATGATTTTGTCCTTGCCACCTCTGTCTCTGAGGGGAGCTGCAAAGCCTCCTGGTTCAGGGGAAGGTGTCAGGCTGACTGGGGGAGCAGGGGCAGGATAGAGTCTCTGGCTGTCTTGGTTGAATCCACAGAACTGGCTGTCTTGGTGATCTCTGAACTGGGCATTTCAGGTACCCAAGCCCTCGCCTATGTTCTACCAGCACCGAAAGCCAACTAGGAAACACTATTTTTCTTGTGTCAAAGTGCCGAGACATTTCTTTGCTAAGCAGTTTTGGGGAAAAGCACAAAGAAGGGACTCAAAGGTGTGCATAGATGGAACCTCCCATTCTAGTGACCACACAACCTAGAGGAGGCCTGGTGTTCATGTGATGGGAGTGAACCGGACTCAGCCAGGAAAACCTGTAGGATGTGGCAAACGACTTCCTTTCTTTCAACTGACCATTCCTGTTTTTTTTTTAACAAATACTAAGAGAAATAACATTTTGATAACCTGAGGCTCTTCTCTTGCTTTCAAGCTATACTCCACTTATCCGATGGGGGATGTTCAAGGAACAATTCAATATCAACACCACATGGAGACAATAGCCACTGAGATGTTGGCTATGACGGCAGACTTCATCCAGCCCTGCTCCTTCAGGCCTGTCCCCTCCCCAGAGTCTGACCAGCAAATAACTCACGTGAACAATGGTACTGAAAAGAGCGCCGAGTGGAAGGAACGGCTCTGGGGGAGGAGAGAGCCCCTCCCTCCCCGTGACATTCGGGGTGCTCTGGACAAGTCCCCCCATGGAGGTCAGGTTTGTAAACACAAATGTGCCTCCTGGAAGGGTGGCTGTCAGAGAAAGCTTCTCCTTGACTGACTCTTGTCTTCTAAATCAAGCACTTTGGGCCCTACTTAAGGAGCTTCCATGGGCATTTGTCCTGACCCGTGTTGTAAACACTGGTTGGTCTTTCTCTCCCAGAACAGTGGGGAGCAGGGTAGGCAATGTGGTAACACTACCTGCGGCATCGCCAACACGTGTCCAGTCTTGCTTTGGGGAAATGGCTGGAGGCTGGGCAAGCGCATTACAGCCAGTCACTGTTGGGAGTGCTTAACAGCGAGGAAAGGCAGACTCCTGTGTGCCAGGCCCTCTCCCTTGGTAGAGTAGTCTGCAATTAGGTCAAGCCTCTAGGCTCTACAAAAGCCTCGAGGCTCTACAACAACCTTTTCATACATATATATATAGTTTTCAAAGTGAGACACAGATTAAAATGTTAACATATATTGTTCAATTCATAATGAAGATGTTAGACTAGACACAAATTCACATCCTATTGCCCTGACGACCAGGAAATGCCTACAGGATAGAGAAAGGCAACTGGCGGGGGCGGGGAATGTGGCATATGAAAAATAGGTTGATTGATGCTCTGCTGAAAATCCATCTTTGCTCTTCCAAATTGCTCATTCAGGAGAGGTAAAGAAGCAATTAAACTCCATTTTGTGGCTTGTGACCCCCCCCCCAAAGCCTTTAGTTTAGGTCCTGTTTATGACTGTTCTGAAGGCAAACAAGCTTCTTGAAGAAATCACAATCCTTTTCTTGGTCTTTCTGGCATCCTCTTACTCCAGAGAGCAGTAAGGACACTGGTGTCCAGAATAGGAAAGTGTGGTTATGGATGATCCGAGGGAGCTGGGTATACTTAAGGTGGTCATGACACGTGGGGCAAGGAAAAGATAGCTCTGGAAACCTAACTTTAACTGAGAAAATGGTCAAGGGCTCTCCGTTTGTTTTCACCCAGTTTTTGGCCACACCAAAGAAAGCTCTATATTCCAAAGGCTTCTGGAATGGGATGAAAGTGATTCAGTTACTTTCTTAGGGGTGAACTTTAAGAGGAAATTGTAATCTGCAATAATTTTCAACCTTTCAACTGAATGACTACAACTGGTTTGTCCCGACCTGATATTTACCTCAGATTAAGAATATGGTATTGGTAGGCTATATTCTTCTCTCCTCCAAAGAACAAAAAGACTCAAGTGAAGGAAGGTTGGGCGGAGGTGACAGGGCCTCGGTCTGAAGAGACAATGAGATTTGGATTTACCCAGACAAGGAAGTTGCTCCAGAAGGCTTTGGTAGCCTGAAATAATCTAGTTGTGTTTTTTTTTTTTTTTTTTTTTGCGGTACGCGGGCCTCTCACTGTTGTGGCCTCTCCCGTTGTGGAGCACAGGATCCAGACACACAGGCTCAGCAGCCATGGCTCACGGGCCCAGCTGCTCCACGGCATGTGGGATCTTCCCGGACCAGGGCATGAACCCATGTCCCCTGCATCGGCAGGCGGACTCTCAACCACTGTGCCACCAGGAAAGCCCTGAAATAATCTAGTTTTGATAAAGACTTCAGGGAAGCCATGCAGTCTCACTAAGTGCAGGCTTCCCTGCATGGTCTGACATTAGCTACCAATAATGACTGACAGGCTTAGTCTCAGTTCAGGCCAGGGGTTGGTGAAAGGGAGAGAGAAAAAAGCAACACGCTCCATACCAATTAAAGTCATCAAGTAATGCATATCTTCCCCTGGCTTCCAATGACTGGAGAGTTTTCAACCCACTGGCTCCACCAGGCTCATCATACTGCCCATAAGCTTGGGAGGCCACTAGAGTCCACTGTAAGCTGAGGGACCCATCTCAAGAGCTCTGCCGAACAGGAGAGCAGAGAGAGTACGTCTCGAGTGTACTTCTTCCACAGGCTTTCTCTGTGAGGCCCAGTGGGAGAAAGGGGGAGACTCTGCGTGGGGTGGTGGAACATTATGAGCAGAGCACGTGCAAGGCCTGGTCAGTTGGGGCCTTGACTCCACATGGGGAGAGAGGGGAGGCCAGGGGAAGTCTGTCAGCCTGTAGCAGCTGATGGGAAGTTCACCAGGGTGAATAAAACAGACACCTGGGGCAAGGAAAAATACTGAGAGAGTGCTCTTATTTATCCTGGGAAATGGCCGACCATAGGACAAGCATTTCAGGCCAGTGCCTCCCTTAGGGCAGTACTCGCTTGTGTAATCTAATGCTGGTTTCTAAGGGTTGGGAGGGCCTCCCTCTAGCTCATTAAGCCCTTTTGGTTATAGGGTGGGCAGCAGCCAGGCTGATGACTGCTGAGACTGACTCACAGTTGGCCCTCAGTGTTGCTTATGATGGGAGGGGCACCACCAACTCTAACCTCAGAATTAACTGACTGACTTAGAAAGAGGTAGGTGGTAAGAAAACAGGGTGGAGAGGTAAAAGGGTCTATCTTTCTGAAATTGCTTATGTTACAAAGGGGCTACGTTTAAACTAGAGGGATCTCTCAATGGAAAGGTTTTCCTTATGTACAAAAGAGAGCCAACCTTTTCCAGCAAAATATTGAGAAGGAAACACTCTTGAATGAGGCTGAGTATGCAAAGGCCTCTGCCATGCAGAAAGTGTCCTATGTTAATGTTCTAATCTCTGCTTGGCATAGAAAAGCTACTGTCCTCCATCCCCGATCCGTCCTTAATGTGTTATCTACTGATTGGTCTGATCAGAAACACCCTGGGTGGTTAGAATGATTTCTATATTCGACACGTAACAGGATGCTAGTGAGATAGGTCCCTCCCTGTGAAAGGAGAGACACAATTACGTTGCAGTCAAATAATTTAAAATCCCGGATCAGTATATAAAAACACCCACTCATTTCTGACGGAAATTTTGCAGCATGTGCTTCAGTGTCAAATGAAAAAGATATCTTCCAGAATTTGATCCTCCTCCAGGTCTTCAGGGGTCCTGCCTGCCCTGGTCTTGTTCCAGGTTGACTTTAGAGGACTGAGTAGGCAAGTACTGTGATGCCATGACCCAGCTTCTCTGGAGCGATGGGGCCGCGGTTTGGAAGCAGTCTTGGGACTCAGAGATTGAACCAAATCCAATAGAGATGTCTCATACCTGTTAACACATACAACCCAGACAGAAAATGATCAGATCAGTAAAACATTAAAATCCAAAAAGCCCACAGAGATGGGCTGCCCAGGGCAAGAATCAGATCACAGATCACATCATACGCAGGAGGGCCTTCTAGGGGAACTTTAGGGAAGGTAAACACCAGAGGGGCTCTGCTGTCTGTCTGTCTCTAAGCTCTTCTTTTCTGCTGACTACTAACATTCTTTTCTAACCCGTGAAGATAGACCGTGGAGTGGAGTGGGCAAAGTAATCATGAAAACAATAACAATATTAGTAGCAACGTTTATCGCAGGCTTACTAAAGCATCAGGCACTGTTCTCAATGCTTTACATGTATCTCACTTTCATTTAACCCTCTACATAATCCTATGAGGTAGGTCCTGTATACTCTGATCCCCATTATATACACGAAGAAAGCAAGGCTCAGAGAAGTAACTCATCTAGCAAGAAGACACTGCATGGCAGGGTCAGGATTTGAACCCAGGTCATTTGCTTCCAGCCCTTGTACACAGGACACTATGCTGCCTCTCAACTTCTTTGCAGCCAGACAGACTTGGCTGAAATCTCTGCTCTACCACGTGCAAGCTCTGCGACTTAGGGAAAGTTATTCAGTCTCTCAGTTCAGTTTGTCATGCGTAAGGGATCAACAGAAATCCTGTTAGGATTAAATTAATGAGTTGGTATAAATTAACATATGATAAGTACTCAAACGAAATGAACCACCATCAATCACAACAAAGACCGGTTTTCACCCAAAGAAGGTGATGTTGTGTATATGGTGGGATTGGAAGGGAGTCCTCTATGATGAGCTCCTTCAGGAAATCCAAACAATTGATTCCAACAAGTACTGCTCCCACTTAGACCAACCGAAAGCAGCACTCGACAAAAAGTGTCCGGAATGAGTCAACAGAAGATGCATAATCTTCCATCAGGATAATGCAAGACTGCATGTTTCTTTGAAGACCAGGCAAAAACTGCTACAGCTTGGCTGGGAAGTTCTGATTCATTCGTCGTAATGGAAAATATTTCAATTCCCTGGAAGACTGTAAAGAGGCACCTGGAAGAGTTCTATGCTCCAAAAGATAAAAAGTTTTGGGAAGATGGAATTATGAAGTTGCCTGAAAAATGGCAGAAGGTAATGGAACAAAAGGGTAAATACGTTGTTCAATAAAGTTCTTGGTGAAAATGAAAAATGTGTCTTTTATCTTCACTTAAAAACCAAAAGCACTTTTTGGCCAACCCAATAAAATGTGATGGGACAAGGGAGCATGTGTGTGAACAGAGGAGATATGCCAGGCATGTATATGTGGGTTCTGGCCCATTGCACAGTGTGTATGCCAAACAGTTGGCTGTCTGCTTGGTATGCACATTCATGCCAGAATCAGTCTGGGGTGGTGCAGGGCCCCAGAATAGTGATGGTGATGGTGGCAGAAGCAGCAGTGGTGGTGGCAGTCGTGGGAGGCTGGCTTGCCTATCTTCCCAGAGCTCATCCCCAAGGCAAAAATATTAGCTCTCTGGCCTGATCACTGGGATAAGAACTGCTAGTGTTTAGGCAATAAACATCAATAAATTATTACAAAATAAAAGCATACGCATGGACATTGTAATATAGCATATCAAAGAGATATCAGAAATCTTCAAAGAGTTTAGAATCTCTGGTTTTAAAAACTGCTGCAATATTGCAAAGCAAATATCCACAGGCTGAGAAACAGAAATTAAATATAAAGATTGTTGCATTTGATGGAAAAGAACATTGTTTTTATATGCAGCTTCAAATGAACCAATTAATGAGGAATACAGTTTTAAAATTAAGTTTTTCTTTGTAATTTAAGATACAGTAATAGAAAGCATAATAGGCGTTTTGAATTACCTACAAACCATTAGGTGACTTTCGGTTTCTCATATGACCTCTACAAGTTACAGAAAATGCCAGAGAAAACATTAAAATGGCATTGTATAAATTTAAATTTATATACATACATGAAACTATGTGTATGAAGAGTTAAATCTTTAAAAAAAATTGTTCCATAAGAACCATCAGTTCTAGATACACTAAAATATACTAATTATATTTGTATAATATACAAAATATACTATTTATATTTGAAATAATTTATCAGAAATCTATCCAAATGTCACAGCTTATAAAATATCCTTAACAGTTCCAGTGTCAGTTGCCTCAGCAGAAAGATCTTTCTCAAAATTAAAAATTACCAAAATTTATGTGTGATGTTTCATTTGCTAAGAGCAACTAATCTGATTTTAAGTATATCACTTAAAATAAAGTTGCTAAAAGTATAAACTTTGATAATCTAATAAATGAATTTGAAAAAACATGAACCAGAAAAATCTTATGATCAACCAAGTTATCACATTAATAAAGTATTATTATTTATTATATTATATAAAATTATAACATCAAAAATATTTTTTTGCTATCTGCGGGTTTATATTACTCATGTATCACCTGTTATTTTATAAATTTCTTCTTAAAGGAAAATGCTTTGTAGTTTAGTCCCTTTAACTGCATTTTTCATCCTACCTTTTGAAGAAGGGATTTTCATATTGCACTGGTCTTGTAAGTTATGTAGCTGACCCTGCCCTTAAGTCCCAGGCAAGACCTTGAAATGAAACAATTTCAAGGTCCAGTGTGTTAAGCTGCACTGGATGAAAAGCTAAACATGATGCAGGAGCTTTCCCTTCCCACTCTCTTTTTTCACCTTTGGTGATTTCAGTAGACCTCTCCCGATTACCCTCCTCTTCTCTTACCTTTTAAATGATGGAATGTCCCAGGGCTTAATCTTTAGTTCTCACATTTTAGGTAATTCCATTCATTCTCATGGCTTTTAATAACAGCAATATGTTAATGACTCCTAAATGTATAGCTCTAACATCAACCTCGCTCTCGAGGTCCAGACTCATACACCCAACTGTTGCCTGATATCTCCACTTGGATGTGTGATAGGCATCTCAAACTATCTAAAACAGAACTATTATTTTTTTTTTTCTCTAAATCCCACTCCTCTCCATCAATGCAGCTGCTCAGGGTTGCCAAAACCCTGCCGGTATGCTTGATTCCTACCTCTGGGCCTGTGTGTGTGTTGAATCCTCTGCTTAGGATGCTCTTCTCTCAGATCTTATTTGCTTTTCTCTTTCAACAGTTACAAGAGTAGGGTCATTATTTTGTTTATGTTATTATCTCCAGTGCCAAGAATGGTACCTGACCCAAGGTAGGAGCTAAATATTTGTTGAAAAAATGAATGGTTCTATGGTTCAAGTTTTAGCACCTTCCTCCATAGGCAGCTTTTTAGATCTTTGGACAGCTAGTCTTTTAAAAAATTACAATATATTTCAAACAATATGAAAGTATTACTCGTCCAATTATCCTTCTTGTTCTCCTTTTATAAAAAAGGATAATATACATATGGATTGTGTAAACTACTTTTTCACTTAATATATGGGGAATATTTCTTCCATATCAATTTTTTATAACATTATTTTTAATGATTTCAGATTACTTTGTCTCCTGGAAGCACTCTTAATTTAGTTAACCAATCTGCTATTGAAGAGCACTTAGGTTAGGTCTAAGGTCTTTTGAGACTAAATCAGCTATATCTCTCATTCCTTTTTTCAATCAGTCAATGCCCAAAGCGTATTCTCTACCCCAATTCATCATAAATTAGCGAAGTACTGCTATCCCTATTACGTTCTATAGTTTTACTCTCTTTTTTCCCCAACCCGTCCCATCTCCTATTTTAACTGAAACTTGGCTCTTTCCTGAGGTCAATGTTTCCCTTACATCCTTCTCAGTGAGAATTGTTAATACTCAATATACCCTATATATTTCAGGGCCAAGAGGTTGTATTTGGATGATCACTGCTTCCATTTTTGCTTTTTGATCATTATTCTCCCTGTCTCTCATTAAACTCCCAGTGCTCTGAGGATTCTGTCACCTGCTCTACCACCTTCAACCTCTCTTCACCTGTAACATCTATTTACCCATTCACTCTGATGATAACACTTGATTCGGTCTTCTCCTTCAACTGTTACCACCATCCCTGCTAATGTCAACATTACATGAATGACACTCAACCAACACTCGACTTAGTTCTTTGACCTCTCAGGTCAAATACTTTCTCAATAAGGCTTTCTTTTTATATCCAGGAACTTGTGACCAATTAAACAGCATCTCTTCTGAATTCAGTAATTCAAACATCCTACTACTTCCTGATGCCCACATCTTACCCTCAAGCTTGTTTTTTCAACTATTCCCACTATCTCTGCCCATTGGTCTCAACGAACCATTAATTCAAACAATCATTGCTCTAAGAACTGGGAGTGAAGTGGTGAACAAGATAGCTCAAATCTCTGTCCTGTGGGACCATTAATAGCTTACCTTCTTCCCAACCCTTTACTTCTTATTGAACTTGAATTTCATGGTCCAGCATTCCAAACACTCATTTAACAAAGCTCTTAAAAACATGTCCCCTGTATATTTGTCCCCTCCCCTAAATCTGGCAAAATCATAATACTGCATGAATCCAAATGTCTGCCTTTTCTGTGAATTATAGTTGGGAAACTTAGTGTAAATAAAACAAAATCAAAGAAACAAGAAAGAAACAAAGAGCAGATCCAAAATAGATTCCTAGTCACTAAACTTAAATGGGTGCTAAACATTTTCTGACAGAGCTACTGTATTTCTCTAATCAGCTGTTCTGCTCTGTTCATTTCCCCTTCTCGCAACTTATGCTAAACAGATGGCCTTGCTTCCCACATCAGAGAAAGGAGGTCATTAACGAGAAATTGTCATCACTTTGTCACAAGTCTTTCAGCGCCTATCATTTCCTCCTTTTACACTGAAGGAAGTGATCCTTCTCTTAGACAAGGCTAATCACTCCATCTGTGCTTCTTAGGAACATTTTAGTATTGACTATCCACTCTAGAACCTTCAATCTTTTCCTGTTTACTAGATAACTAAGAGCACGTAAGACATTCTTTCATTTCCATAACCACACCATTTCTCAATTTTTTCCAACTTGGCTTTCATATTCTATACTAAAATTGAACTCACCAAATTTCACCAGTGACTTCCATGCTGCTAAATCCAATGGACATTTTGTAGTCCTTGTTTTACATAATGTCTCGCCAGCATTCAATGTGGCTGATTGCTTCTTTATAAACTTTAAACTATTGTATTGAGGTAAAACATGCATACAGAAAAGTATTTAAAGCATTCAGCTAGCTCAGTGGTTTTTAGTTTAACAGAGTTGTGCAACTATCATAATTTAATTTGAGAACATTTCATTCCCCGCTCCCCCCTCCCCCCCCGAGAAACTACCCATTAGCAGTCACTCCCTATTACATTCCTTTTTTTGCCAAATAATATGCCACAGTATGAATATACCACATTTTATTTATCTTTCATCTCATGATAGACACTGGATTGTTTCTATCTTTTGGCTATTGTGAACAGTGCTGCTATGAACAGTCATGTATGTGTTTTTAGTAAACATATGTTTTCATTTCTCTTGGGTCGATACCTAAGGGTGGGATTGCAAATTCTATGTTTAACCTTTTAAGGAACTGCCAGACTGTTCTCTAAAGTGGATGTGTCACTTCATGTCAGTATTTGGAGGTCTTTTGCCTGGGACTATTAAGCTTCTTCAAGAAGAATCTTTCAGTATTCTGGGAGGGAGATGTGATCTACTTCTGGGACAGGGAAGGAGGTCGACTTTTTCCATTTGTATACTTTGAATTCATCCCATTTTCAGCACTCATCTAATCTTCCAAAGTACATGACATTCCTGTGTCTTCTCTTCTCTGTTGAATTTCTCCAATCTTTTGTCTGGGACTAATATTCCATATATGGCACTGTGGCAGGAATACTGGGTTTTTTGATTCTTGCTTCAAATGTCCACCTCATTTTTAGTTCTACCTCATATCACCACTCTTTATTGTTCATGTTGCTTCCAATTCCCAAACTTTTACAAAGTTCTGTGACATCAATCTCTTTTCATTTGAATACCCTTCTCAGTGTTTTCTATGTGGTAGCTTCCTCTGTCCTGTTTAGTAAGTTACTAACCCTCCATTCATTTTCCAAAAACGTATATAAATCTCAGGTATATTGATGACTCTTCTCCCATTTATTCTTGTGGATTTACATCTTTAAAAACATTAATTTACTCTCATCTTACTGGTGTCTCAGGAAATAGAAGAGATAAATACAAATTCTCAACTAATCATCTTAGCTAGGAAATACATTTGCAGAAAGGTTCCATAAATTTCTAGGTTTATTATTAGAAATTTCTGAGTTTTTTCATTGCTATTACAAATGAGTTTCCCCCTCCCCACTTTATCTTTCAAATAGCTAATGTTGGTATCAAGATTTATAGCAATTGAGTTTTTTGGTGTTTTTTTTTTTTTTTGGCCACACCACATGGCATGTGGGATTTTAGCTCCCACATCCTCTGCACTGGAAAAGTGGAGTCTTAACCACTGGACCGCCAAGGAAGTCCCTATAGTGACTGATTTTTGTACATTATTGAATTCTCAATTCTTTATTTTTTCAATTGATTTTATGGGTTTTATGGGTGAACAATTACAAACCTTATAATCATAAGGTTTATGTGTTCTCCCATATTTATATTATTTTTTCTTATATTATTGTATTGGCTAGAACTTCCAGGGCAATGCAAGTTTTATAGCCACCTTTGTATAATTCTGATCTAAACAGAAATTATTCTATTTTATCACTATTAAGTATTTCTCATCTAGATATTCTTTATTATATTAAGAAATATTTTCTCTTTGGCTTACTAAAAGCAGGAATGAAAAATTAATTTTACCAAGTAACTTTTAAGTATATACTGAGATGATAATACACTTTTTCTTCTTTGGCATATTGTTAAGAAATATTCTATTTTTGGTTTCCAAAATAGTAGCCATATTTTAATTATTAGAATACATTCTTCCTGGTTATATAGTATTATTCTTTATATTTACTCAGATTTTTATGATTATTTTAGGGTTTAAAAATCTATATTTCTAGGAAATATTTGTTCATAATCCTTCTTATGGTTCTTTATATCCCTATATATTAGTCTTACCTCAGTGGGAGAAAAGGAATAGTACCAATTTAAGACAGAATGAATTTATAAAGAAGGTAGAAGGATAACCAATTACCACACTGGACTAGGAGACCTAAAATAGGTCTTCTCAGGAATCTTAAAACAGTTCCCCTCAAAAGTTTCCTACTTTTTAATTGCTAAAGCAAACCTAGGCTGGCATTCAGGTTTCTGAAAAATAGAAGATATTGCATATTTTATAAGTGCTTCCCAATCATCTGTCAAACATCAGCAAAAAGCTTAGTTAAGAAAAAAGGGTGGTCTTGAACCTGCCTATGAGGCTGCAGACCTCATAGAAGAACTACTCACATAGATGGAGAGAAAGTCAGATATGTGCAGACACAGAATTGAGGGTGATACTCAGAAACTTACCTTTCTATCTCTTGTTCTCCATTCAACAGAGGCGCTGTCACAAAAGGACTCTGCTAATCCTAATTTAATATATTTCTTCTTGGAGTGCATATAAGCCACAGAGTGAATACTATGCAAAGTCAGTGCACTTTGGAGGGAGGCTAAAGAATTTACCAGAAAGTCGATGGGTATACAGGAGATCCTCTAATCAAGAACAATTTTAATACAACATATTAAAAGGCACAAATAACAGAGTAAAATCTTTTAGTCATGTTATTACATTTATATTTTCATATAATATTTACATTTTATCTAAGACTCCGTTTCTTACAGGGAAGAAGAAGGAACTAAAGTAGGCACAATAATTTTGAAGAAAAAAACAAAGCCAGAGGGCTCATACAACATGATTTTAAGACTTACTGTAAAGCTACATTAATCGAGACAATGTGGTATTAGTGAAGAATGCATACACAGATCAATAGAAAAACAGACAGAGTCCAGAAATATACCAACACAAATATGATCAACTGAGGTGTTTACAGATGTATAAAGTAAATTCAGTGGAGAAAGGATAACCTTTTCAACAAATAGTGTTCGTGTCTAGTTTCAACAACTAGACATCATATGCAAAAACAAACTATAGCATAAACCTCATAACTTATACAAAAATTAACTGTACAGTCACCAAGATAGAACACATTCTGGGCCATAAAACACACCTTAACAAACTGAAAAAAATAGAAATCATATAAATCATACAATGTCTGCTATTAGACCACAATGGAATTAAATTAGAAATCAATAACAGAAAGATACCTGGAAAATCCAAAAATATATGGAGAATAAACAGCACACTTCTAAATAACAAATGGGTCAAAGAAGAAGTCTTAAAATAAACTTAAATATATCTTGAATTAAATAGAAATGAAAACATAACTTATCACAGTCTATGGGATGCAGTGAAAGCAGTACTTAGAGGGAAATTTATAGCATTGAATGCATACATTAGAAAAAAAGAAAACTAAAATCAATCATCTAAGTGTCCACTTTAGGGAACCAGAAAAAGAAGAGCAAATTAAATCCAAAAAGAGGGGATGTATGTATATGTACATCTGATTCACTTTGCTGTACAGCAGAAACTAACACAACATTGTAAAGCATCTATACTCCAATAAAAATTAACAAAAAAACCTAAAGTAAGCAGAAGAGAAGAAATAATAGGAAGTAGAGCAGAAATCAGTGGAACTAAAAACAGGAAATCAACAGAGAAAAATCAATGAAACCAAAAGCTAGTTTTTTGAAAAGATCAATAAAATCGATAAGTCTTTAGCCAGGCTAATTAAAAGCAAAACAAAGCAAAACAAATGGCACAAATAACTAACATTAGAAATGAAAGTATATCACTACAGATCCTATGGACATTAAAAGGATAATCAAAGAATACTATGAATACTAAGAATACTATGCTCATAAATGTAATAAACTAGATGAAAAGGAACAATTCCTTAAGACACAATTTGCCAAATCTCACACAAGAAGAAATAGACAATCTGAATAGGCCTTTATCTATTAAATAAATTGAATCAATAATTAATAACCTTCCAAAATAGAAAGCACAAGGCCCACATTGGTTCACTGGTGAACTCTAGCAAACATTTAAGGAAGAAATTATAAGAATTCTCTACAACATTTTTCAGAGGACAGAAGAGAGGGAATTCTTCCTAACACATTCTATGAGGCCAGATTACTGTAATACCAAAACCAGACAAAGAGATTACAAGAAAAGAAAACTACAGACCAATATCTTTTATGAGCACAGATGGAAAAATTCTCAACCAAGTGGGATTTATCTCAGTAATGCAAGGCTGATTCAACATTTAAAAAATCCATTAATGTAATCCATCACATCAACAGGTTAAAAAAAACCCACATTATCATATCAATAAATGTAGAAAAAGTATTTGACAACTCCAACACCCATTCATGGTAAAAACTCTCGGTAAACTAGGAATACAGGGAACTTCCTCAACTTGATATGAACATCTACAAAAAACCTACAGGTAACATCATACTTAATGTTGAGAAACTTGTAGCTTTCCCACTAAGTTCAGATACAAGGCAAGAATATCCTTTCACCACTCCTTTCCAACATCATACTGGAAATGCTAGCTAATGATTAAGATCAGAAAAGGAAATAAAAGGTATACAGATTGGAAAGGAAGAAATAAAACTGTCTTTGTTTACAGATGACATGACTTTCTATGTAGAGATCCAAAAGAATCAACAAAACCCTGCTGGAACTAATAAGTAATTATAACCAATGTTGTAGTATACAAGGTTGACAAACAAAAGTCAACTGCTTTCCTATATAGTAGAAATTAACAGATAGAATTTGAAATAAAATTAGCACCCCCCAATGAAATGCTTAGGTATAAATCTAACAAAATATGTATAAGATTTATATGAGGAAAACTACAAAACTCTGATGAACAAAACCAAAGAAGAACTAAATAAATGAAGAGGTATTCCACATTCATGGATAGGAAGACAATATTGTTAAGAAATCAGTTCTTTACAAGTTGACCTACAGATTCAACATAATCAATCCCAATCAAAATCCCAGCATGTTATTTTGTGGATATTGACAAGCTGATTCTAAAGTTAATGTGGAGAGGCAAAAGATCCAGAATAGACAACACAAAAATGAAGGAGGAGAAAAAAGTTGAGGAGTGACTTTACCTGACTTCAAAACTTAATATAAAGCTACAGTAATCAAGACAGTGTGTTACTGGCAAAAAAAAAAAAAAAAAAAAAAAAAAAAAATAGACAAATAGATCAATGAAACAGAATAGAGAGCCCACATAAGTATTGATATAATCAATTGATCTCTGAAAAAGGAGCAAAAGCAATGGAGCAAAGATAACCTTTTCAACAAATGCTCAAAGATGGCCTGGAACAACTAGATATCCATATGCAAAAAGATGAATCTGGACACAGACCCTACACCTTCCACAACAATTAACTCAAAATGTAAAATGCAAGACTATAAAACTCCTAGAAGATAAATAGGAGGAAACCTAGAAGACCTTGGATATAATGATTACTCCATAAATACCACACCAAAGGCACTACCCATGAAAGAAATAATTGATAAAATGGACTTCATTAAAATTAAAAACTTCTGCTCGGCAAAAGACAATCTCAAGAGAATGAGAAGACAAGCCATGGACAGGGAGAAAATATTTGCAAAACCCACATCTGATAAAATACTATTAACCAAAACATACAAAGAACACTTACAACTCAACAATAAGAAAATAAATGACCTGATTAAAAATGGACCAAAGATCTTAACAGACACCTTTCCGAAGAAGATACACAGATGGCAAATAAGCATATGAAAAGATGCCCACATCTATGTCATCAGGGAAATGCAAATTAAAATAACAATGAGATACTACTACACACCTTTTTCTGTAAAGGACCAAATAGTAAATATTTTAGGCTTTGTTGCCAAGAAGCAAAATCCATGAGAAGGTTTTCTTATATAACAAGGGAGAAAACAAATTCCACGAAGTTTATATTGGCAAAATTAAAAACAGAATAATTGAGTATACTTAAAAATTTTTTCATTCAGGTCCACTAGTGAGAAGACTAGAATTCTTATTTTTTGGAGGGGGAGGGGAAATAATTTCACTTAATTAGGGTTCAAAGTTAATGTTCCCTATCATCCAAATTGAAAATGTTCAATAGTTAATGCTGATCTGTAATGAGATTTTTAACATTTTAATATACATATAAATATATCTGAAATATATTTAATATATGTAATATATTTTATTATATATGTTATATAATACATATATAAAACATTAAATATAATATTATTATATTTAATTATATAAGTATAATATAATTATAACATAATTATACTATAGTTATATATAATTATAATATATAATACATATAAAATGCATAATATAAAAATATAATACATATAATATATAATATTATAATATATAATAATTATTATAATTATATATAATCATTACAAATTTTATAATTATAATAAAATTTATTAAATTATATATAGTTATAATTTATAACTGTATATGAAGTATAATATATAAAACATATAAAATATAATATATAAACTATAATACATAACATAATAATATGATATATAATAATATATAACATTATTATGTATTATATATTATACATTATATATATTATAATACATTATAACATTTAAAATTACATATAATATATTATATATTATATACTACAATACATATATTATTAATATGATGCATATAATATATTATATACATTATATTTACTATATTATAATATATAATATATATTATGTTATATATACATTATATAATACATTATATATATTATAATATATATTAATATAATGTGTATAATACATAGCATTAATATTAATATATGTTATATAGTATTATAAATATTTATATGAAATAACATAATTATTATATATTTATAATATTTATAGTAATATATTTATATATAATTATATATAAAATATATTTATAATATTGATGTTTTGTATGATATATATTATTATATTATATTAATATATATTAAATGTATAATATATATTAGTATATTACTATTATATATTATGTGTTATATTATATAATATATAAACTTGAAAATATATCATATATTGTTATTATTAATAATATATAATACAATACACCATATATTAATTATATAATTACAATTATTATATTATTAATTATATAATAATTAATAATTATCAGCAATATATTAATATATTATACAATTTAAATACTAATATTTAATGTAATATATAAAATTATATTTATATATGTTATATTTAATATATAATATATATTTAAAATATATGAAATATATTTTAAATATATTTCATATGTGAAAATGCAGACAGGTATTGTCAAATAGTGATATTAATCCACAAGCATATGATTTTAATATTAATATATAAGAATTCTATTAGATTCTTCTCTTAATATTTGCCTTTTAGCATGTCATTACATTGAAGACTAATCACTCCAATTGATGGTTAGGCAGAATGGCACAGTTAAACGAATTTTGCAATGTAGAAATATCCTTTCTCTGCCTTTGCATCCAAGTCAGAAAAACATTCCTAGAAGTGTAGGTTGAGCTCAGAAATCATATCCATGACAGATTTTTATGAGAATGAAGGTCTCACTTCTTTTAGGTTTTGACAGCATGAGAAGCCATAATTCAAAAAGAGTCATGTACCACAATGTTCATTGCAGCTCTGTTTACAATAGCCAGGACATGGAAGCAACCTAAGTGTCCATCAACAGATGAATGGATAAAGAAGATGTGGCACATATATACAATGGTATATTACTCAGCCATAAAAAAAAAAAAATTGAGTTATTTGTAGTGAGGTGGATGGACCTAGAGTCTGTCATACAGAGTGAAGTAAGTCAGAAAGAGAAAAATAAATACCATATGCTAACACATATTTATGGAATCTAAAAAAAAAAAAAGGTTCTGAAGAACCTAGGTGAAGGACAGGAACAAAGACGCAGATGTAGAGAATCGACTTGAGGACACTGGGAGTGGGGAGGGAAAGCTGGGATGAAGTGAGAGAGTGGCATGGACATATATACACGACCAAATGTAAAATAGATAGCTAGTGGGAAGCAGCCGCATGGTACAGGGAGATCAGCTCTGGGCTTTGTGACCACCTAGAGGGGTGGGATAGGGAGGGTGGGAGGGAGATGCAAGAGGGAGGGGATATGGGGGTATATGTATAAGTATAGCTGATTCACTTTGTTATACAGCAGAAACTAACACAACATTGTAAAGAAATTATACTCCAATAAAGATGTTAAAAAAAAACTGTGTAAAAACAACAACAAAAACAACAACTTGATATTACTTGTGATTCACACAAGGTTAGTTCACTGAAATGACTATCACAGTACAAATTTGTATATAAGCATCTGTTTTGCCTTTTAAGTTTAGGTTGAATTCATTAAGAAACATTGTCAAACCTGCAGCAAAAGCTAATTTTCAAAGTGAATCTCAATAATAGAAGTCAAAGGGGATTTTTCTCATTCAGAAAAATTTCAATTTCAGTCCTCAAAAAAATCACAAAACTAAAAAAAAATCACAAAAATCTTTACCACTTCCAAGCCACTGAACTATTGTGTGGCAAGTCAGGATATTCATCCTTTGTATCAAAAACTCATGGAAGTGGGGCTTCCCTGGTGGCGCAGTGGTTGAGAGTCTGCCTGCCGATGCAGGGGACACAGGTTCATGCCCTGGTCCGGGAAGATCCCACATGCCATGGAGCGGCTGGGCCCGTGAGCCATGGCCACTGAGCCTGCACATCCGGAACCTGTGCTCCACAACGGGAGAGGCCACAATAGTGAGAGGCCTGCGTACCGCAAAAAAAAAAAACAACAACAAAAAACAAAAAACAAAAAAACTCATGGAACTGATGATGTTTAAGACCATGAGGACAAATGAAGTTTGCCATTGACACTACTGATTCAATAACTTGTAATAAATTAAAATATGTTCCTCAAAGTATCTGCTGATGAATAAAGTGATGAATAACAATAAGTTTTAAATACCTTACATTTTTCACAAGCTTTATAAATTGGGTTAATTAAACCTTTGTCTGCTCCATACATAATTTTGCCACCATCAGTTGTAATACTAGAGGATTCCACTTAAGGTTGTACTGAAAATATACTTTCTCAACTTCATTGAAAATATTCTTGCCTGTAATTTTTCCACATAGACTATTCACAGAAGGTAATTCTTCAGTCACTGGTACAAACTTGGCACTTGGCACTGACTCCAACAGAACCCATTCTGTAATATGAGTCAACTCATTAAGAGTCAAGGAAAACCACCTGAAATCATTTGCCTTGTTTTTAAATTGACTATTGATGCTCCTCCTAATGTTAGCTCTTTAATCAATTTTAGACACTACAGATATCTAGAGCTCTCTCTTTTTGTAGCTCTCTCCTGTTCACTCCTCTGCCCTGCAAACACTAGCCATCTTGGTATCCTCAGACTCCCAGCTCTGCCTCCTCAAGTCAGTGAACTTGCTGGGCTCCATGGAGGTTCCTGATTTGTGGTCTAGAAATGTAATTGTACAGCTAACCTCATTTATTTCTCCTCTTTCATGGATAACTGTCCTTGACGTACAATATTTGAAAACAGTTGTTTCATGTATTTTTTCTGTTTGTTTTCTTGTTCAGCTGGGGGAATAAATCCAATCCGTTACTCTATCTTGGCTGGAAAAGGAAGCACCTTGATAGGACCTAGACTTGAATTTTAAGAGCAAGCTTTAAGAATATGCTCTAAGTCACATCACAGACAAAAGTAAACTCAAAATGGATTGAAGACTTAATGTTAACACCTGAAACCATAAGACTCCTAGAATAAAACATAAGCAATACACTTTTTGACATCATGCTTAGAAATTTTTATTTTAGATATGTCTCCTCAGGCAAGGGAAATAAAAACAGTTAAACATTTTTTTGATTTTTTGATTGATTAATATAAATCAATGAATTAAAATTGCTTGTATATTAATTTAAAAAATAAAATCACTTGCAAGATTAAAAAAAGAAAATATAAACAAATGGGACTACATCAAAATAAGAAGCTTTTGTGCAACGAAGGAAACCACCAACAAAAGGAAAAGGCAGCCTCCTTAGTGGGAGAAGATATTGCAAACAATATATCCAATAAGGATTTAATATCCAAAATACACAAAGAACTCATGTAACTCACCTAATTTATGACAAAGGAGGCAAGAACATACAGCGGAGAAAAGACAGCCTCTTCAATAAGTGGTGCTGGGAAAACTGGACAGCTACATGTAAAAGAATGGAATCAGAATACTCCCTACCACCATACACAAAAATAAACTCAAAATGGATCACAGACCTAAATGTAAGACCAGACACTATAAAACTCTTACAGGAAAACATAGGAAAAACACCCTTTGACATAAACCACAGCAGGATCTTTTTTGACCCACCTCCTAGATTAATGAAAATAAAAACAAAAATAAACAAATGGGACCTAATTAAACTTAAAAGCTTTGGCACAGCAAAGGAAACCATAAACAAGACGAAAAGACAACCCTCAGAATGGGAGAAAATATTTGCAAATGAAGCAACTGACAAAGGATTAATCTCCAAAATATACAAGCAGCTCATGCAGCTCAATATTAAAAAAACAAAAAACACAATCCAAAAATGGGCAGAAGATCTAAATAGACACTTCTCCAAAGAAGATATACAGACTGCCAACAAACACATGAAAGGATGCTCAACATCACTAATCATTAGAGAAATGCAAATCAAAACTACAATGAGGTATCACCTCATGCCAGTCAGAATGGCCGTCGTCAAAAAATCTACAAACAATAAATGCTGGAGAGGGTGTGGAGAAAAGGGAACCCTCTTGCACTGTTGGTGGGAATGTAAATTGATACTGACACTATGGAGAACAGTATGGAGGTTCCTTAAAAAACTAAAAATAGAACTACCATATGACCCAGCAATCCTACTACTGGGCATACACCCAGAGAAAACCATAATTCAAAAGGACACATGTACCCCAATGTTCACTGCAGCACTATTTACAATAGCCAGGACATGGAAACAACCTACATGTCCAACAACAGATGAATGGATAAAGACAATGTGGTACATATATACAATGGAATATTACTCAGCCATAAAAAGAAACGAAATTGAGTCATTTGTAGTGAGGTGGATGGACCTAGAGTCTGTCATACAGAGTGAAGTAAGTGAGAAAAAGAAAAACAAATATCATATATTAACGCATATATGTGGAATCTAGAAAAATGGTACAGATGAACTGGTTTGCAGGACAGGAATAGAGACACAGGCATAGAGAATGGACATGTGGACACAGGGGGGAAGGAGAGGGTGGGACGAATTGGGAGATTAGGATTGACACATATGTAAAATAGACAGCTAGCAAGCACATGCTATAGAGCACAGGAAGCTCAGCTCAGTGCTGTGATGACCTAGATGGGTGGGATGGGAGTGGGTGGGAGGGAGGTCCAAGAGGGAGGGGATATAGGTATACATATAGCTGATTCACTTCATTGTACAGCAGAAACTAACACAGCATTGTAAAGCAATTATACTCCAATAAAAAAAAAAAAGGAAAAGGCAGCCTTCTTAATGGGAGAAGATATCTGCAAAAAATATATGCAATAAGGATTTAATATCCAAAATGTACAAAGAACTCATATAACTCAACATTAAAAAAAACAAACAACCCAATTAAAAATGGGCAGAGGATATGAATAGACATTTTTCCCAAGAAGATAAGTGGATGGTCAACAGACAGGTGAAAATATGCTCAACATCACTAATCATCAGAGAAATGCAAATCAAAACCTCAATGAGATACCACCTCACACCTGTCAGAACGACTATTACCAAAAAGACACAAATAATAACTGTTGGCAAGGATGTGTAGAATGCTGTTGATGGGATTGTAAATTGGTGCAGCCACTATGGAAAACAGTATGAAGGCCCCTCAAATCATATGATCCAACAATTCCACTCCTGGGTATTTACCCAAAGAAAACAAAAATACTAATTTGAAAAGACATATGCACCCTAGTGTTCACTGCAGCATTATTTACAATAGCCAAGATGTGGAAGTGACCTAAGTGTCCACTGATAGATAAATGCATAAAGAAGATGTGGTATACATATACAATGGAATATTACTTAGCCATTAAAAAATAATAAATTTGCCTCTAGCGACAACATGGATGATTCTAGAGGGTATCATGCTAAGTGAAATAAGTCAGACAGAGAAAGACAAATACTGTATGATCTCACTTACATTTGGAAACCAAAAACAAAACAAAATGAAAACAGACTCAGAGATACAGAGCACAAATGGGTGGGTGCCTGATGGGAGGAAGGTGGGAGGATGGATGAAATAGGTAAAGGGGATTAAGACGTACAAACCTTCAGTTATAAAATAAGCCACGGGGATGTAACATACAGCATAAGGGATATGGTCAATAATATTGTAATAACTTTGTATGGGGACAAATGGTTATTAGACTCACCATGGTGATCATTTCATAATGCCAAATCACTATGTCCTACACCTGAAACTAACATGATATTATACATCAACTATATTTCAATTAAAAAAATAATATGCTTTAAGAGGGTATCCTGCTTCCTTATGGTATTTAGGTTTTGCCGCTGAAGGTATTTAACCTTGCCTGCAAATGTTAATTATTTTGCTTAAAATAATTACTGTTTTACTATTTACTATAATTTTACTATTTCCAAAAGTAACACTTTTGGAAATATACTTAGCATTTGCATTCTACAGGTGCCAGAACATAATGCATTTATTTCCCAAAATACCCAGATTAAAGTTACAAGAAAAAAGCTGCATGAATTCATGTAATGGCAATCCACACTTCCAGTTTCTCAGGGACCAAAAGGACAAGTAAGACATTCACAGGGTGAAACAGATCTCAGAGGCAAACAATCAGGTTTCAAAAATGTATATCAATGTGATCCAAATCAACATCAAGAATTAACTAACAAGAAGAATCAGGTTAAGATCTCAGGAAGGAATAGAGAAAACACAGACAGAATAGTATATTGGAACAAATTCTTGATTTCTTCTTCCATCAAAGAGATTAGACAGCTTTCAGGAATCCCTTTGAAAGATAAGATTTCTAAGAAAAAGTAATTTTAGTTTGAGGGCTCCAATAAAGCCATTGGCATTACAGAAATTTTCACAGTTTTTTTTTTTAAAGTTGTCACTAAACATAAAAGAAAAATTAAAACTTTTGCTCCCCTACTTCCTTCCCCCAATTTCTCCACCTCCTAGTCAATGACTTTGCTGTGTACTTCATTGAAAAAATATAACCACGGGGAACTAAGGAAACTAAATTACTCTTCTGATCACCCAATTACCAACTTCCTTGCATCTGCATCTGTCTTGTTTCTTCCCTCTCTTACAATGGAAGAAGTAGACCATCTCCTAACAAAAGCTGACCCTTCCTTATCTGCTCTGAATCCCATCCCCTGTCACCTTCTTGGGGATCATCATCATTTGATCTTCTCTTCTCTCTTCTTTAGTATCAGTTTTTCTCTCTGTACAAAATCATTGCCATCAGCATTATCTGGTACCTTCCAAAATTAAAAAAAAATCCTTAAAGTCCTTCTTGTTTTAGAAAAATCGTAGCTTATAAATGAAGAGGGAATAACAATAGAAAAATTGTCATTTTGCAGCCCCTAATCTATTTAGCAGTCATCAATGGCTGCTAAATTCCTAAGTGAAAGGTCAATAGTGACCTTTATAATAGATGGATCAGGATGACATCATCTAAGCACACTGATACATCTTAAAATCATGAAAATAGGACAACCAGTAATTATTTTCTTCCTAATGTATTACAACAGGAAGTACACATCATCACCTATGAAGTATTCTTACTATAGAACAATTAGACTTTAAACTAATCAAACCTCTCGATCTACTTTGTCAATTTGCATGAAATGCAAAGTACAGAGGAAGAGGCTAAATGTTATAAGGATATAATTATCTAAGTCCCAGAATATGTGAAATTCTATAAAACAAATGACTCAGCTACTTCAACAAATAAATGTCATTACAAAAGAAGGGAAACCTGTTATAGGTCAAAAGAGATTTAAGAGATCCATCAGCCAAAAGCAGTATGTGGACTTTAATCGAATAGTGATTAAAAAAATCAATGATAGATACGTAGGTTTGAAACAAATGAGGAAAAACTGAATATGGACAGAGTACTAGATGATATTAAAGAACTTTTATTTTGTTGGGGGCGTGTTAGTGGTATTGTGGTTATGTTTTAAAAAATCATTATCTGGGGCCTCCCTGGTGGCGCAGTGGTTGAGAGTCCGCCTGCCGATGCAGGGGATACGGGTTCGTGCCCCGGTCTGGGAGGATCCCATATGCCGCGGAGCGGCTGGGCCCGTGAGCCATGGCCGCTGAGCCTGCGCGTCCGGAGCCTGTGCTCCGCAACGGGAGAGGCCACAACAGTGAGAGGCCCGCGTACGGAAAAAAAAAAAAAAAAAAAAAAATCATTATCTGTTAGAAATACATATTGAAGTATTTATTGGTAAAATGATATGATGCCTCGGATTAAGAGGGAATAGTGAACACTGAAGGTTGCTGAAACTCAGTAAAGTATATGGGTCCATTATATTCTCTCTATTTTTGTGTGCATTTGAAAACTTCCATCGCACAAAATTAAAAAGAAATCCTCCCTTAACTCATATTCCCTTCTGCTTCTTTCTATAACAAGCCTTTTGAAACAGTAGCACACACTGTCACTTCTTCCTCACCTCTCATTTGGTCAGCAATCACTTCAACTTGGCTTTCTCCTGACCACTTTCTTGAAACCATTCTTCCCAACGTCACCGAAAAACCTCCATTTTGGCAAATCCAGTGGACATTTCGATTATAATATTTTGACCTCTTAGACTCATTCTACAGAATTGACCATATCCTCCTCCTTGAAATACTTTTCTCTGTTCTTGGTTTCCATGACATTACAAACTCCTGAATTTCTTCTGGCTTTTTGGGCCACTTCTCAAAATAATTCTAGCTCTTTTTCTTCCATCCAACTTAAAAATACTGACATTCCTCAGGGCTTAGGTCAGAGGTCTCTTTTCTGCTTTTCTCCTTTTACTCTTCCTTTTGAGCCGAACTCAGTATTATATAACATCTCCAGGCCAATTCTCGAATTTATTATCTTTAGTCCAAGATCCCAAATCCAATCATTTACATGATTTCTCCACTGCACATCTAGAAGCATCTCAAACTTAACTTTCCCTAAACCAAAGTCTTCATCTTTGCCTCATACCTACCTTCTCCTCATGGCTAAATTTGCTTCCTCCTCTCCCAGTTTTCTCATTTCAACAAAAGCTCTTTCATCCGCTCCACTACTAAAGCCAAAACCTAAAAATCATCCTCGACACCTCCCTCTCTTTACTGCCCTCTCCCCTGTAAGGTCCTGTTGGTTCTGCTTCCTAAATATATTATGGCTTGATTGTTCTTATTCCATTTCAACCTTTGGGTCCCAGTTCCTATCATCTCTCATCTGTATTACTGCAACAGCCTCAATGGTTTCCCATTTTACTCCTGTTCTCTTCCATAGAGCAACCAGAGTTAACTTTTACAAAGTCAAAATGGATCTTGTCAATCCCGTTCAGGGACAGCCCCTTGCACTTAAGTATAAAACAGCTAACAAGGGCAGTGTGATGGGTAAGTTATGTGTCAACTTGGCTAGGATGTGGTACTCAGTTGTTTGGTCAAACAGCAGTCCAGAAAATATTTTTTAGATATAATTAACATTTACCAGTTGACTTTAAAGCAAATTATCTTCTATAATGTGTGTGTGTTCTTAAGGGTGGCCTTAAGAGCAAGGATTGAGGTTTCCTAATGGAGAAGGAATTCTGTTTTCAGACTGCAGCATAGATATTCTGCAGGAGAAGGAATTGTCTTAAGACTGCAACATAGATATTCTGCCTGAATTTCCAGCCTGCTGACCTGCCTTATGGATTTCAGTGTCAAGGCTGCAAACATCAACTCTTACTGAATTCCTTCACAACTCATGAATTCCTTACAGTAACACTCTCTATATCTCTCTCTCCTAATTGGTTCCATTTCTTGGGAACAAGACCCCGAATGTCCTGTCTCCTGCCTGCTTCTCCTTTCTCATTTCACATATGACTTTCTGCTTCACTCATTACAATCCAGCTACAATGGCCTTCTTTCTATTTCTGAAATGGACAAGTTATTTCCTGCTTTAAGACCTGCATATTTGCTCTTTCATCTGTTAGGAATGTTTTCCCTCTCTCCTTCTCTTTCCTTTCTCTACCTTTTTTACTTTTTAATACAGAAGAGTGCATATAGTATTTTATGTATAGTTAAGAATAATAACAAGATAAACACTTGAATATCAACTATCTACCTATTTTTCTCCTGTAAAACTGTAATTCATCCTACTAGATATCAACTGAAATATCACTGCTACAGAAAAGCCTTCCTTAACTCCACTATCTAAATTAGATTGCCCTAGTTATATTTTTTCTCATAATAATCTGTGTTTTTTCTTCCTAGTATTTATCACAATTTGTAATTATTTATTTGTATGGGTTTATTTGTTTAATGTCTGTCTCCCTCATTACACTGGAAACGAGGGCAAGAAACATTGTATTCTTAATGTAAAGTATGCAATAAATAACAAATGAAACTACCTTGTTACAATTGTTTTCTTAATTATAATTGCTCAAGTAATATGAGTATGTTTTCATTATAAAAATTCAAATATATAGAATTATACAGAGAAAAATAAAATTCCCTTCAACACGTTATCTCCTACCAAAATACAAACCCCATTCTGTTTCCCAGAAATCACTGTAAATAGTTTAGTATATATCCTTCCAAATCTTTTTTATACAATTACATGCTTATACGTGCATACACAAATAAACATACATTGACACACATGTATTGATATTTAAAAACTTAAATTGAGTCATGCTTATGTGTTATGATCTATGATCTGCTTTTTCACTTAACAGAATGTTTTGGAGATCATTCCACAATAATGCATATAGATCTACCTAATTCTTGTAAACTACAGCAGTATTACATTTTATGGAGATGCCATTGCTCTAATTTTATTAAAGAATCCCCATAGCTTTTATTATCTTACTCTAGCTATATTTTGTATTTATTCTGTTATCTTAAGGAAAAAAAATCAGTGTTTTGTCATTAATGTTGATTTAAGGACAGTTTGCTTGAAAATATTTCCTTTAAAGTATGCTTTTCTTAAACTTCCTTTCTACTACCTTCATACAAGATAATGTCAACATAACTTGCTTTAATGAGCAGAAATAAGATGGCAAGGCACAGTGAAGGGTTCAGGAAATCTCAGATAAAATAGCTCAAATTAGGTTTGTTTTACCATGCCATAATCTAGTCAGGTTCATAAAGATCTAGCATCTATCTTCCTTTCTGAGATAGTGAATTCAGATAGGTATCAGTGATCGCATGAGATAAGTACTTTTTTCTCACATTCATGCCAACCAGTCCCCACAGTCTATAAGCAAGGTGTGCGGAGCCCAGGCATCATTCTGGTACAGGCACTGGAGAAATTAAGAGTTCCTACAGGTTCTCTTCTGCCTTCTTACTGTTATTAGTTCTATAGTATCAGTTAAACTGAAATTATGTTGGCTGAAAAGTTTAACTCCTATTTCTATACCAATTTCATGATCTCAACCTCTAGATCTACAAAGTCAATATTATCTGTTGTGTTGGGGCTTTAAAAAGCAAATCCAGTTGATGAAACTGTTATTCTGATAAGTCATTACCACTTAAATAAAGTTGTAGCTAGAGACTTTCAGCAAAGTGGAAAAATTCAATGGGCTAAATTCATGAGTATATATACTTCCAATAGATGACAATTCTATTTTATCTATTTTAAATGGCATGGCTTTTCAGACACCAGTGGGGAACAGGCAATAACAAAGTGAATAAATATGGAAGAATTTGGAAATCTTCATGCCCAAGACTTTTCTGTTCAAGGAGAATAATATCTTAGTCATCCTTATAGGGCTGATCATAACTCTACTATAGCATTTCTGGTAATAGTTCCAAATTTATATTCTTTATTAAAACACTTCGTTCAAGGCAGTGGTAAGAGCTCAGACTCCAAAGTAAAGATGCTATATTTGAATCCTGGTTCTACCAATTTCTAACTAAGTGACTTGGGGCAAGTTGCTTAGTTTTTCCAAGCTTCAGTTGCCTCACCTTTAAATTGGGGATAAAGACAATGTTTATCTTTGGAATTATGATAATGTATGTAAAGTGTTTAGCTCTATGCCTGGCATATAATAAGTGCTCAATAAATGAAAGCTATTACTATTATTTTTTTTTGAAGTATTGTTAGGAAGCAGGATATAGGCAGAGAAAGGGAGACTAGCTAGAAAGATCAGAAAAGAACTCTGGATAAATGTGCTATTAAAGCTATCGTAACAAACTATTACATGAATGAATGCAGAGTGAAACGACTGAAGACAAATCAAAGGTAGAATCAACTGAAAGGGCCCTGAAAAATAATTTGTACAGGAGAGTTTTCTGCATGGGAAAAAATGCCATAGAATCCAAGTTAAAAGATGAAAGAGAAGCTGGGAAAAATGTTTGTAACATATTACAAAAAGGACTACTTATTTTTCACATATAAAGAAAATGACTAGCATATTAGTGGAAAAATAGATAAAAAATAGAACAATAGTTTGCAGAAAATACAAATGATTCAAATATAAAACTTCACTCATAACAAGAAAAATGTAAATTATAACTAAAAGACACCATTTTCACCATTCAGATTGGCAAAGAGCTAAACTTTTTGATTATACTCTTTAAAGTATAATAAAACAGGTACTTTCAAATATTGCAAGTGGGAACATAAGTTGTACAACCTCTATTAAAGCAATTTAGCAATATCTATCAAAATTTATAATGAATTTATCTCTGACCCACAATTACATTTCTAGGAATTTATCTTACAGATATCCTCACACATTTATAAATGACATGTATAGGAATATTCATTGCAGCATTATAGTCTGCAATCATGAAAGACTGAAAATAACTCAAATATTCATTCACTAGTGGGCTGGCTAAATGCACTGTGGTACATGCATACAATGGGACATAGTATGGATTTTAAAAAATGGCGTATTTTTACAGTGCACAGATTCATATACATAGTCAAGATTGTATATGTATAACTATCCCTGAAAAGACACACAGGAAACTGAGAGAGGTTACATCCAAGAAGGGCGCTTGGCTGGCTGGGAAACTGGGGTGTGAGAAAGCCTATTTTCACTAAATATCCCTATGAATTTTTATTTCTTGAATACAACAATAATTATAAAAGCAATTTAGTTCAGTTCTCTGTCTCTGAAAGTGAATATTTAACCCAACTGGATTTGAAATTCCTTAATGGTTTCCTCCTGAAATCTGTAGAGCCTTTATCTAGGAGAACAATATGAAGATATAATTTAGAGAAAAGCAGAGACAATGCCTTTTATGGAGATTCCTGAAGTAGGAATAAATAAAATAAAATGGTGATGTGGGCCCAGAATCCTTATCTGTAATTGTGAAATCTTTTTATTTTTTTAATTTATTTGGCTGCACCGGGTCTTAGTTGTGGCATGTGGGATCTTCAATGTGGCATGCGGGATTTTTAGTTGCAGCATTCAGGATCATTAGTTGCAGCATGCTGGATCTTTAGTTGTGGCATGCAGGCTCTTAGTTACAGCACGTGGGATCTAGGATCTAGTTCCTTGAGCAGGCATTGAACACGGGCCCCCTGCATTGGGAGCATGGAATCTTAACCATAGGGAAGTCCCGTGAAATCTTAAGAGTAATGAAAAGTGAAAGTTTTTTCATAACCTTTTTGGTAGCAATATCTGACCTAACCCAAATCTATTTGGTTGTAAAATCTGACCTGAACTGATATGAGGCTATTTATACTTATTGTTTATTACATTTAATGTGAATAATCATACATCATAGTGTATCCCATATGGTATGTAAAACATGTTACCTTAAAATTTTGTTAATTCTGAAATACGTTTGGCTCTAAGAATTTTGGATGAAGGACTGTGGACCTGTATGATTTTCTCTCCTGGCTGTCAGTCCTGAGTTAAGTCTTCACACAAGAATAATATCATTACCAGACAGAGCCTTCTGACAGTTAGTTATCCAATCCTCTTCTTCAACAATACCCACCACTCAAGGTTTATGAGATGCCTACTTTTGGCTTTTTGTTCTTACTCTTTGGGAGTTTTGGTTAAAGACTATCACTATGCAAGCAATGTACCTGATCTCAGAGATTCTGATATGGAAAGAAAATTTGGGCAAATCTGATAATTTATGCAACTATAAAAATGAAATTCTTTAAGAAGAATTTATTTTCTTTCTGTCATTGTAGCAAGAGCTACACACAGGTTAAAAAAAAAATTACCATCCTGCTCCCCATGCCTGTATTTTTCAGTATTGGGAAACTTAAGAAATCTTAATTATTTTCCAGTGTCTTAATCATTTTGTGAAATCATGAAGTTGGATAATGGTCATTTAATATAAAATGTTCTCTTTTCTATGGAATTGTAGCTTCTTACTAATTATGAAGTAAAGCCTAATTTAATATGGCTGGAAGCCAGAATGACAAGTGAAATTTAGAGACCTTGACCTTGGTTATCTTGAGAGAAAAGCACGGTTAGATAGTTTGGAGTCAAAGAATGTTACCTGCTAGGCTCCAGTTGCAAAAGCAGTGAGCTGACTTCCAGAGAACACGATGCAGAAACCAAAACTGAGAGGAGAAATACCTGCTTGTGAACTCTACCAGGCCGAAGTGATGCCAGGTTACCCTGTTTATTAGCCTGCACTTTAGAAAGTTCAGGACACGTATGGATATGCATTTATTCCATTGTATGCTACACATTATTGAAAACACATTCTACAATATAACATAATTCATCCATGCATTGTTTGAAATGTAAGATTACAAAACTAAATGGTAGTGTTTTGTTTTATGACTGCTTGTACTTTCATAAAGAAAGACAATATGAGTAGATTGACTTTATAACTTTTATATGCACCTATTAGGGAGAACAACACAACAGAAAAGAAACAACCCCCACCCCCTACACACACAGTTTCCCTATGTGTGCCACAGGCTGTTACCTTTAGTTTAGGTAAAACCAGGTGTTCAGGGCTGTGTTAGTGGGGAGAGCATGAGCTGGAGATTAAGGTGTTCTGCTTACTATCTGTGCCACAGCTGAAGCTGGGAGACTTGAACTGATTGGAAGCAAGCTGGAATGGAAGTTCTTTGGAAGGAAGGGACCCCAGATTCTTCCAGTTTAATATAGCAGATTATACCCTTCCATCCTCTGGTCACAAAGAAGGTGATACAGGTTGGCAGAGGGCAAAGTCATGAAACAACAGAAACTGGAGGACATACAGTTAAAGAGCTCACCCACTTTGTTGATAAGTATAGGTAGCTCCCAGAAGAGTCACTACTTAAATGGTTTTTCAGGATTGTGGACTCAGACTGTTTCCCTAATTCTGGACACAGCTGCATAAAGAGGCATGTATTGGTTAACATATGACCCCCAACTAATCACAGTCTGTGACAGCTTGGATGAAAATTAGAGATGGGGAAACATCCAGCGTTTTGGGGTGACTAAGGGCAACAACAGTACATAGTCTGCATCCTGAAAAAGGGAATTGCACAACTCCCCTACTAAATGGAACACCACTGGTACAGCAGCTGATATGTTGTGAATGCAAGTCATGTTGGATTGGCGTTACTGTAACCAGGATGTTCTCCTAATGAAGATGCCTGTGACCCAGACCACCATAAGAGATATGATTAGAGTACACCTAATGTTCTTCCCATGTTGCTTTGTTACTGTGGGGGTGGTTGGGAGGCAGGTATGGATAAGAAATAATGCAAGAAACTATGTCTGATTTACTGTCCTAACTTCTTTCAATGGGCTTTACTGATGCTAGGAAAATTAGAATGATTCAGTAGAAAGAGAGGAAAGGAAGGGGAGTCAACAGAGGAGAAAACAAAATAGGGTGAAAATATTTCAGTTGCTGTAAACACATGGAATGGAAAAAGCAGAAATTGATGGGGAAGAAGCCAGAGTTTTGACAGAGCATTACCAAGACTGGGGAAGCCACTGGCTCCGGCAGTAACAAGACCCAGACAGATCAACTATGTATCCCAGTTTGGAAGAATGTAGAAAATTGGATGACAAGGAAAAGCACAATAAATTTGATATTGAAATACAAGAGGCGTCAGTAAGAAAGATTGAAACTGATGAAGACTGATGGGAAGGCCAGGATCTCCTGGCTCATTAGAGCTGGCATGGGGTCAGTATAGTAACTAAACCTGACATCCGTTGTTTGGGTCAAAGTTAATGATAAAATGGAAGGCAGGAAGTAAAAGAATAAATAAATGGGGTATGCTAAGGTGAAATCCAACCTTACTTTTGTGTCTTAAGAGAGGCTCAGAGCAAGATAATAATATTCTTTCTTAGCTCAAACTCTAGATGCCTGGAAGGTAATGCAATATGGCTTGGCAAAGCTGCCTCTGCTTCTGAAAACTGGCAAAACAGAATGGCGACTGGCAAATAGGAATGGTATCCTCCAGCAAACACCTTTGTCTCGCATTACTCCTAACCAGGAAGATTACATTTAATCACTTTTTTTTCCTCTACAAAGAAATTCATTCTAATTGTGTGATTTAACTTTAATACCTATTTTTCTCATCTAAAAGGTAGATGTGGGAGTCATGTTTAGAATATACCATACGTTTTATAGCAGTGACTTATACTTCTGATTAAATTTGTGTATAGATCCAATAAAGAAGAAAAAAGGAGGGAAGTTTTATTGGAAACACAGTCACCTTGTAGCATCCCTAAGGTAACTTAGGAGAGAAACATGTACATTCTCATTCCAACAATCAACCTTTCTAACAGGTCTATCTACGCACTTTTTTTTTAGCACTGCTAATTCTCGCCTACCTCTTTCTTATTTATTCATGGAATAGTTAACACAAAGAAGAGTTTTTGCTTTTTAAACTTCCAGATATTTCACAATTTAGAAAGAGTTAATCTAAAAAAAAGAGAAGTATATAGGAAGTGAAAGAAAAAAAAAGGATTAGAAGGAAATATACCAAATACTAAACTATTAACAGTGGGTAGAAGGACTATAGGTGGTTTAAAATATCAATTTTAAAGATATATATTCCACCACAATTGTCCCAAGTAAGCACAGGTGCTTAACTGATTATTGCCAATTCACTGGTGTCAGTTTCTTTAAAAACAAATTAGCAGAGAGCAACAGCCAGCACTACCCACCACCAGTCCCTCCCATCAGGAAACTTGCAGAAGCCTCTTAGATAGCCTCAACCACCAGAGGGAAGACAGCACAAGCAAGAACTACAATCCTGCAGCCTGTGGAAAAAAAACACATTCACGAAAGATAGATAAGATGAAAAAGCAGAGGGCTATGTACCAGATGAAGGAACAAGATAAAACCCCAGAAAAACAATTCAGAATAATGATAGTGAAGATGATCCAGGACCTAGGAAAAAGAATGGAGGCAAAGATAGAGAAGATGCAAGAAGTGTTTAACAAAGACCTAGCAGATGTAAAGAACAAACAAGCAGAGATGAACAATACAATAACTGAAATGAAAACTACACTAGAAGGAATCAAAAGTAGAATAACTGTGGCAGAGGAACGGATAACTGACCTGGAAGACAGAATGGTGGAATTCACTGCTGTGGAACAAAATAAAGAAAAAAGAATGAAAAGAAATGAAGACAGCCTAAGAGACCTCTGGGACAACATTAAACACAACAACGTTCGCATTATAGGGGTCCCGGAAGGAGAAGAGAGAGAGAAAGGACCCAAGAAAATATTTGAAGATATTATAGTCAAAAACTTCCCCAACATGGGAAAGGAAATAGCCACCCAAGCCCAGGAAGCGCAGAGAGTCCCATACAGGATAAACCTAAGGAGAAACATGCCGAGACACATAGTAATCAAATAGGCAAAAGTTAAAGACAAAGAAAAATTACTGAAAGCAGCAAGGGAAAAATGATAAAAAACATACAAGGGAACTCCCATAAGGTTAACAGCTGATTTCTCAGCAGAAACTCTACAAGCCAGAAGGGAGTGGCATGATATACTTAAAGTGATGAAAGGGAAGAACCTACAACCAAGATTACTCTACCCAGCAAGGATCATATTCAGATTCGATGGAGAAATCAAAAGCTTTACAGACAAGCAAAAGCTAAGACAATTCAGCACCACCAAACCAGCTCTACAACAAATGCTAAAGGAACTTCTCCAAGTGGGAAACACAAGAGAAGAAAAGGACCTAAAAAAACAAACCCAAAATCATTAAGAAAATGGTCATAGGAACATACATATTGATAATTACCTTAAATGTGAATGGATTAAATGCTCCAACCAAAAGACACAGGCTGCCTGAATGGATACAAAAACAAGACCCATATATATGTGGTCTACAAGAGGCCCACTTCAGACCTAGGGACACATACAGACTGAAAGTGAGGGAATGGAAAAAGATATTCCATGCAAATGGAAATCAAAAGAAAGCTGGAGTAGCAATACTCATATCAGATAAAATAGACTTTAAAGTAAGGAATGTTACAAGAGACAAGGAAGGACACTACATAATGATCAAGGGATCAATCCAAGGAGAAGATACAACAATTATAAATATAAATGCACCCAACATAGGAGCACCTCAATATATAAGGCAACTGCTAACAGCTAGAAAAGAGGAAATCAACAGTAACACAATAATAATGGGGAACTTTAACACCTCATCCAATGGACAGATCATCCAGACAGAAAATTAATAAGGAAACACAAGCTTTAAATGACACAAAAGACCAGAGAGATTTAATTGATATTTATAGGACATTCCATCCAAAAACAGCAGACTACACTTTCTTCTCAAGTGTGCACAAAACGTCCTCCAGGATAGATCACATCTTGGGTCACAGATCAAGCCTCAGTAAATTTAAGAAAATTAAAATCATATCAAGCATCTTTTCTGACCATAACGCTATGAGATTAGAAACCAATTACAGGGAACAAACCGTAAAAAACACAAACACATGGAAACTAAACAATACATTACTAAATAACCAAGAGATCACTGAAGAAATCAAAGAAGAAAACAAAAAATACCTAGAGACAAATGACAATGAAAACACGACAATCCAAAACCTATGGGATGCAGCAAAAGCAGTTCTAAGAGGGAAGTTTATAGCAGTACAAGCCTACCTCAAGAAACAAGAAAATCTCAAATAAACAACCTAAACTTAAACCTAAAGGAACTAGAGAAAGAAGAACAAACAAAACCCAAAGTTAGCAGAAGGAAAGAAATCATAAAGATCAGAGCAGAAATAAATGAAACTGAAACATAGAAAAAGAAATATCATTAAAACTAAAAGCTGGTTCTTTGAGAAGATAAATAAAATTGATAAACCATTAGCCAGACTCATCAAGAAAAAGAGGGTGAGGACTCAAATCAATAAAATTAGAAATGAAAAAGGAGAAGCTACAACAGACACTGTAGAAATACAAAGCATCGTAAGAGACTACTACAAGCAACTCTATGCCAATAAAATGGACAACCTGGAAGAAATGGACAAATCCTTAGAAAGGTATAATCTTCCAAGGCTGAACCAGGAAGAAATAGAAAATATGAACAGACCAATCACAAGTAATGAAATTGAAACTGTGATTAAAAATCTTCCAAACAAACAAAAGTACAGGACCAGATGCTTCACAGGTGAATTCTATCAAACATTTAGAGAAGAGATAACACCTGTCCTTCTCAAACTCTTCCAAAAAATTGCAGAGGAAGGAACACTCCCAAACTCATTCTATGAGGCCACCATCAACCTGATACCAAAACCAGACTACAAAAAAAGAAAATTACAGAGCAATATCACTGATGAATATAGATGCAAAAATCCTCAACAAAATGCTAGCAAACAGAATCCAACAACACATTAAAAGTGGGATTTATCCCAGGGATGCCAGGATTCATCAATATATGCAAATCAATCAATGTGATACACCATTTAAGAATAAAAACCATATGATCATCCAATAGATGCAGAAAAAGCTTTTGACAAAATTCAACACCCATTTATGACAAAAGCTCTCCAGAAAGTGGGCAGAGAGGGAACCTACCTCAGCATAATAAAGGCCATATATGACAAACCCACAGTAAACATCATTCTCAATGGTGAAATACTGAAATAATTTCCTCTAAGATCAGGAACAAGATAAGGATGTCCACTCTTGCCACTATTATTCAAGATAGTTTTGGAAGTCTTAGTCACAGCAATCAGAGAAGAAAAAGAAATAGAAGGAATACAAATTGGAAATGGAGAAGTAAAACTGTCACTGTTGGCACATGACATGATACTATACATAGAGAATCCTAAAGATGCTACCAGAAAACTACTGAAGCTAATCAATGAATTTGGTAAAGCTGCAGGATACAAAATTAATGCACAGCAATCTCTTGCATTCCTATACACTAATGATGAAAAAACCTGAAAGAGAAATTAAGGAAACACTCCCATTTACCACTGCAACAAAAAGAATAAAATATCTAGGAATAAACCTATCTAGGGAGACAAAAGACCTGTATGCAGAAAACTATAAGACACTGATGAAAGAAATTAAAGATGATACCAACAGAGGGAGAGATATACCACGTTCTTGGATTGGAAGAATCAATACTGTGAAAATGACTATAGTACCCAAAGCAATCTACAGATTCAATGCAATCCCTATCAAATTAGTAATGGCGGGGCTTCCCTGGTGGCGCAGTGGTTGAGGGTCCTCCTGCCGATGCAGGGGACACAGGTTTGTGCCCCGGTCTGGGAGGATCCCACATGCCGTGGAGTGGCTGGGTCTGTGGGCCCATGGGCCATGGCCTCTGGGCCTGTGCTTGCGGAGCCTGTGCTCCGCGGCGGGAGAGGCCACAGCAGTGAGGGGCCTGCGTACCGCAAAAAAAAAAAAAAAAAAAAAAAAAAAAAAAAATTAGCAATGGCATTTTTTATGGAACTAGAACAAAAAATCTTAAAATTGGTATGGAGACACAAAAGACCCTGAATAGCCAAAGCAGTCTTGAGGGAGAAAAATGGAGCAGGAGGAATCAGACTCCCTGACTTCAGACTACAATACAAAGCTACAGTAATCAAGACAATGTGGTACTGGCACAAAAACAGAAACATAGATCAATGGAACAAGATAGAAAGCCCAGAGATAAACCAAAACACCTATGGTCAACTAATCTATGACAAAGGAGGCAAGGGTATACAATGGAGAAAAGACAGTCTCTTCAATAAGTGGTGCTGGGAAAACTGGACAGCTACATGTAAAAGAATGAAATTAGAACACTCCCTAACACCATACACAAAAGTAAACTCAAAATGGATTAGAGACCTAAATGCAAGACCGGACACTATAAAACTCTTAGAGGAAGAACACTCCTTGACATAAATCGCAGAAAGATCTTTTTTGATCCACCTCGTAATGGAAATAAAAACAAAAATTAACAAATGGGACCTAATGAAACTTCAAAGTTTTTGCACAGTAAAGGAAACCATAAACAAGACAAAAATACAACCCTCAGAATGGGAGAAAATATTTGCAAACGAATCAATGGACAAAGGATTAATCTCCAAAATATATAAACAGATCATGCAGCTCAATATTAAAATAACAAACAACCCAATCCAAAAATGGGCAGAAGACCAGAATAGACATTTCTCCAAAGAAGACATACAGATAGCCAAGAAGCACATGAAAAGCTGCTCAACATCACTACTTATTAGAGAAATGCAAATCAAAACTACAATGAGGTATCACCTCACACAACTTAGAATGGGCATCATCAGAAAATCTACAAACAACAAGTGCTGGAGAGGGTGTGGAGAAAAGGGAACCCTCTTGCACTGTTGGGGGGAATGTAAATTGATATATCCACTATGGAGGTTTCTTAAAAAGCTAAAAATAGAATTACCATATGATCCAGCAATCCCACTCTTGGGCATATACCCAGAGAAAACCATTATTCAAAAAGACACATGTACCCCAATGTTCACTGCAGCGCTATTTACAATAGCCAGGTCATGGAAGCAAACTAAATGTCCATCGACAGACTAATGGATAAAGAAGATGTGGTACATATATACAATGGAATATTACTCAGCCATAAAAAGGAAAGAAATTGGGTCATTTGTTGAGACACGGATGGATCTAGAGACTGTCATACAGAGTGAAGGAAGCCAGAAAGAGAAAAACAAATCTTATTTTAACGCATATATGTGGAACCTAGAAAAATAGTACAGATGAACTGGTTTGCAGGGCAGAAACTGAGACACAGATGTAGAGAACAAACGTATGGACACCAAGGGGGGAAGCAGGGGGTTGTGTTGGTGGTGGGATGAATTGGGTGATTGGGATTGACATGTATACACTGATGTGGATAAAATTGATGACTAATAACAACCTGCTGTATAAAAAAAATAAAATTAAAAAAAAACATTCTGGAGTCAATTTTATCATCTGTGAATTTATCATGATAAATTTTATCATGATAAAAATAAAATTAAAAAAATACATTCTGGAGTAAATTTTATCATCTGTGAATTACATATCAATAAAGCTGCTATTAAAAAATGAAACAAGGGCTTCCCTGGTGGTGCAGTGGTTAAGAATCTGCCTGCCAATGCAGGAGATACAGGTTTGAGCCCTGGTCCGGGAAGATTCCACATACTGCAGAGCAACTAAGCCTGTGCACCACAACTACTGAGCCCATGAGCCACAACTACTGAGCCCGTGTGCCTAGAGCCCGTGCTCTGCAACAAGAGAAGCCACTGCAATGAGAAGCCCGTTGCACTGCTCCCACTTGCCACAACTAGAGAAAGCCCACACGCAGCAGGAAAGACCCAATGCAGCCAAAAGTAAATAACTTAAATAAATAAATTTAAAAAAAATTTAAAAACTGAAACAAAAGAAAAAAAACAAATTAGCAAACATATCTTTGAATGGCTCTCCCCTCGCCCATACCCAACAGCTCTCTAAAAGGTTACAAAAAAAAAAAATAAATAGATAAATAAATAAATAAATAGATAGATAAATTAATTAATTAATTTAAAAAAGGATTAGAGTTGGCATGATGAGGGAGTGAGAGCTGGGTGCCTCTGTCATAGCCGATTGATCTCATTCAGTAGTTAAACCTGACTGGACTATAGGCTGCAGGTGGTGGCAAGAAAGTAAACTTGAAACAGTTCATTGTAGGCCACACAGTATTTCATAATTTTTGTAAAGGCTAGATGAATATATCTCTGAGAAGTTAATGTTAAAGCTACAGTTCTAATTCTGTGATATATTTGATCTTAAACCTCTGATATGGAAAACTTCCAGAGGTAAGCTTTTTATTTCAACTAAAAAATTCGTTTTAATCAAATATCCAATTTAAATAATAAGTTCTGATTTGTTTCCACCTGGTTTGCTATTAACTTATTCCAGACATTTCCTTATACTTTATACTGATAGCTTCCTCTACTACAATGTTTCCTTTTCTCTTTCAAATAAATAGTTGTGTGAAGGAGAAATTTTGATTTCTTTGCCAGCAATGACTAGCTAAAAAAACATCTTGGGGGCTTCCCTGGTGGCGCAGTGGTTGGGAGTCCGCCTGCCGATTCAGGGGACACGGGTTCGTGCCCCGATCCGGGAAGATCCCACATGCCGCAGAGCGGCTGGGCCCGTGAGCCATGGCCGCTGAGCCTGCGCGTCTGGAGCCTGTGCTCCGCAATGGGAGAGGCCACAACAGTGAGAGGCCCGCATACCGCAAAAAAAAAAAAAAAAAAAAAAAAGATCTTGGCCCCAGTCTGATTATTTTTGATACCCAAACACTTGAGGGTACCTTGTGTTTCAGTCAGTACATTCACGATAATCTGTACTAATGAAATAGTACCAGTGGCCAACGTTAACTGAGAGATTTTTTCCTCTTTCGTGCCTTCAGGCCGTATTCATCCACATGGAAAGCCATATTAGCAGAAAATAATTCATTTTTTTTTGTCTTAGTAAAAGCTTTTTGCCAACAGATTTTTATCTGTCTTTGTTTGGAGATCTCAAATGGATCGACTTTACCTTTTTTCAACCTAAGATGAATGTGACACAGGGGTTTACCCTTTATGCAACAACAGGGTCAGAGAGAGAACGAAAGACTATGAAGTCTGCAGGGCATGCAATTAAAATTCTCACACTGATACCAAAGCCTCCACTGAGGTAATGACACAATGCTACAGTCCTAGCATGAAACCTTCCGGTTTGAATAAAAGTCAGTGCCATGTGACCTACAGCTGTATGTCAGTAGAAACATTTTGCTGTTCACAAAAATATTTATGTCCAAAGGGAGAAGATAAAAAATTGGGGCAAGCTTCGGTGAAGCATCAACTTACTGAAGGGGACAGTTCTGGAAAAGTTACTGAGCTCCAGCAGCACCTGGATGAGTGAAGGGAAACTGCAACCCTGGTGGAGGGTGGCTCATCTACAGCATCACAGCAATGCCACTGACTCCTACCTCACCTCTTGTCCAGAGTGTCATGGTTCCCAGTGGTTCCAGGGCCAGTTCCAGTTTTAGTTCTGCCACTAATTAGCTTGTTTCTTTGTAAACCAACGGCTTGACTTACAATTATGATCTGCCCTTGAGATGAAGCAACATCTCAGCTTTTACCAGAAGCTGGCTCTTCCACCACCAGTCTATTTCTTTCCAAAGCCCAGAAGACAGGGTTTGGCTGTAAGGTGTATCAACTGGTTCAAAGAGAAGTTTTATTTTAGGAGCAGCACATTTCTCAGTCATGAGCTGAGATTGTGAGGACAGCAGACATGGGGCTGGATGGGATGAAGAGACACTGACTGAAAAGTCTCCTTCAAGCTAGCTGGAGCCATACTGCCAACTACCCATGCAGGAAGGCACCACTTCATTAATGAAGAACAGTTAGAAGCATCCTAATGAAAGTCCACATTGAATGCCATTTGTGGTGAATGGTCCAGTCTGCACCTGGTAGGACACGTGTCCCAAGGCAAGATACCAAGTGTCAAGTGCATGGCTGTGCTGACTTCTGTTGTACAGACTTTCAGGGTGAGGAGAAGAGACAGCCCTCAACAAGAAATAAACAACATCCTTTTCTTCATTGTGAACTGGCATGGTGCCCCATCTCTGGCTTTCATCCTGGCTCTTAAAAATGCTTCAGTGGGGTTACTCAGAGCCCCAGAAAGAAGAAAATCCCTAGGGTACAACTTCTAGCATCCTTTTATTTATTTACTGAATAACATTTAACAAACAATCCCACTGAAAAACAATCCCATGGGTAAGTGTACCTTTTATCTTATCTTCCTTATATATTGTTATTATTATTATTTAATATGAACATTAATCCAGGTGATTTTTAAACTGTCAAAATGTAGAAAGGATGAATTCTCCATGTATGCTAAGAAACACAACTGCACGCAAGGCTTTTATAAGACATGCAGTTGTATACAAGGTTGGTCTGCTTTCTAAATAACTTGCCATCCTGGTATTAGGCTGGAGCCTTCTCGGCTCTAACGATTGGCTCTGGTTTTCAAGTAGCCCATGTCCTGGGACAGGGAAAGCCTGAAGCAGCGTCCCTATTCTAATACAAGTCACAATCCACCTCAGAATTTTCCAGCTTTCCCAGAGGAAGAAACAGCCTCTCATGTATAATAGTAATCACTCTCCCCTTGATGGCCAAGAGGCTTACATTCCAGACAAGTTGATCATTTTATAAGCATTTAAGGACAAGTACAAAGCAACGAGATGATGCGCTTTCAATCTCAGTAATAGTCTTACTTTAGTATGCACCCACGACAGAAAGAAAATCAATGAAATGCTTGGTAAGTAAACAGGTAATGCATTGGCCAATTACTCTTGGGCTTCAAGACCAACTTGGACTCTTTCTTTCATGGGTAATGTTACGATTAGTACAGCAAGTGGCTCATTCTTATTCCCTATAAAGGTATAGAAGACATATTCCAGTAGTCTTAAGGCTAATGAAAATAACAATATTTATGTGTTTCCCTTTATTATTTACAAAGAACTTTCATATGTACCTGTCTCTTAGGTTTTGTGGTTAAACTCACAAAAGTTTACAGGTAATACAAAATGTTAAAATGCATTTCTCCCCAAGAAATAAAGAGAAGGTAGGTTGGAAGAAAATAAAGGACTGTCATATCTTTTTTGGGGGGGAGCTTATTAATATCAAAAGCAAATAACTTATAGGGAAAATATGAAAAGTGTTAAATATGTTAAAAGTGGTATATATACACATATCGATACATATATTTGAATATATAAACATTGTACAAAAGTGTCCAGCTGAGCTGAAAATGCATTAGTCAATGACCATTAATTACTACATTATTCTGTTCTCTTCATTGTAAGTATTCTCATTGATAACGTCTTTGATTTTCTCAGGGGCATACTTGGCACTATCATGCACAATCCTGACCATTCTTTTCCTAAGACAAAGCATGTAGCCTACACTAATATACAGCAACCTTTTTCAGTATGACTAATGACCTCAATTTGGCCTTCAAGGGGACAAACTTCTTTGTTTTTCTCCTAGTGTCCTTCCTAAAGTAAAATCTGATGTTTTCCAGACACAGTTTCGTTTAAACCTAAAAATGAAAAAACCTTCAGTAAACACATGGTCACAGAGCGTAATCTCAGGAAACGTAAATTATACCTGGCCCCCTGTCAACTGGGAAGGCCAAAGATATCCGAGGAATGGCTCTTCCTTGTGCTGTGAATGACGTGGTGCCAAGTTTGTTTATCTAGTTAGCATTTCTAAACTACCGGCCAACAGAAAACCCAAAGATTTTGAAGAGAAGTTTAAACCGTGTTATTCTGAAATCAATTACTTAATTTTTAAAAATTAATTAATTAATTAATTATTTTGGGGGGCTGTGTTGGGTCTTTGTTGCTGCGCGTGGGCTTCCTATATTTGCAGCGAGTGGGGGTTACTCTTTGTTGCAGTGCGTGGGCTTCTTATTGCAGTGGCTTCTCTTGTTGTGGAGCATGGGCTCTAACCCGTGTCCCCTGCACTGACAGGTGACTCTTAACCACTGTGCCACTAGGGAAGTCCATATTTAATTATTTTTGAAAATACTCATCTCTTTATTATTTTCTCCTCAAAATGTGTAAATTACTCTGAAATCGAGAGATAGATGTACACGTTTTCATTTTGATTTCATCTCTAAACAAAGGGTACGGTTCAGACAGGATGGACATCTGGAAAACTGAGGTTCCATGTGGTCAAGGGACTTTGTCAAGGCTTTGCTACTGCTAAGCTGTGAGGCAGGATGAATACAGGTCTTTGGACTTTAATTCTCAAGGCCTTTCCTGTAAGCCATGCTGCCTGTCTACATGCAAGGATTTTTAATTTGAGAAAACCAAAACAAAGAACTGGTCATAGGCCTAAGTAGAAGAAGCTCTATGATATGGCTGAACACAAGATAATGGAGTGGTATATAGTCTAAACTAAGTGAAAACAATTGTGAGACGTTATCTAAGCAATCAAATCCCAATGCAGGGACTTCCCTGGTGGCACAGTGGTTGAGAATCCGCCTGGTTCAATTAATCTTGTTCAATGAATCCAGGTGAGGCCTAGAAACAGGTACTTTGTCAAAGGTTCCTAAGTGATTTCAATATGCAGATAGATTTTAGAACCACTGCTCTGAAGGGAATTAAGCCCTTTCAGAATTTTTACAAAGAGCTAATTATGAGAAGAAATCCATTATCAATAACTTTGAATGCAGGGTTATTCAATTTGCTTCTAAGCCACATTTCTGCACAACACTGTCACTCAGTGCATTTGGCAAGGGGGAGCCTGTGTCATTCACATGTACTGTGCTCCAGGTGCCCCCCAAAATCTTGTTGCCCAGAGCATAGAGAAAGAAGCTAACACTGAGGGCACACTGTGGCCCAGAACCAAGTTAAGGCTTTGCACACCTAGTCACGTTTAATCCTCTGAGCAAATTTGCAAGGCAGTTATTAATACTCTTATTTTCACATGAGGAATCAGGCTCAGGCATGTTTGCAAGCATGTTTGCATGGTGAATATTAAAAAATACAACCCTATCACCCACCTCTGAGATGAGTCTAACCTTATTCCTAACCTTTTGTCAGGGAACTCACATAGAGTTTAGAATTACAATAGCAAGGTCCAAATCTGAGCTCTGTTTCTTATTGCTTGTGCAGTCCTGGGAAGTTCTACAATGACAACTACTATTAGCCATGTACCAAGACTCTGCTAAGTACTTTATATAAACTATGTTGCTTAACCATCATGTCCAGACTATGAGGGAGATATTATTACCCCCATTTTAGAGATTAAACTAAGTGATTTGTTCAAAACCACATAGGCTAGCATTCAAACCTAGGCCTATAAACCTAGGTGTTATAATTATTACCCCTGGGCTCTTAAATGTTCTATTGCCTCTCTGAGCTTTGTCTTCTCATGAATGTGAGGATTACATTAGGTAACATACATAAAAGAATTTTTTTTTTTTTTTTTTTTTTTTGTGGCGGTACGCAGGCCTCTCACTGTTGTGGCCTCTCCCGTTGCGGAGCACAGGCTCCGGACGCGCAGGCTCAGCAGCCATGGCTCACAGGCCCAGCCGCTCCACGGCATGTGGGATCTTCCCGGACCGGGGCACAAACCCGTGTCCCCTGCATTGGCAGGCAGACTCCCAATCACTGCGCCACCAGGGAAGCCCCCATAAAAGAATTTTTATAAAAGCATTTAAGTGCCTAGGACAGCAAGTGGCACTCAACAAATGTTTCTTAACATTGAAGTGAAGGGAATTTGATGATCTTGGACCAAAGGCACAAGTCTAAAACAGCAGCTGACGAGGCCAAAAACTGAAATGATAGCAGGAACTGGCAATGCTGAAGAGATGTCACTAATCGCAGCATTTTCCAGAGTTCAGTGCCCTGGAGAAGACCCACCAGGAAGCATAATCCCCACCTACTGCTGGCTCAACAAAGAAATAACATAATTATGTCTTATGTTCCAAGGGTAATCTTAGATTTTTTGCAACTACTTGGAACTACAGAGTGTAAAATTTTGAAATGGGTTTACCTCCTATAAATGTGTGCCCTTTGTTTTCTTTTTAAATATTGTTTTTAAAACTACGTAATACATTGTTGTTGTAGAATATTTGGAAGATATAGAAAAGTGTGAGCAATAAAATAGCTCTTATAATCCCTTCCCCTAGAACTTAGAGAGATTTCCTGAAGCCAAGGACTAGAACTCTAAGTGGCTAGTAAGTATAAGCTGTTGTAATGTACACTTTCCCTACTGTACGTTCATCCTATGTCAAGAGTGTCTTGACAAGATTCCTCAAACTGAATTCATTTCTTGGAATTATACCATGTCTTTATTATTTCTACTTAGCCTATTTGTTTCTGTTTTCTTAATTTACACACTCTATAAGCAGTGTGTGCAAGAGGAATGGATGATTATATTAATGGTTTTTAACAGTGGGAATTATTAGAGTAACACCCCAAAATCATGGCTTAATTAAAAGGAACATCTTTTCATCAAACACCTAAAAATTTCCATGCATTCAGCTGTTCTTGGTAGTAATGCACCTGCCAGCAGGGAATTTCAATTTATCAACCTAGCTTCTATAAAAATCCTTTTGAATGGCTGGACTTTTCATCCTCCTGATATGGAAGACAGGTGTATTTATAACTTCATATTTTCTTTTACATATTCAACCAATTCTTTTCTGAAGTTTTTGGATTATCCCTTTTTATTGTCATCATTTATGTGCAATATATCATTCAATTTTGTTTTTATTTTGTTATCTGCAATATACACAAAATGGAAAAGTTATAGTAAATGGCATTTTGATTGTGTGTAGTGTGTAAACTATTATTCGGAGCGCATATAAAGCTAAAATGATAGTTCTTGGCCTAGAAGCCCACACTTTTGGAAATCATTTTGAAAAAAATCTAAGAAGAAAATCTATCTAATACTTTGAAAATGAATTTTAGTAGTCATTAAAAAGAGCTTTACAATGATACATAGTTTGTATGAACATATATTGTGAAAGGAAATAGCTGAACTTGCCCAACACAAGATGCGATACATAAATAGGCATTCAGTGAATAGTAGCCAGTATTGCCACATATGGTCACCACTCATGTGCTCTATTGTATAGCAGCAATGAGTTCTGCTGTTCAAACCTACCACATAAACCCAAGTAGTGCCTGTAAGGTTCTAGTTTGAGGTTTGGGATTTTAATTTAGTTCCTCTTTCTTCACCTTGGAAGGATAACACATTATGTGATAGGCACATGAGGGGATCTGGTTAAGTTCTAAAAATATCTGTGTGAATGTACAGGTGAGAAAAAAGTCTGATTTTTTAAAAAAAGGATTTTGTTACAGTTAGGATTCTGGGCACAAGTGCAAGAAAGCGTTGCAATTTGGCTGTTGTGTGTAATAGAAACACAGCACTTCCCCTTCTGTGTAAGACTAAGTTTCTTCCTATCAAGTTATAAAAACAAATTCTAACTCTTAAAGTAAGTTTGCCGGATTCCTACTCTAAATCAGAATTTTATAGGCTTAGTGCCTACACCTCAGAATAAAATTCAAGTTTCACACAGTGTGAGAAAATGAAAAAACACTGAAATTTGGGATCAGAAGAAAGAAAGAAAGAAGTAAAAGACATCCAAATAGTTAAGAAGTAAAATTATCTCTTCGAATGACATGGTTTTATATGTAGGAAACCCTAAAGATGCCCCCCCACACACAAAAAAACCTGTTAGAACTAATAAATGAATTTGGCGAAGCTGCAGGATACAAAATCAAGATATAAAAATCAGTTGTGTCTCTTTACACCAACAATGATCTATCAGAAAAAGAAATCAAGAAAAAAATCTCATTTATGATAGCATAAGAAAGAATAGAATACTTGGGAATAAATTTAATCAAGAAGGTGAAAGATTTGTACACTGAAAACTATAAAACATTGAAGAAAAGAATTGAAAAAGACACAAGTAAATGGAAAGATATCCTGTGTTCATGGATTAAAATAATTAAAATTCTTAAAATAGCCATACTACCCAAAGTGACATACAGATTCAATGTAATCTCTAACAAAATTCCAATGAAATTTTTTGTAGAAATAGAAAAAACAACCTTAAAATTCATATGGAAACACAAAAGACTCCGAATAGCCAAAGCAATCTTGAGAAAGAAGAACAAAGTTGGAGGAATCACACTTCTTGATTTCAAATTATATTACGAACAGTATGGTACTGGCATAAAAAAAAGACACACAGACTCACTGGAGAGAGTCAAGTGCCCAGAAATAAACCCAAGCATAAATGGTCAATGGATTTTCAACAAGATATGCAATGGGGAAAGGATAACATCTTCAATAAATAGGACAGCATGTGGGAAAACTGAATATCCACATGCAAAAGAATGAAACTGGACCCTCATCTTATACTATACACAAAAATCAACTCAAGGTGGATTAAAGACTGAAATGTAAGACCAGAGACTCTAAAACTCTTAGAAGAAAACACAGGGAAAAAGCTCCTGACATTAGCCTTCAAAATGATTTTTTGCATGTGACACCAAAAGCTCAAGCAACAAAAGCAAAAATAAAACAGTGGGACTACATCAAATAAAAAAGCTTCTGCACCGCAAAGGAAACATTAAACAAAGTGAAATGGCAACCTACAGATTGGGATTAAAATATATGCAAGCTATACATCTGATAAGGGGTTAATATCCAAAATATATAAGGAACTCTTACAACTCAACAGCAAAAAGCAAACAGTCTGATGAAAAAATGGGCAAAGGACCTGAATAGACATTTTCCCAAAGAAGACATAGAAAAACACTCTCTTCAAGACAGAAGTTTAAGTTTTAGATTGCAGGGTACTTGGATCCTTCCAGCCTGGGTTGGCAGAGTGTGGTCTCAGGTTCCCAATATTCTGAGCCTGGGTCCCTCAATCTCAAACTCAGCAGGCAAGGAGTCTCCACAAGCCACCTTCAAGTCAGCCATGTGTGAACAGTTGCCTGTGAGCATGACTGTGCACTGGGAATTGCTTTATAGAAAGCTCGGCAAGGTGGAAACTTACAGCAAAATTTTCAGAACACATTAAGCATATGGTCTGACAGCAAAGGAACAAGGTCTTAAAAAAAAAAAGAACAAATTAAGCTATTATTTTTTAAAAGTTCCCCAAATAAGCTATTAAATCCTTCAAAGCACATACACAAATATTTTCCAACCTCCCTCAACAAAAAACAAGCTCTACAAAATCATCCCTCTTGACATAGCTCAAAAAACAAACCAAACAAAGTAAAACAAAAACCTTCAACTTGGTGTTGTGATAAAAACTAATCTTTCTGAAAAAACCTAGAGTAGTGAGGTGAACAGTGCTTCCTAGAAATAGGCTAACTACAGTTCCAGTTCCAAAAATTCACTAATTGGGCATGATTTGGTGAGATCAGTCTTTCTCTCTTCACATCTCACAGGGAAAAATAAAAAAAGAGGTCAAGAGTACCAGTCTTAACTCCTACGAGTCAGGAAAGAACAGAGAGAAGGAGCCTCCGTAACCTTTTACTTCAGGGACCGAGCGTGTAAGCCTGCTGCTGCAGGCCTGGTATTTGGCTCTATCAGTTTGGAAGGAATCCTTATTGCGTTGTCATAAGACTGAGAGATAGAAACTCCACCGGTATTTTAAAAAGTGACAAGATATCTGTTTCACTGAACAATCCCAGAAGATAGTCTTCATTTTAACATAAAATGTTTCAGATTTACATACCTGAATAGAAAAAAGACACCAACATATAAAAAATATACTGCATGCAATAGACTTTTCTCCTTGGTCAAATTTGAAATCAAAGATTTGAAGATCCAAAGCTACATTAATGCAAATAACTGCCTGTTGAAAGTATACTTTTTGATTAAATTGGCATACATCAAGTACAATTAGAAAGGTTATTTATAATGAAGAAATACATAATTCTGCATCTTAATGGGGATGACAATTACAGCTGATGGTTGTTAATTAACGTTAACTTCTTTTGCTCTGGGTCTCAGATATTTCTTCTACGGTCTGTATGCTGGCAACGGACACAACTAATTCTGCAAGGTACAAAAGGGTTAATTATCAGCAACATTTGTGCTCATAACAAATTCATTGGTAACTTGCCCAGCTCTGGCTCCACACTGGAGACCTGAGGATCAAGTAGAATTGGTAAACTCTGACTCAGTGTCATGGCAGGACAGGTATTTGTTCAACTTTCTGAGCAAAGGCACACCTACCCACCAGGTGTTCAGAATGACGGAGAAAAGCCCCTCCAGTTCTCTCTCCTGGTGGAATGGTCTGTGGGTGTTGCCTGTTCCAGGCAAACAGAAATGCAAGGCATTGTTTAGTTCAGTGGTGCCACCCTCCTGTACCGAGATGCCCACTGTGCTTACTTTCTTGGACAGCTCAGGGGTGTGTGAGTAGTACTGGAGGCCGGAAGTAAGATGGAAAGAGAGAAGCACTGCAGCTCTCAGCACAGAAAACTATTATAAAGCCCTCTTTGCTTGTGCTGCAAATTACATATTTATTTTGTTAGCATGAGATAGATGAATATTTCCACATACAAAGGTGCCCTGCTAAAATCAGGATAAGTGATATTAATGTCCTCTGGTCAGTATTATTGAACCTCGAAAGCAATAAACTTTATGCGTCAATAAATATTACATTTGCAACATAATTAACATTCCTTTACTGTCTCTAGCACTTATTACACATTGTAACCACAAGTCTACAATACATTATTCACATTTGGTGTGCCACCAAGTGATGGATTGCTGTAGGAGAGTCTGTCCTTTAAATAAATCAACAAATAAAAATGCAAATGTTAACATTTTCAGCCACAACTTCTCCCATCTTGAATGCAGAATGAAAATTTCACATTACATTGACACGCAGCAGAGAGAACAATTAACAACGTACACTGTGAACGAGAAAGATGACTTTGCCAAGCTAGGTTTTATCACCTGCACATGGACCCACATGGGACTCTTATAGATGCCAGCATTTTTCAGAGAACAAAGGAAAACCTGTCGCCCACCGGCATCTGTCCCATCCCCATCCTTTCCTGCAGGTCTTGAAAATTCTTGGAATTTAGGGTGGACAGGGAAAGGACTTTTATTCTTGTTCTCCTCAGTACTTTCAAAGGTTTCTTGGGATGAAGAACAACAGGCTTTCCTCTTGCATTAAGAGTTTATATGTAAAAGCAGTCTATAAAAAATGCCTTTTCTATACTTTGAAATGAAAATAATTCAAATAATCTTGATTCTGAAGTCTGGAAAGCAACCACTGTGCCTTCCTGGTAACTGATTTTCATAGTACTGAATCTTTTTTTTTCAACTCTGCACTTTGTATAATAGACCTATAACATGCCATCAAGCACTTCTAAGGATAAAATCTGGTGTGCTGCACATTGTTTTGTTTAGCCAAATGCTCATTATTTAAGAAGCTTCTGAGAATCTGTATTTAGCTGAACTGTAGCATTAAGAACTAATAGATAAAGAATCCTTTTTTTAAGGTCTGTAAATATGAGTTTTCACAGTGATTTTAACCTGGGCTTGTAAAACTCTACAAAGTTGATATTGCCATTTCAGAAAATGTGTGCTGAGGATGTACTATAAAACCCTCACTGGGGAAACATTTTATTCTTCTTTTTCATGCTTTTCTCTAAACTGAAGTGCAATCATCAAAAACACATTAGAGTTGTGTTAAATATCTCATTGAAGATCTTAGTGTCAAAGATAGGAAAATTCATTAAGTTTGAAAATCCAGATTGTCTTTCCTCTTTACCTATAACTCCTCCAAAGAAATCCCTCAAGATGGGCTAGGATGGATCCTCTCTGAGCACAAGCATTCATCCACAATGTTAAGTGGTCCAAGGTGGAAGCCCCATCAACCTTTCAGAACCACAACACACTGTAGGTCTTTGGCAAAATGCCATGCATGGTAGCATTAAAAATAAAAGAAAGGCGTAATGGACAAAGAATGTGGTAAACTAGTTAAATTTTCTTTTGACTGTGGGTGGCTTCCAAAATAGGGACGTTGTCACTGTCAACTATTATAATATTTAAGATCATGGGCTTTGGAGTCTGAAATGCTGTCTCTACCTCTTACTAGCTATGTGACCTTACGCAAGTCACTCAATCTCTCTGAACCTTAGTTTCCCGATTTTTAAAATGAGGATGATAGTAGTACCACCTCATAAGGCTGTGATGAAGATTAAATCAGATAATGCGTACAAAAGGCTGGGCACATAGTAGATGCTTAATAGATGATAGCCATTATTATTATCCTCTGTGTTAAGAGTCATTTCCCAAAAGTTCTTTAAAATTAAATCTATATTTATCTGATAAGATGCTAGGAATTTAAGTGCTCAAACAATCACATCCCCAAGGAAACATAAACCAAGCCCTTTTGGTGTTGATGTTTATATATTCAGCCTTAAATGCATAATATGGGAGTTGGCTTATTAGATATGAGAAATTTCAATAACATGTTTCTTTTCCTGACTCCAGAAAAGGCTGATCAAAGTATTAACTCCTCAAATGTCTCTGGTATAAGTAAATGTTGACAGTCATTTAACTGTAGTACAAAACCCACTACAGTGTTTAATATCAATGAATTCAGTTAGTTAAGCTTATAGTCCAAGTGTATAACCATTCCATGATAAGTTGGGAAGGACCTGCTGCTAAACAGATTCTTTGATGAAAGGCAGGATTAGCTTTGTGTTTCTGTGGAAATCCTTGTCAATTGCCATTACCAATTAAGGAAAAGCATGCATAAAGGAAAGGGCTCCATGAGTTCAACCTGGTCATATCTAGATGCTTCCAAATAAGGGCCTCTCTCTTGAGTAGGAGGCATTAACAATTGTCAAGATTTTTCAATATTTATTAAATAACTCAAAAAAAGTTCTTATCTGCAGAATATTAAAACAAAGAATCCCTGAAACTTACCGGGGGGTGTCATGTTGCAAGGATGCTGTGGTTGTGATTACAAGCTCCTTTTGGCTTCCTGTTGTCATAGGAGATGTGGACGCATCTTTTCTAACTTCTGCCATTGTCCCTGCATGAACAATAAAGGAAATAATTTGGGCACTTAATAAAAGGAAAAGCCTATTCTGAGTAATATATTCGTATAGGAATCCCCAAACTTTAAAAGCAAGCCATTTTCCCCCATGAAATGAGACAACGGCAGATGGAAAACTCGGTGAGTTGTTTTGGTTTTGTAAACATCAGTGATCCATAATACCTTGTTTTTAAAAAAGTGCATTTGTGCAATAACAGACTAACTAGAGATTTTGTTTTTAAACCTGATGGCCTATCAAGGTCCTGCTGATTTGGGTTTATTGTAAAAATGCCCAAGGAGGTAGACTGGTTTATTTTGTTCCTTTTAACTATCAACATCATAAGAAAAGTTCTTTCCTCTCTTTGACAAAATTGATAATTCCAGCACTTTGTACTTCTACACCCTTCAAATTAAATTGATCCTAATCCCAGAACTTTCAAGGTAGACATAAATCTTGAATATTTCTTTTAAAGAACTCAACATGTAAGATGCTAAACAAGTAAGATGCAAAAACAAGTAAGATGTTAAAACAAGTAAGATGCTCAACTAACCATTCTAGGGCTGATTTGGCCTTTGTTCCTTTCTAGCAAGAAATGTTTAGTTGATAATTACTTTCCTCTTCTGGAGTGCTCAAGACTAAGATAGCATGGACAGGAAGACGTTTTGTTTCTGTTTGTTTTATAATTATTATTATTTCTAATAACAATAAATTTATCCTCCTTTTTAAAAAAATTAACAAAATTGCCAACTTTTTATTTATTAAAAATACAGTAAGGCTTTTTCACTTATCAAATTCTCATGTTACAGCTGGAGGAGACCTTGGACATCATCTCATCCTACTTCTTATATGATAGATGATTTTTGTAGGATGAGCTCTCAGTAATGTTTTATTTTTAAAAAATTTTTTATTGGAGTATAGCTGATTTACAATGTTGTGTTAGTTTCTGCTGTACAGCAAAGTGAATCAGTTATACATATACATATACCAACTCTTTTTTAGATTCTTTTCCCATATAGGTCATTACAGAGTATTGAGAAGAGTTCCCTGTGTTATACAGTAGGTCCTTATTAGTTATCTATTTTATATATAGTAGTGTGTATATGTCAATCCCAATCTCCCAATTTATCCCTCTCCCCTGCCTCCCCACTTTCCCCCTGGTAACCATAAGTTTGTTTTCTACATCTGTGACTCTGTTTCTGTTTTGTAAGTAAGTTCATTTGTACCATTTTTAGATTCCACATATAAGCAATATCATATGATATTTGTCTTTCTCTTTCCGACTTGCTTCACTCAGTATGACAATCTCTGGGTCCATCCATGTTGCTGCAAATGACATTGTTTCATTCTTTTTCATGGCTGAATAATATTCCATTGTATATATGTACCACTTCTTCTTTATCCATTCCTCTGTCAATGGACATTTAGGTTGCTTCCATGTCCTGGCTATTGTAAACAGTGCTGCAATGAACACTGGGGTGCATGTATCCTTTTGAATTATGGTTTTCTCAGGGTATATGCCCAGTAGTGGGATTGCTGGGTCGTATGGTAGTTCTATTTTTAGGTTTTTAAGGAACCTCCATACTGTTCTCCACAGTGGCTGTATCAAGTTACATTCCCACCAATAGTGCAAGAGGGTTCCCTTTCCTCCACACCCTCTCCAGCATTGGTTATTTGCAGACTTTTTGATGATGGCCATTCTGATTGGTGTGAGGTGAGGTATCATTGTAGTTTTGATTTGCATTTCTCTAATAATTAGCAGTGGTGAGCAGATTTTCATGCACTTTTTGGCCATCTATATGTCTTCTTTGGAAAAATGTCTATTTAGGTCTTCTGCCCATTTTATGACTGGCTTGTTTGTATTTTGATAACAAGCTGCATGAGCAGTTTGTGTATTTTGGAGATTAATCCCTGGTCAGCTGTTTTATTTGCAAATATTTTCTAACATGTTTTGGGTTGTCTTTTCATTCTGTTGATGGTTTCCTTTGCTGTGTAAAAGTTTTAAGTTTAATCAGGTCCCATTCATTTATTTTTGTTTTTATTTTCATTACTCTAGGAGGTGGATCAAAAAAGATATTGCTGCGATTTATGTCAGAGAGTGTTCTGCCTATGTTTTCCTCTAAGAGTTTTGTAGTATATGGACTTAAATTTACGTCTTTAATCCATTTTGAGTTTATTTTTGTGTATGGTGTTAGGGAATGTTCTAATTTCATTCTTTTACATGTAGCTGTCCAGTTTTCCCAGCACCACTTACTGAAGAGACTATCTTTTCTCCATTGTATGTTCTTGCCTCCTTTGTCATAGACTAGGTGACCGTAGGTGCATGGGATTATATCTGGACTTTCTACCCTGTTCCATTGATCTATATTTCTGCTTTTGTGCCAGTACCATACTGTTTTGATTACTGTAGCCTTGTAGTATAGTCTGAATTCAGGGAGCCTGATTCCTCCACCTCCATTTTTCTTTCTCAAGATTGCTTTGACTATTCAGGGTCTTTTGTGTTTCCACACAAATGTAAAATTTTTTATTCTAATTCTGTGAAAAATGCCATTGGTAATTTGATAGGGGTTACATTGAATCTGGAGATTGCTTTGGGTAATCTAGACATTTTCACAATATTGATTCTTCCAAACCAAGAACATGGTATATCTCTCCATCTGTTAGTGTCACCTTTAATTTTTTTTTCATCAGTATCTTATAATTTTCTGAGTATAGGTCTTTTGCCTCTTTAGGGAGGTGTATTCCTAGGTATTTTATTCTTTTGGATGCAATGGTAAATGGGATTGTTTCCTTAATTTCTCTTTCTGATCTTCCATTGTTAGTGTATAGGAATGCAAGAGATTTCTGTGCATTAATTTTGTATCCTGCAATTTTACCAAATTCATTGATGAGCTCTAGTAGTTTTCTGGTGCCATCTTTAGGATTTTCTATGTATAGTATCATGCCATCTGCAAACAGTGACAGTTTCACTTCTTCTTTTCCAATTTGTATTCCTTTTATTTCTTTTTCTTCTCTGATGGCTGTGGCTAGGACATCCAGAACTATGGTGAATAAAAGTGGTGAGAGTGGACATCCTTGTCTTGTTCCTGATCTTAGAGGAAATGCTTTCAGTTTTTCACCATTGAGAATGATGTTTGCTGTGGGTTTGTTGTATATGACCTTTATTATGTTGAGGTAAGTTCCCTCTATGCTCACTTTCTGGAGATTTTTTTTATCATAAGTGGGTGTTGAATTTTCAAAAGCTTTTTCTGCATCTATTGAGATGATCATATGGTTTTTATTCTTCAGTTTGTTAATGTGGTGTATCACATTGATTGACTTATGTATATTGAAGAAACCTTGCATCCTTGGGATAAATCCCACTTGATAATGGTGTATGATCCTTTTAAGTTGTTGTTGGATTTGGTTTACTAGTATTTTGTTTAGGATTTTTGCATCTATGTTCATCAGTGATATTGGTATGTAATTTTCCTATTTTGTGATATCTTTGTCTGGGTTTAGTATCAGGGTGATGGTGGCCTCATAGAATGAGCTTGGGAGTGTTCTTTCCTCTGCAATTTTTTGGAAGAGTTTCAGAAGGATAGGTGTTAACTCTTCTCTAAATGTTTGACAGAATTTGCCTGTGAAGCCATCTGGTCCTGGACTTTTGTTTGTTGAAAGTTAAAATCACAGTTCCAATTTCAGTAGTTGTGATTGGTCTGTTCTTTTTAAAAAATTTCTTCATGGTTCAGTCTTGGAAGGCTGTACCTTTCTAAAAATTTGTCCATTTCTTCTAGGTTGTCCATTTTACTGGCATATAGTTGCTTGTAGTAGTTTCTTATGATCCTTTGTATTTCTGTGATGTCAGTTGTAACTTCTCCTTTCTCATTTCTAATTTTATTGATTTGACTCCTCCTCTGCCTTTTTTTCTTGATGAGTCTGGCTAAAGGTTTATCAATTCTCTTTGTCTTTTCAAAGAACCAGCTTTTAGTTTCATTGATCTTTGCTATTGCTTTCTTCACCTCTATTTCATTTATTTCTGCTCTGATCTTTATGATTTCTTTCCTTCTACTAACTTTGGGTTTTGTTTGTTCTTCTTTCTCTAGTTGCTTTAGGTGTAAGGTTAGGTTGTTTATTTGAGATTTTTCTTGTTTCCTGAGGTAGGATTGTATTGCTATAAAATTCCCTCTTAGAACTTCTTTTGCTGCATCCCATAGGTTTTGGGTCATCATGTTTTTGTTGTCCTTTGTCTCTAGGTATTTTTTGATTTCCTCTTTGATTTCTTCAGTGATCCATTGGTTGTTTAGTAACACATTGTTTAGCCTCCATGTATTTGTGTTTTTTACAGTTTTTTTTTTTCCTGTAATTGATTTCTAATCTCATAGCATTGTGGTCAGAAAAGATGCTTGAAATGATTTTAATTTTCTTAAATTTACCAAGGCTTGATTTGTGACCCATGATGTGGTCTATTCTGGAGAATGTTCCATGTACACTTTAGAAGAAAGTGTATTCTGTTGTTTTTGGATGGAATGTCCTATAAATATCAATTAAGTCTCTCTGGTCTAATGTATTATTTAAGGCTTGTGTTTCCTTACTTATTTTCTGTTTGGATGATCTGTCCATTGGTGTAAGTGGGGTGTTAAAGTCCCCCAACATTACTGTGTTACTGTCAATTTTCCTTTTTATGGCTGTTAGCATTTGCCTTATATATTGAGGTTCTCCTATGTGGGTTCATATATATTTACAGTTGTTATATCTTCTTCATGGATTGATCTGTTGATCATTATGTAGTGTCCTTCATTGTCATCTCTAATTTAAAATTCTATTTTGTCAGATATGAGTATTGGTACTCCAGCTTTCTTTTGATTTCCATTTGCATTGAATATCTTTTTCTATCCCTTCACTTTCAGTCTATATGTGCCTCTAGGTCTGAAGTGGATCTCTTGTAGACAGCTTATATATGGGTCTTGTTTTTGTATCCACTCAGCCAATTTATGTCTTTTGGTTGGAGCATTTAATTCACTTACATTTAAGGAAATTATTGATATGTATGTTCCTATTGCCATTTACTTAATTGCTTTGGGTTTGTTTTTGTAGGTCTTTTTTCTTCCCTTCCTCTTTTGTTCTCTTCTCTTGTGGTTTGATGACCATCTTTAGTATTGTGTTTGGGTTGCTTTTTCTTTTGTATGTGTGTTATCCGTTGTAGTTTTCTGGTTTGCATTTCCCATGAGCTTTTGAAATAGCAGTCTATATATACACAAGGTTGTTTTAACTTGCTGGTCTCTTCATTTCACGTGCAATTCCCATTTCCTGCATTTGTATTCTCCTCTTCTCATGGTTTCTGGTTTAGATATCATATTTGTGTGTGGATGATTTCCTACTTTTACTGTATTTTTGCCTCTACCAGTGAGCTTTCCCATTTGTGATTTTCTTATTTCTAGATGTGGCCTCTTTATTTTCCTCCCTGCCTAGAGAAGTTCCTTTAGCATTTGTTGTAAAGCTGGTTTGGTGGTGCTGAATTCTCTTAGCTTTTGCTTGCCTGTAAAGCTTTTGATTGCTCTGTTGAATATGAATGAGAGCCTTGCTGGGTAGAGTATTCTTGGCCGCAGGCTTTTCCCTTTCATCACTTTAAATATATTGTGCCACTCCCTTTTGACCTGCAGAGTTCCTGCTGAAAAGTTAGCTGATAACCTTACAGAGATTCCCTTGTATGTTATTTGTTGCTTTTTCCTTGTTGCTTTTAATATTTTTCCTTTGTATTTAATTTTTGTCAGTTTGATTAATATAATACAATATAATATTATAATTAATATATAATCTCAGGCCCTTTCTCTTTCTCTTCTTCTTCTGGGACCCCTATAATGTGAATATTGGTGAGTTTAATGTTGTCCCAGAGGTCTCTTAGACTGTCTTAATTTCTTTTCATTTGCTTTTCTTTATTCTGTTCTGCAGAAGTGATTTCCACCACTCTGTCTTCCAGTTCACTTATTCGTTCTTCTGCCTCAGTTATTCTGCTATTGATTCCTTCTAGTAGATTTTTCATTTCAGTTGTTGTGTTGTTCATCTCTGTTTGTTTGTTCTTTAGATCTTCTATCTCTTTGTTAAACATTTCTTGTATCTTCTCAGTCTGTGTCTCCATCCTTTTTCAGAGATTTTGGATCATCTTTACTATCATTACTCTGAATTCTTTTTCAGGTAGATTGCCTATCTCCTCTTCATTTAGTTGTTGTTGTAGGTTCTTTATCCTGCTTCTTCATCTGCAACATATTTCTTTGTCATCTCATTTTGTCTAACTTACTGTGTTTGTGGTCTCCTTTCTGCAGGCTGCAGGACTGTAGTTCCTCTTGCTTCTAGTGTCTGACCCCTGGTGTGTGAGGTTGGTCCAGGGTCTTGTGCAGGCTTCCTGGTGGGAGGGAATGGTGCCTGCCCTTTTGTGGGTGGAGTTCGGTCTTGTCCCTCTGGTGGGCAAGGCCATGTCGGGGTGTGTGTTTTAGGATGGCTGCAAGCTTAGTACGACTTAGTATGACTTAGACAGGCAGTCTGTCTGCTGATGGGTGGGGCTGTATTCCTGTCTTGCTGGTTGTTTGGCCTGAGGCATTCCAGCACTGGAACCTGCAGGCTGTTGGGTGGGGCTGGGCCTTGGTGCCGAAATGGGAACCTCTGGGAGAGCTCGTGCCAATTAATGTTCCCTGGGGCTTCTGCTACTAGTGTCCTCACCCCCATGGTGAGCTACATCCAACCCCTGCTTCCTCACAAGACCCTCCAAGACCCCTAGGTACATCTAGCCAGGCTCCTATGGAGGTACTGCTTTGTGTTGGGTCCCAGTGCATTTGAGACCTCATGTGTGCCCTCCAAGAGTAGAGTCTCCATTTCTCCCAGCCCCGTGGAGCTCCTACACTCAAGCCCCACTGGCTTTCAAGGCTAAATGCTCTGGGGGTTCTTCCTCCCGATCCCAGACCCTTAGACTCTCTTGGAGGGCTATTTTTATATGGGAATGTCCTTGTGTAGCCTGCATGGGTTTAAGATCTATATCTATATCTATATATCTTTATATATATATTTTTTGGTGCAAGGGCAGTTTTTAGTATGGATGTTTGCTCCCTCTTTCCTCAGTGTATGCTGGATGTTATCCCCTTGATAGGGGTTTGACTGGTGTTGTGATGACTAGAGCCTGCCCTGGGTATTGAGTGGGGCCTCTCCTTTGCTCTGGGGTTGTTGGGGTGGGGTATGCTCCCTAGTTGGAGTAGAGACCCCAGATCTGTTTCTTAGCTGTGTTTCTGATCTGTGATGAGAGGTAGGTGGGATTGGAGCAGTCCCACTGGGAGAGAAGCCACTGAGTATTCCTCCTCTGGAGCTGTTCACCTGTGAGCATTCTATGTTGTGTCACCTTTCACCTGTTGTGTGAGCTCACAAGTTACTCTGTTATTGGCACTGCTCTCAGCCCCATCTTAACTGTGGGTATGCTGGCAGTTGGCCCTGGAGTCTCTCAGGTGTTGTTTTTACCAGGCCACCAACATAGATACACTGAAGTCACATCCCAAGATTGCGGTAATCCTGGATCTGGACCCACTGTGGGTGCTATGGGGGCAGCTCTGACTCTGACCTGGACCAACCCCCGCATGTACATGCCCACAAAGTGCACATCTGCTAAAGCCAGATCCACCTCAGTTGCAGGAGCACTTGTTGTCTGTTCAGATGTTCCGCAGGCGCTGAGTTTACCAAGCCAGTTGCAGGGGTTTAATCTGTGACTTGTGCAGGTAAAAGGAGAGATTTCAGCTCTTCTTCCTTAGTCGCACAGCCCCTGGGGTTCAGCTTTGTTTCAGCCCCACCTCTGCATGTGGGCCATCCATAGGCATCTGCTCCCTGCCCAGTAGAGAGGGGGTGGAGGTGGTGACTGGGGGTGCACTGGCATGCTTTGGTGGGAGGGGGTAGAGGTGGCGACTGATGGGGACGTGTGAACCCGCTCCAGCAGGAACCCCTCCTAGTGCCTCTGGGGGCGGGGGCTGGAGGACGGGGAGAGAGGCTGTCATGGTGGCCCTGCCCTTCACATGTCACTTAACAATGGTGCTTCACTTCCATGGTGGTCTGGGATTCCTCCAGGAGCATTCCCAGTTGTGGAGTTCCTCACTCCCATCCCCTCAGGCTGTCTCCACACAGCCCACAGCAGTCCTCTCCCCAGGTCTGCTCTCCAAACCCCACGTTCCAGCATCCAGCCCCCGTCCACACCAGCAGACACATAACTCAGGCTGGGGCATGCAGGGCTGTGTCATGGACCATCTGTGTAAGTCTCACTCTGTCCTGCCTGCCACAGACTGGCTGCTGCGCTCTCCTTCATGCCCCTGACGCTCCCCTTCTGTCTCAGCTGATCTTCCCACTGGCAATGGGGGTTCCCTCGGTGCAGGAACCTCTCCTCTCCTTCAGCTCCTCCCGAAGCCCCCACAGGGAGCAGGTCCCATCCTGCTTCCTCTTTTCTTTTTTTCCTTTTCTCTTTTTCGTTCTACCCGGTTATGCAGGGGTCTTTTCTTATCCTTTTAGGTGTCCGAGGTCCTCTGCTGGTGTTCAGTTGGTGCTCTGTAAGAACTGTTCCATTGGTAGATGTATTCTTGATGCCCCTGTGGAAAGAGGTGAACTCCATGTCCTCCTACTCCACCATCTTCTCCTTCTCCCCGCTTCTTCTTAATATTATTTTCCACATAACACAAAACATTCCTGTCTTTTTCTTGGAAGCCTATAAAAATCTCATTCACAATTTTCTTCTGGTTCCTAGGAAACGGTTGCCCAGGCTGCTGAAAGAAGTTATTTGGGAAGAGTCACTATTTCTTTGAGAAAAGGGTGAATATTCAAATGACCTGAAATCAGCTTTGGCTCTGGAATACCAGACCAAGAATACCATGTGCTAACTCTGGGAATGGCACAGTTTAAGTGTGACCAGAGAAAATCAGGCCTGGAGAAGGCAAGAGTCTTATATCTGTAGAGATTAGCATCAAAACAATCACCAAGATCCTTGGTATTCAAAAGCCATACTCAATATTGACTGTTCTCTATCATGTACAGATATAAAAGACCAGTCATCCAAATGTACAATTCAGACTTATATACAAACCTGTGGGACCTTCAACCTAAATCAGTACTTTCTCATACCGGACACGAACTCCTTTAGTTCATACAATGAATTCAGTCAGTAAATGTTTACCAAGTACCTAATGATTCACAGGGGCTGGTGCTAGGATTAAGCTCAGGCTTAGTTTATGGAGAGGGGAAGGAAGATGTGAGAGTAAGAAATGAGATACTGTGAACAATCTGGTAAAGAATCATAAATAACTCAAGGCAGTATAAAGTAATTATAACAGCTAACAGATATAGTATACTTAGTATGTGCCTGGTACTGTTCTAAGCCTTTTCCATATACAATGTATTCTTTAAAAAAAATAGCTTTATTGAAGTATAATTTGAATACCATAAAATTTACCCCTCTTAAGTGAACAGTTTGATAAATAGTAGTAAATTTATATAGCTATGAAAGCATGGTCACAACCCAGTTTTTAATATTTTTGTCATGAATTTACTTAATCATTTTTGTAATCCAGTTTTAGAATATTTCATCACTTCAAAAAGTTCCCTCATGCCCATTTGTAGTCAATCTCCTCTCCCTGTTTGGTCTGCTCCCATTACCCTCCAGCTCTATCTTTATAGTTTTGCCATTTCCAGAAATAAATACTATTACTTAATATATAATTTACAGATCAGGAAAATAAGCTGTAGGGGACTTAAATGACCTGCCCAAGATCACAAAGCTAATAAGTGACCAGCATTCATATCCAGCCAATCTGATCCCAGGGTTTTCACCATTATGCTATACTGCTGTAAAAAATAATATGAAAAGTCTGAGGAATTAAGAAGTGGGAGAGATCACATCTGGCTGTAGGATTAGGGAAGACCTGATGAGGAGGTGAACTTTTGAAAGAAAGGAATAAGGAGCATGGAATTAGCAAAAGCATTAAATTAGAAAACCTTAAGGCTAAATATTTAATGTATTCAGAAAATATTTATTGAGCATCACTATATCCTGTTAGCTTGCTAATGACTTTAAATCACTTTACCTGCATTATCTCATTAATCTTTATAGCAGTCCATAAATTATATTATTGTCCTCAATTTACAGATAAGGAAGTGGAAACTGTGAAAAGGTCAAGCAGCGTGTCCAATATCACATAGGGGCTGGTCGGAACAAGGCTGGGCTTTGAATGCAGTCAAGGTCTATTTGACTCTGAATTGCAAACTCTTAAACATTGTGTTAGTTGAGCTCTAAAATAAAACAAAGCAGCAACAACAATTAAAAAACCCAAACTGGGACTTCCCTGGTGGTCCAGTGGTTAAGACTCTGTGCTCCCAATGCAGGGGGCATGGGTTCGATCCCTGGTCAGGGAACTAAAATCCTGAATGCCCCATGGTGTGGTCTAAAAAATACATAAATAAAAATTAAATAAACAAACAAATAAATAAATAAAATTTAAAAAACCCAAACTGATCTTTGGAGAGATTATTCTTGTGGCAGAACTTAGAATAGAGTGGAACAGAGAGAATGGAGGCAGGAAAAGCAGTTCACTATGACTACAACTGCTGGGTGGAATCTTGGGTGATAGAAGGGGAAATTAAAATAGGTAATAGGAGGAGAAACAACTGGAAGGGATTTGTGGCTGAGCTGAGAGGGGAGAAGAAATGCCTGGTAGTGATAAGAAGAGAAATATCTTTTTAGTCACTATCACGGAAAACCTGAACATTAGTCTTTTTTTTTTTTTTTTTTCCGTTTTGATACTTCTGTCAAAAACTTGGTTGAGACAATTGATATTTGATGGGGAAAATTTTTAAAAGAAATTTTAATAGAGAGTGCAGGGACTTCTATGTACTTCAAGAGTATGTAGAATTATGAGGAATCCCTCATAATTGCAGGCACAATAATGTATGTATACATACTCATTCATTTTTCTGGGTAAAGAGACAATAGTTTTCATTATATTCTGAAAGGGACCCCAAAAAGTTAAGAATGATTGCTTTAAGGCGTAGGGCAAGTTTATTCCTTTTTCTTAATTCTATAAGCTCTATTCCTTATTAAGTTTCCAGAAAGCTATATATCAGCTTTTAATTATATTTGTTCCTTCTATAAAATTTGATTTAATATTAAGTATACCAACAATTACATACAGTTAATGCATATTCATAGAATGACATATGTCTCTATATTTACACACACACACACACACACAACCACACCCACACAAACACAATGTACACATTTTAAAAACAAAAGTGTTGGTAAGATTATCATCCACTAAGCAGATAAATCTCATGTATAAATGCATATGTTTATATATATGTAAATATACGTGAATATATTTATGTAAATAAACACACATATTTTTGCATACACAGATGGAATTGAACATAATGGATCATGTCCTATTTATATAGAGCTGGGGGGTATGTCTGCTCATCCATCAATCGACATCTCATGATAAGAGAACTTCTTAGAGTTAACATTGAAGAAAACTCTGTTTCTTGACCCTTTGTTTCATTTTGCATTTTTAAAATAGCTGAGCTATATTATAGCATTCAGTTTAGTTTAAAGAATAAATGATAAAGAAAATACCAGGGTGAACCCTTTCTAGATCAAGAAATAAAATACTGGCAGCATACAACCTGGAAGCATCACCAATACCCATTCCCAATTACAATCTCTTCTCACATCCAAGAGCCAGCCACTATTCTCGTAAGTACTCCCTTTCTATTCTCTATAGTTTTACCACTTATGTGTGCATCCCAAAATGTGATTTAGTTTTGACACTTTTGAACTTTATACAAATAGAAATATATTGTATATATTCTTTTTGAGACTTTTTTTTGCTCAGTATTATGTCTGTGAAATTGATCTGTGTTGATGATTTATGTAGCTGAAGTTTGTGTTCTTTGCTATACAGTATTCCACTGTATGCATTTATGACTTTTTATCCACTCTGTGATTGATGGACATTTGGAATATTTCTGGTTTGGGGCTAATGTGAATAATGCTGCTGTGACAGAGGCCACTAGTTATCCACCAAAACACACTCTTCCCTTCTTCCGGGGTACACAGCTAGATTATATTCCTCAGTCTTCCCTGTAATTGTGTATGGTCAGGTGGAAAACTAATGGCGCTATGTGTACCATTTCAGGCCTGTCCTATAAAAACCTTGAAGCCTTTCACGTGTACTCTTCCATACCCCTCCTACTCTTTGTTAGCCTGCTATGGCAGGGCCAACAATTTCTTACACAAACTCCTTCAGAAAACAAAGGAGAAAAAAAAGACTTCCTGACTCATTAAAAAAGAAAACTGTGGTGAAATACACATTTACCATTTTAACCATTTTAATGTGTACAATTCACTGGCATTAGGTGCATTATAATGAATGTTGTAAAACCATTGCCACGCTCTAGTTCCATAACTTTTTCATCACTCTAAATGGAAACCCTGTACCAATCAGGCAGTCATTCTCCTTTTTCTCCTCTCCCTGAGCCCCTGTGAACCACTAATTTCCTTTGTCTATTCTGGATATTTCATATAAGTAAAATCATACAACACGATTCCATCAACATGGCCTTTTGTATCTGGCTACTTTCACTTAGCAAAATGTTTTCAAGGTTCATCCACATTGTAGCATATATCAGAAGTTTATTCCTTCTTATGGTTAAATTATATTCCACTGTATGTATATATTGCATTTTGTTTATACATTCATCTGTTCATGGACATTTGCATTGTTCCCACCTTTTGGATATTATGAATAGAGTTGTTATGATCACTTGTGTACAAGATTTGCCTGAAAGCATTTTGTCAATTACTTTGTGTATAAACTTATGAGTGGAATTGATGAGTTATATGGTAATACTATGTTTAATGTATTGAGGAATCACCAAAGTGTTTTCCATAATGGCTCCATAATTTTAAAGTTCTAGCAGCAATATATGAGGGTTCTGATTTCTCTGCATCCTCTCTAACTTATTTTACATTTTAAAAATTATAACAATCATAGTGGGTGTTAAAGTGGGCATCTTATTTGATTGGATTTCCCTAACGATTAGGGATGTTGAACATCTTTTCATGCTTGTTGGCCATTTGTACATCTTCTTCAGAGAAATGTCTTTTCATGTACTTTGCCCAGTTTTTAAATAGGTTGTCTTTTTGTTTTTGAGTTGTAATAGTTCTTTATATATTCTGGATACCAGACCCATATAAGATACATGATTTTCAAAATTTTAACCCACTCTGTGGACTATCTTTTCATTCTCTTGATAGTGTTCTTTGGCACAAACATTTTTAATTTCCATGAAATCAAATTAATCTATTTTTTCTTTTGGTTGCTTGTGTTTTTGGTGTCAAATCTAAGAAACCACTGCCTAATCCAAGGTTCCGAAGATCTGTACCTATGTGTTCTCTGAAGAGCTTTATAGTTTTAGTCCTTATATTTAGGTCTTTGATTCATTTTGAGTTAATTTTTATATATGGTATGAGGTATACAAATGAAGGATCCAGCTTCATTTTTTTCACATGTGGATAGCCAGTTGTCCCAGCATCATTTGTTGAAAAGACTATTCCTTTCCTATTGAATTGTCACAGCATTCCTGTCAAAAATCAATTGTATCAACTATCTATCTATCTGTCTATCTACCTACCTACCTACCTATCTATCCATCTCTAGCTATCTCCTTATATCAGTACCACACTGTTTTGATTACTGTACCTTTGTAGTAAGTTTTGAAGTCACAAAGTTTGAATCCTCCAACTTTGTTCTTCTTTTTCAAGACTGTGTTAGCTATTGGGAACCCTTGCAATTCTTTATGAGTTCTAGGATCAGCTTTTCCATTTTTGCAAAAAGGTGTTGTTGGGATTTTGATAGGAATTGCACTGAATCTGTAGGCCAACTTGCAGAGTATTGCCATCTTAATAATATTAAGTCTTCAAATCCATGACTGTGGGATGTCTTTCCATTTACGTCTCCTTTAATTTGTTGCAGAACAGTACTTGTATGTTCAGCATACAAGTCTTACACTCAGTTAAATTTATTGCTAGGTATTTTATTGTTTTGATGCTGTTATAAATGGAATTGTTTCCCTGTTCCTTTTCAGTAGTTCTACTAGTGTATAGAAATACAATGGATTTTTGTGTTAAATTCTTTCCTGAAACTTTGCTAAATTCATTTATTAGCTCTAAAAGTTTTTGTGCAATTAGCTGTAGTAGTTTTTGGTTTTCTTTTGTATTCTCTGGGATTTTCTATATATAAAATCACATAATCTGCTAATGCAGTTTAACTTCTTCCTTTCCAACTTGAATATGTTTTCTTTCTTTTTCTTGCCTAATTTTTCTGGCTAGAACTTCCAGTAAAATATTGAATAGAATTGGCAAAAGTGGGAATATTTGGCTTGTTCCTGATCTTAGAGGAAAAATGTGCAGTCTTTCACAATTGAAAATGACATTAGCTGTGGGTTTCTCATAGATGCCCTTCATTTTGTTGAAGAAGTCCCTGCTACTCCTATTTTATTATTGTTTCTATCATGGAGTGTTGAATTTTGTCAAATGCTTTTTCTGTGTTAAGATGATCAGATTTTTTCTTTTTATTAATATGGTATACTATATTGATTGATTTTCATATGTTGAAGTACCTTTGAATTCCTGGGCTAAATCCTATTTGGTCATGATATATAATCCTTTTAACATGTTGCTGCATTCAGTTTGTTATTATTTTTTTGAGGATATTTTCATCTATATTCACAAGGGATTTTGGTCTGTAGTTTTCCTTTCTTGTGATGTCTTTGGCTCTGGTATCAGACTAATGCTGACCTCATTTTAATGACTGAGTAAGTGTTCCTTCCTCTTCTATTTTTTTGGGAAGAGTTTGAAAAAAATTTGTGTTAATTCTTCTTTAATATTTGGTAGAGTTCACCAGTGAAGCAATCTGGTCCTGGGCTTGCCCTGTTGGGAGTTTTTTGATCACTGATTTAATCTCTTTACTTGTTATAGGTCTATTCAGATGTTCTACTTTTCTTGAGTCAGTTTTGGTAGTTTGTGTATTTTTAGGAATGTGTCCATTTCATCTAGGTTTGTTGCCTTTTGGTTGTCTACTGTTTGTCTCAACTGTTATTTTTTACCCCAGGCGGCAGTGTTCATTTGGCTTTCAGTGTTTTCAAGGAATGTCCTACATGTAACTGCTTCTCTGTCCTGAAAAAGTCCAGAGGTAGGAAAAACAAAGGCAGTCTCCTTGTATCAGTCTTTTGGGAAATCCACAGACAGGTTGAAACAGACAAACACAACTCCTTGAGAATAAGGTCTGCTTCTTCTGGGACCAGGTACGCACACCTGGAACTTGGCTGCAATCTACAAGACTGCTGCCATGCTGTGGAAGGGCTCAGGGCAAGGATAAATTAAAACTTCATTAAGTTCTCCTACCATGTTTCAGTGGCCTTTTTTTCTGGTTAAGCATTTGCTTGGTTTCCATAAATCATTCACCATCTTTCAGAGCTCTGATAATGTTGGTTCTGACAGTATGTGCCAGGTTTTTCAGTGTTTCTGGCAAAGGACAAGCCCCTGTAAGTCCCTACTCTGCCATTTTTGCTGACATGCTCCTGACTCATTTATGACACTAGTATAACTCTGATACCAAAACCTGACAAGGTCATTACAAAAAAAAGGATATTACACACCAATATCTCCCAATCAGTGTAATTCATCAAATTAACAGAATAAGGAAGAAAACACATGATCATCTCAATAGGTGCAGAAAGAAAAGATGTGATGAAATTTAACACTCAGTACAACAAAGGCTCTCAGCAAATGAGGAGGGAACTTTCTTAACCTGATAAAAGGCATTTACAAAAAGCCTACAGCTAAAATCATATGTAATGGTGAAAGACTGTCTGCCTTCCCTATGACAATGGGAACAAGGCATGAAGTCCACTTTTACCATTTTATTCTGCATTGTAATAGAAGTCCTAGAGAGTACAGTGAAATAATAAGAAGAAATAAAAGGCATAAAAAGATTGGAAAGAGAGTAACTGTTATGGACTGAATTGTGGTGTCCCCCTTCACCCCCCGCAATTCATATGCAGAAGTCCTAACCCCCAGTACAGCTCAGAATGGGACTGTATTTGGAGACAGGGCCTTTAAAGAGGTAATTAAGGTCAAATTAAGTCATATGGGTGGCCCCTAATCCAACATGACTCTTTGTCCTTATAAGAAAAGGGAGACACACCAAGAATGCACATTCATAGCAAAAAGGGCATGTGAGGACATACTGAGAAGGCAGCCATCTGCAAACCAAGGAGAGAGGCCTCATGGGGAATGACTGGAAAGGAACGTGAGGAAGTTTTCATGAATAATGGAAATGTACTATTTCTTAATTATGTAGGTATATCCAATTGTCAAGGCTTATCAAACTGTACTATTAAGTCCTGTGCAATTTTATTGTATATAAATTAAACCTCAATTAGAATAAAAGAAAATGAAAAAACCCCCACAGTTTTCTTGGCTCTCAAGCAGTGCTGTTTTTAAGACCCCACTCTACTGACTTTCTTTGACATTACCAATCAATCACCATTAGGACTTTGAAGGGACCAGCACATACACTTCTTAAGGCACTAAATCACTGCAGGGACTGAGGTCAAAAGGTCTAATTGATTAGATCCTTGTTGTGGGAAAATGGGGCAAGGACACAAAAAGAAAAATTAATATGTATAGAGTCAACCCTTGAACAACGTGAGGGTTAATGCGAGTGTAACTTAGAGTTGGCCCTCCGTATAGGCGGTTCCTCCACTTCCGTGGATTCAATCAATCATGGACTGTTTAGAACTGCAGTATTTACTACTGAAAAAACTCCGCATGTCAGTGGACTCGGCAGTTCAACCCTGAGTTGTTCAAGGGTCAACTGTAATATATTAATGCATTAAACAAATATATTATGAGCACCTACCACATGTTAAGCAACATTCAAGGAAATGGGGAAACAACAGTGAACATAAGGAGTGCTTATATTCTCATGGGAGAAGACACAAAACATACATAATAAGCAAGTAAATTATATAGTATTTTGAGATTCTTCTATTGCAGAGGATAGGAAATGTAGAGCCGGTTCAAGTTACTATTCGATATATAGCAACTTCAACTCTGAATGTTAGTCTCTTGCGTTTGAATTTTTTTTTTTTTGAGTGGGCAGGGCAGGACGATTTAATCTACATGTTTAGGTTTATTCATAGCTCTGTACTATGCTTGTCTTCTGTGTTCTAATGATAAAGGTACCAATTTTTAACAAATCTTTTAGCTCAGACTACTGGGAACCAGAAGTAATATATTGTGGTATCCTTTCTAATGATTAAACATATAATAATAATGATAATGCTAATAATAAAAGAAACATAAATAAATGTTCCTTAGAGGCAAGATGGAAATGGTTTCTGTACTTTAGATACTCCTACTTGCTTATTTCTTTAATCAGGACTGCAATATTAATCCAACATGGGCTGCAAAGAATGCTCACATCATTGCAAGCACAGGCTCACTTAGAGGAACAACTAGGAGCTTCAGAGATTATCTCTCACTTCAGATTATTCCTTCATTTCCAGTAAAAGAAAAATGTGTTTGGGAGTCTCTCAGGGAGTCTCAACCAGTGACAGCTGCTGTATATTATATAACCTAAAAAAACCCAAAAGACAAAATGAAGGGCATGGTCAATACCATCAGGTAAATCCAACTTACTCTAGGTTCAGCCTCTCTTATACCCTCTCAAAGTGTTAAAGGGAGTCAGAGATCGATGTCAGAGAAATAAACAGGAGGTAGCTCTAAATGTAGTATTGGGCTTTTAGTATTGGGTTAGTATTTTCCTAATTAATTCTGGAACATGCATGCTCAGTGGCCTCACAACCTCTGCCACCCCATCAGCAAAACAGGAAAGAATATTCTCCCAGATTCGAGGGCTCTTATAAAAGAGAGTCAGTGATTGTGCAGGAAGGGGAAGTTCTAGGCAAGCTAGGAGAGAATAAAAATACTGCTGTGTAGGGAGGAAAAAAGAAGAATGAAGATTGGGTATTTTTAGATTTATGCCTTTGGCTTAAAAGTTCTTTACTCAAGTTTGGATTTTCCTAAGTAATGTCTCTTTGTTCCACAGAACTCAATAAAAGCAACTAAGACAGAACATTCCAAGCATCTATGACTGGAAAACAATTTATATTTTAAGCATAATTCTGACAATACTGTACTGTACTTATATTTTTGCAATCACAAGGTTATTTCTTGAGACAAGAATCAGGTCTTTTTTTTTTTTTTACATGTTTAGTATTAATAAAGTTGACAGAATGGTGAGGAGGATAGGAGAGGTAAAGGAGAAAGAGACTGATAATAAAGATTAATGGTCCTGCAGTAAATGTCCTATGTAGTACTTAATGATTAAAGGACAACAAAAGTAACAAAGGATATAAAACAGAAGAGTAATATATTTAAAAACTTAGACACGCTAAAGAGAGGAAAGCAATTAAGGAGATGCTAAACCAAGCAGTGTAACTTAGGTAATTGGTGTCAGGTCATTGCCTCATGCTAAACAGGGGGTCCAATCCCACTACAGAACACCTTGGAAAGTTGGTCTCCCACAAAAAATGCCAATGCAATAACTTTTCCCTGTACTGTGATCTGTGTATACCACCAGCTCTGCAACAGGCAGAATGGCTCAAAGGGGCAGTTTTAGCTCCTCAATCATCAGGTATACCATAATTTTGCTAATGGCTCCATATTAGAATAAAAGAAGAGAAAAATACAAGACAGCATTTCTTATGAGTAGAAGAAAAAGTTAATAGTTGCTGTGAATACCTTGAAACAAAACTCTTTTAAAAAGATGAAAAATTTTCTCACTATAATGCTACAACCCTCCCCACCCCCAAAAAAAAGAGAAGGAGAAAAAAAAAAAAAGAATGAAAAAAAAAAAACCATGAGTGAAAACTGTTCTTGAAAACTGCAGAATTATAACAGCTTTCTCTTGGTTAAATTGATTGGTATAGTAACATTATAAAATGACTATTAGGATTCATTGTGCACAACAGAAAGTGCTGAAATGTCAGCAGACTACACAGCAAAAAGTAATGGGTTCTGAACCCCTGTTAGTCAAAAATGATTTTGTTTCAAATTAGAAATTGATTTTTTTTTTTGGACAAAAGCCCTTTCTAGACTTCCGGCTTCTGTAGCTGGGCCTGGGAGAGATTAACCTCCACCATGGCCAGGGCTGGCCTGATGATACCTTTCTCAAAGTGCCTTTTCAACTGCAGCTTTCTAATGTTGCTGTGGTCTCAACCAATAACACAAGTTAATTGTCCCTTTGCTATCACACTGTATTTTTCTCATTTTGCTATTTTATTTTAGTGCTGACACACAACACAAATTTATTGTCAAGTTAATAGAAGACTATGTTGAGTCTTGCAGTGTAACTACCACACCAATTCTGACTGGTTTTCCACTCTCCAAAGTGCAATGACTAAGAATAGAGGGAGCCAAAAGTAAGAGTTTCCCATCTCCGAAGGACTACTAATAGAGAAAGTAGAGAAGATTCCATCTCAGATACTAAGTCTACTCAATTTCATTTTTGTTTCTGGTAGCAAAGTCTACAAAGCCAAAAGTTGTCCTAAGTTGTCCTAAAACAACAGAGGTCTGCAGAACTTTTGCCCTATGTCAAACAAAACGTACCTTTGCTTTTGTTTCAAATTGTGGATAGTCTCCCTTCTGAAGCTTGGATTAACTATCATCTCTCAGTTATCTGGGAGAGGACTAAGTGATTTCTAGATTAATCATAATTAAAACCAAAAAACATGACAAAGTTGGCAGCTGATGAGGAAAGGCAGAGAGTAGTATACCTGTAAGATCTCATAAGGCACTGCTCAATTCTCAAATAAATAAATGTGAGAGTGGTTAGAGAGATTATGAAAAGTTGGTTGATTAACACTAGCAGTGGGCAGTGTTAGCTAGCCCAGTAAAAAAAGAGGTAAACAAGGGGGAAATCAGGGTTAGTGGTTGTGAGCAGGAACAAAAGATGTCTGGGAAAGAGGCGTGAGGGGAAGGGGGCTCTGAGACCTTTTGTGCCCTTTGTTTTCTATACATGATTTCTGACTGATGAAGCTCAGACTTGTTCCATTCTGTCCCAGAGTCCCTCCTTTAATGATTCCAGGAGAGATTTAAGCCAAAACTCACTCAAGAAACAACTGAGAAATGCAATTAAATTTGACTGCCTCACTCAACCTTTCATATAGTTATTTATAATTGATTTCTTTTAAAATATCTACGATATATAAAATAGGAAGGGTTATTGGCACTTCAAAGACTGCTAGGCAATATAGGCTTAAGACGTATGAGGTTCTGTTTTAGACGCAATGACCTCTCCTCCACCCTCCTTGTATTTCCAGTTAAATGAGGATTAACTGTAGTTATTAGAGTTTACTTTACCAGCAAAGATCTATGTTCAATTTCTTGTCCTCTTTATTTGCTTTAAGCATTATTTTATGTCTATGACCACATTCACTGCTTAATAATTCTTGCAGTTTGCTGTTTGCAAAAAGAGGGACACATTAGACAGTTTCTCATATGAGTGTTCTAAGAGAAATGTTGATGCAATTCACTGATCTAGGTGACGTGCTACCTTTGGCCTTACAGGCCCATGTCAGTTTGTAACACATTTAACTCTTGTTCAGGGTTATAGGAAATCATCTGGAGCTCATGGCTAGCAGCCATCTGCAACCACCTGCCCCCAAGAGCTTCCCGTTTTGCTACTACAGATGCTGAGCTTACCTCTTTGGGGTTGATATGCATCTTTCCTTTGACCTGTCCACAGGGCATCATCTTCCATATGTGACTGAAACCCAACTGTCTTCTTCTCCCTTCTATTCTCTCCATTGTTAGTGGAGTCTTGGTATTTTTTGCTGGATGATGATGTTCCAAGCGTCCAGCCATCACATTTTGACTTCAATAGCCTGAAAAGAATAAACATTTATGAGCTGTAGAGAGCACAGCAGGGGGTATAGATCACACAAAGGCATATATATTCAGTATGAGTTGAAATGCAATTCATGGCATAGAAACTTTCTTTTTCTTATCTTTTATTGATGTATAATTTAAATAATTTACTGAAGGTCTATTTTGTGTTCTGCCAAAACAATTTTGGAGAAGAAATGGTTTTTATCCTCAAAAAGTTTATATTTGGGGTTGGGGAAATGAGACTCAGACCCTAAAACTGCTAATAAAGCCATAGAATATGACTAAGAACCAGAATAGCTGTAAAAATAAAAAGTATGCTAAAACAAGACTTGCATAACTAAAATGTTTCCGAGTACTAAAAATGAACATAAGGGATGAAAATATCACCAATTTGCTTCAAAATATATTTGTGTTTCTCATTTTCAATTGTTATAGTATTTATTATGTACTCAGGGTATGTGAGGAATAGTACTATAGTGCTTGTGGGAGAATTGGTCTCTGTCCTCACATAATTTCATTATAAAGTCAACAAGGCAAATATGGCATAAAAGAAATTTTAATGAAAATAAACACACGTGCATATGTTTTTCTCTCCAATGAACTATGTTCCCACCATTAGCACAATTCCTCTTATAACATTTTATTTTTTAGAGAGAAATGTTATGATGATGTGTATCCCTTACTATTCTACCAGCCCCTTCCCTTCTAACTTAAGTTCACCATAGACTCATGATACTTTAGTTTTGTCTTCCCCATGACCATAAACAAGGTGAAAATTAAAATGAAGAAAAATAATTTATTCAAAAAGTAACATTCTAAAAACTAGGATATTTAAACTCCCCAGCAGCAGAGGCAATCTCTAGACAAGAATAAGTTGATGGAGATTTACTGGATCCATTATGAATGCTAGGTGGCCCTTGACCAGGATTCAAATCACATAAACCCATCAAAGTCACTGGGCTTCTTTTGTGTGGATCAGAATTTTTAGTAATGTTTGCTCACATCATAATTTATTAATAAAAACCAATACATTAAATTGTTTTATGTTCAGAGTGGTGAAAAGAAACAAACTATTAGCAGTATGGCTTTACAGGGGCATAAAGCAGTGTATTAAATTTATACACTTAAAAATTTTTTTACCAGAACCCAAGGATCACTTTCCCTTGTGGACCTACCAGTGGATGCATATCTTAGCTAATGTAACTTCTACTCATGGGACAGGAAAATACGGAGAGTAAAACTGTATTACTGTTAATGAAAGATAAGTTTACCTCAACCCAGAAGTCCCAAACCCTGGCAAATCCAACAACTACATCTCTACTTGTTCTTACAGAAAAGTTAATGTGACCAAGACTACTGGGTTTCCCAAAATCATACATTGTCAGATCAGCCAAGCTCCCAATACTAGCCAATGTTGATCACTCCCAATACTGAATAGTTCCTTCCATCTTACACAGAAGCTTGTCTGTACCTTTATTCCAAATCCCATCCTGGGAACCTGGGTTCTGATTTCTCTGAAATAAAGATGACCATATAAAAAATTTCTTCTTTCATTTGCATTAATTTCCAAATTTACCCATCTACTGTTCTTCTATTAACATCTCAGAAGAAAATCACACCTTTTACTCATACTCTTGATACCATTTTGGCCCCTTCCCTCTGTGACTATAGCCTGCCAATCATCTCCTTTTCTTATAACTTACAAACTCCTCCTCTCAAATGAATTCTTTCCTAGGATTACAAATAAGACCAGACTTTCCATTGAAAATCAAAACCTAAATCTAAATCCCAAAACTATCCCTTAAGTGGAAAAGTATAATAATACTCAGTGTCAATGAGAGTGTGGGGACAGGAGGATTTTAGTATAGTACTAGGGAAACTGCAAATTGGGATAACCCTTCTGTGAGTGATTTGTCAGTACAAAATAAAAGTGCACCTAACCTCCTACAATTTCACTTTTAAGAAGTTACCCTATAGAATTACATAAACAACAGTGGAATTAGAAAATTTTCTCACACTACATACAAAAATAAATTTAAAATGGATTAAAGACCTAAATGTAAGACTGGAAGCCATAAAACTCCTAGAAGAAAACATAGGCAGAACACTCTTTGACATAAATCATAGCAATATTTGTTTTGGATTTGTTTCTTAAGGCAAAGGAAATAAAAGCAAGAATAAATGAATGGGACCTAGTTAAACTTAAAAGCTTTTGCACAGCAAAAGAAACCACTGAATAAATGAAAAGACAACCCACTGAATGGGAGAAAATATTTGCAAATGACATGACTGATAAGGGGTTAACAGTCAAAATATATAAACAGCTCATACAACTTAACATAAAAAAACCCAAACAACCCAATTTAAAAAAATGGGCAGAAGATCTGAATAGACATTCTTCCAAAGAAGATATACAGATGGTCAACAGGCACATGAAAAGACATTGCTAATCATCAGAGGAATGCAAGTCAAAACTATGATGAGATATCACCTCATACCTGTCAGAATGGCTATCACCAAAAAGACAACAAACAACAAATGTTGGCAAGGATGTGAAGAAAAGGGAACCCTTATATACTGTTGGTGGGAATGTAAATTGGTGCAGCCTCTATGAAAAACAATACAGAGACTCCTCAAAAAGCTAAAAATAGAACCAACATATGATCTAGCACTTTCACTCTTGGGTATATATCTGAAGAAAATGAAAACACTAATTTGAAAAGATGCATGCACCCCATTGGTCATAGCAGCATTATTTACAGTAGCCAAGCTATAGAAGCAACCTAAGTGGCCATTAACAGATGAATGGATAAAGAAGATGTGGTATATATATCCAATGGAACACTACTCAGTCATAAAAAAAATGAAATTTTGCCATTTACAACAACATGGATGTATCTGGAGGGTATTATGCTTAGTGAAATAAGTCAGACAGGGAAAGACAAATACTATATGCCATCACTTATATGTGGAACCTAAAAAATAAAACAAATGAATGACTATAACAAAATAGAAACAGATTCACAGATAGAGAGAACAACTAGTGGTTACCAGTGGGGAGAGGGAAGAGGAGAGCGGCAGGATAGGGGTACGGGATTAAGAGGTACAAACTACTATGTATAAAATAAATAAGCTACAAGTATATATTGTACAGCACAGGGAATATAGTCTGTTTTATCATAACTATAAATGGAACAAAATCTATAAAAATTCTGAATCACTGTCTCATACACCTGAAACTAATACAATATTGTAAATAAACTATACCTTAATTTAAAAAAATAAATAGGGACTTCCCTGGTGGTATAGTGGTTAAGAATCCACCTGCCAATGCAGGGGACATGGGTTCGAACCCTGGTCAGGGAAGATCCCACATGCCATGGAGCAACTAAGCCCATGCTCCACAACTACTGAGCCTGCACTCTAGAGCCCATGAGCCACAACTACTGAGCCCGCATGCCACAACTACTGAAGCCCGGGTGCCTAGAGCCTGTGCTCTGCAACAAGAGAAGCCACCGCAATGAAAAGCCCATGCACCGCAATGAAGAGGAGCCCCCGCTTGCCGCAACTAGAGAAAGCTGGTGCGGAGCAACGAAGACCCAATGCAGCCAAAATAAATAAATAAATAAAATCCTATTATCATCATTTATAAAATAAATAAATAAAATAAATGAAAACAGAGAAAAAAAGAATGAGGTAGTTCTCTATACTATACTGTGAATAAACATCATGACATACTATTAAGTAAAAAAAGGGCAATTTGCAATAATAGAATATATAATATGATCTCATTTTTATAAAAACAAAAATATACAAAATATATTTTTTAAGATCTGGATAGATAAATAACAAATCAGAAAAGTAGAACAGAGTTACTGAGGGAAAGATTTTTATAATTTAATTTATATACTTCTGAATGTTTAAATTTCTTCCAATAGGCATGTACTTTCATAATTATAAAACAAAAAATGTCACCATCTCCTTTATGTTACCATCTTCTCTCCTTCCCTTCTTTGCCAAACTTCTAGAAAACAATAATTTTAACAGATATGCCTACTAAAACTATTTTTTAAAGAACAAGTCTAGTGGCATTTTCTCTTTCAACCATCTTGCTTGTTATAAGACTACTTCACAGCAACTGACTCCTTCCTTAAAACTTATTTCCCTTGGAGTTCATGACACATATCTTGATTGGTTTTCTAGTTTTAGGAGGCTGCTGCTCATATTCTTTTATTGGGAGCCCTTGTACTTCCCTCCCCCTAAATGCAGACATTCCTGATGATTCTGCCCATGTCCTTCTTCTCTTCCTCCCTTAGCACTTTCTTAGTGATCCCTGTCACACCACTGTATCTTCAATTATGATTTATAAATAGATTCATCTAGCCCACAATGTTCTCCAAAACTGCTGACCTCTTCAAGTACCTGTTGAAAAGCTGTGAAGAGATGCCTTGTCCTACCTCCCAAAACCAACTCACGCTAAAGCAATGAATAATCTTTATCTTGAAACCTGTTCCTTTATCTGTTTCCATTCTCATTTAATGTATCACCATCCTCACTGTTACTCAGATGAAAAACTTCAGCTGTCTCAAATTCTGCTTTCCTTATTCCTGTTCAATAAATTGCCAAATCAATCATTCATTTATATATTCATTAGATATTTATTGAGGACATACTCATATGTATGAAGGGGCTGGGGCAGGCAAATAGGGAAAAGAAATATTTACTGAGGACTTGTTATGAGCTAGGTGCTAGGTATACAAAAGAGCAAGACCTGGTTCCTGCTCTCCAAGTGATTTTAATGGCGAAGACAGACATGGAAACAGATCTTTTTTAATATGATATGATACAAGTTATGATTCAGGAATATGTGTGGTGTTTAAGGGAGCACAAAGGCAGGGCATCTTAGTCTATTTGAATAACTGAAGGGAACTTCCTGAAGCTTTCAAACTAAGTCTTGGTGGATAAGCAGGGGATAAGGAAGGACACTAGGATGGAAGGCAGAAGAGAATAGTATTAGCAACTATACTAACTAGTAAAACTTCAGCATATATTTTGGGCAAGTTAAATCATTTGGTATACTGTTAACTGTTATAGCATTGAGTTTGGGGTTTTGGGTGGGGAGAAGTGTAAGGTGAAGCAAGACAGATGGGCTGGGTCAGAACATGAAAGGTTTGGTTTTCCATGTCAAGGGGCTTGAACTTTATTTTGTCGGCAAATCAAAGTCATTGAAGGGCTCTAAGGAGAAAAATGACATGATACAACTTGAATTTATGAAGAATTGCCCTGGCACAATTTACAGAATGGATTGCATGAGTGGGAAGGCTGCTGAAATAGCTGTGATGAGAGATGATGAGGGTCTAAATAGAGATGCAGTGGTAGAAATGGGAAGGAGACAACTTTTTAAATACACTTAGGATTTAAAATTGGCAGAATTTGATACGTGTTTGAATGTGAAAAGTGAGGGAGAGGAGTGAGTTGAGAATGAGTGACAGAATTTGGGTGGATAAGCAATATAGAGAAGGTGGCGGAGGGGGGGATTAAATGTAGCTTGAGGTGCCTATGAAACATCTGGAAAGATATTTCAAGAGAGCAACTGGATCAATAACCCTGCAGCTTTTTGCTTGTTGGCTGACTGACTTGAGAAAGCATGTGCTTTACTTTCAATTTCATTGGTGAAGTAGGAGGTAAACTCATTCCTGTAGGTGAAAGAAATGGGTATTGAGATAAGTGATGATTTAGAGAAGGTATTTAGGGAATTCAAGGTAAAAATGACCAAGAACAAAAACAAGACTGTCCTGCAACATTTAGGGCTCTAACAGAATTAGAAATCATAAATTTGTATCTGGGCTCAGGTGCACAGATGTAAAAGCAGAGAAAGCAGCCTGAGAGCTTGATCCAGGGTTAGGATTTTTTGTGTAGGGTGCAGCAGAGTAGAGGTCAAGGGAAATTTGTATGCTAATAAGGGAATAGTTTAGGTCAACCATTTGGTCCAGAATGTACATGGGGAAGAAAGTGAGACAAAGAGGGGCCTGAAAGACTGGCAAAAAAAAAAGGGGGGGAGAAATGAAGGATTTAGATGTCTCTTTAAGGTAAAACAAAGATAAAACAAAACAAGAAAAACAAACAAAACACTTGGTATAGTCTATATGAGAAATGAGAACATGAACAGACCCAAGCGAAAGAGGTGAACTATAAAGGGGGTACCAGTCAGCGATTTCTATGATGGAACCACAGCAGGGGAAAGCAAGCTCCAGACGTGGCCAGGGACAATACGGCTAAAGAAAACGAGTGAACCACGGAAGACAAATCTCTAGCTATGGCAACGGAGAGATCAACAACGTGAATACTGGAATCTCACAGAATGGGGTTAGGAGACGTGGGGGAGGAAGTGACTGAGTGGATGTCAAATTCCTAGTGAGATCACAATGGAAAACAAAGAAAAGGAAGGATGGACTGTAAGACCAGATATCCTGAGATTCACATAAACAAGGAGGTTCACTAGAGAGTAAACTAGTTAAAAGTTTGAGATGTTGGAATGAGGAGAACAGGAAATGCTGGCACTACTGTCTCTGTTGTTTGCCAAATGTGACAGAAAGAATGGCCTGGATAGTAGCATTCTCAGAAAAGGTGCCAAATTTAGGCAGTGATTCACAGCCTGCTATACATTAAAATTATGTGGGAAAAATTTTAAAAGAGCGATGGGCTGTCCTACCCATTCTTAGAAATAGAATGAATCCATATGGAGTGAGCTGCATTATGTGCCTCCCTCTCTCACCCTCTCTTGTCCTTTTTCTTTAAAGCTCCACAGGTAATCCCAATGTCCAGTCAGTGCTGAAAATCACTAACTTATGGCCAAGAATGAAAATATTTTTTGTGTGTGAAAAGGTTGAGGATGAAGTTTATTTTCTATGAAATAGGTGTTTGGTAAGGCACCTTTAGGAAATCCTGGGGGCAGTAGGAAGGAAAGGGGTGTTAGGGAAGGAAAGGTAGACTTTTAAGAGAATGAAAGTACAAGAGAGAAAAATCAATACAGATTACTCAAATTTTGGCATGAGTCACTTAACAAAAAGTGAAGGGGAACACATCCTCGATTTAGAAGACTATAAAATCCAGGATGGGGAAACATGTGTTAAATCTTTCCTTCCTTTTTCCAGTTGCCAAATTTGGGTGCTAGTCATGCCATGTCTAAACAATTGCTATATCATCCAGCTTCTGGCTCAGTCATGGAATCAGCCATTTCTTCAAGGAGATCTAGTATATTTTAGTTTAAAAAAAAAAAAAAAGAGCTAACGGAATTGGATTATCACTGTTCCTAAGTTCTCATAGAGCAAGAGACTATATGCATGTATGTACGTATATACACATATGTTTATTTATATATCTAGGTAAATGTATTGAAAATCATGAGTTTACACTAATATCTTCAATTCCAAACCAACAGGGTTCATTTTAGTTTTCTACCTTTCCATATATATAACTCCATTCTGTAACAGTGAAAAAACTTGGCTACCATTTTCCTTAATACAATTACTTACTTAGTCATTTTGTATGAAAACCATATTCCATCACCACTGCCATGATCCTTTCCCCTCCCTCCCCTGTCAGTCACCATCACATTGTTCCGGGTGTTTCTGCCAGCACACCTCTGTATAGGCATTCTCCCCACTAAGCTCTGAGTGGGCTACCTCTGCTGTGAGAAAGCCCTCCTCATATCTCAGGCTCTCAAGACCCCATGCATGGCTGACTTCCACATGGATACCATCCTCATTTTGTTCAAGCTCCAACACCCTACACCAATACAATCACCAGGATGAAAGCACTCCCCACCCTGCACAAGCTCTGACATTCAGTGTCAAGCTGCCCTCCTCTGTGGATCAAGCTCCAGCCCCATGATCAAATAAATTTGGGGTATGATGTGAGGCTGGGGTCAAGGTTAATTTTTTTCATATCTATATCCAGTATATCCAGCATTATTTATTTAAAAGACTTTCCTTTTTCCACAGAATGCTTCATAGCTTTGTCAAAAAGCAGTCAAACATATGACTGTGTGGGTCTATTTCTGGACTCTATTATGTTCCATTGATCAATAGCTAATATATAGCTATCATATGAAAATAAAATTGATTTTTATATATTGAACTTGAACTCTGTGGTTGTGTTAAATTCACTTAATAATTCTAGCAGTTTGGGGGTAGGTTCCTTAGGATTTTTCTATGTTGACAGTCATATTATTTAACAATAAAGACAGTTTTACTTATTTATTTCTAATATTTTTCATGCCCAATCACATCAGCTAGGACTTCTAGTACAATGCTGAATAGAAGTGGTAAGAGTGAACATCCTTACCTTGTTCCTAAGTGTTCGTCATTAAAGAGATGTATCTTTATCTATATGCTCTATCTGATTTCTAGTTTGATAAGAAGTCATTTTAAAAAAATGAGCATTGGAAGAGTTTTTTGCATCTGTTTGAAATGGTGTTTTTCTTCCTTACTATGTTAATATGGCAAATCACATTGATTGATATTCAAATGTTAAGCCAACTCTGCATTCCTGGGATAAACTCTATTTAGTCAAGCTGGATTATATATATATTTATATATTCCGGACTTAATTTGCTAATATTTTGTTAAGGAACTTTTTTGTTTTGCATTTATGTTCATGAGGAAGATTAGTCTGTCATTTCTTTTCTTCTCACGCTGTTACCTGGTTTAGGTATCATAAAAGGAGTTGGGAAAAGTTCTTTCTTCCTCTAGTCCAGTGGTTCTCAAGTGTGGTAGAAGAAGAGGATTTTGCCACACAGGGGACATTTAGCAATGTCTGGAGGGTTTTTGATTGTCACAGTTGTGGGGGGTGCTAATGGGTAAAAGACAGGGATGTTGCTAAACATCCTGCAATGTACAGGACAGACCACCACCACCCCACAACCTCACCCCAAACTATTATCTGGTCCAAAATGTCAAGAGTACCAAGGCTGAAAAACCCTGCTCTAGTCTTTGAAAGAATTTGTGTAAGATTGATATTTCTTCTTTAGATGTTTGGTAGAATTCATGAGTGAAGTCTTATGGGATTGTGATTGTAGTTTTATTTATGGGACATTTCTTAATTAGAAATTAAATTTGTTTAACAGAGGGCTATTCAGATTCTCTATTTTTTTGGTATCAATTTTGGTATATCATCAATTTCAAGGAATTTATATCATTTAAGTTATCAAATGTGCTTACAAAAATTATTCATAATATTCTTTAATTACTTTAAAAATATTGTTAGAATCTATGGTGATATCTTCTTTTTCATTACTGATACTGATAATTTGTTTTCCTCTCAATAACAGGTTGATCATCTTGAAAAGGCTTATTGATTTTATTTACATTTTCAAAAAGTCAACTTTTAGCTTTACAGATTTTCTCTATTGCTTGTTTTCTTTTTCACTGCAAGACTTAACAAACATTGGCTGCTACAAGGATGAAAGCAGAATATAAATACAGAAATAATAAAAATTGGGCAATGCTGAGAGAAACTGGAGTTCTGGCCCAGAATGGAAGATACTGTTAATGACCACCGAGACACTAGAAAGTCCATATCCTGGATAAAGCCTTACTGTAAAGCTCTAACAAAGCCTAAAATGAAGCTATAACAAAATGCACAGGGACAAAAAAGTTTGGAGATTGATTCTTACCAATTTAGAGAGGCTTGGGAAATACCTCAGGCTTTCCAGACATCTGTCCTTACAAAGTATATAACCAAACCTATCCAAGTTCAAGGTGAATAGGAGGTGATTGAATTGTTGAGAAGAGCAAAAATCAACATTCTTTAGAGAATGATAATAAAATCCGCATCTCTAAATGTATCATCCTTAATACCCAGCATACAATATAAATTGTCAGATACAAAAAGAAAAAATATGTGACCCATAGTTAAGAAAAATATCGGCCAATTAAAATCAACCAAAAGATGCCCCAAATGTTGGACCTAGCAGATAAAGACTTTATTTAAACTAGCTATTATAAATATATTGATGGACATAAAGGAGAACATGGTTTTAATGAATGAAAAGACAGGCAGTCTCAGCAGAAGGAGATAGAAACTCTCTGGCTGGAAATTACAGTGACTGAAATAAAAATTGGAAAATGGAGATGAGAGGTTAAAGAATAAGTGAATTTTATGGAAGAATCAACAAAAATGACCCAATTTGAAGAACATAGGGAAAAAAAGATTGCAGAAAAATGATGTCCCAGGGCTTCCCTGGTGGTGCAGTGGTTGAGAGTCTGCCTGCCGATGCAGGGGATGTGGGTTCGTGCCCCGGCCCGGGAGGATCCCGCATGCCACGGAGCGGCTGGGCCCGTGAGCCATGGCCGCTGGGCTTGCACGTCCGGAGCCTGTGCTCCGCAATGGGAGAGGCCACAACAGTGAGAGGCCCACGTAACACACACACACACACACACACACACACACACACAAAATGATGTCCCAGAGATTTGAGAGACAATATTAAACTGCCTAACAAACATAACTGAAGTTGCAGAAGGAGAAGAGACTGAGAATGGGGTAGAAAAAATATTTGAAAAAATATATGTTAAAGAAACAATGGCAGAATATTTCCAAATTCGATGAAAAACTTTGACCCACAGATCACAGTCAAACTGTTGAAAACCAAAGATAAAGACAACCTTGCAAACAACAAGATGAAATGTCAATTACATAAAAAATAATGATTTTAACAGTTAACTTCTCACAAGAACAATGAAAGCTAGAAGATAGTACAATATCCTTAAAGTGCTAAAAGGAAAAAAAAAAACAAAACAAACCCAAAGTGTCATCCTAGAATTCTGCATTGCATGAAAATATCCTTAAAAAAAAGGAAGGAGAAACAACATTTTCAGATAAACAAAAACTGGGAAAATTTGTTGTTGGCATACCTGCACTTTCAGGTTGAAAGAAAATGATATTAGATGGAAACCTGAATCTAAGAAATGAAGAGCATCAGAAATAGTACATAGTGAATAAATATAAAATTCTGTATGTTTTTATTTTTCTCTTAATGTCATTAAAAGATATATGAATGTTTAAAGCATGGGATTTATAATACACTTAGCTGTAATGTATATGACAATAATATCAAAAAGAATGGAGAATATACCTATACAGAATAAAAGTTCTTACAGTCTACATAAAATGACACAATGTTAGTATTATATAATAAGACTTTAATAAGTTAGGAAAGCATATTATAATCCCTACAGAAATCACTAAAGGAAATGCAAAAAGGTATAGCTAATAAAATATTAGAGGAATTTTTTAAAAATTGAAAAAAATTATTATTTTCCCTTTCCCCTCCCAATAAAAGAAGAAAAGGAGAAACAGGAACAAAGAATACATATGATTAGCAGGAAGGAAAAAAGAAAAGCAAAATGTTAGACCTAAATCCAATAGTATCAATAATAAATTAAATCAGACTATACTACAAAGCTACAGTAATCAAGACAGTATGGCACTGGCACAAAAACAGAAATATAGATCAATGGAACAGGATAGAAAGCTGAGAGATAAACCCACGCACATATGGACACCTTATCTTTGATAAAGGAGGCAAGAATATACAATGGAGATAAGACAGCCTCCTCAATAAGTGGTGCTGGGAAAACTGGACAGCTACATGTAAAACTATGAAATTTCAACACTCCCTAACACCATACACAAAAATAAACTCAAAATGGATTAAAGACCTAAATGTAAGGCCAAAAACTATCAAACTCTTAGAGGAAAACATAGGCAGAACACTCTGTGACATAAAGCACAGCAAGATCCTTTTTGACCCACCTACTAGAGAAATGGAAATAAAAACAAAAATAAACAATGGAACCTAATGAAACTTAAAAGCTTTTGCACAGCAAAGTAAACCATAAACAAGACCAAAAGAAAACACTCAGAATGGGAGAAAATATTTGCAAATGAAGCAACTGACAAAGGATTAATCTCCAAAATTTACAAGCAACTCAGGCAGCTCAATAACAAAAAAACAAACAACCCAATCCAAAAATGGGAAGAAGACCTAAATAGACATTTCTCCAAAGAAGATATACAGACTGCCAACAAACACATGAAAGAATGCTCAATGTCATTAATCATTAGAGAATTGCAAATCAAAACTACAATGAGGGCTTCCCTGGTAGCGCAGTGGTTGGGGGTCCGCCTGCCGATGCAGGGGACTCGGGTTTGTGCCCCGGTCCGGGAGGATCCCATGTGCCACGGAGTGGCTGGGCCCGTGGGCCATGGCCGCTGGGCCTGCGCGTCCGAAGCCTTGCTCCACAATGGGAGAGGCCACAGTGGTGACAGGCCCGCGTACTGCAAAAAAAAAAAAAAAAAAAAAAAAAAAAACTACAATGAGATATCATCTGACACTGGTCAGAATGGCCATCATCAAAAAATCTAGAAAAAATAAATGCTGGAGAGGGTGTGGAGAAAAGGGAACACTCTTGCACTGTTGGTGGGAATGCAAATTGATACAGCCACTATGAAGAACAGTATGGAGGTTCCTTAAAAAACTAAAAATAGAATTACCATATGACCCAGCAATCCCAATCCCACTACTGGGCATATACCCTGAGAAAACCATAATTCAAAAAGAGTCATGTACCACAATGTTCATTGCAGCTCTATTTACAATAGCCAGGACATGGAAGCAACCTAAGTGTCCATCAACAGATGAATGGATAAAGAAGATGTGGCACATATATACAACGGAATATTACTCAGCCATAAAAAGAAACGAAATTGAGTTATTTGTAGTGAGGTGGATGGACCTAGAGTCTGTCATACAGAGTGAAGTAAGTCAGAAAGAGAAAAACAAATACCGTATGCTAACACATATATATGTAATCCAAGAAGAAAAAAGAAAAAGGTCATGAAGAACCTAGGGATAAGACAGGAATAAAGACACAGAGCTACTAGAGAATGGACTTGAGGATATGGGGAGGGGGAAGGGTAAGCTGTGACAAAGTGAGAGAGTGGCATAGACATATATACACTACCAAACGTAAAATAGATAGCTAGTGGGAAGCAGCCTCATAGCACAGGAAGATCAGCTCAGTGGTCTGTGACCACCGAGAGGGTTGGGATAGGGAGGTTGGGAGGGTGGGAGATGCAAGAGGGAAGAGATATGGGAACATATGTATATGTATAACTGATTCACTTTGTTATAAAGCAGAAACTAACACACCATTGTAAAGCAATGATACTCCAATAAAGATTTTAAAATAAATAAATAAATTAAGTAAAGTGAATTAAACACTCAAATCAAATGGAAGGGAAATTGTCAGGCTAGAGAAAAATGCAAAACCAAAGCCATATGTTGTTTACAAGAGTCATACTTTATTTTTATTTTTTTAACATGTTTATCGGAGTATCATTGCTTTACAGTGCTGCATTAGTTTCTGTTGTATAACAAAGTGAATCAGCTATATGTATACACATATCCTCATATCCCATCCCTCTTGCGTCTCCCTCCCACCTTCCCTGTCCCACCCCTCTAGGTGGTCACAAAGCACCAAACTGATCTCCCTGTGCTATGCAGCTGCTTCCCACTAGCTATCTATTTTACATTTGGTAGTGTATATATGTCAATGCTAAGGAGTCATACTTTAAATGTAAAAGAATAAATAGGTTGACATAGAGGATGTAAGGTGATAAGCCAAGCAAACAGTACACATGGAAGGCTAGAGTGCTTATATAATGTCAAATAAAGTAGATGTTAAGAAAAGGAGTAGAACCAGAGATAAAAAGATACATTTCATCATGATTAAAATATTTTATCATGATTAAAGGGGCAAATCATCAAACATACATAACAGCCCCAAATATATTTGCATCTAAAATAGTTTCAAAATACACATAACAAAACTCATTAGGGTAAAGGAAGAAGTAGAGAAATGCACAATCGTATTTGGAGATTTTAACATCTCGTTATCAATTGATAGGAAAAAAATGAAAAAAATTTGGTAGGCTACATAAGATCTGAACAACACTACTCATCAATTTGATTTAATTGACATGTACAGAGCATTATACTCTATAGCAGAATATAAATATTTAAAAGTGCACATGGAATATTGACCAAGGTAAATCATATGTTGAGTCATAAAATAAATTTTAATGTATTTCAAAAGAATAAACACTTATAGAGTATGTAACCACAATGGAGTTAAATTGAAAATTAAAAAACAAGATATCTAGAAAAATCTAAAGTATTTGGAAGTTTTATAACATAATTCTAAGTAACTCATGGGTCAAAAAAAATCACAAGAGAAATTAATAAGCATTTTGAAATGAATGATAACGAAAATACAACATATTAAGATTTGAGGGATACAGAAGGCAAGTGCTTAAATGCTTTTACTAAAAAAGAAGAAAAGTTTAAAGTCAATGACATAATGGGACTTCCCTGGTGGTCCAGTGGTTAAGATTCCATGCTCCCATTGCAGGCGGCACAGGTTCAATCCCTAGTCGAGGAACTAAGATCCCACATGCCGCATAGCATGGCCAAAAAAAAAAAAAAAGTCAATGACATAATATTCCATTTTATGAAGCTAGAAAAATAAGAACAATCTAGATATAAAGCAAGTAGAAAGAAGGAAACAATAAAGAGTAGAAATCCACAAAATAGATAAGAATAAAAACATAAAAGTCAGCCCTTTGAAAATATTAATAAAATTGATAAACTCCTAATGCAAGACAAACTAAGAAAAAGGGAAAATTTATGAATATCAGGAATCAGAGAGGAGATATCACTGTAGATGCTACAGATAGTAAAAGAATATTGAGGCTATCTCATAAACAACTTAATGCCACCATATTCAATAACTAAGATGAAATGAAATGCACACATTGCTTGGAAAATATAACTGGTTAAAACTGACACAAGAAGAAACAGGAAATATATGAATAGCCTCATATCTATTAAAGCAATTAAATTCATAATCAAAACATCCCCACAAAGAAAACTGATCAGATAGCTTCACTGGTATATTTTATCATATTTAAGGAAGCAGTACTACTAATTTTAGACAAGCTTTCAGTAAATAGAAGAGGAGTGACCTCTCCTCAACTCATTTTATGTTACCATGTGATACCAAAACCTGATTAAGCTATTATGATAAAGTAATATTACAAACTAGTATCGCTCATGAACACAGACACAAAAATCCTAAACAAAATATTAGCATACCAAATCCAGCAATATATAAAAGGTACTACATCATGGCCAAATGAGTATTTTTCCAAAATGTAATGTTGGTTTAACATTAAAAAAAGGAAATCCACGTAAATTGTCACATTAAAAGAATAAAGGTGCAAAACCATATGATTATATCAATAAATGTAGGAAAAGCATTTGACAAAATAAAAACTCAGAAAACTAGGGAACTTATTTCACCATGAAAATTCTGTCATACGTTACTAGTCCTACAGTTAATGGGTACTACCCTTCTGGAATGTAGTTGGCAATATGTATATATCAAGAACTATAAAAACGTTCACATAAAAAAAGGGGGGGGACTTACTTTAAGCTGATAAAGGACATCTATCAAAGATCTATATTTAACATTATATTAATTGGTGAATTATTGGATGCCTTTTCCTTGAGAACAAAGCAAGTGTGTCTTCTTTAATTATTTCTCTTCAATACTGTAATGAATGTTCTAGCCAATGCAACAAGTTAAAAATAAGAAACACAAGGCACGAAGTTGGAAAGCTTTGAAGCTGTTATTATGGCTGTTCATGTGATTATGAACTTGAAAATCCTAAGGAATCTACCAATAAAACCCCCCAAAACAAACAAAAAACCCAAAACAAACAAAGCCCCTGCTAGAATACATGCATTTAGCAAGATTGTAGTATATGATGTAAATATTAAAAAATCAATATTCTTCCTATATATTACTAATAAATTCAATGAAAAAAGGGCAAGATTGTTACACTAAAAACTACATAATATAACTGAGTTAAATTTTTAAAGATGTAAATAAATTTAGAGATATACCATGTTCATGGATTGGAAAACAATATTTTTAGGATGTCAATTCTCCCCAAATCGATCTAATAACAATTCCACTTCCTTAACAGAAATCAATAAACTGAATCTAGAATGTAAAGAAAAGAAGTTGGAATAGCTAAAAGAATTTTTAATAAGAAAAATATTTGGAAGACAATCTAATTTCAAGATTTTTCTATAATGTTAAAGTAATCTAGACTGTGTGACATTGACAGAAGAATGGACATGAAGATGAAGGGAACAGAAATCCATAAATGTGTGTCCATGTGTATACATATCCAACTGACATTTGAAAAGGCATCAGGCAATGAATGAAAAAAAATAGTTTTTTTCAACAAACGGTGCTAGAATAATGGCATATCGGTACAGATAACGAATGAACCTTGAGCCCTACCTCACACCACACAGAGAAATGTATTTGAAATGGATCATAGACTTAAATATAAAATATAAAGCTATATAACTTCTATAAGAAAATATAGGAAAATATCATTTTAACCTTCCTCAATAAAAACTCTTGCTCTTCAAAAACACCATTAAGGAAAGAAAAGAGTGAGACACACCCTGGGAGAAAATATTCACAAAACATATAGCTGATGAAGGTTTTATACCCAAATATGCAAAGAATTCTATGTTCAATAATTGAGTTGTTTATCCAATTAAAACTGATTAAAAAGAGACTAGTTCAAGATGGTGGAGTAGAAGGACGTGCTCTCATTCCCTCTTGCGAGAGCACTGGAATCACAACTAACTGCTGAACAATCATTGACAGGAAGATCCAGGAACGCATCAAAAAAGATACCCAATATTCAAAGAAAAAGGAGAAGCCACAGTGAGACAGGAGGAGGGACGCAATCACAATAAAATCAAATCCCGTAACTGCTGGGTGGGTGACTCACAAAAGGGAGAACACTTATACCACATAAGTCCACCCATTGGAGTGAAGGTTCTGAGCCCCACGACAGGCTTCCCAACCTGGGGGTCCGGTAACAAGAGGAGGAATTCCTAGACAATCAGACTTTGAAGGCTAGTGGGATTTGATTGCAGGACTTCGACAAGACTGGGGGAAACAGAGACTCCATTCGTGGAGGGTACACACAAAGTAGTGTATGCATCAGGACCCAGGGGAAGGAGCAGTGACCCCATAGGAGACTGAACCACACCTACCTGCTAGTGTTGGAGGGTCTCCTAAAGAGGTGGGGGGTGGCTGTGTCTCGCCATGAGGACAAGGACACTGACAGCAGAAGATCTGGGAAGTACTCCTTGGTGTGAGCCCTCCCAGAGTCTGCCATTAGCACAAACAAAGGGCCTGGGTAGGCTCCAGTGTTGGGTTGACTCAGGCCAAATAACCAACAGGGAGGGAACCCAGCCCAACCCATCAGCAGACAAGCAGGTTAAAGTTTCACTGAGCTCTGCCCACCAGAGCAACACCCAGCTCTACCCACCACCAGTCCCTCCCATCAGGAAACTTGCACAAGTCTCTTAGATAGCCTCATCCACCAGAGGGCAGATAGCAGAAGCAAGAAGAACTACAATCCTGCAGCCTGTGGAACAAAAACTACATTCACAAAAAGATAAGATGTAAAGGCAGAGGGCTACATACCAGATGAAGGAACAAGATAAAACCCCAGAAAAACAACTAAATGAAGTGGAGATAGGCAACCCTCCAGAAAAAGAATTCAGAATAATGATACTGAAGATGATCCAGGACCTCGGAAAAAGAATGGAGGCAAAGATTGCGAAGATGCAAGAAATGTTTAACAAACATCTAGAAAAATTAAAGAATAAACAAACAGAGATGAACAATACAACAACTGAAATGAAAACTACAATAGAAGGAATCAATAGCAGAACAACTGAGGCAGAAGAATGGATAAGTGACCTGGGAGACAGAATGGTGGAATTCACTGCTGCAGAACAGAATAAAGAAAAAACAATGAAAAGAAACGAAGACAGCCTAAGAGACTGTTGGGACAACATTAAACGCACCAACATTTGCATTACAGGGGTCCCAGAAGGAGAAGAGAGAGAGAAAGTATGCGAAAAAATATTTGAAGAGATTAGAGTCGAAAACTTTCCTAACATGGGAAAGGAAATAGCCACCCAAGTACAGGAAGTGCAGAAAGTCCCATACAGGATAAACCCAAGGAGAAACATGCCGAGACACATAGTAGTCAAATTGTCAAAAATTAAAGACAAAGAAAAAATATTGAAAGCAGCAAGGGAAAAATGACAACATACAAGGGAACTCCCATAAGATCAACAGCTGATTTCTCAGCAGAAACTCTAAAAGCCAGAAGGGAGTGGCATGACATATTTAATGGGATGAAAGGGAAGAACCTACAACCAAGATTACTCTACCCAGCAAGGATCTAATTCAGATTCGATGGAGAAATCAAAAGCTTTACAGACAAGCAAAAATGAAGAGAATTCAGCAACACAAAACCAGCTCTGCAACACATGCTAAAGGAACTTGTTTAAGTGGGAAACACAAGATAGGAATAGGACCTACAAAAGCAAAACCAAAAACAATTAAGATAATGGTAATAGGAACATACATATCAATAATTACCTTAAACATGAATGGATTAAATGCCCCAACCAAAAGACACAGTCTGCCTGAATGGATAGTAAAACAAGACCCATATATATGCTGTCTACAAGAGACCCACTTCAGACCTAGGGACACATACAGACTGAAAGTGAGGGGATGGAAAAAGATATTCCACGCAAATGGAAATCAAAAGAAAGCTGGAGTAGCAATACTCATATCAGATAAAATAGATGTTAAAATAAAGAATGTTACAAGAGACAAGGAAGGACACTACATAATGATCAAGGGATCAATCCAAGAAGAAGATATAACAATTATAAATATATATGCACCCAACACAGGAGCACTTCAATACATAAGGCAACTGCTAAGAGCTAGAAAAGAGGAAATCGACAGTAACACAATAATAATGGGGAACTTTAACACCTCACCCAATGGACAGATCATCCAGACAGAAAATTAATAGGGAAACACAAGCTTTAAATAACACAATAGACCAGACAGATTTAATTGATATTTACAGGACATTCCATCCTAAAACAGCAGATTACACTTTCTTCTCAAGTGTGCACAAAACGTCCTCCAGGATAGATCACATCTTGGGTCACAGATCAAGCCTCAGTAAATTTAAGAAAATTAAAATCATATCAAGCATCTTTTCTGACCATAATGCTATGAAATTAGAAACCAATTACAGGGAGAAAACCGTAAAAAACAAAAACACATGGAATCTAAACAATACATTACTAATAATCAAGAGATCCCTGAAGAAATCAAAGAGGAAATTAAAAAATACCTAGAGACAAATGACAATGAAAACACAACAATCCAAACCTAAGGGATGCAGGAAAAGCAGTTCTAAGAGGGAAGTTTATAGCAATACAAGCCTACCTCAAGAAACAAGAAAATCTCAAGTAAACAACCTAACCTTACACCTAAAGGAACTAGAGAAAGAAGAACAAACAAAACCCAAAGTTAGCAGAAGGAAAGAAATCATAAAGATCACAGCAGAAATAAATGAAATAGAAACAAAGAAAAAATAGCAAAGATAAATAAAACTAAAAGCTGGTTCTTTGAGAAGATAAACAAAATTGATAAATCATTAGCCAGACTCATCAAGAAAAAGAGGGTGAGGACTCCAATCAATAAAATTAGAAATGAAAAAGGAGAAGCTACAACAGACACTGCAGAAATACAAAGCATCATAAGAGACTACTACAAGCAACTCTATGCCAATAAAATGGACAACCTGGAAGAAATGGACAAATTCTTACAAAGGTATAAGCTTCCAAGGCTGAATCAGGAAGAAATAGAAAATATGAACGGACCAATCACAAGTAATGAATTGAAACTGTGATTAAAAATCTTCCAACAAACAAAATGGACCAGATGGCTTCACAGGTGAATTCTATCAAACATTAAGAGAAGAGCTAACACCCATCCTTCTCAAAGTCTTCCAAAAAATTGAAGAGGAAGGAACACTCCCAAACTCATTTTATGAGGTCACCATCACCCTGATACCAAAACCAGACAAAGATACTGCAAAAAAAAAAAAATTACAGACCAATATCACTGATGAATATAGATGCAAAAATCCTCAACAAAATACTAGCAAAACAGAATCCAACAACACATTAAAAGGATCATACACCATGATCAAGTGGGATTTATGCCAGGGATGCAAGGATTCTTCAATATATGTAAATCAATCAATGTATTACACCATATTAACAAATTGAAGAAGAAAAACCATACGATCATCTCAATAGGTGCAGAAAAAGCTTTTGACACAATTCAACACCATGTATGATAAAAACTCTCCTGAAAGTGGGCATAGAGTGAACCTACCTCAACATAATAAAGGCCATATATGACAAACCCAGAGCAAACATCATTCTCAATGGTGAAAAACTAAAAGCATTTCCTTAAGATCAGGAACAAGGGTGTCCACTCTCACCACTAGTATTCAACATAGTTTTGAAAGTCCTAGCCACAGCAATCAGAGAAGAAAAAGAAATAAAAGGAATACAAATTGGAAAAGAAGAAGTAAAACTCTCACTGTTTGCAGATGACATGATACTACACATAGAGAATCCTAAAGATGCCACTAGAAAAGTGCAGCTAATCAATAAATTTGGAAAAGTTGCAGGATACAAAATTAACGCACAGAAATCTCTTGCATTCCTATACACTAACAGTGAAAAATCTGAATGAGAAATTAAGGAAACAATCACATTTACCATCGCAACAAAAAGGATAAAATACCTAGGAATAAACCTACCTAGGGAGACAAAAGACCTGTACTCAGAAAACTATAAGACACTGATGAAAGAGATTGATGATGATACAAACAGATGGAGAGGTATACCATGTTCTTGGATTGGAAGAATCAATATTGTGAAAATGACTATACTACCCAAAGAAATCTACAGATTCAATGCAATTCCTATCAAATTACCAATGGCATTTTTTACAGAACTAGAACAAATATCTTAAAATTTGTATGGAGGCACAAAAGACCCCGAATAGCCAAAGCAGTCTTGAGGTAAAAAAAACGGAGCTGGAGGAATCAGACTCCCTGACTTCAGACTATACCACAAAGCTACAGTAATCAAGACAATATTGTACTGGCACAAAAACAGAAACATAGATCAATGGAACAGTATAGAATGCCCACAGAGAAACCCATGCACCTATGTTGAACTAAGCTACAACAAAGGAGGCAAGGATATATACAATGGAGAAAAGACAGTCTCTTCAATAAGTGGTGCTGGAAACACTGGACAGCTACGTGTAAAAGAATGAAATTAGAACACTCCCTTACACCATACACAAAAATAAACTCAAGATGGATTAGAGACCTAAATCTAAGACCAGACACTATAAAACTCTTAGAAGAAAACATAGGAAGAACACTCTTTGACATAAATCACAGCAAGATCTTTTTTTGATCCATCTGCTAGAGTAATGGAAATAAAAACAAAAATAAACAAATGGGACCTAATGAAACTTAAAAGCTTTTGCAAAACATAGGAAATTACAAAGAAGAAGAAAAGACAACCCTTAGAATGGGAGAATATACTTGCAAACGAATGAACAAAGGATTAATCTCCAAAACATATAAACAGCCCATGCAGCTCAATATTAAAAAAACAAACAACCCAGTCCAAAAATGGGGAGAAAACCTAAGTAAACATTTCTCTAAAGAAGACTCACCAATGGCCAAGAAGCACATGAAAAGCTTCTTAATATCACTATTAGAGAAATGCAAATCAAAACTACAATGAGGTATCACCTCACACCAGTTAGAATTAGCATCATTAGAAAATCTACAAACAACAAGTGCTGGAGAGGGTGTGGAGAAAAGGGAACCCTCTTGCACTGTTGGTGGGAATGTAAATTGATACAGCCACTATGGAGAACAGTACGGAGGTTCCTTAAAAAACTAAAAATAGGGCTTCCCTGGTGGCGCAGTGGTTGAGAGGCCGCCTGCCGATGCAGAGGACAGGGGTTTGTGCCCAGGGCTGGGAGGATCCCACATGCCATGGATCGGCTGGGCCCGTGAGCCATGGCTGCTGAGCCTGCGCATCCGGAGCCTGTGCTCTACAGCGGGAGAGGCCACAGCAGTGAGAGACCCACGTACCACAAAAGAGAAAAAAAGAAAGAAAAAAACAAAAACAAAAAACTAAAAATAGAATTACCATATGACCCAGCAATTGCACTACTGGGCATATACCCAGAGAAAACCATAATTCAAAAAGACACATGTACCCCAATGTTCATTGCCGCACTACTTACAATAGCCAGGTCATGGAAGCAACCTAAATGCCCATTGACAGATGAATGGATAAAGAAGAAGTGGTATATATATACAATGGAATACTACTCAGCCATAAAAAGGAACGAAACTGGGTCATTTGTAGAGATGTGGATGAATCTAGAGACTGTAACACAGAGTGAAGTAAGTCAGAAAGAGAAGAAAAAATATCATATATTAATGCATATATGTGGAACCTAGAAAAATGGTACAGATGTACTTGTTTGCAGGGCAGAAATTGAGACACAGATGTACAGAACAAACATATGGACACCAAGGGGGGGAAGTGGCTGGCAGGGGGTGGTGGTGGTGGGATTAATCGGTGATTGGGATTGACATATATACACTAATATGTATAAAATGGATAACTAATAAGAACCTGCTGTATAAAAAAAATTAAATTTAAAAATACTGATTAAAAGATCTTAATGGATACTTTGCAAAAGAAGATCTATGAATGGCCAATAAGAACATTAAAATATGCTCTTCATCATTAGTCATCAGAGAACTGTGTATTAAAGCCACAATAAGGTACCATTTCACATTCACTAAAATGGTTAAAATGAAAAAGTCTGACTACACCAAGCCTTGGCAATGACACGATGCAAATAGAATTCTGATACTTCAGTGGTAAGATTGTAACGTTATACAACTCTGTAAAATAGTTTGGCGATCTCATATATAGTTAAGAATAAAATTAGAATATGATACAGTGATTCTACCGCTGTCTGGTTACTTAAGAGAAAGAAAACATGTCTACAAAAGAGTGATATACAAATGTTTATAGCAGGTCAGTTTTTTTGTTTTCTGCCCAAATCTGGAAACAATGTAAATGTCCATCAACAAATGAATTGATAAACTTGTTGTGGTGTACTTATACAGTGCACTGCTACTCAGGAATAAAAAAGCAATGGACTAATGAAACATGCAGCAACATGCATAAATTTCCAAAACATATGGTGAGTAAAAGATGCCAGTTACATGCATACTGTATGATTTCATTTATATGAAGATTTAGAATAGGCAAACGTATCTTAAGTGATAGAACTCAGATCATTAGTTGCCTGGGCCAGGGGTTTGTGAGAGGATTTACTGGTATCCATCTGGGATGATGAATGGATAAAGATGAATGGATAAAGTATCCATTTCCATCTGGGACGATGGATACTTTTTATATTAATTGGATTGTTAGTTACACAGGTAAAAACACATCAAACTTCTTGTACATTTTATTAAATGTGTATTTCAATAAAGTGGATCAAAAAATAAAGTTAAAACAGCAAAAATAATTTACCGAAGAAACTTTTCAACATGCTGAGATAAAATCAAAATTAATAGCTATATTTTATTTCCAAACTTACACAGAATCAAGTACTAAGCTGAAGAACCATTCACTGTCCACATACTTTGTATCATTCATTCTCTATGTGAGGCACCATAAAGTCAAAACCTAATTTTCAGATGATCAGTGTTTCTCATCACTTCATACAGTCCAGATAAAATGTGTATAAAATTCATTGAGGGGCTCTAATATAAAACATCATTTACTGATATGACGAAATTATTAGAAATAATTTTCCGCTATTCTTATCTAGTATCTGTTGGAGCTGTTAAAGTGATAGTAAAATAGTGAAAATCAAGATAGCAGAAGAGGTTAAACTCATGGCATTTAGGACTGCCACACTGTATAAGTCACTCTTAAGGTACTAAGATTTTATTGAATTATATCTCCATATTTTAACATTATAAATTTAAGATGGGGAAATAAAAAAACATTTTCAGTTCTTCAAGTTCAATAAAATTCTAATAATCCAAAACTCCTTGAACTTTTGTATTTTGCCCAAATCTAATATCGCGATAGTCTGTCTGAACTTGAATAGTAAATTGTAGATGTCATTCAGGACCAATTGAATAACACTTGTATTTGCATTCCTTAAAAAGTAGAAAAACATTAACCTTTTGTTTTATTGAATTAAAATGCCATGGAAATGCTGACGTAGTCTTGAGAGACTGGAATACTTTTACAAAGAAGAACAGCTGTCATTTATTAAACACAAAGAACAATTACTTGATAGGATGCCTTCTGACAAAAAGCAGATTGGTATTCTCATCATAGAAAAGGCATTATAAAAAAAAAATCTAGCCCAGACCTCTGAGATTTGAATAATTTAAAGCTGCATTTGGTGCAATTTGAATTTTTCTTTAGGGAGGCAAAGTTAAATACCTTTAATTTGTTCTAATTATTTCAAATTTGCAAGTTAATTATGGCTGATCATTAAATAACAAAAAGGACTATCGTCTCCATAGAGTTTTACCTCCTACCCTCTGAATTACTTAAGCTAGATTTTAGTATGCATGAATTAACTTTCTAAATAATCACACGGTTTGACTAAGTGGCTCAGTAAAATGAGCTCTGATCCTCAGAATAAGCTTTAATGGACATTAGAAATGCTATTGGGACTCATGTTACTTACATTATAAGTATTTTTAATGGGGCTTTATTTACTAATTTTTATGTACTGTTCAAGATAGAACACCAGATAGATATGTTATTCTGCTTTACTGGAGGAAAAGTCCAATCTTTGAGACAATAAAAACAAATGTCCATTTAATACCAACTAAATTCATTTAAAAATTATGCAGGCACGTGATGATGGATTTTAACTTGTTTTAGCTGTTCATCTCAATGAATCAATCCAGCAAAAATGGTCTGCTTGGTCTGTAAATGGACTATTATGGATCTACTGATGTGCTAAGTAGCAAAAGGAGGTCCAATAAGCTAGTATTTAATTCCACCTGCTACTTCCAAAGAAAGAATTCATGATTTATTGTGTTGTGAGTTTCTAGTTATCATTTCTCTGCATACTTGTCTACCAACGAATGTGAAGCCAGATGGCACATAACCCTAATGCTTAGAACTGTTAAAAGTAATTTTTCTGGGCTTCCCTGGTGGCGCAGTGGTTGAGAGTCCGCCTGCCGATGCAGGGAACATGGGTTCGTGCCTCGGTCTGGGAAGATCCCACGTGCCGTGGAGCGGCTGGGCCCGTGAGCCATGGCCGCTGAGCCTGCGCGTCCGGAGCCTGTGCTCCGCGATGGGAGAGGCCACAGCAGTGAGAGGCCCGCGTACCACAAAAAAAAAAAAAAAAAAAAGTAATTTTTCTAAATGTCCCAACTAAATCTTTACACTCCCCAGAGATGGACCTGTCAATGAACAAAATATTCTGAGGTCAAAGAGTTTAAAGAATAAATCTTCAAAAATGAGATATTCCATATACTGTCAGATCTTTATATTTTCCCACTCCAAAATTATTAATACAAATTTGATTTCCATATATCCAATAGATATTATCTGAGAGCCCTCTGTGTGTCAGTTCTGTGTTTGGGTATGAGAGTACACAAGGGAATAAGTGACTATACCTTTGAATATTTACAAGTAAACAAGAAGAGATAGATAGCTTGACAATGAACATACAATGGCAGGTGTGATGATGGCAGTATAAGCAAAGTGCTACATGGAGCTGAAAAATGTAACAGGAAGCTTGCAAGAAGGGAATGAGGGGTCATGAAGGGGATGAGGTTAAGAAAAGTCAGTTAAAAGAAAAGATAACTTTATCAGCGTATAATATAGAAAAGGCGCTGGCCTGGTCCCTGGTTCCAAAAGTTGTAGCCATCCTAGTAAAGGATTTACTTATGAAAGGATGCCAAATCTCTCAGGTATGCTGGGTAGAATAATGGTGTCCAGAAGACAGTAGGTGAGCAGAAAACACCTAACTTAGATGTGCATGGCACAGGAAAGAGAGAGTCTGACCCTAGTTAGCCCCGTGTAATAGTTTAGTATATTAGTTTTGGTCAGACAGAACTGCGTACTCTAGAGCTATTTATAAGTTCTTATAGATGTGATTTCTTAAGCAAGTTACTTAAAGTTACTGAGCCTCATTTCCTCATTTATAAAATGAGATAAATAACATTGTGTAGGATTGTTGTGAGGATTAAATGAATTAACATATGTAAGATACACAAAAGAGTGCCCAGCACATAAACACTCCCTAAATGTTAGCTTCTATTCTTATCATTATTTCTATTACTATTAAATGAAGCAACATTTAAAAGACGTAGAGCAACACCTAGTACTTTGTAGTTGCTTAATAAGTTATTAGAGACTAGCTAAATAAATGGATGGTATAATTGCTCAGAATTACGGAAAAAGAGTAGGTCACTGGGGCAGTGGGAGAGATAACTAGATTAGATTTGAAAACCTTGAATTTGAGGGACCCTAAGTCATTTGGGCTAGATAATATTAATATTAGCATGCAGTTATAAGGACAGGTTTGGACCTCAGGAGGGAAAAGCTGAGACCAGAGATAAAGATTTTAGAGTTATCAGCATAGAGATATGATCTAAAGTCATGGGAATGAATTAAATTTCCCACAGAGACATCTGTTGAGAAGAGGGAAGAGAATGGAATTGTCGCTACTTAAACAGTAGGCAGAGGCAAAGGAAAGTGTAAAATACTCCGGGGGGAGGGGAAGCAAATGCCAACAGGGAGAGAGACTCTCCAACAGGGAATCTCCCTCTAGAGCTTTGATTATTATATAAGGGGACAACCAAACTGGCAATGTGAGACTCAGAATCAATAAACTTTCTATAAAAATCCTGGGCACATCAACATGCTACAAGATCTTTTATGTTTTCATCCACTCAATATGACCATAAGTATATACACACCATTCTCTACCACAGGGGTCTTAGAACTGGCTCACGGCCACTGACAGCAGGAAGCTTTGGATAAATGAATAGCAATTTTGAAATCCACCCCCCCCCTTTTTTTTTTTTGCCAGTGGGTCCTATTCATAGAACCATCACCCACTGAAGTAAATGAGGATGTAAAAAATAGAAAGCTGGCAAATAGAAAAGATAGCATTTTAGAGGGGTTTAAAGAAAACACTTAAAAGGACCCATAATTAGAGCAGCCAGCTTTGAGCTATAAAATTGTGGTTTTATTATAGCTTGTATGGGCCATGGCCTGGCACCCATTTGAACCAGAACCCTCCAACAGTATGAAAAGCTCCAGAGTATAAGGATAAAATGAAAGCCTTTAATTACCTCAGTATGACTCATTTAAAGGAAATCAATCATGCTACCTTAATGTTAATAGTTATATATAATTTACACAAAGACAGTCTTTTTGCATGTTTTTCTCAAAAACGTTTGTTGCTATTGGTGTTACTATATAGTTACCAGATGAACCATAGTTTTAAAATTCTGCTAAAATTTAAAATTGGTCTCTGTTGAGTTGTGCTGTTTTGCAAAGGCTTCTGTGCAGTGTGTTTCATCAAAAACCTTAGTGCTAGGTGTCATGCTGAATTTCTTGTTGGGGATAAGTGAGAGGTCGGAGCAGGGAGGTGCTAAGTATGAATATATAATAACTACTTGACCATGCAAAACAAATCATGACAGCTTATTATGTCTATTAGTTCATTCATTTAGAGATGCAACTTCCTTTTACATTGCTCAAAGGCTGTGCAGGCACAAAATCAACAGATGAGAAGCCATGGTTCAAAAGGTTGACTTCAGATAGCACTACTCAGCCACCTTTGGCACATACCTGTTCTGGAAAGAAAAGGCAATTTTTTTTTTTTTTTTTTTTTGCGTTACGCGGGCCTGTCTCTGTTGTGGCCTCTCCCGTTGCGGAGCACAGGCTCCAGACACGCAGGCTCAGCAGCCATGGCTCACGGGTCCAGCCGCTTCGCGGCATGTGGGATCTTCCCAGATCAGGGCACGAACCCGTGTCCCCTGCATCGGCAGGCGGACTCTCTACCACTGCGCCATGAGGGAAGCCCAAGAAAAGGCAATTTTGATACAACTTTGAATCTCTAGTGACCATAAAAATATGTAAATACTATTTGCTAAAGATAATGACAATAGCATTATAATAAAATGTTTACTGTTCATCAGTTACATTATAGTAGGACATGTAAGAATTATAAAGTAATTCACATAACAAGCACAACCTGAGCATAGAAAGGATTTTTCTCTAGTTGGTTCCCAAATTAGACAGCAGAATCTCCTGGGAGCTTTCTAAAAATACAGATTCCTGGGCCCCATCGATGGATATCGTGATTTAATAGGTTGGGGTTAAATATCCTTAGTTTCCTCCGTTATTTCTCCTGTAACATGGATTTTAGTTCCCTTACCTCCATGAAAGGACTAAATAACATCTGTCTATAAGATTACCTCTAAACACTGTTTTATCTGCATCCCACAAGTTTTAATATGTTGTGCTTTTACCTTCATTCAGTTTTATATTTTCTGTGGAGGTAACTGTGGAGTCAGCTTGCTTTACAAAATAATCTATATTTTCACCAGATATGCATATTATAATTTTCCCTGCAGCCCTACAAGCATGGGTGTTATCATTCTTTAATTTTTATCAGTATACAAAATGAGAAGTGACAGTTGACTGCTTTTTCCTTGATGAGTAAGAAGTCAATCACGTAAGAATCTAGGGACAGATTATTCCAGGCAGAGGAAACTGCCAGTACAAAGGGACTGGGGTGAAAATAAGCTTAGCATATTTGAGAAACTGAAAGGCCACTGTGGCTGGAATATCCTGAGCAGAGTGACAACTGTATACAATGAGCTCAGAGAGGTACGCAAGGACCACTTCACGTAGGGCCTTGTAGCGTTTGGATTTGTATTTCAAGTGTAATTGGAAGCCATTAGAGGGTTTTCAGCAGAGGACTGACAGGATTCTGACATAGGCTCTAAGAAGGATGGGTTGTAGGAGTTTCAAGTAGAAATAGGAACATCAGTCAGCAGGCAACTGCAGTAATCTGGGTGGAAGTGGAAATGGTGGTAGTGTGGATTAGAGTAGAAAATGGAAATGGAGGGAATTTGACAGAACGTGGATAATTTTAGAAGTAGGGTCAATAGGACTTACTAATGAATCAGATATGGAGGGTGAAGGAAGAAGGGAAATAAAGTCAAGGTGGTTTATGTAGTTTTTGACTTGAGCAACAGGACACAAATCTACTTGAAATGGGTAAGAAGAAAGGTATAAATGTGGCTTTTCCAAACATATTTTTTGGTCACCTTAGTGGTATTCCATAGGAGAGAGTGGTAAACATGTACTCAATCTAATTTCTTAGATCATAAATAATTTTATAATTAAGAATCATGTTCAGAATCAATGTCTAGTTCATTGGCATATGATATGCAGAATCCATTGTTTTAAAAAAATTTTTTTACTGAACTTTAACCATCTAGCCTCCTGGTACCTCCATAGTTTTCCAAAAATCTTCAAGGTTACCAATTAATGTTTAGCAGCCTTATTTACAGGAACTTTTACTACCCTGAGATGTATATAAGCTAAGCTGGAATGGTTGAATTTATACATCTATACCCAAGTATGTATGTAAACTCCTCACCTATCTTTTGCTTCAGTTTTCATGTACGAACCATTGCTCTGCTCTTTCTAGACCAAAGATCATTCATCTTGAGAAGAAAAATAGTAACTGGGTAGTGTAATAATAATACATAATAATATTAATAATAATTATTATTATTAAAAAAATAGCAACTGGAACACTCTTTGCCATGGGTTAACACATCATAGGTCCTAAATAATAAGGCTGTTCTTGATTTGCCCTTGATCCTTTAAACAAAATCAAATAAGTTACTCCATTCATTCATGACATGTTTTAAAATCTTAAACCTATTTTGGACTTTAGTATATTTTACAGTATTCTTACTGTTCTTTGAAATCCTCTTAAACCTTACCCTTAGACATATCTTCCTATTTTTGCAGCCATGATCTAAAGAATCCTCTCTTAATTCCTCAATTAATTATGTTTGAATGGTTAGAATTATACTTTTGATAGTTTCCCAGCTCTTTCAACTCTTATACTTTTGAATTTCAGATCAGAAGAGCATGCTTCTCTTTTCTCTGCCTTTCTTAAGTTTTGGTTACATATCTAATTATTATGAATTTTTCATTTGTCAGAAGTAGGATGACTATGTCAACTCTACTGGTTGTCTTCATCTCCTTTTAGGATATGAAATGCTAACATGAGGCAGTCAAGACATCTTAGAGTGAAATAAAATTTCCAGGGTCCTTTCTCTTTGATTTTAACCAAATGCTCTCCAGTATAACGACAAGTGAGAGTGTCTTTTCTCTTAAATCTGACCTATAGTCATACATTCACACTTAGATGAATAATTAGATTCAAAGAGTCTCAACAGGTTTTTTTTTAAATAACAGTATAGACAGAAGTTCTAATGATAGCTTACTTTCTTATGAACTATGTCAAGTCTATATACCTCCAAATGAATATAAGAGAATCATCAACTAACCTGATGAACTCCATTCTCATAGAAGACAACAGTAGATTTTCTTGATTCTGCTAGAACTTAAACATTTTCTTTACTGTTTTTGTGATTTAAAATTGTTGGACATATACCTAATGGTAACTGAATTCATTCTTTTTCAAATTTCTTTATTTAGTTTACACACTGATAAAATGAGATTTGGATTATGCTTCTACAGGTTCTTTAAGCTCTAAAACTGTAAAATTCCATCTTTATACTCTGGTTTTTATTATTTACTTATTACTTTTCAAGAAGCACAACTTCTCTCTCAAAAAAGCTAAAAATAGAACTACTATATGACCCAGCAATTCCACTCCTGAGTATATATCTGAAAGAAATAAAAACACTAACTCGAAAAGATAGATGCATCCAATGTTCATAGCAGCATTATGTACAATTGCCAAGATATGGAAGCAACCTAAGTGTGCATCAACAGATGAATGGATAAAGAAGATGTGGTGTGTATGTGTGTGTGTGTGTGTATATATATATATACTCACACATATACACATATATATGTATACAATGGAACACTACTCAGCCAATAAAAAGGAATGAAATTTTACCATCTGCAACAACATGGATGGACTTGGAGGGTATTATGCTAAGTGAAATAAATCAGACAAAGAGAAATACTATATGATATTACTTATATGTAGAATCTAAAAAATACAACAAAATAGTGAATATAACAAAAAAGAAACAGATTCATAGATATATAGAACAAATTAGTGGTTACCAGTAACTTATATAATACTGTACATCAAGTATACTTCAATAAAAATAATAAATTTTAAAAAAACCCATAGGAAAGCCAAGGTAAGAAATGCTGACTATCTCACTTAAAAAAAAAGGAGTATAAACATATTGATTACCTCCAATTCTAAAATATACATTTTAACCTTAAAAAAATGTACAATTTCTACTGTATAAGTATGGTAGAACAGAGATTGTTTTTCCTCTTTATATTGACATATTTTTCTAGTTGCCACCTACCTGATAGTGCTTTTCCTGTTAAGAAAGGAGGAAATTTCTAAAATCTACATCCTTGCTTGGAATCTTATACTTCCAGATTCCTTTTATATTAGTTTCTTCGTTTTTTTTCTAGAAGCTCATCAAAACTTCTAATGAGGTAGAGTTTAAAATGGTATCCTTTTCTACTTTTGCCTCAAAGACACTTGCTTTCACATAAAACACTTATGACTGAAAGACAGAGCAAAATTTCTACAGTTTATCAGAATAGTAAACTACCTCATGGCTAAAAATTTCACTTTCAAGCAGAACTAGAGCCTTTTCTGGTTCTCTTTATGAGTTCCTGAGCTGGCTCTCTGGATGAGCTGCAAGACCTTTTGATTTCTTTAATGAAACCATTCCTTTCTTACACCATCCAGAATTTTTGCCCTTTACTTTACTAACAAAGAACAAAGATTATATAATCCCTTTACCAAACCACAAGGAATTAGAGATAATTACTCATCTTTCTCATCCTCCATGAGCAGTAAGCTCAAGTTGTGCTTTTTTTTTACCCTTCCAGCTCAGCCAAAGTAATTTCTGTGTATCATTTTACAAGGAAGCAAATAAGCAAATAAAAAACAAAACACTTGACATTAATATTCTATGGAGAGCATTTTAGTAAGTGTCACTGAGATTCAGTGCATTGAAGTTCTGTTTACAATCCCACCTTTTCTTATTGCTAAAGCAGCGCAGCTACCATTAGATCACACAAAGAAGTCATGGACTAATTAATACATTGTAAAACCAAGATGATTTTTTTTTTTAAAAAAAACCTATGCTTTCTGGAGGGTTTTTATCATAAACGGGTGTTGAACTTTGTCGAAAGCTTTTTCTGCATCTATTTAGATGATCATATGGTTTTCCTCTTTCAATTTGTTAATATGGTGTATCACATTGATTGATTTGCATATATTGAAGAATACTTGCATTCCTGGGATAAACCCCACTTGATCATGGTGTATGATCCTTTTAATGTGCTGTTGGATTCTGTTTGCTAGTATTTTGTTGAGGATTTTTGCATCTATGTTCATCAGTGATATTGGCCTGTAGTTTTCTTTCTTTGTGACATCTTTGTCTGGTTTTGGTATCAGGGTGATGGTGGCCTCATAGAATGAGTTTGGGAGTGTTCCTCCCTTTGCTAGATTTTGGAGAGTTTGAGAAGGATAGGTGTTCGCTCTTCTCTAAATGTTTGATACAATTTGTTTGTGAAGCCATCTGGTCCTGGGCTTTTGTCTGTTGGAAGATTTTTAATCACAGTCTCAATTTCAGTGCTTGTGATTGGTCTGTTTATATTTTCTATTTCTTCCTGGTTCAGTCTTGGAAGGTTCTGCTTTTCTAAGAATTTGTCCATTTCTTCCAGGTTGTCCATTTTATTGGCATAGTTACTTGTAGTAATCTCTCATGATCCTTTGTATTTCTGCAGGGTCAGTTGTTACTTCTCCTTTTTCATTTCTAATTCTATTGATTTCAGTCTTCTCCCTTTCTAAGAGGAGACACCAGAGATCTTGCTCATTCTGTCTCCACCATGTGAGGACACAGTGAAAAGGCAGCCATCTGCAAGCCAAGAAGAGCCCTCACCAGAGCATGAACATGCTGGTACTCTGATTTCACATTTCCAGCTTCCAGAACTGTGAAAAAATAAATTTCTTTTGTTTAAGCCACCCAGTCTTTGGTATTTGGTTATGGCAGCCTGAACAGACTAAGACAATACATAAACATGTATATATACTGATGTCTCCGACTCTAATCTAGTACCACAATATTCATTCTAGCCTTATGCTTTTGTTTATGTTTAATTTTTCCCTCAGTCTTTTTTCAATTTATAGATTATAGGTATCTAGTATTAGTAGCTGTCAGGGGGCTGGAGATATATCTTACTGGAATAGACATTTATTCTGGATATGGGTTTGTCTTCTGTGCCCACATTGCTTATACCAAAATTACCATCCATGGATCTACAGAATGGTTTATTTATCATCATGGTATTTTACACAGCACTGCCTCTGATAAAAGAACTTACTAAAGGGAGGAAAAATAATATTCATTGTATATCAGTCAAGGTCCAGTGAGGAAAGAGACATTATAGAATTACTTGAACAGGAAATGTTTAACATTAGGAATGATTAATTATAACATGGAATTGAAGTCATGAGTGATTGGCTAGTAAGAGGTACATGGAACTCTGGAGAATATAGAAAGAGTAGATAGAAAGAGCAGTTACCACCCCTAAGTGCTGAGCTAGACTCATGAAGATGAAGCCCTCACTCACAGAGGTTAGATTCAGATTTTATTGGAGGGAGCACGGCCAACAGAACTTTTTGGAAATCTGACCTATGATCTTGCTAGAAATCCATCTTCTCGGACAAGCGTCGGCAAACTTTTCTGTAAAGGCCAAATGGTAAATATTGTAGGCTTTGTGGGACATACAGTCTCTGTCACAATTACTCAGTTCCGCAGTTGGAATGCGAAACTTCCCGGTACTGATTAGAGGAATGGTTGTAGCTAGGTTTCAGTGAAACTTTACAAAAACACCTGGTGGCTCGATTTGGCATGCAGGCCATAGTCTTTCAATGCCTCCTTTAGAGTGTCTGGGAGTTCTGTTCAAAGGATGATGTCTCACTAGAGGAACTCTGCTACAAAACAGCTTAGAGGGGAGAGGGGAGTATTGGGGAAAGCTGCTCGCTTCTGAGTGCTGCTTGGAGCCTGATGCTGGAGAAGCCCACATTGCTAAGGGAGCTGGGTGCTGAGGAAGCTGTGCATGATGCAGGAATCACTTATTTGTCCAGTGCTTCCCCTACCCCCAAAAGGCCTTTAGGATTCTAATATAATTTTTATATTTACAGTATTTTCATTCCTATAATACATCTGTCTCTCATAGCTCATGTTTATCAATAATTAAATATTCCTTCAAAAAAAAAACTTACTTCACAGCAAGTTAAATAGTACAATATGCCATGCTTATGGAATTCACTTGTCTTAGCATATCCCCCGTTATCCTGAAGCAGCTATCCTGAAGAACAATGAAGTGGCCTTTAGTGACTTGCAACAATGCCAGCTAGGAGGCAATACCTTGTGGGGCTGGAGAAAGGTCCTCCAGGATGCTCTAAATATGCTTTAAATCAGTATCCAATATATGGTGCTGTTTCTCCCATAGCCATGATTCACAAGTCCAAGAAAGAAGATGGAAATGGAAGTAGCCCACTCGCCATTGACCAGAGTGATCCGTTAGCAAGTTTTTGCTTTCCTTCCCCATGAACGTAGTGTCTATTGGTCTAGAGGTCTTAGTTCCAAAGGGAGGAATGTTTCTACTAGGAGACACCAGAGTGATTCCACTGAACTGGAAGATGACACTGCCACCCAACCACTTTGGGTTCCTCATGCCTCTGAATTATCAGACAAATAAAAGGGTTACTGTACAGGCTAGGGTAATTGATCATAACTACTGAGAGGGAACTGAGCTGCTATTACACAATGGAGATAAGGAGAAATGTGTTTGGAATACAGGAGCTCCCTTAGGGTGTCCTATGATTACAAGTCAATGGGAGGTTATAGAAATCCAATTCAGGCACGACTGTTAATGGCCCACCCCTTCAGGAGTGAAGTTTTGGGTCACCCCACCAGACAAAGAACCACGACTAGCTGAAGTGTTCACTGACAGCAAAGGGAATATGGAATGGGTAGTGGAACAAAGTAGTTATAGATACCAGCTACAGCCGTGTGGTCAGTTGCAGAAATAAGGACTGTAATAGTTGAGTATTTCTTCCTTATTTTGTTATAAATATGTTTGTATAGGTATATTAACCACATATTTTTGTTTTCTCTCCTATCTTATCTCTTTATCACCTAAGATGCACTAATAATAATTAACTTTACATCACAACATTGAAATGAAAGGATATCAAGGAGAAGAGTGACCATCACCCAAGGACTTCTCATCCTCTTCTGGGGAAAGGATGTTTTGAGTTGTATTTGAGATAGTTGTATCATGTTAGGTGGGAGTACTCCTTTTTTATGATCTCTATTTAGAGATTAAATACAGTTTAAGGAGATGCGTATGGGTGCTGAGTTGACAAGGGGTGGACTATGATGGTCTTATTTATATGTCAACTTGGCTAGGCTACAGTTCATAAATCAAACACTAAACTAGGTGGTGTTGTGAAGGTATTTTACAGATGTGATTAAAATCCATAAAATCTTAGGTAATCTAGATGGGCCTGATTCAATTTCTTGAGAAGCCTTCAAAGCAGAGCTGAGGCTTCCCTGAAAAAGAAAAAAATACCCGCTGTGGACAGCAGCTTTAGCCCTTACCTGAGATTTCCAGCCTGTCCTTACTGACAGCCTGCCTTATGGACTTCAGACTTGCCTTAGCCAGTTCCTTGCAATACATCTCATAATACATACCTCCTACTGGTTCTGTTTCCCTGGTTGTCCCTGACCTATACAATCCTTCACCATGTCACATGATATAATAAAGAAAGATTCTCTTTCCATCAAATAGCTAAGGGTTCAGATTCAAGGTTAAAGGATTAAAGCTTGCACACCTTATTTACCAAAAGAGAAAATGCCAAATAGCAAAAGCAACACAGAAATCAATCCTTTCACCACTGGAGAAAGAGAAAAACAAATGAGTTAAGTTCAATATAAAATTTTTTTTCTGTAGTATTATCAAAAATTAGCACTGTTTCATATGTAATAGCCAGTTCTTCTGAGACAGGCATCCACCTACAGCAAACCACCACAGGATAATCAAGATCATAACCATATCCGCAGACACTTTATGATCAAAAGGTATGCTCAGAAACACAGTCATTATCTCTTTTCATCTTACCTTCAAATAACCCCCCAGTTACCTGATCTACCCAGGAGTTCCTGCATACACACTTCTACAGATAAAAGAATGCCTTGATTTTTAAACTTTTGCATTTATATGTGTTTGTCCTCTGCATATTCAATTGTCCTGAATCCAAAAATCAATTTTTAAACTATATCCAGGCAGTTAGAAAAGCCACCAGAAGCTACTATTAAAAATAAAAAAACTTTTACGGCACCTAAAAACCTTACATCCTTTCAGACAGAACTGTTGGGACTTCTGAAAACAAGAATAAATAAATTGACCTAATAATCACTAGTCTTAATCTTGCTGCCTCCACTCTTTTATAGGCATATAAAAGTCTTATATGCCATGGTGGGGGCTTCCCTGGTGGCGCAGTGGTTAAGAATCCACCTGCCAATGCAGGGGACACGGGTTTGATCCGTGGTCTGGGAGGATCCCACATGCCGTGGAGCAACTAAACCAACGCGCCAGTTACTGAAGCCCGCGCGTCTAGAGCCTGTGCTCCGCAAAGAGAAGCCACCGCAATGAGAAGCCCACGCACCGCAACGAAGAGTGGCCCTCGCTTGCAGCAACTAGGGAAAGCCCTCTCGCAGCAACGAAGACCCAGTGCAGCCAAAAATAAATAAATTAAAAAAAAAAAAGGTAGCATGATGGTGTACTAAGGACACAAAGAAAATAAATCAGAAACAGTCTTTTAGTTATTTATTCTCTACCTGTGTTTCATTGTTTTCTTAGAACCTTTTTTTCCAATTGATTGTGTAAAATTCAATGTATAAAATTAAAAAAAGGACATTTAATGTATCTTTAAAAAAAAAAGTCTTACATGCCAATGTGACGCTTTTGGTAAAATGTTTTTGGCATCCATTCATTTTGTCTTAGCACTTACTCCCTCTTCCCTCTGCAAAATATCTTATGTGCAAATACTTCAACTGTACAGATGAAACACAGCAATATGTTCAAAGATTCCTTTCATAGAAAAATATTATGTACTTGTAGAGAGAAAGAAGGACTCAAGAATGGACATATTTTATCAACTACGTCATAATATCCAGAAACGGTCCTTTGTATTCTACCAAAGATTTGATATGATAATTAAATCTGCATTTGTAGGCTTCATACTAATCTCTATTTATTGGGGCTTGCAAAAAATGCTAAAAAATAAATGATATTTTTAAACCAACGGACACCTCTAGCACAACTGTTTTTCTCTGTCTCCTGGGAAACAATGTTCACTATCCAAGATGCCACCTCTGTTCCATATTGTGACAAGAACCCATATGTTTCAGACTGGAACAGGACAGGCAGTTACTGTCTAAAAAGAAATCAAATAGCTCTTATTCTAAATAAATCTGGGAATGAGGTTATCAAAGCAAGCTGCACTGAAACTTCCAATTCCCCAATCCCGCTAATATTGTTGGCTGCGAGAAAATTACTTTCACAAAGATTTGTGTAACTACGTTAAAGCAAAAGGTGGAAAACCACCAGGTTATTCATTTGTGTGCAGCTGATAAAGTGTAAGTATTTACACAATTTATTATCCAGCTCCTTGTATTTAACCAGTGGTAGAGGTAATATTCTTCAGGAGATTTTTCTTATTTCTATAGATGATGCTCTCTATCCTCTACCCCCATGTACATATAAACCAGACCCTGGGAAAATGCTATGCAGCCAAATAATCTAACACCCTGAAAAATCTATGACTTGCCAGTTCAGAAAATACTTATCCCACAAATTCATTATGTACTAAGATGACAAATGTGATTTAAATTATCCAGAGCCAAGAACATGTAGATATCACACATGAAGAAGCTAATTCTAAGGATATGCTATACAAGGGGCAAAGGTTTATCTTCTCCTATTTGAGTGCTATCAATCTGCAAAGTAACAAAGCATGTGCAGACAACAGCTTGGGAGAACTCTAAGTAGCCTTATGTTTCAATCTATAGCTATTATTTGAAAACCTGTGTTTGTGCTAAGGGTAGAGAAGGGAGGTACACTAGTATGGAATGTAAGAAGGAAGCTTTGCTCTTGAAGGCTATGTAAGGTCATGGTAAGGCATGGATAGAACAGGCACCAGACTGAGGGCTGTGCTTCCATCCCCATAATGCTTAAAATTAAGAAAAAGTAAAACTTGGTTTAATAAATTATATATTTATCACCAGTTTATCTTAAAAAATTTTTTGGTTATATAGTTTTTAAAAATAAAATTATCATTCACCAGGAAATAGGTCTCATAAATAGAATTTGAATAGTATTTGCTCCTGCTTGTCATATCATTGTATCTGTTATAAATACAGAATGGGATGCCACCTTGGAGAACTAAGTTTTAAAAAGCAATTCCCAAGTACAGGAAGGGGTAAGAAAACTCTTGAGGAGCAAGACAGAAAGGCTGATGCAGTCTGAAAGCAAGCAAAGCTTTGTACTATCTCTTTTGTTCTTAGCTATCTTTATTTTGAATATTGAAAAATACTAAAAATGGAAGACGATTTTTAAAAGTTTTACTGAGATAAATTTATACTATAAAATTCACCCATTTAAAGCAATTCTTAGTAAGTTTAGTAGGTGCACTTAGAAAGTGCAACCATCACCACAATCTAACTTTATAACAGTTCCAACACCCCAAAAAGAAACCTCATGTATATTGCAGTTCCTCCCCATTCCCACCACCCACATTAGGCAATCACTAATTTACATTCTTTATTTATTATAGATTTGCCTTTTCTGGACATTTCATATAAATGGAAAGACACAATTTGTGGTGTTTGTGATGACCTTCTTTCAGTTAGCATGTTTTCAAGGTTCATCCTTGCTGTAGAATGTATTAATATTATGTTCCTTTTCATTGCCAAATGTTACATTGTATGGATATATGACATTTGTTTATCTATTCACCAGCTACTGGACATTTGGCTTGTTTTTACTTTTTGGCTATTCTGAATAATGATGCCATGAGCAGTCACACAGAAGTCTTTGTGTGGATGTACGTTACCTGGGAGTGGAATTGTTGGGTCATATGGTAATTTTAAGTGATGATTTTTTTTTTTTTTTAATTTTTATTTTATTTTTTTGCTTTATAACAAATATAATCAGTTATACATATACATATGTTTCCATATCCCCTCCCTTTTGCGTCTCCCTCCCACCCTCCCTATCCCACCCCTCCAGGCGGTCACAAAGTACCGAGCTGATCTCCCTGTGCTATGCAGCTGCTTCCCACTAGCTATCTACCTCACGTTTGGTAGTGTATATATGTCCATGCCGCTCTTTCACTTTGTCACAGCTTACCCTTCCCCCTCCCCATATCCTCAAGTCCATTCTCTAGTAGGTCTGTGTCTTTATTCCTGTCTTACCCCTATGTTCTTCATGACATTTTTTTTTTCTTAAATTCCATATATATGTGTTAGCATACAGTATTTGTCTTTCTCTTTCTGACTTACTTCACTCTGTATGACAGACTCTAGGTCTATCCACCTCATTACAAATAGCTCAATTTCATTTCTTTTTATGGCTGAGTAATATTCCATTGTATATATGTGCCACATCTTCTTTATCCATTCATCCGATGATGGACACTTAGGTTGTTTCCATCTCCGGGCTATTGTAAATAGGGCTGCTATGAACACTTTGGTACATGTCTCTTTTTGAATTATGGTTTTCTCAGGGTATATGCCCAGTAGTGGGATTGCTGGGTCATATGGTAGGTCTATTTGTAGTTTTTTAAGGAACCTCCATACCGTTCTCCATAGCGGCTGTACCAATTCACATTCCCACCAGCAGTGCAAGAGTGTTCCCTTTTTTCCACACCCTCTCCAGCATTTATTGTTTCTAGATTTTTTGATGATGGCCATTCTGACTGGTGTTAGATGATATCTCATTGTAGTTTTGATTTGCATTTCTCTAATGAGTAAAGATGTTGAGCATCCTTTCATGTGTTTGTTGGCAGTCTGTATATCTTCTGTGGAGAAATGTCTATTTAGGTCTTCTGCCCATTTTTGGATTGGGTTGTTTGTTTTTTTGTTATTGAGCTGCATGAGCTGCTTATAAATTTTGGAGATTAATCCTTTGTCAGTTGCTTCATTTGCAAATATTTTCTCCCATTCTGAGGGTTGTCTTTTGGTCTTGTTTATGGTTTCCTTTGCTGTGCAAAAGCTTTTAAGTTTCATTAGGTCCCATGTGTTTATTTTTGTCTTTATTTCCATTTCTCTAGGAGGTGGGTCAAAAAGGATCTTGCTGTGATTTATGTCATAGAGTGTTCTGCCTATGTTTTCCTCTAAGAGTTTGATAGTGTCTGGCCTTACATTTAGGTCTTTAATCCATTTTGAGCTTATTTTTGTGTATGGTGTTAGGGAATGATCTAATCTCATACTTTTACATGTCCCTATCCAGTTTTCCCAGCACCACTTATTGAAGAGACTGTCCTTTCTCCACTGTACATTCCTGCCTCCTTTGTCAAAGATAAGGTGACCATATGTCCGTGGGTTTAACTCTGGGCTTTCTATCCTGTTCCATTGATCTATCTTTCTGTTTTTGTGCCAGTACCATACTGTCTTGATTACTGTAGCTTTGTAGTATAGTCTGAAGTCAGGGAGCCTGATTCCTCCAGCTCCATTTTTCGTTCTCAAGATTGCTTTGGCTATTCGGGGTCTTTTGTGTTTCCATACAAATTGTGAAATTTTTTGTTCTAGTTCTGTGAAAAATGCCAGTGGTAGTTTGATAGGGATTGCATTGAACCTGTAGATTGCTTTGGGTAGTAGAGTCATTTTCACAATGTTGATTCTTCCAATCCAAGAACATGGTATATCTCTCCATCTATTTGTATCATCTTTAATTTCTTTCATCAGTGTCTTATAATTTTCTGCATACAGGTCTTTTGTCTCCTTAGGTAGGTTTATTCCTAGATATTTTATTCTTTTTGTTGCAATGGTAAATGGGAGTGTTTCCTTGATTTCACTTTCAGATTTTTCATCATCAGTATATAGGAATGCCAGAGATTTCTGTGCATTAATTTTGTATCCTGCAACTTTACCAAATTCATTGATTAACTCTAGTAGTTTTCTGGTAGCATCTTTAGGATTCTCTATGTATAGTATCATGTCATCTGCAAACAGTGACAGCTTTACTTCTTCTTTTCCAATTTGGATTCCTTTTATTTCCTTTTCTTCTCTGATTGCTGTGGCTAAAACTTCCAAAACTAGGTTGAATAAGAGTGGTGAAAGTGGGCAACCTTGTCTAGTTCCTGATCTTAGTGGAAATGGTTTCAGTTTTTCACCATTGAGGACGATGCTGGCTGTGGGTTTGTCATATATGGCCTTTATTATGTTGAGGAAAGTTCCCTCTATGCCTACTTTCTGCAGGGTTTTTATCATAAATGGGTGTTGAATTTTGTCGAAAGCTTTCTCTGCATCTATTGAGATGATCATATGGTTTTTCTCCTTCAGTTTGTTAATATGGTGTATCACGTTGATTGATTTGCGTATATTGAAGAATCCTTGCATTCCTGGAATAAACCCCACTTGATCATGGTGTATGATCCTTTTAATGTGCTGTTGGATTCTGTTTGCTAGTATTTTGTTGAGGATTTTTGCATCTATGTTCATCAGTGATATTGGCCTGTAGTTTTCTTTCTTTGTGACATCCTTGCCTGGTTTTGGTATCAAGGTGATGGTGGCCTCGTAGAATGAGTTTGGGAGTGTTCCTCCCTCTGCTATATTTTGGAAGAGTTTCAGAAGGATAGGTGTTAGCTCTTCTCTAAATGCTTGATAGAATTCGCCTGTGAAGCCATCTGGTCCTGGGCTTTTGTTTGTTGGAAGATTTTTTATCACAGTTTCAATTTCAGTGCTTGTGATTGGTCTGTTCATATTTTCTATTTCTTCCTGATTCAGTCTTGGCAGGTTGTGCATTTCTAAGAATTTGTCCATTTCTTCCAGGTTGTCCATTTTATTGGCATAGAGTTGCTTATAGTAATCTCTCATGATCTTTTGTATTTCTGTAGTGTCAGTTGTTACTTCTCCTTTTTCATTTCTAATTCTATTGATTTGAGTCTTCTCCCTTTTTTTCTTGATGAGTCTGGCTAATGGTTTATCAATTTTGTTTATCTTCTCAAAGAACCAGCTTTTAGTTTTATTGATCTTTGCTATCGTTTCCTTCATTTCTTTTTCATTTATTTCTGATCTGATTTTTATGATTTCTTTCCTTCTGCTAACTTTGGGATGTTTTTGTTCTTCTTTCTCTAATTGCTTTAGGTGCAAGGTTAGGTTGTTTATTCGAGATGTTTCCTGTTTCTTAAGGTGGGATTGTATTGCTATAAACTTCCCTCTTAGAACTGCTTTTGCTGCATCCCATAGGTTTTGGGTCGTCGTGTCTCCATTGTCATTTGTTTCTAGGTATTTTTTAATTTCCTCTTTGATTTCTTCAGTGATCACTTCGTTATTAAGTAGTGTATTGTTTAGCCTCCATGTGTTTGTATTTTTTACAGCTCTTTTCCTGTAATTGATATCTAGTCTCATAGCATTGTGGTCGGAAAAGATACTTGATACAATTTCAATTTTCTTAAATTTACCAAGGCTTGATTTGTGACCCAAGATATGATCTATCCTGGAGAATGTTCCATGAGCACTTGAGAAAAATGTGTATTCTGTTGTTTTTGGATGGAATGTCCTATAAATATCAATTAAGTCCATCTTGTTTAATGCATCATTTAAAGCTTGTGTTTCCTTATTTATTTTCATTTTGGATGATCTGTCCATTGGTGAAAGTGGGGTGTTAAAGTCCCCTACTATGAGTGTGTTACTGTCGATTTCTCCTTTTATGGCTGTTAGTATTTGCCTTATGTATTGAGGTGCTCCTATGTTGGGTGCATAAATATTTACAATTGTTATATCTTCTTCTTGGATCGATCCCTTGATCATTATGTAGTGTCCTTCTTTGTCTCTTCTAGTAGTCCTTATTTTAAAGTCTATTTTGTCTGATATGAGAATTGCTACTCCAGCTTTCTTTTGGTTTCCATTTGCATGGAATATCTTTTTCCATCCCCTTACTTTCAGTCTGTATGTGTCTCTAGGTCTGAAGTGGGTCTCTTGTAGACAGCATATAGATGGGTCTTGTTTTTGTATCCATTCAGCCACTCTGTGTCTTTTGGTGGGAGCATTTAGTCCATTTACATTTAAGGTAATTATCGATATGTATGTTCCTATTCCCATTTTCTTAATTGTTTTGGGTTCATTATTGTAGGTCTTTTACTTCTGTTGTGTTTCTTGCCTAGATAAGTTCCTTTAGCATTTGTTGTAAAGCTGGTTTGGTGGTGCTGAACTCTCTCAGCTTTTGCTTGTCTGTAAACGTTTTAATTTCTCCATCAAATCTGAATGAGATCCTTGCTGGGTAGAGTAATCTTGGTTGCAGGTTTTTCTCCTTCATCACTTTAAGTATGTCCTGCCACTCCCTTCTGGCTTGTAGAGTTTCTGCTGAGAGATCAGCTGTTATTCTGATGGGGATTCCCTTGTGTGTTATTTGTTGTTTTTGCCTTGCTGCTTTTAATATGATTTCTTTGTGTTTAATTTTTGACAGTTTGATTAATATGTGTCTTGGCGTATTTCTCCTTGGATTTATTCTGTATGGGACTCTCTGTGCGTCCTGGACTTGATTAACTATTTCCTTTCCCATATTAGGGAAGTTTTCAACTATAATCTCTTCAAATATTTTCTCAGTCCCTTTCTTTTTCTCTTCTTCTTCTGGAACCCCTATAATTCGAATGTTGGTGCGTTTAATGTTGTCCCAGAGGTCTCTGAGACTGTCCTCTGTTCTTTTCATTCTTTTTTCTTTATTTTGCTCTGCAGCAGTTATTTCCACTATTTTATCTTCCACCTCACTTATCCGTTCTTCTGCCTCAGTTATTCTGCTATTGATCCCATCTAGAGTATTTTTTATTTCATGTATTGTGTTTTTAATCGATGCTTGATTCATCTTTAGTTCTTCTAGGTCCTTGTTAACTGTTTCTTGCATTTTGTCTATTCTATTTCCAAGATTTTGTATCTGGGAAATAGAATCTTGGATCATCTTTACCATCATTATTCTGAATTCTTTTTCAGGTAGAGTGCCTATTACCTCTTCATTTGTTAGGTCTGGTGGGTTTTTATCTTGCTCCTTCTCCTGCTGTGTGTTTTTCTGTCTTCTCATTTTGCTTATGTTACTGTGTTTGGGGTCTCCTTTTTGCAGGCTGCAGGTTCGTAGTTCCTGTTGTTTTTGGTGTCTGTCCCCAGTGGCTAAGGTTGGTTTAGTGGGTTGTGTAGGCTTCCTAGTGGAGGGGACTAGTGCCTGTGTTCTGGTGGATGAGGCTGGATCTTGTCTTTCTGGTGGGCAGGTCCACGTCTGGTGGTGTGTTTTGGGGTGTCTGTGGACTTTTTATGATTTTAGGCCACCTCTCTGCTAATGGGTGGCGTTGTGTTCCTGTCTTGCTAGTTGTTTGGCTTAGGGTGTCCAGCACTGTAGCCTGCTGGTCGTTGAGTGAAGCTGGGTGCTGGTGTTGAGATGGAGATCTCTGGAAGATTTTCGCCGTTTGATATTATGTGGAGCTGGGAGGTCTCTTGTGGACCAGTGTCCTGAAGTTGGCTCTCCCACCTCAGAGGCACAGCACTGACTCCGGGCTCCTCAATTTGGGATGATGTGTTGTCTATTCATGTATTCCACAGATGCAGGGTACATCAAGTTGATTGTGGAGCTTTAATCCGCTGCTTCTGAGGCTGCTGGGAGAGGTTTCCCTTTCTCTTCTTTGTTCTCACAGCTCCTAGGTCTCAGCTTTGGATTTGGCCCCGCCTCTGCGTGTAGGTCGCCGGAGGGCGTCTGTTCTTCGCTCAGATAGGACAGGGTTAAAGGAGCAGCCTCTTCGGGGACTCTGGCTCACTCAGGCCGGGAGGGAGGGAGGGGCAGGGAGTGCGGGGCGAGCCTGCAGCGGCAGAGGTCGGCGTGACGTTGCACCAGCCCGAGGCGCGCCGTGCGTTCTCCCAGGGAAGCCGCCCCTGGATCCCGGGACCCCGGCAGTGGCGGGCTGCACAGGCTCCCGGAAGGGCGGTGTGGGCAGTGACCTGCGCTCGCACACAGGCTTCTTGGCGGCGGCAGCAGCAGCCCCAGCGTCCCACGCCTGTCACTGGGCTCCGCGCTTTCAGTCGCGACTCGCGCCCATCCGTGGAGCCCCTTTAAGCAGCGCTCTTAATCCCCTCTCCTCGCGCACCAGGAAACCAAGAGGGAAGAAAAAGTCTCTTGCCTCTTCGGCAGCTCCAGAGTTTTCCCGGACTCCCTCCCGGCTAGCTGTGGCACATTAGCCCCCTTCAGGCTGAGTTCTCGCCACCAGCCCCAGTCCTCTCCCTGCGCTCTGACCGAAGCCCGAGCCTCAGCTTCCAGCGCTGCGTGCCCCGGCGGGCGAGCAGACAAGCCTCTCGGGCTGGTGAGTGCTGCTCGGCACCGATCCTCTGTGTGCGGATCTCTCCGCTTTGCCCTACCCAGGTATGTGGGGAGTTTCTTGCCTTTTGGGAGGTCTGGGGTCTTCTGCCAGCGTTCAGTAGGTGTTCTGTAGGAGTTGTTCCACGTGTAGCTGTATTTCTGGTGTATCCGTGGGGAGGAAGGTGATCTCCGCGTCTTACTCTTCCGCCATCTTACCCGGAAGTCCTCTTAAGTGATGATTTTTATATTTATCAAAAAGGTGAAGGATTTAAAAAGATTAAAATGTTGGTCTAGAAGAAAGTACTGAAGAGGAAACAGATTTTTATATTATAGCTCACAAAAAATGAGAGAAGATAGGAAGATCACAGTCTAATCCCTGAAAACTTCTCTATTATCAAAGCTATGTAATATTCAATAGGACAATTTTTTCTCATTTTACTTTAGTTATGCTTTATGCTGCAATGTCTCTGAGCCCTATTTTACAGTTTTACTGATGATGTCTAATGTGTCTAAGGTAGACAGCAGTGATCCCCACCCACGTTAGTCAGACATGTTGTTAAAGAATTTTGAGAGAGAGAAATGTTCTCTTTTTGCATGAGCAATTCTTTAGGCCAAAAGGTTATCTATGAGTTACAAAGAGCAAAGAAATGAAGAGAAGTTAGAAGGTAGGGGAAGATAATCAGAAGGGGAGTTGCTATGCCAAAAATAATTGTAAAATGATATTGCCAAATTGACCACCAAAGTGGCTCTAGCAATTTGCATTCCTACCAGCAGTGTATCAAAGGATCTGTTTCCTCACAGCCTTGTTAACACTTGATATTATTAAACTTTTCAGTTTTGCCAATTTATTGATTTAAAATCAGTTTAAATTGATCTTAAAATTTTACTTTTGCTGTTTTTAATTTTAATTTTTCCAATATTAGTTGTGAGAAGATTTTATATATGTATTGGCTATTTGAGGTTTACTTTTCTGAGAGTTGCCTATTTGGGGTAGTTTATCTTATCAGATAAATCAGAAATTCGAGGGAATTTCTGCATTATAGATGTAATACTTCTTATTCATCATCTTTTGATGACTTCTTCCTATACCTTCTTTTGAGGCTATTCCAAGCATCCTCCTACCAGATGCTATCCTTACTGTCACCATTTTTAGTAGATGATCTCCCTTCTTACTTTACTGAGAAGATTGGGATCTTTAAAAAAACCCATTCCACAAATATTTTATAAGCACCTACTATATGCTGAAGATACAATCTGCATAACATGTAGAAGATATATCATCTGTAACACATATTGTGATCTATGCACTCATGAAGCTTAAAGTTGGGTGTTGGTGTGCGGGACTTCAGAGTACTGAAACAGGGAGCAATGGGAGACACGCTTTTTACATAGGGTGATCAGGAAAACACCCTCTCAGGAGATGATATTTAAGCTCTCACCTAAATAGGTTAATAGAAGGAAGAACAGGGTTAAGAGTGTTAAAGGCAGCTATACATATGATGCAGCACGCACTAGAAACTGAAAGAAGACCAAGGCCAATGGTTGGAACACAGGATGCAAGGAAGAAAGTGCAAAGTCAAGATAGTAGAGCATAAAGGGCCCTAAAGGCCATGGTAGGAAGTTTGAATTTTAAGTAAAATGGGTGTAGGGATGACTAAGTGTTTAAGACAGAGAGTGGTATGAGATGAGATAAGCAGAAGCCAGATCATGAGCATTCTAAGCCAGCCAAGGAGTTCAGATTTTATTCTATGTGCACTGAGGGCTTTGAAGAGTTTAAGGCAAGAAAGTAGATTGCTATTTTTGAATGATTTCTCCAGCTGCTGTGGAAAATGGATTGTAGGGGTGGTAAGAACAGAAATAAATAAAGTGGACTACTTAGGAAACCTCTGCAGAAGTCCAGGCTTGGACTGTGGTGGGAGGAGTGCATATATTTTGGAGGTAGAATAGAAACATAAGAATGTGCTTATAGATTGGAGGGGAGAAGGAAGGAAGGAGAGAAATCAAGAACATTTTTTGACTTGAGCAACTAATATTAATTCTTGAGATGGCGAAGTCTGGGATGGGGTGAATGTGGAGTGGGTGGTGGAAAAAGGCCACAAGATTTGTTTTAGGCTTTGTGATCTGTGAGATGTCTATCTGTGAGAGTCTAGTGGAAGTTGTGTGGACAAGATCTGTGGGTTTAATGCTTTGAGGAAAGGTCAGGCCTGTAGAGATAAATTTGGGAATTATCAGCATATGGCTGATATTCAGAGTCAAGGGTCTACGTAGGGAGAATGTGTAGAAAATACAAAGAAGGTATGGGTCCAAGTAGGAGCAGAGGAAGAGAAGCCAGCACAAATAATTGAGAAATTGACAAGTGATTTGAATTGATCCCCCTACCTTTTCTAGGACTACACTCCATTAATTATGGAATTTCTGTAATCTCTTCCTTAACTAGCCACTTCCCCAAGATCATAAAAATGTTTAGGTCAGGGCTTCCCTGGTGGCGCAGTGGCTTAGAGTCCACCTGACGATGCAGGGGACGCGGGTTCATGGCCCGGTCTGGGAGGATCCCATATGCCGCGGAGTGGCTGGGCCCGTGGGCCATGGCCGCTGAGTCTGCGCGTCCGGAGCCTGTCCTCCGCAACAGGAGAGGCCACAACAGTGAGAGGCCCGCGTACAGGAAAAAAAAAAAAAAAAAAAAGTTTAGGTCATTCCTATCCTTAAAATTATACTCCCTCAACCAAATTTCTTTCCAAAGTACCATTTCTGCCTTTTCTCCTTTGTTTCCATGACACTGCCCCAGGCTGCTTCTTTGTCAACTTTTCACATTGTCACTCTTCTTTCAGATTCCCACATGTAGGCATTTTCTAAGGTTCTGTTTACATTTCTCTAAACTCTTCCCCAGAAATTAGCATCTTTTCTCACAGGTGCAACATCAATGCAGATGACTCCCAAATTTAAATCTTTAAATTCAATTTCTTTTAGGAAATTTAGATTCAAATTTCTACTTATATCCTCCCCCACTCCTGCCCTTCCTCCTCCCCCTCCTCCCGAGGCAAAGATAGCTTTGCTGGAAACTGTTTAATAATCATGAACTGTTAGAGATGGAAGAAACTCTTAGTAAAATCCAGTTTAACTCTCATTTAAAAGGCAAGAAGATTGAGGCACACAGCATTATTTTTAAAGCCACACGGCTAATTATTAGAAAGACTAAAACCTAGAATTCTTGATTCTTATTCCAATGGTCTTTAAAATCAACTTAATCTTCTTCATCACAAAATCAGTTCTTTTTTCTTAGTTTTTTATTATTCCAGTCACACAGGTCCATAATCTTTGGCCTGAGAGTTAAACCCTTTCATAATCGAATCTAATTTACTAATGTAATCTTTGGTTTCATTTTCCCTAACTCTTCTGGTCATACTAAAGCATACTAACTTCTGTGCCTCATTGTGTGATTTCCTTCCTTTACTCAGACTGCTTCCATGTCTTCTCCCATCAGAAACACACACACACACACACACACACACCCCCATATATATCCCATAGCCTATCAAAATTCTACCCTATATTTTAGGACTTATCTTAAATATTACCTCTTAGAAAAACCTTTTTCTTAATTTCTTTGTATTTCTTTCATAGCTCTTCTATTCTTTATAGATGATAAATATTTGTATATTTGCCTTACTCTACTGTTAGGGGCTTCTTATATTTCCTACAGTACTTAGCAAGCCAGATTTTTAAAAATAATAGGTGTTTAATAAACTTTTTGTTGAATTGCTCATTATTATATGAAAATACAAAAATGGTCATATATTTAGAAATCTGCAAATTTACAAAACTAATGTTAGTTTATAAGGGTCATCTTTGCATTGCTGACAAACAAACATCAAGCAAACTACAAAACAAACCAGAGAACCTATAAGCAATCAGACTTGCTCGTGACTTTTTAAGTCATTACCATCTTTCATGTGATAGTTACCTTCCAATGGTTTGGCTCAGCTGTGCTCTACTATTTGCTCATATTTGTCATTAAGGCCTCACATATTATTTATTCTCATTCTATAGCATTAATGCAGGAAAGCAGCAATGTAAGCTCCCTTGACTGTGATTCTTCCCACAGATAATAGAAAATAAATTGCAATTAGATTTTGGTAATTGTATATAATTAACTCAAAATGAGCTGTTAATTATAAAAAATATGTTTTTCATTTCCTCATTATCTCATTTATTTTAGTTGCAAATTCTTAATGCCTCACTTGAGTAATTTAATATTTTAAATACACAGAGCATTTTTAATACTGAGATAATTTAAATTTCCAAATAAAGAAAATTCAGCTTAAAATTAAATTTTATCTAGGGAGTTCTACTGGCAAAATCAAAGAGCCTGTAAGGTAGAAAAAAGGTCACTTCCCATAACAATTCTTGATTACATTTTTTAAAGTCAGCAGACATTTTCATTTAAATAATTCTACAAAGCCTGCTCAAGGCTGTACACTATTCTCCCTGGACTCATCTCTACCTCTTTCTTGGGTTTGGCTATCATTTCCATAGCCAAATGAATCAAGAAGACAAATGAACTCATTGTCTATACTTCTTTTAATCTCACATTAGATTAAATAATTTAAGGGCTGCTGAGTGACAATTCTTGGCTTCCCAATGACTGTCAGATTTCAGAAACAGTTGCCAGAGTTTCTTCAAATCCTTATACTATATATTAAGATTTTAAAAGATCTATGATCTTATCGAAGACATATTAGGGAAGACTTCTTTTGGAAGCAGTGCATAGTCTTACCTTATTTTTGTCATAATTATTTGAATGTAGGACATGCATGCCCAGATGCACTAAAGTTTAAAGCATGTCCATCTCTTAGATTGGAGCACTAGTTTCTAAAGCATTTAATACATCTACCTGACTAACAGCAATAAAAACTTTCATAAATTGCAAGTGTAAGTATGAATTGCTATAACCTTTTGGAAAAGAAAGTTAGCATGGATTATTATAATAATAATAATAAATAAATGAGGACTGTTCCAAACTTCTAGAAGCTACTTATATCCCTTGGGTGGTCATATATCCTTCCTCCATCTTCAGAGCCAGCAAAGGCAGGTTGAGGCATTCTCTGCTTCAAATCTCTCCTCCTCCTTTATCTTATCTCTCTGACACAGCAAGGGAAGGTTCTTCATTTTTCAGAACTCAAGTGATTAGACTGAGCCAATACAGATAACCCAGGATAATCTCCCTCTCTCAAGGTCTGTTCCCTTGATCATAACTGCAAAGTCCCTTAGCCACATAAGGTAACATAGTCAGAAGTTCCAGGGATTAGAACACCGATGTCTCGGAGGGACAATCATTCTGCTTACCACAGGTCTACATATAAGAACCTGACAAATGACCATTAAAGCACCATTAAGTGGAATAAAAAAAGATTAACAAGTAATGTGTTCAGTTTGATCTCAAATGTATGTAGATGTTTATATACATGTAAGCATTAAAAAAGTATAGAAAGATAAATGTCAGGGTGCTAACAATAATTCCACCAAAACAGGATAGTGAATGAAAGATGACTGATCTTTTCTTAATGTGTCTTTGGATGTTTTACTTTTTACAAGTGTTTTTCTTTTGAAATTTAGAAAAAGTTTAATTAAAAATAAGGTGAATTATAAGACAAGATGTATAATATAAACATACATCACATGTTCATAAAAAAATAAGACCTAGAAGTTACAACCTAAGATTACCTCTAGATGATATTATGGGTATGCTTTATTTTCTTTTGGTTTACCAGCATTTTATATATTTTTCCTACCATAAGCAAGCAACTAAATATATGAAGATATAGGTAAACATAAGTAGCACTAAGAATAAGTAAGAAATTATTTTAAGTTAAAAACATATATAATAAAAAAAACATATATAATAAAAAGTTCTTACACATCAGCTAAAGAAGGAATATAATACCCATACATAGAAAATGTGGATATAGTCAGGAAATAAAAATTCTACAAAGAAACACAAAGCGTTAATAAATACATAGAAAAACATTTAGCTTAACTGAATATTGAATAATTGCAAATTACAGTAAGATTGCATTTTGGTACCTATTAAACTCCCAAATATTGCTTAATTATACAAATCAACATTGGAGAGCCAATTTACATGGTTGATTGAAAACAAACCACTATTCTTTTATGACACCTCTCAAATAATTGTAAAAGGATAAAAAAAGACATAAAACAATGTGGTTGCAGAAAAATAAAGAGGAAAGAACAACAAACAAGAGATGTTGCAAAATTTAAAAAGCCTGGAAATAAGACATATAAGTTCAAATTCAATTAACCAACCCGAAAAATCAAAACTGAAATATTGGCTGGCTGAAATGGAGGAGGGTGTTAAGCTGAAACATGCTAGAGAACTCCTGACAGGCTCAGAGATTGAAGGAACCAAGTAGGGCTGCACATGGGAATGAAAGCATGGCTGGCTGGAAGTATGTATAGCAGTAAAAATCCAAGATACCCTCCTCTATCTCCAGAGCCAGTCAGCTATCTCTTTCCATCTTGTAAGATTGGAGGCTTATTTCCCTAGAGTGGTTGAATCAGACTGACTCTGGTCTTAGGGGTCTAAAATACAGTTGAGGGCAGAAATACCACAGAGTTAAAAGGGGTATTAAGTAAAAGCCTACATAATGAGCGATGGGTCTCATTCCTCTTCCTCCACTGAGCTCCCTACATTAGCAGCCAAGCTTATATAATGTTCCCATTCTTTCTTCCCAACCAGACAGAAGGTTTATGCCTAGGAAAATTGATCACCTAACAGAAAAGACCCACCAATACTAACAGGCAGGGGAGTCCCAGGGTCCCTACATAATCACCCCACAGTGAAGTCTATCAGTTGACAAGCCCTGCTTATATATACTGAGAACTTTCAATAGCTTTTCACCATTTTGTTTGCAAATATAAATAGATCATCAGACATCTGTGGAAAAAGGAAACTTGAACTTGGTGAAAATAGACAACAACTGTAAAAAAATAGAAACTTTAAAAACTGTTATTAATACACTCAGAGATAAGAAAAAATATTGCAATAAGCATGGGTTCTCATATTTTTTAATTTACAGAATAAAATGTTCTTGGAAATTATAGCAGTAAAAAATTTAACAGAAGGGTTAAAAAAATAAAGTTCAGGAAGTCTTCTGGAAAGTAGGGAAAAAGACAGATATGAAGGATAAGAGAAAAAATAAGAAAACGAGAGTTTCAACATCTGGTTAATAGTGTAATGAACGAAAAAAGGCCCAATTGATGCACACTGGCAATAATTTTACAAACAATGCAGAGAAAGATAAGATTCTTATAGTGTCCATGGAAAATGGGTCACATAAAATAGATAACGAACTCCCTCTTGTGAGAGCACCGGAATCACAACTAACTGCTGAACAATCATCGACAGGAAAACACTGGAACTCACCAATAAAGATACCCCATATCCAAAGACAAAGGTAGGACGGGCACAGTCACAAAAAACGCAAATCCCATAACCTCTGGGTGGGTGACTCACAAACTGGAGAACAATTATACCACAGAAGCCCACCCACTGGAGTGAAGGTTCTGAGCCCCACGTTAGGCATCCCAACCTGGGGCTCCGGCAATGGAAGGGGGAATTCCCAGAGAATCACACATTGAAGGCTAGAGGGATTTGATTGCAGGACTTCAATAGGACTGGGGAAACAGAGACTCCACTCTTGGAGGACACACACAAAGTAGTGTGCCCATCAGGACCCGGGGAAAAGAGCAGTCATGCCATAGGAGACTGAACCAGACCTACCTGCTAGTGTTGGAGGGTCTCCTACAGAGGCTGGGGGTGTCTGTGGATCACCGCAAGGACAAGGACACTGGCAGCAGAAGTTCTGGGAACTACTCCTTGGCATGAGCCCTCCTAGAGTCCACCATTAGGCCCACCAAAGAGCCCGAAGCCTGCTGGGTCGCCTTAGCCCAAACAACCAACAGGGAGGGAACTCAGCCCCACCCATCACCAGACAAGTGGATTAAAGTTTTATTGAGCTCTTCCCAACAGAGAAACAGTCAGCTCTACCCACCAGTCCCTCCCATCAGGAAGATTGCACAAGGCTCTTAGATAGTCTCATCCACCAGAGGGCAGACAGCAGAAGCAAGAACTACAATCCTGCAGCCTGTGAAACAAAAACCACATTCACAGAAAGATAGACAAGATGAAAAGACAGAGGGCTATGTACCAGATGAAGGAACAAGATAAAACCCCAGAAAAACAACTAAATGAAGTGGAGATAGGCAACCGTCTAGAAAAAGAATTCAGAATAATGATAGTGAAGATGATCTAGGACCTCGGAAAAGGAATGGAGGAAAAGATCGAGATGTAAGAAATGTTTAGCAAAGATCTAGAAGAGGGCTTCCTTGTTGGCGCAGTGCTTGAGAGTCTGCCTGCCGATGCAGGGGACATGGGTTCGTGCCCGGTCCACGAGGATCCCACATGCCGCAGAGCGGCTGGGCCCATGAGCCATGCCTGCTGAGCCTGTGAGTCGAGAGCCTGTGCTCCGCAATGGGAGAGGCCACAACAGTGAGAGGCCCATGTACCGCAAAAAAAAAAAAAAAAAAAAAAAAAAAACGAGAAGAATTAAAGAGCAAACATCTAGAAGAATAAAAGAGCAAACAAACACAGATGAACAATACAATAACTGAAATGAAAAATACACTAGAAAGAATTAATAGCAGAATAACTGAGGCAAAAGAACGGATAAGTGACCCGGAAGACAGAATGGTGGAATTCACTGCTGCAGAAGAGAATAAAGAAAAAAGAATGGAAAGAAATGAAGACAACTTAAGAGGCCTCTGGGACAACATTAAATGCACCAACATTCACATTATAGAGGTCCCAGAAGGAGAAGAGAGAGAGAAAGGACCTGAGAAAATATTTGAAGAGATTATAGTTGAAAACTTCCCTAACATGGGAAGGGAAATAGCCAGCCAAGTCCAGGAAACACAGAGAGCCCCATACAGGATAAACCCAAGGAGAAGCACAGCAAGACACACAGTAATCAAACTGAAAAAAAAATAAAGACAAAGAAAAATTATTAAAAACAACAAGGGAAAAACGACAAATAACATAAAAGGGAACTCCCATAAGGTTAATAGCTGATTTTTCAACAGAAACTCTACAAGCTAGAAGGGAATGGCACAATATATTTAAAGTGATGAACGGGAATAACCTACAACCAAAATTACTCTACCTGGCAAGGATCTGATTCAGATTCAACGGAGAAATCAAGAGCTATACAGACAAGCAAAAGCTAAGAGAATTCAGCATCACCAAACCAGCTTTATGACAAATGCTAAAGGAACTTCTCTAAGTGGGAAACACAAGAGAAGAAAAGGGCCTACAAAAACAAACCAAAAACAATTAAGATAATGGTAATAGGAACATACATATCAATAATTACCTTAAATGTGAATGGATTAAATGCTCCAACCGAAAGACACAGGCTGTCTGAATGGATATAAAAACAAGACCCACATATATGCTGTCTACAAGAGACCCACTTCAGACCTAGGGACACATACAGACTGAAAGTGAGGGGATGGAAAAAGATATTCCATGCAAATGGAAATCAAAAGTAAGCTGGAGTAGCAATAATCATATCAGATAAAATAGACCTTAAAATAAAAAAAGTTACAAGAGACAAGGAAGGACACTACATAATGATCAAGAGATCAAACCAAGAAGAAGATATAACAATTCTAAATATATATGCACCCAACATAGGAGCACCACAATACATAAGGCAAATGCTAACAGCTATAAAAGAGGAAATCGACAGTAGCACAATAATAGTGGGGGACTTTAACACCTCACTTACACCAATGGACAGATCATCCAGACAGAAAATTAATAATCAGGAAACACAAGCTTTAAATGATGCAATAGACCAGAGAGATATAATTGATATTTATAGGACATTCCATCCTAAAACAGCAGATTACACTTTCTTCTCAAGTGCACAAGGAACATTCTCCATGAAAGGTCACATCTTGGGTCACAAATCAAGCCTTGGTAAATTTAAGAAAACTGAAATCATATCAAGCATCTTTTTTGACCACAATGCTATTAGATTAGAATAAATTACACGGAAAAGAACATGAAAAACACAAACACATTGGAGGCTAAACAATAACCTAGATCACTGAAGAAATCAAAGAGGAAATCAAAAAATACCTAGAGACAAATGACAATGAAAACATGACGATCCAAAACCTATGGGATGCAGTAAAAGTAGTTCTAAGAGGGAAGTTTATAGCAATACAATCCTACCTCAAGAAACAAGAAAAATCTCAAATAAACAATCTAACCTTACACCTAAAGGAACTAGAGAAAGAAAAACAAACAAAACCCAAAGTTAGTAGAAGGAAAGAAATCATAAAGATCAGAGCAGAAATAAATGAATTAGAAACAAAGAAAATAATAGCAAAGATCAATAAAACTAAAAGCTGGTTCTTTGAGAAGATAAACAAAACTGATACACCTTTAGCCAGACTCATCAAGAAAAAGAGGGAGAGGACTCAAATCAATAAAATTAGAAACGAAAAAGGAGAAGTTGCAATGGACACCACAGAAATATAAAGCATCCTAAGAGACTACTACAAGCAACTCTATGACAATAAAATGGACAACCTGGAAGAAATGGACAAATTCTTACAAAGGTATAACCTTCCAAGGCTGAACCAGGAAGAAATAGAAAATATGAACAGACCAATCACAAGTAACGAAATTGAGACTGTGATTAAAAACCTCCCAACAAACAAAAGTCCAGGACCAGATGGCTTCACAGGCGAATTCTACCAAACATTTAGAGAAGAGCTAACATCCATCCCTCTCAAACTCTTCCAAAAAATTGCAGAGGGATGAACACTCCCAAACTCATTCTATGAGGCCACTATCACCCTGATATCAAAACGAGACAAAGATACTACAAAAAAAGAAAACTACAGACCAATATCACTGATGAATATAGATGCAAAAATCCTCAGCAAAATACTAGCAAACAGAATCCAACAACATATTAAAAGGATGATACACCATGATCAAGTGGGATTTATCCCAGGGATGCAAGGATTCTTCAATATATGCAAATCAATCAATATGATACACCACATTAACAAATCGAAGAAGAAAAACCATATGATCATCTCAATAGATGCAGCAAAGGCTTTGGACACAATTCAACACTGATTTATGATAAAAACTCTCCAGAGAGTGGGCACAGAGGGAAACTATCTCAACATAATAAAGGCCATATACAAAAAACCCACAGCAAACATCATTCTCAATGGTGAAAACTGAAAGAATTTCCTCTAAGATTAGGAACAAGACAAAGATGTCCACTCTTGCCACTATTACTCAACATAGTTTTGGAAGTCCTGGCCATGGCTATCAGAGAAGAAAAGAAATAAAAGGAATAGAAATTGGAAAACAAGAAGTAAAATTGTCACTGTTTGCAGATGACATGATACCATATATAGATAATCCTAAAGAGGCCACCAGAAAACTACTAGAGCTAATCAATGAATTTGGTAAAGTTGCAGGATACAAAATCTCTTGCATTCCTGTACACTAACAATGAAAGATCAGAAAGAGAAATTAAAGAAACAATTTCATTCACCACTGCAACAAAAAGAATAAAATACCTAGGAATTAACCTAACTAAGAAGGTAAAAGACCTGTACTCGGAAAACTATAAGACACTGATGAAAGAAATCAGAGATGACACAAACAGATGGAGAGGTATACCACGTTCTTGGACTGGAAGAATCAATATGGTAAAAATGACTATACTACCCAAAGCAATCTACAGATTCAATGCAATCCCTCTCAAATTACCAATGCCATTTTTTACAGAACTAGAACAAAAAATCTTAAAATTTGTATGGAGACATAAAAGACCCTGAATAGCCAAAGCAATTTTGAGGTAAAAAAAACAGAGCTGGAGGAACCAGACTCCCTAACTTCAGTAATCAAGACAATATGGTACTGGCACAAAAACAGGAAAATAGATCAATGGAACAGTATAGAAAGCCCAGAGATAAACCCACACACCTATGGTCAACTAATCTATGACAAAGGAGGCAAGGATATACAATGGAGAAAAGACAGTCTCTTCAATATGTGGTGCTGGGAAAACTGGACAGTTACACATAAAAGAATGAAATTAGAACACTTCCTAACACCATACACAAAAATAAACTGAAAATGGATTAAAGACCTAAGTGTAAGGCTGGACACTATAAAACTCTTAGAGGGAAACATAGGAAGAACACTCTTTGACATAAATCACAGCAAGATCTTTCGTGACCCACTTCCTAGGGTAATGGAAATAAAAACAAAAATAAATGAATGGCACCTAAGGAAACTTAAAAGCTTTTTCATAGCAAGGGAAACTATAAACAAGATGAAAAGACAATGCTCAGAATGGGAGGAAATATCTGAAAATCAACCAATGGACAAGGGATTAATCTCCAAAATATATAAACAGCTTATGCAGTTCAACATTAAGAAAACAAAAAACTCAGTCAAAAAATGGGCAGGGGCTTCCCTGGTGGAGCAGTGGTTGAGAGTCTGCCTGCCGATGCAGGGGACACGGGTTTGTGCCCCGGTCCGGGAAGATCTCACATACTGCGGAGCGGCTGGGCCTGTGAGCCATGGCCACTGAGCCTGCATGTCCGGAGTGTGTGCTCCGCAACGGGAGAGGCCACAACAGTGAGAGGCCTGTGTACCGCAAAAAAAAAAAAAAAAAAAAAAAAAAAGATGCTGAACATCACTAATTATTAGAGAAATGCAAATCAAAACTACAATTAGGTATCACCTCACATCCGTTAGAATAGGCATCATCAGAAAATCTACAAACAACAAATGCTGGAGATGGTGTGGAGAAAAGGGAACCCTCTTGCACTGTTGGTAGGAATGTAAATTGATACAGCCACTATGGAGAACAGTATGGACGTTTCTTAAAAACCTAAAAATAGGATTACCATATGACCCAGTACTGGGCATATACCCAGAGAAAACCAGAATTCAAAAAGACACATGCACCCCAGTGTTCTTTGCAGCACTATCTACAATAGCCAGGTCATGGTAGCAACCTAAATGCCCATCGACAGACAAATGGATAAAGAAGATGTGGTACATATATACAATGGAATATTAATCAGCCACAAAAAGGAATGAAATTGGGTTATTTGTAGAGATGTGGATGGACCTAGAGACTGTCATACAGGGTGAAGCATGTCAGAAAGATAAAATCAAATATCAGATATTAATGCATATATGTGGAATCTAGAAAAATGGTACAGGTTTGCAAGGCAGAAAGAGAGACACAGATGTAGAGGACAAATGTATGGACACCAGGGGGGAAGCCAGGGGGGGGGTGGGGTAGTGGTGGTGGGATGAATTGGGAGATTGGGATTGACATATATGTACTAAGAGGGATAAAATAGATAACTAATAAGAACCTGGTGTATTAAAAAAATAAAATTCAGAAAAATGATAAAGAATCAAACTGCACCAAAGTTCTTAATGCCAACACTAGAAATTAGAAGATAATGGAACATAACCTTCATTCTGTTCTGAGGAAACTTAATTACCAACCAAGAATTCTATATGCAGCTAAACTATACATTAAATGTGAAGATACATGTAAGGCACTTTCCAGGGGCAGGATGTCTCAAAAAATTTGTTGCCTCTGTACTCCTTGTCAGTAAGCTATTGAAGGACATGATTCAGGAAGATAAGTATACACCTAAAAGAGGACACGTGATCCAGCAAAAGAGGAGGATAGCGAGAAAATTAAAGAAAATTTCCAGGATGATGGATAAGGAAAATTTCAGGATGAAATCTCTAAATAGCAAGCTTAGAGAAAAACCAGACTAGAGCAGAATCATGGAGGGCTCCAAGAGGATCTATTTTAAAAAATGAAGAGATATGACAGAATAACTGATATATCTGAATATATTCAGATAATTATACTTTTTTTGGGTGAGTTTGTAAATGGAAAGACACAAGAATTCTGGGCAGAAACTTTGGTGTTTTGTTTACTGCTATATTCCCCCAAAGTCTAGAAAGTGGCTAGCACTTGGTGGGAAACTTTATAAGTATTTGAGTGAATTAATAAATTAATGAGTGTATGGAAAATTAAACAAGGCTTTTCTAAACTCTGGAAAAAACTTATTATATAAAAATTAAATTTAATAATTATATAGTAGATGGCTCAGCTGTGTAGAAATTATCTATAGTTTTATTGTAAACAAATTGTGATAGCTATATTGAGCTATATTGAGAAGACAGAAGAAAGGAAATAGCATGTGTGTGAGTATGTATGTTAGAGAGAGAGAGGAAGGGGAAGAGAGCAGGAGCGAGAAGAAGGAAGGGAGGGTAAAAGGAGAAAATAGGGAGACAGCATGTAGATCGTTATCTGTGAGAGCTAAATCATCTTTCATAGCAGAAAGTCAATACTTAAATCTGATGTTAAAAAATATGGGGCTTCCCTGGTGGCACAGTGGTTGGGAGTCCACCTGCTGATGCAGGGGACATGGGTTCATGCCCCGGTCCGGGAGGATCCCGCATGTCACGGAGCAGCTGGGCCCATGAGCCATGGCCGCTGAGCCTGCACGTCCAGAGCCTGTGCTCTGCAGTGGGAGAGGCCATGGCAGTGGGGGGCCCATGTACCACAAAAGGAAAAAAGAAAAAAAAATGGATACAAATAGTAGAATAAACAGATTAAAACACATCTAAAACAGTAAAAGCTTTTATCTCTAAAGAGTAGAAATTTGGAGTAGGTAGGAGTTGTAGAGGAGGCCACTATTTTTGCATAAACCTTATTGAACAACTGACTTTTAAAACTATGTACATGCTTGATTTTAATAGTTATAAAATTAAACTATAGCAAGTCACAAAAAGACAAATACTGGCAACCTACCTCAACATAATAAAGGCCATACATGACAAACACGCAGCTAACATCATACTTAACAGTGAAAAGCTGAAAGCATTTCCTCTAAGATCAGGAAAAAGACAAGGATGTCCACTCTCACCACTTTTATTCAGCATAGTTTTGGAAGTCCTAGCCATAGCAATCACAGAAGATAAATAAATAAAATGAACTCAAATTGGAAAAGAAGAAATAAAATGATCACTGTTTGCAGATGACATCATACTATACATAGAAAATCCTGGGGCTTCCTTGGTGGCACAGTGGTTAAGAATCCTCCTGCCAATGCAGGGGACACAGGTTCAAGTCCTGGTCCAGGAAGATCCCACATGTCGTGGAGCAACTAAGCCCATGCACCACAGCTACTGAGCCTGTGCTCTAAAGCCCACGAGCCACAACTACTCAGGCTGTGTGCCATAACTACTGAAGCCCGTGCACCTACAGCCTGTGCTTCAGAACAAGAGAAGCCACCATGATGAGAAGCCCTTGCACTGCAACAAAGAGTAGCCCCCACTCACCACAACTAGAGAAAGCCTGCGTGCAGCAGCGAAGACCCAATGCAGCCAAAAATAAAATAAATAAATTTATATGTAAAAAAAAGAAAATCCTAAAGTCATTATCCGAAAACTGCTAGAGCTCATCATAAATTTGGTAAAGTTGCAGGATAAAAATTAATAAACAGAAATCTGTAGTATTTCTATACATTAACAGTGAAAGATCAGAAAGGGAAATTAAGGAAACAATTCCATTTACCATTGCATCAAAAAGGATAAAATACCTAAAAATAAACCTACCTAAGGAAACAAAAGACCTGTATTCTGAAAACTATAAGACACTCATGAAAGAAATCAGAGATGACACAAACAGATGCAAAGATATACCATGTTCTTGGGTTGGAAGACTTAATATCATCACAATGACTATACTACCCAAGGTAATCTAATATTCAGTGCAATCCCTATCAAATTACTAATGGCATTTTTCACAGAACTAGAACAAAAAAATTTTACAATTTGTAGGAAATACAAAAGACTCTGAATAAGCAAAGCAACCTTGAGAAAGAAAAATGGAGATGCAGGAATCAGGCTCCCTGAATTCAGACTAAGCTACAGTAATCAAAACAGTATGGTACTGGCATGAAAACAGAAATATAGATCAATGGAACAGGATAGAAAGCCCAGAAATAAACCCATGCACCTATGGTCAGTTAATCTATGACAAAGGATGCAAGGAATATACAATGGAGAAAAGACAGTCTCCTCAATAAGTGGTACTGGAGAAACTGGATAGCTACATGTAAGAGAATGAAATTAGAACATTCTCTAACATCATACACAAAAATAAACTCAAAATGGATCAAAGACCTAAATGTAAGGCTGGATACTAAAAAACTATTAGAGGAAAATGGGCAGAATATTCTCTTACATAAATCGCAGCAATATCTTTCTGGATCTGTCTCCTAGAGTAATGGAAACAAAAACAAAAATAAACAAACAGGACCTAATTAAACTTAAAAGCTTTTGCACAGCAAACAAAATCATAAACAAAATGAAAAGACAACCTACAGAATGGGAGAAAATATTTGCAAACAAATGACCAACAAGGGATTAATCTCCAAAATATATAAACAGCTCATAAAGCTCAATATCAAAACTACAAACAACCCAATCAAAAAATGGGCAGAAGACCTAAATAGACATGTCTCTAAAGAAGACATATAGATAGATGGCCAAAATGCACATCAAAAGATGTTGAACATCACTAATTATTAGAGAAATGCAAATCAAAACTACAATCATGTATCACCTCACATCGGTTAGAATGGGCATCATCAGAAAATCTACAAACAACAGATGCTATAGAGGGTGTGGAGACAAGGAAACTCTCTTGCACTGTTGGTGGGAATGTAAACTGATACAGCCACTATGGAGAACAGTATGGAGGTTCCTTAAAAAACTAAAAAGAGAATTACCATATGACCCAGCAATCCCAGTACTGGGCATATACCCTGAGAAAATCATAATTCAAAAAGACACATGCACCCCAATGTTCATTGCATCACTATTTACAATAACCAGGTCAGGGAAACAACCTAAATGCCCATTGACAGATGAATGGATAAAGAAGATGTTGTACACATATACAATGGAATATTACTCAGCCATAAAAAGGAACAAAATTGGGTCATTTGTAGAGACGTAGATGAACCTAGAGACTGTCATACAGAGTGAAGTAAGTCAGAAAAAGAAAAACAAATATTGTATATTAATGCATATATGTGGAATCTAGAAAAATTGTACAGATGAACCTGTTTGCAGGGCAGAAATTGAGACACAGATGTAGAGAACAAATGTATGGACACCAAGGGGGGAAGCGAGGGGTTGTGGTGGTGGTGGGATGAGTTGGAAGATTGGCATTGACATGTATACACTGATGTGTATAAAATTGATGACTAATAAGAACCTGCTGTATAAGAAAATAAATTAATTAAATTAATTAAAAAAAACACAATAAGGTATCACAAACAAAGAAAGAACCATAATTCAAAAAGATACATGCACTCCAACACTCATTGCAGCACTATTTACAACAGCCAAGACATGGAAGCAACTTCAATGTCCATCAACAGAGGAATGGATAAAGAAGATGTGGTACACACATACAATGGAATGTTACTCAGTCATAAAAAAGAACAAAATAATGCCATTTGCAGGAACATGGATGACTTAGAGACTGTCATACTGAGTGAAGTAAGTCAGACAGAGAAAGACAAATATCATAGGATATCCCTTATATGTTGAATCTAAAAAAAAGGATACAAATGAACTTATCTACAAAAGAGAAATAGAGTGACAGATGTAGAAAACAAACTTATGGTTAGCAGTGGTTAGGGGGAGGGATAAATTGGGAGACTGGGACTGACATATACAGATTACTATATATAAAATAGATAACTAATAAGGACTTGCTGTATAGCACAGGGAACTCTACTCAATAGTCTGTAATGGCCTATATGGGAAAAGAACTTAAAAAAGACTGGATATATATATATATATATGTATAACTGATTCACTTTGCTGTACACCTGAAACTAACACAACATTGTAAATCAACTATACTCCAATAAAAATTTTAAAAAATAATAAAAATAATATTAACAGAAAAAAAAAGAAAGAAAGAAAAGATAGGTGTACTCCAATATTCATTGCAGCACTATTTACAATAGCCAAGACATGGAAGCAACCTAAATGCCCATCGACAGATGAATGGATAAAGAAAATGTGGTGTGTGTATATATATATATACACACACACACACACACACACATACATATACATATATATATATATGTATATAATGGAATATTACTTAGCCATAAAAAAGAATAAAATTCTTTTTATTTACAGCAACGTGAATGGACCTGAGCGAAGTAAGTCAGACAGAGAAATACAAATGTCCTATGTTATCACTTATATGTGGAATCTAAAAAATGATACAAATGAACTTATTCACAAAACAGAAATAGACTCACAGACATAGAAAAGAAACTTATGATTACCAAAGGGGAAAGGTGATAGGGATGGATAAATTAGGAATTTGAGAGTAACATATACACAGCACTATATATAAAATAGATAAACAACAAGGACCTACTGTATAGCACAGGGACTATACTCAATATCTTGTAATAATCTACATGGGAAAAGAATTTGTAAAAGAATATCTGTCTATCTATATCTATCTATCTATCTATCTATCTATCTATCTATCTATCTATATATATCTATCTATCTATCTGAATCACTTTGCTGTACACCTGAAACTAACATAACATTGTAAATCAACTATACTTCAATAAAATAACTTATTCTTATTTATTAAAAAGACAAATACTGTATGATTCCAGTTATTTGAGGTAACCAGAATAATCTAAGTGTGGAAACAGAAAATAAAATGGTGGTTGCTAGGGGCTGGAGGTAAGAGGAAATGAAGAGTAGTTATTAATGGGCACAGAGTTTCAGTTTTGTAGGATAAAAGAGTTCTGGAGATTGGTTTCACAACACTGTAGATATGTTTACTATTATTGAATACTATACTAAAAAATGGTTGAGATGGTAACTTTTATGTTATGTGTATTTTACCACAATTAAAAAATTAATTATGGCAAAATTGTGCTAAAATAAGAATTCTTGGGTTCTGATAATGGCTGAGTAGCTCCTATAGGATCAAATCTACATATAACAACTATAAACTCTGAGAGGAAAAAAATAACATGAACACACTGAAAAGTGGCCAAAAGCAAGCAGAAACTGTAAGACGATTAGCACTTAAAAGAAAAGAGTGGCACTGGAAGAGTTCCCAATTTTTTTAATGGCTTTTAGCTGAAAGTAGGCTTAAAGAACCAGAGGATAGAGTCTAGACTGACCAAAGTAGCTAAAAAGTGAAAAATCTTGGAGTGGAGAGAGAGAAAGAGGAAAGCCTCAAATTCTATGCAACAATCCTGCCAGTTTGGGCTGACCCCGAACTACACATAAACTACACATGAACAGTGCAGACTCAGCAACCTAATTAAAGTTAAAATAACTCAATAGTGATTATCACTGCCACTTACTCCAGGGAGATAGAGCTTGGAATCTGAGTTCAGTTAAATTAACTGTCCACTAGCACACAGAAAATTAACATTGTTCACAGAAATACAGGCATACCTTCTTGAAGACGCTGTAGTTTTTGTTCCAGACCACCACAATGAAGTGGATATTGCAATAAAAGGAGTCACACAAATTGTTTGGTTTCCCAGGGCATATAAAAGTTATGTTTACACTATATTGTAGTCTATTAAATGTGCAGTAGCATTATGTCTAAAAAAAACCTTAATTAAAAAATACTTTATTGCTAAAAGATGCTAACAATCATCTGAGCTTTCAGCAAGTCATAATCTTTCTGCAATAGTAAAATCAAAGATCACTGATCACTATAACAAATATAATAATAATGATAGTAATAATAATAATGTTAGAAATATTGTAAGGATTAGGAAAATGTAGCACGGAGATACAAAGTGAGCAAATGCTGTTGGAAAAATGGTGCCAATAGACTTGCTCGACACAAGGTTGCCACAAGCCTTCAATATGTAAAAACCACAATTATTTGTGAAGCATGATAAAGTGAAGCATAATAAAATGAGATATACCTATATAACTGAATTCTAGAGTTACTTACAATGAACAGGAAACAGTCCAAAATTACTAAACATACAAAAAAACAGAGGAACGTGACCAACACTCAAAAGAAAAGTCAATTAGTGGAGACAAACCCCAAGATGAACCAGGTGTTAGAATTAGCAGACAAGGACTTTAAAGGAAAAAACACACCTATAATGAATAAAATAGAAAATTTTAACAGAGAAATAGAAATTATAACAAAGATCCAAATGGAAATTCTAAAACCAAAAAAGCCAACATCTGAAATTTAAAAAAAATCATTGTACGGGCTTAACGGCAGATTAGAAATAAAAGAAGAGAGTTGATGAATCTGAGAATAGATCAATAGAAACTATTCAATATGAAGAATAAAGAAAAACAGATTTTAAAAAATTAGCAAAGAGCCAGGGATCTGTGGGACAATAAACTAAAGCTCTAATATACATGTAAACAGAGTTCCAAAAGGAGAGGATAAAGAGAATAGAGAAAAAATATATTTGAAAAAATACTGGCCAAAAATTCTTTATATTTCATGAAAACAGCATTCTCAAACATTGATTTTTGGGGTGTAAACCGATTTAACTTTTTATGAAAAGCAATTTGGCAATGTGAATCAAGAATCTTAAAAGGATTTATACGTACTTTAAGCTAGTAATTCTGCTTACAGGAATCTATTCCTAGGAAATAGGTAAAGTTAAAAATGTATGTACAGAAATGTTCCTCAAAGCATAATTTATTGTATAATAGTAAAACCTTATATTATCCAATAACAGACATTAAATATTGAGTAATAGTAGTCACACAATAAATATTTGTTAAATGAATTAATATCAAGTTTTCATAAAAAAGGACATCAGAAACTGGGATACACCAAAATAAGCAAAAAATAAAATTCTGTATAAGCATAATCCCTATTGCGATATAGAAATTATTATTATGAAAGAGATAGAAAGGGGAAAAGGCCTCAGAGGATTGTCTCTGAGTGGTAGGATTATGAATGATTTTTATTTTCTTCTTTACACTTTTCTATATTTTTCAAAAATATATAATGTGAATATATTTATTCATATGATCAGAAAACTGGATTCACCAATATGAAGCTATAAATATATACCAAGCATATCCTTAATATCTGTGTGCTACATATTTTGCCTTCACCGACCACCCAAGTTTACCTTGGTCCAGAGCCACTCTCATTCATATCCAGACTGAGCTCTTGGGGTTTAGTAATGTCTTTATTAGCAACCAGTTCTCTTGACTTAAATACAGCTTGAGTTCTTAACCTGTAAATATAAATTTAGACATAGAAATAGACCAAACAATACTAAAATTTGTATGGAACCACAAGAGACCCTGAATAGCTAAATCTTGAGAAAGAAGAACAAAGTTGGAGGCATTACATTCTCTGATTTCAAACTATATTACAAAGCTATAGTCAAAACAGTACTGGCATACAATTCAACACTAAAACACCAAATAACCAGGTTAAAAAAATGGGCAGACGATCTGAATAGACATTTGTTCAAAGAAGACATACAGATGGCCAACAGGCACATGAAAAGATGCTTTAACATCACTTATCATCAGGGAAATGAAAATCAAAACCATAATGAGATATCACCTCACACCTGTCAGAATGGCCATTATCAAGAAGACAGCAAATAACAAGTGTTGACAAGGATGTGAAGAAAAGGGAATTCTCGTGCACTGTTGGTAGGAATGTAAATTGCTGTAGCCGCTATGGAAAGTACAGAGATTCCTCAATAAATTAAAAATAGAACTATTATATGATGTAGCAATTCCACTCCTGGGTATTTATCTGAAGAAAACAAAAACGCTAATTATTCAACAGAAAAGATACATGCATCCCTGTGTTCACTGCAGCATTATTTACAATAGCCAAGATATGGAAGCAACCTTAGTGTCCACCAACAGATGAATGGATAAAGAAGATGTGGTATATGTATATAATGGAGTATTACACAGTCATAAAAAGGATAAAATCTTGCCATGTGCAACAACATGGATGGACTTGGAGAGTATTATGCTAAGTAAAATAAGTCAGACAGAGAAAGATAAATACTGTATGATTTCACTTATATGTGGACTCTAAAAAACAAAACAAATGAACAAACATAATGAAACAGAAACAGAGTCATAGATATAGAGAACAAATAGGTGGTTGCCAGAGGGGAGACGGGTCAGGGAAGGTGAGAAATAGGTGAGGGAGATTAAGAGGTACAGTACAAATTTCCAGTTGCAAAATAAATGAGACATGGGTATGAAATGTACAGTATGGGGAATATAGTCAATAATTATGTAATGCCTTTGGTGACAGATGACAACTAGACTTATTGTGGTGATCATTTTGAAATGTATAGATATATCAAGTCACTATGTTATATACCAGGAACTAACATAGTATTGTAGGTCAATTATACTTCAAAAACAAAGAAACAAACTCATAGGAAAAAAAAGGTGAGATTTGTGCTATCAGAGATGATAGGTAGGGAGAAAGGGAATTAGATAAAAGTAGTCAAAAGGTACAAACTTCCAATTATAAGATAAACAAGTATCAGGGATGTAATATACAACATAATAAATATAATTAACATTGCTGTATGTTATATATGAAAGTTGTTAAGAGAGTAAACCCTAATGGTTCTTATCACAAGGAAAAAACATTTTTTTCTATTTAATTTTGTATCTATATAAGATGATAGATATTCACTAAACTTATCTTGGTAGTCATTTCATGATGTATATAAGTGAAATTACCATGCTGTACACCCTAAACTTATACAGTGCTGTATGCCAAATATAGCTTAATAAAACTAGAAGAGGGGCTTCCCTGCTGGCACAGTGGTTAAGAATCCACCTGCCAATGCAAGGGACATGGGTTCAATCCCTGGGCCGGGAAGATCCCACATGCCACGGAGCAACTAAGCCCGTGTACCACAACTACTGAGCCTGCGCTCTAGAGCCCGCGAGTCACATCTACTGAGCCCGTGTGCTACAACTACTGAAGCCCGCACACCTAGAGCCTGTGCTCCACAACAAGAGAAGCCACCACAATGAGCAGCCTGCACACCACAACAAAGAGTAGCCCCAGCTCACCGCAACTAGAGAAAGCCCACGCACAGCAACAAAGACCCAATGCAGCCAAAGATAAATAAATAAATTTATTTTAAAAAACTAGAAGTAAAAAGAGTAAATCAGAAATAAATAGAAGTAAGAAAAATACTAAATTAAAATACAAAATCAAATGAGTGAGTATACACACCCACACATACAAACTGACATATAAACAGTCACAAAGACCAATAAAACAGAAAAGAAAACCCAGAAATAAACCCTTGCATATATGGTCAACTAATCTTTGATCAGGGCACTTAGAATACACAATTGGGAAAGGATAGTCTCTTCAATAAATGGTTTTGGGAACAATGGACAGCCCCGTGCAAAAGAATGAAATTAGACCAGTATCTTACATGTTACACATCACATAAGAATGAACTCAAAATGGGTTAAAGACTAGAATGTAAGACCTAAAACCATGAAAGTCCTAGAAGAAAACATAGGTGGTAAGCTCACTGACATAGTCTTGGTGATGATCTTTTGGAGCTGACACAAAAAATAAAGGCAACAAAAAGCAAAAATAAATAAGTGGGACTACATCAAACTATAAAGCCTCTGCACAGCAAAGGAAACCACAAACAAAATGAAAAGGAGACCTACCAAATGGGAGAAAATATTTGCAAATCATATATCTGATAAAGGGGTAATATCCAAAATATATAAGGAACTTACATAATTCAATAGCAAAAAACCAAACAATCCAATTAAAAAATGAGCAGAGGATGTGAATAGACATTTTACCAAAGAAGGCATACAGATGGCTAACAGGTACATGAAAAGATGCTCAATATCACTAATCATCAGGGAAATGCAAATCAAAACTACAATGAGATATCACCTCATACCTGTTAGAATGGCTATTATCAAAAAGACAAGAAACAACAATTGTTGGTGAGGATATGGAGAATTGGGAATCCCTATATATTCTTGGTGAGAATGTAAAGTGGTACAGTCATTATAGAAAACAGTATGGAAGATCCTCAAAAATTTAAAAATAGAACTACCATATGACCTAGCAATTGGGTATTTATCTTAAGGAAATGAAATTTGTATCTTAAAGAGATGTCTGCGCTTCCATGTTCATTGCTGCATTAATCACAATAGCCAAGATATGGAATCAACCTAAGTATCTATTGACAGATGAATGAATAAAGAAGATGTGAGATACTCACACACACACACAAACATACACACAGTGGAATATTATTCAGCCAGAAAAAAGAAGGAAATCCTGCCATTTGCAACAGCATGCATGAACCTAGAGGACATTATGTTCAGTGAACATACCAACATACCAAAATATGTGAGACTAACAAGCAGTGCTGAGAGGGAAATTTAGGGCACTAAATGCTTCCAGTAAAAAAGAAGAAAAATATCAAATCAGTAATCTAAGCTCCCACCTTAAGACAGAAAAAAAGAACAAGATAAATCCAAAGCAAGCAGAAATAAGGAAATAATAAAGAAATGAATGAAATAAATAAATGAGACCCATATTATCTTGATACCAAAACCAAGGACAGTATAAAAAAAGAAAACTACAGACCAATATCCCTCATACGTCTTGATATAAATATCCTTAACAAAATATTAGTAAATAGAAATTTGTAGTATATAAAAAGTATTATACACTATGACCAAGGAGATTTATTCCAGGGATACAATGCTAGGTCAATATTAAAAAGAACAGTCAATGCAACCCACCAGATTGACAGGCTAAAAAAGAAAAATCACACAATCATGTCAATTAACACATAAAAGGTATTTGACAAAATTCAACAGTCATTATGGAAACTTTATATAATCTACAATAAAAATAAAAAATCAAACTTTATCAAAATTGAAAACTTTTGCTTTGTGAAAGATCCTTTTTGAGACTGAAAAGACAGGCTACAGACCAGGAGAAAATACTTGCAATCTAACTATCTGACAAAGGACTTATATCCTTTGAATATACAAGGAACTCTCAAAATTCAACAGGAAACCAATTCAAACAATCCAGTTGGAATATGGCAGAAATATTAAAGGGACAATTTACCCAAAAGGATGGAAGGAGGGCAAACTAGCAAATGAAAAGATATTCAATATCACTAGCCATTAGGAAAATGCAAACTAAGACGACAATGAAATATCACTACACACAGATTAGAACATGTCAAATAAAAATCTGTGACACTATCAAATGCCGACAAGGATGTGGAGAAATGATCTTTCATACATTACTGGTAGAAAAGTATTTTAAACTAAATGTGGTGTAAGTTAAGTATGATCTTATCATAAGATTTAGCAATCTTACTCCTAGTTTTCATTTGTAGAAACAAAAACCTTAGGCCACAAAAAAACTTGTATTAGAATACATAGCAGCTCTATTTGTAGCAGAAAAAAACTGAAAACAACCAATTGTCCTTTAACAGATAAATGGTTAAACATATCATGGTATATCCATATCGTGGAATAGTACTCAGAAATCAAAAGGTACAATATATGCAACAACCTAGATGGATGTCAAGAACATTATGCTAAATGAGAAAAGCCAATATCAAAATTTCACATACTGTATAATTCCATTTATATAACATTTTCAAAATAACAAAATTATAGAAATAGATAACAGATTAGGAGTCTCCAGGGGTTAGGGATGGGGCGGCAGAGAGTGACTCTAACAGAAGAGTACAAAGGAAATCTTGGTGGTGCTGAAATAGTCCTGTATTTTGATTGTGGTGGTGGTTACACAAATCCACACATGTGATAAAATGGCATAGAAATACACATACACACTGTACCAATGTTAATTTACTAGTTTTGATAATATATTACAGTTGTATAAAATGTAGTCAGTGGGAGAAGCTGGTTTTTGCAACTTCTATCAATCTAAAAAATATAATTATTTAAAAATAAAGTTTTAAAAAATCTCTATACATATACATAAACGTTTACAATTTATATACACACAAAACTTGTTCAAAATCTGTGTTTCATAGCTCTTTCATCTAAGCTAGGGTGATCAAGAGAACAATAAAGACTTTATTATCATTATGCAGCACTATTTGAACATACAATGCTGTTCAAATGAACATGATGCCTAATCTAAAATTACCCATTCTCCCCTGCTAGACTGTGACCTCTTTAAAGACTGCACTTGAAAATTTTTTTATCTATCCCAAGTACCTAGAACCATTCCTCACATAACATAGGCATTCGATAAATGTTTGTTGAATGAAGTTCTCAGAAGAGACTACACATTAACTGGAGTATTAGAGATTGGGGTCATAAAATTGAAGCAACATTTCAGCCTTTGGTTACAATCTTGTTACAAGAGACTTCATTTTCACTTCCTTTAAAAGCCTCCAGGTTTCAACAATGAAGAATAAAACTATCTGATCATGAAGGAAGAGAAAGAGGAAGACCATTTTTGCTTCCTAGAAGAGTCAGTATTACACTGGTAGGAAAAATGTCAAGATGGAACTTCCAAAGAAATTAGAATTTAAAAAATATTAGGCAAGATCTGAAAATGAAAGAAAATTAACTCCAAGAAGTAAAAGAAAATAACACTAGTATTAAGTGTGTCTGTATAGGATCTATGTGTCTAAGAATGCATACAAAGGGGAAATGGTACGTTTGACTAAGGAGGAAATGGCAGGGAAAGACATGCACACACACACACACACACACACACAAATTCCCTACGAAAACTTGAAACTTACTTTTTAAAAAAGACATAAATGCCATATTTTCTTGTGTTTAAAATACAATTGTGTCTGATTTATTACTATTTTTAAACTAAGATAACAAACTTTATGACTCTGCATGTAAAACTATGCTGAACACTACATGATATAAAACAGGACTTTAGCTTTTGAAACATTGTTCTCAGGGAAAAATTGTTACAGGAAGAACAGTTTAAACGTGGGTAAGTGTATAAGGAACTGGTTATTAAACAGGCTATGCTTCATGACCAGAAAAGACTGAATTAGAAGGTTCCCATCATTTGTTGCATGGAATGATGACAGCTAGCCACACTTCAGTCTGACTTCACATCCTGAAATCTCAAGCTTTTGCTTAATGGTAATATTCTCTACAATGACATCAAACAGCAAAGGATTTTGTGTAATGGTAATATTTAAAAATACTGTCTTTCGAATCCAGCAAAAATTATACTGGACTGCTGAGAAGTAGATATTCTAAGCTAACGTTTTGGAAGACAAGGTAATCTTTCAAGTCTTCCCCAAAAGACAGTGCAATTTACTTGGAAGTCATAGCTGGTGTGCATCTTGAGCAAACCAAAGTCCCGAGGAACTTCTGTTCCTACACATCTGTTATAGTAACACAGCTGTCATTTTATACTGTGTTCTCCAAGCTATAGATACTACTGAAAGAACAGGTAGGACTCACCAGTTATAGTCCAGTCGAGACTGATGAAGCTGCTGCTGTTTTAGGAGTAGTTTTGTCTCCTGCTGGGCCAGTAGATGCTGAAGGCGTTCCTTTTCAACTTCCAGCTCCATTTTCTGAAGCATGAGTTGCTGCCTTCTATCTTCTGAGAGTTGCTTTTTGACATCAGTTTCACTAGGCTGCAGTGTCCCTTGGCCACGCATCAGAGATGCCCAGAAAAGCCCACAATACCTGCATGATTCCAGATGTGTCTTGGAATATTGAGGGGCCATGTTTGTCGGATGGCTCTCACGAACATGATCCGCATTTTCAGAAAGTCTATGACCACAACACTGACTAGATGGAGTAGCCTTAAGGTGTTGGCATTCCTTCATCTTCAGTTCCTCTGGTGGAACTTTCTCTGTAGGGACTGCATCTACTAGTTTTTTCCCTGGGGATCCATAATTACATGTTCTGGTCTCTGATGGCACCTTGTCCATATCCTCTTTGGGATAATGAAGGGCTGCTGGTTTCAAAGAATTATTCCTAAATTCCGCAAGGGATTCTGAAGCTGAGTCCTGATTTGCAGACTTAGGCCTTTGCTTGGTTTGAGTGTGGGTTTGTGGTTTGGCTACACTCAAGTAGGAACCATCCAGTCCCACAGACGAAGACCAGAGAGTGCTTTTCCTATTGGATACCTAAAAGGAACCGCAAGATCACTTGTCAAATAAGAGCACAATAGGAGTTCTTTTGACTTTTCAGAAATCAGTGATATATGTTTACCAAGACAAAGCTGTGTTTTTGTCTTCTTAATTAATAAATGTTAGTATTCACATAGCTAAACAGACATGTGCCATAAAGCTAATCTCATTTTCAAACAATCTACATTTCAGTAAATCCACAAGGATGAGAAAAAGAAAGTGTTGCCACTCGCTGCTTAAGCAAAATTTCAGGAATTGCAAATAATGAGGGGTATATAGCATCAACTTTGAGAAGAAGAAAAACATTGAATGTTAATGCCTTAAAATGTTTAATTTTGAATACTAAGCCAAGAAATCCATTCAGCCACCTTAAATATCCTTTGATTGGCCATTACACAGCATGAGATTTGATGCAGAATATTTCGCCTTACACTGAACAGGATGTTAGTTACTGCTAGAAATTTGATGAGTTCTTATGAATATCTTTACAGCACACAGATAAGACCAACCACTTTCCACAAAATATGATTCTAATCAAAAGCAGTTATTTAAATACAAAACATATTTAATTTCAGCTGTAAACATAAGTGATTTTTCAATTAAGCTGTTCAAGTGATTATAGTCTGATAGAACTCGGGCAGAAAGGAAGAGTTGCAAACTACCTTTGACAGACCAGTAGAGTGAGCTTTCCCAGCATTTTAGCCTCAAGCCTGTTTTATCAAGGAGAGCAAAACTTAGTTCATATCAATGACTCTCAAACTTTAGGATGTATCAGAATCATCTGGAGGGCTTGTTCAATGTGAATTGCTTGGCTTACTCCCCAGAGTTTCCAATTCAGTAACTCTAGAGCAGAGTCAGAGAATCTGCATTTTTAACAAGTTCCAATCTGGAACCACACTTTGAGAACCACTGGTCTGTACCATGGGCCACTGGACTGCTCCTTTGTCCCTATTTTAAGGACCATTTTGATTACATCGGGCTTACCCATGTAATCATGGCTAATTTCCTCATCTCAAGATCCTTAACTTAATCACATCTGTAAAGCCTCTTGTCATACAAAGTCGCTTGTGCCATATAAAATGACATTTACAGGTTCCAAGAATTAGGACATGGACATGTTTGGGAGGCTATTATTCAGTTTGCCCCAACTTCTTTTAAAGTAAGAACTAATTCATAAACAGTTGAGATGGTTATGTATTCCAGAGACATGTACTCTAGAATGAATGAATAATTGAGATCCCTAGCAGAGGGGGAAAAAAAAATCCCACCAATTTACTTTGCAATAGTTGAAAATGATGAACTGATTGGTAAAAAGTGTCACCTAACATATATATAGCAATACAATTTGTCCTCTCCTATGATAAAAGAGGGCCATTACAACGACTCTTTTAAGATTTTGGGTTTCTAAAGCAATGTTAAAGGAGTTCTATTTAAATGAGAATGAGCCACGTCTGCGGAGATGACTTGGGCCTCTTCAAAGAAGCCACACAATTTTATATGCTGAGCAGATGACACTGAGCAGATGACAAGCTACATAAAAGGAACTAGTCCTAGGGCAAAATTTATGATAAACTACCTCATTAAAAAAATTAACCTTATTTTACACCTAAAGGAAAACTCTAGTCCACATTAATCTCCCCTACACTGAACTTCTGTAGCACTTATTGTCAACAGAAATATTTAACATTTATCACCTGCTATTTTGTATGATAAACCCTTTTTATAGATTATACTTTTAAAATGAAAAATAAATTTTTTTAAAGTCCAGAAACTTAAATCAACTATTTTATATCATCATATAGTTTCTAATCCATGTATCATTAATATAACAGTAGATAGCATGTATATATTATTTTATATTCTCATTTTTGTTCCTTAACATTATTTACATATGTGCATTTTTAGGTATTTACATAGCTTACACTTACTTTAATGGTGCCGAGTGTTACATTATTCACAAATGTCAGGTATTTGGAATATTTCTAAAATATTTTGTAGTTAGCTTTTACGTTTTTGAGAGGCACTACAACTTAATGATTTCCATGCATGCTTTGCTCAAAGAGAATACTGCTCTGCCAATTACCTGCTGGGTGACTGTGCAACTTGGCAGACCGAGTTCTAAGATGGTCGTCAAGATTCCCATCCTTTTGGTGTCCCCACCCTGTATTATCTCCTCCCTTAAGTGAGGGTAGAACTTGTGAATATGATCAGATCAATCCTGTAGTTATGTTACCTTATATGGCAAAAAGGACTTTGCAGATATAACTGAGGCTCCAGCTGACTTTGAATTAATAAAAAGGGAGATTTTCTCATGCAGGCCAGACCTAGTCAGGTAAGCCCTTTAACAGAGGGTCTGGTGCCCTTCCCAAGATCAGAGATTCTCCTGCTGGCCTTGAAGAAATAAGCTACTGTGTTGTGGGAGGGCTTTTTTAAAAAAAAGATTTTATTGAAGTAGAGTTGATTTACATGTTGTGTTAATTTCTGCTGTACAGCAAAGCAACTCAGTTACACATATATATTGGGTTGACCAAAAAGTTCCTTCAGTCAGTGAATACATTGTTCAATAAAGTTCTTGGTGAAAATGAAAAAAATGTGTCTTTTTACTTAAAACCGAACGAACTTTTGGGCCAAACCAATATATTCTTTTTCATATTCATTATGGTTTGTCACAGGATATTGAATATAGTTGCCTGTGCTAATACAGTAGGACCTTGCTGTTTATCCATCCTATACATAATAGTTTGCATCTGCTAACCCCAGACCCATATATAGAGAACAGTCTTGTGGTTGCCAAGGGGAGTGGGGTGGGGGGAAGGAATGGGAGTTTGGGATTAGCAGAGGCAAACTATTATACATAGGGTGGGATGGCTTATGGAGGGGCTCATGTGGCAATGACCTCTGGAGCAGAAGGCAGTTTCCAGACAACAGTGGCAAGAAAATGAGGCACCTACCATACATACACAAGGAAATAAATCCTGCCAACAACCCACTGAATGTAGCCCAGCTGGCATCTTGATTGCAGCCTTCTAAGATGAGCATAGGACCCAACTAAGCTGTGCCAGACTCTTGACCCACAGACACTGTGAGATAGTAAATGTGTGTTGTTTTAAGCTGCTAAGTTTGTAGTAATTTGTTACACAGCAATAAAAAACTAATATAGCATATTATCCAAGTTGCCTGAGCCTCAGGTTCCTCAACAGAAAACCAGGGATTAAAAATAGCAGCTACATCAAAACTGAACGTGGTGGTGAGACAGATGAGCAGTTATCAAGGGTGCTAATTTATAAGGGTACTAATTTACAAAAAGGAAACACAAACCTTATATTCACCCAACTTCTTTCAAGGAGAACGTTGTGGTGTATGTGTGCCGGGGGAGTGGGGTGGGGTGAGATCACCAAGGGGCATGTTCAGTTACAACACATTATCTCTGAACTGTCTTCAAGGAGAATGAGTTCAGTTATCTATCTTCATTTTGCTACAGTGAGGTTTGTAGTTGGGCCAGAGTTGAATTGCTTGAGATAATAGAGAGATTCTTCATCTTTCTCCTTCATATAAAGGATGTCAGTCTTAACACTAATATCTTGTACCGCCTCTTAAGGTTGTTGTGATGATTAGATGAGATAATTCATATAAAGTGCTTTGGATGGGGCTTAGTTTGCCTTTGGGACACACGGAAGTCACAGTGGGCCTAAATGAAACAGATGTATTTTTCTTTCTGGGGCTGCTCCATGCTTTCTATATGATATTTACAAATATAACTTCTCTTAACTAAGGCTTAAACTAACAAAAAATCCCAAACTGCTGTCTCTGGTATATGGGTTTGACACAAATTTTTCAGATATATAACACTAACTTAGAAACCATTAGATTTTTTTTTAAATGGAAGTATAACTTATACACAATAAAATGCACATACCTTAAGTATACAGCTTGATGAATTTTTATACTTGCATTTACCCATGTAATCATCACCCAGATCAAGTTATAGAACAATTCCATTACCCCAGAAAGTTCCTCTGTGTCCTTTCTAGTCAATATCACATCCTCACACTCCCAGGAGTAACCATTATTCTGATTCTTATGATCATAGATTAGTTTTGCCTATGTTGAACTTCATATAAATGGAATCATACAGTATGCTACCCTTTTGTGACTGGTTTCTTAAGCTCAACATAATTTTTGAGTATCTTCTATGTTGCTGTGTATATCAATAGTTTACTCTTTTTTACTGCTGCATAGTACTTCATTGTATGAATAAAGCAAAATTTGTTTATCCTTTTATTGGATTAGGTTGTTTCCAGTTTAGGGCTATTATACATAAAGCTGCTAAGAATATTCTCATACAAGCCATTTTTTTAAGACATACACATTTGTTTCTCTTGGGCACAGGGTAGGCATATTTGCCTTTATTAGAAACAGCCAATAAGCTTTCCAAAGTGGTTATTCCGTTTCACATTCCCATCCACAAATTAAGAGAATCCCAGTTGCTTCACATTCACAGCAGCACTCCTTAGTGTGTTTCATTTTTAGACAATCTGGTGCCTGTATAGTTAAATAACACTGTGGTTTTATTTTCCATTTCCCTGATATGTAATGATATTAATGAACATATGCTTATTGGTCATTTGGATATCTTCTTTTATGAAGTTCTTGTTGAAACTAATATATTTAAATAATTCAAAATAATTTTTAAAGGAGTGAAGATGAGAAATGAAAAATGAAGGTCAGGGAAGACAATTTCATGCAAATTGTTTCTGATGAGATAACTTGGCTCTAAATGGTCACCTTCATTGACCACTGAATGCAGAACATGCTCCCAGAACACCCTGTCACTTTGGCTTTTCTCAACTCAGAGTTTACCATATACTGTGCTAAATGTTTTACATATACAACCTATTATTCTTAACAACAATTCTGTAAGGTAGTTATTATAATTAGCATTTTACAGATGAGAAAATGAAGTTCAAGGAATCAATACAACTTTCCCAAGGTCACATCAATACAATATGTGAGACATGGGATTATGCCTCACTCCAAATCTGTAATCTTCCATTGCTTTCTGCTGTAGATCTTTTTAAAATAATTCTTTAATATGAAATACATTAAACATAGAAAAGTACACAAAACAATTATGAGCAAGGCAATGTCCAATGTAACTACCATCCAAGATATAGAAAATGACCCTTGTCTTCTGTACTCAGAAGACCCTGATGGCCCTGAGCAATCACCACTCTCTACCTCTCTTGCCAAAGGGAATGACTACCTTGAGTTTAATGGGAATCACTTCTTTGCTTTAATACTTCTCTGCTTAAGTATCCATACTAGAGTTCAGTTTTACCTGCTTATTTTTAAAGTATAAATGAAATCATATGATATACATTCTTTTGTGTTTAACTTCTTTCACCCAAAGTTATATTTGTGAAGTTCATACATGGTGCTGCATGTGGCTATATTTTCATAGCTATATAGCAGGGGTCAGCAAATTTATTCTGTAAAGGGTCTGACAATAAACACTTTAAACTTTGCAGTCCATACAGACTTTGTCATAACTACTCAGTTATGCTTTTGTAGTGTGAAAGCAAGAGATAATACATAAATGAATAACTATTCTAGGAAAACCTTATTTGTAGACACACTGAAATTTAAATTTCATGTAATTTTCCCATTTCATGAAATATTCTTTTTTCCCCAACCATCTAAAAAGCTAAAACCATTCTTAGCTCATGAGTTGTACAAAACGATACAGTTAGCTAGATTTAGCATTCCACAGTTTGCCAAGTGAACTTGATAATTACGTTGCGTGCTCTTCCATTTAAAGGAGTCTATGAATATACTAAGATATGGTCAAAACTCAATAAGCAAACTGAACAATATGACTTGGGATGTGCTATCTATTTACATGTTTTCTGTGTGATGAAAATGAGTTGGACTGAGTGCTTAATTAGAAATAAACATAAAGCATGTAGAAGAATATACCTGGGCAGGACAAACACATTGTATAAATTTAAAAAAAAAGTTTAGATAGAAAATGATCTATGGAAAACAACAAATAAAAAAGTTAAGTTCAAAATGGTAGCATATTAGGATTTGTCTTATATAAAAGGTACCATAATCTTGGCTACATCTTTAGACTCTAGATGTGGCAGAAATGAAGCCATAAAATCTTTGACAGGGTATGCTGTGGGATTTACTGTACAAAAGAAAGATGAGGAGAAAATGCAGGCAATACTTGTCTTATGACAGAGTAGAAGCATAATCTCTTAATTTGGGTAGACACAGGCCAATGACTAGATAAAAAAAACACCAATGAGAAAAGTATAAGGTTTAAAAAAAAGTGTGAGAGACTTATCTTGGACACAAAGAAGAATTTTCTGATACTGAAAGTTAGTAAATTTCTGAGTTGGAAGGTTTTCAGAATCTTTAAGATACTCTTTTAAAATATGACAGATATTTTTAAAAGACTTCATAGAAAATAAAGGATGTCTATTTTATAAACATTTATGATATGATCTTGTATGCATGCATGGAAGCACACACAGATGTGTAGGTACATATATGAACATACACATTCCTATGGTAATCTAGGGCTTTCTGGTGTTCTCACATAATAAAAAATAACTGCAGTATTGCTTCATAAAATACCATCAACAAGTAAACAGTGATGTTTTATAAATTTCTGCAAATCATTTTTGCAGGCCTGGCCAATCTCTGCTATGAGCCATAAGGAGAGAGCCAAACTAAACTGCAGTAATTATTTCCTGCAACAGGTTGTTATTTACATAATTAGGAAGAGATTACTTACAATGCATTTATGAGTTGTTAACTACAGGATTAGTCAATAGTACCAACAGATCTTATTGGTATTCATTTCTCTAATGGTAAATAATAATTTACGATCCTGGCAAGCACCCTATTAACAATCCTCATATTCCCACGGAGAGCCTTATAAGAATAAAAATCTCAATTTTGTAACTTCAGAATTTCCCCCTATCCTCTTTATTTTATGATGAAGTCAGAAATTCAAGAGCTAGATAAATATTTCTAAACCTAAACTACTGTGTGTGGGGCAGGTCATTGTATTACCCAGAACATTTGGAGTTAATATAAAATAAGGCAGAGAATGACAAGCTGCATTTTTAGTCAAGCTTACATGAACAAGTTGTCAAGCTGACAGAAGCTACGTAATGCAACAGCTGCACTGTATGGTTTGCCAAAGTCTCATCCCAAATAAATGTTCATTCTCCCCAGTGCAATTAACTCTCCTATACTGGCAGATTTTGCTAGATCATCAAGGTAGATTACCTTCTAGTGTTATGAACTAAATACTTACAGGTGTTATATCATCAGTTATAACTTACAAACTTTGGCATTTAGCAAGACATCCAGGCAAATGAATCATCTAATTTATGAATTATTTATAAGAAATTCACAGCATGCTCCTGGCATCATCCATGGCCTTTTCCAGGTCATATGACACCAATTAGAGCTGAATTTTAAATTATTCAATAACCTGAACTCTCTTGTCATTTAACATATAGATATCAACGCAGCAAACAAGTTAAATCTAATGGGCCCTCGAGGTTTAAGCTTCTCCACTGCACAATCGCTAAAGCTGTAGGCCATCAATGTAAGTAACAGAATGCAGCAGTCAAACACATTTGCAAGGCTCTAATAACTTTTTCTATTTCCCATAGGGACTGTGGCACAACCTAGGATTATTGAATCTAAAAGGCACTGAAGTCAATAATTATGAGATTTAAAAAGTATAGGCACACAAGATTGTACAAAAGACAGAATATTAGCAACAGATACCAAATGTGGTACCAACTCTTAAGATACATACACTATAGGCCTGCCAAAATTTTTAACAATAATTACCAGACTCAGAAAAGGATAAATCTCATATTCTTTAATCATTACTACATTTCCTGAAAGCTGGAATGTGTTGATTTGTTATAAAAATGAATACAGAACACAGAATAATTGACACTATACTTAAGGTCAAAATACCTTGATTAGAATTCCAGTACAGCTACTTAGGAATTCTATTATTTTTGACAAGTCATTTTACATCTCTTGGGCAATTTAGATGTTAGTAAAATGGTTGGGTTTGATAAGCTCTATAGTTTATGCTATCCTTAAGTGCTGAAAAACCCAGGGATTGGCTTGTTGTACCCCAAGGAAATGAGAGAAAAGAAAAGGATAGATGAGAAATTATACCAATCAGTAAATGTTCACCTATCAACTAACAGGCATACCAAAAAATTACTGAATGCCCCTTGGTTCTATTTCCCCTAGCAAATTCTGTGTTTTAACATTACTGCCTTATATGACTCACATGCTGAAGAATTTAAATCAGCATCATAATTTATCTATCTGGTCACTAAATCTGAGAGAGACACAAATGAAGATTGAGTAAGACAAAAATACAGTTGTGAGGAGAGTCCTAAATATTGGATGGGATTTAAATATTTTGATGGGATGGCACGATCATTCACCATAGAAATACATAACAGTGGTACTGATTCAAATCACTTCCACGTATATGATCATAATTGCCAGAAGAAAAAAAAGGAGCTTTATACATGGTTTTCTAAATCTACAAGAAGAAACAGATACCCAAGGCTAGCTTTAATTATTTAATGAAGATCAGAAAGAAGCTAAAATAATTCTTATAGAGAAGATGAGACAAAGACAAATTAGAAGTGGTGAGGACAATCTTCACAGGTACAAAATGAACACAAGACATATTGAATAATAAAGCCAAGGGTACCTGGATTCAGTTAGGGATGCAGCATAAGAAAATGATCCAAAAGAGCTAACACCAGTTTTCCCCTGCCACTCCCTTGGAGTTACGTTTGGACAGAGTATCCTGGGGCTCACTGTCCTCTCATATATCCCAGTAGTAACAGCCAGGCTCAAGGATGGAAACAAACACTGCATGTAGGCAAGATGTTTCAATGCAGTTTTTCTTCTTAAAGGAAACAAACAAGATTAGTTTGTGTCAAATGAAGGAAAGCTGTAACAAAGAATTCTTAATACACCTTCTAGAAAACATAAAGTTAACACTATTTGAATTTGACCAACTGTCCCTGAAGGGGAAATCAGAATGCATTTATGTTGTTGGTTCAGGGGAAAAAGTATTTGTGTTATATTTTTGAGACTAGAAAATAAAAATAAACCCTTGAAAAAGAGCATTTATGAAATACCAAGAAATATAACCTATAGCCTACTTGCAGGAAATAGGAGGAAGGTAAAACCAGGCTCTTTATTATATCAAGGTTTCCCAAAGAGAATCACAGTCCTTTTACTAAAGATTAGTGTCTTCCATATTCATTTTATCCCCATATAAATGGCTGCAGACCGGAAATGTTGAAGCAACCTAATGAGAAGCATTTCTGAATGAACAAAAAACTACCAAACCAAAGAGGTGGTCACCCTTAAAGGTGAAGCTCTTCTTGGGAGCTCAAGATTTTTTAGAATTCTTAGTCCTTTAATTATATAGTACCAAATCCCGACTTTTAAAAATTTAGAACATTTTTTACTAGCTATTTTAATTTACTGTAAAAAACCAAGAGAAAAGATTTCATTTAGAAATAAAAGATAAAATGAGTGATGCAATTTCCTAGTACTCAAATGCCCTAACTCCTTTTTCTATGCTTTGAAATTCGACTCTTGTTTTAAGGCTGGCTTAGTACCACTGCCTCCCACTGTAGTTCCCTCACTTCCCAAGCTCAGATAAGCTGTGCCTTCCCCAGGAGGCACCCCAGGACAACTCCGTTCAGCCCTTTATTGTCGTATTTATTTCATCCTGCTCTATCACAGTTAGCTGTTTTCACATCTTTAACTTTCTTTGTGATGTGTAAGAATGTACATTTCTCCTTGTGGAAATTGTGAAATCTTTGAGGGCAGTGACCTCAAAAGATACCACCACTTTCATTCATTGCTGTATCTCAATAAGAGATAATAGGTGCTCACTAATTTTTTTTTTGCATACAGTTTGGCCCCTCTCCAGTACACATTTTATGGAACTTGAGGAGAGGGGCAATGTTACTCTCAATTTCATATTTCAGTGACACTGGTCTTTATAAATAAAAGATACTTAAAGTAATAAATATTTGTGGAATGAACCAGTAATCAGGAAGCAGAAGCAGCAACAGCTAAATGACCTAATTTGTATCCTAAGGAATTTGATAACTTAGTTTTACTTATTATAAAATATATTGTACTTTTTGCAGGAGCCACTTACTTCTTCTATAAGTACTTTTTTTCCAATAAGTCTTTAAAAGTTAATAAAAATTCTATAAATGCAGGAAAAATTCCAACTATATCTGTCATTACACAGGTCAATAAACAGGGATCTCAATGCCTTATTTGGTTTGGATCTATGAAACAGTAAATTACAAGAGCACTTTTTGCTTTTGAGATGAGAATCTAAACTTAAAGCACATCATTATATTACTTTCTAAAATGTTCGATGAAATGGTTTTAAAACAAGAAACTATATTGAAAGACCACAAAATGTGTGCTATATCAACCTAGATTAGGGACAGGCAAACAGACTGGTTGTAAGACACACCTGAATAAAAGGTAACTAACTGCCTCAGGATTCCTACTTTGAGTTATTAAAAAAATATCAGTCATGACATAATTGACTTTCATATCATAAACAAGGCTGACATATTTTGAGAGAGACAACATTAAGTTCAGAAGCAAGATTTATGAAAATTTTACAAGCAGGGCTTTCAAAAATATAAAGTTAATTGTGTTTTCCCCCAATCCTTTTTCAGTTAAGGGTGTCCTTCAATTTGTAAAAGATACCCCCAAATAAGTACAGTCCTAGAACTATTTTAAAAAATACTTAAAATAATACATTATTAAGCAATATACATAATAAACAACAATACATAAATAAGCAAAACCTTTGCAGCTAAAAGTCAAACCTTGCATATTTGTTTAACAATAGAAGGGAAGGGTATATATAAACAAAATACTATGGATAAACACATTTGGTATTATTATCCTCCTCCTGATCTATAATTTTACCCAAAGGTATAGGCTGCCACCTTGGGTTAAGTGAGGAGGACAGGCATCTGGAAGTGTCCGTGAGATACTGTCCTAGCTGCCGGGAATACAAAGTTTGATGAGAATCCCAACATTCATGGCTCTCAAATTTTGGCTAAGGGAGAAAACATTTTATGTGGTAAGAGTGTTATTGCAAAGAGTTGAGGACCATTAGTGATGCTACCTTTGCCTTTAGTGGGGGGAGCGGAAGTTGGGGCATTTTCATAATAGAGGGGACATTTAGACTAAATTATGGAAGACAGATTGGAGTTTATTATGATAAAGGTATATATGAAGGTGTATAGTGTATGTAGGGTAGGACATTTCAGGCAGTGGGGAGAATATGAGTAGGAAACCAGAGATTATGAAAATAAATGTGTATGGTGAACTCCAAGTAGTCCAGGGCATGGTGGACAGGGTGAGGCAGAATGAAGGAAACCAAAATGTCAGAGAGGTGGCAGAGTACAAATGGTGTAACTGCCATGTTAAAGAAGTTTCACTTTAAATTGTTTATGCCTACCTAACACAGAAGATGGCCAATAATCCACCTGTGGTCGGCAGTTGGAAGCAAATGAAATAACAAGAGGCAAGATAATCTACTCAGTACTTAAAGGAATTGAGACATGCAATATAAATGAGAGATAGTAAAAGACAAAAAAGGAAAGGAAGACCTATCATACACCAAAACATTAACTAAACGAATTAGTATAATTAAAATTAAAGTGTTTAGATCTACATATTATATTGAGTGATCTTTATAGAGAGTAAGGGGACTAGGTAGAGAGTAGGTGCCTAGCCAAGGCACAAAAAGGAACTATAGCAGGAGGAAGTTACCAACAACCTTTCTACAATTTGTTGATTAAGTACCCAATAGAATTCAATCAGAATCCAGTACCTCCAAATTCTCAAAAGGGTTGGACAGAATACATTGTAGATTAGTTTGTTTTAAACCTCCCTTCATGAATAACTATGAGAACAAAATATATTATATATTTAAAAATCTGTTTGAAGGCACTGAAGTGTTACCAAGGTAGTGAGGACATGAAGGGGCCAAGATCCCAGATCAAAGGTAAACAAGAAGGAAAGAAAAAAAAAAAAAAGACAAGTGCTCAGCAAGATAACCCTTCCCCCCCAAAAAAAAGGTAAACAAGAAAAGTTAGCTTTACATTAGTTGCCACTCTTCTATTCAAGACAGAAGGAAGTGCTGGCTAAGAAGCTGAGAAGAGCTTTAAGCAGTGTCACAGAGGTGGAAACAAAATTTAGATTTTAGAGGCTTCCAAGAAAGAGGTCCTGGCAAAAACCCCAGACTCTCAATTGAGACCCCTAAAAAGCTAGTAATAAGAATGTAATAAAAAAGCCCATACTACAATTGGACTTCAAATCCACTCAGTCTAAGACTGGGTTAAGGTTATTTGAACTATGCTAACTGCCTGCAAGAAGCAGCAGAAAATTCTCTCTGGAGAAAGATAACATCAAACAGAAACTCATATTATATCTAATTTTTCCACAGACAATGTCTAACATTCAATAAAAAATAATGAAGCATACAAAAAGATAAAAATAACAGACTTACAAGAGAAAAAAAAAGTCAATAGGAATAGAACCACAAGAGGTTTACATATTGACATTATCAAACATGGACTTTAAAATAATTGTGATTTATGTGATTAAGAAATTAAATGATATGATGAAGATATTACAGAGAACTGGAAACTAGAAAAAATCAAATGAAAATTTTAGGACTGAAAATACAATTAAAAACTTATCAGCAGATTAGATATATCTGAGGAGACAATTAGTAAACTGGAATAAAAGTCCAAAGATAATATCTAGACTAACATGAAGAGATGGACATAAAAGGATGGAAAGATATAAAAGAATGTGTGAAACATGATGAAAAGAGCCTAAAATAAATGTAATTATAATACTAGAAGAAGGGAAAAGACAGAATGAGGAAGAAGTAATATTTGAAGAGATAATGCAGAGAAGTTTTCAAAACTGTTATCAAGCCACAAATTTAAGAAGTAGCGTGAATCCAAAGGAGGATAAATATAGAGGAAGCCAAAATCCACAACAGAGTACATCATAGTAAAATTGGTAAAAATCAAGGACAAATAAAAAATTCTCAAAAGCCAACAGAAAAGCAGGCACTTTACAAACTTCAAGGAGACAATAATAAAACTTGCAAATGACTTTTTTTTTTTTTTTTTTTTTTTGCGGTACACGGGCCTCTCACTGTTGTGGCCTCTCCCGTTGCGGAGCACAGGCTCCGGATGCACAGGTTCAGCAGCCATGGCTCATGGGCCCAGCCGCTTCACGGCATGTGAGATCTTCCTGGACCGGGGCACGAACCCGTGTCTCCTGCATCGGCAGGCGGACTGTCAACCACTGCGCCACCAGGGAAGCCCCCAAATGACTTTTAAAGTTAAAATAATTCTATTACCTAGCAAAAATATTCACTAAAAATGAAAGTGACAGATATTTGCTTCCAGTCCTGAGTACATCAGAAATTAATGTCCAAACTTAAACAAGAAAAACTGATCGCAAGAAAAGAAGAAAAAACTAAGAAAAACCTATCTCAAGAGTAGGAAACAGGTAGCAGAGATTGTGTTGTCTGAGAGAAAAGAATAAAATTCAGTGAATTCCACAATAGCCTATGTTTTCTGCCTGAAGGGAACTTCTAAATTGCAGCACAGATAAGGAGGAACACAAATGGAGCCCAGCAATCTCACTGAGTTGAGGAATCAGAGATTAGAGCTGGGGGAAGCAGAAATGGCTAGTGTTTGAGGGACTAAGTACCCAAGGGAAGGGAGCATAAGGGTCTGCTTGAGTCTCTGGCTGAATACCAATCTGTGCATGTGCAGGATGAAAACTCATGAGGAACTCCAGGAAAAGAACAATTACGAGGAAGCTGCAAAAAGAACAATTCACAAAACTCAAGAGATGGGGAACTCATACCAGTCAGAGTGGAGAGGTCTCAATGAATACAACAGCATTCAAGACAGATCACAAAAGGGCCACACATTAGGTGTGTGGCAAAATTAACCCTGGAGTAAAGGCTGAACTAGAATTACTCTAAAATAGCTTAAATAAAGGCCTTGAATTGATCAAACTAATCTTAAAGCAAATTACTGCTGTCCAGAACAAACCTCAACACTTTGTAGAGGAACACAACCAAATTCAGCACTGAACAACAGAAAATTCATAATGTATGACATTCAATTACTAGACAAATGAAGAAACAAAAATATGACCCATAACCAGAAGAAAATCAATCAATAGAGGTTGAAGAATAACAGAAATGATGGAATTATTTTAAAAAGACCTAAAATGAGCTACTACAAATATGTTCAAAGATATCATGGAAAACATGATAAGGAGAGAAATGTAAGAAATATTTTTTTAAACATGGAATTTCTGGGAAAGAGAAATATAACATGTTAAATGAAAATTTCACTTTATGAGATGAACAGTACATTAGATACCTGCAGAAGAAACGATCAGTGATCATGAAGATACAGAATGAAAAATTATCCAAAATGAAGCAGAGAGAAAAAAAAGATAGTGAGTCAGTGAAAGAGAAAGGGGAGGGGAGGGGAGAAAGAAATAGAATATTGGTAACATTTGTAAAATATGAAACAATCTAATGTTTTTATGTATGAATATTTGTGTTTCTATATATATACATGCATATGTGTATACATACATGTGTACATACTCACACATACTAGAGTGCCAGAAGAAAACAATGGGGGGGAAAACAGAAAAAATACTTGAAGGGATAAAAGCCTAAAATTTTTCAAATTTGTTAAAGAAGTTCAATAAAGCCCGTGTGGGAAAAATATAAAGAAAACCACATCAATGCACATCCTAATAAAATAACTGAAAACTAGTGATAAGAAAAAAAATCTCAATAGTAAGCACAGAAAAAGGAAACATTACATATAGAACATAAAGAACTATGGCAGACTTCTTACTAGAAATTATGAATGCCAAAAGACAAAGGCATGATATCTTTAAAGAGCTAACAGAACTACCAATCTAGAATTCTATATGCAATGAAAATATCCTTCAGAAATAAAGAAGAAATGATTTTTTCCCTCAGAAAAACAAAAGCTATGATAATTCATTGACAGGAAATCTGCACTGCATGAAATGTCAAAGAAGTTTTTCAGGCACAAGCAAATGACACCAGATAGAAACCTGATAAAAGAAAAATAAAATGTTACAAATAGTAAGTTAGTTACAAATGATCACTAAGCAGATAATATAAAAGGCTTTTCTTTCTCATTAATTGATCTCTTTAAAAGATAACTGATTGTTTAATGCAGTAATAATAACAATGTATCAATATTTTAAATATATGTAGAAGCAAAATGTTTCACAACAATAGCACCAAGGACAAAAGCATATTGATATAAGGTTCATATATTCTATATAACATGGAATGATAGTATTTGAAAGTAGAATGTAGTAAGTTAAAGGTTGACATTATAAAACTTAGAACCACTAAAAAACAAAACATAGAAGCATAGCTAATACGTCAATAGGAAATCCTAAAACATAATCAATTAACCTAAAAGAAGAGAACAAAAAGAAAAAGTACAGATGGGACAGAGAGAAATTAAAAAGCAACATGGTAGATTGAAATACAAACATATCAATGATTGCAACTAATGTAAATGAACTTAATGCTCCAAATCAAAGGACAAGATTCTCAGACTGCATAAAAAAAGCAAGACTGAATTATATGCTATCTACAAGAAACTCACACAAAATAAAAAGGTGAGGACAAGTTAAAAGTAAATTGAATAAAAAAGAATGTACCATTCAAACATTAGTCAAAAAAAGGTGGAATGGCTGTGTTAATTTCAGACAAAGTAGACATCAAAACAATAAAACTGCCAGGGAAAATGCAGACATTTCATAATGATAAAGGGCTCAATTCATCAAAGCATCGAAGTAATCCAACTGAGTATGCACCTAACAACAGAGTTTAAAAATATATGAAGGAAAAATGACAGAATGGAAATGAAAAATAGAATAACAAACAATAAAAGTTAGAGATTTCAACACTGTTCTGTCAGTAAGCAATAGAGGAAGAAGAAAAATCAATAGGGTTATAAAACACAAACAAGACTATCAACCAATTCAATCTAATTCACATTCATTTTAAGTGTGCATGAAAAAGCTACTAATATAAACTATATGCTAAGCCATAAAACAAGTTTCAACAAATGAAAAAGAACTGACATTAAGACAAAGAAATTAAACAAGAAATCAATAACAGAAAGCTATCTGGAAAATCACCAATTATTTTAATATTCAGCAGTACACTTTTAAATATACTATGGGTCAAAGAACTCATAAGGGAAATTAGAAAATATTTTGAACTGAATGAAAATGAACACATAACACATCAAAATTTAGGGGATGCAGTTAAAACAGTGTATAGAGGGAAATTTATAGCTCTAAACTCCTATTTTAGAAAATAAGAAAGATCTCAAATCAATACGGTGTTTCCATATTAAGAAACCTGAAAAAGAAGAATACACTAAACCCCCATAGCAATCAGGACAGAACTAATAAAGATTAGGGCAGAAATGAATGAAGTATAACATGGACAAACAGAGAAACAATGAAAACAAATTCTTTGAAAAGGTAAAACTTTAGACAGATCAAGAGAGAAGACAAACTACAGTATCAGGAATCAAAGACAAACACCACTACACATCCTAGTCATTAAAAAAAGAAATATGAATAACTTTATGCCAATAAATTTGACAACCTAGATAGACAAATTGTTTTAAGGACACAAATTACCAAAACAGATCAAGACATAATAGAACACTTATTAGCTCTAAATCATTTAAACAAATTGAATTTGTAACTAAAAACTTCTCATAAAGATAGCTTCAGGCTCAGATGGCTTCACTGATGAATTCTCTTAAAATTTAAGTAAAAAGTAATACCAGTCTACACAAATTCTTTCATGAGGTAGAGGAAAGAGGAACATTTTATGTGGCTGATCAAAAAAAAAAAAACCAAAAAAACCCAAAGACATTACAAGAAAAGTATAAACCAAAATCCTTTATGAACATGAATGCAAACATTCTTAGTAAAATGTTACCAAACTAAATATAGCAATATGTGAAAAGAGTAATATAAAATGACCAAATGGGATTTATCACAGAAAAGATAGATTAGCCTAACAATTGAAAATCAATCCACTATCTTGACAGAAAAAGAAGACAATTATATGATCACATTGCTAGAAGCAAAAAAAGCATTTGAGAAAACTCAACAACCATCCAGCAAGTTATAAAAAGAAATTTCCTCACTTAGATAAAGGGTACTTACACAAAAACCATAGCTACAATTAGACTTAATGATGAAAGAAATAATGCATGCCATATGAGATTGGGAAAACCCCAAAAATGCCCACTCTCAGCACATCTCTTTTCATCTCCTCTGTATCGTATTGGAGATCATAGCCAGTGCAATACGGAAAACGAATGAATAAGTGAATGAATGAATGAATGGCATAGAGTTCAGAAATTAGAAAATAAAACTGCCATTATGTATAGACAGCATGATCATATATGTAGAAAATCGTAAGGAATTCAGAATATCAAAATTCTTATTAATTTTAGCAAGCTCGCAGGGTATAAGGACAATATATACAAATAAGGTATATTTCTATATTAGCAAATAGAAATTGAAACAAAAATAATATTTATAGTAACATCCCAGACATGAAATCACTTAGAGATAAATTTAACAAAATATGTACACTATTATACAGTGAAAATTTAAAAGTATTACTGAGAAAAATTGAAAAGGACCTGAATATATGGAGAGATAGATTGCGTCCATGGATCAAAAGACTCAATATGGTTAAGATGTCAATTTTCCCCAAATTGATTTATAGATTCAATGAAATCCCAGTATATTCTTTTGTAGAAGTTGACAAGCTTAATCTGAAATCTATATGGAAATTCAATGCAACTAGAATAGCAAAAACAATTTTGAAGACAAATAATAAAGTTGAAGAACTTACACTGCCTAATTTCAGAATTTCTTACAAAGCTATGTAATAAAGACATTGAGGCACTGGTATTAGGATTAGAGAGATAACTGGAAAAGGGTAATGAGTCCAGAAATGGACTCACATATAGGTGGTCAATCGTCTCTTGACAAAGGTACTGTATTAGCTTTCTAATGTTGTGCAACAAATTACCACAAAGTTAGAAGCTTAAAACAACATACATTTATTATCCCACAGTTTTTGTTAACTGCGTTCTCTGCTCAGAATCCTAAAAGGCTGCAATTAAAGTGTTGGCCATGGTCAAATATGGGGCTTGAAGTCCTCTTTCAAACTCACGTAGTTGTTGGCAGAATTCATATCCCTGCAGTTGTGGAATCCATGGAGGCTTGCTTCTTTAAGTCCAGCAGGAGAGCTCTTTACAGAGAGGGCCCTACTCCCTCTTTTAAAGGCTTCTGCTTGATGAAATCAGGTTACCCAGGCTCTCCTTTTTTATTAACTCAAAACCAACAAATTTGGGACCTTAATTCCATCTGCAAAATTCCTCTACCTTTGTCACCTTCTGTTGGCTAGATGCAAGTTACAAGTTCCGCCCCCATTCAAAAGGAAGGAACTGTACAAGGACATGACACATTAGTGGTCACCTTAGTGTGTGTCTGTCACAGGTAGGAAGGTAACTCAATGGGGGAAAAGATAGCGTATTCAACAAATGATCCGGGACAACTGCACAGCCATAAGGAAAAAATAAAACTTCAATCCTTACATCACTCCATACACAAAAATCAACTCAAAAGGAGAATATAAAAAAAAGAATGTCCATGTGTATAATTGAGTCACTTTGCTGTACAGCAGAGATTGGTACAATACTGTAAGTCAACTATACTTCAATAAAAAATAAATTTAAAAAATAACTCAGAAGGAATTACAGACCTAAATATAAAAACAAAAAACTAAAATTCTGAAGAAAACATGAGATAATCTATGCAACTATATAGTACGCAAAATATGGTTTCCAGATTTAGCAAATAAAAAAAAAGGACTCCCAGTTAAATTTGAAATTTAGATAAACAATAAATAACTTTTTAGCATACATATGTTACATTACATAGGACATACCAATATTTTAAAAAATCCACACATGGGTTATCGGTGGGCTCGGGTAGTTAAATTGGACACAGAGTATTCCAGGTGATTCTGAAATCATGACTGGGTCATGAGCTGCAGACTAGTTCTGTACTAAAACTGTGGTATAATGTGTGATATTTCAAGAATAGTTTGTCATTTTTACCCCAAAATTGTATTAAAATCTGAGAAAAATTTTTAATTACATGAGTTTTACCTATAATAACTGAGTTACTGTAGTAATACTGTTTTAACCCTTTTTAAAAATAAATTTATTTCATTTATTTATTTTTGGGTGTGTTGGGTCTTCATTGCTGTGTGGGGCTTTCTCTAGTTGTGGAGAGCGGGGGCTACTCCTCGTTGTGGTGGCTTCTCTTGTTGCGGAGCACAGGCCCTAGAGCACATGGGCTTCAGGATTTGTGGCACGTGGGCTCAGTAGTTGTGGCTTGCAGGCTCTAGAGTGCAGGCACAATAGTTGTGGCTCATAGGCTTAGTTGCTCTGCGGCATGTGGGATCTTCCTGGACCAGGGATCGAACCCGTGTCCCCTGCACTGGCAGGCGGATTCTTAACCACTGCGCCACCAGAGAAGTCACAATACTGTTTTAATTCTTAATCAATCCTGTTTTTAAATTGTGATTTTATATTATTAGCTAAATTAGGGAAGTAATATTTTACTTATTTATTTACAATTTTATTTTATATGTAGTGAAACAAGCTTCACTGGACTTTTTGGTCAAGAAAAGACATCCTTTTTTAAAAAAATTGAACTATAGTTGATTTAAAATATTGTGTTAGTTTCAAGTATATAGCAAAGTATGGTCACATATGTATTCTTTTTCAGATTCTTTTCCATTATAGGTTATTACAAGATGATGAATGTAGTTCTCTGTGCGATACAAAAAATCCTTGTTGTTTATTTTATATACAGTGGAATGTATCTGTTAAACCTATAGTTCTAATTTATCCCTCCCCCTGCCAAGACATCCCTTTTCTGAATACAGAAGTAGTTTATTACTATAAACCAAATGATGATGATGGAAGTGATTCTAAAGAAATAAAGGCCAAGGGGTCATACTAGCTTTACTTCATACTAGTTTTACTTAGAAGTGTGATCCCTCATGTACTGAGTTCAGTTTTGTGGCCACAAATGACAGTAAAGTGCTAAAACCACAGTGTGTTACCCACTGATATATTCTGGCTAAAGAAGTAATGAAATTATCCAAACTTAAGAAGCATTTACATACATACATAAAGAAATAAGGGATTTTGAAATAAAGAGTACTGATCCAACAGAAGCAGTGTACAATATTCACATATAATCATTAGTATTTTGTAGGCTTATAAGCTAGCAATTTGGTTTGCTAAGAACATAAAGACTATGTACAATTGTTGAAACATTAGTGAAAGACTGTTATCAAAGGTGTATCTGTGATGTTGGGTAAATCTGTAGAAAAGAGAGTAACTCTTTTTTCATGACACCATAGCTTGATGTGGCTATGCAGGAACTAGCTAGTAATATCGAAAACAACTCCATAGAATAAAACTAGCAAAGTGTTTGTCACCGGAAGCTGAAGAATGCAAATATTCCACTAACATGGCAGTTTTTCTAGTACACATGCATTTTAAACATCATAATGATATGAAGAAAGAATAGCATTTTGGGGCTTCATTGCCAACAAGCATAACCAGCTCTGAACAGTATAAAACTATGAAGGCTTACATTATCCATAGATGTCGTTTAACAGCACAGCAGCAATAGGAAAATATTCTGAACCATGAATCAAATTATAAATAAACATATTAATTCCTTCATCTAGAATGTTCCACTATTTTAAAAACCAGGTGAATTAAATAGTGTGCTTAGCAACATGTTAAAAATGTGGATTTTATAAAGGCAAATGCATAAAATTTGAGTTTATTCTATTTATTTCTAATACAGAAGCCAACTGCTAACAAATTACATGCTGATGCATGATGGTTATAGAAGGGAAAAGTTTTGTTGGGAATTTGGAACAAATCTTAAGTGTTTCTGCAATGTAAGAAACTAATTTGATCACAATTTTTATAAGATAGGAACCGGAGAGCCAACCTGCCTTATTTGACTGATACTGTTATTTTTTTTTACTGATTTTTAATACTTCTTTGCAAGGTTGAAATCCAACATGGTCTTCAATGGCAGATCAGATTGAAGAGCAAAAATGAATGGCAGTATTTTGGAAGAGCAGCGTTACTATATATTGTTATGTCATATTCCATACTTTCAATAAAATTTATTTGTGATGATTTTTTTTTTTTGCCCCACTGTGTGTCATGTGGGATCTTAGTTCCCTGACCAGGGATCGAACCTAGGCCCCAGCAGTGAAAGCACAGAGTCCTAACCCCTGGACCACCAGGGAATTCCCTATTTATGATGAACTTGATACTGAACATCTGTGAAAAATTATCACTGAACTCCTCTCAAATTAGATGTTTCAAATTTTATTTTCCATCAAAAGAAGATACATGCATAGAAAATCCATTTCTTTCATTGAAAGAATTTTAAATTTAACTATAATTTTAAAGAATTGTTGAAATTGGTTAGTGATAAAGGGCTAGAGACAAATTTTGAAAAAATACCACCACTTCCTTCATTTTGGACAAAAAGTTAAAAGTTTAGAATGAATAATCAAAGCCTATTGAAACTGTTTTAAAATCTTTTCTTCCATTCCTAGCAATATACTATTGTGATATTTCTCTAATGTGAGTGTTAATGAAACAAAACAGAAAGAGTTTAAATCTATATGTTATCACCTGTGAGTATCATATCACCTCTCCAAACAAGACTGCACAGGTTATAAATGAAGGAGCAAGCTTGTGTATCACATTAAAAACTTTCAATGTTAACATACATAGTACTACTGATATAGCTGGTGCTCAGTCAAAGTGTGTACAGGCACTTATTCTGGGGGAATTGTGATTTCACATATACTTTTTTTTTTTTTAGTTATGATTGCAAACAAGAAAAAGTGATGTAATAGTCATTCTCTGTCTTAATCACCTGTATGCATACTTTCAATGAAGCTTTTTATCATTTTTTCCTATGTTGTGTCTGTTCAGATTATGTTTACTAAAATATAATGTCTATTGAAACTTTTAATAAAAATTTTGTCACATTTCATTTTATAGTATTTAATTTTTAATAAATTTTTAAAAAGTTTTAGTCCATGGAGATGGACAAAAAAAATCAAACCTGCTTCTTCACCACAGATAGTTTATTTAGGAAGCCCTGACCCACATCATCTAGAATACAGTCAGTCTATTAGAACACTACTTTGAAAAGATGGATTTGTTCCAACATGATTTATATATTAGGGAATAATCTAAAAAGAAAACAAGAAAAGGTTGAGCAGAGACATCAGTGGACACACATTGAGAGGAGATATATTCTACAGAATTAACACAGGCAAGTCACAAAACAAACAAAGGACAGCAACAGAAATAACCTTCAATAAGAAGCCAGAGTTGCTACAATATATTACATAAAATGTCCAGTTTTCAATGAAAAAATTACAAGAATTTCAAAGGAATAGGAAAGGGTTACCCATGTTAAGAAAAAAAAGTCAACTGTCTCTGAAGGGGCCCAAATATTGGACTTACAAAGGTTTCAAAGAGCTATTATAAATATGTTGAAAGACCTAAAGAAAAACACGTTTAAAGAATTAAAGGAAAGCACGATATTGACAACAAATGGAGAATCTCACCAAAGAGACAGAGGGAAAAAATATATATGAAAGAACCAAATGGAAATACTGGAATTGAAAAGTATAATGAGTAAAATGAAAAATTTAGTAGAGGGGCTCCTCAACAGATGTGAGATAGCAGAAGAAAGAACAGTAAATTTAAAAGTAGGTCAATAGAGACTGAAGAGCAGAAAAAGAAAAAAAAGGGATGAAGAATAATTAGTCTCAGAAACCTGTGGGTAACCAGGAATACCCACATACATGAAATGGGAGTCCCAGAAAGAGAGGAAAGAGAAATGGGGGAGAAAAATATTTGAAAAAAAAAATGACAGTGAAAATATTTTTATTTTGATGAAAAATATTAATCCACAGATCCAGGAAGCTCAACAAATTCCAGAAGGATAAACATAAAAGATCCACATTTAGACAAGTTATGGTCAAGCTGTTTAAAGCCAAGCAAAACGAAAATCTTCAAAGGAGTAAGGGAAATGACTTATTACATATAGGCAACAAGAACACATTACACACACACACACACACACACACACGCAAAGCAATCAAGGAAGACACAAATAAATGGAAAGATACTGCCAAAAAAATACATTTAACAACTAACAGCTCATCAAAAGCAGTTGAACAAAAAGGCAGTGGGATGGTACAAAGTCCTAAAAGAAGTAAACTGTCAAGCAAGAATTTTATATCCATCAAAACTATCCTTCAAAATGAAGGCAGAATAAAGGTATTTCCATGTTTAAAAACAAAGCAAAGCAAAACAAAAAGACTTAGAGAATAGTTGCTGGTAGACCTGCCCTATAAGAAATGTTAAATGAAATCCTTTAGGCTAAACAGAAATTTACACCAGTTACTTCAATGTACAGACATAAAGGACACCAGAAAGGATAATCTTGTAGGTAAACGTAAAAAAATTTGTATATGTGTGAATTCTTAACTGCTTTATAAGACAATTACATAAAAATCACAGTTATAAAACAGTATTATTGGGCTTTTAACATGAAAAGATTATATGTATGACAACAATAGCATAGTAGAGTAGGGAGGAAATGTTATATTGGAGCCAAGCTTATATTTTACTGGAATACTGTTAGAATTCATCTTAAGGAGATTATGGTAAATTAAAATGCATTTTGTAATCACAAGAGCAATGATTTTTATGTTATTTATTTATTTTTTTGTGGTACGTGGGCCTCTCACTGTTGTGGCCTCCTCCATCATGGAGCACAGGCTCCGGACGCGCAGACTCAGTGGCCATGGCTCACGGGCCCAGCCGCTCCGCGGCATGTGGGATCTTCCCAGACTGGGGCACAAACCCGTGTCCCCTGCATCGGCAGGTGGACTCTCAACCATTGCGCCACCAGGGAAGCCCACAAGAGCAATGATTTAAAAAATAGCCAAGGAATAAAAATGTTACATTACAAAACATTTATTTAACACAAAAGAAGGCAGTGAAGAAGCAGCAGAGGAACAAAACCACATGAGATATAAAGAAAAAAAAGGAGCAAAATGCAGGATATAAATCCAACCATATCACAATTACATTAAATGCAAATGGTTTAAACTTTCCAAGCAAAAGGCAGGGATTGTCAAACCAGATAAAACAACGAGATCCAAATGTATGCTATCTATAATAGACACACTTTAGATTCACACATAAATAGCTTGAAAGTAAAAGGATGGAAAAAGATATACCATGCCCATAGTAACATAAGAGAACTAAAGTAGCTATGCTAATATCTTTAAGCAAAATATATTACTAGCAATGAAGAACATTTCCTATTGATAAAATGATCAATTTATAAGAAAAAAAGTGATTATAAATGTATATGAACCTAACAGCTGAATTCTCAAGGCACATAAATCAAAACTTGAAAAAAACTGAGGGAGGGCTTCCCTGGTGGCGCAGTGGTTGAGAGTCCACCTGCCGATGCAGGGGACACGGGTTCGTGCCCCGGTCTGGGAAGATCCCACATGCCGCGGAGCGGCTGGGCCTGTGAGCCATGGCCGCTGAGCCTGCGCATCCGGAGCCTGTGCTCCGCAACGGGAGAGGCCACAACAGTGAGAGGCCCGCGTACCGCAAAAAAAAAAAAAAAAAAAAAAAAAAGAAAAAAACTGAGGGAGAAATAAACAATTTAATAATAAGAAATGGGAGACTTTAATACTCCATTTTCAACACAAGGTGGAATAACTAAACAGAAAATCAGCAAAAACGTAAAAGAATGATAAGTCAACCAATCTGACCTGACATCTATAGAACATTCTATCTAACAACAGTAGAAATCATATGAAACATTCTTCGGGAAAAAAATTTTTTTTTGCTAGAGCATAAAACAAATCTTAACAAATTTCAAAGGGTTGAAATTATGTGAAATATATTTCCTGTATATAATGAATTTAAATCAGAAACCAACAACAGAAAATAATTTGGGAATTCAAATGTTTAAAAATTAATGTATGTCTAAATAAATCATGGATCCAAGAAGAAGTCAAAAGGTGTTACTACTATGATTATGTTATGTTATACGGCAAAATAAAGATCATCTGGATGGGTCTAGTCTAATCATAGGAGTGCTTTAAAAGGAAAGTTTTCTTCAGCTGGTAGAAGAAGGGGAAGTCAAAGAGGTTTGAAAAAACAAGAACAAATCAACATGCTGTTGTTGGCTTGAAGATGAACAGGGCCAGGTGATTAAAAATGTGGGCAGCCTGTCAAAGTTGAGAGTGGCCCCCAGATGACAGTAAGCAAGGAAAAGGGGACCTTAGTCCTACATTGCAAGGACCTGAATTATACCAAAACCTGAATGAGTTAGGAAGTGGATTCTTCTTCAGAGTGTCCACAGGAGAGCCCAGGCCAGGGGACCCCTTCATTTCAGCCTTGTGGGACACTCAGCAGAGAACCCCATCAAGATCAACCAGGCTTGTGACCTATAGAACTGTGAAATAATCAATGAATGTTGTTTTAAAATGCTAAATTTATTATAATTTGTGAACATAAATAGAAAACTAATAGAACTCATAACTAATAAGGAAACTGAACTAGTAATAAAACAATCTTTCCACAAAGGAAAGTTCAGGCCCAGATGGCTTTACTGATTAATTCTCTCAAATATATAAAGAAATAATAACACCCATTCACAAACTTTCATGAAATAGAGGAGGAAACGCTTCTCAACACATTCTATGAGACTACTATTATGATAATATCAAGCCAAAGATATCTTAAGAAAAACAAGGATCAATCTCTCTAAGAATGTAGACCTAAATATCATCAACAAAATATTAGTAAACCAAATCTTACATAAGATAAAAGAACTTATACACAATGATCAAGTGAGATTTATTCCAGGAATGTAAGGTTGGCTTAACATCAAAAAAATCAATTCAAGTAATACAGTGTGTTCATAGAATGAAAAACAAAAACCAAAATCACACAATTATCTCAACAGAAGCAGAAAAAACGTTTGACAAAATTCAACAACGATTCACAATAAAGACTCTCAGCAAACTAGGAAGGGAAATTTCTTAACTTGATAAACAGTATCTATAAAAAAATCTATAGCTATAGGTTTTATTTAAGAGTACTTAATGGAAAAAGATCAAAAACAAAATAAGCATGTCCACTGTCATCTCTTCAAGTCAACACTATACTAAAAGTTTTAGTCAGTGCAATAAGGCAAAAAAAGAAAAGACATTATGGAAAGAAAGGAAAACTTATTTGTAGACGTCATGATCCTTTATGTGGAAAATACTGAGGAATCTACAAACAAAAGAGAAAAACTACTAGAATAGTTAGTTCAGCAAGGTCACAAAATACAAGATCCATATACAAACATCAATTTTACCCTTGAACAACACAGGGTTTGAACTGTGTGGTTCCACTTACACAAGGATTTTTTTTCATAAGAAAAATAACTCAATTTAAAAACGGGTAAATAAATGGGCAAAAGATATAGGCCTTTAACCAATGAAGACATACAAATGGATAATAACCATATGAAAAGATGCTCATCATTATTAAACATTAGGAAAGCTAAAGTGAATAGCCTGGGACTTCCCTGGTGGTGCAGTGATTAAGAATCCGCCTGCCAATGCAGGGGGACAGGGGTTCGAGCCCTGGTCTGGGAAGATCCCACATGCCTCAGAGCCACTAAGCCCGTGCACCACAACTACTGAGCCTGTGCTCTTGAGCCCATGAGCTACAACTACTAAGCCTGTGTGCCACAACTACTGAAGCCTGCGTGCCTACAGCCCGTGCTCTGCAACAAGAGAAGCCACTGCACTGAGAAGCCCACGCACCAAAACGAAGAGTAGCCCCTGCTCGCTGTAACTAGAGAAAGCCCGCACGCAGCAATGAAGACCCAACACAGCCGAAAACAATTAATTAATTTAAAAAATAAATAAAGTGAATACCCTGTTAAAACCAAAGAGAGAAAGTACTTCACATCTACTATAATGGTGATAATCAAAAATATAGAAAATGAGGAGTTGGAGAAACTGGAATTCACATATACTGTTGGTGAGAATGTAAAATGATATGGCCACTTGGGAAACAGTTTAGTAATTTCTTCAAAAATTAAGCATAAAATTACCATACTACCCAGCAATTTCTCTCCTAGGTACCTATCCAAGAGAAATGAAAACATATGTCCACATAAACACTTGTAACACAAATGTGCATGACGACACTATTCATAATAGCCCAAAACTGGAAACATTCCAAATCTCTATTAACTGGTGAACTGTGAAACCAAATGTGGTGTATCTATAAAATGGAACAGTATTCAGCAATAAAAAGAAGCAAACTACTGATACATGCTCCAACATGGATGAACCTCAAAAAATGATGCTAAGGGAAAGAAACCAAATGCAAATGGCTCTCTATTGTACGACCCTATTTATATGAAATGTCCTGAAAAGGCAAATGCATAGAGACAGAAAGCAGACTAGTGGTTGCCTAGGGCTGAGGTTAGTAACAGGAATGACTGCAACAGGGCATGAGGGATCCTTCAGCAGGCATGGTCCTTAATGGACCAATGATGGTTGAATGTCATAAAACTGGATTGTGTGATGGTTGTATATTCTATAAATTTATCAGCATCATTCACCTTCAAAATGGGTGAATTTTATAATAAAAAGACAACATTCATTCATTCACTAACATTTACCAAATGCATACCTTGTACTAAATACTGATCAAGGTACTATGGAACCATCAAACATAATGAGCCTGCTGTAATGAAAATCCACATTTTAGTGGAAAGAGACAAATTAGTAAACAAACTAATTACAAGGTCATTTGTCATTTTTTAAGTAGTATAAAGACAATAAAAATCAGGCTTTTTGATGAAGAATAACTGGGGTGAATGATAGAGGCTCAATGAACCCTTTCCACTTATTTTACTTGCCTCAAGATTTCTTTACAAGGTCCCTTCTGCTATGATAGACAACATGTCATTAATACAGGAGATCCACACTTCATCTTGTTTCAGATGGGCCTTTAGAAACTACTGGCTGAAAAGTAATTTGATTTGGGAGAGATTTATTACACAATGTCCTAAATACTTAATGGCAATATATAATTAGAGAACAATACAATTTGTAGAAAATAGGTGGAAAGACGTAAAGTTAACTATAATGACAACAAAAAATACAAGTGGGGCAGATGGTGCTTACATCACTGCTGAGAGGGCGTGATGATGAATGCTCAAATCAAAAATTAATCACTGCACAATTTATAATATATAGTTTCTTTAGGGCCTGAAAATCATTATGATATACTGTATACTGATAACTTTTGGACATATTTTGGCTGAGGTCATGATTAGGATGATTATTTAAGCTTGAAACAGTCTAAAGAGCACAAAAACTTAAATTAGTTCTTTAGACTAAGTCTAGAAAGTAGGAGAAGCCCTGCTCACAGAAAACTGTCCTAAAATGCTGCTGTGGAGAAGAGGGAAGGGCTATGGGGAGCAACAACACAAACCGGAATTCTCACAGCATTTTTCATGTGGGATGGAAGGGAGTGAACCCAGGCATTTAAACCAGGCCGTTCTTCTTGGCAATGATTCCAAATATTGGGTTGGCCAAAAAGTTCGTTCGGGTTTCCCATAACATCTTACAGGAAAACCTGAAAGAACTTTTTGGCCAACCCAATACAGAAAGCAGGTACCTGTGAGCACAGACTGGCCTACTCGCAACAGTCTTCATGTTTCTACACGTCTCAACAAGAACTAAACAAGTCAAATTGTATGGAATATCTGTGCATGCCATCGTTTGTTCAACACAGTCGATATGTCTAAATGACCTGTATGTAAAGGGTTTCCACCATTAAGTCTCACCCAGGAAGACTGGCACAACTTGGGTAGGCACAGACAGCATCCCCAGTCTATAAGGTTTATTAGCCAAGTCCTAAACACCTAGTAATTTAAATGACACCACAGTCAATGTGATTTTGATTAATCTCTTAGCGAGAAGGACAGGACAATCGGCTTCTTCCCAAGAAGTATTCAAACCTGGAAGTCTTGCTCATTAGTATAATATTAGTCATAGTTATAGTTCCTCTCCCAGTTAATATTTTTCAGGTTGGTGCAATGGGTGTCCATCATAAAGTGGCTGCAAATCCATAAGATATTTAATATATTTCTTGGAAATACAAATAAACAACTGCACATGTTTGTTAACTTGGCTATGAAAGACTGCTAAATCAGCCTACTTTAGTCCGCAAGAAAGGCATTTTCCTTAGTTGTCACAATGTTGCCTTTCTACGCTCTCTGGAAATCACTCTGACCAAGTGTGGTTTCTTCTACAGGGCAGCCAAAGTTGCTAGGCAGCACCAAACACACCTGCAATCAAGTGCTTACAAAACAGAGTGAGAATTTTTTTGGCACTATTAAGAAAACGGAAACAGCCATTACCATAAGACCTTCCTAATATTCGTAAACCCAAACCTGACACAGAATCTCTCTTCTCCTCGGAAGGCATACTTTGAGGGAAAGGCAGAGGGGAGAAAGCTGAGGCATCATGGAGAAGTAGAGAGGAACAGAGGGGAGCAGAGAAGAGTAGAGGAGAGAGGAAAGGAAGAGCAACAGTGAAAAAATAACACTTTAGTACAGTTCATACAGGTTTCTAAAAACTATTTTAAGCTCAAAGGACTCATTTTTGTGCTAAAAATTGCATATTTGATTACTTCACTCCAAACCAAAATTAGTTTAAATCCTTCTATCTACACAGAAAAATCAGAGAAAAAGGACATAAAGAATGGATAAAAGTGATGACAAAGAGACTTGTCAGTTTCCATCTAATAGACATTTCCTGTTTTCTAGTACTTGTGTGATTAAGCACACAGATCATTTCTTCAGACAGAAAATATTTCTAACCTATCTGTACCAAGAAGATAATTCAGGAAGATGTATTTATAAAATGCTGCATGTGATAGGACTCACCAGCAGTTTGATTAACAGAAGACATTTATTTCTATTACACTAGCACAAATATTCTCCAACTTTAGTGTTCATAAGAATCACCTGGAGGGCTTGTTAAAAATGCGGATTTCTGGGTCCCACTGCCGGAGTTTCTAATTCAGTAGGTATAAGTTGGGTCCTGAGGAACTGCATTTTTAGAAAATTTCCCAAGTGACGCTGATGCCTGCTGGTCTAGGAGACACATTTTGAGAACCACTGTGCTACCAAATGCATCCTGACTTGATGAATGTGTTCCATCTGGCTGTGGGAAGTCAGTGTTCAGATATTTTTCATTCCCTTACCTCATAAATGGGCCAAACACAATTTCCTTTCCTGCTCTGGTCTCCTCCTCTATGACTGGTTTATACCTCAACATTTATTATTTATCCTCTTTTTGTGACTATTGGAACAAATAATTCTTTCCCATTAAAGTAGGTACCTCTGTCCATAAAGTATCTTTGTCTCAAAAGTCTCTGTGTGGTCTATATGTAACTAATAGAAGAAAAATATATTTGGAGTTCTTTTCACTCCTTTCGCTCTCCCCTTTATTCTTATTTTATATCCATTACTTTTCAGCATCTTTTAGTCCTGCACAGTAGCAGATGAATCTCATTCAGCTCTTTTGTTCAACAATGTTGATTAAATTTTCTACTTCCTACCTTATCTGAATTTGCTTTTATTTTAAGACCAAATCTACTTATGACAAGAGCACACATAAACCTTTGGGATGCAGAGGATTATTAACCTATCCGTAACTACATTTCATTTCTCTGTCCTTTCAGGGTATTAACAAATTTTCACAAAGTACTGCATCATACAGAAGGCACATGATCCCACATATCTGATAGAGCTCCTTTTAGTGGGTGAAGTCACAGTTTATTTTATTTTTTTAAAGAGAATTATTTATTTATTTATTTATTTATTTTAGTTTTGGCTGTGTTGAGTCTTTGCTGCTGCGCGCAGGCTTTCTCTAGTTGTGGAGAGTGGGGGCTATGCTTGGTTGCGGTGTGCGGACTTCTCATTGCATTGGCTTCTCTTGTTGCAGAGCATGGGCTCTACGCGCACGGGCTTCAGTAGCTGTGGCACATGGGCTCAGTAGCTGTGGCTCGCGGGCTCTAGAGCACAGGCTCAGTAGTTGCGGTGCACGGGCTTAGTTGCTCTGCGGCATGTGGGATCTTTCCAGACCAGGACATGGGTTTGAGTGTCCTGCATTGCCAGGCGGATTCTTAACCACAGCACCACCAGGGAAGCCCCCAAAGTTTATTTTTATTAGGAGTTAAATCTGATTCATATAAGGAGATGTTAATAAAGCTCAAAGACATGCCCAAAGTAACTGAATCTAGAGCCAAAACGATGAAGTTTGGTTTCCAGCGTGAAAGCCAGATATTTATATTTCTGCAGTTCTTATTTAAATCTGTATTTCTCTTTTATTACTTTGGACCCTCAAAATAAGTATTCTTCACGAGATTTCTATTACACATCAATTTGGGCTTTAATTACAAGTTACAATAAATCTGACAACAATGTATCTTCTCTTCCCTTAAATTTTCTCATTTAAGTATTTTTTTGGTCCATAAGGTTATATTTTTACCTTCTTTAAAAGAGCAAAAAGCATTCAATACTATATCTCCTATAAGTTTTTGTTACTGTGCATTTGTTATGCTCACAATACACTTTCTCCCTCCCATAAAGCCTCTTTGTTTTCTTAAGAATACCATTACATTTGTATGCTAAAATTTAAAAACTACATTTAAAAGATAGTTTCAATGAAAATTTCCATTTTGGGGTATTACAAAGGGGGATACACTTACCTGCCCACTACAAACTAGAAAAAAATATATAAAACAACTGTTTTCAGACATTGGACAACAGCTAGTAAAGGTATATGATCCCTGGAAAAAGGCAAACAAACGAGCTAAACCATACAATGGCCCTGCATTTCTGTTTGGACAAACATTCCAGACTATGCTAGAGGGAGGGTAGTCCTAAGCAGAACACAAAAGTCCTGGTGAATTACGGAGACAGAGATCGGAGTGCAGGGAGGCTGAGGTGACCAGAAGTTACAGAACAGAGTCCCAGAGAAGAGAGAGCTATTCAGAAAAATAGTTGAGTAATCGGCACATAGGCCCGTTTGAGTTTTTGCTGAATGCCAAGATTGCACATGTGTAGAGTTAAACTGCGATAGCCTGGGAAAAGAACAACCAGGGAGTTGGAAGTAAAACAATTCCCAGAAGTCACACAGAACAGGAAGGTGTACAAGTTTTGACCAGTCAGAATGAGAGAGTCATAGCTGATCCCAGGATACTCAGTCCTATTGAGAACCCAGAAAGAGCTAACTAAATGGTTGTTAGAGAAAAATCTAGCCTACAGACTAGTCCTAATAAAGTCTAAACATAAGCCTCTAAGAAGTCAAGATCTACCAATAACTTAAATGCACGCTAGGACACTCTACAAAGGAAGACAACAAAATATAGATACTCATTAATGTAACATACACACTAACGAACAGCCAATAAAAAATTACAAGACATATGATGAAATTTGACTAGTCAATCAAGAGGAAAAAAACCAGAAATGACAAATGATGAAATTAGCAATATGAGGATTTAAAAAAATCTATTATAAATAAGCCCAACATAATTAAAGATTTAAAGAAAAACATGAACATAATAATAAGATATAAAAAATAACCAGGGCCTCCCTGGTGGCGCAGTGGTTGAGAGTCCGCCTGCCGATGCAGGGGATACGGGTTCGTGCCCCGGTCTGGGAGGATCCCATATACTGCGGAGCGGCTGGGCCCATGAGCCATGGCCGCTGGGCCTGCGCGTCTGGAGCCTGTGCTCCGCAACGGGAGAGGCCACAACAGTGAGAGGCCCGCATACCGCAAAAAAAAAAAAAAAAAAAAAAAAAAAAAATAACCAAATGATAGTCAATAGATGAAAAATGACAAATCTAAAATGTTAACTCCATTCAGTAAAAGTTTCAGGAGATTAGATGTTGCTTAAGGAACTTGAAGACACAGAAATAGACACTATCCAAAATGAAACACATAGAGAAAAAAATAGAAAACAAAAACACACTGCTAAGCCAGAACTGTATAAAAATTTCCTTTAAAATTGAAAGTGAAATAGATATTTTCACACAAACAAAAGATAGAAGAATTTATTACCAGATAATCTGTATGGCCATAAGCAAACATGTATCTTCAGGTATAAATAAAATAATACTAAATGGAAACTTGGAAACAAATGAATAAAGACTTCCAGAAAATGGAAATATAAGCAATATTTTTTCATATTTAAAATTTAGCTAAAACAAAGAAAATGAGCCCAAGCTTTTCCCATGGGAGCCACCAGGTTGAGAGGAGCGTAGTCTTCTCCTCTCGCTGCCATGGCACGTTCTCATCCACTCATATCAGTGTTCTCTTAAAAGGAGGAGTCATCTGGCATAAATGTCACTTTACCTGCTGTGTTCAAGGCTCCTGCTCAACCAGATATTGTGAACTCTGTTCACACCAACTTGCACAAACACAGCAGACAGCCCTATGCTGTCAATGAATTAGCAGGTCATCAAACCAGTGCTGAGTCTTTGGGTGCTGGCTAGGCTCTGGCTCAAGTTTCCAGGGTTCGAGGCAGTTGGACTGACTGTTCTGGGCAGGGTGCCTTTGGAAATATGTATCATGGGGGCCACATGTTTGCGCCAACCAGCACCTGGCAACATTCGCACCGCAGAGTGAACACAACACAGAAGTGATATGCCATCTGCTCTTCCCTGGATGCCTCAGCCTTATCAGCACTGGTTATGTCTAAAAGTCATTGTATTGAGGAAGTTCCTGAACTTCCTTTGGTGGCTGAATATAAAGCTGAAGGCTACAAGAAGAACAAGGAGGCTGTTTTGCTTCTTACGTAATTTAAGGCCTGGAATGATTTCAAAAAGGTCTATGGCTCACAGCAAATGAGAGCTGGCAAAGGCAAAATGAGAAACTGTGTCATATCCAGGATAGGGAACCCTGCATCATCTATAATGAGGACAATGGTATCATTGAGGCCTTCAGAAACATCCCTGGAATTACTCTGCTTAGTGTAAGCAAACTGAACATCTTGCAAGTTACTCCTGATGAGCACATGGGACATTTCTGCATTTGGACTGAAGTACTTTCCACAAGTAAGATGATCTGTATGGCATTCGGCGTGAAGCTGCCTCCTTCAAGAGCAACTATAACCTTCCCATGTGCAAGATGCGCAAAACAGACTTTTGCAGAATCTTGAAAAGCCCAGAGATCCAAAGAGCCCTCAGAACACCACACAGATTCATCTGTGAGTCCAGAAAAAGAATCCACTGAAAAACCTGAGAATCACGCTGAAGCTAAACCCATATGCTAAGACCATGCACTGGATGGACATAACTCTTCTCTAGGAGAAGAATCACAAACTCTGGATGGATAAGGCAGCAGCAGCGTTAGCAGCCATATCAGATGAGGAAGGGGCTCCAGGCAAGAAGCCTGTGGTGGAGAAGAAAGGAAAGAAGGCTGCTGGTGTTAAGGAGAAGACTTTTATGGGGAAAAGGGCTGCAGTGACCAAAAAACCACCAGCTGAAAAGAAGCCCACAGAAAAGAAACCCACCACAGAAGAAAAGAAGCCTGCTGCATAAACTTAAATTTGTGCATTCCATAAAGGTCAGATCATTTCGGACAGTTAATTCTGAATAAAGACTTGATCAAAGAGGCAAAAAAGTAAAGAAAAGAGAACAAAAACAAACAAAAAAATGAGCACCAAGTAGAGATAATGCTAAAACTGTTGACATATATACATTACTATGTATGAAATAGAAAACTAATGAGAACCTACTGTATAGCACAGGGAACTCTATCTACTCAGTGCTCTGTGGTGACCTAAATGGGAAAGAAGGGGGGACATATGTATACATACAGCTGATTCACTTTGGTGTACAGAAGAAACTAATACATTATAAAGCAACAATACTCCAATAAATATTTTTAAAAAAAGGACAGGAAAAACTAAAGAAAAACTGAAAAATTGGTGAAAAATAGAAAATAAATTACAAGATGGTAGATTTAAAGCCAACCATATTGGATAATTAATCAAGTGTAAAAGATACTAACACTCCAATAAAAAGCCAGGGATGTCAGACAGGATTATAAACCAAATCCAAGTACATGCCAAATCCAACTATGAGAACCCTACTTTAATTATAAAGACAAAGATAGGGAAAACTAGACGGATGGAAAAGAATATACTCTACAAATTCTAATTATAAGAAAGCTGGAGTGGCTATATTAATATCATACAAGGTATTTCAGAACAAGTAATGTTATCAGGGATAAAGAAGCATGTTACAAAATGAAAGAACTTAATGCACAAAGAAGACATTACAATCCTAAATGCAAAGGCATCTGATAACTGAAATTCAAAATATGTGAAGGAAAGATAGAAATAAAAAGAAAAGTAAATCCATAATCATATTTGAAGCTTTCAAAGCTCTCAGTTAATGACAGAAAAAAACAGACCCCAAATCAGTAAGTATACAGAAGACCTGAACAAATACTATAAAAACATTGACCCTATTGCTATATATTGACTACTCCATCCAATAATTGTAGATTAGGTTAGTTTTACATGCGGATGAAATATTCAGCAAGATAGGTCATATCACAGGATATAAAACAAGTCTCAATAATTTCAACATATTGAAATTGTGGAGACTCCATTTTCTGACACAGAGGAATTAAATTAGAAATAAATGTCAGAAAGCTATCTGAGAAATCTGCAGAAATTTGAAATTAAGAAAAATTTATAAATGATTATAAACCATTCAAGGAGGAAACCACAAAGGGAATTAGAAAATATTTTGGAAAAAAAAAAAGCACAACATAAGAAAGTGTGGGATGCAGGTAAAGGAGTTCTCAGAGGGAAATTTATAACATTAAATGTTTATAACTTTAAATCTTTAAATGTGTAAATTTGTAACTTTAAATGAAAAGAATAAAGTCCCAAACCAATGATCTAAATGTCAATCTTGGAAGTTAGAAAAAGAAATGCAAATTAAAACAGAAATAAATAGAAGGAAAAATTAACATAAGGCCAGAAATAAATGATATAGAAAACAAACAATGGAGAAAATCTAATAAAAGCTGTTTTGTTAAAAAATCAATAAGATTGATTAAGAAAAAAAGATACAAATCATCAAAATAAAAAATGAAAAAGGGGAACACAGATGCAATGCCACAGACAATATCAAGTTGAAAAAGGAATATTATGAACAACTTCATGCTACTTATATGACAACTTATGAAATGTACAAATCCCTTAAAAGACAGAAATTACCAAAACTGACTGAAGACAAAACAGAACATCTTAATACCTCCATGTCAATTAAAGAAATTATAATATCACAAAGATAGAAAATAGAAAAAGGAAGAAACAATTTCCAATTCATTTAGTGAAGCCAGAATTACCTTAATACCAAACCAGATAAAACTACTAGGAAAAAAAAAAAAAAACCCTACAAATAACCTCACAAAACATAGATGATGTTAAAATGTTGGGGGGGCTTCCCTAGTGGCGCAGTGGTTAGAGTCCTGCTGATGCAGGGGACGCGGGTTCGTGCCCCGGTCTGGGAGGATCCCACATGCCGCAGAGCGGCTGGTCCCGTGAGCCATGGCCGCTGGGCCTGTGCTCTGCAACAGAAGAGGCCGCAATAGTGAGAGGCCCGCGTACAGCAAAAAAAAAAAAAAAAAAAAAAAAGTTAAAAAAAAAAAGTTGGGGAAACAAGAAAAATAAGACAATGCAGAGATAACCAAACGGTCAGTTGCTCCTTGCCAACTGCTGCCACAGTCTCCACACACAATCACTGTCAGCTGTAAACAAATTAAGCCCAGTGGTTCACAGGTGTTCACAGTCATAACACAAAAACGAACCTTCCTTCAGAAATGTAGCATTTAAAAGTTCTGAGGTGGAACTAAGATAAAAACCAGAATCAAGTGTACTGCTTGCTACCTTATGCTTCACTCCAACGCAGATTTTAAGTAGACTCCTACTGGTATGAAAAAATATGATAACCATCTGCATTTAAATGTTAGCAGTGGTATTCAAAGAATGTATTAGAACTCATTTGTTTACTGTTAAAGTCGTAGAGCAACATGATCAAATTATTTGCCTGATGGACTATGGAAACTTTATCCTAAGCCAGTAGAATATGTATGATGGCTTAGATTTTCCTAATTATTTTTTCATCTTAACATAACTCTCATCTCCCAAAACAACAACTTCTTAACAATTTAATGAGAATAAAACCACAGTAAGATAATCTCTATTTCTTACATTCAGATTAAAAATATAAAATGACAGAAGTAAAGGAGTAAACTTGGATTTCCAACCAGTCTCCAGATTCCTTAAACTGCCATGTGATGACAATACTGTGTACCAAGCAAAAGCATAAAGTATGTTTCAAGAGATTTTCCACTGGAAAATATACACAATTTAACATTCAAAGGTCTTTAATTTCCCACTGCATTATTAAATAGCAGCCTTTTCTCAAGGCACTTTGTTATCTAAACAGAAGACAGCAACAGAAACAACCCACCAGTCCCTGTGCAGTGAAGTTCTCCTAAGACTGAAGTACCACCCTGAGACTTTAGCCACCTTTGATTTTAAAGCTGTCATTCTAAAATTTTAATAGGGAGTATAGTGGGTGATAGAGGATCTAAATCGGGGCTCACTCCTAGTAAATTCTCATTATTATATGAATTTTGAAAAATTAAAATTATATCCTCTATCTATACTCCATTAATAAATTTAACCAGAAATTCTATACGATCAGAAGAGAAATTGGCAATTCTTATACTCCTGAGTGTCAACAGCAGCTCTGACCTCAATTTCACTGAAACACACACCTGGGTGGGTCTCTGCCAGGTCAAGTGCCAACTAAATTCTTCAATTAAAAAAAAAAGCATTTAAGGAACATTTATGCACTAACTGCTGCAAGGTAACTTTCAGGAAACATTTTTTTTTTTTTTTTTTTTCGGTACACGGGCCTCTCACTGTTGTGGCCTCTCCCGTTGCGGAGCACAGGCTCCGGACGCGCAGGCTCAGCAGCCATGGCTCACGGGCCCAGCCGCTCCGCGGCATGTGGGATCTTCCCGGGCCGGGGCACGAACCCATGTCCCCTGCATCGGCAGGCGGACTCTCAACCACTGCTTCACCAGGGAAGACCCCAGGAAACTATCTTAACACCAAAACAAACACAAAGAAATCCTACCAAATAATTTTTAGAAACTGTGAAATGCCATCTCTAGAGTCAGAAGTTGGTAGTTGGTAGTTGTGTTAAGGACATTTTTCCTCCTTAAAAAGAAGTTTCTTATACAATAGGTTTCATTACAGGAATGTATTGATTGAAACTAGTTTCACTACCACTAATGTTCTGCTTAATTTTAAAGATAACATAATACTGAACGGAATAATGTGTTCTATTTATAACCTTTTATTGAAACAGTAGACTGATTTATTGCACATTTGTCCAAATAAACACCCAGATCATTTGCCATAAATCTTCTGGAGTCTAAACAGAAGGCTGAGATGCAACTTGATAAAAATAAAAAGTTATCATAAAACATAATGAAAAATCCAATCTGAAAATTAAACAGTGCACTGCCCAGCTTCATGCTTTGTTTAGGGTCTGAAGCTTGCAATGAAGATGAAAGAATTGCTGTAGTTTACTTAAAATGGCTATTGTGAGTCTTCATTTGGGAAAAACTATAAAAATAATTAAAATCTGTTAGAGGAAGTCTGGCCATTTAGTTTCTGAGGCAATTCACTCTAAGCGCATTGCTCGTACACTTTTAGATAAAATAGCTTATTTTTTATTTAAAGATACTTTTTAACTTGAACTTTATTTTGTGGGGGTGAGAGAGGGCCGAACTTAACAGGCTTGTGTTCACAAACTAAAGTACTTCTCCCTGGAGCTTTAAGTTTGCAGTGAGTCTACTCAGACCCATTCTCGTGGTGTACGTACACACAGGAGTGTGCATGTACACCAGCTATGTCGTAGGTGATATGTGAGAGGATGCCATCAGGGCATTCCTCTGAGAACGATGATCCACATGCCACTTGGAAGGCAACATTTGCATTTCACAGCCAAGAGATGAGGCTGTGTTCTACTACATAGTCTATATAAACTTAGTCCTTTATCTGTAGCTGATCTGCCTCATGTAGAAAGTTGTTAAAGATCTCTTCTATATTATTTACCATTTTGAAAAATTCTTGTTTTCTAAATTTATGTATGGCATTCTCAATATTAGGAAGCCTAACTTGTCCTGTAATCTTTCAAATTAATTTTGAAAAAGAGAAGTTATTTAACTATCTTAAAGAAATAGCAATGTTTGCTACACAAATTTAAAAGTAGAATTATAGAAACTGCAATATATTGACTTCAGTACTGTTAGATGTAAGAGTTCTATATTTAAAGCACCAGAATTTATTAACCAAGACTCAACAGTGCAATTATATACTCCAGCTTACAGAATACCTGCCACCTGGGTAAATCCTTCATCTACTGTATAACATATCATAATTCATTAAACAGTCCCTTATTGATGGAAGTTTAGATATTGTGCTGACCACTGATGCATGGCTTACTCCACCCTCCATTTAATTATAAAATGTGGGGAACTACAGACTCCCTTCTATTAGCCAGAGCTCTGGATGTCAGTTAGGTTCTGCTTATTTCACATGATTTTGGGGGTCTTCTTTGTTTGTCTCTGCTGGCAAGGACAATGTTGAAAACATGAGAATTCTCTCCAGCATTAACAAAATAGGGAACATTTTTCAGTCTTTTGGATAAGAAGCAGCAGTGTCGCAGCAGCAGAAGCACCAATGGCTTGTTGACCTGTCTTCCTAACCCTTTGGTCTCACTGGTGGGAATCTATTCTGTGGTTTCCTGGATGTCCAGAGACCAGTGCAGCAGCAGTAGATGCTTTGTTCCGGATTCCAGCATAGCTCCAGTGATGGCCTCAGAGCATTATGCCCTGAGTATATTAGTTCTATATTGTTCTGAAGTCACCAACCGAAGTCCAACATAAAATCGCTTCTTAGGCCCTTCCAAAGATTTTATTCCTAGTATATAAAATTCATTCTTGTTTAAAATATCTTGAATGGTTTCTGTTTCCCACACTGAACTCTGACTGACAAGTCTTTTGCTATTACTAACAATGAATACTCTCTTTTTCTGAATTAAGATACAATTTATGTACAATAAGATTCATCCTTAAGTCTATGGTTTTTCAAGTTTTAAGAAATGAGTACAGTCGGGTAAGCACCATAGTAATCAAGAAAGTTCCATCGTACCAAAAAAACTCCTCATGCTTTGTAATCAGCCCTAAAAATTCTTGATTTGCTTCTGTCTCTGTAGTTTTCCTCTTCAGGAATGTCATATAAATGGACTCACACTTTGAGTCTCGCTTGTTTCACTTAGCATAATGCATTGGAGATCCAGGTATGTAGTGTGTATGTTAACAGTCCGTTCCTTTTTTTGCTGAGTAGGGCCATGTGGATTGTTTCCAGTTTTTAAGGAATATGAATAAAGCCACTGTAAATACTCACATATAGGTTTTCATGTGAATATAGGTCTTCATTTCACTTGGGTAAAAATCTAGGAGGTAATCCTGGTAAAACGTGGACCTGAACTAGGGTGGAAGCAGTGAAGGTGGTAAGCAATGGTATTAGTTGGGATATGTTTAGAATGGGCTGGATTTGGTGATGGATTGGCTCTGGGGGTGAGAGAGAAAGAAAAATGTCAATTATGACTTCAAAGATTTTTCCTGAGAAACAGAAAGAATAGGAATGCCATTTACCGAGCTAGGCAGATGAGAGAGTTACAGGTCTGGGAGGGAAATCAAGAGTTCAATTTTAGTCACACTAATTTTGAGATGTTAGTGGACAGACCCAGTATATGTTTACTGTTAGCTTCATTAGATTGAAACCCTTTAGGGTAAAATCTGTATCTTTTACTGATATACAATTTCCCACAATAGTAAGGGAATGGATTAGAAGGTTTGGGGGTGTTTTTCACCCCTAGAATTCTGCAGTGAGAATCAGGCTGTCACAGGTATAAATTTACAAGTGCACTAAGTTTCTTGTATTCCACAAATGGCTATTTAAAGGGTCCCTATAATTAGGTAAATATGGCATCGCTCTGCAACAGCTTCAAACCAGCATTTTTAAAACAAAGAAATACCATTTTCTGGAGAACATGAGGCAATTTCATGGTTAGGGAAATTTTTATGTTGAATTTTCCATTTTTTGTTTCCATCAATTATTGCTATACCTCTATCCTCTTTGTGGTCAGAACAAACAGCTTTAGTTCCTCAGATCTTAGTGTGGCATGATTTCAAATGACAGTATCATTTTAACTGAATTCCAAGGCTAGACATGGTGTTTTAGCTTTGATGTTGCCCCCATAATCAGAAAGGGATCCCCAAAAGCTCAACCAACATTACCTCTTAACCATCCATAGTATATGCGATGCTTAACTTCCATCACTTTCCCTTTAGTGGATCTGCAACCCCAGGCAATGGAGCCTCAAGTAGTTAAGTCCCTATGTGATCCAAGCTAACTACAGATCTAGTGGAAGTTGAGGGGACCAAATTCTGGCACTAGAACGAAATATGTTATAGTAACAACAGAAAAGTTCCTCATTAAAAAAACCCACAAAATGGTACAACTCCTTTCGAGATATCTTTAGTCTTTCAACAATAGGCAAAATTATGACAGTGGCCCAGTATTTCTGCTGTTTTCTCAGATTTTGTACTCTTTCACCAAGTGTACTTTCTTCAAATGCCTCTTTGCCCAGATAAACATGATAAGCTTTTCCTTATTCTTTTCAATACCTAAGACCTCTTCATTACTATTTATATTTTAGCTGCCCCAATCTTTATGACTAACAACTTCTAAATACATACTCTATCAGTGAGTAAATGAGTAAGGAAAGAGAAATCCATTAACTTAAATAAATGAGGTGTTTTCTTTTTCTTGTAATGAAGCCTCTGGAAGAACACAGTCTGCAGCTGTTACAGCAATGTTGCAATGTCATCAGGACTCCAGTTCCTTCTTTATTTTTGCTCAGACATGGACTTGCCACCTTCTACTCACAAAATGGCTATTCGATCTCCAACATCAGGTCAGCATTCCATAGAGCAAAGCTTCTCAATCTGGCCTCTTGACATTTGGACAAGATGATTCTTTGTTGTGGGAGACTGTCCTGTAGGCTGTAGGATGTTTAGCAATACCCACGGGCTCTACCTACTAGATGCTGCTAGCAACTGTCAGTTGTAAAAACCAAAGATGTCTCCAGACATTGCCAAATTTCCCCTGGGGGTCAAAATGATCCCTGGTTGAGAACTGCTGCCATAGGGGAAAAAGAAACTGGACAAAGGATGAAAAGAGGCAGAAAATCCAGTGTAGCAGATAGTGGAGCCCGCTACACTCCCACCCCACCCCCACCCCCGGGCCCACTTAAGGGAGTTTCTTAGAAACCCCATGGCACAAATTCTACTTACATCTCACTGGCCAGAACTGGATCCCAGTGACGCCCCATCTGCAAAAGAGGCTGGGTAATGCGGGTTTTATCCTGCGACACTGTTGCTCTCAGTAAGACTGGCATTCATTTAAGAAGGAATAAGGGAAGAACAGATAATAGGTAGGCAACTAGCATTCTCTGTGACAGAAAATGTTTCAGTACTTTATTTGCAAGACAATTTTGTGCAAACTGACATTCTTGAGCATATCCTTGCAAAGGCTCCCAAGATTTTAAAAAGAAAGTTTACCTTGATTTGCGTCTTATATAAAAGACTTACTCTTTTTTGGCAGAGGCTGCCTTCTCCCTTAAGAATTGGTTATTGTTTCCGGCTTTTTGTACGTAATCTTTTTGTTCCTTCTGGATATAAGTTAGGTTTTAAGGCTCTGTTCATTTTTATCCCCAATCTTTCTTTTTTCTTTCTGTTTTAAAAGTTGAAAAATATCCATTGATCTATCTTTAAGTTTACTGACTTTTTTTTTCTGTCCCTCCACTATGTTGATAAGCCCACCCAGTGAATTTTTTATTTCAGATACTGTATTTTTTTGGTTCCAAAATTTCCATTTGGTTGTTTTTAATAGTTTCTATTTCTCTACTGAGAAATTAATTTAAAGTGTTTACATTTATGCCATGGAGAATTGCTATAAAAGCTTTCAAAGTCTTTCCCTGATAACTTCAAAATCTGGGTGACCCTGGGGTTGGCATCTGTCTTTTCCTTTGAGAATTGTTTATAATTTCCTGGGTTTTTTTGTAGGTAGTATAATTTTGAATCATACCCTGGACATTTTAATGTTATGCTGTATTGGCTGTCAGTCCTTTGATCTTTTATAATCTGCTAGAGGATTTGTTTGTCTGTTTTAACAGGCAATCAGGACAGTTAGGTTCAGACCACAAGTTCTTCCTCACCTCCTCTGAGGAGTGGTTCTAACTGAAGGCCAGTTCTCAAAGACTGTGGTATGCTGCTGTGGGTTTGTCTGACACATGCACAAGCTAGTACTTGTGCTGGTTATACACAAAATGAGGGGACACCCTCCTCAGCTCTCTTTTTTTTCTAAGATGTCCTCCTTAGTCTTCATCACAGATGCCCCTTTCTGGGTTATCTGGCGGGAAAGACAGGGTTTCTACTATTAGCTGCAGCCTTGCAACTGGGTCTGTCTTAGGAGCAAAGCTGGGAAAGGTAGAAAAAACATAAAGACCCCCCCCCCATACTATTAAATGCAGGACCCATTTTCTCGATTTCTCTGGATAGAAAAATGAGGTTTTTATCAGAGTTTTAATTACCAGAGCCACTGTTGCCCAGCTCCATAACTGGGGGCAAAGCTATGGGAAAAAAGAAACAAAACAAAATAAAACACTAGGAAACTCACCCCAAACTAGTTGCCCCTCCAGGTTTTAATTTCCCAGCACCAACTGTCTGCTTTTGATTATTTATGTAGTTGCTCTTGTATTTTGTCCAGAGTTTTTAGTTCTAATCAGCACGAAAGGTAGGCTATAGGGGGCTTACCTCAACGAGGCAGGAGTATAAACTTTCTAAAATGTCTTTTATGAGTCACAGAAGTATAAGCTTCTATGAAAGTCATAGGAACTAGCTGCACAAATCACAAAACCTTAATAATAACAAAAAATAAAGAGAAATTAAATACATTCATTCTTAAATCAAAAGTGTTAAAATAAAACAATAATCAGGATGAAAAAGGAATTTTTCATAGCCAAGTGTCTGAAATAATAAAGTCAGACTGTCAATGGGTCAATCGGGTTATGAAGAAAGAGACCAAAATACTTCTATTATTCTTCCTTTTAAAGCAACTTTTTGGGAGAGGGAGTGAGGTGAGAAGGGGACAAGCCAATAAGAAGCAAGGCATTTAATACTGCAAAGACAAAGCATCATCTAGGAACCCTAGAGTGGCTTCCTCCTATATGAATGTCTTACAGTGTCACAGACATAACAGGAAAGCAAAGCCAGTGTGTATGTCCAGGTTACACACAGGCAGTGCTCGAAAGATTGAAATGTCTAATTCTAGACATAGTCGTTTTCTCCTAAAACACTGCCAAGATAATGCATGCTATCTTCAGCCTCTTGGTATAGTTAAGGATGGATGAAATACATATTATAGTCTCTCTTGGAATTAGAGACAACATTAAAGAGTAGAGCAAAATAAAGAGGGTGCTTCAGAGAAAATTCTTGAGCTTTTCTCAATCTGCAAATGTTAATGCCAGAACTCTAATACAAAAACACCTCCCCTTTCTCCTGCTCCCCCACTATTTAATTACTTTTTCTTGGTAAGGGTTGGTATACTAACTAGAAACCATAAGCTGTGGCAAGATGTTTATTGTTTCATGTTACCTTCTCATAGCTTTAAAGAAAAAAGAACCCAAGTATTTATTTACTTTCTGTTTTTAAAGTTTAGAGCCCTTTTAACAGACTTAGCAATCAATGGGAACAAATATAAACATTCTCATCTACTCCAATAACAACCAAACAACTGTCTTAGAATCCTGGTCCACATCACTATAGCCATACTAATTGACCTTCAGCAAGTTACTTACTCTCCCTGACCTCCATAGAAGAGGATAATGATGGTGCTTACCTCATAAGGTTAAGGCATAAGAATTAAATATGTCAATATATATAAAGAGTATAAAATAGTATGTGTAATAGTATCTAGTAGAGTATCTAGTAGAGTATCTAGGAGAGAGTATGTGCTAGAGTATCTAGTAGAGAGTATGTGCTAGATAACTATCAGCTATCATTGTTGCTGTTATTAAAATAGTATGAGTCTAACAAGGTGGAAAAGTGGGAAAAGAATGGATTTTAGAGTCATTTGATAATGTGCCCAACACTCACTGTGTAACCTTGGGCAAGTTACTTAACCTTAGAAAAGTTATTTCATCCTTTGTGAAAAGGAGTAAATAATAACTACTTATGGCAGTTTGAGAATTAATAAAAGACACTGTTTGTAAAACAAACTGCACACAGAAGCAATCAATAAATAATAGTAATTATTATTATCACCATCACCCAGCATCTCCCCAAACAATAAGGAATTCTTCTGCCCTCTGTAGAAATCACACATTTTACTTTGAGTTCTTCAAGAGAAACCAGAAAGATGCAACTTTTCTTGCATTGAAAACCACTAGAACTTTCCTTCATTCCAAAAAAGAAGTAGAAGAAAGGTGTATTTAACTAAAGTTTTTGCCAAATCCAATCCTCTGACAAAAGAATGATTCTCTTGTTAGAGGTCTAGGTCAGAACATATCAACAAAGCAGTTTCATCATTATGCACTTCTCATTTTAAGAGCAGTCATTTCATGTTGTTGCTTTACTAATGTATCAGTGATTCTTCTGTACTGGAATGCTTCTTTATTTGACACTTGTAAAAATAAAACTAGACCTTAGATTAAAGTTGGTGGATTGAATAGTAGAGGAATGGCAGGAAAGGAATATAAAAAGGTATAGACATACTGAGAAAAAAACTGGAAAAGATACCAACAAAACTTTGGATGTTAGAAAGCAGGTGGATGAATCAGTAACTGATTTAGCATGAACAAAGCAGAAAGCTCACTCAGAAGCAGGCTGATTGGTAGTAGCTCAGGAATGGGAAACACTGGGTATTACCAAAAATGAGAGAAGAAATGAGGCTGAAAAGAGAAAGATTGATTGAAAATCTCTTTAAGGAGACATTAAGTTTTAGGAGGAGAGGAGTTTTTAAGAGTTCACTCAACAGAAACCCACTGTGAGCTTTCCTATACAACATCTTAAAGCACATCAGGGACAGGCATAGAAAAATAACAGTATGAATTTACTCCACTCATGAATGTCTGTCAAATGAATGAGTGTATCCATGTATTGTCATGAGTTGAATTCTATAAATCAAATTAACTAGGTTTATTTCTTATAAACTACTATATGGCATAAACTTTCTTCATATGGAAAGTTTATAAATGGACTCATAAACTATATAACACCCTTAACTCTATTTTTGTCCCACTGACTGATTTGATGTTGATATTGTTGTTTCCAACAATTGTCTTAATTATCCCATCATGGAGTTATAGCTTCAGCTTTCCTTTTAAAATCTATTTTCTATATTATTTGGAAAGTAATCAATAAACACAGAACTAGAAAGACCAACAGTTAAAGGAGGAAATAAAAATGAAAAATAAAAACATCTCCGTTCAGACTTCCGGGTAAGATGGCGGAAGAGTAAGATGCGGAGATCACCTTCCTCCCCACGGATACAACAGAAATACAGCTACACGTGGAACAACTCCTACAGAACACCTACTGAACGCTGGCAGAAGACCCCAGACCTCCCAAAAGGCAAGAAACTCCCCACATACCTGGAAAGGGCAAAGCGGAGAGATTTCCGCACAGAGGATTGGTGCCGAGCGGCAATCACCAGCCTGAGAGGCTTGTCTGCTCGCCCGCTGGGGCGGGCGGCGCTGGAAGCTGAGGCTCGGGCTTTGGTCAGAGCGCAGGGAGAGGACTGGGGCTGGCATGAGAACTCAGCCTGAAAGGGGCTAATGTGCCACAGCTAGCCGGGAGGGAGTCCGGGAAAACTCTGGAGCTGCCGAAGAGGCAAGAGACTTTTTCTTCCCTCTTGGTTTCCTGGTGCGCGAGGAGAGGGGATTAAGAGCGCTGCTTAAAGGGGCTCCACAGATGGGCGCGAGTCGCAACTGAAAGCGTGGAGCCCAGTGACGGGCGTGGGACGCTGGGGCTGCTGCTGCCACCGCCAAGAAGCCTGTGTGTGAGCACAGGTCACTGTCCACACCGCCCTTCCGGGAACCTGTGCAGACCGCCACTGCCGGGGTCCCGGGATCCAGGGGTGGCTTCCCTGGGAGAACGCACGGCGCGCCTCGGGCTGGTGCAACGTCACGCCGACCTCCGCCGCTGCAGGCTCGCCCCGCACTCTGTACCCCTCCCTCCCGCCCAGCCTGAGAGAGCAAGAGTCCCCGAAGAGGCTGCTCCTTTAACCCTGTCCTGTCTGAGCGAAGAACAGACACCCTCCGGCGACCTACACGCAGAGGCGGGGCCAAATCCAAAGCTGAGACCCAGGAGCTGTGAGAACAAAGAAGAAAAAGGGAAACCTCTCCCAGCAGCCTCAGAAGCAGTGGATTAAAGCTCCACAATCAACTTGATGTACCCTGCATCTGTGGAATACATGAATAGACAACAAATCATCCCAAATTGAGGAGCCAGGAGTCAGTGCTGTGCCTCTGAGATGGGAGAGCCAACTTCAGGACACTGAGTTGGTCCACAAGAGACCTCCCAGCTCCACATAATATCAAACGGCGAAAATCTTCCAAAGACCTCCATCTCAACACCAGCACCCAGCTTCACTCAATGAACAGCAAGCTACAGTGTTGGACACCCTATGCCAAACAACTAGCAAGACAGGAACACAACGCCACCCATTAGCAGAGAGGTGGCCTAAAATCATAAAAAGTCCACAGACACCCCAAAACACACCACCAGACGTGGACCTGCCCAACAGAAAGACAAGATCCAGCCTCATCCACCAGAACACAGGCACTAGTCCCCCCCACCAGGAAGCCTACACAACGCACTAAAGCAACCCTAGCCACTGGGGACAGACACCAAAAACAACGGGAACTACGAACCTTCAGCCTGCAAAAAGGAGACCCCAAACACAGTAACATAAGCAAAATGAGAAGACAGAAAAACACACAGCAGGAGAAGGAGCAAGATAAAAACCCACCAGCCCTAACAAATGAAGAGGTAATAGGCAGTCTACCTGAAAAAGAATTCAGAATAATGATGGTAAAGATGATCCAAGATTCTATTTCCCAGATCCAAAATCTTGGAAATAGAATAGACAAAATGCAAGAAACAGTTAACAAGGACCTAGAAGAACTAAAGATGAATCAAGCATCGATTAAAAACACAATAAATGAAATAAAAAATACTCTAGATGTGATCAATAGCAGAATAACTGAGGCAGAAGAACAGATAAGTGAGGTGGAAGATAAAATAGTGGAAATAACAGATGCAGAGCAAAATAAAGAAAAAAGAATGAACAGAGGACAGTCTCAGAGACCTCTGGGACAACATTAAACACACCAACATTCGAATTATAGGGGTTCCAGAAGAAGAAGAGAAAAAGAAAGGGACTGAGAAAATATTTGAAGAGATTATAGTTGAAAACTTCCCTAATATGGGAAAGGAAATAGTTAATCAAGTCCAGGAGGCACAGAGAGTCCCATACAGAATAAATCCAAGGAAAAATACGCCAAGACACATATTAATCAAACTGTCAAAAATTAAACACAAAGAAATCATATTAAAAGCAGCAAGGCAAAAACAACAAATAACACACAAGGGAATCCCCATCAGGATAACAGCTGATCTCTCAGCAGAAACTCTACAAGCCAGAAGGGAGTGGCAGGACATAATTAAAGTGATGAAGGAGAAAAACCTGCAACAAAGATTACTCTACCCAGCAAGGATCTCATTCAGATTTGATGGAGAAATTAAAACGTTTACAGACAAGCAAAAGCTGAGAGAGTTCAGCACCACCAAACCAGCTTTACAACAAATGCTAAAGGAACTTCTTTAGGCAAGAAACACAACAGAAGGAAAAGACCTACAATAACGAACCCAAAGCAATTAAGGAAATGGGAATAGGAACATACATATCAATAATTACCTTAAATGTAAATGGACTAAATGCTCCCACCAAAAGACACAGACTCACTGAATGGATACAAAAACAAGACCCATATATATGCTGTCTACAAGAGACCCACTTCAGACCTAGAGACACATACAGACTGAAAGTAAGGGGATGGAAAAAGATATTCCATGCAAATGGAAACCAAAAGAAAGCTGGAGTAGCAATTCTCATATCAGACAAAATAGACTTTAAAATAAAGACTACTAGAAGAGACAAAGAAGGACACTACATAATGATCAAGGGATCGATCCAAGAAGAAGATATAACAATTGTAAATATTTATGCACCAAACATAGGAGCACCTCAATACATAAGGCAAATACTAACAGCCATAAAAGGAGAAATCGACAGTAACACAATCATAGTAGGGGACTTTAACACCCCACTTTCACCAATGGACAGATCATCCAAAATGAAAATAAATAAGGAAACACAAGCTTTAAATGATACATTAAACAAGATGGACTTAATTGATATTTATAGGACATTCCACCCAAAAACAACAGAATACACATTTTTCTCAAGTGCTCATGGAACATTCTCCAGGATAGATCATATCTTGGGTCACAAATCAAGCCTTGGTAAATTTAAGAAAATTGAAATTGTATCAAGTATCTTTTCCGACCACAATGCTATGGGACTAGATATAAATTACAGGAAAAGAGCTGTAAAAAATACAAACACATGGAGGCTAAACAATACACTACTTAATAACGAAGTGATCACTGAAGAAATCAAAGAGGAAATTAAAAAATACCTAGAAACAAATGACAATGGAGACACGACGACCCAAAACCTATGGGATGCAGCAAAAGCAGTTCTAAGAGGGAAGTTTATAGCAATACAATCCCACCTTAAGAAACAGGAAACATCTCGAATAAACAACCTAGACTTGCACCTAAAGCAATTAGAGAAAGAAGAACAAAAACATCCCAAAGTTAGCAGAAGGAAAGAAATCATAAAAATCAGATCAGAAATAAATGAAAAAGAAATGAAGGAAACGATAGCAAAGATCAATAAAACTAAAAGCTGGTTCTTTGAGAAGATAAACAAAATTGATAAACCATTAGCCAGACTCATCAAGAAAAAAAGGGAGAAGACTGAAATCAATAGAATTAGAAATGAAAAAGGAGAAGTAACAACTGACACTGCTGAAATACAAAAGATCATGAGAGATTACTATAAGCAACTCTATGCCAATAAAATGGACAACCTGAAAGAAATGGACAAATTCTTAGAAATGCACAACCTGCCAAGACTGAATCAGGAAGAAATAGAAAATATGAACAGACCAATCACAAGCACTGAAATTGAAACTGTGATAAAAAATCTTCCAACAAACAAAAGCCCAGGACCAGATGGCTTCACAGGCGAATTCTATCAAGCATTTAGAGAAGAGCTAACACCTATCCTTCTCAAACTCTTCCAAAATATAGCAGAGGGAGGAACACTCCCAAACTCATTCTATGAGGCCACCATCACCTTGATACCAAAACCAGACAAGGATGTCACAAAGAAAGAAAACTACAGGCCAATATCACTGATGAACATAGATGCAAAAATCCTCAACAAAATACTAGCAAACAGAATCCAACAGCACATTAAAAGGATCATACACCATGATCAAGTGGGGTTTATTCCAGGAATGCAAGGATTCTTCAATATATGCAAATCAATCAACGTGATACACCATATTAACAAATTGAAGGAGAAAAACCTTATGATCATCTCAATAGATGCAGAGAAAGCTTTCGACAAAATTCAACACCCATTTATGATAAAAACCCTGCAGAAAGTAGGCATAGAGGGAACTTTCCTCAACATAATAAAGGCCATATATGACAAACCCACAGCCAGCATCATCCTCAATGGTGAAAAACTGAAACCATTTCCTCTAAGATCAGGAACAAGACAAGGTTGCCCACTTTCACCACTTTTATTCAACATAGTTTTGGAAGTTTTAGCCACAGCAATCAGAGAAGAAAAGGAAATAAAAGGAATCCAAATTGGAAAAGAAGAAGTAAAGCTGTCACTGTTTGCAGATGACATGATACTATACATAGAGAATCCTAAAGATGCTACCAGAAAACTAATAGAGCTAATCAATGAATCTGGTAAAGTTGGAGGATACAAAATTAATGCACAGAAATCTCTGGCATTCCTATATACTAATGATGAAAAGTCTGAAATGAAATCAAGGAAACACTCCCATTTACCATTGCAACAAAAAGAATAAAATATCTAGGAATAAACCTACCTAAGGAGACAAAAGACCTGTATGCAGAAAATTATAACACACTGATGAAAGAAATTAAAGATGATACAAATAGATGGAGAGATGTACCATGTTCTTGGATTGGAAGAATCAACATTGTGAAAATGACTCTACTACCCAAAGCAATCTACAGATTCAATGCAATCCCTATCAAACTACCACTGGCATTTTTCACAGAACTAGAACAAAAAATTTCACAATTTGTATGGAAACACAAAAGACCCCGAATAGCCAAAGCAATATTGAGAAAGAAAAACAGAGCTGGAGGAATCAGGCTCCCTGGCTTCAGACTATACTACAGAGCTACAGTAATCAAGACAGTATGGTACTGGCACAAAAACAGAAAGATAGATCAATGGAACAGGATGAAAGCCCAAAGATAAACCCACGGACATATGGTCACCTTATCTTTGATAAAGGAGGCAGGAATGTACAGTGGAGAAAGGACAGTCTCTTCAATAAGTGGTGCTGGGAAAACTGGATAGGGACATGTAAAAGTATGAGATTAGATCACTCCCTAACACCATACACAAAAATAAGCTCAAAATGGATTAAAGACCTAAATGTAAGGCCAGACACTATCAAACTCTTAGAGGAAAACATAGGCAGAACACTCTATGACATAAATCACAGCAAGATCCTTTTTGACCCACCTCCTAGAGAAATGGAAATAAAGACAAAAATAAACACATGGGACCTAATGAAACTTAAAAGCTTTTGCACAGCAAAGGAAACCATAAACAAGACCAAAAGACAACCCTCAGAATGGGAGAAAATATTTGCAAATGAAGCAACTGACAAAGGATTAATCTCCAAAATTTATAAGCAGCTCATGCAGCTCAATAGCAAAAAAAACAAACAACCCAATCCAAAAATGGGCAGAAGACCTAAATAGACATTTCTCCACAGAAGATATACAGACTGCCAACAAACACATGAAAGGATGCTCAACATCTTTACTCATTAGAGAAATGCAAATCAAAACTACAATGAGATATCATCTCACACCAGTCAGAATGGCCATCATCAAAAAATCTAGAAACAATAAATGCTGGAGAGGGTGTGGAAAAAACGGAACACTCTTGCACTGCTGGTGGGAATGTGAATTGGTACAGCCGCTATGGAGAACGGTATGGAGGTTCCTTAAAAAACTACAAATAGAACTACCATATGACCCAGCAATCCCACTACTGGGCATATACCCTGAGAAAACCATAATTCAAAAACAGACATGTACCAAAATGTTCATAGCAGCCCTATTTACAATAGCCCGGAGATGGAAACAACCTAAGTGTCCATCATCGGATGAATGGGTAAAGATGTGGCACATATATACAATGGAATATTATTCAGCCATAAAAAGAAATGAAATTGAGCTATTTGTAATGAGGTGGATGGATCTAGAGTGTGTCATACAGAGTGAAGTAAGTCAGAAAGAGAAAGACAAATACTGTATGCTGACACATATATATGGAATTTAAGAAAAAAAAATGTCATGAAGAACATAGGGTTAAGACAGGAGTAAAGGCACAGACCTACTAGAGAATGGACTTGAGGATATGGGGAGGGGGAAGGGTAAGCTGTGACAAAGTGAAAGAGCGGCATGGACATATATACACTACCAAACGTAATAGATAGCTAGTGGGAAGCAGCCGCATAGCACAGGGAGATCAGCTCGGTGCTTTGTGACTGCCTGGAGGGGTGGGATGGGGAGGGTGGGAGGGAGACGCAAAAGGGAGGGGATATGGGAACATATGTATATGTATAACTGATTAAATTTGTTATAAAGCAAAAAAAAAAAAAAAAACCAATGGAATACAATAGAAATCCAGAAATAGAACCAACCTATTATGAAGATTTGTTACATATTAAGGAGAATATCTCAAATCAATGGGGTTAAGAAAACCGTATAAAAGATATTGGTAAAGTAGAGAGTCATTTGAAACAAGATGAAATTGGATCCATACCACGACATACGCCAGAATAAACTGAAATGGAACCACATGTATAAAACAAAAAGAAAAAAGAAAAAAAATATATTTTATAAATATTTATGTGAAGCATTAAAAATATTTTATCTATACTTGGAAAAAAAAATGATCATACACCATGATCAAGTGGGGTTTATCCCAGGAATGCAAGGATTCTTCAATACATGCAAATTAATCAATGTGATACACCATATTAACAAATTGAAGAATAGAAATCATATGATCATCTCAATTGATGCAGAAGAAGCTTTCAAAAAAATTCAACACCCATTTTTGATAAAAACCCTCCAGAAAGTAGGCATAGAGGGAATTTACCTCAACATAATAAAGGTCATATATGACAACAAAAAAAAAAAATCTCCGTTCCCTACTACGAATCTCACTCCTCAGAGGTAAACTTTCTTCTCTATTTCTGACTTTAGTTATTCATTGTTACCTCCGAAACTTTAAATTATATGTTTAGACCTCTATTTCTTCTGTAATTACAGTTACAGATTTGTTAAGCAAAATCCAGTATTTTCCTCCCTATGAAAGATATAAAATTTAGCTCATTTACACTACATCCTTTAAAGTTTTTGTTAGCCGTGTTTTTATCTGTAGTTCTTCTGTACATTACCTTACTAACGTTGAATAATAATTATAATCTTTACTTGATCCATTACTTTAGATTGTATCTCTGTAAAATGAGAAAGTCAGTATCCATACTTCCTTCCACCTCCATGCATCCCCTTCCCTATCTAATTCTAAGGACCAATGAATAAATGGAAAGAACAAATATGAATGAGGAGTCAGGGAAACTGTTAATTTTTTTAAGTCCTAGAAATCACTATTAACTGTTTACACAAGAAGCTACCTCAAGTGAGGGCAAAGCAAAGCCTGCCATTCCCACTGTCAGTATCTACTATTAATGTTATGAGTTACTTTTTTCTCTCAACAAGCACCTCTAATTTGTCAGTATCTACCATTAAATTTTTTTTTTATTCTTTGAGCACACATTTCCACTTTAGGGAAAAGAACTTGTAAACACATTCAAAATTATGTGTACAAGGATATTCACTGTAGTATATTTTGTAAGAGAAAATTACAAATAACCCAAACATGTATCAATAAGGGATTGAATAAATAAATTGATATATCTGCACACTAAAATGCTGAATGTGCATTAAAAAGGATGCCATGGGCTTCCCTGGTGGCGCAGTGGTTGAGAGTCTGCCTGCTGATGCAGGGGACACGGGTTTGTGCCCCGGTCCGGGAAGGTCCCACATGCCACGGATCGGCTGGGCCCGTGAGCCATGGCCGCTGAGCCTGCGCATCCGGAGCCTGTGCTCCACAACGGGAGAGGCCACAACAGTGAGAGGCCCGCATACCGCAAAAAAAAAAAAAAAAAAGGATGCCATTAATACATACATGTAATCCCCTGGAAAGTATAGGATACATATTATTAAGTATGAAAATAAAGTTGTAAAAATTATATGTATAGTATTAACCTACTTTCCTAAAAATTAAAGTATTAGATCTGCTTAGAAAAAAAACTGGAGTAATATACAAAGTTAACAAGTTATTGCTGAGGAAGGAGAATACAGAGGACTTGGAATTAATACACCGTACATTTTTGAATTGCTTGAATATTCTAAGGCCAGAATATAGTAGCTTAACAATAACAAAGAAACAATAAACAACCTTAAAAAGTAATATACTAACAACAAACTATCTTTAAACATTTTCTGTTTTTCCTGGCTCATGTTCACAATGACTAAATACTAAGCTCCCCAGCTATTTCTGGAGTTCCTGGGACAGAACCTCTCTCCTAAATGATTTAAAGAAACCAAAGGGCCATGCTGGAATGAAAAGGAAAGCAGAAAAAAATTTTAAAAAAATTTGGGTGGGGCTTCTGTTAGTTCTTGTAGATTTACCCATGTTCTCTCCCTGAGAACCTATCCAAGAGCAAATGCTAGTCTAGATGGACCACAGATCTAAGCTTAGGCAGTAATTCTGAGGAACTCAAATAACAGTTGAACATAGTAATCCATTTTATAAAGCACAATTTTTCCTTGTGCTTTAAACCAAATGAATACTGGTGGTTACAAAAATTTTATTCCTAGAAGATTAAAAAAACCCCTTTATTCATCAATATCAATTTTATTCTCAAAGCTCTCAATTCTGATGAATACAGTACCTTAGGACCAACAGAAATGAAAACTAGGTGTGATAATCCCTAAATTGACATAAAAATTCTGACTGAATGTCATAAGTACAAAAGATGAATAACTAAACATAAGGTCATTCCCAACCACATGATATTTTTGGTTTCCACCGGAACCTACTCCACAATCACAATAAAATCAGTTATAACAATAAGTGATGATACCAACTGGGAAGCTAAGTTATATATTACTTACTGCATGCAAGGTACAGTTCTACTTGCATTTATTAACTTTTCAATCCTGAAAGATAATCTATGAGCTATATTCATTACATTTTCCCCATCTTGCAGATGAGGGAATTGCAGCTTACTGATGTTAAGTAACTTGCCAAGGTGGTAGAGTTTAATATATAGAAACCCAAGCATTCTGGATCCAAAGTTCATGCTCTTAACTGGCATTCAGAAAGAATCCTTGAGGAATGAGCAGAAAAATATCTTGTCCACCAAATAGCAAGCCCTAGAGCAAGACTATAATTATAAGTAAACATCTCCAAATATGGCTTAAGGAAGTAGAATGCTGTAGCTTATCCAGTGGTCACTCAAAATCTTTCACACCCACACAATATTTAAAAGCCATGAACTATATTCCAGGGTATAGCCAAATGCCTAACATTTCTAACTCATGGTGATGGTTGTCTATTTATTGGTCAGGAGGGAAGTAATTTATTGCAGAGTAAACAATGAAGTGTGCACAATACCTAGCTATACCATGTTAACAGTCATGGTAAAAAAGAATTGAATCATGGAAATTTCAGGTTTTATACCTACTTCTTCAATCTATATTCACTTATATAAAGATGTCACAGTCCGGGCCTGGTCCTCTGTTCTCTGGGGGCCCCCGCCGGGAAACACGGGTCCTAGGGGTGCAGGAGGGAGATGGGGGGAGAAGAGGAACGGCAGACAGGGAGGGGCTCTCTGGGACCAGAGGATCAGGGGAGGTGTGGAGGGCCTCCAGAAAGTGGGCAGAGATGGAACATACCTCAACATAATAAAGCCTATATAAGACAAACCTACAACTAACATCATATTCAACAGTGAAAAGCTGAAAGCATTTCCTCTAAGACCAGGAACAAGACAAGGATGCCCACTCTCGCCACTCTTATTCAACATAATTTTGGAAGTCCTAGCCATGGCAATCAGAGAAGAAAAAGAAATAAAAGGAATAAAAATTAGAAAAGAAGTAAAACTGCCACTGTTTGCAGATGACATGATACTATACATAGAAAATCCTAAAGATGCCACAGAAAACTACTAGAACTAATTAATGAATTGGTAAGGTTGCAGGATACAAAATTAATGTGCTAAAATCTCTTGCATTCCTATACACTAGCAATGAAAAATCAGAATGAGAAATTAAGAAAACAATCCCACTTACCATTGCAACAAAAGGAATAAAATACCTAGGAATAAACCTACCGAAGCAGGCAAAAGCCTTGTACTCAGAAAACTATAAAACACTGATGAAAGAAATCAAAGATGACATAAACAAATGGAGAAATATACCATGTTCTTGGATTGGAAGAATCAATATTGTGAAAATGACTATACTACCCAGAGCAATCTACAGATTCAATGCAATCTCCATCAAATTACCAATGGCATTCCTCACAGACTTAGAACAAAAAAATTTACAATTTGTATGGAAACACAAAAGACCCTGAATAGCCAAAGCAATACTGAAAGAGAAAAACAGAGTTGGAGGAATCAGGCTCCCCAACTTCAAACTATACCACAAAGCTACCATAATCAAGACAGTATGGTATGGCAAAAAAACAAACATAGATGAATGGTATAGGATAGAAAGCCCAGAGATAAACCCACGCACATATGGTGACCTAATTTATGAAAAAGGAGGCAAGAACATACAATAGAGAAAAGACACCCTCTTCAATAAGTGGTGCTGGGAAAACTGGACAGCTACATGTAAAAGAATGAAAATTAGAACACCACCTAACACCATATGCAAAAATAAACTCAAAATGGATTAAAGACCTAAATGTAAGACTGGACACTCCAAAACTCTTAGAGGAAAACACAGGAAAAACATTCTTTGACAAAAACCAGAGCAAGATCTTTTTTGACCCACCTCCTAGGGTAATGAAAAAAAAAAAAGGGACCTAATTAAATTTAAAAGCTTTTGCACAGCAAAGGAAACCATAAACAAGATGAAAAGACAACCCTCAGAATGGGAGAAAATATTTGCAGATGAAGCAACGGACAAAGGATTAATCTCCAAAATATACAAACAGCTCATGGAGCTCAATATCAAAAAAAACAAACAACCCAATTTAAAAATGGGCGGAAGACCTAAATAGACATTCCACCAAAGAAGACGTACAGATGGCCAAGAGGCATATGAGAAACTGCTCAACATCACTAATTATTAGAGAAATGCAAATCAAAACTACAATGAGATATCATCTCACACTGGTCAGATGGCCATCATCAAAAAATCTACAAACAATAAATGCTGGAGAGGGTGTGGAGAAAAGGGAACCCTCTTGCACTGTTGGTGGGAATGTAAATTGATACAGCCACTATGGAGAACAGTATGGAGGTTCCTTAAAAAACTACAAATAGAACTACCATATGACCCAGCAACCCCACTACTGGGCATATATCCTGAGAAAACCATAATTCAAAAAGAGTCATGTACCAAAATGTTCATTGCAGCTCTGTTTACAATAGCCAGGACATGGAAGCAACCTAAGTGTCCATCAACAGATGAATGGATAAAGAAGATGTGGCACATATATACAATGGAATATTACTCAGCCATAAAAAGAAACAAAACTGACTTATTTGTAGTGAGATGGATGGACCTGGAGTCTGTCATACAGAGTGAAGTAAGTCAGAAGGAGAAAAACAAATACCATATGGTAACACATATATATGGAATCTAAGAAAAAAAATGTCATGAAGAGCCTAGGGGTAGGACGGGAATAAAGACAGAGACCTACTTGAGAATGGACTTGAGGATATGGGGAGGGGGAAGGGTAAGCTGTGACAAAGTGAGACAGTGGCATGGACATATATACACTACCAAACGTAGGGTGGATAGCTAGTGGGAAGCAGCCACATAGCACAGGGAGATCAGCTAGGTCGTTTGTGACCACCTAGAGTGGTGGGATAGGGAGGGTGGGAGGGTGGGAGACACAAGAGGGAAGAGATATGGGAACGTATGTATATGTATAACTGATTCACTTTGTTGTAAAGTAGAAACTAACACACCATTGTAAAGCAATTATACTCCAATAAAGATGTTAATAAATAAATAAATAAATAAATAAATAAATAAATAAATAAATAATAAAAAACTACAATGAGGTGTCACCTCACACTGGTCAGAATGACCACCATCAAAAAATCAACAAACAATAAATGCTGGAGAGGGTGTGGGGAAAAGCGAACCCTCTTGCATTTTTGGTAGGAATGTAAACTGATTCAGCCACTATGGAGAACAGTATGGAGGTTCCTTAAAAAACTAAAAATAGAACTACCATATGACCCAGCAATCCCACTACTGGGCATATACCCTGAGAAAACCATAATTCAAGAGGACACATGTACCCCAATGTTTATTGCAGCACTATTTACAATAGCCAGGACATGGAAACAACCTAAATGTCCAACGACAGATGAATGGACAAAGAAGATGTGGTAAATATATACAATGGTATAATACTCAGTCATAAAAAGGAACGAAATGGGGACGTTTGTAGAGATGTGGATGGACCTAGAGTCTGTCATACAGACTGGCATACAGTGACGTAAGCCAGAAAGAGAAAAACAAATATCGTATATTAACGCTTATTTGTGGAATCTAGAAAAATGGTACAGATGAACCTATTGGCAGGGCAGGAATAGAGACTCAGACATAGAGGATGGACATGTGGACACGGGGGGGAAGGGGAAGGTGGGACGAACTGGGAGATTAGGTTTGACATAAATACACTGCCATGTGTAAAATAGATAGCTAATGGGAACCTGCTGTATAGCACAGGGAGCTCAGCTCGGTGCTCTGTGACGATCTAGATGGGTGTGATGGCGGGGGGGTGGGAGGGAGGTCCAAGAGGGAGAGGATATACATATACATATAGCTGATTCACTTCATTGTACAGCAGAAACTAACACATTGTAAAGCAATTATACTCCAATAAAAAATTAAAAATTAAAAAATAGATGTCACAGTTAAAGACATTTAAAACTCAAATTATTTGGAGAAAAGATTCATATAAAATTTATTTTCAGAAACTGATATTCAGCTTTTTGCTATAGGAGTTGATTGCTCTTATATGTAAACTTCATTTTAGTTTTTGCACGTTTGAAAATACAAAGACTGACATTTAAAGCCTGTGTAATGTATCATTAAAAAGAAGTTCGAATGGGAACATTTCTACTTTGTCAGGAATATATAGTTTGTTAGGACAGTGGCTATACTAACTGCTTACAAGTTTATTTTGAGTACAAAATATATCATGAACTGTTAAGTATATTACAAGGGAAAAGATAAAGCTGAAACAGGGCTGGAGAATTTGTTCTGATCCCAATGAGGCCAGGCAACTAGAATGTTAAAGGAAGACCATGCAGTTTTCCGAAAAGCTGCTTTATTGAGGTATAATTGACATGTTATAACCTGCACATATCTAAATTGTACAAACTAATAAGTTTTGGTATATGTACATACCCAGGAACCATCATCATAATCAAGATAATGAACATATCCATCACCTCCAGAAGTCTCGTTGTGTCCTTTTTCTTAAATTTAATTTTTATTTTATATTGGAGTACAATTTATTTAGTTGTTAGCTTCAGGTGTATAGCAAAGTGATTCATCTATACCATATACATATATCCATTCTCTTTCAGATTCTTTTCCCATATAGGTTATTACAGAATATTGAGTAGAGTTCCCTGTGCTGTACAGTAGGTTCCTGTTTCCTGTGTCCCTTTGTAATCCTTTCCACTTACTCCCCTACTCCTGCATCTGCCCAACCAGAAAAGCACTGATCTACTTCCTGCCATTAGAGATTATTTTGATTTTCCTAGTGTTTTATATTAATGGAATTATAGTATGTAATCTTTTAAGTCTGGATTCTCTAACTTAGCTTAACTACTTTGACATCTATCCTTGTTACGTGTATCAGTAGTTCCCTCTCATTGCCAAGTAGTATTCCATCATATAAGTATACCATAATTTATCAGTGTATCTGCTAATGACATCTAGGATGTTTCAAGTTTGGGGCTATCAAAAATAAAGCTGTGGGGGCTTCCCTGGTGGCGCAGTGGTTGAGAGTCCGCCTGCAGATGCAGGGGACACGGGTTCGTGCCCCGGTCCG